>NC_085988.1:60359740-61688434 GCF_030014385.1 Trichomycterus rosablanca | reverse complement strand
GGTCATTGAAAGTAAGAGTTTAATATTCAGCCAAAGACTGAAGCAAGTTCCTTCGAGCCGGATTCGAACAAGAGACCTAAGGATGCCGGAACAACCCACTACAGTCCTCCACTCTACCAACTGAGCTATCAAAGAGCAAAAGCAAGCTGGTCTCTCTTGTTTGATTAGGTGTGGATTGCTGAAGGGTCTTTGGAAGCAAGAAGTAAGACTTTAATGTTCTGCTACTTTATTAAACATGTTGCTGTGTAGCCCATTTGAGAAAAACAATTTCCCAAGAGCCTGATTCGAACCAGCAACTTAAGGATGCCAGTACAATCCACCACAGTCCTCCACTCTACCAACTGAGCTATCAAAGGGTACAACCAACTTGGTCTCTGTTGTTTGATTAGGTGTGGATTGCTGAAGTGCCTTTGGAAGTAAGAGTTTAATGTTCAGCCAAACAGGAAAGCAAATTCTTTCGAACCGGATTCGAACCAGCGACCTAAAGATGCCAGAACAACCAACTACAGTCCTCTGCTCTACCAACTAAGCTATCAATGGGCGAAAGCAAGTTGGTCTCTCTTGTTTGATTAGGTGTGGATTGCTGAAGGGTCTTTGGAAGTAAGAGTTTAATGTTCAGCCAAAGAGGAAAGCAAGTTCCTTCGAGCCGTATTCGAACCAGCAACCTAAGGATGCCAGAACAATCCACTACAGTGGCGGGAGTATCGGAACAATTAAGACGGATATTCTCCAAACACCGTGTTTCAGTTGCTTTCAAACCCCAGGATACGCTACGCCAGAAATTAGTTCACCCTAAGGACCGGGTTCCTCGACACAAACAGAGTAACGTAGTGTATGCTGTTAGGTGCCGGGAGGATTGTCGGGAACTGTAAATCGGGGAAACCAGTTCACCAGCTCAGACTGAAGAAGTCTGAGCTGGTGACTCTGAAACCAGTTCATCAGCAAAGACTGAAGAAGTCATTCGGATTGAGTGACGAAACGTATCTCTACAACAAACTTGTGTCCAGATGAACTGATTCAACTTTGTGGAATCCACTACAGTCCTCCGCTCTACCAACTGAGCTATCAAAGGGCGAAAGCAAGTTGGTCTCTCTTGTTTGATTAGGTGTGGATTGCTGAAGGGTCTTTGGAAGTAAGAGTTTAATGTTCAGCCAAAGAGGAGAGCAAATTGCTACAAGCTGATGTCAAACCACCCTCCTAAGGATGCCAGCACTACCAACTACAGTCCTTCTCCCTACCAACTGAGCTATTGGAGAGTGCAAACAGCTTGGTCTCTTTTGTTTGATTAGGTGTGAATTGCTGAAGTGTCTTTGGAAGTAAGAGTTTAATGTTCAGCCAAAGAGGAAAGCAAGTTCCTTCGAGCCGTATTCGAACCAGTGACCTAAGGATGCCAGAACAATCCACTACAGTGGCGGGAGTATCGGAACAATTAAGACGGATATTCTCCAAACACCGTGTTTCAGTTGCTTTCAAACCCCAGAACACGCTACGCCAGAAATTAGTTCACCCTAAGGACCGGGTTCCTCGACACAAACAGAGTAACGTAGTGTATGCTGTTAGGTGCCGGGAGTATTGTCGGGAACTGTACATCGGGGAAACTAAACAGCCACTGGCGAAACGGATGGCCCAACATAGAAGATCGACCTCTTCTGGCCAGGACTCTGCGGTTTACACCCACCTGTAAGCCAGCGGCCACTCAATTAATGATGAAGATGTGCAGATCCTTGACAAGGAGGAACGCTGTTTTGAACGTGGAGTCAAAGAGGCCATCTATGTGAAGAGGGAATGACCATCCCTGAACCGGGGAGGGGGCCTGAGAGTACATCTCTCACCATCATACAACGCCGTAATTGGAGCTTTACCCCAATCATGTGTGAAAGACACACATGACCATTGTAATTATTGGTCATTGTGAATTTCAAATGGACCTGATCACCAGTTCCATTGTTATGCAATGGCCAGTGATCAGTCGTTATGCAAATGAACTGCATATAAGGTTGGGGTATTCAACACCAGCTCAGACTGAAAAAGTCATTCGGATTGAGTGACAAAACGTATCTCTACAACAAACTTGTGTCCAGATGAACTGATTCAACTTTGTGGAATCCACTACAGTCCTCTGCTCTACCAACTGAGCTATCAAAGGGCGAAAGCAAGTTGGTCTCTCTTGTTTGATTACGTGTGGATTGCTGAAGGGTCTTTGGAAGTAAGAGTTTAATGTTCAGCCAAAGAGGAAAGCAAATTGCTACAAGCTGATGTCAAACCACCCTCCTAAGGATGCCAGCACTACCAACTACAGTCCTTCTCCCTACCAACTGAGCTATTGGAGAGAGCAAACAGCTTGGTCTCTTTTGTTTGATTAGGTGTGAATTGCTGAAGTGTCTTTGGAAGTAAGAGTTTAATGTTCAGCCGAAGAGGAAAGCAAGTTCCTTCGAGCCGTATTCGAACCAGCGACCTAAGGATGCCAGAACAATCCACTACATTGCTCCGCTCTACCAACTGAGCTATCAAAGGGTGCAATTAACTGAGTCTCTGTTGTTTGATTAGGTGTGGATTGCTGAAGGGTCTTTGGAAGCAAGAAGTAAGACTTTAATGTTCTGCCACTTTATTAAACATGTTGCTGCGTAGCCCGTGTAAACTGGTCATGTGAGAAAAGCAATTTCCTTCAAGCCGGATTCGAACCAGCGACCTAATGATGCCAAAACAGTCCACTACAGTCTTCTGCTCTACCAACTGAGCGAAAGCAAGCTGGTCTCTCTTGTTTGATTAGGTGTGGATTGCTGAAGGGTCTTTGGAAGTAAGAGTTTAATGTGCAGCCAAAGAGGAATGCAAATTGCTACAAGCTGAATTCAAACCACCCTCCTAAGGATGCCAGCACTACCAACTACAGTCCTTTTCCCTACCAACTGAGCTATTGGAGAATGCGAACAGCTTGGTCTTTTTTGTTTGATTAGGTGTGAATTGCTGAAGTGTCTTTGGAAGTAAGAGTTTAATGTTCAGCCAAGGAGGAAAGCAAGTTCCTTCGAGCCGGATTCGAACCAGCGACCTAAGGATGCCAGAACAACTCACTACAGTCCTCCGCTCTACCAACTGAGCTATCGAAGGGTGCAATCAAACTGGTTGCTGTTGTTTGATTAGGTGTGGATTGCTGAAGGGTCTTTGGAAGCAAGAAGTAAGACTTTAATGTTTTGCCACTTCATTAAACATGTTGCTGCGTAGGCCATGTGAACTAGTCATGTGAGAAAAGCAAATTCCTTCGAGCCGGATTCGAACCAGCGACCTAAGGTTGCCAGAACAACACACTACAGTCCTCCACTCTACCAACTGAGCTATCGAAGGGTGCAATCGACTTGGTCCCTGTTGTTTGATTAGGTGTGGATTGCTGAAGGGTCATTGAAAGTAAGAGTTTAATATTCAGCCAAAGAATGAAGCAAGTTCCTTCGAGCCGGATTCGAACCAGAGACCTAAGGATGCCGGAACAACCCACAACAGTCCTCCACTCTACCAACTGAGCTATCACAGAGTAAAAGCAAGCTGGTCTCTCTTGTTTGATTAGGTGTGGATTGCTGAATGTTCTTTGAAAGTAAGAATTTAATGTTCAGCCAAAGAATGAAGCATGTTCCTTAGAGCCTGATTCGAACCATCGACCTAAGGATGCCAGAACAACCCACTACAGTCCTCCGCTCTACCAACTGAGCTATCGCTGTTGTTTGATTAGGTGTGGATTGCTGAAGGGTCTTTGGAAGCAAGAAGTAAGACTTTAATGTTCTGCCACTTTATTAAACATGTTGCTGCGTAGGCCGTGTGAACTAGTCATGTGAGAAAAGCAACTTCCTTCGAGCCGGATTCGAACCAGCGACCTAAGGATGCCAGAACAACCCACTACAGTCCTCCGCTCTACCAACTGAGCTATCGAAGGGTGCAATCGACCTGGTCCCTGTTGTTTGATTAGGTGTGGATTGCTGAAGAGTCTTTGGAAGCAAGAAGTAAGACTTTAATGTTTTGCCACTTCATTAAACATGTTGCTGCGTAGGCCGTGTGAACTAGTCATGTGAGAAAAGCAACTTCCTTCGAGCCGGATTCGAACCAGCGACCTAAGGATGCCAGAACAACCCACTACAGTCCTCCGCTCTACCAACTGAGCTATCGAAGGGCAAAAGCAAGCTGGTCTCTCTGGTTTGATTAGGTTTGGATTGCTGAAGGGTCTTTGGAAGCAAGAAGTAAGACTTTAATGTTTTGCCACTTCATTAAACATGTTGCTGCGTAGGCCATGTGAACTAGTCATGTGAGAAAAGCAACTTCCTTCGAGCCGGATTCGAACCAGCGACCTAAGGATGCCTGAACAACCCACTACAGTCCTCCGCTCTACCAACTGAGCTATCGAAGGGTGCAATCGACTTGGTCCCTGTTGTCTGATTAGGTGTGGATTGCTGAATAGTCTTTGGAAGCAAGAAGTAAGACTTTAATGTTTTGCCACTTCATTAAACATGTTGCTGCGTAGGCTGCGTGAACCATGCATGTGAGAAAAGCAAATTCCTTCGAGCCGGATTCGAACCAGCGACCTAAGGATGCCAGAACAACCCACTACAGTCCTCCGCTCTACCAACTGAGCTATCGAAGGGTGCAATCGATCTGGTCCCTGTTGTTTGATTAGGTGTGGATTGCTGAAGGGTCATTGAAAGTAAGAGTTTAATATTCAGCCAAAGAATGAAGCTAGTTCCTTCGAGCCGGATTCGAACCATCGACCTAAGGATGCCAGAACAACCCACTACAGTCCGCCGCTCTACCAACTGAGCTATCGAACGGTGCAATCGAACTGGTCCCTGTTGTTTGATTAGGTGTGGATTGCTGAAGAGTCTTTGGAAGCAAGAAGTAAGACTTTAATGTTTTGCCACTTCATTAAACATGTTGCTGCGTAGGCCGTGTGAACTAGTCATGTGAGAAAAGCAAATTCCTTCGAGCCGGATTCGAACCAGCGACCTAAGGATGCCAGAACAACCCACTACAGTCCTCCACTTTAGCAACTGAGCTATCGAAGAGTGCAATCAATCTGGTCGCTGTTGTTTGATTAGGTGTGGATTGCTGAAGAGTCTTTGGAAGCAAGAAGTAAGACTTTAATGTTTTGCCACTTCATTAAACATGTTGCTGCGTAGGCCGCGTGAACTATGCATGTGAGAAAAGCAAATTCCTTCAAGCCGGAATCGAACCAGCGACCTAAGGATGCCAGAACAACCCACTACAGTCCTCCGCTCTACCAACTGAGCTATCGAAGGGTGCAATCAACCTGGTCGCTGTTGTTTGATTAGGTGTGGATTGCTGAAGGGTCATTGAAAGTAAGAGTTTAATATTCAGCCAAAGAATGAAGCATGTTCCTTCGAGCCGTATTCGAACCAGTGACCTAAGGATGCCAGAACAATCCACTACAGTGGCGGGAGTATCGGAACAATTAAGACGGATATTCTCCAAACACCGTGTTTCAGTTGCTTTCAAACCCCAGAACACGCTACGCCAGAAATTAGTTCACCCTAAGGACCGGGTTCCTCGACACAAACAGAGTAACGTAGTGTATGCTGTTAGGTGCCGGGAGTATTGTCGGGAACTGTACATCGGGGAAACTAAACAGCCACTGGCGAAACGGATGGCCCAACATAGAAGATCGACCTCTTCTGGCCAGGACTCTGCGGTTTACACCCACCTGTAAGCCAGCGGCCACTCAATTAATGATGAAGATGTGCAGATCCTTGACAAGGAGGAACGCTGTTTTGAACGTGGAGTCAAAGAGGCCATCTATGTGAAGAGGGAATGACCATCCCTGAACCGGGGAGGGGGCCTGAGAGTACATCTCTCACCATCATACAACGCCGTAATTGGAGCTTTACCCCAATCATGTGTGAAAGACACACATGACCATTGTAATTATTGGTCATTGTGAATTTCATATGGACCTGATCACCAGTTCCATTGTTATGCAATGGCCAGTGATCAGTCGTTATGCAAATGAACTGCATATAAGGTTGGGGTATTCAACACCAGCTCAGACTGAAAAAGTCATTCGGATTGAGTGACAAAACGTATCTCTACAACAAACTTGTGTCCAGATGAACTGATTCAACTTTGTGGAATCCACTACAGTCCTCTGCTCTACCAACTGAGCTATCAAAGGGTACAACCAACTTGGTCTCTGTTGTTTGATTAGGTGTGGATTGCTGAAGTGCCTTTGGAAGTAAGAGTTTTATGTTCAGCCAAACAGGAAAGCAAATTCTTTCGAACCGGATTCGAACCAGCGACCTAAAGATGCCAGAACAACCAACTACAGTCCTCTGCTCTACCAACTAAGCTATCAATGGGCGAAAGCAAGTTGGTCTCTCTTGTTTGATTAGGTGTGGATTGCTGAAGGGTCTTTGGAAGTAAGAGTTTAATGTTCAGCCAAAGAGGAAAGCAAGTTCCTTCGAGCCGTATTCGAACCAGCAACCTAAGGATGCCAGAACAATCCACTACAGTGGCGGGAGTATCGGAACAATTAAGACGGATATTCTCCAAACACCGTGTTTCAGTTGCTTTCAAACCCCAGGATACGCTACGCCAGAAATTAGTTCACCCTAAGGACCGGGTTCCTCGACACAAACAGAGTAACGTAGTGTATGCTGTTAGGTGCCGGGAGGATTGTCGGGAACTGTAAATCGGGGAAACCAGTTCACCAGCTCAGACTGAAGAAGTCTGAGCTGGTGACTCTGAAACCAGTTCATCTGAAACCAGAGACCAACTTGCTTTCGCCCATTGATAGCTTAGTTGGTAGAGCAGAGGACTGTAGTTGGTTGTTCTGGCATCTTTAGGTCGCTGGTTCGAATCCGGTTCGAAAGAATTTGCTTTCCTGTTTGGCTGAACATAAAACTCTTACTTTCAATGACCCTTCAGCAATCCACACCTAATCAAACAACAGCGACCAGATTGATTGCACCCTTTGATAGCTCAGTTGGTAGAGTGGAGGACTGTAGTGGATTGTACTGGCATCCTTAAGTTGCTGGTTCGAATCAGGCTCGAAGGAACATGCTTCATTCTTTGGCTGAATATTAAACTCTTACTTTCAATGACCCTTCAGCAATCCACACCTAATCAAACAACAGCGACCAGGTTGATTGCACCCTTCGATAGCTCAGTTGGTAGAGCGGAGGACTGTAGTGGGTTGTTCTGGCATCCTTAGGTCGCTGGTTCGAATCCGGCTTGAAGGAATTTGCTTTTCTCACATGCATAGTTCACGCGGCCTACGCAGCAACATGTTTAATGAAGTGGCAAAACATTAAAGTCTTACTTCTTGCTTCCAAAGACTCTTCAGCAATCCACACCTAATCAAACAAGAGAGACCAACTTGCTTTCGCCCATTGATAGCTTAGTTGGTAGAGCAGAGGACTGTAGTTGGTTGTTCTGGCATCTTTAGGTCGCTGGTTCGAATCCGGTTCGAAAGAATTTGCTTTCCTGTTTGGCTGAACATAAAACTCTTACTTTCAATGACCCTTCAGCAATCCACACCTAATCAAACAACAGCGACCAGGTTGATTGCACCCTTTGATAGCTCAGTTGGTAGAGTGGAGGACTGTAGTGGATTGTACTGGCATCCTTAAGTTGCTGGTTCGAATCAGGCTCGAAGGAACATGCTTCATTCTTTGGCTGAATATTAAACTCTTACTTTCAATGACCCTTCAGCAATCCACACCTAATCAAACAACAGCGACCAGGTTGATTGCACCCTTCGATAGCTCAGTTGGTAGAGCGGAGGACTGTAGTGGGTTGTTCTGGCATCCTTAGGTCGCTGGTTCGAATCCGGCTTGAAGGAATTTGCTTTTCTCACATGCATAGTTCACGCGGCCTACGCAGCAACATGTTTAATGAAGTGGCAAAACATTAAAGTCTTACTTCTTGCTTCCAAAGACTCTTCAGCAATCCACACCTAATCAAACAACAGCGACCAGATTGATTGCACCCTTCGATAGCTCAGTTGCTAAAGTGGAGGACTGTAGTGGGTTGTTCTGGCATCCTTAGGTCGCTGGTTCGAATCCGGCTCGAAGGAATTTGCTTTTCTCACATGACTAGTTCACACGGCCTACGCAGCAACATGTTTAATGAAGTGGCAAAACATTAAAGTCTTACTTCTTGCTTCCAAAGACTCTTCAGCAATCCACACCTAATCAAACAACAGGGACCAACTTGCTTTCGCCCATTGATAGCTTAGTTGGTAGAGCAGAGGACTGTAGTTGGTTGTTCTGGCATCTTTAGGTCGCTGGTTCGAATCCGGTTCGAAAGAATTTGCTTTCCTGTTTGGCTGAACATAAAACTCTTACTTCCAAAGGCACTTCAGCAATCCACACCTAATCAAACAACAGAGACCAAGTTGGTTGTACCCTTTGATAGCTCAGTTGAGACGGATATTCTCCAAACACCGTGTTTCAGTTGCTTTCAAACCCCAGAACACGCTACGCCAGAAATTAGTTCACCCTAAGGACCGGGTTCCTCGACACAAACAGAGTAACGTAGTGTATGCTGTTAGGTGCTGTTAGAAAGACACACATGACCATTGTAATTATTGGTCATTGTGAATTTCATATGGACCTGATCACCAGTTCCATTGTTATGCAATGGCCAGTGATCAGTCGTTATGCAAATGAACTGCATATAAGGTTGGGGTATTCAACACCAGCTCAGACTGAAAAAGTCATTCGGATTGAGTGACAAAACGTATCTCTACAACAAACTTGTGTCCAGATGAACTGATTCAACTTTGTGGAATCCACTACAGTCCTCTGCTTTACCAACTGAGCTATCAAAGGGCGAAAGCAAGTTGGTCTCTCTTGTTTGATTAGGTGTGGATTGCTGAAGGGTCTTTGGAAGTAAGAGTTTAATGTTCAGCCAAAGAGGAAAGCAAATTGCTACAAGCTGATGTCAAACCACCCTCCTAAGGATGCCAGCACTACCAACTACAGTCCTTCTCCCTACCAACTGAGCTATTGGAGAGAGCAAACAGCTTGGTCTCTTTTGTTTGATTAGGTGTGAATTGCTGAAGTGTCTTTGGAAGTAAGAGTTTAATGTTCAGCCGAAGAGGAAAGCAAGTTCCTTTGAGCCGTATTCGAACCAGCGACCTAAGGATGCCAGAACAATCCACTACATTGCTCCGCTCTACCAACTGAGCTATCAAAGGGTGCAATTAACCGGGTCTCTGTTGTTTGATTAGGTGTGGATTGCTGAAGGGTCTTTGGAAGCAAGAAGTAAGACTTTAATGTTCTGCCACTTTATTAAACATGTTGCTGCGTAGCCCGTGTGAACTAGTCATGTGAGAAAAGCAATTTCCTTCAAGCCGGATTCGAACCAGCGACCTAATGATGCCAAAACAGTCCACTACAGTCTTCTGCTCTACCAACTGAGCGAAAGCAAGTTGGTCTCTCTTGTTTGATTAGGTGTGGATTGCTGAAGGGTCTTTGGAAGTAAGAGTTTAATGTGCAGCCAAAGAGGAATGCAAATTGCTACAAGCTGAATTCAAACCACCCTCCTAAGGATGCCAGCACTACCAACTACAGTCCTTTTCCCTACCAACTGAGCTATTGGAGAATGCAAACAGCTTGGTCTTTTTTGTTTGATTAGGTGTGAATTGCTGAAGTGTCTTTGGAAGTAAGAGTTTAATGTTCAGCCAAGGAGGAAAGCAAGTAAGGATGCCAGCACTATCCACTACATTTCCCCACTCTACTAACTGAGCTATCGAAGGGTGCAAGGAGGTTTAATGTTCAGCCACTTCATTTAACATGTTGCTGCCTAGCCAGTGTGGACTAATCATGTGATAAAAGCAAATTACTTCAAGCTGGATTCGAACCAACAACTGAAGGATGCCACCACTATGCACTACTTTCCTCCGCTCTACCAACTGAGCTATAAAAGGCAGGCACAAGGGTACAATCAACCTGATCTCTCTTGTTTGCTTAGTTGTGGATTGCTGATGCTGATGTGATTCCTTCAAGCCAAATTCAAACCAGTGACCTATGGACACCAGCACTATCCACTACAGTCTTCAGCTTTACCAACGGAGCTATCAAAGGAAACACAAGAACAAAAGCAACCTGAAGCAGATGCACCCAGTTGAACATCTTTTTTTTCTTCTTCTTTGATTATATTGTTTCTTTTCTTGTCTTTCTCTTGTTAAATGCTAAAATGTCCTTTTGTCCTTGTAAAGGCTATTTAACATTCCTACATGTATGATTCCTTGTCATTCATATTGTCAGTAATAAAGCTGCAGTACGTACTTAAAGTTGCTATTCATTAACTTACATGTTCTTGTGGTGTCATGTCTTTATTTATCATTTTTCATTAATTAAGTCATATATCTTGTGGGGTGCGTCAGTGTCCCCAGCATGTGTGATTTGCATTTGTCCATATGTAATTTGCATACCATTGACTTATGCATATATTTTGATTTTAGTGACACATGCTGCCTTCAAGGCAATGTTGGAGTACCTACAATGGTGGCTTTTCGGCCCTATGTGTGACAAGATGTATGCCAAGATTGATGAGTGTATCTAAGAAAATATTTTGTGGCCAGTTCAGTGAGGGTGTTCTCGTGCAAACCGGTATGGAATGCTGCCTAAGGGATCAGCTCATTTTACCTGCTGCCCACCATCAGCGTGCAGAACTCTAACTCTGCTACATGCTGATTCCCCTGCATTAGAGAAATTAGCAGTTCCCTGGAGACCTTTCCCTCTGTGGCATGATCAAAGACTTTGCAAAGACAATCTATGAAAGTGTCATAGTTCAATAAGATCTCACCTCTCTGATTCCAGAATGCTGTAGCCAGTTTGAGGGCTTTTTCCATTGCAAGAGTCTGATAACCTCAGGTTGTTGCGCATGGATGTTGTTCTGGTCTGACAGCCATTGTTGGTCTGTAAAATACAATGAACACTGCAGAAAAAAAAATCTGGCATTTAGAAGCTTCACTTGGATAACATTCCGGGTGTGCCTCAAAGCAACAGGAACCAAGCATTAGTACGTCAGAAGCCATAGATATGGGAGTGACCACCTGCACTAGTTGACTAATTTGATTACTCTATTTGAAATCTGTTGTTGGTTCCCTCAAATGGACATTGTGTCTTTCAGTGCATCAGGTCCTGCTGCATTCCTAATGCAGGATGCAGGTGCAGGATTGTATTTTATTAACAATTAGGAAGGTAAAACAAGGAGACTCCAAAGCTCGAGGTCCAACATTAGGCCAGTTGATTTGCAAACTGTATAAACAAGACAAAGCAGCACTTATGGTCAGAAACAAGGCAATGGCCAAACATAGCAATGGTCCCACATAGCAGTGGTTCTAGGCAAAACTTCTGTGTAGTCACTAATACCTTGCACAGGTCTGCAAACACAGAGGGGTTTAAATGCATGGTGTTATGGAAAAATTTGATTTTATGCTTAATGTTACCTAGAGATTACACTAAAACCACCTCTTTGTTTCTACACTCACTGTCCATTTTATCAGCTCCACTTACCATATAGAAGCACTTTGTAGTTCTACAATTACTGACTGTAGTCCATCTGTTTCTCTGCATACCTTTTTAGCCTGCTTTCATGCTGTTCTTCAATGGTCTGAACCCCCACAGGACCCCCTCAGAGCAGGTATTATTTAGGTGGTGGATGATTCTCAGCACTGCAGTGACACTGACATGGTGGTGGTGTGTTAGTGTGTGTTGTGCTGGTATAAGTGGATCAGACACAGCAGCATTGCTGGAGTTTTTAAATACCGTGTCCACTCCACTCTATTAGACACTCCTACCTAGTTGATCCACCTTGTAGTTGTAAAGTCAGAGACGATCGCTCATCTATTGCTGCTGTTTGAGTTGGACATCTTCTAGACCATCAGTGGTCACAGGATGCTGCCCATGGGGCGATGTTGGCTGGATATTTTGGTTGGTGGACTATTCTCAGTCCAGCAGTGACAGTGAGGTGTTTAGAAACTCCATCAGCACTGCTGTGTCTTATCCACTCATACCAGCACAACACACACTAACACACCACCACCATGTCAGTGTCACTGCAGTGCTAATAATACCCACTCTGTGGTGATCCTGGGAGAGTCCTGACCACTGAAGAGCAGCATGAAAGGGGGCTAACAAAGCATGCATAGAAACAGATGGACTACAGTCAGTGATTGTAGAACTACAAAGTGCTTCTATATGATAAGTGAAGCCGATAAAATGGACAATGTGTGTAGAAACAAGGAGGTGGTTTTAATGCTGATCGGTGTATAATTATGTTGTTTTGTGCATTAAGTCCTTAGTTATATTGTGCTTGATATTTGGCTGGGAGATAAGCAACATGTCAGTCATTAAGCTGTTGTAAAAGGTTGTAAGTAGATAAGAAACAACAGTTAGTCCAAAATGGAGGTTCCAATGTCCAACACCCAATGTAATGTGACTAGAGCAGTATAAAAGGGAGGCCCACAGTTCTGATCCTTGTTCTTCAGCTGATGTAAGAACCCACAATGGTGCCAATAAATTATCTAATCCAGTCAAGTGTAATCTTTGTTTTCATTTATCTTCTGACATTATTATTCTGACACATGGCTAAACAAGGCTGGGGAAACAAGGCACAGGTGTAATGAATAATAGCAATCAAGTGGAACAGATCTGGTCTGAAAACAAAACAGAACATACATGGCAAAACAGGTGAGAGGTGTTTTTTTTTTTCATCCAGCCCCCTATAATACAATACATATTTTTGTTTTATACCATGACAACATCCAACATCAGTTCAATAAGAGCCAGTCTCTGCAGAATATTCCATATATTATTTAATATTTAGACTATTTATGGCAACAGCCGTTTGTACAGCACAATTTGCATAATTTATTAGTAATGTTTGTGTACAACCACAAAAACCATGACAGCAGATTTTTTTTGTTTGTTTTTTTAGTGTACATTGAGTGGAAAACCAGACAAATTATACAAGCATATCTTTGTACAATCAGTATACATCTTAGATAATAATTCCAGTTCATTTTTCCTATAGCTTTGTTGTCTTTCTTAGTTGAAGTGTAGAATTTGAACACAAAAATAGTATGGACAAACCACCTACAAAACATGCAACATCCAAAGTTAGTACATCATAGATCTCCTGTTACTACTGATTTGGACAGGATCAGTGCTAGCTCATTTCTCTGTGTCAGTTGTGCCAGTTGGGTACAGTTTGTCATAGTCAAGAATGGCAACAGTCCTTACACATTACATATTATCACTCTCACACCACTCTGTCATTACACATACTTAATGTTAAATGAATAAATTAGCTTAATAATTTATTTTACCGTCACTGATGAACTAGGAATAATGCCAACATGCACTGAATCAAAGGAAAAATGCAATTAAATATGGATTTCAATGTTTAAATTGAGAAAGATATGTATGAGCTGTTTGTAGTGGCAGACCTATGTAATGTTGTGGCCTTTCTACAATTTACATAAATAATTAAAAACATAAATAGTTTACACAGCATGTAAACTAAGTTTTGTACCTTAGGGAGTTCATAATACACATGGAAACCCTGTTCAATAAAATGTCGTAAGCACACAATGTTCATCCTCCGCAACACAAATAAATATCAATATTAATGTAAATGTATGTACATCTTTTTCTGAAACTAGCTTTAGAATGGAATGTAAAGGTTGGATGTGTTACCTGCATAATTTAAATGAAACCCCAAAGCATTACAATCTGTAATCAAGTGATCAGATATTAAACAAATCAGAGATAAAGCATACACAAAGGCATACAAAAATATATAAAAGTTATTATTCATAATGCTTAATAGTTGATATACCAGATGCATTTAGGTTGCATAGAACTGCTCACATTCTGTGAATTTGGCCAGTTTAGCACAGATTAAAAGTTCCCCATAACCAGCCAAGTGTGTAATCCTGCACAACCAATGACGTGTGGACTATTGGATTAATGTGGCTCCGACATATCCAGAATGATGGCCATGTTCTGTTCTCTTTATGAGCAATGACTATGGCATTCACTAAATAACAGTGTGGGAGTGGATTTAGCTGAATGTTTAAAGACAATGCATCCAAATAAACAATAGAGCACACATATAGAATGGCTTACAAGTGCACATCATCCGTGCATGGCAAAATGAGTTTCACAAATGGCAGTGAATTTATAAAACTTGCTCGATATCTGGTAAACTCGATTACTGTAGTACGAATAATATGCAAGGCAGAGTGATATACACATCTCGAAAAGACTGAGAATTTCTAGAAATATTTACATCACCAGCTAACCACTGTAGACATGCACCCAAAAACATGTGCTAACAAGACATTGAGAGGATCCTTTTTTATTTATGTGCAGATCATTTATGTTTAGTAGCTAAAGTTCCCATACTCCAACTTTAAATTGTGAAAACACCAATGCATTTAATATTAGCTTTTACAGGATGTTTTTAATATGACGGCGTATTAGGGTCACTGTAAAGAAAATTTTTTAAAACATTTTTAAAAATCGTATAAGTTTCGATTTTGAGAATAAAGTCGAAATTATTTTGAGAATAATGTATAAGTTTCGATTTCAAGAATAAAGTCGAAATTATTTTGAGAATAATGTCGTTTAAGTTTCGATTTCGAGAATAAAGTTGACATTATTTTGAAAATAATGTCGTACAAGTTTCGATTTCGAGAATAAAGTCGAAATTATTTTGAAAATAATGTATAAATTTCGATTTCAAGATTAAAGTAAAAATGATTTCGAGATTAAAGTAAAAATGATTTCGAGATTAAAGTCGAAATGATTTCGAGATTAAAGTCGAAATGATTTCGAGAGTAAAGTCAAAATGATTTCGAGATAAAAGTCGAAATGATTTCGAGATTAAAGTCGAAATGATTTCGAGATTAAAGTAAAAATGATTTCGCGATTAAAGTCAAAATTATTTCGAGATTAAAGTCAAAATTATTTCGAGATTAAAGTCAAAATTATTTCGAGATTAAAGTTGAAATGTTATGGCCATTGCAACCTCTTTGTGTCAAATGAGGGATGTTCATGATTTGTTATACTTTCATATCGGTTTCACAAATAAAGAAATCCCCAATCTCCTGCACATCAGCACCAGTTTGTTATTAGCGTAAGGACGCTGAAACGGCTTTGTAATAAACTGTGTTTATTTAGAAGAACATGCGCCAACAATGCGCTCAGCGTCTGCGTCGTCACCAGTACCTCAACCGAGCTTTATGGACTCGTACGATAAACTAAAGCCGTATGGCATCGCTATAAATGGTTGCACTGACGGGTTTAGTTGTCATATTATGTGGATGGAAGCATACAATACAAACAACGACCCAAAAAATCTCGGGTTACTGGAGAGCCTCAGTAACATTCGTTGAACGCTGCCCTTAGCGCTTGTGTGCCGATCCAGGTACTGAGACCCGTGCTTCTCTGAACTGACAAGCCCACAACGGCTGCACACTCTTTGTCCATAATATTTCAACTTTATTGTCATAATCATTTCGACTTCTTTCTCGAAATCGAAACTTATACGACTTTATTCTGGAAATCAAAACATAAAAATATATTTTTATAGTGGCCACAATATTTTGATTAATTTATAAAGATCTTTATTTGATTATATTTTAAGGTAGCAAAACTGTTTGGATAATAATAGCAACATACAATAGATTTTTGTAAATGTAATAGCAACGTGGTCTCATTTTTATCAACCACTTCTTCTGATATACATTCCTGACCGGGGATTTTGCATGTCTGGTTTCACCAGGAAACACTGGGCACAAGGCTAGAATTCCCTGGACAGGGTGCCAATCCATCACAGGGCTTCGGCCACCTCCCCTCCCTCAGACATAGCCAATCGTGTCTGTGTAGATGCACGGCTGGCCGATAGCACTGTTGGCATTCTAACACAGTTCTCAGTGGTCATGGGCAAACATAATAGATTGCTGTGCCACCCTAGAGCCTCATTAGTTTTAATAATAATAAAATAATAATAATAAGAAGAAGAACAATAAATAAATAAATAATTTATATACCACTTCATTTTGAGGTCAAAACTTCAAAGTGCTTTACATATAAGTTTAAAACATTCTATCTATAAACTATGATATAGCACTTTAATAAAGGAAATGCATAATAAATATAGTGAATCTTTAATCATAAAACCTACTATACATCATAAAAGGAACTATATGTTTGTTGAGGTAAAACAGGCCATTGTTTTAAAATCTATTACAAAACACATATTAAAGAATAATACCATTCACTAACCTGTGAGTAGGACTAGGGATTAAAGGAAGTCTTTCCTCTTTACTTATCCAAGAACTCAAAGTGCAATGAAGTCAGCGTTCATGAATACACCTTTAGAAAGAAACTGGACAAATCTGGGCAGTATCATTGAAAAAGATGCAAGGTGAAAACCACTGCTAACCAAAAAGAACATAAAGGCTCATGTCACATTTGCCAAACAACACCTTTATGGCAAAAAGGCCTTTTGTGATAATGTCACATGCACAGATGAGTTCAAAGCAGAACTTTTTGGAACATATGGGACCTGTTTATGTGGCATAATTCTAACACCTATGCTTAACTGGGATAACACAAAAACCCTACAGTGTGGCTGAGTTCAGATATTGCTGGTCAAAGAAAAATTTAATATTAATATTATATAATAAAGACTGTTATCAGAAATGTTTGATTGGTATTTTTATGTTAGGGATGGCACAACCAGTTATTACCATATAAATAATTACCAGGTATTACATATAACCTTAATTATATAGGTATTGCACAACATATTTTCTTAATACGTACATAATGTCATTATTTAATAACATAAATAAATGTGTTTTGTGTTTCCTCATGTACTCCTTGACTTATATTCTCATATGACTGTATGAGAATCTGAAACTATTCAGTGAACCAAACATGCTAAAGTGGACAGAATCAGAAGAAGGCAGTTTTGTCCACAGCACTGTACTTGAGATTTTTTAAAATATATTTTATTTATGCATATTCTCCCCTTTTTCTCCCTTTTAGTGTGTCCAATTGCCTGATTGCGTCATGCTTCCTCTCCACCAATGCCGATCCCTGCTCTGATTGAGGAGAACAAAGCTAATCCACGCTCCCTCCGACACGTGGGCAGCAGCCGTATGCATTTTATAACCTGCACTTTGACGAGTGCAGTGCAGCTCAGCACTGTGTACAGAGAGACACACCCTGAGACACACCCTCTCATCTCTGTGCATGCGCCATCAATCAGCCAGCAGAGTTCATGAGAGAGTTATGAGAGAGAGAGACCCTATCTGGCTTAATCCCACCCATATCTGAACAACAGGCCAATTGTTGTTCATGTGGCCGCTCAGCCTAGCTGGCAGGCAGAGCTGAAATTTTTATCGATTTGTATTCGATACGATACCTGAGCGGCCTACTGTACTTGAGATTTACACACCTTTATGGGTAACATTTTTTTCAGTCTGACACTATCAGTCATTACTTTCAGGACATGCTAAAAACAATGTGCAAAACATCTATGGTAATAGCAGTGTACTTTACAATTTTACCTAAACATTTGCAATATCTTTTGGCAACATTCATCTATGAAAATAACTTATGAATGAGCCAGTTCTAAACATCTGATTTCCCATACTAGTTTATTGTGAAGGCATTTTAGGGCCACTGTTTAAAATATATAACATTTAAAAAGTAAATGCATTTAATAAGAAAGATGGGTAGTTGTATTGGGAGTGCACTATTTAGTGCTCAATGGTGCGGTCTACATTTAATTCACTGCTTTTGTAGGACAGAGAGAATTTTCAAACTTGATCATGTTAAGTATTTGATATCACCAAACTTTAAGACAAGTTTTACATGCTTATCTCATTAGAGATAATCCCTGAGACTCATTTTACAGCAGTCTGCCTAGACTTAATTCTAAAAGAATTACAACCTTTTAAAAAAAAATATTATTCCTTTTTTTGGTGCATGTTTTGATTTTAATTTCTTTTAATTAATTAATTTTAATAATCTTATTTTTTTCTTACAACTTTCTTTCTTGAAATATGACTTTATTTTCTATATATTATCAAATTATTATTGAATTATTATAAAGTATATTTTCATTAAAAGTTCCCATAAAGGACATTTTGTAAAATGTAGTAAAGTCTATGGTTATGCAATAAAGGCCATAGTTACTTCCATATGCCAGTGCCTTCAGTCCAAATCTGTCTCCTACATTGAAAATGTATGCCACATCCTGAAAAGACCACTGAAAGCAGTTAAAGTCTTTGATCAAGCATGAATGGGCAATAGTTTCACTTGCTAAACTGCAACAATTAGTTTAATCAGTTACAAACGGTTAAAAAGTTCAACTGATAGAAACGGTGATGATGTACCACCTCAAGAGAATTAACAAATCACAGATTCTTGTTTTACTGCATTTTACAAAATGTCCTAACTTGTCAGGAAAGGGGGTTTGTATATATATTTTTGTAAGATCAGAATTAAAGTTTTATCATGACTAAATTTCTAAAATATTCTACAACCCCAAATCAGAAAAAGTTGAAACTGGATGAAAAATGCAAATAATAATTAAAAAAACAGTTTCCTACTTTTACTTTTATTTGATTGCAGACAGGATGAACCTGAGATATTTCATGTTTTGTCTGGTCAACTTCATTTCGTTTATTAATAAACATCCATTCCTGCATTTCAGGTCTGCAACACATTCAAAAAAAAAGTTGGGACAGTAAAGCATTTACCACTTTGTAATGTTGCCATTCCTTTTCACCACACTTAAAAGACGTTTTGGCACCGAGGATACCAAGTGATTTACTGTTTTAGGTTTTATTTTGTCCCATTCTTTCTGCAAACACGTCTTAAGATGTGCAACAGTACAGAATCGTCGTTGCCACAAAATTCTCCACACATTCTCTATTGGGGACAGGTCATGACTGCATGCCGAGAAGTTAATGCCGCTTCTGTACATGGTTAACATAAGGCTTCTTTTTTGCACAGCAAATTTTAAGTGCCATTTGTGCGTGTAACTCCGTGTTGTAGTGCTTGACAAAGGTTTGCCAAAGTAATCCCTTGCTCATCAGCTACTGTTGAGTGGCAGTTATTGATGCAGGGCCGTCTGAAGGATTCAGGGCGTTCAGCTTAAGCTTGCACTCTTGGCCTTTAAGCACTGAGATTCCTCCCGAGTCCTTGAATCGTTTAATGATATTATGAACTGTAGCGGGAGAAATATGCAAATCCCTTCCAATCTTTCTTTGAGGTTCATTGTTTTTAAACATTTCAATAATTTTCTCACGCATTTGTTGACAAACTAGACTCAGCCTTTCCTGGATGCTGCTTTTGTACCAAACCATGATAACAATCACCTGTTGACATCATCTGTTTGGAATCACACCATTTTTTAGCTTTTTCCACCTCATTACTAGCCCTAAACTGCCCCTGTACCAACTATTTTTGGAATGTGTTACAGTCCTGAAATCCAGGAATGGAGGTATATTAACAAATGAAATGAAGTTGAGCAAACAAAACATGAAATATCTTGGGTTCATCCTGTCTAAAATCAAATAAAAGTCGAAGTAAATGTAAGGAACACTGCAATTTTATTTTATTTGCATTTTCCACACTGTCCCAACTTTATCTGATTTGGGGGTTGTATATTTTTAAACAATGGTCCCTTCAATTCATTGCTTCATTTTGACACAGGGCATTTTTTGATTATTAATAAATTAGTGTTACATAAACACAGTGAAATAAATTTAGCTCAAGCGTCATAGAACAGGGCATCAGTGCTGTTTCTGTGCCAAGAAATATACGTAGTTACCAGCTATTTTCACAAACCTATATAAATAATATTTTAGTTATCTATCTCTATAAAGTATGTCAAAATATATATTGAATTCACAGATCTTATAACACATTATAACATCTCAGAGAACAGATGAACAAGCATAGGGATATGTCCCTAATTATGAATCTAAATTTATCATACAAAAATAATAGGAAATGTGTAAGCTACCCTCTGTGAACAATCATAAATAAACTTTTAGAGGAAAAGAATTTGTGTATTAATACATTTCATCACTTTACAAGAGGACATCCAGAAGCTGGACTTGGCAGTCAAAATAGTCAGTCAAAATAAAAACAAAAGCAACAAATGTATTCCTTTTCTGTCTTTTGTGGCTAATTGATGATTTTTGGTACAAAAACACGGGTGACACACGTTGGTGTAATGCTGTACGTTTGAGTGTTCAGATGTGTGGATATCTGATGAATGCCCCAAGTTAGATCTGCACTCACACAACTGTTTCCCTTCATAGCTAGTAAAATGCTAAAGCGGCTCAACTCCTGACTTGGTGCAGATTAATGCAATCTCATAACAGGATTTAGGATTCTGCAGGAAAACTTCCCTATTTGTCTGGACTAATTCCACAGGACCAGAGTTTATGTAAAACTACAGTGTCCGGTCTGTTCTTTGTGACCTGTTTATTCTACGATTGAATCTGGGCACTGGTGGCCACTAGCTTGTGCCAGCTGACCACTCGCTTACGCAGGTCCACCTTGTCCAGCCAGATGTAGGCCTCACCGATCAGAGTCTTCTTCACAAATTTGCCTCCATTCGAAACCAGGAAAAGCTGCAGAGAAAACGAACGAACAAACAAAAAAATCAGCATTTTGCATGGTGTTACATACATTAGATGCAATTTGCAAATCCCAAAAGTGTCCTGTAAGCATTTTGATAGCAGAGATTTCAAATTCACTGCATGGCCAAAAGTATGTGGAAACCCTAATTTATTGATACCAGGTGTTTTCAGACATTGCTAAAATGTGGTGGTTTCGCTGGTTCAAGCCCCACCACTGCCAGTTTGCCACTGTTGGCCCTTGAGCAAGATCCTTAACCCTCAATTGCTTAGATTGTATACTGTACTGTAAGTCGCTTTGGATAAAAGCATCTGTCAAATGCTGAATATGTAAGTTCCCACAGTCCTCCACTTTTGTACAGCTGCCTCAGGCTACTAACCAGGGTCCTTACGCAGCATAGAAGACCCCACCCTATTTTTTGATGTAGTCTTTTATCACCCAGCAGACTAGTTGCCAGTTATGTCTGCTGCAGGCACTGCCGATTGCGCCCAGTAGCAGAGATGATATTCAAACTTGGATACTTCAGAATCTCAGTGCTGGTGTGCTAGCAGAATATCTTGCCACACCACTTGGGTGCACACTGGCAAATCTTAAATGCAGCAAGGTTTGAGAATATATTATTTTTTAATCTTAATAAATGTAATTAGTAAAGAAAGTTATCAATCTACGTATATCGGAATAATTTAATCAAGCAGTTCACCAAGTTCACCTTCATTTTTAAAAAGCCATGTAGAATATAATTCTCACCATGAACCTTACCAAGTCAGACAGTCAACTCAAAGTTTTACAGAAATATTATTTCACAATCTAAGGAAACAGCTAGTAGTAAGGAAGTGCCTGCGGTGGACATAAGTGCTTTAAATAATCAATGTTACTAAAATGGACCCTTAATGTGCTGACTCACTTCTATGGTCTGTACTCTATTTTTTTAATTATATTTTATGCGTTTTTCTGTATCATGTAGTCAATTTGTCTTCCGCTGCTGGGGATCCCTGATTTTTTGCAGTTGAGGTGGGTATATTGCTGCTCACGCCCCCTCTGACCCGTGTACAGCCCTTAAGGGAACCCTTTTCCACCCATGCACTCTGCACAGGTGCCTCTATCCGCCAATCAGGGTCCTTACACAGCGTTTGAAGACCATAGTCGAGTCATCCCTCCTTGCAGACATTGCCAATTATGCCTGCTAGATGTCGCCCAGCCGACCGGTGGCAACGCAGCTAGTGGAATATCCCGCTGCATCATGCGGGTGCCGTCTGTACTCTATTTAAGCTTATGAAATCCTTAAAAGTAAGTTCAGCACTAGATGTGAAATTTACCTGAATGGAATGTCCAGTGGGGTTCATGCAGAAGCGAAACGTTTCGTTGAAGGAGGGTTCACGGTCGTGACGACACACCCTAGTTTTCTTCTTAATGATCCTTTTCTGAGTGGCTATGTTCACCACATAGAGCTTCACATACATGTCTGTTGAAAAGAGCACTAGTGTTAGATGCACAAATATTTGACATGGCTGTAGTTGTTTTGGTGAGACAGCTGCACAGGTGAGTTTAATTAAGTTCACTGCCACACAAAAATTCAGGCAAAATTATTATATTATATATTATTATATATATTATAAAGACATTTTAATTTAATACCTACAACACACTTAAAAGTTGGGACAGAATCATGTAGGCTATACTATTGTGTAACACTGCTTTTGTTTCAAACCTGGATTACAATGACCTGTTGACATCACCTGTCACATCATCATTGTCAGTATTATCATTATTTTACTATATTACTATATTATTTTAATATTATTTTAATATGTTGCAGGCCTGAAATGCAGCAAGTATATTAACTGCATAGAAATAAAAGTAAATGTAAGAAACACTAAATTTTTAAACTGCATTTTCCCTACTGTCCCATTTTTTTTTATTTGGCATTGTAACACTGGTGATGAAATAAATAAGCTACAACACATAGAGCATGAAACTTTATATATATATATATATGAGGCTGCGTAGTTGCAGACCAGTCATGCTAACTCCTGTCTACTGTTGAAAGCACATACAATCGGAATGCAGGCACGGAAACTGGACATTTTCTCCCTTTGTCTCCCAATTTTTAGCCTGTCCAATTTTTACCCAATTGCGTTATGCTTCCTCTCTACAGGTGCTGACCCCTGCCCTGATTGAGGAGAGCGAACTGACACACGCCCCCTCTGACACGGGAGCAGTATCTGCATCTATATTCACCTGCACGAGGCGAGTTCATATGCGGATCAGCCTTGTGCACGGAGAGCCCCACCCTGATCGCATTATTCCTCTACTCTGTGCAGATGCCATCAATCAGCCAGCAGAGGTTGTAATTGCATCAGTTATGAGGTCCCTATCCGGCTCCCTCCCTGGATGAACAACAGCCAAACGGTGTTCATATAGCTGCTCAGCCCAGCCGGATGGCAGAGCTGAGATTCGATACGATATATTCAAAATCCCAGCTCTGGTGTGCAAGTGTATTTTACTGCTGCGCCACCTGAGCAGTGTAATAAAAGAAAGTTGACTGATCCAAAATATTCTGTTGTTGACAGCATAACAGGTGGGTGGTTGTAATGTTTTGGCTCATCAGTGTATATAGTTGGTTTGTGTTAGTAAACATTTTGTATGTTACCTGGTAGGTGGTCGGGAGATTTAAATTTGTATGTGATGTTTCTGCATTGAAGAATTTCCAGTACTAGATGCTCTCCCTCGGTCTTCATTTCCTTCTTCAGAGCAATCTTTATTTCCCCCATTACCTGGGTTTTACCTAAAACGAACACAGAAATTCAAACCTTGGTGATACATTTCTCTGTCCAACCACACATGTATTTCCATAAACAATGGCTTAAACTTTATTGATTATAATGATTTTGATTTCTAGGTTATGAGCTATTTAGTTGATTGTCAACTCATACGTTTTTACATTTTTCTGCTTTAACACAGCCTCTACACCTGATAACTGCTAAATTCATTATTCATCATGCTATGTTGGGTGGCATAACAGTGGTGGGTTAAATCCGTACATCCAGTCACTACCTTTAATGAGTTTGGATTCTGAATTGACTCCTCTAAACTGCCCTTAATTGTGAGTGGGTAAGTTCATTACTGAGAAGTAGACTGTGATTGATTGTCGCCCTGTGTATCTGGGAAGATTCCTGACCCACAGCGAATCTAATCAGGACAGAGTGATTACTATAGATGAATTAATTAAATAATACATTTCATTTAAGACTAAGTCACATTTTTCTTATTTAAAATGACCTGAAAGTAATGTCTGTGTATCAGTGAAGGTCACGTCTCGCCACTGAGGCACCACTTTGACAGATGAATAATCAGGAACATTACTGTGGCTAAAAAGCCACAAAGAAAAGGGTAAAAGGAAAATAAGAAAGTGGCCAAAATAACAGAAACAACCAAAGTAACAATTGAAAGACACAAAACATTCACAGTCAATTATGGAGAAAGGGAACAGAAATGGGAGAAAGCAGAAATGAAAACTGGTTGTCGCAATATGGCAAGCTACTCCTCGCACACATGACAAGCAAGTTCTTGAAAAAAGAATAAAGAAAGAAAACCCAGTACAACCACCCCGCCCACTGTCACACTGGACTCTCTCCAGAAAGAAGCATCACGTCACCTCTGAGACAGCTCTCTCTCCCAGAAGAGTTCTATCATGGATGGTTTTAAGAGTTGGCAACTCTGTGAGGAAGAAACCATGATAAATATAAACAATTTCATCTGGAGCAAACGAATGCTCAACAAGGTAAGGCTAACTGTCAGCTAAGAGAAACTGACACGTCCACCTTTTTCTGATTTGGGGTTGTATTTCATTTGCTTGTCTTAATTGCTCTTAGACGAGTATAAAAAATCTATGTGAATCATTAGTAATTTTGTCAAGTTATTTTGTCAAAAATATGTACCAGCTCTGATTTGTAATATATTTGTAACCATGGTGCCTAAATGTCCCCTGTGACTTTAATCTGTCAGTGGATAATTAGGAAGACCTAAGAAACCTGAACAGGTTGTGTGTGTCTGTTGGAGGGTAGGAAGTAAATAATACAGCTGGCACAGCTTGGTGTCCTGAACATTTTGTGATCATTTTATGGAGAATTTTGCAGCATAACACATTTACCCATTCACTTACTTTTCCCTGGGATTAATGCACAGTAGCCACTCCACATACTGAAATGTTTATAAATAACACAGCAGTGAAAATCATGTCACAAACCTCTTCTGAGCCTTTTCCCATGTAATATGCAATTCGCTGTGAAATTCAAAATGTTAGGTATGTGTTTAGTAATTTAACATTTTTATTACTGTAGCATTTAAGTGCTTTATGTTTACTAGTTAATTTGCACTATGAGGCTGTCCTACGGCAATTCATTTAGCAGTCGGTTAGTCAAAATGTTCAAGATGATGAAGTCTTGGACCTCAGTAATCTGACTATGGGAAAATCAACATAAGCTGGCAAACAAATATTGAATTTCTTTTTTATGCATTTTCTACCTTTTTGTCCTTTTTCATAAGCGTGTAAAATTTTTACCCTATTGTGTTATGCTTCCTCTCCACTGGAGCTTACCCCCGCCTCGGTTGAGGAGAGCGAGGCTGTCACACGCCCCCTCCGACACGTGCACAATAGCTGACTGCATCTTTTCACCTGCACGAGGCGAGCTCATATGCCGATCAGCTTTGTGCGCGGAGAGCCACATCCTGATCAGCATTATTCCTCAACTCTGTGCAGACGCCATCAACCAGCCAGCAGAGGTCGTAATTCACTCAGTTATGAGGAGTCCCTATCCAGCGTATCAGCCAATCATTCTTCATGCAGTCAAATGAATATTGAATTTTTTTTAGTAATAGTTATGCTTTGTGCAGGCTATATTTTAATTTTCAACAGTGCAGTAGTAGGGCTCCTTTTAACATCAATAAGTGCCTATAAATAACTATTTTATTGACTAAGTACTAGGCTTAATTTTGATTGGCTTTACATCTAAGTGTGTTTTACATCACCATGGTAATGTTTTTCTTTTTTAAACAATGGACTGTGTAATCTGGTCAAATTACACACACTTACCTTCTGTGTCTCCATGTACCATCTTTACAACATCTGTGCCATTTGGAATCTTTCCGCTATATTAAAAAAAAGTAATAGTAATAAAAACATTCTATATAAATATATAAATAAACATTTGCTTGGCATAAACATTTAATATAATGTTTAACATAAATGCTTCCCATATAACCATTTAAAAAAGAACAACTAAAATGAACAAAAATGTTCATGTCATTCATATGGTACCTGTTTGCACCCATAATGCATTTTCCATTAAAACAAATGACACAATGTGATGTAAAATAAACAGGATTTGGCTGGGTATAAATCAACCGTTAACGCTACTTTGTGCTACCATTAAATAAGGCATAATATGTCTCCAGATAATCAAAAAGGCATGTCAGTTTTGGTTATGGTGTGTGTGTGTGTGTAAAAAGAAAAATCTGTGATTTTAATTGTTTTAAATCTTTGTTCAACCAGTAAAAGTAGAAAGAAATGATTTCCAATGTTTTCACTGATCAACTTTATAGTATTTTTAAATAAAAACACATTTAGAATTTTATGCCTACAACACACTCTAAAAAGTTGGGACAGAGGCGTGTTTAGCACTGTGTTTTATCACCTTTCCTATTAATGAGACTTGTAATAGTTTGGGAAGTGAATACTAATTGTTGCAGTGTTGCAAGTGCATTTGTTCCCCTTTCCTTCTTGATACATGAATTAAGCTTCCTAACAGTCCTTAGCTGCCATTGTCTGAGTCTCCTTTTTTGATGTGCCACACATTTTTAAACAGAGACAGATCTGGACCTCAGGCAGGCCAGTCAAACACATGCACTGTGTGTTTACAAAGCCACACAGTAGTAGCTTGTGCAGAATAATGCCTGGCCTTGTCTTGTTGAAATAAACACTGATTCTAGTGGCAGCAGGTGTCCCTCTAAAATCACCATACACACCTCCACATTAATAGTACCTTCACACATATGCCGTGGCCACTGATGCACCTCTATATAATGACAGAAGTCTGTTTTTGCACTTTTTACTGATAACAGTCTAATCGATCCTTTTTGTCTTTGGCATAGATAACTTAATGTCCATTCTTTCTTCTCAAAAACAAATATGGATCTATATGACCACAGTACACAATTCCACTGGTTCCACTTGTCGCAATGAGCTCAGGCCCAGATAACTGGGCAATGTTTCTATGTAGAATTAATGCCAGCCATCTTTGTGTTATGGCGTTTCAGGTTGCATTTCTTGGTGAAGCGGTGGACTGTGTTAAGCGACAAAGGTTTTCTGAAGAATTATTGAGCATGATGGTTTCCACAGTAATATCGTTGAAGGATCTCCATATACACCTCCACATTAACGGTACCTTCACACATATGTGGTGGCCACCGATGCACCACTATACAATGACAGAAGTTGGTTTTTGCAATTTCACTGATAACACTCTAATCGATCCTTTTTGTCTTTGGCATAGATAACTTGATGTCCATTCTTCTCAAAAACAAACAAATTGAAATGTGGACTTATATGACCACAGTACACAATTCCACTAGTTCCACTCGTTGCAATGAGCTCAGGCCCAGAGAACTGGGCAATATTTCTATGTAGAAATAATGTCAGCCATTCTCTTTGTGTTATGGCGTTTCAGGTTGCATTTCTTGGTGAAGCAGTGGACTGTGTTAAGCAACAAAGGTTTTCTGAATAATTATTGAGAATGATGGTTTCCACTGTAATATCACTGAAGGGCCTGAAGGTCTAGCACATTCAACAGTATTGTTAGGCCTTGCCCTACATAGACTTTCTCTAGATTCCCAGAATCTTTCACAATATTATTTATGGTAGATAGTAAAATACCTTGTTACCAGTTCAAATGCTTTTTTGGAGTGTGTTGCAGAAATGTATGGATTCAGAAATGTATTAATTTCCACAATAACAACTAAGTATGCAGCCGCACTGTTAGCAAATGCAAACTTACAATCTAGGAACTTGGAAGATGGCACTGTCCACTGCATTGGTCTCACACTCTTCCTCCAATAGGCTGAAGGCACTGCCACTCAAACCGCTGTCCAATGAGGCTGCAGTAACAGGGGCATCAGCAGATCTTTGGCTGCGCGATGCTGTTTTGACAATGTACAATGTATGAGTAAGATAACCATTTTGACAAAACTTATGACATAACTACTACTACTCACATTTAGGACATGGTACATGCTTGACTTCTGAAGGGGACACAGATTATGTCCATATATTCTGACAAATACAGTTCATGCAGTATGAGTTCCAAGCAGATCAAACTGCCTCTGAAAACAATGTGAACACTCTTTATCAGGAGCTTATTGAATTGGGTTATTAAGGTCAAATAGCCACACAAAAGCCTACAATTTATTTGCAATTGTGCATTAGGTGGAGCATCAACTGTAGCCAATGCCAGAAAAATTGAGAAATTTCTGGCTAACTGAAAGTAAGTTTTTTCAGTCATGTTCTGGGGAAAGTCTTCCTAGAACAGGCTAAGACTTTAGACTTAGGAGAAAGGAGTGATAAACCCAGTATTGATGCCCACGGTTGTAAGTTTTAGTCATCTGGTGTGCACATACTTTCGGCCATACAGACAACACATGCACTACTGCACTTATGTGTGGAATCAGCATTTTTAATTACATACGACCAAGCTTTAGAATACGGGATATTTGCATTACAATAGTCACACCTGTTAGGGGGTTATTATTTAACCACTATTGTTTTTGTTATTTAATATATCTGCATATATGTACTATGGATGTAAATAATGAGTAAGTTTATTAGTATTATGTTATTATGTATTATAATTATGCTTATGCTTTTTGCAGCATTGTGATTTAGTTTCGGCCTATTCTCTTTTTTTAATTTCTCAGGGTTACAAAGGTTCATCTTAGGGTTTTGCATTTTCTTTATATATATACAGTGTATCACAAAAGTGAGTACACCCCTCACATTTCTGCAGATATTTAAGTATATCTTTTCATGGGACAACACTGACAAAATGACACTTTGACACAATGAAAAGTAGTCTGTGTGCAGCTTATATAACAGTGTAAATTTATTCTTCCCTCAAAATAACTCAATATACAGCCATTAATGTCTAAACCACCGGCAACAAAAGTGAGTACACCCCTTAGTGAAAGTTCCTGAAGTGTCAATATTTTGTGTGGCCACCATTATTTCCCAGAACTGCCTTAACTCTCCTGGGCATGGAGTTTACCAGAGCTTCACAGGTTGCCACTGGAATGCTTTTCCACTCCTCCATGACGACATCACGGAGCTGGCGGATATTCGAGACTTTGTGCTCCTCCACCTTCCGCTTGAGGATGCCCCAAAGATGTTCTATTGGGTTTAGGTCTGGAGACATGCTTGGCCAGTCCATCACCTTTACCCTCAGACTCTTCAATAAAGCAGTGGTCGTCTTAGAGGTGTGTTTGGGGTCATTATCATGCTGGAACACTGCCCTGCGACCCAGTTTCCGGAGGGAGGGGATCATGCTCTGCTTAGTATTTCACAGTACATATTGGAGTTCATGTGTCCCTCAATGAAATGTAACTCCCCAACACCTGCTGCACTCATGCAGCCCCAGACCATGGCATTCCCACCACCATGCTTGACTGTAGGCATGACACACTTATCTTTGTACTCCTCACCTGATTGCCGCCACACATGCTTGAGACCATCTGAACCAAACAAATTAATCTTGGTCTCATCAGACCATAGGACATGGTTCCAGTAATCCATGTCCTTTGTTGACATGTCTTCAGCAAACTGTTTGCGGGCTTTCTTGTGTAGAGACTTCAGAAGAGGCTTCCTTCTGGGGTGACAGCCATGCAGACCAATTTGATGTAGTGTGCGGCGTATGGTCTGAGCACTGACCGGCTGACCCCCCACCTTTTCAATCTCTGCAGCAATGCTGACAGCACTCCTGCGCCTATCTTTCAAAAACAGCAGTTGGATGTGACGCTGAGCACGTGCACTCTGCTTCTTTGGACGACCAACGCGAGGTCTGTTCTGAGTGGACCCTGCTCTTTTAAAACGCTGGATGATCTTGTCCACTGTGCTGCAGCTCAGTTTCAGGGTGTTGGCAATCTTCTTGTAGCCTTGGCCATCTTCATGTAGCGCAACAATTCGTCTTTTAAGATCCTCAGAGAGTTCTTTGCCATGAGGTGCCATGTTGGAACTTTCAGTGACCAGTATGAGAGAGTGTGAGAGCTGTACTACTAAATTGAACACACCTGCTCCCTATGCACACCTGAGACCTAGTAACACTAACAAATCACATGACATTTTGGAGGGAAAATTACAAGCAGTGCTCAATTTGGACATTTAGGGGTGTAGTCTCTTAGGGGTGTACTCAATTTTGTTGCCGGTGGTTTAGACATTAATGGCTGTATATTGAGTTATTTTGAGGGAAGAATAAATTTACACTGTTATATAAGCTGCACACAGACTACTTTTCATTGTGTCAAAGTGTCATTTTGTCAGTGTTGTCCCATGAAAAGATATACTTAAATATCTGCAGAAATGTGAGGGGTGTACTCACTTTTGTGATACACTGTATATATATACTGTATATATTGTTCATTCTTCCTCAACTCTGTGAAGGTGCCATCAGAGGTCAGAGTGCCATATGAGGGAGTCCCTCTCCGGCTTCTCACCCTGTATGAACAACAGCCAAATTATTGTTCATGTAAGCACCCAACCTGCCGGGTGCCATAGCAGAGCCACCTGAGTGCCATGGTTTTGCATTTTCAAAATCCAAAAATCATGGTATTTAAAATTGAAATGAATACCCACCCAAACACCCTCAACAAGGTATTGTGGCTTGATGTTTGGTGTTGTCATATTAAAATATTCTGTTGTAATATGAAAGAAAACCTTTTTTCTTAACTGCAGCATTAACATTTAGCCCTTAATTTCTTTTATGTAACCTTTACATATATTGATTTCAAATGGTTAAATATGAACATTGTAAAACAATGTTATGTTTTGCTGTCACGAATCAAGCCTTTGTGCTCCTGAAGCAATGTTCAAGTGCCACGCCCCTCTCTCCAGCAGCACGTTAGAGGAGAGTTTGTTTTCACTGCCAGGTCAACGCCCTCTTATCATGACTGGTCCACTGCCAATTATCCACAGCTGCACCTTGTTTTAGGGATAATGCTCAGAGGATTTAAGGAAGCAGCTGTGGCTCAGTCATTGGAGGCTATTTTGACTTTGACTTGTCATGATTTTGGTTTGGTTTGGTTTGTTGGTCACAACTTTGATTATCTTGCTCATGTTCTTGCTGGTGTTAGTTTGGTTTGTCATGCTCATGTTTAGAAGTCTTGTTTAGTGTTTAGTCTTATTCATGTTTAGCTTTAGCATTGTTCATGTGTTTAGGATTAGCATTTAACTTAGATTGTGTGTTTGTGTCCGGTTGTTTGTGTTTTGTTATTATCAAACGTTTTGTTAAATATCTCTGCATGTGTGTCCGCCCCCTCTTGTCTTTATAATATTAGTTTTCCCCTACTCCACATGTTATATATATATATATATATATATATATAAGTTATTATTGAATACATTATTGCAAACAGTTAATATGACAATTGATTCCAGTTTTTAAGCAGTAGAGCACACACACACATACTAACAAGACATTATAAGCTACATTTAAAGAACACAAAACATTATAGAACACAGATATACATAACACTCATGACAGAATTGCAGCGTAGGCGTTTATAGACAGAGCAAAACATTATTAGTAATTTCAGTGTATTAGCAGATTGTGTTGCATGTATAATTGCATTACTCTAATACTGTCATGTTTAATTATATTACAGTAAATGGTTTGATTAGTGTAATTATTATCAATCATGTTTAAGCAAATTTATTTTTTTCTTTATCCTTAGGAAGCTTCGTTTACCTCATGCTTGTTTGTGACTGAGCAAATGGTGATGGTGTGAGGTGAAATGCATGAGTTTGGCATGACGAATAATTCATGCACACAGATGTCTCTGCATACTTTCCAAAAGCTTTACCAAAACCAGACACTCACTTAGCACAACTAGTGATTTTACACCAGGAGTGAAACAGTACGTGGAAAAATAAAAACTTATTTGCAACACACTAAAACTGTTGTGCTTTAGAAACGGGGTGTGATCAATTTAATCTAACTTGACCTCCGCCCCAATTCAGGAGAGCGAACTGACACACGCCCCCTCCGACACGTGTGCAGTAGCCGACTGCATCTTTTCACCTGCACAAGGCGAGTTCATATGCAGATCAGCTTTGTGCACGGAGAGCCACACTCTGATCGCATTATTCCTCTACTCTGTGCAGACACCATCAATCAGCCAGCAGAGGTCATAATTGCATCAGTTATGAGGTCACTATCCGGCATTTTTCCTCCCTGTATGAACATCAGCCAAACGTTGTTTATATAGCCGCCCAGCCCAGCCGGATGGCATTCTGTCCACTATTTCTGCTTTAAAATATTAGCTAAAAATGTTATTATATACATGAACATTTGCTACTGTACAATGTTTCTACATGGAAAACACTTAGATGACACTTGGCCAAATTTTGAATTGTGGTTAACATACTGCACTGTTGTTGTGTAGCATGTCACATGTGGGTGGTGTGGCTACAAAAGCTACAGTAATTAACACTGAAGCATACTGCATGTAAAAAATGACTTGGTTATGCAGACACCCTTATCCAAAGTTATGTGCTATGCATTCTCCTCCCCATGTTAGTACAAATATGTCACAGTCTATAAACATAACTCAACTGAAACAATGTTAGTAGTACTTGGTAGTGCTGGTTTAGAAATGTGCTTTAGTTTAGTTGTCATTGGACAAAACAAATGATGGTGAGGAACATTTCATCACCAGAGTTGCATTACAGTAAAGATTCCCAATCTTATTTGTCCTGACAGGTGGGCAATTCACCAGCCATGATCAGGTTTTACCTAAAGCTTTAAAATTTAACTAACAAAGTTTTTGTTTCCAAAGTAGTTAGGCAAGGTAACAAAATAGTACATTTGCATTAATTTTCAGCTGCCAGTAAAGTGAATGAATACGTCTCGAAATTGAGCTTTCTGTTAATGTGCGTTAGTAATTTAGCATCCTCTCTCTCTCTTTCTCTCATTTTCTCACCTCTGTCCAGCTGTGGCCTTTCTTCTGACATGGCTTTTCGGAGGCTCAGGTGCTGGACTTCAGTGATCTCATTGCCTGGCGTGTTGGATGGTGCTCTCTGTACGGTGAGCATGCCTGCTACGCTGTGTCTGTGATGCCTCAGGGAGAGGCAGCCATTTTGGGCTGAGTTGGGTGGGGTGAGGTCACGTAAAACCCAAAATGTTGGGGGAAAGGGAGGAACAAGGGTTCAAGGGGAAGTTAAGGAGGGGGGTAATGAGATGAAGACTTAGAGTATGAACTCTTAACAACATGGACACCACCAGCTTTTTACTGTAATTCATAAATTCATAGGCACATGCAGCCACAGCGGGTCAGCCCCTGGCAAGGGAAGGTTTGAGGGGCGTAGAGAGTCCACTGAAGTGCATTGTGGGCTGGTAGTAGGGGAAAGCAGACAGGAGGGGTATGCGAGCACAGGCCACATGCTCAGCTAGCTCAGTAGTACTAATGATTTGCAAATAAATCTGGGTCATTACAGACAGGAACCTTTATTTAAAAAAAGGATAAATGAACAGATAGCAGTCTAGAAAAAGTTGCCAGTGAAGCATATTGGCTATGGTGCTTCAGCTTTCTTTTTGCAACTGGGGCTAGTCCTAATTGGACAATTATAGGTATGAACCCAGTTATTTCCATGTTCAAGCTACAGCTGCAATTAGCTGTGCTCATGTAGGCAATCTCTAAAACACTGCCCAGAAAACACAGTAAGTTAGCATGACTCAGTGTCTAAGAGATCAGGCCAGACTCTTGACCAGCTGATAAGCTTGTTAGCTAGTGGTTTTTGGAGTTTAATACATTTGTATGTGCTGTTCAGACCTTAAATCTATATATTTGCCTTAGTTACTGATAATTGCTTTTTTTTTTTAGAATACGCACATGGTAATTTAAAAAAAAATGAAGGCTCTAAGCATTTGTGGTAACTGGAATATAGATTTGTGCGGGTAAATAAGTTGGTTGTATAGGAGTACATGTGTTCGAAGAGGGGAAATCTCTTCAGTACACAGGTTGAAATACACAGGAAAGGAAGCTGTAAGGTGAACAGACTGTGACCACATGGGGAACAGAACAAATAATGAAAGAATACCCAAACCATAAAATAAGTGGGGTAGCAAAAAAAAAAAAAAAAGGAACAGAAGGAGGTGCAGATGAGTGTGAAGGCAGCCATGCTGTGGAGGCTTTATTTGCGTCGTTTACTTGGTTGATGGCGGTGCTGTTCGCTGCTAGCTTCAGCTGTTGCCATGGCGTCGTCAGGGTGCGCCCGGGCCGAGCCACTTTTGCTGTGAGAGCGAGGGGTTCCATGGGAGCGGGTTTGGCCCTCAGAGGGAGATGGCTTCGAAGTGCTGGGGCTACTGTGAGATTTCTCAATAGTGGGAACTTGTGTATCTAAAACAATCAGAACCAAGATATGGCGCTGAGCCTCCCAACCGTCCTGATGATTTACTGTTTTATACTATTAGACTTTAATTAAATAATATTTATTATTAGATACTATTTGGCTTGTATTAAATAATATTTAGTATTAACTTTGTGATAATTATTAATGTTACATTTAATAAAGCTAACATGATGCTTAAAAGTGTGGTCAGCATGTATTTCTTCTTTAGTAAAGCTTCCACAATTACTGATGAAACAATAAACTAAAACACTGCATTCATTTTTTTAACAAGATCAGAAGAACTACTTTGTCCCATAGAAATGTATTGATTGGTTTTTGCCTTACTATTCAGGTTTTCTCATTTCAAGTGGGCATCTTGCAAAACTATTGGAGTTACTCTTAAAACAACACTTGAACAAAAACATAGGGACAACACAAAGTAAATGACCGCGCTCAAAAAAATCGCTCTTATGTTTTACAATACTTCTATAAGTCAATGTTTTGTAGGTAGATATATTTGCAAAAAAATAATTTATTTTTTTTAGGATTTTAACATCATGTTTTACACACTTTGATTACATTCATGACAGGACAGGTATAGTCAAGCCGGAAAGTCTGCACACCCCTTTTACCTTTTCCACGTTTTATTACGTTACAGACTCTCTACAGATTCTATAATAGATTGAGTTCTTTTTTTGCCTCAAACATCTACACACAATCGGCAATAATTACAAAGTGAAAACAGGGAAAATTTGAAAATATGCTATTTTATTTTACTGACAAAAATCCTTTATTTAGGGGTTACATATCTGTACACACACTTAGCCTAATACTTGGTTGATGCACCTTTGGCAGCAATTATAGCTTCAAGCTGTCTTGGGAAAGAAGCTACGAGCTTGGCACACTTGTTTCTGGACATTTTTGCCCATTCCTCTTGGCATATCCTTGCAAGCTCCGTCAGGTTAGATGGGGAGCGTTGGTACACAGCCATTTTCAGCTTCTTCCACAGATGTTCAATTGGATTCAGGTCTGGGTTCTGGCTGGGCCTCTCAAGGACATTTACAGACTTTCTCCGAAGTCACTCCTTTGTTCGCTTGGCTGCTTTGGGTCGTTGTCATGTTGGAAGGTAAACCTTCGCCCCAGTCTGAGGTCCTGGAGCAGGTTTTCTTCAAGGATCTCGGTGTACTTAGCTGCATTCATCTTTCCCTCTATCAGGACAGTTTGGCCGGGCGGCCAGGTCTAGGAAGATTTTTGGTAGTTCCAAACTTCTTCCATTTACGAATGATGGTGGCCACTGTGCTCTTTGGGACGTGTAAAGCTGCAGCACTTTTTCTGTACCTTTCTCCAGATCTATGCCTTGACACAATCCTGTTTCTGAGGTCTGCAGATAATTCCTTTGACCCCAAGGCTTGGAGTTTGCTCTGATATGCACGGTTAACTGAGGGACCTTATATAGGCAGGTGTTGGCAATCCCCAATCAGGTCCAATCAATTAAATTTACCACAGGTGGACAATGAAATTGTAGAAACATCTCAAGCAGTATCAGTGAAAACAAAATGCACCTCAGCTCACTTCTGGGTGTCATATCAAAGAGTGTGCACACTTCTGTATGTATGACATTTTACATTTAGATTTTTAATAAATTAGCACAAATGTCTAAAAACCTGCTTTCACTTTCTCATTGTGGGCTATTTTGTGTAGAAGCTTGTGACAAAAAATGAACTTAATCTATTATAGAATGAGTCTGTAATGTAATAAAATGTGGAGAAGATGAAAAGGGTGTGCAGACTTTCCGGCTTGACTGTAGTTACTGGTTACACAAGATTTTTTAGTTCAAGTCTTTAATATCAAACACAGTCATGGACAATTTTGTATCTCCAATTCACCTCACTTGCATGTCTTTGGACTGTGGGAGGAAACTGGAGCTCCCGGAGGAAACCCACACAGACACGGGGAGAACATGCAAACTCCACAGAGAAAGAACCCAGACCGCTCCACCTGAGAATCAAATCCAGGACTTTCTTGCTATGAGGCGACAGTGCTACCCACTGAGCCACCGTGCCACCCACAAAAAAATAAATAAAATAAAAACACTGCACCAACACCTTATAACAACTGTGCAGCATAATGGAGAAAGCATCATGGCTTAATGCTTAATACTTGTGTACCAATACAATTTTCAGTACAACGTCAGGGTCACCTGACTAAGTAACTAAACGTAACTAAACACTTGAATTGTTAACCTCTGGACTACTCCATCTAGTGGGATAGGTATTTACAAGAGAAAATGCTTCTGCTTTTACTCTAGGCTGGTTCACCTTTAAAAATGAGGACTATACATTTTTCTGATTATTGTTGACTACACCTTTAAGGTTTATCACTCATAGAGAGATTATTGGTAGGGCCACTTTGTCTTATAATTTCTAAAAAGCCAGAAAAAGTGCAGGATTTAGTGCTGTTACAAGCTGTTAGACAGTGAAATCCTAAGTGTTGAATTAACCACACATTGTTTATGTAAGGATGGACTTATATAAACACTGCAAGTGGCAATTCAGCATTGGGAATTTACTGTGCATATGGAGAGATCATGAAGCCAAAGCTAGAATGAGTGGGCCACATAGACTAGACACGCAGTGATAGAAAGTAGGAGAAAAGCAAGAAAAGTGACTGCCAGTCTGACTGTGGAAGTAGAAGAAACTCGCAAGGGGTAGGCAGCTGGGAAAGAGCGAGAATATTTTTATATACAAGTCTAAATGCATGTCCTACCCTTTGCAGGATCGGGAAAGATGCCATGACTGCGGCTCTTGATGACGGAGGATTTAGGTGAGTCCTGGCTGCTGTGTCCAGAGGTTTTGGGTGAATGCCCACTAGATGCTTTGTTAGAGTGTTGGCGCCCTTGGCGCCGGTGGTGCTCCCCCTCACACTGCTCTTTCAGCGGCAGCCAGCGAGGTATATTATCCAGCTGTGCTGTGTTCGACAAGTCTATCAACACCTACAGGACACAACACCATTCATCACATGATGCCCCAGCTGTGTCTGAGTTTACAGAATGGCTTATTTCCTACCTCTCCCAAGAAATCATTTGAGGAGCACTTGTCGTAGTCCCACACGCTGACCTCCAAAGTCTTCTTCCTCAGCTAAACAAAGATGTACAAATTAGAATCATCAAAGCAAATCTCAATCTTCAGTTCCAAGAAGTTCACTGTAAGATTACACTGTATAACACTGATTGGGGTAAAACAAACTTATGGATGACAGCAAAGTCCTCTTTAGAACTTTATGAAGACAATAAACAATAGAAAATCCTGCTCACAAGTGAAAATCTTCTACTTCCTACTGAAAGAAAAGGAACTGTCCACCAATACCACTCATCACAATTGTGAATCATTGTAAGGAGTGCAGTGCATTATAAAAAAAATGTAAACTAAAAAACCTACGCTACTAAAAAACCTAAACATATGGATTCAAAACAAAAGACCAAGCCAGATTTTTCTAAACAAATAATAAAGGCAAGCAATTAAGGTGTACACCACTTGCAATAATTCAGTTTAAGTATATCAGCCACACCCACTGTTATGATTTGATCGATTGATTGATTGCAGTGTATAAGTTCAATTACAACCCCAAATGAGAAAAAGTTAGGACAGTATGGAAAATGTAAATAATAAAAAAAACACAGAGTTTCTTACATTTACTTTAACTTTTATTTCATTGCAGACAAGATGAACCTGAGATATTTCATGTCTTATCTGCTCAACTTCATTTCATTTATTAGTAAACATCTATAAACATCTTTCCTGGATGCTGCTTTTGTACCAAACCATGATTACAATCACCTGTTGACATCACCTGTTTAAAATCACATCATTATTTAGTTTGTTCACCTCATTACTAGCCCTAAATTTCCCCGTCCCAACTTTTTTCTGGAATGTGTTGCAGGTCTGAAATGCAGGAATGGATGTTTAATAATAAATGAAATGAAGTTGAGCAGATAAAACATGAAATATCTTGAGTTCACATCAAATAAAAGTCAAAGTAAATGTAAGGAACACTGCGTTTTTTAATTTAATTTAAATTTTCCATACTGTCCCAACTTTTTCTGATTTGGGGGTGTATATAAAAAAAGATATTTTTAAACATTACAACAGACAGCAATATAGACATGATTTAGAGGATTTGTTGTTGAATAGTTTTAGTGGTATTTACAAAGACCTGACCTCACACCAAGTGAACAACTTTGTGCTAAATTGGAATGTTGTTTGTAAGCCAGGTCTTTCTGTCCCACATCCGTGCCTGACCTAACAGATGTTCTTTTGACTGAATGAGCACAAATCTTTACAGAAAAAAATTTTGTGCCCATAGTTTTGAATTAATGGCTATTGTTCTGGAATAAAATGTCTAAAGAGCCATTAAAGAGTATTCAATATTCATAAGACTTCCAGAATTTTTTATAATATAAATAAATGTGTATTTTTAAAGTTCAAGCCAATTGTAAAATAAGGCTATTCCATTGACAATAAAACAAACAAATTGTTAAACTTGGTACAGAGAGCATAATTTCTCCTTTGCCAGAGCAAGATGCCTAAAAATACAACCAGGATTTGTCTCCAACAGCACTAACTAGCACTGAAGCTAGGACATCCAGATGGAGCGCTAACAAAAGTCGTCTCTCTAAACACTTCTCTGCCTTCTGTCTCAATTCTATCTCAATTAATACATCTTTGCCTTGTCTGAACAGTCCAGCGAAGGTGTACCAGCTAGTCCTGTCATTAGCTGCAGCTGAAAGCTGAGGAGACTGACAGAGGATGTTGCTTAATTAAGTGTAAACACTTCTGGGAGATTGAAGTTAGGTTCCTGTTCACACCAAAGCCTGTGATTCCCTCTGAAGTGTTCTTATCTAATTGAGTCATGTTATTTTTGAAAGTGCAATCACAAATACTCATTGCCTCTATTTTTACTAAGGCTTTTGGTGCACTTTGTCTAATAATTTGGGTCATGTGTATGCTTTTTTTCTTGACAGGGTGCTGTAGCCTGTGTGAGCTGTATCCATCCATCCATCCATCCATCCAACCCATCCATTCATCCACCCACCCATTCATCCATTCATCCATCCATCCGTCCAACCCAACCATCCATCCATCCATCCATCCATCCATCCGTCCAACCCAACCATCCATCCATCCATCCATCCATCCGTCCGTCCAACCCATCCATCAATCCATCCATCCACCCACCCACCCATCCATTCATCCATCTATCCATCTATCCATCCATCCATCCATCCACACACCCATACATCCATCTATCTATCATATCCTGTGAATATAATAAGAACTGTGTATAATTTTTAAAACATTAAAAACATTATAAAGATCCACTTTGTGAAAGATTATAGATACAACCGAAGTACTGTTAGTGGCTTCTGTGTCTGTCAGCTTGAATTTTGCTTAAATATTATGATTACTACAGACCCCAGTGCCGCCACCTGACACTGAGCTTGTTGGACATCTCATTTTACATTTAAAGACATTAATATACACTGTGCCCTCCATTTTTTATAGGATTTTGGCATGTGTCTGTAGGAATTTTAGCCGTGGGTGTGGCTGGAACACCTTTTTATCTTATTTGTATATTGTTATATTCCTATGTATGGGAACCTGTTGAAGGAACCTGTTAAAGGATAAGTGACTAACCCATTATGCTGTTTTGCAATATCAAGATGAGTTTCAAGGTATTTTTTCCCATAAGGATGTATGGGAAACCTGTTAATGCGTTCCATGGTTCTGTAGACTTGCATATATTTTAGGCTAATGTAAAATAATGGGGTTGTTTTTGATACTTATACACTGAAAATAACACAAATATAATATAAAAAACATTAAAATAAAAAGCTTATTCTCACAATTTCTCGAGCCTCGAGCTGTAGCACAAGTTTAAAAGTGAAACAGTGAGGAAAATCCAGCTGAACACAGATACATGTGGAGCTTTCAGAGTGAATCTGATGGTTATTCCACACAAATGCAGATTCGTCTCATATGCACACTTTGATGACGTTTTACCGCACCGCTCAAGCCAAAATGAATTTGAAATTAAATAAATACATTTAAAAAAAAACCAAACTGAACATGTTGAGTTTAAGGGAAATGTTGGGTTTAAGGGTACACATTTCTCGACGAAGGGCGTTGAGTTTCAAAGATTTTGAGTTTAGGGGATGTTGAGTTACAGGTACCACTGTACAGCTATACTAAGTAAATTATGGTATTTAAAAAAGGCCACCCATTAGGCTACTCCGAACCAGTACAGTAGATGGCATGCATTATACCTGTTCCAGATGAATGTTCTTATAGATGACTGTTTGATTCCATTCTGGGTTTAAGCTCTTCTGGACATGCTTGGACCTTCTTTTGTTCTCACCACTGCAAGCAGACAACAGGGTCACACCAGGGCACATTACTATACTGTGCAATTAATTGCATTTTGAGTACAGCACCTTATACAGATGTTTTAAATGGAAATGAGTTGCACAAAGTATAGGTCTAAAATGCCCTAAGGCCTATACTTTATGGTCGCTGGCATGTATGATCTACGAAATAGTCTAATGAGAGAAAAATGTAGAAGAAAATGTGCAAATAATAATAATACTAAAAAATCACAATATGGACGAAAGTATGTGGAAATCTGACCTTTTTCTAGAAAGGCTTTTCAAGTGGGAATAAGCCTGTAAGAATCTGTACCCATTTATTCATAAGGTATACTGTATATAAGGTCAGAGAGCAATTTTGGACAAGAAGGCCTGGCCTGCTATCAACCTGTTTATATTGTTAGCAATGAGTGTGGCTAAAATAGGTAAATGCAATAATTAGAAGAGGTGTCCACATACCTTTGGCCATATAGTGTACTTCATTTAGCCATTCATATGCACTATATCTCTAAAGATAATATTATGATATTGTACTAGGGCAGAGTCACATACCTGGCATTTTGCACAACCATGACCTGACTGTGGGGATCCAGCATGCAGCAAAAAAAGACAACAATCCATAAGGCATGTTTGTATGTGCTGGTGTGTGTGTGTGCGTGTGTGTGTGTGTGTGTGTGTGTGTATGTTTGTGTTTATGTTTTTGCATGAAAAAGGAAAGCAGAAAAACTGTGCTGGATGGCAATGTTTAAATGGTTGATGCACTGGCTGTGCTTGATAATTTTGTAATATTGTTTGAATATGGTTGGGTACAGATGTATGTAGAGGTGATGAATAAAAAAATCCTAATCATTAAGTGGAGAAACATAAGTGAAACATAAGTCCAGATGTTTCCAGACAGCTGTACTGAATGTTTGGCCGTTTTTTTGTGTATCATGTAAAACGGTTGGACAGGCCTAGTAAACCTCAATTTTAAATAAACAAAAAAATCAAATAATGTCTTAACCGCTTATCCAATTAGGGTCGCTGGGGCCTATTCCAGCTTTTCAATGGGTGCAAGGCACACAGTAACACCCTGGACGAGGCGACAGTCCATCGCAGGGCAGACACACATACACACACCCATTCATCTATAGGGCAATTCGGTATCTCCAATTAACCTAACTGCATTTTTCGGACTGTGGGAGGAAACCGGAGCTCCCGGAGGAAACCCATGCAGACACGGGGAGAACATGCAAAATCCACACAGAAAGGACCCGGTCCGCCCTGCCTGGGGATCAAACACAGGACCTTCTTGCTGTGAGGCGACAGTGCTACCCACCGAGCCACTGTGCCACCCTAAACAAAAAATGGTGTTTTCTTTTTTCTTTTGTTCTTGACTAAAATGCATTTGACCCAGAGTTCAGTATATTTAAACATGTGTGAAAGCAGTTTTAAAGCCTGGGTGCAATCCCAAGTTCTATGGTCCTTCTAAAATCTGAAATTTGGGTTTTGCTGAGCTCGAGTACAGACTGTCCTGCAGGCTGGAACACCCTTGAATGTGATCCCTCCAAAAGCTGGGCATTAAGTATAAAGATTGTATAAGCATGTTACATAATGTTCTATGTTGCTTTTCACTCCATCAGCAAAACATCATTCAAAGGAGGATGTTCTCTTCCTCCAGTGCAGTTCTAGATGAGGAGTATTAAAGATGTTTTGGTTTAAGCTTAAGTTGGTCCATTACCTAATTATGATACTTAACACTGATCAGCCATAACATTAAAACCACCTCCTTGTTTCTACACTCACTGTCCATTTTATCAGCTCCACTTACCATATAGAAGCACTTTGTAGTTCTACAATTACTGACTGTAGTCCATCTATTTCTCTACATACTTTTTAACCTGCTTTCACCCTGTTCTTTAATGGTCAGGACCCCCACAGGACCACCACAGAGCAGGTATTATTTAGGTGGTGGCTCATTCTCAGCATTGCAGTGACACTGACATGGTAGTTAGTGTGTGTTGTGCTGGTATGAGTGGATCAGACACAGCAGCGCTGCTGGAGTTTTTAAATATCGTGTCCAATCACTGTCCACTCTATTAGACACTCCTACCTAGTTGGTTCACCTTGTAGATGTAGAAGTCAAAGACGATCGCTCAATGATCCTCCACCCAAATACTACCTGCTCTGTGGTGGTCCTGGGAGAGTCCTGACAATTGAAGAACAGCATGAAAGGGGGCTAACAAAGCATGCAGAGAAACAGATGGACTACAGTCAGTAATTGTAGAACTACAAAGTACTTTTATATGGTAAATGGAGCTGATAAAATTGACAGGGAGTGTAGAAACAAGGAGGTGGTTTTATTATGTTATGTTATGGCTGATCGGTCTATGTCGGTGTTTCTTTTTATTTGTCACCATCTGTATATGTGTGTAAGTGCTGTGTGGTTTGCGCGTGTGTGCGTGCATGTGATGCTAATGAAAGAGCCCATGCGTACATGCCCATATGGAGCATAGCAGTAGCGTTTCTGTTATCTGCAGAGCTTTGTGCAGGTACTGTATGATAACTGGTGATGTTTTTAATTCAATACATGTTAACCCTCTCTCTTTCTCTCTCTCTCTCACACACACACACACACACACACACACACGACTGCGTAATAAACTCAGGACAGAGCAACTCTCAGGTTACTTATAAACCAAGAGTCATGTTGATCGTTCTATAATGCTAGATCAATCCACACACACACACACACACACAGAACCAGATTTTGAAAGCTTAGTTTTACTAATTTTATTATTTACAATTAAATACAGCAATCATTAGCTGTTGCTGCAATTAATAGATGTTAACAGTAGTACTTCAAATTAAGAAAGTTAGCAGCCATACACATACTTAAACCTCTAAGCCCTTTTTACAACAGATGTAACACAATATTATTGTTACTTCTAGCTTAACCAAATCACGTAAAGATTTTCTATACACAAATCCCAGACAAGCCCTCATTTTTGTGTACTTTTGCAGGAAAAAGGCCAATATAAATTGCATCCGTCTTTATTATAGGTTAAGCGTGCACTACTGTGACAGGGTCGCACCTTACCACTGAAGTGAGAGGTGAAGCCCCACTGCTTGCAACGAATAAAGTGTATAGAAAAGAGATAGTGAAGAACTGAGGACTGCGACAGCACAGTTATTGGAAAAAAAGAGGAAAAATAAGGGAACCCTAAAACAAGCCAGGGACTGCAAAATATGGAAACTGGTGCAGGTAACTCCCAGTAATGTGATGCCTGCTAAAGAAAAGGGCCATCATGCCACCTCTGGGGCCTTTCTTTTTCAGCTGACTTCCCTGAAAACCATGTATGCTTTCCTGAAAAGGTATGCTAACAAACCAGCAAAAAACGTTCCAGAGTAAAAAAACGAGAAAGAATGAAAGCTCAATCATCTGCACCTCCTTGGCCCCTCTGTTGGTCATAAATGCATTGTACTGTACATTAGGCAAAATTCTTTAACTGGGCCCAGCTGGGCCTATTACAACTACTGCTTGTATCTCGGGCTGCATCCTTTCTGTCCATGGTGAAGATCGTTGCAAATATTTTAATACAATGTGCAATAAAACAAATCCTATTTATGTAGACTATATATAGGAATTAAGTTATGCTACAAAAATACACCGATCAGCCATAACATTAAAACCACCTCCTTGTTTCTACACTCACTGTCCATTTTATCAGCTCCTCTAACCATAAATGAGCACTTTGTTGTTCTACAATTACTGACTGTAGTCCATCTGTTTCTCTACATACTTTGTTGCCCCTCTTTCATGATGTTCTTCAACAGTCAGGACTCTCCCAGGACCACCACAGAGTAGGTATTATTTGGATGGTGGATCATTCTCAGCACTGCAGTGACACTGACATGGTGGTGGTGTGTTAGTGTTTGTTGTGCTGGTATGTACGGTGGCTGAGAAGTGCAAAACAAATTTACATTTCAGAAAACAAAATTACAAAAAAACAAAAACAACATTTACAACGAAAGCAAAAACAAATTTACAAGTGTTTGGGTACCCAGTGTTTGTAAATTTGTTTTGGCATATGTAAAAGTGTTTCAGCACTTGTAAATTTGTTTTCGGCATATGTAATTTTGTTTTCTAAAATGTAAATTTGTTTTGCACTTCTCGGCCGCACATTTCTGACGGAAAGGGTAGGTACAATAAACCGGAAGTGCGTGTTGCTTACCTGCTGTCAATCAAACTGTTTCTCAGCGGTAAAGTGAACGGAGTTTGTGATGGTGACGATAAACAAGGTTTTGTCTAGTTTGTGGAAATCATTTTATCCAGTTGACCCGCTTTTGTTTTTCTTGTGGGAAGTTATTAGATTGTTTGTGCATCTCTATCTACCGTCCGCTCTTCTAAACATCTAAGGAATTCCCACAAGAAAAACAAAAGCGAAATAATGAAAGTAATTAACACAAAATGGACAAAACATTGTTTATTAGGGACGGAACATTTGATACTGAGGCTCTGAAGCTTGTTTCACTTTTGTAACACTGGATTCAGTGTATCGGAGCTTGTATTAAAGCAGCATGTGCGGGACTGATGAAGCTTTGGCGCTGTGTTTTATCTCACTATATAAGAGACAATCAAACCAGGGTTACCAACCATCCCGTAAAATACAGAATCCTTCTTTATGTGCAGACTAAACGTGGTGTTCCGTATTGAACTGATACAGGACGCGCTTTGTTCCGTATTTTTATCAGTGTGATGTGTATAAAACAGAAGGAAACTGCTGCTACTGTGGGAATTATATTAAGTCGTGTTCACTTTTATTCTTAGTAACGGTGTGTGTGCGCTGATTATAGCAGCATAACCTGTTTAATACACCGCTGTATGAGTAGCACAGTGGGCAGAGTGCGGATGAAGCCTCATTTAAGCTTTTGAAGCTTTTTTCCTGATTGTGCTGAAAATATCTGTGTGGGGGGCACCTTACACAGTCATGAGAACAAAGGTTTTATTTATGGTGTTTAACATTTATTATTTTTATTCTTTATAATAATAAGTCAGAACCATATTTTAGGCAAAACAACGCACTCTGCCCAGATGTGCTACTCATACAGTGGTGTATTAAACAGGTTATGCTGCTATAACCAGCCACACACACCGTTACTAAGAATACAAGTGAACACTACTTAATATAATAACCAGATAAAACACAGCGCCAAAGCTTCATCAGTCCCGCACATGCTGCTTTAATACAAGCTCCGATACACTGAGTCCAGTGTTACGAAAGTGAAACAAGCTTCAGAGCCTCAGTATCAAATGTTCCGTCCCTAATAAACAATGTTTTGTCCATTTTGTGTTAATTACTTTCATTATTTCGCTTTTGTTTTTCTTGTGGGAATTCCTTAGATGTTTAGAAGAGCGGACGGTAGATAGAGATGCACAAACAATCTAATAACTTCCCACAAGAAAAACAAAAGCGGGTCAACTGGATAAAATGATTTCCACAAACTAGACAAAACCTTGTTTATCGTCACCATCACAAACTCCGTTCACTTTACCGCTGACAAACAGTTTGATTGACAGCAGGTAAGCAACACGCACTTCCGGTGTTATTGTACCTACCCTTTCCGTCAGAAATGTGCGGCCGAGAAGTGCAAAACAAATTTACATTTTAGAAAACAAAATTACATATGCCGAAAACAAATTTACAAGTGCTGAAACACTTTTACATATGCCAAAACAAATTTACAAACACTGGGTACCCAAACACTTGTAAATTTGTTTTTGCTTTCATTGTAAATGTTGTTTTTGTTTTTTTGTAATTTTGTTTTCTGAAATGTAAATTTGTTTTGCACTTCTCGGCCACCATAGGTATGAGTGGATTAGACACAGCAATGCTGATGGAGTTTTTAAACACCTCACTGTCACTGCTGGACTGAGAATAGTCCACTGATTAAAAATATATCCAGCCAACAGCACCCCGTGGGCAGCATCCTGTGACCACTGATGAAGGTCTAGAAGATGACCTCAAACAGCAGCAATAGATGAGCGATCGTCTCTGACTTTACATCTACAAGGTGGACCAACTAGGTAGGAGTGTCTAATAGAGTGGACAGTGTGAGTGGACACGGTATTTAAAAACTCCAGCAGCACTGCTGTGTCTGATCCACTCATACCAGCACAACACACACTAACACATCACCACCGTGTCATTGTCACTGCAGTGCTGGGAATGATCCACCACCTAAATAATATCTGCTCTGTGGTGGTCCTGACCATTGAAGAACAGGGTGAAAGCAGGCTTAAAAAGTATGTAGAGAAACAGATGGACTACAGTCAGTAATTGTAGAACTACAAAGTGCTCCTATATGGTAAGTGGAGCTGATAAAATGGACAGTGAGTGTACAAACAAGGAGGTGGTTTTAATGTTATGGCTGATCAGTGTATAGTACATTAAAAAAAATTTTAATATACCTATAGGGGAGCTGAAATTCGTGAAACTAAATTTCATTCATTCGAATAAAAAAAAAAAAAAAAGAATATTTGCAAAAATAATTGAACAAATGCTTTTTTAAATTATGGGCCTAGACTGCACAACACTGGAATAAAACAACATTTCACTACTGCAGTGTTTCCATGTAGGAAATGCTAGCATGCTACATACAGCAAGTGGCAAAATAGACTTAAGGCATTAAATGACATTTGATACATGTGACTATATATTTTTAAATGAGAAGAGCATAGCTAGGTCTGGTGTAAAATGGGCTTTACACTGAGCCCCCAAACCAACCACAGAAACGTTCAAACAGCTCACTACAGTTAACTTACCCTCTTCCAGGCAGTAAGTAGACTTTAACAAAAGGGTCAGAGTAACCATTATTGTCCCGTGGTGCCAGGTTCCGCGCTTGAAGTACATGAACAATAAGATTGCCCAGCTGCTTGTCATAATTGATTTGAAGCTACAAAAATAAATATAACATGTGAGACACACCACAGTGGACAGATAATTTACAGGTTTTTAGCTGATAAGCCACACAATATTTTAGTAAAAAACAGATTAGGCTTCACCTGGATGTCTCCAGTGACTGGATGGGACTGGGTCTTTGCAGCTTCTGATGTCTAGTCAAAAATGGATAACAATAGCAGATTTAATTTTTTAATGACATATTTATTATTCCTGTCCCTTCTAGACATGGTTCCCCTTCAATGCAAGAAATTATTAATTTGTTACATGCATGTGTGTGGGAACCTTGCTGTGACGTTTCTTGTTAACAGAAGGTGAGCCAGGCTGTCCGGGGCTGGGTACTGCGCTGGAGGCTCCTGAAGCCGTGACTTTATCCAGTGCCGACAGTGAGGAGGTTGTTGAGCTGGGTACCTGCTGTTGAGACACCTTTTGCAGCTCTGCAGCCAACTGCTTAGGATCAACACCTGGAGAGCATGGTGGCCGGTCTACACACAGAAAAGACATGAGAACCTTTTCATACAACTTAATGAAACAAAGTTTTTTTTATTTTTTTTTTATTCATGCATTTTCTCCCCTTTGTCTCCCTTTTCAGCGCGTCCAATTGCCCGATTGCGTCACGCTTCCTCTCCACCAATGCCAATCCCTGCTCTGATTGAGGAGAACGAAGCTAACCCAGCATGCCGTATGCATCTTATCACCTACACTTTGACGAGTGCAGTGCAGCTCAGCACTGTGCACGGAGAGACACACCCTGAGAGCACTCTTTTCTCATCTCTGTGCAGGCGCTAGTGCAAGTGCACCTAGAATACTTGATGCTCTTTTAAATGCAAAGGGTCAAATATTGATTTGATTTACCTGCTTTGATCTGCTCATGGAGGTCTAAGTGAGAACCCTCTGTGTCTGACAACATGTTCAGATCCCTGGTAAAAAAGGGACAAAGGGCAGTTTAATAATGTTAAATTTAAAAATGTAGGTAAAAAAAACTTTCTATAAGTCTATTGTGGGTTTTCTGATAATCTGAATACAAAGACAAACTAAGATTATCATTGTAATCATGTAAACCATTATATAACTTCACTTAAATTCATGACATGGCCTATTCAGCCAATTTTCAGGAAACCCACCATAAACTTATGAAACTCAAATAAAAAAAAACCCAAAATGCCATAACTTACTTTAACTTCAAGTGAAAGTATCTACTCACAGTCTGACACAGATCTCTGCCTCTCCACACTGCTGAATGACCAAACCCTGAACCTCTTCATATGTCTTTGTAGACAGGGGAATTCCATTCCATTCCAGGACCTGCATTCCTATATAAACACATACACTGAGTTTGTTTTAATGCATTCCTTTAAAAATGGCAATAGGTAAAACAGCAACACCACAGCACACCCTGTGAAAAACCAACCATCCACATCACTGAACCCTTATGACATGCAGACATAGTTGTTTATCAGCACACCATGTTGGAAAAAGTCTAGTCCACAGCAAGCTCAAGCACAAACAGAGGCTCTCTTTGAACACTTACACAAGTGAAAACGAGTCTTGAGGTAGGCCAAGTAGGCCCTCTTTCTACGGCGCAGTGCTCCTACCTTGCGATAGACAGATGGACTCCCTGCAGGGTCAGCATGTGATTCAGTTATTACTCTTACACTTAACATGTGCATCCACACTAAAGCGGCTGGGGTTTAATGAGGGGATCTAAATAGAATGTTTACACTTTTAAATCTTTAACCTTATCAACAATTGCATGATTTAAGAGTGTAGCCTCAAATCTTCATACAGTTGTAGCTACAACCCTAAATCAACTAAAAAAAAGGTGGAACAGTATTTAAAAATATATGAATAAATAAATAAAAGAAATAAAAAGGAGAAACTAGTAGTGTTTAATCTGGTCTGGTAATGAGGTAAAAAGTATCTATGAAAGGCTCTAAGGAGAAAAGATGGGCAGAGGATCCCCAGTTTGTCAACAAATGTGTGGAAAAAATTATTGATATTGTTAATGTTCTTTGTTCTTGCAAAGAATATTTAACAGGAAGTTGCATATTTATCCATCTACAGTGCATACTATCTTTAAATATTTCAAGAAATATGGAGGAATTTCAATGCAATAAAAGCAAAGTTGCAAGCCTAAGCTGAACTTGTTCACTCAGACAGAACTGCAGTAGTGCCATTCATCAATAGGCATTACTTTGGCAAACATTTGTCAAGCACTACAATACACAGTTATATTCACAAACAACACTTTGAACATTACTGTGCAAAAAATAAAACCTTATGTTAACCATGTCCAGAAGCTGTGATGAGCTATTTGGACTGTCATAAGGTCTCTGGGATGGACTATTACACAGTGGAAATAAGTGACCAATCAATATTTCAGATCTTTGGAAGAAATACATGACGTGCAGCAGACCAAAGACAAAAAAGACCATCCAGACTGTTATCAGCAACAAGTCAAAAGGTCAGGGTCTGTCATCCCTGGTGAAAAAAAAGCATACTTAAGTATACTAATCTTCAATATGCTAAAGTGCACTAAAGTGTATTATTGTCACACTAATGATCAATACACTTAAAGAGTGCTAAAATGGAACAACTATTTTTGTACTTAATATGCTTTAGTTGTACAAAAATAATACAAAAGCTCAATTTTAATTGTATTAAGTGTACTACACTGTACTAAATTGAGACTATTTTAAGTATATTTAATTCAACTTAAGTATACTACTGCATGTGTATTTAATTCCATGTTTCACATACACTTAAACTGAAATTGAAGCACACTTAATCAGTATTCCAAGTGCACTTGGAGTATAAAAATATATAAAAAATAGACTTAATAAAAATATTTATTTTAGAGTAACAATATACTTACACTTCCTGTCTAGATTCTTTGTAGTTCATAGCAAAACCAATCAGGCATGCAGTGACCTCTGAATTGTAACCATCAACCAGTAGGAGTCGCTACTTTTTTATGTGGTGTTGAGACTTTTAGCAGACGCGAGGTTCGAATGTCTGACTTTGACATGTCAGTTCTTATGTGTTAGTGTGTTTTACCGCTGCACCACCGGCTAGACTAGACATGTAAATACTGTATGTTTGTTCTTAACGCTTTATTGTGAGTTCTAGTCATTTTAAAATACACATGGATTGTAAATTATAACTCGTTCATTCAAGTACACTGAATAAATATTTATGTAGTGAATTCTTTGCAATCACAGCATGATGTGAAATCCATTAATTACATGCAAAGTAAAAATACATAACACAGTATTAAAAAGTACCTGAATATGTTCTTTAATAGAATAAATTTATTTTCTATATTAGAATCTATATTTTTAAAATTATTATATTTTAAAATAACAAAAATACTATAAACGTTTTACTATTGTACCAATAAGTAACTTCATGTTAAAAAAAAATACAAATTGTTTAACATTCTTTGCAAAAATATACCAAACATCTATTATGAAAACAAGTATATGAAAAGTATATTCAATTTTATGAAACTTAGATTTAACTAAAAGTATACTTCAGGTTAATGTATTTATTAAAAGTATACTTTTTGATAACTTTTAAAAAGTATGATAAAAGTTTACTTGCTCAAAGTATGACATTAATATATTTTTAACATGTTTGAAATAAGTACAGACATTTTCTAGTTTATTTATAGTATACTTAGACAAATATTTTAAGTACATTTAAGTACACTTTTTTTCACTAGGGATAGTATGGGTTGTGTCAGTGCCCTTGAAAAAACTAATTTACACTTCTGTGATGGCAGCATTAATGCAAAGAAGTACATTGACATTTAAGAGCAACATATGCTGCCTTCAAGATGACATGCTTTTCAGGGATGTCCATGTGTTTTTAACAAGACAATGTAAAAGCACATGATGCACACATTACAAAGGCATGGCTGTGGAACTGGACTGGCCTGCCTGCAGCCCTGACCTGTCCCCAATAGACAATCTGTGGAGAATTTTGAAATGGAAAATACAACGACAACCGTGTTTGCAGGAAAAATTGGCAAAATAGCACCTGAAACACTTACTATGTGTCAAGACATCTTTTAAGTGTTGTAAAGAGGTATGGAAACATTACAAAGTGGTAAATGCTTTACCATCCCACATTGGAATGTGTTGCAGGGCAGAAATGCAGAAATGAATATATAATCACAAATAAAATGAATGTAATAAGTTGAGTTAATACTGTCTGCAATGACATAAAAGTCAAACACACCCACAACACTTACTCAAAAAAACATTTGGCATTATGTTTTGACATCCTCAGTTTGAAGTTCAGTTTTTAGACAAGAAGCAGGTAGACTTAATATTTGATTGATGTAGTATGCATTACAAAATAAACCAATGAATAAGCTTGTAAATATTAAAATAATAATTAAATCGCTCAGGTGGCACAGCGGTAAAATACGCTAGCACACCAGAGCTGGGATTTGAAATACATCGTATTGAATCTCAGCTCTGCCATCCGGCTGGGCTGGGTGGCTACATGAACGAGTGGCTGTTGTTCACAGGGTGGGAAAGCCGGACCAGGGTTCCTCATAACTGATGCAGTTACAACCTCTGCTGGCTGATTGATGGTGCCTGCGCAGTGTTGGGGAATAATGCTAATCAGGGTGTGGCTCTCCGTGCACAATGCTGGTCTGCATATGAACTCGCCTCATGGAGGTGAAAAGATGCAGTCGGTACTGTACACGTGTCTTAGGGGGCGTGTGTCAGCTCCTCAGTCAGCAGTGGAGGGTTGTATCGGTAGAGGGGTAGCGTAACGCAATCAGGGTAATTGGATACGACTAAATAAGGGAAGAAAATTGGGTGGAAAAAATGGAGAAAAAGAATTTAAATAATAATAATAATTAAATTATATTGTACAATGTGTACCACTGCAGTATTTTAGTAAACAATAAAGCATTTTATTACAAATAAAATAATACCAGTGTAATGTGAATAATAAAAAGTACGTCATATTCAGACCCGGTGATTGGGAAGGCACTGAAGTAACTGTAGGTGTTCACATACTTTTGGCCATTTAATGAACAAAAAAAACCCAGCTAAATTAAAGACAGAAATTACGAACAGAAAAGGAACATGAAGAAATTCCAAAAAAGAAGAGTAAAGAAAGAGAAAGTAGCAGAAATACGACCCCACAATAAAGTGATGACTCCAGACAGTCACACAAAGCCCAGCTGTTTGCCCAGTTGCCATAAATAAGCTGAAGCACAGATAGAGACAGATATCTATCCCCCCCTCTTTTTACTGCTCATAAATCATGATCCACAGGATGCAGCACAATAGACTAAACTGAAGCCGTTCTAATTTATAGTGTCCCGTGTGCACCCTTGTGCCAGGAGAAAGGCACATCATTAGTGCTCGCTGTCAGCTACATCTGTGATCAATATAGGCTGCAGAATTTACTACAGTTAAAACGTTAACAAAGGGTCATTTTAGTGTCTGTGCCATGAAAGAGCTCTGAAGTGCGGATATCATGATTGTACTTTTGACTATTTTGAAAAACCATATAAGCAAAGTTAAAAGCATATATCAATTATATTATATTATATTATATTATATTATATTATATTAATTATATTATATTATATTATATTATATTATATTATATTATATTATATTTAGGGCTGTCGAAGTTAACGCGATAATAACGCATTAACGCGACCTCAATTTAACGCGATTAAAAAAATTAGTGCCATTAACGCAAATTCTAGTTCATGTTGACACTTGACTGGTAGAACAAACGTTTTAATGTCGGACTTGCCACCGTTTTTCATTTGCGGTTTGTTAACATAATGTAACCGATCGTGGTAGTGATGCACTTGCATAATAAAGAAATAAATACACGCTATATTCACAAGTTGTCGGGAGCAGAACACTTTATTACACTTAATTAACTTCTTCTTCTGTACCGAATACCGGAAAGCTGAGTCGAGCACGTTAGTTCATGAACTATGGAAGCCCCAAAGGGTCAAAACACACTCACTTCGTGTAGAAACGTCCATCAAACCATCGTCACGATACAACCACAGACAAGTCTGATACAATAACTACGCCTTATCCCACCTAAAGCACCGCTGATCTACAATGTTTGCTGATGGAGAAATTCTAACCTACAATCTGACATTTACTGCCTAGTATGTGAGTGAATAAAACTCCCTTACAGTTTTCTCTTGTCCCAGCAGTTTTTAACATAAGTACATTTAGCATAAAATGTGTTCACCATTTTAATTGTAACATTTCACTTAAAAATCCTTGTTTTCTATAACATTTACACAGATTTTTTTTAATGCGATTAATCGCGATTAACTATATGAAATTCTGAGATTAATCGCGATTAAAAATTTTAATCGTTTGACAGCCCTAATTATATTATATTAATTATATTATATGCAATGCAAATATTGCATGAAACAACAGGTAGAGGCTTTTCCTGGTCAGCCTTGACTGAAAAAAAAAAAAAAATGCAGTGTTCCTTACATTTACTTTCACTTTTATTTGATTGCAGACAGTTTGAACCCAAGATCTTTTATGTTCTGCATTTCAGGCAAACCTTTGTCAAGTACTACAATACAGAGTTACATGCACAAATGCCACTTAAAACTGAGTACTGTGTAAAAAAAAAAGCTTTATGTTAACCATGTCCAAAAGCGCTGTCGACTTCTCTGGGCTGGGAGGCATCTAGGATGGACCATCACACAGTGGAAACGTGTATTGTGGTCAAATGAATCAGCATTCCAGGTCTTTTTTGGAAAAAATGGACGCCAAAGACCATACAGACTTTTGCTTGGTATCCTCGGTGCCAAAACGTCTTTTAAGTGTGGTGAAAAGGAATGGCAACATTACAAAGTGGTAAATGCTTTACTGTCCCAACTTTTTTTGGAATGTGTTGCAGGCCTGAAATGCAGGAATTAATGTTTATTAATAAATGAAATGAAGTTGAGCAGACAAAACATGAAATATCTCAGGTTCACCATGTCTGCAATTAAATAAAAGTCAAAGTAAATGTAAGAAACTCTGTGGGGTTTTTTTGTTTGCATTTTCCATGCTGTCCCAACTTTTTCTGATTTGGGGTTGTATATGAAATTTCTTCCAAGACTTTACAAACAAGTGGCAGAATGTCGTGTTTGTCATATAAAAGTAAATGAAAACTGTTCAGCTTGTAGGCAGTATATGTGTTGTAACAAAGCCAGTTAACATAATCTCTACTGTAAAACATGGTGGTGGTAGCACTGGTAATCTAGTCAGGGTTAATAAAAAGGGTTTCTCTGTGCCATACAGTTTTTTGTCTGTAAATTAGTTAATTAGTTAATTAATTGCCAGTAATATAAAATAATGTATAAGTTAATTATATGGAGGCTGTTATAATGTTAAAATTTTATGAGAAAATATATCTCAAGTGTTTGAAATATAAAGTCCACCCAATCCATTGTGAATGCTGTTTAATGTGTGATAAATTATTATGGGAAAGCTGGAAATCACTAAGCTGGGACGTTATTAGAAAAAAGAGTAACCCGGTAATAGCCAGGGTTTTTAAGTGAAAAGGGCTTCTGTATCTGTTGTTTTAAAAACCCAAGCCAGCACATTGCCAAAGAACTCTCAGCAAAGCTGTCTAAGATATCGCTTAATCTTTGAATCTGAAGTCATCTATAATTATACTTCTTCACATCACAAGTGAGTCATGCCTGCTGGCTGAGGGTGAAAATCACTTTGCAGATTAGAAACTATTTCTCTCTTTTCCCACTCCTTTACTTTAACATCAAATCAGACCATGTCAAATGTCTCAGATCTGAAAGAGTTTACAGAATCAGTAAAACAAATGAAAAATAATTACCACAAATGATCTTCTCATCCTTTGGAGCCTTACCTTCCACTATCTTTCCAGTCTGTTCTGCTGCTCCCCCAGGTATGACTTTGGCCACATATGCTCCGATCTCTCCGTTGCCGCCTGGAACCTCCTTACCTCCGACCACTCGAATGCCCAGCCCATTTCCTGTAGGTCAATTAAAAACAACCTAATTCATGTGATCTATGTAGCCAGAACAGCTTTAAGGAAATGTCACTGTTTCCATGTTATTTAAAAACGTTTTTGACATTACCCATTTTAATTGTGGTGAGGTTCAACAACAAGACCTGGCCTTAGATGCTGGCCTTAAAAAATATGTCCACAACCACCAGGAACATGGTACTGCCCTCCAGGGACAACAGATCTATGATGAAGTCTTGGGACAGATGTGACCAAGGATGGGATGGAATTGGCAGGGGGTGGAGAAGCCGTGCCAAACAAGACAAAGGTACCTTGTTGCAGGCATGTTTTGCAGGAACCTACATATGCCTGTATGTCCCTGTTCACCAAAGATGCCACTGATTAAACTCTAGGGTTAAGGTGCCCCCGTGGTGTCCTGCAAATGGTCTCTACCCAATTATGAGAACAATTCAATCAATGTAACATTACCCTTGTTTCTATCAGCCATAACATTAAAACTACCTCCTTGTTTCTACACTCACTGTCCATTTTATCAGCTCCACTTACCATATAGAAGCACTTTGAAGTCCTACAATTACTGACTGTAGTCCATCTGTTTCTCTACATACATATTAAGCCTGCTTTCACCCTGTTCTTTAATGGTCAGGACCCCCACAGGACCACCACAGAGCAGGTAAAATTTGGGTGGTGGATCATTCTCAGCACTGCAGTGACACTGACATGGTGGTGGTGTGTTAGTGTGTGTTGTGCTGGTATGAGTGGATCAGACACAGCATCATTGCTGGAGTTTTTAAATACCGTGTCCACTCACTGTCCACTCTATTAGACACTCCTCCCTAGTTGGTCCACCTTGTAGATGTAAAGTCAGAGACGATCACTCATCTATTGCTGCTGTTTGAGTTGGTCATCTTCTAGACCTTCATCAGTGACCACAGGACGCTGTCCACAGGGTGCTGTTGGTTGGATGTTTTTGGTTGGTGGACTATTCTCTGTCCAGCAGTGACAGTGAAGTGTTTAAAAGCTTCATCGGTGCTTCTGTGTCTTATCCATACATACCAACACAACACACACTAACACACCACCACCATGTCAGTGTCACTGCAGTGCTGAGAATGACCCACCACCCAAATAATACCTGCTCTGTAGTGGTCCTGGGAGAGTCCTGACGATTGAAGAACAGCATGAAAGGGGGCTAACAAAGCATGCAGAGAAAAAGATGGACTACAGTCAGTAATTGTAGAACTACAAAGTGCTCCTATATGGTAAGTGGAGCTGATAAAATGGACAGTGAGTGTAGAAACAAGGAGGAGGTTTTAATGTTATGGCTGTTAGGTGTATATTACACAACATTTGGGTATTTGATGACTGTGGAAGTGGAAAGTTGCCAGTCTGCTGTAAAGCTACAGTACAAGATAAATGACAGTACAGGCTTCATTCATTGTGCATATTACAGATGTCTACTTTGCTAATCTGTATGAAGTAGTAGATTTGTTCTGACCCTGCTGAAGGAAGATTTAGCAGAATGAATCTGGCAGCTTCATCAGGATGCCAAATTGACTCTTCTACAGTCCAAAAAAACTTAACCAGGAACAATCTTTTTGGAATGACAGTACCCAAGACACTACTTTTACGAAAGAGGAACAGGGAAAAAATGCTAAGATATGCTGCAGTTTACAAAGATTGTAATGAAGAATATGTGGAGTGACAAATCCAAGTCCAATCATTGACAATATGTAAGAGGAAGAAGTAGAGAGATGGAAGATTAAGTGCATGTGACCTTTTTTAAAACATGGTGGAGGGTCTGTACTGGTTTGGGGCAGCATTTATGCCAATGGTGTTGCCGATATTGTCCAAATGGATGGGATAATGAAGGAAAGCGCATGACTGGAAATGGTTTATTGGCAAAAAAAGGTTTCTCTGTACCATACAGTTTCACTTTTTGTGACTTTCAATGGGGACACATCTATGGATCTATGGTTTGGCCCATGTTAAAAGATTGGCTAAAGACAGGCATCATTAGAGGATCCTCTCTTAATTCTGGTTTACCCTCTCAGCCTGGCCATTAGATTGGGGGTGGAAACCAGAAAACAGACTAACTGAGGCCCCCAAAAGTCGACAGAAGACCTTCCAGAACTAACTAGCAACTGGGGTCCCCAATCAGAAAAATCGCTAGTCACACCACAAACTCTAAACACCTTGTCCAGGAGTATCTTAGTGATCCCTTTGGCTGAGGGTAGCTTGGGTAAATTGGCTGACAATTTTGCTGTCCACAACCACCAGGAACATGGTACTGCCCTCCCAGGACAACAGATCTATGATGAAGTCTTGGGACAAATGTGACCAAGGATGGGATGGAATTGGCAGGGGGTGGAGAAGCCATGCCAAACAAGATGAAGGTACCTTGTTGCAGGCATGTTTCGCAGAAACCTACATCTGTCTGCATGTCCCTGTTCATGGTTGGCCACCAAAAGTGTCTCTAATTAAACCCCCGGGGTGTCCTGCAAATGGTGAGGTGTGTCCCTATTGCAGATCCTGTGCTCTAACGGATTCGAGTACAGACAATGTAAAAAGTTTGCAAAGCCCAGGAAGCATTGGACCAGTCATACCAAAGTGGGACGAGGTCAGTTTGAAATGTCCTTGGTTGTGGCTGGATTTTTTGCAGACTTCCTCTGGAGATCACACATTCTAAGAAGAATATGATGTTTATGTGGAACTACGATTTTTTAGCTTCACAAAAAGGTGTTTTTCCAGAAAAAGATGAAAGATGCACCTGATGTGTGCTGTGTTTGCCTGGGTTATGACTATATATCAAATAACACCTAGAAATGTACCTCTTTTACAAATTGTTGTAGGACAATGTGGGTATTCATGATGCCGAAGGGCATCACTCTGTATTCATAGTGGCCTGACTGGGTGATAAAGACTATCCTCCAATCATCCCCTTGACTAATCCTTATGAGATTATAGGCACTGCTGTCCTGTTTAGTACATACTAATGCCTGCTGCAGTGACTCAAAGTCCATGTTCATCAGGGGAAGGGGATAGCAAAATTTAATGGTTATATGGTTTGGACCTTAATAGTCTTTGCACGAACTTAGGGTCCTGTCCTTTTGTGTTCCAGATATTCTCAATATGGCTTCCTAGATGCAGAGTAATGGGATGGATTTGGCCAGTCACTGCCCCATCTCTGGTCAAAATTCACTAAGGAACCTCCAGGGGAATAGTAGGCATGCCCAGGGCCTTAGCTAGGGCTGTATCTTTAAAGTTGTCCGTTGTCCCTGAGCCTACAAAAGTGTCCAAACACCTAGCTCCCCAGACAAGGATGGCTTTCAAGACTAGTCCGGAGTTCTTTTTTTATGCATTTACTCCCCATTTTCCTCACGATTTAGCACACTTAATTTGTCTTCCGCTGCTGAGAGATACCCAATTGCATCTGAGAAGAGCATGTCGCTGTACACGCCTCTTCCGACAAGTGCACAGCCCTCCTCTTTTCACCCCTGCATTCTGCACAGGCGTCTCTTCTCCCAATCAGGGTCCTTACTTAGTGTATGAAGATCTCACCCCACACATAGCATGGCCCCCACCCTGCAGATACGGTGGGCAAATCTGCTGCAGGCACTGCCAATTGTGCCCGCCAGATGGCGCGCAGCTAACTGGGGAAACGCTGAGTTTCAAACCGAGGAGTTCAGAATCTCGGCACTGGTGTGCTAGCGGAATATCCCAATGCACCACCTGGGTGCCATAGTCCGGAGTTCCGATAGTTTTATGGTCCTTCACAGGGCCCAATTTTTGGTTGGTCAGCTGATCTAGCAATATAATACCAGTCCCTGGATGAAATTGGCAATCTGGATGAGTAGCTTACAGAATTTCTCACCAACCTATGAGTTTTGATTGTATATGAATGTTATTGATTTACCTGATACACTGCGGTCTTTAGGATCCCTTTGAAGTTTTACTCTCATATAAGGAAATGGGTACTGCTGGGACTTCACCTGCACCATATCACACAAGCACAGGCAAATTCACACATGGATTTCACACCTAGATTGTACAAAAAGATTCACTCTGACCAACACTGTTTTACAACAAATGCAATATTGAATTGCTACTGGTGGGCTAGCACGTTTTACCGATGAACCAACCAAGCGCCCAAGCATTTATTTCTAATTAGTTAGTAATAAATGCAGACATAATCCAGATTATTCCAGGAATTTACAATTTTTTTTAAGTATACATGCAAAATAAGGCCAAAATATTCTGACACCTCCTTAGTGGCTTGCACAGAGCTTACAATGCTCTGCCTGACCCCACAAACGCTCTTTTAACTAAATGGCAACCAATTCCTACAGACACAGTCCAAATCTTTGTTAAAAGCAAGTAGAGGCTGTCATAGCAAGAAAAAGACGATAGGACATCTATATTATGTATTCTATATTTATTCCATAAACATAGTGTATGAACAATATGTTTATATGGGCTGCTTAAATTAAGAGATTATTTATTATTCACCTGTCTCCTGTCCAAGTCCTGCCCATCGTCTCGTGGCTTGTCAAACCAGTCAGTCTCTTCTCGACGCAGGTGGTACCCTTAAAATAAACAATCAGAAGAGAGAAAAGTTATAAACCTGCTCATTTGTTTGTAATAAAAACTCCTGGCAATTTCTGGCATATGAATTTAACATAACCAGTGTATACAAGTGTATCAAAATGAGTAAAAGTTTTGGGTTTAAAGGATATAGCAAGAAAGTATACAGTGTATAACAAAAGCAACAATATTAACAGCGTTGCAAATTCTCAAAAACACATACAACTTGGAAAAAAATGTGAAAGGGGAAGTTTGTCGCTGTTTTTGATTGGGCAAAAGAGGACAACATGGAATGTTTAAATTGCTAATGGAACATTGGGTCAAAATTATATTTTGTCATGTATTAGCAAATGTGGTATCGCCCATGCCACTGAATTTGTGAAGTTAAGTTGGTCTTTTAAAAGGCTCTCATTCTCTGCCATTCCTTTATGATGGATTTTAGATAAGCCATTTAGCTTTGAAATGTCTGACTTTGAAATTTTTTTTGTGGTCAGTTGTCTTTGGTCTAAATTGGCCACCAGTAAGGACGTCACAGACTACCAGACTACCAATCCCTATTCAGAAACTAAGAATTAAAAAAAAAACTATAATGATACAGAAGTTTCCTGGGTGAATAATTAGGTCTAGTGATTGCTAAGAATGGTCACGTAACAGCTGACAAATATGAAGTAATTTTACAAGACAGAATGAACACTTTGTGGCAAACCATGTCTTTCGACCAATAAATCAGTTCACGACTCTGACCAGTATAAAGCAAGGGTAAAACAGACAATGAATTATTAATTAATTGGATTGTCTGTTCTACTACACACCATTCAGAAAACTATTCAGCACGACTGCATTTTCAAAAACAATAAAGATGTTTTGTAGGAAAAAAGTGACTATATCTCTTTTCTGTTCCTCAATATTGATTAACAACTAAACTAAAAACTTATATCTATTCAGAGTATATATAGATTTACAGATATAGATAACTATATAGATTCACAAAATGATTCAGACACTTCCTGTAGGACTCTGGCTAGAAGGGCTTTGTTCAAGCAGGTAGGAAAGAAACCAATGGTCACTCTAAAGCTCCAAAAGTCCTGAAGGTATATGACAGTCATTTGGAGTTTACTAAATGGTATGGAAAGGCAACATAAGGAAAAAAAGATTCTCTGTTTTGATACAAGTCTCTGGACTCTGTCCATCACCAGCTGTATTTCCCAGCAGCAGGGACAGGACTGGTGAAAATTAATGGCTGGATGAATGCAGGCATATACAGTCACACCTTTGAAAAAAGCTCCCCCAGAGTGCACCCAAACTCAGACTAGCCCAACAATTCACATTTTTACAGCCGAAACAACATTGGTGTGGCTTCTGGGCAAGTCTTTCGATGTCGTTGACTGGCCCAATCAAAACCCAGACCCAGACCCCATCAAATGTCTAAATTCTGATTTTTAGATATAGCTGCATGCATGGTTTTTAAACAACTCAAGCACTGCCACATATCTCAACTGCTGTGCTCTCATCACTGGCTTTGTGTAACTGCCTACATTTATTTTAAAACAATGACGCTGGCCTGTAAAGCCAAAAATGGACCAGCTGAGCCTAACTTTTAATCCAAAGCAATTTACAATTGTGACTGAATACAATGCAAGCAATTAAGAGTTAAATGCCTTGCTTTGAGGTCCAATAGTAGAAACTTGGCCAGTGGCAGAATCAGTAATCTTCTGATCACTAGACCTTAACCACTGAGCTACCACTGCCATTAAATTGGTTTTTATACCCCATTCTGTACCTTGTGCCCTTTAAGCAACAAATTTGGCCTGTCTGGCCAATCAGAACCCCCCAAAAAATGGTTTAAATCCTTTTGAACCTCTCACTAAAACATGTAAACTAATGGGTATAATTGTCAGCTACATCCAAAAGCCAAGGGACCTGAATTTTACACTCATACTTGTTAGATCTTTGCTACAGATAGATGTGAACTCATGGGTGATTTGAAGGTGGGTGGTCATGGTGTAGTGGGTAGGTAGGTGTTTAGTGCTCGGTGTTACAGAATAAAAAATGAGGGGAGGGGGGGGGGGAGTGGAGGGAAGAGCTAGAATCTAAGGTTGTTATACTCTACCGTCTGTGACATTTTCATGTGTGTTTCCTGGATCATCTCTGTTCACAACCATCAAGGATTCACTTAGTGCTGTAACCAAAGTAAATGCATTTACTACCAGATGGAACATATGATGTGCTCACCATATGATATTACAAGTAAGCAGTTATGGATAGGATAATTTATTAAGGTAAAAAATGCAAACAAATTTAAATTTGAGGCTGGGCAGTGTTGGTGTAATAATAAAAACACATCAGGGTATGTATTGATACATTCATATAGTAACATGTCTGATACACACTATTTGGCCAAAAGTGGCAATATTTGACAAGGAGTTTGTTAGACATCTTACTCTTTTGTGGCTTAAACAAAAGAAGGCCACAAAGGTTAAAGCATATCATTTATTCCACATATTTTTGACAATATAGTGTGCATAAAGTTGTAAAAAATAACAGCAAACATATCTAAAAAGCTTGAGGTAAGAGCAAACATGCAAATTATTTGCCATGCAGGGAAGAAAGCAACAGAAACAAACCAATCCGTTATCTTATTTAAAAAAACTAATGTGATACAGTGGGACATGCTTTAAACATGCATAAGTGCATAAAAAATGAGGCAGATTTACTAAATATACTAAAAGAGACAAAATATGCATAACAAATATCTGAGGGATGACTGTTTGTTCATGTGATTACACAAAAAAAGAGAATAAAATGATATTATGCCAATTATCTATATGGTTGTAAACCTCCAACATCGCATACAAATTCATATTAAGAGTCTTATTAGACATGAAGTGTTTCTAAATGTGTATATTATGATGATTTATAGATTGTGTTGTTTTAATGATGGTAAAATTACATTGTTCTTGGTATATGAAGAGCTATTTTAGTACAAACCCAAAATTTGGGACAAATGCAATGAAACATATTGGTGATTTATAAATCTGTGATTGGCAAACACCTGTGACAATCTGTAATTTGATCATTCGTATGAACCTTTCTTTTACAGACACATATACGATGAAAATATTTCCTATGTTTTTACTAATTAACACTTGAATTTGATGCCTGCAAACCACTGAAAAAAGTTGGAACAGAGGTGTTTACCCCTGTGTTACATCACCTTAACTGTTAATGAATTTTTTAATAATTTGGAAGCTGAGGTAATTATAAATTGTGGCAGGTTTGCAAGTGAATTCTGAATGATAAATTGCATTAATAGATTGGACACCATTGTACTTTTCTTTTGTTATTAAAGAGCTAGACTAGAAATGAAACAAAACTGTGAGGCTGGGTAATGTGCATTTACACAAGGCCACTTAGTTACACACATGACACTTTTATTGATATTTCGTAAAATACAATAAAATGAAGATGCTGTGATTTGTTAATTCTCTTGAAGATTTCAAATGTTTTCAGTATTTTGTAAATAGAAACACATTCAACATTTGATGCCTTCAACACACTCCAAAAAAGTTGGGACAGGGTTAAAATAAGAGTGCGAAGTTTGTAGAATACTGAAGTTACAGCATTCCACAATAAACAGGTGAATTGGTAACAGGTGAAAGAATCATAATTGGGTATAAAATGAGATATCACCAAAGTCTTTACAAGCAATCACGAGTTGTGGCTCACCATTTAGTGCCAAACTTTAGGAGAGATTTGCCAATCAGTTCAAAAAGAACATTTGCCAATGTAAGACTTCATAATTTACTCTTTTACCATCTACTGTTCACAATATTGTGAAAATTTCAGGAAATCTGGAGAGATCTCATTCTATTTAGGGCAAAGCCGGAAATCACTGTTGAATGTGCATAACCTTTGATGGCATTACATGAGAAACAGTCAATGCTACTGTAATAAATACAACGATTAGGCATAACATTATGACCATCTTTCTAATTTTGTGTTGGTCCCCCATTTGCTGCCAAAACAGCCCTGCAACTGCGATACACTGTGTACTCTGACACCTTTTTATCAGAACCAACATTAACTTCTTCAGCAGTTTGAGCTACAGTAGCTCGTCTGTTCAATCAGACCACACGGGCCAGCCTTCGCTCCCTACGTGCACCAATGAGCCTTGGCCCATGACCCTGTTGCCGGTTTACCACGGTTCCTTCCTTGGACCACTTTTGATAGATACTGACAAGAGCTGCAGTTTTGGAGATGCCCTGACCCAGTCGTCTAGCCATCACAATTTGGCCCTTGTTAACTTGCTTAAACCCTTATGCTTGCACATTTTTCTGCTTCTAACACATCAACTTTGAGGATAAAATGTTTACTTGCTGTCTAATATATCCCACCCACTAACAGGTGTCGTGATGAAGAGATAATCAGTGTTATTCACTTTACCTGTCAGTGGTCATAATGTTATGCCCGGTTGGTGTATAGCCACATAGGCACTGGAATACGTTAAAAAGCCATTGTCACTTAACACTGTCTAACGCTGCATCAAAAAATGCAAACTGCAACTATATTACACAAAGAGAAAGCAGTATTTAAGTTCTATACAAAAATGCCTACAGTTCTTTAGGACCAAGCTCATCTCAGATGGACCAATGTCAGTGGAAATGTAGGTGAGTTCATGGTTCAGCTTGTTTTCAGGTAAAATGAACGTTATCTATGACGAAGATCATCCAGGAACCATCCAGGCGGTTCTGTCTGTCATGGTATGGGTGAATCAGTGCCCATGGCATGGGTGGGCATACAGTGTATCACAAAAGTGAGTACACCCCTCACATTTCTGCAAATATTTAAGTATATCTTTTCATGGGACAACACTGACAAAATGACACTTTGACACAATGAAAAGTAGTCTGTGTGCAGCTTATATAACAGTGTAAATTTATTCTTCCCTCAAAATAACTCAATATACAGCCATTAATGTCTAAACCACCGGCAACAAAAGTGAGTACACCCCTAAGAGACTACACCCCTAAATGTCCAAATTGAGCACTGCTTGTCATTTTCCCTCCAAAATGTCATGTGATTTGTTAGTGTTACTAGGTCTCAGGTGTGCATAGGGAGCAGGTGTGTTCAATTTAGTAGTACAGCTCTCACACTCTCTCATACTGGTCACTGAAAGTTCCAACATGGCACCTCATGGCAAAGAACTCTCTGAGGATCTTAAAAGACGAATTGTTGCGCTACATGAAGATGGCCAAGGCTACAAGAAGATTGCCAACACCCTGAAACTGAGCTGCAGCACAGTGGCCAAGATCATCCAGCGTTTTAAAAGAGCAGGGTCCACTCAGAACAGACCTCGCGTTGGTCGTCCAAAGAAGCTGAGTGCACGTGCTCAGCGTCACATCCAACTGCTGTCTTTGAAAGATAGGCGCAGGAGTGCTGTCAGCATTGCTGCAGAGATTGAAAAGGTGGGGGGTCAGCCTGCCAGTGCTCAGACCATACACCGCACACTACATCAAATTGGTCTGCATGGCTGTCACCCCAGAAGGAAGCCTCTTCTGAAGTCTCTACACAAGAAAGCCCGCAAACAGTTTGCTGAAGACATGTCAACAAAGGACATGGATTACTGGAACCATGTCCTATGGTCTGATGAGACCAAGATTAATTTGTTTAGTTCAGATGGTCTCAAGCATGTGTGGCGGCAATCAGGTGAGGAGTACAAAGATAAGTGTGTCATGCCTACAGTCAAGCATGGTGGTGGGAATGCCATGGTCTGGGGCTGCATGAGTGCAGCAGGTGTTGGGGAGTTACATTTCATTGAGGGACACATGAACTCCAATATGTACTGTGAAATACTGAAGCAGAGCATGATCCCCTCCCTCTGGAAACTGGGTCGCAGGGCAGTGTTCCAGCATGATAATGACCCCAAACACACCTCTAAGACGACCACTGCTTTATTGAAGAGGCTGAGGGTAAAGGTGATGGACTGGACAAGCATGTCTCCAGACCTAAACCCAATAGAACATCTTTGGGGCATCCTCAAGCGGAAGGTGGAGGAGCGCAAAGTCTCGAATATCCGCCAGCTCCGTGATGTCGTCATGGAGGAGTGGAAAAGCATTCCAGTGGCAACCTGTGAAGCTCTGGTAAACTCCATGCCCAGGAGAGTTAAGGCAGTTCTGGGAAATAATGGTGGCCACACAAAATATTGACACTTCAGGAACTTTCACTAAGGGGTGTACTCACTTTTGTTGCCGGTGGTTTAGACATTAATGGCTGTATATTGAGTTATTTTGAGGAAAGAATAAATTTACACTGTTATATAAGCTGCACACAGACTACTTTTCATTGTGTCAAAGTGTAATTTTGTCAGTGTTGTCCCATGAAAAGATATACTTAAATATCTGCAGAAATGTGAGGGGTGTACTCACTTTTGTGATACACTGTATATGTGAAGGTACCACTGACGTGGGGGAGTATATTGAGATTTTAGAGAGACACATAGAAAGTCCATGATTATTTCAGCTAGACGATGCCAGGCTTCTGTCTGTATGTGTGTGCTTGACTGGACTGTCATGGCAATCCAGATCTGTCACTAATTAAAAATATGTGGTGCAGCATGAAAAGGAGAATCGTGATGACCACAAACTGTTGTCCCATAACACACAATAATAGACAAAAACTGCAACAATTATTGTGTTCTCAGTTTCAAAATCAATAAAAAAGGAGAGGTGATGAAACACAGAGGTGAACTTGCCACTGTCCCAACTTTTTGGAGTGTGTAGCAGGCATCAAATTTTAAATGTGCTTATATTTACAAAATACATTGAAATGAATCAGTGACAACACTGGAAATCTTTTCGTTTTACTTTCATCAGTTAAATAGAATTAACAAATCACAGACTCTTTTTATAAAGCGTTTTACAAAACACCCTATTTTTTGGGAATGGGGTTTGTACTTAAAAGTACAGGAAAATTAACACTAGAAGTGCTGCATGCTGACCATTTGGCCACTGTAACATCTTACTAAAAGCACTACGCCTATTTGACCTACTTATACCTAGAAACAGCGGGTGGTGGTTATCTGACCGCAGCGACAAAAAAAACATTAAAACCACCTCCTTGTTTCTACACACACTGTCCATTTTATCAGCTCCACTTACCATATAAAAGCATATAAAAGTAGTTCTACAATTACTGACTGTAGTCCATCTGTTTCTCTGCATGCTTTGTTAGCCCCCTTTCATGCTGTTCTTCAATGGTCAGGACTCTCCCAGGACAACCACAGAGCAGGTATTATTTGGGTGGTGGGTCATTCTCAGCACTGCAGACTGACATGGTGGTGGTGTGTTAGTGTGTGTTGTGCTGGTATGAGTGGATAAGACACAGCAACGCTGATGGAGTTTTTAAACACCTCACTTTCACTGCTGGACTGAGAATAGTCCACCAACCAAAAATATCCAGCCAACTGCGCCCCATGGGCAGCATCCTGTGACCACTGATGAAGGTCTAGAAGATGACCAACTCAACAGCAGCAATAGATGAGCGATCGTCTCTGACTTTACATCTACAAGGTGGACCAACTAGGTAGGAGTGTCTAATAGAGTGGACAGTGAGTGGACACGGTATTTAAAAACTCCAGCAGCGCTGCTGTGTCTGATCCACTCATACCAGCACAACACACACCACCACAATGTCAGTGTCACTGCAGTGCTACAAAACATACACCACCTAAATAATACCTGCTTCTATATGGTAAGTGGAGCTGATAAAATGGACAGTGAGTGTAAAAACAAGAAGGTGGTTTTAATGTTATGGCTGATCAGTGTAAATTTGCTCTTAATCAAATTCTGGAAACCTTCTTTTATGACTTCCTAGAAATGTCTATTTTTTAAAAACATATCGAACTATTTGTGTGATATTGTGATAAGCCCAAGTTGAGCTTATAAACCAAACTATAAGTGGGCAAAACCAACACGTTCGTAGTAGGTACTTACAGCAGTCAAATGGCTTTTAGTGTAAAACAAAACAAAATGCAACTAATAGTAGATAAGCCACAGTAAGGAGACATAAACATCAAGCAGATAGATGACAAAGCATTCCCATTTATAATGAAAATGAAATTTAAAATAATTAAAACCAAGCAAAAAAAATATTTACAGTAATTTCAACAACAAAAATAGACAATACCTGATTCACAAAAGCATATACAGTGCCTTGCAAAAGTATTCAGCCCCCTTGAACTTTTCAACCTTTTGCCACATTTCAGGCTTCAAACATAACGATATGAAATTGTAATTTTTTGTGAAGAATCAACAACAAGTGGGACACAATCGTGAAGTGGAACGAAATTTATTGGATATTTTAAACTTTTTTTAGAAATAAAAAACTGAAAAGTGGGGCGTGCAATATTATTCAGCCCCCTTGCGTTAATACTTTGTAGCGCCACCTTTTGCTGCGATTACAGCTGCAAGTCGCTTGGGGTATGTCTCTATCAGTTTTGCACATCGAGAGACAGAAATTTTTGCCCATTCTTCCTTGCAAAACAGCTCGAGCTCAGTGAGGTTGGATGGAGAGCGTTTGTGAACAGCAGTTTTCAGCTCTTTCCACAGATTCTCGATGGGATTCAGGTCTGGACTTTGACTTGGCCATTCTAACACCTGGATACGTTTATTTGTGAACCATTCCATTGTAGATTTTGCTTTATGTTTTGGATCATTGTCTTGTTGGAAGATAAATCTCCGTCCCAGTCTCAGGTCTTTTGCAGACTGCAACAGGTTTTCTTCCAGAATGGTCCTGTATTTGGCTCCATCCATCTTCCCATCAATTTTAACCATCTTCCCTGTCCCTGTTGAAGAAAAGCAGGCCCAAACCATGATGCTGCCACCACCATGTTTGACAGTGGGGATGGTGTGTTCAGGGTGATGAGCTGTGTTGCTTTTACGCCAAACATAACGTTTTGCATTGTGGCCAAAAAGTTCGATTTTGGTTTCATCTGACCAGATCACCTTCTTCCACATGTTTGGTGTGTCTCCCAGGTGACTTTTTATAGATATCTTTGAGAAATGGCTTTCTTCTTGCCACTCTTCCATAAAGGCCAGATTTGTGCAGTGTACGACTGATTGTGTCCTATGGACAGAGTCTCCCACCTCAGCTGTAGATCTCTGCAGTTCATTCAGAGTGATCATGGGCCTCTTGGCTGCATCTCTGATCAGTCTTCTCCTTGTTTGAGCTGAAAGTTTAGAGGGATGGCCGGGTCTTGGTAGATTTGCAGTGGTCTGATACTCCTTCCATTTCAATATGATCGCTTGCACAGTGCTCCTTGAGATGTTTAAAGCTTGGGAAATCTTTTTGTATCCAAATCCGGCTTTAAACTTCTCCACAACAGTATCTCGGACCTGCCTGGTGTGTTCCTTGGTCTTCATGATGCTCTCTGCGCTTTAAACTGAACTCTGAGACTGTCACAGAGCAGGTGCATTTATACGGAGACTTGATTACACACAGGTGGATTCTATTTATCACCATCAGTCATTTAGGTCAACATTGGATCATTCAGAGATCCTCACTGAACTTCTGGAGTGAGTTTGCTGCACTGAAAGTAAAGGGGCTGAATAATATTGCACGCCCCACTTTTTAGTTTTTTATTTCTAAAAAAAGTTTAAAATATCCAATAAATTTCGTTCTACTTCACGATTGTGTCCCACTTGTTGTTGATTCTTCACAAAAAATTACAATTTCATATCGTTATGTTTGAAGCCTGAAATGTGGCAAAAGGTTGAAAAGTTCAAGGGGGGCTGAATACTTTTGCAAGGCACTGTACATAGATGCACCAATAACACATGAGAAGCAAAAGACCAGATGAAAGCCAAATGAAAAGTGAAAAAATGAGGTGGGAACTGGTATCAAGAAAGCCGGAGTAGATAAGAGTTACCTTCACTATCAGACATTGTGCCCTGCAAGTCATCTATGAGCAGGTAGCTGCACCCTCTGGTAGAATCCTCCCTAAGGTGCTGTTGTTGTGTATCCTGGAGAGAGAGACATGACCCAAACTGGTCACGGGAGTCGGCAGATATAGGTGGGAGCGGACCAGCGGATGCCCGTGCCATACCCATCGGCTGACCCACCGGACTCAGTGGGCTCTCCTCTTCTGAGTTTTGTGCCACTATAGGGATTCTCCCACGTCCACCTTGACCAATAGCCAAACTGGTGGGCTTTGTCCTGCCTGACGGTGCCTGATAGGCAGAGGTCTCTGAGGGAGCATCACCTTCTGATTTAAGCCTCAGGGAAGAGCTAGAGAGGTCTCTTTTAATGGACAGATCTAGGCCATACATAGAGGTAGGTCTAGATGAAGGCCGGGAACGGCTTCCGCTGGGATAAGCCGAGTCCTCTCCCAAAGATGACCGCACGCCCAGGTTCAGACCCTGGCTTAGGTTAAGTGAACCAGCTAAATTGGCCCCTAGAGTTGAACCCAGGTACTTCTGCTGTTCTGTATTGCCCTTACGAAGCCCAAAGGTGATCTCATCCTGTAGTAATCTGCTTGACCTTGATGAAGCACCACTGGATCCCAAGTAGCTGCTATAGTCTGTGTCTAAACCCCTACTGTCCTGAATGGAGGAGTATTTCCCAATGTTGCTGGTATTTTTGTGTTTTTGGTAGAGCATAGATGTAGGAAGCTGTTTAGCTGCCTGCTTCTCCAAGGTTAATCGACTTATGCTGTATTTCTCTGTCTTGGGGTAAGCTCTATAGCCTCCACTGGTTACACTTGTGCTAGGAGTATAGTGGTGCGAGAGGCCAGCCAATTGCTCTAAGCTCTCCGTGCCTCCTGTGCTCCTTCTAAACTCCTGCTTCAATTGCTGCTTTAAAAGCTTCAACTCATATGGGTCTTCCATTGGGTCCTCATCATCTTGGGCCCTCCCGTAGGAATGAAGCCTTGAGGAACTGCCAAGGTAATCTGTGTCTACATCTGCTGCTGAGCGTCTCAGCAGGCACTCTGCTTTGGTCAGCTCCCTCTCAGCAATTCCATAACTGGTAGATGAAAGACTTGTCGTGTTCTTTGCAAGTTCACTTGCATCCTCTAAGAGCAGGTAACTTTTGGGTATTTGATGATGCTGATCTAAGTCAGCATACAAAGAGTCTGCTGACACATTGGACATGGGACTTCCTGCCATAATGCTTCCACGGTCCACCAGACCATGCAAGTCAAGATGATTGCTGTATTTTCCTCCCAAATAGGATGAACTGTCATAATTCGTGGACACCTTGGTGGCATCTAGTTCAGTTAAAAGTGCAGCTTGTTGTCTAGCTTTCTGCTGTAGTAGTAGCATCTGGTGGTAACTCTGCTGCTGTGAAGCAGTAAGCGAGGGCACAGAAGAGTAGATGGATTGGGACTGATAGGGCTGTTGGGATTGGAACAGAGACTGCTGATACTGAGGATAATGATACTGAGAGTACTTGCCATACTCATATTTTGTCTGTGGAGGAACAAGCTCATCTAGTTCTGACTGCGGAGCAGTGCGGGGTCTCTCAAGTCCACTCACCTCCTCTCTACCATCACCCCTCCTTGTCTCACGGATATTGCTCACCTCACTGTCAGACATGTAATCACGATCTTCTGCAACGCTTTGCAGATATGCCCGTTCCCTTTTTTCTCTTTCTTTGAGTAAAGCATCTTTTCGTCTATTTATACCCATTTCTAGGTATCGTAATTTAGCATCTATTTCTTTTTCTTCTTCATCCAATTCAGCCTGCTTTTTCCGAAGTTTGGAGGATTCCCGCTCTACCAGGTCCAGTTCACGATCGATGTCCTGCAATATTTTTGCCCTTGCCATGTTAGAGTTTCGACAAAGACGGCGACGGGCTGAGGCAGTACTGTATGCTGTTGAGCCAGCATTGGCAGCCTCCTCCTCCGATGGAGGGTTAGGAAGAGTCCTCTTTACCTTTTTTTGTGTTCCAGGGGGAGTTCCACTGGGAGATCCCTTACTCTAAAAGTAAAAAAGAGAAAAATACAAACATTACCAAATGCCAGTGTTTCTCATCCCTCTAATATAAGAATAGAATATAAGCAGTACTATCAGCTGACCAAACTGTGTGGGGAAAAGATGGCTCTGCAATGGATTGCCCTGTCCAGGGAATACCTGCCCTGCACCTAGTGCACCCTGACCAGGATAAAGATCTAGATGAAAATTAAATGATATTTTTAAACTAAATGGTTATTGTTTATTGACCCCTGGATGGGACGCCAGTCCATTGCAGGGCAGACACACGTACACATACACACACCCATTCACTTATAGGGCAATTCAGTGTCTCCAATTAACCTGACTGCATTTTTTTTGGACTGGAGAGGAAACCGGAGCTCCCGGAGGAAACCCACGCAACACGGGGAGAACATGCAAACTCTGCACAGAAAGGACCCAGACCAACCCCGCCTGAGTATCGAACTCAGGACCTTCTTGCTGTGAGGTGACAGTGCTACCCACTAAGCCACCATTATTCAAAAAATTATCAAAACCCAATGCCACCAACATAATTTAAGTCTTTTGTCTTACAGTTATTTAATTGCTTAATCAATGTTATGTTTGCACAACATAATTTATTATTGTTTGGCTTAATTGACATCTGTGGAGTCAACACTTAGTTCTTAATGTTGTAAAACAAATAATTCACTTATTATTTTTGAATCCACTCAATTTAGTAACTAAATCCTGGTTGGTGACTAAGCAAATTCATTTCTGAAAATAAAGAATGTGTTGAATATTCGAAGACTGAGCATCCTTTTTTCTTAACAATTTAGTCATCTCTGTTGCTTTTGTGATCCATCTCATCAATTCTATGTTGCTTTTGTGATCCATCCTGCATTCATGACATGCACACTGGGCAAGGAAGGTCACCGGTTACTTGCAGGTTAACTCCTTCAAATGTACAGCTAGCAAACACATTCTTTCAGTGACCAGTGGCAGATTCTTACAGAGACCATGACACATACTAGAAAACTACGCTTAGATTTTTATTCTTCCAGCACTTCTGCCGACACTTTGATCACACATTGTTGTGGTGGCAGGTTCTGCCTTCCAAATCAGCCTTTCCTTCCTTAAACACTCTCATTTGTGTCTGTAAAGTGATTGCTCATCTCTGCCACACTGAGACCCAAACCTAGTGTATGACTGCTGACTTACTTACAAGAGTTGCTGTGCCGTGCCACAATATAAATGTAACTGCTTTGATGTCATATCTGCAAGTGCTTTTTTAAGTTCAAACTAATAATGACAAGGCCTCCAAACATTTAAGGCATTAAGCAGATCAAAGCACCTTACAATTATGACCCAATACAATTTAATCAATTGATGGTTAAGGGCCCTGCTCAGGGGCCCAACAGCGGTGGGCCTTGAACCACTAACCTTCTGATTACTAGACCAGTACTCAATGGTTAAGGTGCTTGTCTAGTAATCAGAAGGTTGGTGGTTCAAGGCCCACTGCTGTTGGGCCCCTAAGCAGGGCCCAGTTACTAGTAACTAAAAAACAGGTAGTGTAAAAACCAGTAAGGTGAAACTAATAAATTGGCAACAGAATTGTTATTAATTGTATATGACTAACAGGACCTACAAACATATTCATTTTTTAAATTCATTTTTATGAACTGCTTAATCCTGGTCAGGATTGTAATGGCCCAGACAGGGCACCAACACATCGCAAGGCTTCAACAATCCCCCCACACGCAAAAACTACTGCTGAGATTTAAACCTGGATCTTAGTGGTGGTGGACTATCATAATTGCTGCGCCAACCAAGCTAGATTACAATTTGATAACATTAAAAGGAATTGAAAATATACTCACAGTATAGCCCTCTGAGTACTGGAAACTGGATGTTGCCCTCTCTTCTGCAGTTGGACTCATAGGTTTGGGGTCAGACATTGACCTCTGAATGACTTTTGGTGCCCTGGGACTAGAAGGAGTAGATATGGATTGATCCACAGAACATTTCTGAGGGCTGGTGTCCCCAACAGATTTTTCATAAGACACAAATTCAAGTGATTTACTAGGGGACATACAAGGAGATATTGGAGAGTAAAGGACTTTTGGAGATTTAGGGGGAGCTGAGGAAACCTGAAGAGTGGAGGAGTCTGCTTTAAGGTGTGAAGACTGGCTTATTTCTAAAGGTGTAGGACGTCTTTTCGTTGGGGAAGTTCTGTCAGCATCAGGAAAATCAAATCTAGTATCCGTTTGCACAGTGTGTCCTTTTAGAGCTCCTGAAGGATCTGTCTGGATAGAAATTTCTGTAAGAGCCTGAACTGAAACCCCACTGCTGTCACCTGCATTGTATTTACCACCTCGTGGCTTGCTACGTCTACCTCGAGCAGGAACATCCCACTCATCTTGGTCCTCATCGTCTGTTTGCACACAACTATCTACACTCTTTTTGGCACTCTTCTTTTTTCTACCCACAGAGTAGGCTTTCTCTGTATTGTCTTCTTCATCAGTCTGACAGCCACTGTCCATCTTTCTGTCTGTCCCCAAAATAGGCGTCTGCTCATCTGGATACATTTGCCTGTATTTCTGTTCCTCTAGCTGCTGCCTAAGCTGCTCTTGGAGCCTCTGAATCTGTTCCAACTGATCCTGTTGCTGAGCATATGTCTCTTTCTGCATTATTAGGTGTGCTTGCCTCTCTTCCTCCTGTTGGCACAGGATCTGCTGCTTCATGGCTTGAAGCTCCTCAAGCTCCTTCTGGACCAGGAGTTGCTCTTGCTCACGAAAGCGCTGGATCTCTTGCCTCTCCCATTCTAGTTTCTCAGCAAGGTGGTGCTGTTTGATCTTCTCTAGTTCAAGTAGCTCACGCTCCATTTGGTACTGTTCATCACCTGGAATCATAGGTGAGGACAAAGCTTCTAATGAAGCTGCAATTGCCTCCAGTGAGGCATCTGTGTAGTCCAGTGCTGCTGCTGTGGTTACTATAGGAGCTACTTCTGAAACACTAGGGGAGAACATATTCTTACCAACACCTATCTCCAAGTTTAAGGGCATGTAATCTTGCTTTTCTGCTGTGGTCACAATGGTGGAGAGAAAACTATGCGATCTAGTAAGAGGATGATTCTGCAGATTTGACAATGATGGCATTGTGTCACTGGTGTGCATGCCTGACAAAGAGTTGTATGTTGTGCTAAATATTGATCCCGGTTGGGTAGTTATAGCATATGTGGAAGGAACTGGCGCTGATACTGAGGAGTAAACAACACCATTTGAGGATCTCAGGACGCTAGAAGATCCAAAGTGAGTTCCAACAGATGACGTAATTCTGGCTTGGGTGTACTGTGGGAGTGTAACTCCGGTAAATGCCCCAGTGGCTTTGCTTGAGTAGTCCACAGCTTCACCTGTTAAAAGTCCACACTGTAAATAATATCACTCCATACATATTTGGTAATACACCAATAAAGATCAAGTAATGTCCAAACATGCAATGTCCAACAAAATACCTTTTGCCAGATAAAGGAAAATGTAAAGCCAAAATGGAGAAAAACTGAAAAAAAGAGAACAAGAAGTAGCATGCAGAGACATGCATCTGAATTAAAGAAAGAAGAAAAATAAGCCATGCAAAGTCCAAAAAACTTAAACCGTATCGATTAAAAAGCAAAAAAAAAAGTATTAACCGGGAGTAGGAAAAGATCTTCAACATTGCACTGACCTGTTGCTGACGACTTTCCTGAGGTAAGATCTACAGCACCCTCAAGGTTCCTGTTGTAATCATAACTATTCTTACTTTTGTACAGAAACAGACCAGCTTCAGCCAAATTTGTGTCAGACATTGAGGGCTTGATTCCACCAAGTCCTCTCATGCCATAGGGGGAGCGATCATATTGATAGTGATCATCCCTGTAGCCGAATCGATCCTCTGGAAGTGGAGCTGGGGGTTGCTGGGTGGCACAGCTACGTGCAAATGGAAGCTTGTATACTACATCACAGCAAACTGCACGTCTTGCTGCTGTTAGGTCTACTGGCTTTCCATCGTCCTCTGTAATCACTGCTGTAACCACCTCCGAGGTGGACCCATCTACAGACACCACAGTTTGCACAGGTTTTATCGTTGTCAGATCAACTGCACCAGGTATGCACGTTTCCAGTCGAGGAGGAAAACCGGTGTTGATGCCATTGTGTACAATTGGGGAGGCCAACGACACAGGAACAGAATGTGTTTTGCCCACAGTTGTGGAGAGATTGATTGGCTTTTCTGGTTGATAATCAACAGGGCGATAAATGATTTGCGAAAGAGGTTCAAAAGACTTAGCAGTTGTTAGTTGAAGTGGTCCTGAAGTGGTCCGGGGCAGATCACTGTTGCTATATGCTATAGTAGCTGTACAAGTGAGGATGGTGATGTTGTTAGTTACCACAGATACCGAAGAAGTATCAGTGCTCAGATTTATTACTGAAGACTGAACAGCACTTTGTTGCCGTACATTCCCATCAGCCAAGAAGGACTGTCGTTGTGAATCTGATGATGATAAGTCCATACCTTTCATAGCAATTTCAGCATCCATTTTTGGGGTGCGCAGATCAACAACATCTCCGGCATGATATGCAGATTCATTATGTACTTGTACTGGTTGGGATTTTAGATTTTCAGGGATAGTTGGTATCTCAGCTCTCCAAGAAGTAAGAGTTGGTGTTTTTTCATGTACAACAGATACTGTAGTTTTCTGGACTTCAGTACTTACTACATGGACATCAACGTTTGGAATTACTGATGAAGGCTGTGAAGCTAAAATAGCCTCATACACACGACTTTCGCATGAAATGACCTTTTCTGGACCACATATTTCCTGGCTTTCTACAGATTCTGTAATTTTTGTGAAAGCTAATGGTACCATAGTTGTTTGTGATAGTGGTGTTGGCTCCACATGTGATCGTGGCTGTGGTTGAGGATGAGAGGTAGCTTGTTTGCTGGGTGATGGGTGAACAAAACTTGTTGAAGCTTGTGTTGTTATACTTTCTACAGGCGAACCAGGCTGGGATGGTAGAGTAATGACCACATAAGTATCACGTAATGACTTACCAATCCTGGGGGATGAAGGAGATTTTATCGGTGATGTAGTTGCTGACTTACTATCGGCTGCAGGACTCAGATTCAGAGCACCATCTTCAATGCTTGTGGATAGTATGTTTGGTCTAACCGGGGCATACATAGAAGACATTGGCTGAGGACTTGGCGTGGGCTTTGGAGCTATGGGAGGCTTAACTGTGTCTCCGGGTCTGTGACTAAAAGTAAGGCCTGCAGGTATTGAGGATGGCTTTGGAGGCACAGGAGGAGGAACATGAGGCTTGTAAGTTGGTGCAATGGGTTGTCGTATCTGTGCATGAGGGCCTGCACTTGTCACACTAACTGGAATCGTTCGTTGGGGAACTTGAGGTGGTTTCTTTTTTGGATAAACGGCAGGCTTAGGTAATGTAGGAGGTGGCAGGGGAGGGGGAACAGGAATGTCTGCTTTTTCCTGAGATGCACCTCTACGTAGAACCATTGGCTTAGGAGGTACAGGTGGAGCAGTTGATATTACACTAGGTACTGTTGGAGTGTATTGCGGTACAGTGGGTAATGGGGATATAACTGGGACAGAAGGTCTAGAAACTATAACATGAATTGGAGCAAAGGAAGCGTCCACTTGAGTAATGGATGAAGATTTTGACAAGTCAACAACATCAGCCTGGTCATGTGATGGCACTGGCTGAGAGGGTTCTTCTTCTTTTGTTAAAACAGATTCATTAACAGCTGGCTCTAACACTGGAGAATAAGTTGCTGGTTGTTGAGATTGACTGGTGGAAAATGATGTTGGTTTAGTCTCTGCAGTATATGTACAAACTGAAGCTGTTTTGTCATTCTGCTTTTGATCTTCAGTGTCCTCCTCACCAGAATCATCCTCACCTGATGAACATGGTGTGACTGTCAGATCTGGTATAGAAAGAATTCTTTTTTGAGGAAAGATCTCTGCTTTTTCACTAGAAGTGGCTTCTATATCATGTGCTCTGCCATTTAAATCTGGAACTGTCTGTGTAGGGCTGGTGCCAGGTGTAAGCACAGCCTTCTGTTTTTTCATAAGTATTTCATACGCTTCCTCTGCATCTAACAGAGGTTTTCTGTGTTTGTCTAGTTGGCATTGGCCAGAAACGCTTTTGGAGATTGTCTCTTCCGTACAATCTGTTTGTTGAATCAGAACCTCTTGGTTTGGAAATTCTTTGATGGAATGATCTTGTTTCAGCTGCTGTTCTTTGGACAACATTTCTTGCTTTATCTTCATCATGTCTTCATAAACTTCATCTGGTGATCTTAATTTTTTACATTTTTCTGGTACAGAAATGTTGCTTTGGACCTGATCCACAAAGGTGTCATCAACCAAAGACTCATATGCATAATCTTCAATCAGCATGCCACTATAAAGAGATTCTTTTCCAGGTTGGACTTCCATTGTCTCCATCGTTGGAGATTTCGCCCTGAGTATTATCTCCTCATAAGCTTCATCTGAGGTGTTTGAGGCTTGTTTGTCTTCAGTTTCTTTGGACTTGGACTGATTATCAGTATGTTCATCATCTGTTGGAGAGTACAAGGACACTGATGTTGGTAATTCATACACTTTTTGAACAGCAACAATTTTCTCTGGGAGAATCTCAAAACCTTCTGGTTCTGATTCTATACTCGGGGAGAAATCTGAACAAGAGGATCTACGGATTTCCTCCATCTCTGCTTCTTGCCGCAGCTCTTCTGTTGGAGAAGCATCCTCAATAGGTGACAGGTTGCTTGGTGTAGTTTTTGGGTGTTCCCTCCTTCTTTGTGCACGTATTTCCTCTTTATCTTTCTTTGATTTCTTTCCAGAATTCTTTTGCCTTTCCTGTTCTTTCAGTAGGTCTTCTTCTTCACGGAGCTCTTCTTCTTCAGATGAATCTTCAATAGTGGGTAGCATCTGACCTGACTGCCGGTGCTTAGCTTTCCTGTGCTGTTTGCCCTCACCACTGGAACGAATATGGCTTGGGCTGCTGCTATCACTGTCTTCATCAAGTGAAGACATTGACGTTGGAGATGTCCCTGGGGTAAAACTGGAAGCGTGTAAGCTTGAGGAACCTTCACCTCTGGATCTGTCATCTGGAGAATCTGTAAGGCTCTCAGGCTCACCATCATCTGAAGCTTGGCGTGCAGTAGCTGTAATAAGTTCAATTGTTTTGAAATGGCGAATACCAGCTCTATTTTCTTCAAGCTGATCCATTTGATCTATTTCCTCAATTTTAGCCACAGAAATGACGGTTTTACTATCTGGCTCATCATCGGGACTGATACTGCTGTTTTTGATAAGACACCTAACTTTGTCTGATCCATTCTTGTCCATGATGCCTTCCTTTTCACCTTGCTTTGATTGTATCCCTTCCTCATCACTTGTTTTTTGCCCTGTTAGTTTTTCACCATCAGATGGGGAAACATCCTCATTGGCCTTAGCCATCATAATCTGAATATTCTCTGGGCTTATCTCTTCCATATAAATTTCTTTCCCTGGCACTCTTACTACTTCTATCATAGGTGAGAATTCCCCATCACTACTGTCTTCCAAAATGTTTTGTTGAAGTTCCACTGAGACAAGCAGCTTTTTTCTTTCTTTATTAGAGTCTGTAGCATCATCCTTTTTAGCTTGAACATTTTCATGCCTGTCCTCTTCTGAGCTAAGTTTTTGAGACTCCAGATGTTGTATGAACTTGTCTGACTGACTTTGTGATTCATCTTTAGAGGGTGCGGACTCTATTACTGGAAGTACAGTGCTTTCCAACTCTGACAAATCTGAAGTACTGGTTGGACTGTATACTTGATTACTTCCATCTTTGTCACTAGATTGGTTCGCTAGTTTTTCATCTTTTGCAGGAACAGCATCTTCTTTCATCTGCAAGAAAACAATTAAAATCAGAATGTACTTTTAATGTTCAAAAGTGAGTCTAGAAAGTCTCTAAAGTACCAATACAGGCTTCACCTAACCTTTATACAGCTATAATACATGGCATAGAAATTATTACCTGTCCACATACATAAACTTTTTCAGATGTTAATATAGACTTTGATCCTTCTTGTTTTTTCTCCTGAGAAGATATGCCTGTTTCTTGTTTACTAGCTAAAGAGCAAGGTAGAGCTGGATCTACTATAGGATCAGGGAATTGAAAAGCTGATAGCATGTAAGAGGTTTCTTTACTGGGTTCTGAATCAGATGTCACCTCCAGTTCACCACTAACCATTTTATGCTTAACTGTGTCAAGTTTCTGATCACTAACTGGATCATATAAAAGCATATTTTGGATTGGTCCTGACTGTTCTATGTTTGAATTCATTTTATTTTCTGATTGTATGTCCTCAGCTTGAGCAGCAGGCTGTTCCTGAACTTGTTTTGGGGTCATGTCTGGAATTTGTTCTGTTACGCATTTTTCAGGCAGGCATTTTTTAGCTTTTTCTACACACTCCTTTTCAGTCTCTACGATACAGTCTGACACAAGTGTTTTGTCATCTAGGACTTCTTTTATATAGTTAGCATCTTTAAAAGAAATGGACATATGCTCTGATTGTTGCATTGACTGGTTAAATTGAGTCAAACAATCTAAATCCCCTGTCTGATTTGTGGGTTTTCCTTCCTCTTTTTGAACTTGAACATTATCTATGCTCAAGTCTTTGCTGTCTACCTTAATGTCCCTTAATACCGATTCATCCTGGTTCATTCTCTCAATTTTCTCTTCTTTCTCAGCAACCTCATTGTCCATGGTTTCCATTTGGCTGTCAGTTTTTGCGGTGTGATCCTGCACCGGCATTTGAAAAGTCAGACTAACTTCATTAACTAGAAATCCTTCTTCCTCTTGTATGCTTGGATCATACGTCACCTCTGGTTTAAAACATGTGGCTTTAAAGGCAGAATCATGATTATCAATAGGAGAGTCTGTTTTATGTGTTTCTATAAAACATTCATCTTCATTTTCTTCAGTGATAGCTTTTTTGCTCTGTGCTAAATCACTTTCAGGCTCTGTTTCAAATATCGTATTTTCCCCTCCTGTGGGACTAGTCAGATTTTGTTTCTCAGAGTTGATGCCTTCAATATCTTCTGATTCATCTTTCGTTTTCAGTGTCAATACCTCATCAGCAATAGATTCACCAGCAATAGCTGTGCCAACATGTATTGATGTATTACACTCAACTGTGTGAGATTGTGGCACGGCTTGTGCCACTTTAATTTCAACCAAAGGACTGTTATCAGTACCAATAGGGCCATCCATTGTTTTCTGGCATATATTTTGTCCTGGACCATCTAAAATGTTCTCTACAGACTCACAGGATGAAGAAATAGAGGTGGCACATTTAGATGTTTCACCAGGAAGAACTTGAGGAACTTCTGTGTTCATCTTAACCCCATTTTGTGCTTCATCTTTTTTAGCTAAAATGTCATTACTGTCTATTTGAGATACAACTGACTCCCCTAAAAGATTTCCTGTTTCTACCTTACATTTTTCCCTGTCAGGGTGACATTTCTCCTCTACAGATCCATTGTTCTTACAGTCTAAAAGTTCATCAACAAATGTACCTTTTTCCCCAATTAAAATTGTGGTATCAACTTTGCTTACCATGACGGCATGTTTCTCAGTTAATATATCTTCTACACTAGTCTGCATGTTGGTATCTGACGTGAGGTCTGCAGCACATTCGTCTTTTGAGGTTTTAGGTGGTGAACCCTCCTCAGAATCTTGCAGATCATCACATACTTGTTGATTTACAGTAGCAGCTGCATTATTATGCATCACCTTTTCTTCAGTCACATATATTTTAGCCTTGTTATGAAATAGCAAAGATTCACTGAGTTTCTCATTACAACTTTCAGGTGTAGGTATCATCCCTGTTTTTTCTGCCTCATTGTTATCCATGTTAACATAATTAGGAGGAGCATTAGCCTCTGCTGATTCAATTTTTGCATGTGACTTAGCTGGCTCCGCTGTTTCTGACTGCTTGATGTCTGCCTCTTTATCATCTGTAATAACCGTCTGAATACTATCAAAGAGAGGGGAGGTAGATGTGTCTGTTGGCTCAGGTGGAGTAAATATGCCTGTTGTATTGTCACATGCAGTGTCAAGGGTTTGCACTTTGCTCGGCTCAGGTACTACCTGTGTGCTTTCCGGTTCTGCCTGTGTCTCGTTCTGTTTCACTGCAGCTGACTGTACGACAGGTTTATTGATAACTGTAACTAAATCAAGCTCAGGCTTGTCAGCTGAAGCCTGAGTTACACTGGGGGTTCTTGTAAGTCCTTTGGCAGGGGGAGCAGGTACTGAAGGGGTGGAGGAGACAGTGTGGGATGGGGAGGAGGGAGGGGTGTGTTGCAATTTAGAAAGCTGCTTTGATGAAGAGCTCAGAGGTGGCATGTCCTCCCCAAGTTGTCCAGAGAGAGCTCTTTGAGTCTGGCAGTTCAGACATAGCCACTCTTTCTGAAAAACAATAAACAAATGAATACATGTAAGTAACACTTCTATATATAGACTTTATACGCTGATCAGCCATAACATTAAAACCACCTCCTTGTTTCTACACTTACTGTCCATTTACTCAGCTGCACTTACCATATAGAAGCACTTTGTAGTTCTACAATTACTGACTGTAGTCCATCTGTTTCTCTGCATGCTTTGTTAGCCCCCTTTCATTCTGTTCTTCAATGGTCAGGACTCTCCCAGGACCACTACAGAGTAGGTATTATTTAGATGGTGGATGATGCTCAGCACTGCAGTGACACTGGCATGGTGGTGGTGTGTTAGTGTGTGTTGTGCTGGTATGAGTGGATCAGACACAGCAGTGCTGATGGAGTTTTTAAACACCTCACTGTCACTGCTGGACTGATAATAGTCCACCAACCAAAAATATCCAGCCAACAACGCCCCATGGGCAGCGTCCTGTGACCACTGATGAAGGTCTAGAAGACGACCAACTCAAACAGCAGCAATAGATGAGCGATCGTCTCTGACTTTACATCTACAATGTGGACCAACTAGGTAGGAGTATCTAATAGAGTGGACAGTGAGTGGACACGGTACAGCACAACATGATCCAACACACCACTACCATGTCATTGTCACTGCAGTGCTGAGAATAATCCACCACCCAAATAATACCTGCTCTGTGGTGGTCCTGACCACTGAAGAACAGGGTGAAAGCAGTCTAAAAAAGTATGTAGAGAAACAGACGGACTATAGTCAGTAATTGTAAAACTACAAAGTGCTTCTGTATGGTAAGTGGAGCTGATAAAATGGACACTAAGTGTAGAAACAAGGAGGTGGTTTTAATGTTATGGCTGATCAGTGTATAGCTATAGTAACTAAAGACTTTCAAATCCAGGACACCATAATTGGAAGTGTATCAGACCTACTGTATATCACCTTAATAGAAATCTAGGTTTTTTTAAATAAAATAAAACATATATAAGTATATGATTCTATGAATCAACAGAATACCGAAAACATAAACCAGATGATTCCAATTTAAAACTGTATTTAAAGGTTTTGAAAAATGTTTATGCGTATTAAAAGTATGTCAGTTGTTATGCAAAGTATATTTACAAACACATAATTACACAATTGTCACTGAAAACTGGGTTGTCCCCAAGTTGATTGAACAACCAAAACAGTATAAAACAATAGTAAATTTACAAATTGAATTAGAATTTACAAATTGAATAAAATATGCCACAAATAATCAATCAGCAATTAATAACATTTCCTGATAATGGTAAGACAGAGCACTATCATTAATTAATAGACAACAAAATTCTTCTGTATGTCACTGGCCTTTGAATACAATTACCCTGGAACCTCCTGTTTGGGGTTTTGTACATCCAAAGAGTGTGATTTCAATTATATTGGCCAGTCTTGCAACAAAAGACATGGTGAAATAACCTTGACCAAAGCACTTGAAAAAGCTGGGGTGGGCAGCACTACTATGTATTGCATGTCTAGTAAAGAAAACTGGACACATTTGCTGAGATGTTTGTAATAATTTTAACAAAGGACAATTGTAAGAAAAGCAAGAAAAATTTAAACCAAGTACAAACCAAACCAAAACAACAAACACTCAGGACAAGACAGGGATACATCTATCTAAATCTACTCTGATGTTAATGGCTAATGCTAACTACAAACACTAAAGATAATTCAATTCAAACTCATTTTCACCAAGGGCCACATCTGCATTATGGTGGCCCCCAAAGGGCCGATTGTAAAGTATCCTGCTGTGATTGCAGTCTGCCCTTTGTTGTTTTTCTTGGAGGCTAAATTCTGTGTTTGATGTCAAAATGCCAAATTTATACTGTATATTTATAATGTATATCTACATTTATTTTGTACTCCTTTACCACAGACACGGCCGCATAACACAAAAGACGTACCGGTTTTTCTTTTTGAAGCAGAAACTTGTATTCACTTTCCCATCTTTCATTAAATTACCTCCTTCTACTTCAATTTTCTCTTCTTGTACATTTTAGGATTATTTGTAAATATTTCTCAACATCCCTTGTTGGAAAACTGCCTCAGTTAAACGCTGATGTGGAAACACTGCCATCTAGTGGCGGGATGCGGTCACTTTGCGGGTAACAAAATTGGCATGCATTGTGGGAGATGCATTTTATGTACGATTTTACAGTGTATTTTAAGACAATCATATGTCTTTTAAGCTCTCGCGGGCCGGATTTGGCCCACAGGCCTTGAGTTTGACACATGTGCCTTAACACATCTTAGCCCTATTCTATCCAAACTCAAGAATGCTGACCCGAAGCTACGTTACACTAATGGAACATTTTATCCTCTGAGTTGATGTGTTAGAAGCAGGAAAAATGGGCAAGTGTAAGGATTTGAGTGAGTTTGACAAGGGCCAAATTGTGATGGCTAGACGACTGGGTCAGAGCATCTCCAAAACTACAGCTCTTGTGGTGTGTTCCCGGTCTGCAGTGGTCAGTATCTCCACCCATAACTACTCCACCCATAGCCAAATCCATCACATCCTGTGTCTTACATGTCACTAGACTTTGTTATGTTTGCACAGGTTTTATTAACTTTAGGGGGAAATTATGCTTTTAAAGAGATGAAAAGCTGGGTGCTTTGTTCTGTGTGAGAAAAATACATAATAACTATGAGCATTGTTTTAGTTGTTTTGGTTATATTTTAGACATATTGTTTGCAAACTCCTCAGACCAACAACGTTTTGCATGAAGTCTCTTCTATGGTGTTCTTAAATGTTTGACAGGATTGGAGAGGGTGGATGTGTTCACTCCCAAAGAGAGCTTCCTGTCAGAAGAAGAAGTAGGAATGTGTGTATTTGTGTGTGTGTGTGTGTGTGTGTGTGTGTGTGTGTGTGTGTGTGTGTGTGTGCACGTGTGCAAGCATGTGCATGTATGTGTGTGTGTGTGTGTGTGTGTGTGAAGTCTAGCAATAAATGTGGGAATAGGAGCTAAATTTACCCAAAGCTCTGGCAGTGTGGCTGATTTCTGCTTATCAATGCACCTTGTGGTTTAATTCACTGTGAAGCACGATTACAAGTTTAATATAATGAACTTAATAAATGCTGTGAAAAAGTAATTGCCCTCCTTGGTTACTCATTAACATAAAACTGAAAAGCCAATTTAATTAGTAAAACACAGTGAGACTTTTGTCCTGTCACAAATTTGAATTCTTTTATACATGTATATTATTTTCATTTATATGACCAATACTGCTGGGTCAAATGTATTTGCAGGGATCATGGTTTGGTACAAAAGCAGCATCCAGGAAATAACCTTGACCAAAGCACTTGAAAAAGCTGGGGTGGGCAGCACTACTATGTATTGCATGTCTAGTAAAGAAAACTGGACACATTTGCTGAGATGTTTGTAATAATTTTAACAAAGGACAATTGTAAGAAAAGCAAGAAAAATTTAAACCAAGTACAAACCAAACCAAAACAACAAACACTCAGGACAAGACAGGGATACATCTATCTAAATCTACTCTGATGTTAATGGCTAATGCTAACTACAAACACTAAAGATAATTCAATTCAAACTCATTTTCACCAAGGGCCACATCTGCATTATGGTGGCCCCCAAAGGGCCGATTGTAAAGTATCCTGCTGTGATTGCAGTCTGCCCTTTGTTGTTTTTCTTGGAGGCTAAATTCTGTGTTTGATGTCAAAATGCCAAATTTATACTGTATATTTATAATGTATATCTACATTTATTTTGTACTCCTTTACCACAGACACGGCCGCATAACACAAAAGACGTACCGGTTTTTCTTTTTGAAGCAGAAACTTGTATTCACTTTCCCATCTTTCATTAAATTACCTCCTTCTACTTCAATTTTCTCTTCTTGTACATTTTAGGATTATTTGTAAATATTTCTCAACATCCCTTGTTGGAAAACTGCCTCAGTTAAACGCTGATGTGGAAACACTGCCATCTAGTGGCGGGATGCGGTCACTTTGCGGGTAACAAAATTGGCATGCATTGTGGGAGATGCATTTTATGTACGATTTTACAGTGTATTTTAAGACAATCATATGTCTTTTAAGCTCTCGCGGGCCGGATTTGGCCCACAGGCCTTGAGTTTGACACATGTGCCTTAACACATCTTAGCCCTATTCTATCCAAACTCAAGAATGCTGACCCGAAGCTACGTTACACTAATGGAACATTTTATCCTCTGAGTTGATGTGTTAGAAGCAGGAAAAATGGGCAAGTGTAAGGATTTGAGTGAGTTTGACAAGGGCCAAATTGTGATGGCTAGACGACTGGGTCAGAGCATCTCCAAAACTACAGCTCTTGTGGTGTGTTCCCGGTCTGCAGTGGTCAGTATCTCCACCCATAACTACTCCACCCATAGCCAAATCCATCACATCCTGTGTCTTACATGTCACTAGACTTTGTTATGTTTGCACAGGTTTTATTAACTTTAGGGGGAAATTATGCTTTTAAAGAGATGAAAAGCTGGGTGCTTTGTTCTGTGTGAGAAAAATACATAATAACTATGAGCATTGTTTTAGTTGTTTTGGTTATATTTTAGACATATTGTTTGCAAACTCCTCAGACCAACAACGTTTTGCATGAAGTCTCTTCTATGGTGTTCTTAAATGTTTGACAGGATTGGAGAGGGTGGATGTGTTCACTCCCAAAGAGAGCTTCCTGTCAGAAGAAGAAGTAGGAATGTGTGTATTTGTGTGTGTGTGTGTGTGTGTGTGTGTGTGTGTGTGTGTGTGTGTGTGTGTGCACGTGTGCAAGCATGTGCATGTATGTGTGTGTGTGTGTGTGTGTGTGTGAAGTCTAGCAATAAATGTGGGAATAGGAGCTAAATTTACCCAAAGCTCTGGCAGTGTGGCTGATTTCTGCTTATCAATGCACCTTGTGGTTTAATTCACTGTGAAGCACGATTACAAGTTTAATATAATGAACTTAATAAATGCTGTGAAAAAGTAATTGCCCTCCTTGGTTACTCATTAACATAAAACTGAAAAGCCAATTTAATTAGTAAAACACAGTGAGACTTTTGTCCTGTCACAAATTTGAATTCTTTTATACATGTATATTATTTTCATTTATATGACCAATACTGCTGGGTCAAATGTATTTGCAGGGATCATGGTTTGGTACAAAAGCAGCATCCAGGAAAGGCTTTGATGAGCAAAGATGATCAGATGATCTCCAGTTTGTCAACAAATGTGTGAGAAAACTATTGAAATGTTTTTAAAAAATGTACCTCAAAGAAAGATTGGAAGGGATTTGCATATTTCTCCCTCTGCAGTGAATAATATCATTAAATGATTCAAAGAATCTGGAGGAATTTCAGTGCGTAAAGGCTAAGGGTGCAAGCTTGGCAAGGGATGGGCAAAGGATTACTTTGGAAAACCTTTGTCAAGCACTACAGAGTTACATGCACAACTGCCACTTAAAACTTAACTGTGCAAAAAAGAAGCCTTATGTCAACCATGTCCAAGAAGCGGCGTCAACTTCTCTGGGCTCAGAAGCATCTAGGATGGACCATCACACAGTGGAAACATGTATTAAGGTCAGATGAATCAGCATTCCAGGTCTTTTTTGGAAAAAATGGACCGCCGTGTGCTCCGGACCAAAGATGAAAAGTCCAAAGGCCAGGGCCTGTCATGGTATGGGGCTGTGTCAGTGCACTTGGCAAAGGTCATTTACACTTCTGTGATGGCAGCATTAATGCAGAAAAGTACATTGAGATCTTAGAGCAACATATGCTGCCTTCAAAACATCGTCTTGTCCAGGGACGTTCATGCATTTTTCAACAAGACAATGCAAAACCACATGCTGCACACATTACAAAGGCATGGCTGTGGAAGAAGAGGGTATGGGTACTGGACTGGCCTGCCTGCAGTCCTGACCTGTCCCCAATAGAGAATATGTGGAGAATTTTTTAATGAAAAATGTGACAACGACGACCCCGTACTATTGCACAGACCTTAAGACGTGTTTTCAGGAAGAATGGGACAAAATAAAAGCTGAAACACTAAATCACTTGGTATCCTCGGTGCCAAAACGTCTTTTAAGTGTGGTGAAAAGGAATAGCTACATTGCAAAGTGGTAAATGCTTTACTGTCCCAACTTTTTTGGAATGTGTTGTGTTGCTGGCCTCTAGCAAGTTTTTCATCTTTTATTTAATTCACCAATCCCCACACAACATTTTTCATCACTTGTCACATCCACTCCCCCTCCTGTCTTTCTCCTTCTTATCAAACTGCAGTAGGTCTCTGTGAGGCAGCTACTTCCTGTCAGAATGGTTGGCACAACAGTGATTTCCCGGTGTGAGAGAGAGTGACTATGGGGGGCACTTGATGCTTATTTCAAACATTCTGTTCCATTGTGTTCTTTAATTATTTAGCATTTTAAATTTTGTAGCACAGAGAAATGTGCTTGTGACCACTGTTCCTTTAAACATTTTAATGTTGATTTTTTAATTAAAACAAATAAATGTAAATGATAAGCTGAATTATAATAACCAAAAACTAGTACTATTTATTTCACAATAAAACCTTGGTCTGTGTAGCACAGACAATCTAATAAACCCATATTGTTTTGGCAATTTTAGAAAGATTTGAAACATATTAAAACATAAAATAATTCAGTGATTTGATCTCAGTTCAATGTTATCACAGCAGCTCAGCTCACAGTCAGTTACATATCAGTCTGTGCCTGTAGCAGTGTGAAATGTCCTGTAGAGACGTATACAATCAACATTTGTGCAATATGCCAGGCTTCTTTCATATTTTTTTACATTTTACATTTGTCTCTTTTTATATATGAAGCATGAATTAAAAGACAAAAACACACACCTGAATAAACATGCAGATAAAGATTGTGACTTCTTTTTCTATTTGACAAGATAATTTAATTCATATTTTTTTTCACATTTACATTTTTCATTCTACATTATCCCTTTTCTAGCTGCTTACTCTATTACGGGCTATGGATGTATTTCATTTGTTACTTTTAGCGTTTTTCCACCAAAAGAACCCTGGTTCTTGAACCGGTTCTGCTCAGGTTTCTTCAAACCTTGGTGTTTTGTAGAGAACCGACCTGCGTTTCCACCAGTTTTTGGGAACCAAGCCTGCGTCATCAACGGTGGGCGTTACACAACAAAAGTAAAGAGTGGTATCATGATGGCGGAGCAAGTAGATTATGTGTGAGCATTTGTGCTGTTGTTACAGATGTTCGTTTTTATGCAAAAAGCGCTTCGCTCTCACCACGACCCTCACTAAAGTTCCACGACACGAACATCCATTTGTGTGAAATAACCATCAAATCTAAAAGCATCAACCATCAAACTCTAAAAGCTCCACATGTATCTGTGTTTAGCTGTATTAACTTCACATGTGGTGGTTCTGCAGCTCGGGGTTCTGAAAATCCGCTTCTCGGTAAAGTCAAAAAAGCTTCACCTAAAAAAAGCGTAACGTGGCTTAATGTACTAAAGGTACGACACAGAAACACTCAATATCTCTCCATTATTACTGGTTATAAATGCTCTGTACTGCCCAAATTCATCAGTCATTGATTAAGTACAACAAGCCACATTAAGCTTTATTTTTCACGTCAAGCGTTGTTCGTACTGTCCGGGTCACTTTTACCACGTCATATCACACAGTTCATCTCTTTGAAAATATCAGCGAATATCAGCAGCAAACTCAAAATCTAATCAGGTGACCTTTAAAAGATGAAAGTGCCGCGCAAACGCGTCGTGTCTTATTTTGACCATTGTGTTGATCCTCTTTTTGTTAATGCATTTTAATCACAGTATTGTTGTACCTTGGTCAAGCATGATGCACTTGGGTTCATTTTCAATTCCTTCATGTGCATTCTTCATATTATTTCATTTTTTTATTCACACTCATTACAGTAACTGCTTAGTCCAGGTTATGAGGGTCCAGTGCCACTGGGTGCAAGACAGGAATAAACCCTGGACGAACACAAACTCACACATTCACTCACTCCATTACAACTGGGGGCAATTTACAGCAGCAAAAGTACCCAGTGGAAATCCACCCATACAGAGTGAAACTCTTACCCAGTGACTGAAAGCAAGGATCAAAACTAGGTAAACATGACTGTGTGGCACCCACACTACCAGCTGTTTCACCATGTCCCCAATGTTGTTTTTCTGTGTTTTTTTTATGTGGTGAGAAAGACTGAAGCAAAAATGTAATTACCAGAGACTAATGACCTGAATATAGACTTAACTGGCAAAGAAAAATGGGTTTATTGAATGGGGCACCTGGCACACTCTTACTTTCTACCGCTCCGCCTTTACACACACACACACACACACACACACACACACACACACACACACAGACATCTGAATGCATGGTTGCTTTTAAAACATCATAAAATAGAAAACACATGGTGGACAGGGGGTTGTGTCTTACAGAAGCTGTTAAAAACACAAAGTGTAATAATAAATGCTCGGCAACAACAATGTCCAGTCACCCAGAATTCCCTGTGGTCATGCATAGTTTTCCTCCCTGCTCTGCTGTGACACTGGCCACTTTTCACTTCTATATCTGGCAGCCAATCACGTTACACCAAAAAACAGAGGACACATCAGGACATTTACATTTAGGGGATGCTTTTAAACATATCCTTGCACAAGGGTCCAACAACTTGGTAGTGTTGAGGATTGAACTAATATGTTTCTCATGACTAAATGAGTGCATTACATTTTAAGCCTTTACTTACTGTTATAATCTGAATGTTCTATAAGTCTAAATTATAGTGCAACGGTGTACTATATTGATGTAGGACTAGGATTAACATTTAAGCAGATCCAATGCAAAACCTTCCTGTTGCAAGAAATTAAATCATCAAGGTTTTTAAAGAGTTTTTCATAACCTGTGCAGCTGTTTTGATACTGTGATTGTCATTAACAGTCAAGTTTCTCTTTTTCGTCCACCATCTATCTGTACATGATGACAGATGGCAAGACAGCCACAGCAATAGACAGCAATAGTGATATGTTAATTGGACAGTTACAGGTAGAAATCACCATACAAGTGTACACATTGCATAAAAAGCAAATAGACAGAAGGAGAAATCTAACAGTAGCTATGGGAACCAAGCTGATCCATTCACAGAGACAGTCTCAGCACAACAGTACATTGTGAGAGCGGCAGTAACATAGAGCACGACTGCGACCAGCCATTTCTTTAGACTCAGAGGTTCTGAGTCTTTTATTTATTTATTTTCTTCATCAACATTTTAGTAAATACGTGTTTAAAACTCAAGTCACTCACTTTCTTAACCGTTTATCCAATTAGGGTCGCGCGGGAGGGGGTGGAGCCTATCCCAGCTTTTCAATGGGTGCAAGACACAGTAACAACTAGGACAGGGCGCCATTCCATCGCAGGGCAGACACACATACACACACACACACACACACACACATTCACCTATAGGGCAATTCAGTGTCTCCAATTAACCTTACTGCATGTTTTTGGACTGTGGGAGGAAATCGGAGCTCCCGAAGAAAACCCACACAGACAGGGGGAGAACATGCAAACTCCGCACAGAAAGGACCACCCCGCCTGGGGATTGAACCCAGGACCTTCATGCTGTGAGGCGACGGTGCTACCCACTGAGCCACCGTGCCGCCCCTGTGTTTAAAACATGGACCCAAATTAATCAGCCACAATATCAATAATAATCATCTGCAACCAGGAGTCCTAGAAAACATAAATGACTCTATTATTTTGGTGGAAAATATGTTACCCTGGGTAACCCTGACAATCAGAATAACTGGCCAATCTTGGGTGTCTCTGAGCTGTATAAAAAAAATTTATGAAACATATTCCTGCTAGTGCTAGTTTGAGGGTGTTGATCTGCCTAATTAGGTTAGTCAAGCCCTTCCAGATAAGTAGTTGTTTTGTAATAGGAAAAACTAAATTGAAAGAAAGTAAGCTAGCTAAAAAACTATGGCTGCGTCCGAAATCGCATATTTAAACACTATGTACTAAATTGGAGGCAGTGCGCACTACTCTGCTGGGAAAGCAGTAAGCCCTTTCAGTACAGCAGTGTGCAGTATATGCAAGCTACCTCGTACATACTACGTCCGCCATCTTTTAAAATCCCACAAAAGTAATTCTGTCATTCTTCACAAAGCTACTCATAATGTTATTCAGGGTTGTACTTAATCATAACATTTTTAAAATTTTTGTTTTACTCCAACACTCAGCTTTCTGCTATCTTTCTTTTTTTGCTTCTAACGCCATGTAACGCTTCTAACAATGTGTTGGGAGGTGTTTTGCTAGTCAAATCTGAGTAAAATATACTTGGTTTCTTTTTACATATTTTCAATAATTAAATAACTTTGTTCATGTGCATGTCAGTGTGACAAATAATATTTAGATTGTCAGCAGACACTTTTATCCAAAGCAACCAACAGTACTGTAACAGTATACTGTCTAAGCAATTGAGGATTAAGGGCCTGACTCAAGGGCCCAACAGTGACAACCTAGCAGTGGTAGGGCTTAAACCAGCGACCTTTTAATTACTAGTCCAGTACCTTAATCGCTAGGCTACAACTGCAAGCTCGTCTAACTTCTTCATATGTGTTAGTATTTGCAAAGTATATGCAAACTCTAAGTGTGCAAGTGCATAAAACAATTGATGTAGTTCACAAAAAACTATTTAAATACAGTGCTGATAAAAAGCCTATCATAATTTCACCAAGAACACAAGGTCACACAACAACCCAGACGAACATCTAAAGAACTGCAAACCTTACTTGCCTCACTTAAAGGCACTTAACATGATTACACAATATGAAAGGAACTGGGCAAAAATAGCATTCATAGGACAGTTGCAAATTCCTGCTGACCAAAAAGAACGCTAAGGCTAATCTTGCACTTGCTAAAAAGGTGCATTTTTGGGATGATATTCTGTGAGTAAAGGTGAAACTTTTGGAAGACATTAGTCCCGTTACATCTGGCATAAAGCTAATACTGCATGCCCACATATAAACATCATACCAGCCGCTCAGGTGGCGCAGCCGTAAAAAGACACGTTGCAACCAGAGCTGGATTCTGAGTACCTGGTATCGAATCCAGCTCTGCCTCCCCAGTTTGAGGCTGAGTGGCTGTATGAGCAACGATTGGCCGGTGGCTCAGTTGGGGGGTGGGACAAAGAACCGGATGTGGGTCTCTCTCTGTCAGAATGCGATTACGACCTCAGCCGGCTGATTAGAGGCGCCTGCACAGAGATGAGGAAGTGCCCTTAGGGTGTGTCTCAATGCAACGCTAGGTGGCGCCAAACTCATCAATATGTGTGGGTGGCAAAAATGCATCCGGCTGCTGCCCATGTTTCGGAGGGGATATGGGTTAGCTTCAATCTCCTCGGTCAGGGCAGGGTTAGGCATAGACAGAGAGGAAGCACGATGCAAATTGAACAATTGGATGCACTAAAGGGGGAGAAAAAGGGGAAAAAAAAAACATCATACCAACAGTCACACATGGTGGCTGTGGTGTGTTGGTCTGGGGCTTCTGCATGATCAGGATCAACTGCAATACTTGATGAAAGCATGAATTCTGCCTTCCTAAAGAGGAATGTCTGCCTGTCAGTTCCTGACCTAAATCTCAAGTGCAGTTCGGTTATGCAGCAGGGCAATGATCCAAAGCACATCATGTCCACCTCTGAATGGCTCAAACAAAATAAAGGCTGGATCATCCAAGACCTCCATAGCATCTCAGTTGGCCTTTAATTTGTAGCCAAATTAAAGCAATCTGAAAAGAAAAGTAGGCCTAAATTCCTCCAGTGATGCAAAAGTGTGAGTGCATTTGTTACTGCCAAGAATGGCACAATCAGTTACTATGTTTGGGTGAATTACTTTTTCACTGGTTTTAAATAAACCTTTTTTTTAACCTAAATGGAATGATTGTTTAAAGCTGCATTTTGTGTTAACTCATCTCTATATTAAAATTAGCTGGAAGATCAAAAACATTTTATTTTGACAAATTAGCACAAATAAAAGAAATCAAGTAAGGGACAAATACTTACATTAACATTCATTCTGGCTGTTATGTAAAGTTAGAGGGCTAGGGAGTTTTTACCAGTTCCATCAGATAAGACCTAACAAAGCTGGCTTTATCTTACTAGGCACCCCATCGAATAAACCTGTGGCATTATCTAAATTCTCCCTACATGCAGTGTGTGTGTGTGTGTGTGTGGTGTCCAAACAGCTCTATAAATATACTATCAAAACAACCTGAAGGAGTACTGTTGTAAAGTCTATCCACAAACAAGCAGTCCTTGTCCTTGCTGTTTCAGCAATACTTTAACCCAGTCGACCCACCATAATGAATTAGCCATTATCCAAGTCACTCATGTCTTTATGTCTGATCATAGCTGCTGTATTCAACATGTGTACTATCTATGACAAACATTTACCCTCACATGCACAGTTTTGGAGGGTGGCCGTGATGTTTCAGCTAATCTATATACACTGATCAGCCATAACATTAAAACCACCCCTTTGTTTCTACACTCACTGTCCATTTTATCAGCTCCACTTATCATATAGAAGCACTTTATAGTTCTACAATTACTGACTGCAGTCCATCTGTTTCTCTGCATGCTTTGTTAGCCCCCTTTCATGCTGTTCTTCAATGGTCAGGACTCTCTTCGGACCACTACAGAGTAGGTATTATTTGGGTGGTGGATTATTCTCAGAACAGCAGTGACAATGACATGGTGGTGGTGTGTAATTGTGTGTTGTGCTGGTATGAGTGGATAAGACAGAGCAGCGCTGATGGAGTTTTTAAACACCTCACTGTCCCTGCTGGACTGACAGCACTGATAAAAAGTGGACCTTGGTAGGTAGGAGTGTCTAATTGAGTGGACAGTAAGTGGACACGGTATTTAAAAACTCCAGCAGCGCTGCTGTGTCTGATCCACTCATACCAGCACAATACACACTAACACACCACCACCATGTCATTGTCACTGCAGTGCTGAGAATGATTCACCACCTAAATAATACCTGCTCTGTGGGGGTCCTGTCAGGGTCCTGACCATTGAAGAACAGGATAAAAAAAAAAGTATGTAGAGAAATAGATGGACTATAGTCAGTAATTGTAGAACTACAAAGTGCTTCTATATGGTAAGTGGAGCTGATAAAATGGACAGTGAGTGTAGAAACAAGGAGGTGGTTTTAATGTTATGGCTAATCGGTGTATATATATATACATTTGCTGACACGACATAACATTTAGGCTGGCATAAAGAAAAGCAGTGTCAAAGTAGGGGTTCCAAGCACGGCACTGAGCCGGAGGCAGATAAGTCGATGGATTAGAATGTGGGTGGCACCCTGAAGGATGGAGGAATCATGGAGTTTTAGAGAGCAATAAAAGACAAAAGCATAAAATTGGTTTTTAAATGCCCTTGTTGCACATGTAGTCTTAAAAGAACAAAGTTGGGCTGTTTGGTAAAACATAATAAAAGGAAGAAATGATGATCTGTTAATTCTTTATTTATCTGATAAAAGTAGAAGGAAAGGATCCCCAATGTTTTCACCAATCAACTTCTAACACATTTAAAATGTGATGCCTGCAACACATTCCAAAAAAGTTGGGACAGAGGCGTGTTTATCTGTGTTCCATCACCTTTCCCATTATGGGGACATTTTAATGGTTTGGAAAATAAGGACACTAATTGTTGCAGATTTGCAAGTGGAATATGTGTCCGTCGGAAATGTATTAAGTGACAGTGGTTTTCTGAAGTACTCCCGAGCCCATGTGACTTTATTTATCACAGTAGCATGAAGGCTTCTCAAGCAATACCATCTGAGAGCTCAAAAGTCATGCACGTTCAATAGTGATTTTTGTCTTCGTCCTACATGGACTGAGAACTCTTTAGATTTCCTGAAACTTTTTACAATATTATGAACAGTAGATGGTGAAAAAAAGCCTTTGTGAGCCTTAACCCATCATTGCTTGTAAAGCCTGATATTTTGGTGGGTCTTTCTTTTATACCCAATTATGATTCCCTCACCTGTTACCAGTTCACCTGCTAACTGTGGAACGCTGTGACTTAAATATTTTTTAATTAACAAATCACAGAATGTTCTTTTTATTGCATTTCACAAAAATGTCCCAACTTTTTTGAAAATGGGTTTTGTACAAGTGTATGGTAAAAAAGCATAACATGAGGTGGCTCGATCCTGAGTCTAAGCCAGGAGCAGATGGCTAACTGCAAAAACCCACACACCCAGGGAGAGGGATCCAAATCCTGATCCAGGTCTTTGTGGGACTGCTGTGAAATCAACACTCCAACACATGGAAACAATGACACCAGATTCGCCCACTGGCAATTGTCCACTTAATACCACACTCTATGTGATGTTGGGCCTGATTTTCCAGTTGCCTGACAGATTTTTGGGAGGTACCTGAGCCCTAATCTCACAAAGCTTTAGCTGTAAAGCCTTTTTTCCCAGTGTGTATGAAATTATTTTCATGTAATGCTAGCTCACCCATGACTAGTTGTAATTCATGTAAAGATGTACAGCCAATGATAATGCCCCCTATGACTGACTGCCAACCATGTTGCTACATTTTTGTACAACCCCAAATCAGAAAAAGTTGGGACAGTGTGGAAAATGAAAATAAAATAAAAATGCAGTGTTCCTTACATTTACTTTGAACCTGAGATATTTCATGTTTTGTCTGCTCAACTTCATTTTATTTATTAATAAACATCCATTCCTGCATTTCAGGCCTGCAACACATTCCAAAAAAAAAGTTGGGACAGGGGCAATTAGGGCCAGTAATAGTTGAAAAAACTAAATAATGATGTGATTCCAAACAGGCGATGTCAACAGGTGATTGTAATCATGGTTTGGTACAAAAGCAGCATCCAGGAAAGGCTTTGAAAGGAAAGAGTCTTTGATGAGCAAAGATGATCAGAGGATCTCCAGTTTGTCAACAAATGTGTGAGAAAATTATTGAAATGTTTAAAAACAATGTACCTCAAAGAAAGATTTGAAGGGATTTGCATATTTCTCCCTCTACAGTGCATAATATTATTAAACAATTCAAGGAATTGGGATGAATTTTAGTGCGTAGAGGCCAAGGGCGCCTCTTAGAGCAACATATGCTGCCTTCAAGATGTCGTCTTTTCCAGGGACACTGCAAAACCACATGCTGCACACATTACAAATGATTGGCTGTGGAAGAAGAGGGTACGGGTACTGGACTGGCCTGCCTGCAGTCCTGACCTGTCCCCAATAGGGAATTTTGAAACGAAAAATGCAACAACGACGACCCCGTACTGTTGCACATCTTAAGACGTGTTTGCAGGAAGAATGGGACAAAATAAAACCTGAAACACTAAATCACTTGGTATCCTCTGTGCCAAAACGTCTTTTAGGTGTGGTGAAAAGGAATGGCAACATTACAAAGTGGTAAATGTTTTACTGTCCCAACTTTTTTGGACTGTGTTGCAAGCCTGAAATGCAGGAATGGATGTTTATTAATAAATGAAATGAAGTTGACCAGACAAAACATGAAATATCTCAGGTTCAAATAAAAGTCAAAGTAAATGTAAGAAACTCTGTTTTTTTTATTATTTGCATTTTCCATACTGTCCCAACTTTTTCTGATTTGGGGTTGTATAAACTATTTATAATTTATTGGTTCTATATATTTTTTTAGTCACCTTAAGTAAAATAATCAGTAAATAATCAGCAATAAGCTCTAAAAACACCCATCAAGCTCTAGTAAATGACTCTGCAGTGGTTGAAAAGGTAACGCTGATCTAAAGAGACCGGTGCTTCGCTCAGATGCTCGTTCCTGTTATGCAATGGCTGTCTGAATAGCATTTATAATTGACTGCTAAGGGGGTGATGGCAGTGTTGCTATGCAGTGTTGTTATGGAGGAAAAATTCAGTCCTTGTTCCAGTTTCATGTCGATGGCTGCACTGAAGGCATGCATTTGGCAAACACTCTCCACCAAGGTGAGGTACTGGAAAAGCAACTTAACAGCCCATTAAGCTGCTCAGCCATCTTCAAGTACACAGTATGCCCAGCTAAGAGTGTGTCTCAGGACACGTAGCACACACTAGCGGAGGGAGTGTTTATAAGATACTAATAAAAAAAGTAAATGTGTATTTAGTAGGGATGTAACGATTCACCACAATACAGTTAATAACCGAATTAAAAATTCCACGATTCAAATCGATTTCACATGTAAAGTGAATCGATATTCACTTTAAACAGCAGAGGGCGCTGGCGCTATACACCTCGCCGTGATGACGTCACTGGCGCCATACGCCTGATTGACAAAGTCGGGATTTTTCAGCCAAATTGGGCTCAATTCAAAATTGTTTTGCATAGTTTGTACCTACCTCAGCAATAAAAGGGCATTCATTATTTAGATAAATAAAAGATAATCACAAATACAGGATTTTATTTTCTTTTTTTAAGAAAATATTTTTTTCGGGATAAAATCGTATCGTGAACCCAGTATCGTGAATCGCATCATATCATGGGTAGAGTGTATCGTCACATCACACACCACACACAAGATTTTCAAGCACTGAAAGATTCTCTACAACCACAAACTACCACAAAACATTTATGATGTGCTGGACATAAGCGTGTTATTTTCTATGGAGGCAAAAGATGGCGCTACTTCTTACATTAATCTTGAAATTAATATAACATAACGTTTCTGTTATTCTGTCCATCCCCTTTAAATTTTTTACAACCTACTATTGTATATTGAAAGTGCTAAAAGCTGAGTGATTTCAGACGTCTTGGTATGGTGTTGGGTAGGACAGAAAGTCAAAGTGTCTGTCATTTAAGGTTGATGTACTGTATAGTCATTCCTAGGCTAATCTTAGCACACCTGAAGTGAGAGAGGAGCTAGTGAGAGACTGTTGATTTGAGACTCACCCTTTCACCTTCAGTGCACATGTGCCAGCTAGGTGCACAAACTCATTTTGAGAAAGCGCTGCCGTTTAATCAAAACACTCTCACTCACTCACTCACTGTCCTAACTGCTTATCCAATTAGGGTCCTTGGGGTAGGAGCCTATCCCAGCTTTTCAATGGGCGCAAGGCACACAGTAACACTCTGGACGGGGCGCCAGTCCATTGCAGGGCAGACACACGTATACACCCACACACATTCATCTATAGGGCAATTCAGTGTCTCCAATTAACATGACTGCATGTATTTGGACTGTGGGAGGAAACCTAAGAACATGCAAACTCCACACCGAAAGGACCCGGACCGCCCTGCCTGGGGATTGAACCAAGGACCTTTTTGCTGTGAGGCGACAGTGCTACCCACCGAGCCACCTTGCCGCCCTTAATCAAAACAAAAATCTTTATTTATATCTTTATTTATTAAGATGATAACGATTTAGCATGTTTACTTAGGGCTTGTAAGAAACTGTTTACTACCAGCTTTAATTTAAAATTTACATTGATGATGTTGTACTGGCTCACCCTACAGTATTCATGCTCATCTTATACTGCTGTGTTCATTACTTTACAGTCTTTTTTTAATTCAATAAAGTCTAAACACTTGTTGATCTGGTGATGTGTTTTCTATCTGTTGGGACAGTTGTCAGTTATCGGTTAATCGTCAACTAATCACAGTCAGTAAAAAAAATTGGCAGCCTTAGTTTATACTGTAATGGGTCACTATAAGCTTGTCAGTTAATGGTTAACCATCATTCAGTGATCTGTTTTAGACAGAATATAATAATTCATCTTAATTTACAACCCTAATACATGTTGTGCATTTAAATTAAATAAATAAAAAATTTGCAGTCCTGACCTGTTGCCAATACAGAATATGTTGAGAATTTTGAAATAAAAAATGTGATGACAACAACAACAACCCTGTACTACTGCACACCTTGCAACGTGTTTGCATGAAAAACAGAACATAATGACACCTGAAACACTTCATCGCCTGGTATCCTCCATGCCCAAATATATTTCAAGTGTTGTGAGAAGTAATAGCAACATTACAAAGTAGTAAATGCTTTACTGTCCAACTTATTTGAAGTGTGTTACAGGCCTGAAATGCAGTAATGGACATATCTAATACACTAGACAAAACATATCAAAAGATATCTTTGGTTCATACTGTCTCCAATGAATAAAACTCAAAGTAACCGTAACTCTGCATTTTAGTTGCTTTTTCCATAGTGCCCCGACATTTTCTCATTTGAGGTCGTACCAGGGCTTACAGCTGCCCAAGACTGGAAAATATCCAATTATCAATAACAGGCAATTTACATGGATTCATACATTTATTGCATTTGGTGAAATGTAGTCATTTATTACTTGTGTGCAGTTATTAAATGGTAAAGACAGCATGGCCTCGCTCAGGTGGCACAGTGGTAAAATACGCTAGCACACCAGAGATGGGATTTCTAATACATACAGTGGGGTCAAAAAGTATTTAGTCAGCCACTGATTGTGCAAGTTCTCCTACTTAGAAAGATGAGAGAGGTCTGTAATTTTCATCATAGGTACACTTCAACTATGAGAGATAAAATGAGAAAAAAAAATTCAGGAAATCACATTGTAGGATTTTTAAAGAATTTATTTGTAAATTATGGTGGAAAATAAGTATTTGGTCAATAACAAACAAGCAAGATTTCTGGCTCTCACAGGCCTGTAACTTCTTCTTTAAGAAGCTCTTCTGTCCTCCACTCGTTACCTGTATTAATGGCACCTGTTTGACCTCGTTATCTGTATAAAAGACACCTGTCCACAGCCTCAAACAGTCAACCATGGCCAAGACCAAAGAGCTGTCGAAGGACTCCAGGAAGAAAACTGTAGACCTGCACCAGGCTGGGAAGAGTGAATCTACAATAGGCAAGCAAGTTGGTGTGAATAAATCAACTGTGGGAGCAATTGTAAGAAAATGGAAGACATAGAAGACCATTGATAATCTCCCTTGATCCCGTGGGGCCAAAATGATCATGAGAACGGTGAGCAAAAATCCCAGAACTACACGGAGGGACCTGATGAATGACCTGCAGAGAGCTGGGACCAAAGTAACAAAGGGACCATCAGTAACACACTACGCCGAGAGGGACTCAAATCCTGCAGTGCCAGGCGTGTCCCCCTGCTTAAGCCAGTACATGTCCAGACCCGTCTGAAGTTTGCCAGAGAGCATATGGATGATCCAGAAGAGGATTGGGAGAATATCATGTGGTCAGATGAAACCAAAATGGAACTTTTTGGTAAAAACTCAACTCGTCGTGTTCGGAGGAAGAAGAATGCCGAGTTGCACACCATACCTACTGTGAAGCATGGGGGTGGAAACATCATGCTTTGGGGCTGTTTTTCTGCAAAGGGGACAGTACGACTGATCCGTGTTAAGGGAAGAATGAACGGTACCATGTATCGTGAGATTTTAAGCCAAAACCTCTTTCCATCAGTGAGAGCATTGAAGATGGAACGTGGCTGGGTCTTCCAGCATGACAATGATCCCAAACACACCGCTCGGGCAACGAAGGAGTGGCTCCGTAAAAAGGATTTCAAGGTCCTGGAGTGGCCTAGCCAGTCTCCAGACCTCAACCCCATAGAAAATTTGTGGAGTCCGTGTTGCACAGCGACAGCCCCAAAACATCACTGCTCTAGAGGAGATCTGCATGGAGGAATGGGCCAAAATACCAGCTACAGTGTGTGCAAACCTGGTGAAGACTTACAGGAAACGTTTTACCTCTGTCATTGCCAACAAAGGTTATGTTACAAAGTATTGAGTTGAACTTTTGTTATTGACCAAATACTTATTTTCCACCATAATTTACAAATAAATTCTTTAAAAATCCTACAATGTGATTTCCTGGATTTCTTTTTCTCATTTTGTCTCTTATAGTTGAAGTTTACCTATGATGAAAATTACAGACCTCTCTCATCTTTCTAAGTAGGAGAACTTGCACAATCAGTGGCTGACTAAGTACTTTTTGGCCCCACTGTATATAATATCGAATCTCAGCTCTGCCATCCGGCTGGGCTGGGTGGCTATAAGAACAACGCTTGGCTGTTGTTCATCCAGGGACGGAGCAGGATAGGGACCTCACAACTGATGCAATTACGACCTCTGCTGGCTGATTGATGGCGTCTGCACAGAGTAGAGGAATAATGGCGATCATGGTGTGTCTCTCCATGCACAAGGCTCATTGGCATGAGAACTCGCAGTGGGCCAGTGGGCCAGTGATAGCCCACTGCCAGTGATAGCTCAGTGGTTAAGGTACCGGACTAGTAAACAGAAGGTTGCCGGTTCAAGCCCCGCCACCACCAGGTCGCCACTGTTGGGTCCCTGAGCAAGGCCCTTAACCCTCAATTGCTCATTGTGTAAGTCGCTTTGGATAAAAGCGTCTGCTAAATGCTGAAAATGTAAATGTAAACTCGCATGAAAGATGCAGTCGGGTACTGCTCATGTGTCGGAGGGGGCATGTGTCAGTTCGCTCTGCTCAATCAGGGGCAGGGGTTAGCACTAGTAGTTATATAGGGTTAAAATTGGACACGCTAAAGATAGGGAGAAAAAGGGAGAAAATGCATTAAAAAAGACAGCGTGACCTCAATCTCTTGTAATGCCTAAGACACAAGACAATCTGTGAGAATCCACCTGCTGGCATCTATTTGAGAGTTTGGAGGAAAGCCCCAAGGAGGAGAGTCCCAAAAACCAAATTTAACACAACAAGTACAGTTATGTTTACATATGGACCTTCACAATATCTTCTGTGCCACTGTGCCATTCTACACTACCTTAATACTAACATGGTTTAGTGATCAACAGTATGTTCTAAAATCTACTAAGTCTTAAACCTAACAAGGCCTAGAAGCAGGAATTTGTTTCTTGCGTTGTGCAGTTTATACAGAGAGGCAGGTAGAGTAATAAAGAACATGGTACTTACCTCTGAGAGATGTGGCGTAGGGTTAAAACCACAAAGGTTGCACACAGTCTTCTGGCACTCTGTACAGGTACTATAATTGGACACATCTCCTGATCCCATGTTTAGGTTCACCTTACAAAGTGGACAGATGGCTTGATGGGGAAGATCTATAGCTTTTTCACCCTCTAGACTGATCTTATCTGATGAGGCCTTTCCATCAGTGGATCCAGGTTTGGGAGGATCTGGCTTTGAATTCACAGGTGGGGTATCCGGTGGCGATTCAGAATCAGGAAGAGATCCTGGAAGCGATTCCGCACTAGATTCAGTTGGGGAGTCAGGGGTAGACCCTGGGGGAGACTTTGACTCTTCCCCATTGATGAGGTTAGTGGCTGAGCTAAGGATTGATGAGCCAAACCCAAACATCTTTTCCTGCATGCCCTCGGCTGCCTCAGATTGTGCTGCTGGTGGCTTGGCTGGTTCAGTTATTCCACTATTCCCGCTAAATAGCTTTCCAGTTACTGATTCACCCACTTGTGCTGGAGTGGCACTTTGTGTTTTGGATGAGCTGCCAAAACCGCCAAACAACTTTCCTGTGACCAACTCAGCTGCAGGGGGTTTTGTCATTTCCGACAACCCTCCAAGACTAAATCCTCCAAAAAAGCCTCCGGCATCCTGTTTGGGGGTGGTTTTTGCAGGAGATGGTTGGGGACTGCCCTTTGGACTTTGTAATGGTTTCTGAAATGGAGGTGGCAGCGGTCCAGGTTTTGGTCCTGCAGTTCCAGGCTGAGTTTCATCAGACTGTTGTGCCCCTGAGGCAGGAGTTTTCTGTTTGGGAGTTGTTGGAGGAGTGGCTCCTTTTTCTGTATTTGAAACAGTGCTCTGCTGCTTGGTCAGCATTGGTGGTTTCTTTCCTGGATCCTTGGTGGGTGAACCAAGTGTTGACTCTTTCTTTTGTGGTGATGCAGGAACTGAACTCTGCTTTGGAGGCTGTTTCATCATTGATGTGACAGGGGGTTCCATGCCCCCCACTGCTCGTTGCATCTGGCAGTTTAGACATAGCCACTCTTTACCCTGCGAAAACAACCAAGAAAGAGTACTAAATTAGTACATAAAGACACACAGCAGGATAATCACATGCATCTTAGCAACAACAATTGTTTAAATTTCCCCTCATTAAAATATAATGCACTGACTAGAAAGACCTCTCAAAAATGTAAATGTCACACAGTCATAGAGCTTGGACAGTGACACTGTAGATGAGAAAAAGTATAACTGTGCAAACTCATTAATATTACCAAGGGCCTCGTTAGTTGACTCGTGTTGGAGCAGGATAAAAACCCAACACCCAACAATAGTTATAAAGACACTTATACGTTGCCTTAGAAGAATTGGTTGTAATTCTTCATCACTTCACGATTCACAGCAATAATAATCTAGGATATAATTGAATGCAATTATAAAATTATTTTTTTATTCAACTTAACGTTTGTCATCTTTACATCAATGGCAGACATAACATTATGACCACCTTCCTAATATTGTGTTTGCTGCCCAAACAGCCCTGACCCGTCGAGTCATGGACTCCACCAGACCCCTGTAGGTGTGCTGTGGTATCTGGCACCAAGATGTTAGCAGCAGATCCTTTAACTCCTGTAAGTTGTGAGGTGGGGCCTCCATGGATCGGACTTGTTTGTCCAGCACATCCCACAGATGCGTGATTGTCAAGTCAACATCTCAAACTCATTGTGCTCCTCAAACCATTATTGAACCATTTTTGCTTTGTGGCAGGGCGCATTATCCTGCTGAAAGAGGCCACAGCCATCAGGGAATAGGGTGTACATGACCTGCAACAATGGATGGCAGGTCCCATGGTTTCCCAGGACAAGGGGTCAGCATGGGCACCCTAAATGGTCTGTGGCTATGCAGCCCCATACGCAACAAACTGCGATGCACTGTGTATTCTGACACCTTTCTATCAGAACCAGCATTAACTTTTTCAACTTTCTGAGCTACAGTAGCTTGTCTGTTGGATCGCTCCCCATGTGCATCAATGAACCTTGGCCGCCCATGACCCTTTCGCCGGTTTACCACTTTTCCTTTCTTGAACCACTTTTGATAGATACTGAACACTGCAGGGAACACCCCAAAAGAGCTGCAGGTTTGGAGATGCTATGACCCAATCGTCTAGCCATCACAATTTGACCCTTATCAAACTCGCTCAAATCCTTACACTCGCCAATTTTTCTACTTCTAACACATCAACTTTGAGGATAAAATGTTCACTTGCTGCCTAATATATCCCACCCACTAACAGGTGCCGTGATGAAGAGATAATCAGTGTTATTCACTTCACCTGTCAGTGGTCATAATGTTATGCCTGGTCGGTGTATTTTACAATCAGAAATAGTAAGTAAAATATAATTCTTTGGGTAAAATGGCAAGCACTGTTGGGCTGCATGCAAACTCAGAGTGGGGTGACAGTTCACCTTTCAACACAACAATGACCCAAAGCATACAGCCAAAACAACACAAGAGTGGCCTAAGGGGAGTTCTCCTGAAAATAGTAGTTCACAGATGCAAGGCATCCAATATGACAAAGCCTGAGAGAACCTGCCATTAAGATTGAGATAAACCACCCTTGTAGAATCATTTTCAAGACAATTTGAAGCTGTAATTGCTGCCAAAAAGTCATAACAAAGTATTGAAGTCTAAATACTTTTGTAAATTTTTTTGTGAAATTTCTGTTGTAATTTATTGTCCAAAAACTCAGAATCCACTGCATGTATATCTATAAATGAATGTTTTAATGTCTTTTGCTTAGTGTAGTTGCAATCAGAAATATTTAACTGCCCAAATGAATGATGTATTTAGTATTTTAGAGAAGCAGGTTATTATGGCTAATGCCATGACAGTAATTTAAACCCAACATAATATTGCGGATTGTAAAACCTACTGCTAGTCTGTATGACCTGAAGTTGGGTTACAACATGATTAAACCCAAACATGACTGGGAGCTCAATAACCACCCTTAATTTACTTCAGCTGTGATATGTTTTATAAAGACCACCCAGAGATGTCTTCAAGATTGGAACCATGGTGAAAAGCAGTCATACAAGCTGAGGAGATCATTTTATTGCACATTGGACATTACTGGACACTCCTGGACACAACATTGGGAGTACTGTCTAGAAGTTTCCCATATAGGCTACAGTTTCAAATATATGCCGCAGTAACAAACCCAAAATTTCATTCGATAGCATTAGCAATCTTATCACGACAACAAAGACAAAAACACTGTGTTACTACAAAAGACTTACAGAATGACCTGAATACTGGAACCAGTGTGTCAGTGGCAACCATAAGAAAATCACTTAACAACCAAACCATGGCCGAACACCATGACACACACCACTCTTACTGAAAAGCACATTAAGGATCAGCTAGAATATGCCACAAGAAATTTGTATAGGCCTGCAGAGTGTTGGTACACAGCTTTATGGAGTGACGAATTAAAACCGTAACTGGTTGGCCATATAGATCAGTGGTTTATCTGATGCAAGAAAAGCAAGGCTTTCAGTGTGTCGATGATGATGTGAGGATGTTTTTCTGCTGCAGTCTTGTCCATGTGACTATCATCATGGTTTCACAGAAATACCAAGGCACTTTGAGGAGGAATGTTCTGCCTTAATGATAATGATTCCAAGCACACTTTGAACAAAAGTCAACAAAAACTCGGTTATAGAATCAGTCCTGGAATATCCTGAGAAGACCTTCACAGTTTCTAGGTTTAAATTTCAAGAAAATCTTTCAAAAAAGTAGTTGCAGCTTAAAAGCCACCAAACCTCAATTAGCTGGAAGCTTTTGCACAAGAGAGGTGTCAGATGCTTGTTAGCACTTCCTAAAATAGCTCATAGAGGTTATAAAGGTAAAAGGATGTTCCATGGCCACTCAGGTGGCGCAGCGGTAAAAACACACGCTGAGCTCTGAGCTGAGCACTGCCTTGCCGGCAAAGGCTGAGCGGTCACATGAACAACGATTGGCCTGTTGTTCAGATGGGCGGGACTAAGCCAGATATTTGTCTCTCTCTGTCAGAATGGTGCAATTACGACCTCTGCTGACTGACTGAACGCTAAGCATCACAACACTCATCAATGTGTGGGTGATAAGATGCATAGGCTTGCTGCCTAAAAAATAAATAAATTTAAAAAAAAAGGATGTTCCATGAGGTACCGAGGCACTACTGAATAATAGTGCTCACTGACATTTAAAAAGAACTAGTTTGATTAACCCTTGTGTGGTGTTCGGGTCTGTGGGACCCGTTTTCAAATGATGCTATTTGTTATTATTTTAACTTCAGACTCCTTGACTTTGGCTCATTTTGTGTGAAGTACATATAAAATAACACGTTTTAATGAGTTCACACTTTACACCCCCCTCACACATTTATATTACACATGTGGTGTTCAGGTTCACTGGACCCACAGGTATAAAAGTGTGTCCCTTTACTCTGTCCTACTACAACATATCCTGATGTAAGTGTGTGTCTCTGTGTGTGAGAGAGACAGACAGAGTGTCAGACAGAGAGAGAGGCAGACAGACAGACTAACAGACAGAGATACACAGATAGAGAAAGACAGACAGAGAAACAGACGGACAGACAGAGAGAAACAGAGAGACAGGCAGAGACAGACAGACAGATAAAAACAGACAGACAGACAGACAGACAGACAGACAGACAGACAGACAGACAGACAGACAGACAGAAAAAACAGAAATACAGGCAGAGACAGACAGGACGGCAGGGAGTCAGAGAGAGAAACAGACATACAAAGAGATATACTAATACAGACACAGAGAGTGAAAGAAACAGACAGACAGAGAGACAGACAGACACAACATACACGCATCAAATGAATGTATGCAACACACACAAAGTAAAGCTAAGCCTCATGTGTTGTACAGGCTGGCATGAACAGACAGTGTTCAATGGGACTGATGTGTAGACTGATACAGATACTGTATCTGTTCAGGATGGTGTTAAATTCCAACACCCATAGTTCAAAAGCTTCTGAGAAGCATTCTTAAAAATCTGTGGCTGCTGTTATAGCTGAAAAGGTCACATAGAGATTTCTCCATTCTACTAAAATTTGTTTTTAAATTTGGATGTCCAACAAGTCCATGGTCAGGTGTCCAAATATTTATAACCATATAGTGAACACTGCATAAAAATAGCTCTTTGGCTTTTCTTGCCAAGATGACTCAAGATGACTGTTTCTTGGGCTTAATGGCTTGGTTTTTTCCCTGACTCTTACAAGCCAAGGTATGTGCCTTCCCTATTTTGCCATCACCAAGGTGTTAAAAGAGAACACAATATTATACATTGTGTTTAGCGATTTACCATTTGTCATTCGTGCAGCGTTAAAGTGCCTCACGTTTACTGGTTATTTAGCAAGGCGGTCCTAGCTATCCTGGGTTGGAAAACTCTTAATCAATTCTGTGAAAGCACTGGCGGGTATTTTCATTTTATAGACCGTCGCTAGATTTACAGTCAACTATTAGGGTAGGCTGTGCTGTGTATTGTAGCTTCCATTTATTCTAACATTCAATTTATGAGTGTTATGTAATGATTGTGAAATGTTGCACTTTTCTTTAAAAATTTTCTTTATAAAGGTCAGTGAAATTAAGCAAATTCTCCAGCGAATTTAGTCTGTCCCTATATATAATATAGTAATATATAAATATTCTGTTCTAGCACAACTGATAAACTTGTTGGTGAGGAACTCCAGTGGCCTGCACAGACCCCAATGTCACCCTCAGGAGATACTAAAAAACTAAATTACAAAGTCTTGTTTTTGTCCTGACAACTATAGACTTAGTTCTAGACACATCTCCAAGGTAATTAAAACAGGATGCACCTGACCACAATTTAAGTAAAGGGGTATTCTTTTGTACAATAATGGCTGTGGAGATACTACCACAATATTCAACACTTTTGGCAATGTCACACTTTTATGTGCTTTACATTAATAACACGCCAAATTCTTCATAGACAATGACCTAAAGCAAGATGCGGGACCTGCACCGCAACACTGTACTGATAAAGTATTATACTGTATTGCACCTCATCCACTAAAATACTACTACCACTATTATTAGTGCTGCTACTTCTACTACTACTATGAATAATAATAATAATATTTATCTATAGACATGCATTGATGTTATTCCAGATCAGGTTGTATACTTTTTAAATCTTTTTAAATATAAAAGAATGCAAGGTTTCAGCTTTGAGTGTGCTTTTCATAAATGTTCATTTCTCGTAACAAAACTTGTACAACTCAGTGAAAGGCAGCCTCCTACACTTCCTGTCTGAATGACGTTAACCAGCTTGATAATCTTCCCCCTCAGAGCCCATATGGTCCCTCTCACCTTAGGCTGAGGGAGACTGAAACAGCCTACAGTGCCAACAGACATGAGGAAGCAACTTTCATAATAGAAAACACTCACATTTGAAAATAAAAAAATAAAATAAAATATGCTTTTTCCAAATGCTTTTATAGTCATGTTAAACAAACTGAAAACTGTTATGTCAAATCAATTAGATGCTTCCAGCATCATGCCAACAGGCTTGAGTTTTAGCATGACTGTGTCCCTGTGCACAAAGTGAGGTCCAATATCTTTGCTAATAGAAGTGAATGGTTTAATATGACAGCAGCATTTTGTCTGTGTTTGTTCATTGACACTATCATGACACTATACATGACGTTCATTGACACTATCCTTAAAACAGGTGTGTTAAAAGGCTGAAGTAAGACTTTTTTCTTTTGGGGGGGTGAGACAAAAAATATTGTATACAGTGGTACCTTAAAACTCATTGCCAATTGGTGCTGGGAGTGGCGTCAAGTTTAAAAGGCGTTTAAGGTATTTTTTACCCATAAGTATGTATGGAAAACCTGTTAATGCGTTCCATGGTCCCCTGGAGCTGCATATATTTTAGTCTAATGTAAAACAAGGGGTGGTTTTTGACACTTATATACTGAAAATACCACAAATATAATATACAATTAAAAACATTTAAAAATGAACAAAGAAATACAATAAAACCTGCACTTTAGCTTTACTTCTTTATTGTTTTCTTATGCTTTATAATCATGGAGATGCTTGATCTTGGAATACCGTATTCCTTAGCGATTTTTGTTCGCATTCACATGAGAAGCGGCAAAATCGCTTTTGTGCTGTCTGTGCCGCTATTTCCTATGGAGTGTGGCAATGCACAAAGCTTAACTTGACTTTTTGTACTAAAACAACGAGCAAGGAATTTCATTAGTGAAGAGAACTTATGAGCAGTAATAATTAAGAGAGGTTTAGTGTTTCTATGTTGTTCTTTTAATAAATTTAGTCACATTAAGCTTTTTTTTAATGATAAGCATTTTAGACTCTCTCTGAAAAGCTGATTCTTACAATTTCTCAGAACCCCAAATTACAACACAAGTTTTAAAGTGAAACAGGAGAAAAATCCAGATAAACACAGATACATGTGGAGCTTTTAGAGTGAATCTGATGGTTATTTCACACAAATGCTGATTCGTTTCATATTCGCACTTTGATGATGTTTCACCGCACCACTCAAGCCAATCGCTGAACAAAACAGAAGTCGCACACACGTTTAAGGGTACAAATTTCTCAACGAAGGGCGTTGAGTTTCAAAGATTTTGAGTTTAGGGGATGTTGAGTTACAAGGTACCACTGTATTTCATTTTACACTGTCTTCCAAGGCACTTTGTTCACATTACATTTCATGTTGGCATATAGTGATTGCTGTTTTTGGTTTCTTATAAATTTCTTATAAAAAAAAGCCAACCCCAATGTCCATCGCTCTCCATTACCCCTGCATCCAACCTGTTACGTTGTTTATGGAATAATTTTTTACTCATAGTGACTCCCTTCATGTTCACTTTAAGCAAACCTCAGACCAAGTTGTATTAGATGTTACTTGTAACCACACCCATGTTCAAAAACTGCTTTTACACTTATTTAAGCATAATAAAGTAATTGTCAATATACACTACATTAAAAAGTCATGTGTACAATAATCAAAAGAATGATATGTGTTTGATTGGGATCTTACCATTGAGTCGGGAGGGCTGAATCCACACAGACTGCACACCTGCTGTTTGCACTGAGTGCAGGTGTTGTAGTTTGGCGGCTGATCTTTGGCCTGCAAGTTCAACTCAGTAACTTTACAAAGCAGACACAGAGGTCCTTCAGACTTTCCGGGCTTTCCAGTGCCAGCAGGCTGGGGTACAGCTTTAGGAGGACCTTGCTGTGGTCCAGCAGGTTTGCCTGGGCTTCCTGGATCTGGTTTACCAGAATTCTGTTGTTGAGGTCCAGGGCCCACAGGTTTGGGTCCTTGCTTTTGAGGCCCAGGTCCAGGACTCACAGGCTTTGCTCCAGGACCTTGTAGTGGAGTTCCCTGTCTCTGTTGTGGTGGTCCTTGCCCTTTAACTGGGCCCTGCTGAGGACCAGAAGGTTTAGCTTCCTGCTTGGTTGCATCTTCGTCATCATCACCAAAAAGACTGAACTTGGGAATGCTGGCAGAAGAAACAGCTGAAGAGACCCCACTGAGGAAGGAGGAGCTGAACATGCCGGTGCGAGGCTGCTCAGGGTCTTTGGGCTCCTGCCGAAAGCGGGACTCAAGAAGGCTGAGGGAAGAAGGGCTGCGGCCAGGCTTTGGCTTTGGAGGTAAGCCTTCTCCAAATGCGTCTACAGTTCGACTTTTACTAAGCCCAACAGGCCTTCGTGCACCAGGTGGCTGATGCTCTGATGACCTGTAAAGAAATATAATAAGACTCAGTAATTAAATTATACATAATAATACATACCTAACAATTATTCTAATAATTATTTGTGCTAACTGAGACTATTTCAGATGACTACAATAAATAGTCTAATTCCACAATTCAACATTTTCATACAATACCAAACACATTTTACATTTTAACATTGTTGAACCTGCTAATAAAAATAGAGAAGTAAAGCATTGAGGTGATAAGCATTCTTGGCTGTGATTTAGGTTCCTGGCAAGCATAATCTACACTACATATGGAGAGCACTCTGTCTCGCCTTGCAATAAGGCACATTGAGATCCTGTATAGAAAGAAATGGAATACAGTCATTGATTTCAATATCTAGCCAACTACAAAACTAAAAATTGCAACAGCGCTTTGTAAATAAATTTGAAATCAGTGCATTTGATCTAATAAAGTCCAGTGTTTTACTATAGTGTGGTACAAGGTTTGTTAAAACTGCTGAATTGTAGTGCAATATAGCTTAACACTCTATAAACATTTTAGCAAGTAATTTTATTTGCCTGGAAATGTAAACAAATATTCAATTCATTAATAAAGCACATTTAAAAGCCGAAGCTAACCAAAGTGCTGTACAGCAGAATACAACAATAAAAGAAAATACATATATATAAATATACATTGTTAGATTAATAAATATGGAATATACAAAAAAATATAATATAATATAATATAATATATGTAATATTTCTTACAGGGAGATTATTTTACAAATAATAAAATATTTATACATAATATTTCTTACCATGAGATTATTTTACAAATATAAAAATAAAGCAATAAGCCACGAGAGACCGTGCGTTACTGCGATTTTATCACGGGGAAGGCTGTTTTTATCACGTCTTTCCCCGTGATAAAATCATAGCAGTAATGCACGGTCTCTTTTATAAAACGGCAATGAACGTAAAATATAATAAAATACAACAATGTTCAATTTATAAATGTTTTTATTTACAAAAACACTTACAAAAAGGATTCTTCCGCGAAATCAGGTAGTCTGTTAACAGTGTTGCTAGGCAACATGAGGGCGAACATAACATTTGCAATAAACATTCCTCCACAAACACTATTACACTATTTCTTGGACGAAACACCCGCTTAATGATTAGGACACATCAGCCCCGGTTCTGGACTGCTTTGCTTGGGGGGGCAGTAAAACCTAATGAGGGGGCATGTTGATAGTCATGTTTTTGAAGCCAGAAATATATTCAAGGCTTGATTTGTGCATGAATGATGACAGCCAAGCTATTGATACTGGCTTAAAGTGATGTATAAGGTAAAGAAATAAAAATGCATGTTTTCGAACTTAAACTTAAAACCCAATGATTAAAAAATACATGTTGATTATGTAAATGGAGAAAAAAGATTATCTAATTGTATTTCATTTTAATACGCCCCCTTAATTAAATTGCCATTACTAATAGAACAACTCTATTTCTTGAAAGGCTTTAATACAAATTTAAGTCAAAGCTGACAAATGTACCTACACACAGACTGAGAATATTCAAACGTGGAAATAGGAATGAGTGAGAATATTTATATTATTGGGAAATTAAAATATAAAGAAAACAAAAGAATACAAATTCTGTAAAAAAAAAAAGTGTTTACCAGTATACCTGCCTCTCGCTCACACTAACAGAACATATACTGCCGAACTGAACTGTTTGGGGCAGTCTGCCGATTTTTATATGACTCAAAGAGCCAATCAGGAATAAGCAAGGAAATATCTTCACACTGTAAAACAAAATGCATTTTTGTGATTGGTTCAGAGATAATTTTAAAAATAGCCGTTGCTTGCATTGTGCTTGGGGGGGCAAAGACACAATTTGGGGGGGCAATGCCCCCCTCAGCCCCCCCCTAGCGCTGGCCCTGGGACACATCCATGTATAGTACATGACTTAAAATAGTGTTCAACCAACTTTGTACTTTTGCTTTTGAGTGGCGTATTAATATGGAATGATTTGAGGTGGTGAGAGGTGTGTATATCGGGGATTTAACAACGGCTTCGAACACGGCTCAGCCATCAGATTTTAGGACCGGAACTATCCGTTTTATAATACTTTTTTTTCTAAAACACCAAGAAACTGCTGTTTGAATGGGCTTTGAATGTTTAAATGTGACTAAGTTGTTAATACAGATAATAAAACCGTCTGTAATCGTATAATTTAATTTAAAAAAAATAATAATAAATTTTTTTTTTTTATCAAATAGGTTTGATTACTCCTTTAATTTTGAAACCTTGTTTCGGATTTCGGATTTTTTTTTAAATCCGAAAACAAAGGGCTTATAGGTTGCATTATAGGTTTTCCTACAATGTATGTTTATGTTCACACAAAAAACATACAAAAAGGTATCAAGTAAAGTTAAGTCCAACAGATTAGCTGCTACTAACTAGCAGCTAACTGCTAATAAAATCATTTTAAAAATATTAAAAGTAAGTAATATTAAGCAATGAATCACCACGTTAAGCAAATGTTACCATGTGGAAGTTCTCCCGTCCACACTGACAGTCTGCTCTACTGAGCTGTTTGAAGCAGTCTATCTGTTTTATATGACTCAAAAAGCCAATAAGAAATAAGCAAACTTCACACTGAACAACAAAATGCGTTTTTGTGATTGGTTCAGAGATAATAAAAAATGGTGTCTGCCCTGTGATGCACTGGCAACCTGTCCGGGGTGGTTACTGCCTTTCACAAAGTAAATTGTACCCACTACAACTCTGAATAGGATAAAGGTGGTAAAATAGACAATAAATGTATGTTTTGGAACTTTATGAATCAAATCATAGATTAATCTTGAGACAGTGTTACATGGTTAAATACACCAAATAAAGATTTAAGGTAGGTGACTAATCTTAACCAAAAGCTCAATTTAAGGGAGTGTAGTTTGAATATTTAACAAAAGAGACCTTTTAAAACAAAACTTGAAAAATAAAGGAAAAATTCAACCAAGTTCAAGCTAAATATCCCCACCCCTAACAGACCCCTAACAGACGTGGGCTTTGCTGTAATAAATGGGTGGGCCGTGATGTAAAAAGAAGGCTGAGAATTTCGGCTACAAGAGAGCGCTACATTCAGCACCTAGGAGAGCGATTCCACAGCCATTATAGAAAAACAACTCGCATTCGCACCCACTGCACTTTCTAATCATGTTCGATCCTTTCCTTTCTCAGCTGTAACACTATACAGCATTCTTCCCACAATACTGGAGCACAGAGATGCACAGAGATGCAGCAGGGCGCATGATGGCATTCCTGCTTGCTCTGCTATAAATAGGCAAATTAATATTTCTATGCTTTCGCTGTATTAGCTTACAGACATTAAAAAATCATATGGGTAAAACTAGAAGCTGATCAATGCTTTGAGCTTCCGATTAAAAACTAGTGTGGTTATTTGAGTATGCATGTATTGATTGATTGATTTATGAATGCAAGATGTGTATATTATAGTCGTATATTGGTGCGATCTGGTTTAGTGCAGCGTCTTCTTTGATGGCAGTGGTTTCCACAGCAGCGTATGACATCACCCACCCAGCTCCAGCTAGTGAACAAGGGGGTGTGTAACACGGAGGATGATCGCGTATATATGAACGAATGTTACGAGCTATAAAGAATGCCAATAGCATCATTTGATCCAAATTTAGGAAGCAAAAAATGCATTGTTCACATGACTACAATATGCATACAGTAATGTAATTCTATAAGCATCAGGATATTACATTATATATCTATTATAGCATATGTGATATAAGATCACATTATAAAACCATTCAATCACTGATGTCTGCCACTTCAACCCTGGAAAAAAAAACAGGTTCAGCTCTTGGTGCGTATGGTTATTAGCTGATTATACATCAGTGGGTGTGATTACACCCTGCATGCACTTGTTTAGGTACAGAACACTGGCATCTCTCTCTGACATAAAGGTGAGTGTAGATTAGGCATAAACGGATCCATCAGTGGATCCATCAATCAAAGCAACCAATCACTGATAATACCCTGGTTACCCTGGTTATGATTTTGTACCTTTTTTTTACAAATGTGCATTTGAGCATTAAACATTCACACTCGTCACTGGTATGGATGCCCTAAAATCTAACGTAGTAGATTTGTAAGAGATCCAGTCAATCAAACCTATAAATCACTGATGCCACACTGCATGAACCCTCTTAGGCAACAATCAAAAAGAGTAGATAAGCATTTAACATTAAACATGTTTATTTCTTGGATCAGAGCATGCAGGAGGGTTTTTCCTAAATGTGTTTGACAGCAATTTCACAGATTCACTACATTTCCATTGAGTAGATTAACTATTAACTGATCCATCAGAGATCCAATCACACCTATGTAGGCTATTCGACAATGTATATATGGCCACTCACACTGGCACTTACTTCTGGCTTGGTCTTAGTACTTTACACCAGATCAGCCATTATTGTGGTTTTGTATTTGATAATTACTATTTAGGATAAGAGGGTTTTCCCCATTTGTGTATGGGTTTGGTCAGAAAACACTGACATTCCACTCTGGCATTGAATCGCTTTATTTTAATACAATAGGTCGACCTGTAACATATTTATCATCAATGCATTTGATAAAACAATGTAATTCCTTGTAGTATTAGCTATTAATGAATCAAAGTGGGTGTGTTTTGCCCCTGTCGTGATATGGCAATCTGCAGCGGCCCTTTCAAAACACTACGCACAATCACACGCACACACACGCACGCACGTAGTAGGGATGCGCACTCTTCTGCATCCGAACGCCAGGGTGATGCCCACTATATACACAACACTGTGGATCATATAACTCGCCTTGACTTCGCGTCTGCCATGGTGCCAAGCAGCTTCCTGCGCTCCTCCTCGCTCAGACGCATGAGCTCCGCCTCCGATCCCGCCGGGTTCCCGTCCAGTCCGCCTTCTCCGGCTTCCATGCTTCCCTCGTTCCCCATGATCGAGCCCTTTTCTCTTCCTAGTTCAGCCAATTACGCGCTGAAGCGAATTATAGGGTCCGGACCAAGCGGTAAAATAGGTCTTCGGCGTTATCCACGGCATGTCACACCTTTTATAAATCCAGATTCACGCAACACCCTGTTTTAGTCGTCAGGTTGATATCGAGCATCACCAGTAGACTGCCTCAACCGTGCAGGTCCTCTCTCTCCTCGCTTCGATTACATCGCGCATGCGCCGTCTGTCACAGCCGAGAGTAAACCGTGCCCGATAGAGAAACCAAATTAAAGGAGAACAGCTGATTTAATAATTCGTACACACTAACCTTCCAAACTGCATCAGAACAAAAAAAAATCTTGATTTGCTATTGCATAGATCCATTGCTTTTACATTTTCAGCATTTAGCAGACACTTTTATCCAAAGCGACTTACACACAATGAGCAGAACACGATGAGCAATTGAGGGTTAAGGGCCTTGCTCAGGGACCCAACAGTGGCAACTTGGTGGTGGCGGGGCTTGAACCGGCAATCTTCTGTTTACTAGTCCAGTACCTTAACCACTGAGCTATCACTGCTTTTTAAAAGCATCATAAGTTTATATATAAAGTTATATTAAGTTATATGAAATTTGATAATAATGTGTTAATATCTATACCGATCAGCCATAACATTAAAACCAGCTTTGTCGTTCTACAGTTACTGACTGTAGTCCATCTGTTTCTCTGCATGCTTTGTTAGCCCCCTTTCACCCTGTTCTTCAATGGTCAGGACCCCCACAGGACCACTACAGAGTAGGTATTATTTAGGTGGTGGATCATTCTCAGCACTGCAGTGACACTGACATGGTGGTGGTGTGTTAGTGTGTGTTGCGCTGGTTTGAGTGGATCAGACACAGTAGCGCTGATGGAGTTTTTAAACATCTCACTGTCACTGCCAGACTAAGAATACTCCACCAACCAAAAATATCCAGCCAACAGCGCCCCGTGGGCAGCATCCTGTGACCACTGATGAAGGTCTAGAAGATGACCAACTGAAACAGCAGCAGATGAGCGATCGTCTCTGACTTTACATCTACAAGGTGGACAAACTAGGTAGGAGTGTCTAATAGAGTGGACAGTTAGTGGACACAGTATTTAAAAACTCCAGCAGCACTGCTGTGTCTGATCCACTCATACCAGCACAACACTAACAGACCACCACCATGTCATTGTCACTGCCGTGCCGAGAATGATCCACCACCTAAATAATACCTGCTCTGTAGTGGTCCTGTGGGGGGTCCTGACCATTGAAGAACAGGGTGAAAGCAGGTTAAAAAGGTATGTAGAGAAACGGATGGACTACAGTCAATAACTGTAGAACTTCAAAGTGCTTCTATATGGTAAGTGTAAGTGGAGCTGATAAAATGGACAGTGAGTGTAGAAACAAGGAGGTGGTCTTAATGTTATGGCTGATCGGTGTATATAGGGTAGAGCAGGTTTGGTTGGCAATTTTTTCTACATTTAAATCATTTTTTCAGTTTTAGAGCTACTTTTTTTCTTTGTTACAGCAAGATGTTAAAAAGTATGTATTTTAACACTAAAGTTACAGTTAAAAGTGATCGATCACAGTAGTGCTAACTAAACTACTGAAGTAAATCAAATATAGACAATAACCCACATCATCATAACATCTTATAATCCCCCTGGCACATCAACCACCCCACACTCTAGTTAGACATACCTGGCTGTGGAGGAGGGGTGCCACGAGTGAGTGAGTAACAATGTGATTACTGGTAAACACACAAATTTGCAAACAACATAGCAGCCCCCAGCCAATATGTCAAAATGGCCAAAATCCTCTAGTGTCCAGGGGAAGAAAAAAAAAGATAAAAAGAGAACAAAAGATGGCAAAAAGACAGAAGTAATATAAAGTGATAAATTGATACATTATCTGTTATCTAATTTAATAAATAGATACCCAAATAGCAACAGAATTTTGGCCCAACGTTGTTGAACATCGTCACACATCCTATTTCACTGTCAGAACAATGTTGGTGTGTGTTTGGCTGCATGCTCAGATTATTGGACAATGGTTGTTAAAGAATGGAGGTCAGAGTCAAAATGCCACCTTTTTTATAATGTCAGCTCCACGCTGGTCTGTGGCACATACAAGTTAAAAGTAATATCCTCACATTGTATAATTCATTGTTTAATAATTCACGATTATAGTCTACTGTGTTCACTGTTCCGACATCCACCAGAGTCAAGACTTGAATCACCATTAATTTTTGCTTCCACAATTCTACAGCATGTTGGGTTTTTTTGACTGAGAGAAAGTGCAACCCAATTTCTGGGACCCAAAAATGATATTTAAGTGGCCATTATGAGTTTGATGCAGAGCAACAAAGGCAGGGTAAAGAAAAATTTCAAAAAATCATATGAACTGAGAAACAACAGCAAGAACTACATGTTAAATGTCAGGAAAACACATTTTAAAAAAATCTCAAAAACTGATCTTTAGAGCTAGGGGTCCAGTAAAGAAGGGCAGTGTTAGCTTAGCAGTTAAGGTACTTCTCTAGTAATTTAATGTTCACTGGTTTAGCCCCACTACCACAATTGTGAACTCTTTAGTAAAAACTCAATGTAACAGAATTGTGGCACATGTACATGTATCTATCTATGTATGTGGGTGAGCACACGTGTGTGTGCATATCTGTGCGCACTCATGTGTGAACATACACAGACAGGCACATCTGCACCTTTTGTACATAAATCTGCACATTTTCTTATATTTCCACTGTAGTTTTACTTTATAATGTATATTTTACAGCTGTTACTTACAGTCTATACCAGCCTTACAATGTAAATCAAAATAATACCTCCATATGTACCCATAAGTCACTTTGATAAAAGTGTTTGCTAAAGGCTGAAATATACTACTTTTTGTTTTCTTATGTGTAATTGCTTATGTATGCAATTTTTATATGACAATAAAGCTTACTGAAAGCAGAATAGATAAGACTGAAAACATTAAATGTTGCTCCCCATGTCTGTGTGGGTTTCCTCCGAGTCCTTTGGTTTCCTCCCACAGTCCAAAGACATGCAAGTGAGGTGAATTGGAGATACAGAATTGTCCGAGACTGTGTTCAATATAATCTTGTGAACTGATGAATCTTGTGTAACAAGTAACTATCGTTTCTGTTATGAATGTAACCAAAGAGTGTAAAACATGATGTTAAAATTCTAATAAACAAACAAACATTAAATGTTGTCTAAAAATCCTTTAGAAATCACAAAATTTAGTTCTGAATTTCAAATACACAATTATGTGTTTTCCACATCACATATTTTAAAGTGTAACTGCCCCATTACCTTCGAAAGACAGGACAGTGGCATTAACCCGAAGTTAAACATCATATCTCAAAGGATGCTTACACTTTCTACAGTTGCATTTGCTATGCCACTAAGAAAACTTAAAAAGTTGGTGACCTTTTAAAAGACAGGAGTGACAGGATATATTGGAAAGTATTAGGATTGGCAATGACTTAATAAGTCAGGTAAAAGGAGGGAAAACTGCAGTGAGGCTGTTGGATTGAGAAATATTTTACACAGGTCAGTTATTGTTCAGTTATTGGTCATATGATTTGAGTGTGAGTCACCACCCAAAAGGTTAAATCATCAAACAGCCGCAAAGATCATATGCTCGTGACTAACACCTACACACAAACTCAGCCGTTCTATTCAGCATGCTCCACCAATTATTAAGTTCCATATGGCCACAACAGAACAGTGAATGAAGATAATCACCAAGGACGCTGACAACATTGACAAACAGAGAAATCTGGGGCAGCTATTCATTCAGTCACTTTTTATTTACTTACTTATTTCGCTATAACAAAGATCTTCAGACCAAGGTTACTTGGGAAGCAATTGTGAAGAGCCATTTGAGTTGGCTGTTATATAGCCAAAGGTGTTTGGACACCTTACCATAAGCTTTGTGGACATGCCATTTAAAAAATAAATGGTACTAAAGAGAGTGACTCTTCTGAAAAGCTTTCTCATAAGACTTTGAAACATGTCTGTAAGAATTTGTGCCCATGTAGTCCAAAGAACTTTTGTATGGCTGAGCACTGATGATCCAGAAATCCTCAACTGATGTTCCAGTTCATTCCAGAGCTGTTCAGTGAGGTTGAGGCCTGGGCTCTGTGCAGGACACTGGAGTTTCTTTAAAAACGCTTTTCTTCATCATGTCTTTAAATCCTTGCTTTGTGTACAAGGGCCAATGAGACCAATGAGTTCTGCATCTCCATCAAGGAGACGAGAGCCCTTTGAAACTAGTGTGCTTTCTTGTTTGTCATCTAAGTTTTGCAAGGTTGAATAACCTAGACTGCATGGCTGCAGTTTTATATTGTTTACATTTTATGTTCACTGAGATAAGCTTTTTTTATACTTTACTAGGTTTGTGCTTCTCTCTGTTCAGATAGCTGACTCTCAGTCATAACCATGGCTATTTATTTATTAGGATTTTAACATAATTTACATTTTAAATTTTTAGCATTTTGCAGACGCCTTTATCCAAAGCGACTTACATTATAGTTACAATATACAGTTTGAGCAACTGAGGGTTAAGGGCCTTGCTCAAGGGCCCAACAGCAGCAACCGGCAGGTGGGGCTTGAACCAGCAACCTTTGGATTACTAGTCCTGTGCCTTAACCACTAGGCTACGGCTTGCCCCTACGTCATGTTTTACACACATCGGTTCACAAGTTTAATGTCAAACACAGTCATAGACAATTTTGTATCTCCAATTCATCTCACTTGCATGTCATTGGACTAGCTCCCGTAGGAAACTTACACAGACACGGGAAGAACTTGCAAACTCCACACAGAAAGGTCCCGGACCGCCCCATCTGGGGATCAAACCCAGGACCTTCTTGCTGTGAAGCAACAGTGCTACCCACCGAGGCACAGTGTAATCATGCAAATGGGCTCATATTCAAGACAAAAATACCAGATAATGGCGCAGCGGTAAAAACACACGATAGCACACAAGAGCCGGGATCTCAAATACATTGTATCCAATCTTAGGTCTGCCATCCGGCTGGGCTGAGCAGCCACATGAACAATGATTGGCCTGTTGTTCATATAGGGGTGGGGTATTAAGCCGGATAGGGACTCCAACAATTTGGCAAAATAAATGAATATACAGTATATAAAGGAGGGTGATCGAGTGGTGCAGCAGTCTATTACACAAGCCCACCATTGCTGAGATCAGGGTTCAAATCTTAAAGTGCAATCAGCCAGTCCGTCCAAGGTATTCCAGCCCTGCAAGCACTGTTTCTGGGTAAACTGGACTAACTATGACATTGACCAGGATAAAACAGTTGATGAAAATTAAATTGCATCTGTTTTGATTAAAATCTATTAGTGCAGGGCCACCTTTTAGAAAGTTTGTGGGCATAGTCCATTCTTAATTTTAGTTCACTGCTAATGATTACCCTAGACAGTAATCTCCTTAGATATTATGGCTTGCATTACAAGACTAGAATTTAATTAACTAATAAATAATAATATGTGATGGTAAATAGCTACGCTTTTGAAAATAAGTCTTAACATTCAAGAATTTCTCAGCCGTAAAGCCGGAAGCTCTGAATTCCTTTGGGGTTCTTTATCGATCTTTAGTGCTTTGAAACTGTATATGTAAAAGAGCCTGGGAAACCTGTCTCCATAACCTTAAGTCCATCTGGCCTTTCACTGACCACAGAACTGTAAATTGCAATAATGTGTAGGTGTAAAGGATATCAGTTTGTACAGGCAATCTAATACATCAGAAAAAAATGCTATATAATTGAATAAGCTACACTGTAATAATACCTCATATAAGTGTGTGCTGCTTGGTGGATTTAGAAAATAAGTGGTTGCCATTCATTCCCCCCAGTGCTTCAAATTTTAGTTAATTTATTTACCTCATTCACTTCATTAATTAATTCATTCCTTAATTAGTTTGTTCTTTTTAACTGCTTTATCCTTATTAGTGCCACCTTGTGTTGTGAGCCTATCTTACAGAACACTAGATGCATGGCAGGAATACCTCCTAAACATGATGCCAGTCCATTACAGACCATGACACAGCTACTCACTCATTCCCATTTATTTACTCCTGGGGGCAATTACACATACTGACACATTTTGGAGGTGAAGGACAAATTAAGTACTTGGAGGTAACCATTTTCCATCTACTGGTATGTTTTAGGAGGTGGGAGATTTTATTTATTAGTATTTTTACACACATTGGTTACATTCATGACAGGACATGTAGTTACTGGTTACACAAGATTCATAAGATCAAGTCTTCAATGTCAAACACAGTCACAGACTGTGTTTTGTATCTCCAATTCGCCTCACTTGCATGTCTTTGGACTGTAGGAGGATACCGGAGCTCCCGGAGGAAACCCACATACACACAGGGAGAACATGCAAACTCCACACAGAAATGACCTGGACTGCTCCACCTGGAAATGGAACCCAGGACCTTCTTGCTGTGAGGTGACAGTGCTGCCCACCGAGCCACCGTGCATTTTTAGATAATAAACAATAAAACTTGGGTCCTTCTCTGAGCAGCAAAAGTTCTACCTGCTGTGCCAAAATTCTACTTAGATTAAGATTACTTATTTGCTAAATGAATTGTTTACTATATATTACCTGGCATTGGGACTGCCATATCATGGTGATCTTGGTCCAAAGTGTTGCTACTCAGCCATAAAACTCCAATCCATTAAGCTTGGATGGACAGTTCTTTTGCTGACAGTGCCTCCAGAGGAACTTAATAGTGAGTGCTGGCACAAAGCACAGGTTTTAATGCTATATGCACTTCAGCACTTGCTGTTCCTATGCTATTATTTTGTGGCATACCGTTATCTTGGTAATATAAAAAGTGCGCTTTAAACGTTTTTTACTTAGGACAAACATTTGGCAAATTGATTCTTTAGAAAGGTCACCTTTTAGCAATGATATTGCTAAAATAGCTAAATCTAAGAGGTGTGTATATGGTTTTGTCCCACTGGGTTTAACATTCTGTCTGTGTCTGGTTTGAGAGCATTTGCCTGACCCTTATTAGCAAAGTAAGCATGTCTTCTAAACAACCAATAAAGACATTTAACTGTATTAGCAACAGGATAAGATATTTATGATCATTATCTGCTGTTGGCACATTAAACACTATTCACATTAAACTACTTTGGTTTCGTTTTAAACATTATTTTTATCTCTCTGTCTCTTTTGCACAAAGTTGAATCAGTTCATCTGGACACAAGTTTGTTGTAGAGATACGTTTTGCCACTCAATCCAAGTGACTTCTTCAGTCTGAGCTGGTGGTGAATACCCCAACCTTATATGCAGTCGATTTGCATTAAAACCGATCACCGCCCATTGCATAACAATGGAACCGGTGATCAGGTCTATATGCAAATCACAATGACCATTAATTACTCTCAAGAGCAGTTAAAGCTGTTTAACGAACACAATTTAGGGTTTAAATCGCTGTTATGGTACTAAACTGAGAAATACATGATACATGAAGAACGATGCAGAGCGTCACACCTGAAGCTTCACTAACTAAACTGCAAGCAACAAGGACTTTTTATAAAGTTTAACACATCCAGAACTGAAGCAGTCAGGACCAGCTTTGTGATTTTAATAAGAATATCCAACAATAACAAAGGACTGAAAAACAAATAAGGTAATTAGACTCAAAACAAAATAGTGTAAAGTTTAAAAACCTGCACATTTTGTTCACATTTGTTTTTTTGTTTTTTTGCATTTGTTTGTTTAAATAGTAAAATAATGTTGATGTTTTACTCTGCCCACTTCTAATTGTCTGATTGTAACATCTAAACATTAACAACTTATTAGAACTGTACAATTTACTGCTTTTAATAAAGAGTGAGCAGTTGTAGCCTAGTGCTTAAGGTACTGGACTACTAACCAGAAGGCTCAAGCCCCACGACCGCCAGGTTGCTGCTGGCCCTTAACCCTCAATTGCTCAGACTGTATACTATAACTTTATTGTAAGTCACTTTGGATAAAGGCGTCTGTTAAATGCTGAAAATGTAAATAAAGAGATAAAATTAATATTGAGCAGAATTAAGTTCACCTTATTGGTCAGGCCCTCCACAACAGTCCCAGTTTCTTATGTGGCCCCTTCGAAAATTTAATTGCCCACCCTTGCTCAAGAGTCTCTCACCATCTTACAACGCCGTAATAGGAGCTATACCCCAATCATGTGTAAAAGGCACACATGGCCATTGTAATTAATGGTCATTGTGATTTGCATATGGACCCGATCACCGGTTCCATTGTTATGCAATGGGCGGTGATCGGTCGTTATGCAAATCAACTGCATATAAGGTTGGGGTATTCACCACCAGCTCAGACTGAAAAAGTCACTTGGATTGAGTGGCAAAACGTATCTCTGCAACAAACTTGTGTCCAGATGAACTGATTCAACTTTGTGGATTTGTGTACCTGGATTATTAAGCATGCATCAAGAGTCTCTTTTACCAATAATAGATGTTATTCTCATCCCTGGCTGCCCAGTGGTGCAATCAGTAATGTGTACTAATTTCAAATGGAAATGTGAGCAATGGCTGTAGTATTCACTGTTAAAAGGACTGAAGTTTGGACTTTTTGGTTGTCTTAGACATTATTTAACTTAATTACTTCTAATAAGCAATTTTGGTAAGTGCTAACAAGCTTCAGACATCTCTCATACATAATCTTCATTCTTTTCATGCAAATCTTCCAACTTATTGAGGTTTGATGGCATTTGTGCTGCAACTGCTTACTTTAAATCCCACCAGAGATGTTATATGGGATTTACAACCCTAAATCACAAAATGTTGGGACACTATGGACAATGCAAATAAAAATGTAGTGTTTCTTACTTTGAATTATATTTAACTGCAGACAGTATGAACCCTGGTTCATTTTAGAATTAGATTAACTTCATTTTATTTGTTAATCTACATCCATCCCTGCCTTTCAGGGATGCAACACATTCCAAACAGGTTGGGACAGTAAAGCATTTACCATTTAGCAACAGGATAAGATACTCTGGAAGAAGTGGCAAAAAACGGACACTCAATAAGCTGCTTACCATTATGGACAATACATCACACCCCCTGCACACTACAGTGGAGAAACAGAGAAGCACGTTCAGTGGTAGACTGATACAGCTGCACTGTGCTAAAGAGCACCATGTGAGATCTTTCCTTCCCACTGCAGTAAGACTTTACAATGATTCTTCTTATTCCAGGAACACTACGGATCTCCTGCCGCCCGAACATTGTTGATTGATTTTTTATTTATTTTTTTCTGTGCAATATCTTTATCTCTTTTAGTGCAATATATTTTTTTCTCTTGAGTGCAATAATTACATATGCTGCTGTTTTTGCCAATGTCTTGTCTTTTGCCTATGCCCTGTTATGTTTAATTGTGTTGAATAATGTCTGTCTTCCCTTGTGTAATTTGTAAAGTACTGTGACACTGCAATTTCCTTCGGGATCAATAAAGTGTTATCTTATCTTATCTTATCTTATTTTGTATTGTCGCCATTCCTTCTCACAAAACTTAAGAGGCGTTTTGACACGGAAGATACCAAGCAATTTAGTGTTTCAGGTATTATTTTGTCCCATTCTTCATGCAAACATATCGTAAGATGTGCAACAGTACAGGGTTGCTGTCACTTCTGACCATACCTTGACAGACCCTGGACTTTTGGACTTGTTGATGATAACAGTCTCTATGGTCTTTTTTGTCTTTGGTACAGAGCACACAGCATCCATTTATTCCAAAGAATTTGAGAATACGGATTCATCTATCATATTTTTTCCTTTATGTTGCGTTCCATACTGTTTCCATACAGTCCCAACTTTTTCAGATTTGGGGTTGTAAGCCTGGACACTACGGAATGTTCCATAATCAAGTTATAGTTGAGTTGAAAGTGCGCTCTGGATAATTGCTGGAAAGTCCTATTATGACCAAGGTTGAATTTCACCGCAGAGGGCATAACATTTGCCAGTCATACAGTCAAGATGGCCAGTTCATGCAGCAATAGTACATGCTTGACCGTGGGGACAGTGGTTAAATTTCTTGTGACAAAGAGGTGATGCATATAGCCAAGTACTTACAGTTTTGATTCATTACTTCATAGAATTTATAAATAATGCAATCGATCCATTGTGCTTCTTGGTTAGGTCTGGCGTGCGTTGTTGCGTCCAGCCTTAAAGTCCTTGGTTGTTAAGTAATCTTCGTATGGTTGTCACTGATACATTTGTCCCAGCCTTCATAAGGTCATTATGTAAGTCTTCTTCAGTAGCACATGGATTTTACTCTGTTGTCCTGATAGTGGTACAAACAATACTTACAAACAAACAATACCCTTTCACCCTCTCCACATTTTATTACATTACAGACTCATTCTAATAGACAATAAATAGGTATAAATATAATAGATTTTTTTGTCACAAAATTCTACACAAAATAGCCCACAATGACAAAGGCAGCTTTACACGTCCCAAAGGGCACAGTGGCCACCATCATTCGTAAATGGAAGAAGTTTGGAACCACCAAAAATCTTCCTAGACCTGGCCACCCGACCAAACTGAGCTATCGGGGAAGAGGGGCCTTGGCCAGGGAGGTGAGCATCAACCCAAAGGTCACTCTGACAGAGCTCCAGCGTATCCTTGTGGAGATGGGAGAACCTATCAGAAGATCAACCATCCAGGCAGCACTCCACAAATCATGCCTTTACGGAAGCCACTCTTAAGCAAAAGGCACATGACAGCGTGCTTGGAGTTCGCCAAAAGGCACCTAGAAGACTCTCAAACCATGAGAAACAAGATTCTCTGGTCTGATGAAACCAAAATTACACTTTTTGTCCTGAATACCAAGTGTCACGTCTGGAGGAAACCAGGCACCGCTCATCACCTGGCTAATGCCATCCCTAGAGTGAAGCATGGCGGTGGCAGCATCATGATGTGGGGATGTTTTTCAGCAGTGGGACTGGGGCGACTAGTCCTGATAGAGGGAAAGATTAATGCAGCTAAATAAACCAAGATCTTTGAAGAAAACCTGCTCCAGAGCGGTCTGGATCTCAGACTGGGGCAAAGGTTGGCACACAGCCAAGAGAACAAAGGAGTGGCTTCAGAGAAAGTCTGTGAATGTCCTTGAGTGGCCCAGCCAGAGCCCAGATCTGAATCCAATCGAACAACTGTGAAAGGAGCTGAAAATGGCTGTGTACCGATGCTCCCCATCCAACCTGATGGTGCTTGCAAGGATATGTAACAAGTGTGCCAAGCTCATAGCTTCTTTCCCATGATCCCTTGAAGCTGTAATTGCTACCAAAGATGCATCAAAAGTATTAGGCTAAGAGTGTGTACAGATATGTAACCCCTAAATAAACCATTTTTGTCAGTAAAATAAAATTGCATATTTTCTAAACCCTGTTTTCACTTGCAATTATTGGTGATTGTAAGTAAGTAAGTAAGTAAAAATTATTTATAAAGCACATTTAAAATGACAAAGTCAACCAAAGTGCTGTACAATACAAACATAAAATACCAAGCAATTTAAGAAACTAAAACATAAATAAATACTTAACAAGACTGCACAACACTTAAGGATTAAATGACAATTTAAAAAAGTGTGTTTTCAGTCTTGATTTAAAGACTGTAAGAGAGGGAGCAGACCTAATATTTAGTGGAAGGCTATTCCATAGCTTTGGAGCAGCAACTGAGAAGGCACGATTACCCTTCAGCTTCAGTCGTGACCGAGGAACAGCCAGCAGTAACTGGTCTGAAGATCTCAGAGACCTAGATCCCGAGTAAGAGCTAAGTAACTCTGAAATATATGATGGAGCTTGCCCATGTAATGCCTTAAAAACAAACATTTTGTGTGTAGATGTTTGAGGCAAAAAAATAACTAAATCTATTATTGAATGAGTCTGAAACGTGAAGAAGGTGAAAGGGGTGTGCAGACTTTCCGGCTTCACTTGTATGTCATTAATTACCAACTTTGACTGAAGAGGACCATTTTCATGTTTATCATCGGGAGGTATGAAAATAAAGAGTGGTAGCTCAGTGGTTAAAGTATAGCATTAGTAATCAGAAGGTTGCTGGTTCAAGACCCACATCTATTGGGCCCTTAACCCTCAATTGCTTGAATTGTATACTGTCACACTTGTAAATGTAAAATTATGAGATTGCTAGGGTCTCTGGATGACATTTTGGGCTATCTTTCATGGCCAGTCAGGTTTGCTTCTATGGCATAAGTTTGTAACTTCTGAACAATACTCCCAATGCAAATCCTTTTATACCCATTGCCCTTTTGGTAAAATAAAATGCTCTCCCCTCTCAGCTTTTGTGACAGCTCCTTGCAACCATGGTTGCAACACACATTAAACACATCTCTGGGTGGTGTTTATATAACACATCACAGCTAAAGCAAATTAAGGATGGTTATTGAGTTCCCAGTGGTGTAACCCAACTTTACATCATACAGACCAAGGTTATACAGACAGTGGGAGTATTATTGAGGATCCTTTCAATTAATGAATAAGGGGTGCAGGGGTGACAAACTGACAAACTCCTCAAACGTCTATGTGGACCTCACTTGACCATGTAAAAAGTGATGTAATTTGTGTTTGAAATTCTTAATTAAAAGAGTTTCAAAAAAGTCCGGAAACTTTTTGAAGAACCCTCATACAAATACAAGCGTAACACCTGTACTTACATTTATTTGGGATTTTCTGTATGCTAATTACTTGTTACATTGTTTTACAAACTAGTTATAAGGAACAGTTATATAATGGAACATGCATGTATGGATATACATCTGGCAAAAATGGAAAGAAACTAGCTAAATTCATGTTAAGACATGATCTTGGTCTCTCAATTAGACACACTGCTTATACCTTTTAAATTGGATCTTGACTAAACTGGTCTTTGACTTATATGGTACTTCACAAAGGATGTCTTGACTACAGCTTTATCAAAGAGACAACCACTGGTAACACCATCAAATGAATAGTGGTTTTGAACTATCGGTTGTTTATAGTGATTGGGTATAGTTGTAGTTCATGAGCAGGATGTAACTGAAGCCTGAAACCGGATAACCCACACTGTGACCTTCATTAAATTTAAATGTGCACCTCTGTAGCCTCTACAGTGCACAATAAAATAGAAATAGACTAAAATAACCTTAACAAGAGTCTGGTAGTTAAATATTTGTGATAATAAATGCCAGTGGTGGTGTCAGATTAATTGTGGAACACTGAGAAATCACAGACATTTATCTCACTGCTGTGAAAGAGCCATCTCTCATGTTTCAGTTAAACCAACACCATTTATCTGCTGAGCATAGCCACTTACAGTGTAAACTGATCATACATAAACACAATGAAACTTAGACATTCACACATTGTAAATTCCAAAGTAGATTTTCAGATACCTTTAGGTGCCATACCTTCACAGTAGGCTCAGTTTCTTCAGTATGATATTGAATGTCTCTCCACGTATGGCCTCCAGACCTGGCATTGATATTTAATTTGTGGTGTATTAGTCCCCTTGATCTTCACACATCCGTCTTAACAGGTCGCCCTTGACTAATTCCACTCTTACCGTTCTGCTGTGCTGCTGATGCTTACTGATACTTCCCAACTAAAAATACCCTCCTAACCTCAAAGTGCCAGTGTCTTCTCTTAGCTGGGTTAGTGCAGGACACACCTCTTCTAATCCATGGCTACCTAATCAGCTTTCAATGGTCTAACAACCAATGAGAGTGGCCATGGTAAGACAGACATAAATAAACACTCAGGCTCAACCACACAGGTCAGTGCCTTGCCTAGGGAAACATACAGGGTCAGCAACAAGATTTTGTACCCAGGTAAACTTCTTTATTTAAAATAAATTATAAATAGTATATTACATAATTTCTCAATACATTCTTTAGACATTTTTGCTTATCAGATACACATACTGTACATTTTGTATACATTTTTATTTTTTTAAACAAGTGACCCGACCAACAAAACACTTGTTTTTAAGAAAAGACTGAGTCAAATATAGTGTAAAGTGTTAGTTAGGCTGGTTATTAAGTCAGATTGTATTACCCCATAAAAATCATTAATTCAACATTATACAATTTGACAGTGTGTGTCTCATCATGGTGGTCGACGGTGCAGAGCCTACAAGAAAATTAAACACAAAGTAGGAATACAACCTGCACATTGAATTCCCACTTTATGTCCTCACTGTAGGGCATTAAAGAGAAATAAATTACAGCAATTTTTCACAAAATGGTCCCATCCAGCACTACAAATCTATTTGTCCTCTACATAACAATCTATGAAAGAAAAACATAACAGTTTACAGTGTATTTCTAGGCATATTTATTTACTTTTATTTGATTGCAGACAGGATGAACCTGAGATATTTCATGTTCTGTCTGCTCAACTTAATTTTATTTATTAATAAACATCCATTCCTGCATTTCAGGTCTGCAACACATTCCAAAAAAAGTTGGGACAGTAAAGCATTTACCACTTTGTGTTGCCATTCCTTTTCACCACACTTAAAAGACGTTTTGGTACTGAGGATACCAAGTGATTTAGTGTTTTAGCTTTTATTTTGTCTCATTCTTCCTGCAAACACGTCTTAAGATGTGCAACAGTACGGGGTCGTTGTCGCATTTTTCGTTTCAAAATTCTCCACACATTCTCTATTGGGGACAGGTCAGGACTGCAGGCAGGCCAGTCCAGTACCCATACCATCTTCTTCTGCAGCCATGCCTTTGTAATGTGTGCAGCATGTGGTTTTGTATTGTCTTGTTGAAAAATGCATGGACGTCCCTGGAAAAGATGATGTCTTGAAGGCAGCACATGTTGCTCTAAGATCCCAGTGTACTTTTCTGCATTAATGCTGCTATCACAGAAGTGTAAATGACTTTTGCCAAGGGCACTGACATGACCCTATACCATGATGGCTTTTTGACTTGTTGCTAATAACAGTCTGGATGGTCATTTTTGTCTTTGGTCCGGAGCACACGGCGTCTATTTTTTTCCAAAAAGGACTTAGAATACTGATTCTGAATCTGACCACAATACCCGTTTCCACTGTGTGATGGTCCATCCTAAATGCCTTTGAGCCCAGAGAAGTCGCTTCTGGACATGGTTAACATAAGGCTTATTTTTTGCACACAAAAGTTTTAGGTGGCATTTGTGCATGTAACTCAGTATTGTAGTGCTTGACAAAGGTTTGCCAAAGTAACCCCTTACCCATGTGGTTATATCAGCTATTGTTGAGTCGCGGTTCTTGATGCAGTGCCGTCTGAGGGATCGAAGATCACGGGTGTTTAGCTTAAGCTTGCGCCCTTGGCCTTGACGCACTGAAATTCGTTTGAATGGTTTAATGATATTATGCACTGTAGAAGAAGAAATATGCAAATCCATTCCAATCTCTCTCTGAGGTACATTGGTTTTAAACATTTCAATACTTTTCTCACACATTTGTTGACAAACTGGAGATCCTCTGATCATCTTTGCTCATCAAAGACTCAGCCTTTCCTGGATGCTGCTTTTGTACCAAACCATCATTATTAAGTTTTTCACCTCATCACTAGCCCTAAATTGCCCCTGTCCCAACTTTTTTTGGAATGTGTTGCAGGCCTAAAATGCAGGAATGGAGGTATATTAACAAACGAAATGAAGTTGAGCAGACAAAACATGAAATATCTTGGTTTCAACCTGTCAGCAATCAAATAAAAGTCAAAGTAAATGTAAAGAACGCTGCATTTTTATTTTATTTGCATTTTCCATACTGTCCCAACTTTTTCTGATTTGGGGTTGTAGTTTCCATAACACTGTTCACAGTAAAGATTTACTGGTACAGATGAAATAAGAGGATTGTGTTGGTGGCAAGGGGAGAATGAGGGACTCCATCACTTAACATAAAGGACTAGAGTAAAGTGCTGAGTCACATTATGGAGACTACACAAACCATGACAGATTTTGATTTTAACGTAATTCCATTGTGTAAATGCTACTGCCAGACAACAGTTTGCTGCTTTTACTGAATTTATAACACCATCATGCTACATCTTATTTGTGACCAGTGTAACTATGGTTACCTTGCATTTCCAGCCACCTGAGGTCTGTAATTATGAAGTGCTTAACAGACATCTCAAGATTTAGTTAATGAGTGAGTGTGACTGTGTAGACAAGTTCCCAAATAATGTACAAACAAGTATTTAGAGAGCACACACTGTTATAATAACTGCAATAACTACAAGTCAGCAAAAGCCTCATCTGCTGCCCTCAGCAATAATAATCCATTTAAAGCAAGAGAAGGAAATAGTCAGAAAGAGGAAAGGGACATGCATTTGTTTCTAATTATTGGTACTATGGCATTATACACCAATCAGCCATAACATTAAAACCACCTCCTTGTTTCTACACTCACTGTCCATTTGATCAGCTCCACTTACCATATAGAAGCACTATGTAGTTCTACAATTACTGACTGTAGTCCATCTGTTTCTCTGCATGCTTTGTTAGCCCCCTTTCACCCTGTTCTTAAATGGTCAGGACCCCCACAGGACCACTACAAAGTAGGTATTATTTGGGTGGTGGATCATTCTCAGCACTGCAGTGACACTGACATGGTGGTGTTAGTGTGTGTTGTGCTGGTATGAGTGGATCAGACACAGCAGCGCTGATGGAGTTTTTAAACACCTCACTGTCACTGCTGGATTGAGAATAGTCCACCAACCCAAAAAATATCTAGCCAACAGCGCCCCATGGGCAGCGTCCTGTGACCGCTGACGAAGGTCTAGAAAATGACCAACTCGAACAGAAGCAATAGATGAGCGATCGTCTCTGACTTTACATCTACAAGGTGGACCAAATAGGTAGGAGTGTCTAACAGAGTGGACATTGAGAGGACACGGCATTTAAAAACTCTAGCAGCACTGCTGTGTCTGATCCACTCATACCAGCACAACACACACTAACACACCACCACCATGTCAGTGTCACTGCAGTGCTGAGAATGACCCACCACCTAAATAATACCTGCTCTGTGGTGGTCCTGTGGGGGTGCTGATCACTGAAGAACAGTGTGAAAGCAGTTTAAAAAAGTATGTAGAGAAACAGATGGACTACATTTACATTTTCGGCATTTAGCTGACGCTTTACCCAAAGCGACTTACAGTACTGTGACAGTATATTGTCCAAGCAATTGAGGGTTAAGGGCCTTGCTCAAGGGCCCAACAGTGGCAATCTGGCAGGGGTGTGGCTTGAACCAGCGACCTTTTGATTACTAGTCCAGTACCCTAACCCCTAGGCCACAACTGCCTCTACAGTCAGTAATTGTAAAACTACAAAGTGCTTCTATATGGTAAGTGGAGCTGATAGTGAGTGTAGAAACAAAGAGGTGGTTTTAATGTTATGACTGATCGGTGTATGTTAGTGGTTGTATTTCTGGCTATCTGCGGACTCGCTGATAATCAGCACTAAAGAAACATGAGTAAGTGAAGGAGACGTGAATGATCAAGGAATCGACTGCCATCTACTGGTAAGTGTTAGATATTGCTGTTTTTACACATCATATGTGTAAAGGCTTTGTATGTGAACACATCAGTGATGTCATGTGGGCAGACATCCTCCTGCAGCTGTACGTTACCTTGTCCAAGCTGTCGACGCCTCCTTTGTTGTGGCTGGCTGGCTCCTGTCCTCAAAAACATTGGCAGAAGTGCAGTGGGCTCATAATGGAGGAGGCAGAAGTACACAAGTTCTTTACTTAAGTACTTATCTGATAAAAAAAAAATACATGTTAGTTAGTAAATGAACTTAAAAAACCTTTTTAACTCAATTTTTGAAAAAATCATATAAAAGAGATCCACATCATAAACAGAATAAAAACATTTTCAGACATGAGGAACCAAAATATACAAGATTCTCTGAAATATTTTTAGAAATGCTGGAAAATTGCTAATAAATAGACATGCCAATATTCAGTAATGCAGAATATCATGATATTTAACCCAAACTATAGTTATCATTGACTCTTTGAAACACTTTTACTGCATTTTAGTTGAACAAACTGCAGCCTCTTCAATATTTTAGAACGATTCTTTTAAACGCTCCACTGCACTATCCTATTATGGTCATCAAATGTTCTGCCATCTGGCTTGGGAAAATGTATTATAAACCAAAAGGCATAATGTCCAGTAAGTCCAGTAAGATTCTGATTTGCTCTTGATTAGGTGCCTGACTAGAACAACCTGAAAAAAAAATGAAAAAAAAATTGGTAAAATAGATAAAATAACAAGGCTGTTTTTACAATACAGTGAGTACGAAGTACAGGTTTTTTCTTTTAAAATGTAAGTAAATAGTATTAAGTTAAACAAGTAATTAAGTAAAGTACAGATACCTACAAACAATACTTACAAACAAACAATACCCTTTCACCCTCTCCACATTTTATTACATTACAGACTCATTCTAATAGACAATAGATAGGTATAAATATAATAGATTTTTTTGTCACAAAATTCTACACAAAATAGCCCACAATGACAAAGGCAGCTTTACACGTCCCAAAGGGCACAGTGGCCACCATCATTCGTAAATGGAAGAAGTTTGGAACCACCAAAAATCTTCCTAGACCTGGCCACCCGACCAAACTGAGCTATCGGGGAAGAGGGGCCTTGGCCAGGGAGGTGAGCATCAACCCAAAGGTCACTCTGACAGAGCTCCAGCGTATCCTTGTGGAGATGGGAGAACCTATCAGAAGATCAACCATCCAGGCAGCACTCCACAAATCATGCCTTTACGGAAGCCACTCTTAAGCAAAAGGCACATGACAGCGTGCTTGGAGTTCGCCAAAAGGCACCTAGAAGACTCTCAAACCATGAGAAACAAGATTCTCTGGTCTGATGAAACCAAAATTACACTTTTTGTCCTGAATACCAAGTGTCACGTCTGGAGGAAACCAGGCACCGCTCATCACCTGGCTAATGCCATCCCTAGAGTGAAGCATGGCGGTGGCAGCATCATGATGTGGGGATGTTTTTCAGCAGTGGGACCGGGGCGACTAGTCCTGATAGAGGGAAAGATGAATGCGGCAAAAAAATAACTAAATCTATTATTGAATGAGTCTGAAACGTGAAGAAGGTGAAAGGGGTGTGCAGACTTTCCGGCTTCACTTGTATGTCATTAATTACCAACTTTGACTGAAGAGGACCATTTTCATGTTTATCATCGGGAGGTATGAAAATAAAGAGTGGTGGTGGTAGTATGGGAAATTGATGAGAAGGCCTCTCTTCCACTTGCTGCTGAGGGTGCCAACCATGAGGTTTTCAGGACCTGCTGGCTTAATTCATACTGCCGGAAAAGACGGCAACCTTTTGGCAAAAGAGATTATTATCAGTAATTACTATTAGTGTCACAGAAAACAATCATAAATCAATGCATTATGCATCAATACATAATAGATTTATCATAAAAAAACCACTTACATGATAATATGAAATTAAAAATTTACCTTTGAATCAAACCAGTTTTCATTTACTGTTACTTTAGACCAAGAGCTGTAAAACTATGGCAGATGCTCCAGCCACTTTTTCCAGACCTCTTTTATGGTCACCGATTTGTGTCTTACATCTTGCAGTCCTTGACTTACAGTTATTTAATTTTAGCAGTTTTTGAGTAAGTGTGGAAGACGTTCAGTGATTTTGTGGAATGAAAAATCACTATAGCTGCGTCCGAAATCGCATACTTCCATACTCAATAGTATGTGAGATCAGTACGCGAGAGCGGTTAGTATGTCCGAATATAATACATAGTAAACATAAAAAGGTACGCGAGAAGTATCCGGATGACCTACTTTTTGGGCAGCCATGTTTGAGTATTCAAACGATGCACACTTTAGGTTCGCTAATCCCATAATTCAACTGGAGCTGCGAAGGCGTTCCAAGTGGAAGAAAAAACAAGAAAGATGGCGGAAAATGGAGAGTCCTCTGTTTACAAGTGTAAATAAAAATTTTATTATTGCGTACAACCCTAAATAACGTTAAATATCCACAATTTTGGCGAGTGGGGCTGTAACTATGGTGATAATACGTCCTCACGTCATCACTTGACGTTGGTAAGATGGCGGACGTAGTACGTAGGGGTGTTGCGTGCATACTGCATACTTCTGTACTGAAAGCGCGTACTTCTTTACCGGCCGAGCGGTGCGTACTTCCTCGAATCTAGTACGTACTCTGTAAGTATGCGATTTCGGACGCAGATTCAATGTAGCCTCACCTTAAGACCTATACACACCCAATAATCACTCCTATGTAGGCTCACAGGTCAATCGCATTGATCCTTTTCCAGCTGTCTCTATATTTATGGAAACCCTACAAATGTTTCATTTCCAAGATGATTATGCTGATAGCTGGTGTAAAGAATATTTAGAATGTAGAGGTGATGTCCTGGGAATGTGCACCTACATGTTTTGCCCTGGTTGTCTGCAGCTTTGTTTACTCATTTGTAAACAATGTTTTTTTAAAAATGCTGTTTTTTGCTGTTATGTTTATTTTGTCTGAAATAATTTTTTATTATGTTGTCTGTGAACTCAATTGTGAGTCAAGTGTGTGGTTGTGGAGTAAATGAGGTACATGTTGCACATGCCCAGGCCTGATTCAATTTTAATCAGTTGAACACAATCTCAATTTTAAAATGAAAAATCACTGAGGGCTGTTAAACATAGGGCAGGTCATGTTTGACTACTTAAGGGGGTATAAGAGCTACAAATGTGCAAAGATGGGATAGAAAACCAATTCTGAAGTGCTCCATAAATCCGCCCATTATGGCACAATAAAAAAGAAAGAAGCCACTGCTAAGTACACAACAGTGAAACAAGGTGGTGGTCACATCATGCTATGGGAGTGCTTCTAAGCAACAGAAAGACTGGTCAGAACTGAGAGACAGATGAATGCTCCAAATACTGAAACTTCATGAAGAAAATCTCTTCCAGAACTCAAGCTAATTGAGACTAGAGCAAAGTTCACATTATTCAGCCAAAACTTTGGGGCAAGTCTCTCAATGTACTTGAGTGGCCCCACCAGACTCAAACCCCATTAAACGCCTGTGAACCAGAAGATGCTTGCCATGTGACCTGAGGATCAGGACCATGAGAGGATCTGCCATGAGGAATGGGATAAGCTATTTAAATTCCAGTGTGCAAAGCTTGTAGAGACAGATCTGAACCTGCCATTAATAGGCCTTCTACAACACATTGACCTAAGTTTTAAATGCTTTTTGAATAACAGATTAGAGTTTGAGAGTTGATTTACTTCATTTTTACTTCATCATTATGTTTTATTTCATTATGAGTGTAAGATTCAATCCATAACAAAGCATTAGCAAAGGTCAAGGGGACTGAATACATTCTGAATCCACTGTCTCTAAACTGTTTGTTGTGTTGCTATCTGCTTAATTGATGGAGGACCTTATTCTGTCCTTAAATTCAATTTTCCAGGTTCATTTTGCTGTAAACTAACCTCATTTTTGGGCTCTAACGATGGGATCCAAAAGGGGGATTTGCTTGGTGGTGCTATTTCTACCAGCCTAGCTGGTTTATTTTAAATAGTATATTAAATATGCTACAATTGTTAGATACACTGATCAGCCATAACATTAAAACCACCTCCTTGTTTCTACACTCACTGTCCATTTTATCAGCTTCACTTACCATATAGAAGCACTTTGTAGTTCTACGTTTTTAGCCTGCCTTCACCCTGTTCTTCAATGCTCAGGACCCCCACAGGACCACCACAGAGCAGGTATTATTTAGATGGTGGATCATTCTCAGCACTGCAGTGACAATGACATGGTGGTGGTGTGTTAGTGTGTGTTGTGCTGGTATGAGTGGATCAGACACAGCAGTGCTGCTGGAGTTTTTAAATACTGTCCACTCACTGTCCACTCTATTAGACACCCCTACCTAGTTGGTCCAGCTTGTAGATGTAAAGTCAGAGACGATTGCTCATCTATTGCTGCTGTTTGAGTTGGTCATTTTCTAGACCTTCGTCAGTGGTCACAGGACACTGGCCATGGGGTGCTGTTGGCTGGATATATTTTTGTGATAGCAGTGATAGTGATGTGTTTAAAAACTCCATCGGCATTGCTGAGTCTTATCCACTCATACCAGCACAACACACACTAACACACCACCACCAGTGTCACTGCTGTGCTGAGAATGATCCACCACCCAAATAATACCTACTCTGTGGTGGTCCTGTGGGGGTCCTGACCATTGAAGAACAACATGAAAGGGGGCTAACAAAACATGCAGAGAAACAGATGGACTACAGTCAGTAATTGTAGAACTACAAAGTGCTTCTATATGGTAAGTGGAGCTGATAAAATGAACAGTGAGTGTAGAAACAAGGAGGTGGTCATAATGTTATGCCTGATCGGTGTATATTAACAGAGTAGATTCCTTTATGTATTTAGAACTGTGTATTCAGTCATGAATATTTAAGTATTAGTATTCTGCTTAGTCCTGTTACAACTGACAAACTCAAATTGTTGAGTCAGCCTTTGTCTTTACCACAGTCAGACCTGCAAAAAAACTAACATGAATCCTTGAAATGAAATGTGCAAATATATAAATAAAAAAATCACCCTATAACGATAAAGGAATTATTTATTTAGACAAATGATTGCATGCTAGAAACGCCCAGCTCCTAACTCCTTCAAAGTCCCTGTCTTTACCTTATATCTAAAGTGAGGAGCACTGGGATTGCCAACTAGTTGACATGGCTTTGTATTGCATTACATAATACAAATAAAGGGGCATTGGAACAAAAGATTTAGTTCAAAGTATACAAAAGGGGCAGGCATTTCATTTTCTGAATGTAATTTAAATGAAAAAAAATTCACATCTTGTTTGTTCATGGAAAGGAAGTGATCACACACAAAACACAGACAATAAACAAGATACACAAGGAAAGAATGCACATGCGGTTTGTACTCAGTGGCTTTCAATAAGATTGATACCCCACAGATATCTACAAGTCTTTCATCTAGTGGTAGTAGCATTCAGATTCTTACAAATTATTCATAGCTCCATAATGTTTTGCAAATTTATCAATGGATCATACAAAGACAGAAAAGACATTAATTCTGGGGTCATTAACCAGTAATAGTGAAGAATAGCAAGGCATACAGGTTTTTCATTTGTCACAGACGAAAATTAGGTAACGGAAAATTCTTGCATGTTTTGTAGCTCGTAAGAGTGTATCACTGAATCAGCAAACAGTTTAACACTGTGTTAAACTAACAACAGTAATATTATTGGTCCATTTATATGCATTGCCATAATAATCCACTTTTCTTTACATTTAAGCTCAAAACAGTACAATATCAAAAATAACCGTAACCCTTTAAAAATTCAGCAATAAATAGTCAATAAAGTGGTGTAAGACTGTATGTATTTACATTCTGTTTTTCAGTCTAAAATACAACATAGACTGCAATAGGACATTTGTGTGAGGCAGAAGCATAACAATAACTTAAAATTAAAAACATCATGTAATGGCATTAACCTAACATATATAGCACCTTTTGAAAGATGCAATGGTTGGCACGAGACAATTTATAAAACAAAACAAAAATGTATCTTATTGAATCTGCAGGATGTAACTTTTCTGTTCAAAATAAGTAGCTACAATTTTAGTCAATGGAGGAAAAATTTATTCATAACGTTTTACTAAATGCTTCATCCTGATCAGGTCATTGTGGATCCAGCACCTCCCGTACACACTGGGTCCAAAGCACAAACACCAGTCCACCTAATTTTTGACATCCAGGGGCAATATAAATCAGCCAATCCTTCATCTACAGGAGTTGGGAGAGAACCACAATGCCTACCAGTAAAGTAATAAACACTCAAAACATATTATTGTTTATTCCAATGCTGCTGCATATTGCCCAGAAAGGATAAAATATTCAGTCTGAATTCTTGGGTTGGATTAAACTGCCAGTGTGGGGTGAGGTACAGTAACATCTTCCTACTCAAGAAGGCTCCAAATTCCTAAATCCCAAAAAGTTATATACTAAAACTTGTCCACTGGATCATCATGCAGAACATATCTGAGGTGATGATGATTACACAACTTCAAGGTCATTGTATATTAAAATATACAACCAGTTATGTTAACAAATTCAGAGGGTTATAAGGATCAGTAATCATACGACTATTAGAAACACATGCCTCAGTTTAGCTAACCATGTCTTGTATGCATGGCTACTCTTTTATTTTCTATACAATGTCCATCGTAGGTCCTACAACACAGTCCTCATAAATTAGAGTGACCAGACACCCAAAATGTACAAAAAAGTAATCCATCCTTTGGGCTGTTTCTAAAACATTCCATTATAAAGTATGCTGTTAAATCCAGAAGTATAATATTATTCAATAGTTCAAGAATGAATATAATGGAACGGTTCTTGTTTATTTCAAAAAAGAATTTTTGTTTTACACAGGAGTTTCTCCTCTGTACAGGGGTTTTGGCAGTCTTGGAAATGACAATTCCTCTTTCCCAACAGGTCTGAAGTAACGGGGGCACCACACACTCATGTCCTTTAGCATAAGATCATTATTCACAGAAAGGTGTATCAGGTAAGTATACACATTACTGTTATTGATGATTTTATGTCTCTGCAATTGTGCTTCCTTAGTTAAAGTGAAGATATCAAATTCTGTTCCTTTTCATACCATAACTATGTTGTGCTTTTAGTTTTACAAAGTACACATGTACGATGACAGCAAAGAGATGTCTGCATGTTCCAAAGTGCAAATGGATAGGTCAAATGATGTTTGTATGTTTATTTGTGTTTGTATACATGTGTCAAAAATTCTGACATCACACGCTACGAGGCGGTCTCTGTTGTTCATGGGTGCGGCGGTTGCGCCCCCTCTTGTTCTCCTGGAGGTGTTTCCACTTGGCTGTGCTGGCTGGTGTTCTCCTGGTTGCTGGACTGCCTCTCTTGCCCTGACTCTGAGATTCCTGAGATCTCAATGGTGTTGAGGTGCTTGGATTTGGCCTGGAGTTCTGGTTCTCTGTGGTAGTTGTACTCTGTAAGCCTTGGCGTCTTTGTGTCCCAGGTGACTTTGGTTGATTAGGATTAGAGTTATTTGTAGCTTTTGGGCTGTCATTATAATTCTGCAGGTTTACGCTGGCAGACTGGGCGCCCCTCTGAGCCTGGGCAAGCCCAAGCCCAGCTTTGGGAGGTTTCTTGCCACGCTGCTTGCGCTCCTTCTTCCAGACATGCTCGCAAAACTCATCCACGCTGTTGAGGTCCGGGTGCTCTAGGATGCTCAAGAAGTCTTGATACCAGAGCTTTTGTTTGGCTGAGTTGCGATCTGCAGCACCTGTACGCAGCAGCAGTTCCCCCACACGTTGAGATGGGATGACCTGCAGAGTGAGGCGAAGCAAAGGCTGGATGAAGCCGTGCTCCACAGCATGGCAGAGATACACTCCTGTGTCGGCTTGGGTCAGACTGCGAATCAGTAAGCCACGATCAGTGTGACTTACCCTCTCATCCACCTTAATCTGAGACAGGGAAAGAAACAGAATGGTGTTGCAGTTCAATAAACAATGGTTCACAGCAGGGGTGATCATTCTTATCTACAAAGAACTACTATTACAGAAGGTTTCCATTTTAGCCTTGCAGGAGCTACACCTTCTCAGTAGATTTTTAAATCACCTTGGCACTGTGTGGTTTACAGATTCTACCTCTGCTGCTTTTAAATTCTTTATTATTAGTGAGAAATGTACAACCCCAAATTTGAAGAAAAAAAAAATCTAGGCATTTACTTTGACTTTTAATTCATTGGAGACAGTATGAACCCAATATATTTCATATTTTGTCGAATCAACCTAATTTCATTTGTTACTAGACATCCATTCCTGCATTTCAGGCATGTAACACATTCCAAGAAAGACTTAGGTGAACCTTTGTCAAGCACTACAATATGTTATATTCACAAATGGCGCTTTAAACGTTACTGTGCCAAAAAGAGCCCTTATGTTTGACTATGTTCAGAAGTGGCATCGATTTCTCTGGGCTTGGAGGCATCTGGGATGGACCATCACAAGGTGGACATGTGTATTGTGGTCATAAGAATCAGTATTTCAGATCTTCAAGACAACAAGGACCATGCAGACTGTTATAAACAGTAAGTCCATAAGCCAGGGTCTGTCGTGGTATGGAGTTGTGTCAGTGCCCTTGGCAAAGATAAGACAATGCAAAACCACAATCTGCACACATTACAAAGGCATGGCTATGGGTATGGGTTCTGTACTAGCCTGCCTGCAGTCCTGACCTGTCACCAGTAGAAAATGTGAAATGTTTGAGGATGGCGACAACTGCATACTGTTACACACCGTAAGACACCTTAAGAAGTAAAAGCTGAAACACTTCATCAATTGGTATTGTCAGTGCCAAAACATCTTTTAAGTCTTATGAGAAAGAATTAGCAACAATACTAAGTGGTAAATGCTTTACCAACTTTTTTTTTAATGTGTTGCAGGCTGAAATGCAGGAATGAATGTACAGTGTATCACAAAAGTGAGTACACTCCTCACATTTCTGCAGATATTTAAGTATATCTTTTCATGGGACAACACTGACAAAATGACACTTTGACACAATGAAAAGTAGTCTGTGTGCAGCTTATATAACAGTGTAAATTTATTCTTCCCTCAAAATAACTCAATATACAGCCATTAATGTCTAAACCACCGGCAACAGAAGTGAGTACACCCCTTAGTGAAAGTTCCTGAAGTGTCAATATTTTGTGTGGCCACCATTATTTCCCAGAACTGCCTTAACTCTCCTGGGCATGGAGTTTACCAGAGCTTCACAGGTTGCCACTGGAATGCTTTTCCACTCCTCCATGACGACATCACGGAGCTGGCGGATATTCGAGACTTTGCGCTCCTCCACCTTCCGCTTGAGGATGCCCCAAAGATGTTCTATTGGGTTTAGGTCTGGAGACATGCTTGGCCAGTCCATCACCTTTACCCTCAGCCTCTTCAATAAAGCAGTGGTCGTCTTAGAGGTGTGTTTGGGGTCATTATCATGCTGGAACACTGCCCTGCGACCCAGTTTCCGGAGGGAGGGGATCATGCTCTGCTTCAGTATTTCACAGTACATATTGGAGTTCATGTGTCCCTCAATGAAATGTAACTCCCCAACACCTGCTGCACTCATGCAGCCCCAGACCATGGCATTCCCACCACCATGCTTGACTGTAGGCATGACACACTTATCTTTGTACTCCTCACCTGATTGCCGCCACACATGCTTGAGACCATCTGAACCAAACAAATTAATCTTGTTTTCATCAGACCATAGGACATGGTTCCAGTAATCCATGTCCTTTGTTGACATGTCTTCAGCAAACTGTTTGCGGGCTTTCTTGTGTAGAGACTTCAGAAGAGGCTTCCTTCTGGGGTGACAGCCATGCAGACCAATTTGATGTAGTGTGCGGCGTATGGTCTGAGCACTGACAGGCTGACCCCTTACCTTTTCAATCTCTGCAGCAATGCTGACAGCACTCCTGCGCCTATCTTTCAAAGACAGCAGTTGGATGTGACGCTGAGCACATGCACTCAGCTTCTTTGGACGACCAACGCGAGGTCTGTTCTGAGTGGACCCTGCTCTTTTAAAACGCTGGATGATCTTGGCCACTGTGCTGCAGCACAGTTTCAGGGTGTTGGCAATCTTCTTGTAGCCTTGGCCATCTTCATGTAGCGCAACAATTCGTCTTTTAAGATCCTCAGAGAGTTCTTTGCCATGTGGTGCCATGTTGGAACTTTCAGTGACCAGTATGAGAGAGTGTGAGAGCTGTACTACTAAATTGAACACACCTGCTCCCTATGCACACCTGAGACCTAGTAACACTAACAAATCACATGACATTTTAGAGGGAAAATGACAAGCAGTGCTCAATTTGGACATTTAGGGGTGTAGTCTCTTAGGGGTGTACTCACTTTTGTTGCCGGTGGTTTAGACATTAATGGCTGTATATTGAGTTATTTTGAGGGAAGAATAAATTTACACTGTTATATAAGCTGCACACAGACTACTTTTCATTGTGTCAAAGTGTCATTTTTTCAGTGTTGTCCCATGAAAAGATATACTTAAATATCTGCAGAAATGTGAGGGGTGTACTCACTTTTGTGATACACTGTATATCAAAAAATAAATGAAAAAAATAGCTTGTGTTCTTACTCTTGTTTACAATAATAAAAGGCAAAGTAAACGTAAGGACACCGTGATTTTTATTTGCATTTTCCATACTGTCCCAACTTTTAAAAATTTCTTCTGGGTTGAGAAGAATGGGATCATCAACAGGATAAAAGCAGCATTTAAAAGTTCAGTGAGTATGCGTTTCTACAGATGGAAGGCTGTAACCTGAGAGCGATTTGATTATTATCATTGCTATTGCAGGTTAAAGGGTTACCCAACACTGTCTATCTTAGATTACTATCTGTAAGAGCAACACAGCTGTGTGTGACTAAATGTCTGTGTCTGTCTGGACATCCTCATAATAGCAGTCCCATTGGAATCATCAATACAACCTTGGGTTGGTTTTTGTCTGTTAGGAGTCTGTGAAGACTCCAGTTTCTACCAGCCTCATAGAATCAAGCAGAAGGTGGACTGGCTGCTTTGAATTACCTCTATGTGTGAGTGAGCGAAGCTCTGTGATCAACACTGGTGCCACTAACCTATTACAGTTATGGTAGACTACACAAATGGAATGAATTACAAAGTGCTATTGGAGAAGAAATGAACTGACCAAAGGAAGAAAAATAAAGAGTCACAATAACCCCAAACATTATGCCAAAAATAACTCAAAACTGAAATGTAAATAAAGAAAAATTTGCATTGACTTGCCAATTTCCTATAATCTATCAATAGAAATAGGAGGGCAGTTGTAGCCTAGCGGTAAAGGGACTGGACTAGTAATCAAAAAGTTGTTGGGTCAAGCCCCACCACTGCCAGGTTGCCACTGTTGGGCCCTTAAGCAAGGCCCTTAACCCTTACTTGCTTAATACACTGTCACAGTACTGTAAGTCGCTTTGGATAAAAGTGTCTACTAAATGCCGTAAATGTAATCTTATCATTACAAGTCAACCAGAGGGACTCTCCGAACCTTGGGAAAATAAAGACAATAGAAATAGGACAAGACTAAACCACAATGCTGTAAAAAGCTCTTTATTACTACTTACTGCATATGTCTACTTTGCAAAAAGGTACTTTTGTTATTGAATTGTATTGTCTGAATGCTTTACACTAGTGCAGGGGTGCACAAACTTTACTTGCTGGGGGCCTGATGGAGTAAAAAATATGCAAAAACAGACCTTTTGTAATAAAACAAATAAAAATATAACAGACCTACCTACTTGCTAAAAATGACTTTTTTCTTTTTGAGTGACTGACTAATTATCTATCTTTGACAGTGTTGTGTAAACTAAGATTTTGCCGATTTCAATCACACTTTTATAATTGTTTGTTTTATTAGGATTTTACATCATGTTTTACACTTTGGTTACATTCATGACAGGAACAGTAGTTACTCATTACACAAGATTCATCAGTTCACAAGGTTATATCAAACACAGTCGTGGACAATTTAGTGTCTCTAATTCACCTCACTTGCATGTCTTTGGACTGTGGGAAGAAACCGGAGCACCTGGAGGAAACCCACACGGACACGGGAAGAACATGCAAACTCCACACAGAAAGTACCCGGCGGCCCCACCTGGGGATCGAACCCAGGACCTTCTTGCTGTGCTACCCACTTAGCCACTGTGCCACCCCCCACTTTTATAATCCTAATAGGAAGATTGCTATACTTTTTTAATTAAACGTACACACTTCCCTCAGAACCCAGTAAAAAAACAATATTCATTTTTTCCAGCGCGCCTGTATCTTCTACATTTGCTTTTTGGGTTTTTTGAGCCGCCATGTTTATTAAAAAAACTCGGTAATGTTAATGTTTCGAGTCAGGGGAAACAATACAAGCAGCGTTTTAGATGTGTTTGTTTTGTGCGATAGCGACACCCAGAGTTCAAACAGTTCAAGTAGTTTTTTAAAGCTGCTTAATAGCAGACCAACTTTAATTTTATTTCTAAAATACCTCACTAGCCGTTTCAAAAATGGTAACGGGCCTTAGTTTGGACACCCCTGAACTAATGTATGTTTTGCTTAAAAATACAGTCACCAGTACATCACAGGAAAATCACACACTTACCCATCCACACATAAATATGAGTACCATTGTTAGAGTTGTAAACACACCAGTGCAGTGTTTTTGCTAGGGCATGGTATGTGAGACTGTATCACCAAAAAAAACCAAAAAAACATTGAACACATATACAGTGGTATCTTGAAACTCTACGTCAAATTACGAAAATCCAGATAAACACAGATACATATAAAGTTTTCAGTTATTCCACACAAATGCAGATTCGTCTCATATTCGCACTTTGATGACGTTTTACCGCACAGCTCAAGCCAAGTGCTGAGCAAAGCGGCAGTCGCACACAAGTTGAGTTTAAGTGAAACGTTGAGTTTAAGGGTACAAAATTCTTGATGAAGGGCATTGAATTTTAAAGATTTTGAGTTTAGGGGACATAGAGTTACAAGGTACCACTGTATGTAAATGATTGTGTGTGCATGTTTTACCTCAAGTTTTACTTCATCATTGGGTCGCTGAAATTGCCAGTAGATGACAGCACGCTGAGATTTAGAGCTGCACTCCAGGAACATACTGCTGTTCTCCACTCCATACACACTCCTTTCCTCTACACTGCTGTAGCCCTCAAGATCGTCTAGTGCAAGAACACACAACATACATATTCAAACACTTGTAGAACTTTATAGGTTTGTGTGTGGACATATGGCATTCTGTTTGTGTGTCCATCATTACCACTGTGTTGCAGATCAGAGCACTGGGAGAGAGGATCTCCATTTCTGATATCTTGACGTCTTGTTCTCCTGAAGAATGACAATACTTCATGTTATTCGAAACATTTGAAATGTTAACATTCTCCAATTACATTAAATCTTTATTTGCATATTTATATTTAGACTCTTATACTTACAAATCTTATACTATTTTTACTCTATGGCCTGTGATTGCTAACCTGCAACTAAGTGTGCTTACCTGTGTGAAATAAAACAAATAAATGTAAAAAAAACCCCAAAAAACAGAGTAATCCATTTATTTTTACTTGAGGGGTTGCCTGGTGGCACAACTGGTTGTAGGACCTACAGTATGTTTAATCATCTCCAGGAACTGAGGAGTTTCACAAGTTCTCCCTGTGTCCCTATGGGTTTTCTCTAGATTCTCAGATTTCCTCCCACCTTCCATAAGCAGGATGTGTCTAGTTGTGAGTGATTAAATGTGTACGTGTGAGATAGTGCTTTGTCCTGGGTGTATTCCTGTTTTGTGCCTAGTGATTTAGGACGGCACTGGACTCACCATGAACATAAAAACTTAGTAAAAATGGATGAATAAATAAATCACTGAATGGTTTTACATGCTCATTAAGTTACCTGCAAAACACAGACTTTTCGTGAACCAGTTTTACATTGTCTTAAATTCTAGTTTCTGGTAGCAACGTGGTAAAGAGGTGTGATTCATCTGTATAATATGGATTTCTTATACCTCCTAAAAACAAAAAAATAAAAAGTGTATGTGTGTGTGTGTGTGTGTGTGTGTGTGCTGCCCTGAAATGAAACTCTGTCTTATCCAGGGTGTGTTCCTGCTTTGCATTCAGTGCTTCCCTAACCAGGATTAAGTAGTTAGTGTAACATACAACCCTAAATCAGAAGAACCCAGCCCACATTAAATCACGGTGTTCGCAGCGGCTATGCTGCCTTGCCATCTAGACAGGCAGGAAGCACTGTCCAGCTGTAAGTGAGGAGGCAGCAGTCAGAAAGACCTCAACTGCCTTAAGGATTGGCAGGCTGGGGTGGACAAAACAGCTTAACGTGCCATGTCAGCCTGACGGCACAGCAGTAGAAGCTTTGATGAACACAGGCTCCACTATAAGTCTGTGTGGCTTATAAAAACTACTGGGGTGGTAGGGAAGCAACAATCAAACAAATTAAAACTGTAACATGTCAAGTGGTGCAGGTCCAGGGAAAATAATTGCTAAAACCTGCACCACAATAATAGCATACTGGGGTTCGACGTCCGGGCCACCATGAACACCACCGTCGAGTTTGCCTTACCAGGGCTAGAATTGAATGGCATATTTAATAATACTTATCCACATACTGATACATAAATATAATCCTATCAAGATTATATTGCTTTTCTCTCATGTCAGTTCAAGTGCATTTAGGACAGGTTTTGTCATGCCATACCACTAGAGTGCACTGTTGCACCAGTCAAACAATAGTATTTCACTACAGCACATAATTTGACAACCTTGGCTTTTAGAAAACGTGAAAAAAAAAATGTTGGCATGTACACCAAATTCTGGGAGGCCAGTTGGTGAATAGCAAAGTGAGTCATGGCTGGGAGCCCTTCCATAAATGCATTATGGGCCTCCACACTGCAATTGCTCCTGAAGTCCAGTTAGAACAGGGGTGGCATGGTTTGTAGACCTGGATGCCTTTTTTTTAAGTCTGTCTGTGGGCTAGACTGGACCATTTTCCAAGCCGTGTGCTATGTTTGTGCTACACGTCTACCTTTCTATTACCACCATATGCTAGAGACAGAGGCCTGCCTAAGCCTCATATCCTTTCATATTTTTCAAATACAGAAAACTTCCTGCACTGAATTAGAAACTATGCAAAATCTTTACTGGTTATTAGAACCAGGCCTGTTTTGTTGTAACAGATAATAAAGAACAGATGCTAATCGTTATTGCAGTCAAAGAGGAGTTTGGGGGGAAAATCCAGAGATCAGGCTATAGATCAGACCGACCCAGCAGGGGAGAACTGATATAAGCAAGAGCTTTAAACACCTTCACTTTGTGTCACAGCACCTCTCAATTCTTATCTCTCACCATCCCCAGGTCTTAAAATATCCCTCTATAAATCTTCAACTCTCTTTTTTGTATTTTCTCTAGCACTCCATTTGACTGTCTGGATGGGGTCACACCCTGTAATTCCATCCACTCACACATCCACCAACACAGAGACCTTGTCTAAGCCAATCAGGACGTGTGTGTATGAGGTGTGGTATGTCACTTGCTTCACTGGCTTCTCATTCATTTGCTGCTGATAGTCATGTTTTGTTAGGTGTGTTTAGATGTGTTTAGATTATGGTGATTTTTTTCATTAAGCCTAGCAAGTAGCAGTGTATGATTTAAAAAAAAAAACATACAAACAAAAACAATGAGATGTAATACTACAAAAACTATTAAAATGGTAATACCAAAATGCAACAATATAAATTGCTGGTAATTTAATTATTAAATAATGAATTTAATTAGTAGTTGAATGTGTTTTTGTCAACCTGTGATAAATATACACCCTGTTAACCATACACACCTGTTTGCCTTACACTCAATGTTTCCCATTAGTTATATTTCAGGATGAAGCTGTAAGTAAAATGAATAAATTAATGGATCAGCCTTCCCAGGTTTTTCTTAAGAGGTGTGGAATGCATGCAGGTCGTTTCATAAAATCAGAATGGTCTGTTCAGGAGATGGGCTTAAGTGTTTCTGTATCGCAGGTGTAGATCTGGAAACGACTTCTCTGTCATATATTTAAAACATAGACTTGTAATACAAAAGGCACTGACACAGCCCCATACCATGACAGACACTGGCTTTTGGACTTGTTGCTGATAACAGTCTGGATGGTCATTTTCGTCTTTGGTCCGGAGCACACATCGTCCATTTTTTCCCAAAAAAGACCTGGAATGCTCATTCATCTGACCACAATGCACGTTTCCACTGTGCGATGGTCCATCCTAGATGCCTCAGAGCCCAGAGAAGTCGACGCCGCTTCTGGACATGGTTAACATAAGGCTTCTTTTTTCACAGTTAAGTTTTAAGTGGCATTTGTGCATGTAACTCTGTATTGTAGTGCTTGACAAAGGTTTGCTAAAGTAATCTCTCGCCCATGTGGTTATATCAGCTATTGTTGAGTGGCGGTTCTTGATGCAGTAACGTCTGAGGGATAGAAACATCAATAATTTTCTCATGTATTTGTTGACAAACTGGAGATCCTCTGATCATCTTTGCTCATCAAAGACTCAGCCTTTCCTGGATGCTGCTTTTGTACCAAACCATGATTACAATCACCTGTTGACTTCTCCTCTTTGGAATCACATCATTATTTAGTTTTTTCACCTCATTACTAGACCTAAATTGCCCCTGTCCCAACTTTTTTTAGAATGTGTTGCAGACATGAAATGCAGGAATGGAGGTATATTAATAAATGAAATGAAGTTGAGCAGATAAAACATGAAATATCTTGGGTTCAAACTGTCTGCAATCAAATAAAAGTCAAAGTAAATGTAAGGAACACTGCATTTTTATTTTATTAGCATTTTCCATACTGTCCCAACTTTTTCTGATTTGGGGTTGTATTATCTTAGTTGAAACTGGAAAAAACTGGGATGATTGAGACTATAGGTTGTTGGAGTATACTAAATATGTTAATTAGATTTTTGAACATTTACATACTTTTTAAGAACAGTTGTTTTTCAAAAGCCAAATGGTTATAAGAACTGGTTGTCACATAAATTGACCAATGCTTTTGCGTACTTAAAACCAGGTGTCTAAAGCAGGCAACATGGAGCGGTGTATACAAATCATCCATCATGGACACAAATGCAGTACACAAAACAATGATAAATTCTTAATATGCCAGAAATCGAACAGATTTGTTGGCAATCACAAGTAAACACAAATGGAAGTGTTTATGGCTGAGAGTAACTGCTCAGGATAATAAATACGATTGATTGTGTCTGACCTCTTAGCAGTGGGAAAGTATCTGGAGCACTCTGTGCCGTCCCAGGCGCAGTACGGATCTCTGGCCAAACAGCATTCAGCACATGCTTTTCCATACACCTCACAGCGATGCAGTGGCATTTGCGATATTCCCATATCTGAACCCAGGTATAGCTGTTGCTGTTGATGCAGAGCAACACAAAGCATTGTGGTCAAACTAACATCAAATTTTGTTATGCTAAATGCTGTCAGCCAACATCCATGAGCAGACAAACCTGTTTAGTAGACAGTTCCATAGCAGTGATTGCGGTTGGCATCTATGTGGGGAAAATAAATTTAGATTTATTTATTTTGCTCACTTGCTGTAGTAAAAAGTTACTTTTTAATAATTATTTTTCATTAGGAGCCTACACTGAAGACGGTCATCTCCTCAAGCACCACCTCCTCCAGATCATGCCAACTTTCCCTGGGGATGGTCACCACCTTTAGAACTGTGCCCATATCTGTCGGCAAAACAGCAACAATACGGTTAACCAACCAACAGCTGATGTTTGTGATCAACTCTGTATGTTAAAGCGCATCTACATGAGTTGGTTATTGCATATACTGGATACTAACAGAACCTAAGAGAGGGATTTTGGCTTAACGTTGGGTGTGAGTGAAGTCTCAATGGGGCATGATCCAACGTGTGAATGTGTGAATGTGAAATGTGAATTTTAGGACTCTAAAGACAGAGCTCACAGTAACAGCCATTCTTTGAGTATGCTGTTTTCCAAACCCCACCCTACCATATTAAATAATATGTCTAATTAGTAGACTACATATGGTTGGTATATACTATATAGCGCATTTAATTCACTTTGGACTACAGCCAATGAATCATGTGCATATGCTGTGTCATCAATTTTTTACATTTATTACTGAGACAATGCAGAGTAAATGCAGAGTAAACGGCAAGCCGGAGCTTAACTAGTGGTTAAGGTACTGAACTAGTAACCAGAAAGTCGCTGGTTCAAGCCCCACCACTGCCAGGTTGCTGCTCTTGGGCCCTTGAGCAAGGCCCTTAACCCTCAATTGCTCAGACTGTATCCTGTAACTGTAATGTAAGTCGCTTTGGATAAAGGCATCTGCTAAATGCTCAAAATGTAAATACTTGCTTAATAAATAGGCATGACAATATATGCAACACAAGTGCAAACAATATAATATACTGTACATACGAGGGATCAAAAAGTTTCCACACTTTTATATTTTGGTTGGAAACGGTGAGGGTGGGAGGAGAAGTAATCGGTCGTGTCTGAGAGACTGAGAGAGCTTATAGTCCGGATTTAGTGCCAACTAATTTCCACCTTTTTGGACCATTCAAAAAAGCTTTAAGGGGAAGAAGATTTTCAAGTGATGATGATGTGAAAGCAGTGGTGCATCAGTGGCTACACGTTCAACCAATAACATTAACAACCAATAACACAGAATGCATGGGCGAGAAGAGGACGGCTGTGCACGTGTCGAATGAGTACAGTGACGTGCTCTCCTCGGATGCAATCTGGCATCTATCAGCAGCGGAAGACAAAAATTGAGTGCGCTAAATGGGGAAAATGGGGAGAAAATGCATAAAAAAAAAAAAAAAAAAAAAAAATATATATATATATATATAAAGTAAGTAAAAATTTTTTGCTTATTGTAATCAGATCTGTAGTGGAGCTGTGTGTCACCAAAACTACCTGCTGCCTTAGTGCCACCTAATTTTAGATTACTTAAAATACAGTGCTATAAAAAAGTATTTAATCTTTTCTAATTTCTCAAAATAATTGCCCCTTAGTTACTTACTCAACCAATTAACTAAATACAGTGGTACTTAACTCAACATCCCCTAAACTCAAAATCTTTGAATCTTTGAAATCTTCATCGAGAAATTTGTACCCTTAAACTTAACGTTTCCCTTAAACTAGATGTGTGTGCGACTGCTGCTTTGCTCAGTGCTCGGCTTGAGCGGTGCAGTAAACCGTCATGCTAACATGAGATGAATCTGCATTTGTGTGGAATAAACGTCAATAAACGTTACTCTGAAAGCTCCACGTGTCTGTGTTCAGCTGGATTTTCCTCCTGTTTTACTTTTAAACTTGTGTTACAGTCAGGCTTCTGAGAAATTGTAAGAATCAGAATCAGCTTTTCCGAGAAAGTCTAAAACACTTATCATAAAAAAAATAATGTAACTTTGTAATGAAATGTATTAAAACAGAACGACACAAACACTAAACCTCTCTTAATTATTACCGCTTATTTGTTCTTTCCACCAATTACCAAGCATAAGAAAATAAAAAAGAAGTAAAGGCAAAGTGCCGGTTTTGTTGCAATATATTTATTTTTAACTGTTTTTAATTGTATTTCAGTGTTTTTTATATTATATAAATTTATTTATATAATTATATATATATATATATATATATATATATATATAGTTATTTTCAGTGTTTAAGTGTCGAAAACAACCCCATTGTTTTACATTAGCCTAAAATATATGCAGTTCCACAGGGCCATGGAACACATTAACAGGTTTCACATAATCCTTATGGAAAAAAAATACCTTAAAACTCAACGCCGTTTAAACTCAATGCCACTCAAAGCTTTTAACAATTAGAAAAGAAAATTCAGTCAAATATGGTGCTACTAGTGTAATAAGGAGGAAATGCTTTGCTACTTCAAGGCCTGGGTAACATGTTGTAATTGATTGAATCATGAATTCTGCTTTCTACCAAAAACTAATATGCTGTAGCAGGATCTCTAAAAGCATTATATGTATGAATTCCCTCCAGTGTATCTGAATTAAAACCTTAAAATGTTCCACAACAATGTAAAAGACTATGCAGTTAAATTGAATTTATAGTAAAGACTATGGTGAAGGATGGCTATTGTATTGGTACAGCTTATACTCTCCTGATAATAATGCTTTACTGTTGCACCACCTGGATGTCTGGGCTTAGGTTTAATTAAGCTAAACACACAACCTACGCTGATGTACATGAAATGTGATGGTTTGATGAGAGTTTACTAGCCTGTTCCGATAAACATGACATCATACTGTCCATCCTCAGCCTCCACACGGTCCACCACCAGCTGAGTAAACTGGTACTCAGCATCTGTGCGCACCACAATAGGCCGACCACCTATAGGCTGCACTGGGTTATACATGGCAGGATGCAGACGAGCAAACATGATTACATCATCTGGAAGATCTTTGGTGGAGTCAAAGCCACCAAAGGTTTTACTGGGGCACTGGAACAGAAGGTGTTAAAGAGAGGAGTTAATACCTTAACATGAATATAATCCAGTAACTAATTTATAATTAACCTAAATGTTGGCATTCTGGATGATTCTTTAAATGCATTTTTCCCCCATTTTCCTCCCGATTTAGAGCACTCAATTTGTCTTCCCCTGCTGAGGGATACCCGATTGCATCCGAGGAGAGCACAGCAGCCCTCCTCTTCTCGCCCCTGCACTCTGCACAGTCGTCTCTTCTGCCAATCAGGGTCCTTACACAGCGTATGAAGACCCACCCACCCACCCACCCACCCACCCATAGTCTGGTCCCCACCCTGCAGATACGGTGGCCAATTAGTATCTGCTGCAGACATTGCCAATTATGCCCGCCAGATGGCGCCCAGCCGACCGGTGGCAACACCGAGGAGTTCAGAATCTCGGCACTGGTGTGCTAGCGGAATTTTTTTTTTTTTTTTTAATTTAGCACGTCCAATTTCGTCCCATCAGAGATCAGACATCTCATTAGTGCGGATTCCTGCTCCTGATTGGGGCTGACGAGGCCGTTCCACGCCTCCTCCGAAACGTGCACAGCCAATCGACCGTCTTATCACCCACACTTGACGAGTGTAGCGTGGCAGAGTACTGTGCACGGAGGATCACACACTCCGCCACACCCCCTCCCGTCTGCATACAGGCGCCACCAACCAGCCAGCAGAGGGCGCAACCGCCCCGTTCCTGAGAGAGCATCCCCTACGGTCTTATGTCCCGCCCCCCACCCGGACAACCGGCCAATCGTTGTCCATAGCCACCCAGCCTCGACCGTGAAGGCAGAGCTGGATTCGAAACGACGCTCCTTCGAAATCCAGCTCTGGTTGCAGCGCGTGTCTTTTACCGCTGCGCCACCTGAGCGGCTGAGCTGCATCTTAACAGTTGCATTCACTAATAGGTCTAAATGCCAGACCTCCATGTGTTGTTAGTATTTGACAGGTTGAGAAATTATGTATCCCTTTAAGCAAAAGTAGCACGGTGCTATGCTGTCCAGTGGCTTGCTAAATTAACAAGAGAAATATTTTACTACTGTAGTAGCTACAAATAAATAAATAAAACTCACTGTGCCTGGGCGGGGATAGGGCACTCTGCTTTGGAAGGGCACCCACTGGTAGTTTGGCCCATCTCTGTGGGCATAGGGGCCCAGAAACACCCGCCTGATGTCAGCCATGCTGTACATGCAGATAGCTGATCCTTGAAAGATGTTACTGTGAAGTATAAAAAGAAAACGTTTTGCTTCTAATCAGATCTGCAGTGAAGCTGTGCATCACCAAATCTACTCACTTCACCACAGTGCCACAAAATTTTAGATTACTTAGAATACAGTGCTGTAATAAGTACTTGCAATTGCATTTATTTGCATAAACATAATTGCCTTTATAGTTACTTGTACTTTTTTATACTTTTATAGTTAACGTATACCTTCAGCCAGATATGGTGCTACTAGTGTCATAAACTGAAAATGCTTTGCTGCTTCATGGCCTGTGTAACTTGTTATAATTGGTGGGATCATAAATTCTGCTCTCTACCAAAACAACTGAGATGCTGTGGCAGGAGCTCTAAGAGGCATTTTACAGTATGTATAAATTCCCTTCAGTGTATCTGAATTAAAACAATTCCACAAAGCTAAGTTAGCCAGGATTCTCCACAACAATGTTACCGCAGTTACTGAAAGCATTTGGTTGCAATATTGCTGTTAAATATTGCTGTTAATTTTTCATGTGTCTAGATTATGTTGCGGAACCTTTTTGTCCAATCAGTGAAATAGCCATTTAATATCTTAAACCAGGGGTGCCCACACTTTCGTGGCTTCAGATCTGCTATTTCAGTCGACAGGTCATCGCGATCTACTTTTTAAAAAGGTTGGCCTCATCATTTTTTAAAAAAGCTTTAAAGCTTTTTTAAAATCTGCTTCAGTTCCTATATTGATATTCAGCATTACAGGGCAAGCGACTGAAAAATCACAGGAACCTTATTTTGATGATTTGCACTGAATGGTGTCAGCCAGGTTTATGTAGTAAAAACAATAGCACTAGCTGCTGATGCCAATTCTCAAGCAGTCTTCCAAGTGTTCATCAGTAAGAGTGAACCGATACTTAGACTTAATTATTTTTATGTGGGAAAAGGCTGATTCACACAAGTAGTGTGATCCAAAAAATGCTGTCAAATATGCGGCACATTTGTCTTATGTTCGGATATTTTTCCTCAGCCAGCAAGTTCCAAAATTGTCCAGCAGAGGCCCTTGACTTCATATGTCAGATTGTAGGGTTAAACTTTCTTCGTCAGCTTCGTCCACATATGAATGAAATAGCTGTCTTTGCAGTGGTCTTGCCCGAATTGAATTGTTTTTGGGTCCTTTGTGATTGGTTGCGCACTCATCTTCACAAACGGTGTAGGTTACAAAAGGAAAAATGGAAATATGGCGCAAACTGGCTACTGATGAATGAAGACTTACAAGATTAGCAGTGGTGTCCAAACTTTTTTCTAGGAGGGCCAGATTTGATAATGTGAAAGTGCCCGAGAGCCAACAGTCCCTGATGACATTATTTTAAACAATAAAATATGCATATAAATACACTGTTATTTAATAATTTTATTTTCATACAGCGAACAAATGAACAATTTAGAACATACAGAACAAGCTATTTGAATTTCAAACTGAACTTTAAAACTTTCAGAAACTCTGTAAAATAAAAGACTTTGCGCACTAAAAGAACGACACAGGAACTCTGAGTTTCTCTAAATTATTACTGGGCATAAGTTCTCTCCACCACTCAAATTCTTGGGTAGTTGTTTTACAATACCTCACGTTAAATTTTGTCCACGTTAATTGCTGTTCGTACAGCCTGTGTCGCTTTTATCATGTCATATCAATGAGTACGTCTCATTCACGGTTTTGCCGTTTCTCATGTGAATGCGTACTTACACCGTGTTGGTGCCACCATCTGGTAGAAAGGGGAATTGCATCTTGAATTAGTATAATTTATTTTGTTTCTGTTTTGGTTGGCCACAAGTAATGCAGTTTAAGACAAAAGACACGGGCCATATTAAATCCGACCTTGGGCCGTGATTGGCCCGTGGGCCGGACTTTGAACATGCCTGCTTTAGGCAGACTGAGGCATAGCTATGGTAACAAACCGCAAATTAAAGAAACAGTGGCCACATTTCATGTTAATCACGTTGACCTGTTTGAATGAAGCCTGCACAGTGCGATCAATTTGTAGATCGCGATCGACTGGTAGATCACGATCGACGTATTGGGCACCCCTGTCTTAAACCGTGTGATGTGACAAACACAAAAATAAGGAAAATCTGGTGAGGGAAACTATATTTTCATGGTGCTGTACAAAAGTGTGTGTGATTGACTATGTGCATGTGTTTTAGTGGGTGAAAGAGTAATTATGTATGTAAAACAAATGGAAAAGCATTTGTAAATTTTTAATTAGCACAAAGTGAACACTAATTCTGTTCCACTCAGTCAGAAACACACACACACACACACACACACACACACACACACACACACAGCAGAGGTTTTACACATACACATACAGTTATTATGCTCACCCACACTTGAATAAAACATTGATTCAGTGCTAAAGCCTTCGAGCCTCATTAAGTGGTAATATTAAATGCTGGTCCCAGAATGCACTTCAATTTATCTTCACAAGCACTTAGAAAGCCAATTAAATCGAACTAATTCCTCCAAGCTGGTAATTGAATTTTGAGGGTCAATTTCTTTCTCTTTTTTGCATATAAGATGCAACCAGGCAGGAATACTGCACTGGGTCTGTCTGAAACACTGGCTGCTCTGCTTTTGTTAATATGACAGTGATTAATCGTGATGTCCTTGTTCTTTTCCTAATCTCTTACGTACATACACACACAAGCAATATGTGTGAATACAATGCATGCCCATTTATCATCTTTAGAGACTTCCTCTATCATGTAAATAGTTTTTCTGCTTTTGATTCACCCACCTTCCTATCATAATCACATTTCCTCCAGACTTGGCTAAGAAGCTGCTGATCAGGCAGCAGGTATAAATGGAGGCTAAATATGAAATGGAAGGGTCTTTCTTTTACAAACAAAGCAAAATAAGATAAAAACAGATCAGATGCATCCTGGTCATTAAATTAAATACATGTTCTGCCATAAAAAGAGTGTTTGGTGTTTAGTATTACCTGGAGGTAGTGAAGACAGCATAAATTACAGGGTTCTTTGGGTCTTTGGCACTCATTAAAAATACATCCTCTGAAAGGACAGAAAATTGCAAAATATTTTTCTTAGACAGGTTTTATGGCTGTTTTGTGTTTAAAAAAAAGAAATAAAAAAATGCCTACTTACGTAGTTCATCAAAGTGTGTGTCTATTCCATTGAGCCCTGGAACTGAACAGGTGAGTTTAGCTTTTAGAAATGTAGTCCATTTGTTCACTAGACTTCTATGTCCTCCCTCGTCATTCTGTGGAAATATCACACAAATGCATTCATTATATAAAAACTGCTTTTAGTATAATCATTTTAAATTCATTATATAGCACAAAAAGTGGACATTCTATTAAGAATAGACATCAGTATAGCTAGAACAGCCTTCATGCTTCTGGAATCTGGAGTGTGTCTGTGGTAGTTGCAAATTCAGTTCAAAGAGAATTGTTCTTTTCAGGGAAACCCACTCCTGTGGAAAATAGTTTTTTTGTTTTCTCTATATTTCTGTGACTTAAGTTTAAAGAACAAATTTTAGTTTTGTGTGGAAAAGTTGTAAAATACACTAAAAAACAAGAATTGGTGACTCAAAATTGATTCTCTAGTACGAAAAATCCAATGTTTTTATTGACCAACTTAACAGTATTTTGTCGATATAAAAATAGAATTTAATGCCTGCAACACACTCAAAAGTTGGAACATAGATCTGTCATTTTTTAATAATTTGTGAGAATATTAATTGTTGTCGATTGTTGCTTGATACAACACTTCAGCTGCTAAACAGTCCTGAAGTGCGGTTGTCTGATTTGCCTCTTACAATTCGCACCATACATTTTAAAGTGTTTTGAATTGATTGACAATTCTCTTATGAAGTTTGGCACAACGTTGTTAGCTAGGTCCCATCTTTATAAATCTTTATGAATCTTTATGGTTCCTCCTTCTATAGCAAATCATTATACCCTCACTTGTTATGAATTCCTCTGCGTTTTCCTATTATGTTTCCCATATATAACTTCTATATAAATTCTATAAACGTTTTACTCTTCTTTTGCCCATGTACCAGCTTATTCAAGCAGATATCATATTCAAAAGTTGTTTATATTTACAAAATACAATCAATTTGATCAATGAAAGCATTAAGTCATTACCTTCTCCTTTTGTTAGTAATATAAAAGTTCAACAAAATCAACAAATGGCCGATTCTTTTTTTTGTTTATTACTCCGTACTAACATCCCTGCTCAAACCTCTGATCATTGTAGCTTTATGATACACATGCTTTATTAAACTTAGTGTGAGAGTTTGTGTGTTCAGGCTTGTAAATTTTTTGTTATTACATTAAAAACATTATCATTGTATTAATACATATTACTTGTAGTTTTGTGATCAGATTGTATTTCATAAGTATTTAAATATAAAAACCTTGCTAATGCCGCACAATTCATGTTTTCACTGCAACTGTAGATGTGTTTATGCATGGCTAAAACTGTAAAAGTATGCATATTGTTACCTTACACAGTTGTGCAATTCTTGAAATGGTAGCTTTCCCTGTATGTTCTCCATCCATGGCATTTTCTTTGAAGAACAGGAAGATTTTGTCATCCTCTGGGTTATCACTTTCAGGAATGAGATGAATGCCAACAAACTTGGGATCTTGCAAAAAAGACACATCGGGAACTTGTCAGCAGTAATCCCAATAAATTACAGTGTTGACAGGATGCAAAAGCTCTATGCCTTGCAAACCTGTGACTAAGCTATTAAGAAATTGAAAGCATATGGGAGTGATATAACACATCACTGACTGGATCTTACGTTAGACTAAATACTCCAAAAATACAAATAGCACTCACACACACAAACACATTCTTTTTAAAACATACTGTAAGTTACAATCATCACAGTTGTGGTCCAGGCACATCAACATATGCTGCGTTTTATTACACCACACTGGTTCTTAAGGGATATAGGGCTTAAGAGTGGAATGAAAAGCTCATGCTCGCATTTACCACTGGATTACTCTGTGTGTGTTTCTTTATGTTCATGTCCATAAATGTGTTAAGCAGTATAAAGCGCAGTATATAGCCCACCACAGCTGGGATCCGTGTTCGAATCTCAGCCATGCTATCGACTGGCCACGATTTGCTGTGTCTGTTGTGGCCTCTGCTGTCTAGTTGAGCAGATGGATGAATAATTTGTGTAGCAGCACTTTCTGTGACTCCATTGTGGGCAAAGAAAAGATTTGGTCAGAGACTACACCTCAGTCTCAGCCCTACTTGGCCAGCACGGGTGGCAGTGGTGTATATCAGAATCAACTATTTAAGAAGAAGTTAATCAATGCTTAAATAAAAACACATTATGAGTACTTAAGTATTTCACAAGACCAATTTAGGCATGGCGGGGGGTGGGTGGTGAGGGGCATAATTTGTAACTTTACTCCAGCAGACTTCCCATGTATTAAAATACTATTGAAATGGGAGACTAATGCATGCTTCAGACTTCAAGCTTTTTTAATCCAAATGGAACAAGTGTCACATAATAGCTTCCGAATGCAGTGTGTTAGGTTTGTGAGGAGACTGTGTCTATTGATAAGGGCTTGATAGAATAGCCGTCCAACTAATCCTGCAAACGACATTGGCTCTTTTGTGAAGAGGAGACAGAATTCAGAATGGCACAAAAAGTGAGATCTGATGTATCCCTGGCAACAGATGACGGGGATTAAGGTGTGAAAAAAACCTTCACATAAGCATCTTTTTTCATGACTTTAAGCCAGTATTTATGGCAGTGATGCGGACCCGGCGTTTGGGTATTTGATGGATGAAATAAGAAACGATCGCAGGACCAGATGAAGGGGATTAGCATCCTGGGAAAATTTGAGCCAGTTCTTATGAATGAAGTTGACCTTTTGTGTTTTGTAAGTCTCCGCTAATTCAGAGAATCTGTCAGAGGAAACATTCAGCAACCCAGCCCAGTTAATCTCCACTACAGACAAAGGCACATACACACTTACATATACTAACAGCTACAGCTTAGCTTGTTCCAAACAGCAATTCACTTTTAAATGCACGGTCTGTCTTACCATTCAACCATCTGGAATCATGTTGCTCAGTCCGAATCGGGTGCTGATCTCCGAGGGTCCTGAAAATAGCAAAATCTCGACCCATGAAGTCTGCTGACGTTCCAGAGTATAGCTCCCCATCTAAAAACATTAAAAAAGGTTAAGATTCAGATATCCTGAACTATTTTCCAGTGTATAAATCAAAAGTTGTTGCACTGACGTACCAAGCAGCAGGGAGGTTGACAACATCTTTGGATCATAGGGGCTTTTTCCACGTCCATTCTCAAAGTGGGACATGTCTAGCCTGTAAATGTTGTCCTGAAGAAGAGAGAAGAAATATTTAACCAAATATTATCAAAATTAAATAATCATGGGCGCAACACAGACATAAATCCTGAAAACACTGAATAATCATTACCAATTTATACAAATTTTTCACTCCCACCTTCCATAATTTTTGGGGGTGTATTACAAATTTGGTGGTGTAGAAAATTGAAAAAACTTTGTGTAAAGTTAGAACATAGGCAAAATGAGAGTGAAAAGTTGATAAAATATGCAGAATACAGTGTTTTTGAAATATCCCATAATGAACAGATGAATTGGTAATAGGTGAAGAAATCACGATTAGGCATAAAAGAAGGATCCACCAAAGATGGGTCATGGTCAGTGATGGGTCATGGCTCATGAGTTTGTGCCAAACAAACATTTGTGTGAAGGTACCATTGACATAGAAGTGTGTATTGGTATATTAAAGAGACACATGCTGCCATCAAGGTGACATGTCTTCCAATGGTAATTTCAGAAAAAAACAATGCCAGGTCTCATTCTGCATGCACTCCAACATGGTAGCTTCATAGGCACAGTGTGCATGTGCTTGACTAGCCTGTCTGCAGTCCAGATCTGTCTCCTATTGAAAATACATTATGCACTATGAAGAACAGAATCAGACAGCAGCAACCACTGACTGCTGAGCAGCTAAAGTCCTGTTTTAAACAAGAATAGAAAAAAAATCCACTTGCAAAATTGCAGCAGTTAGTGTCCTCAGCAGTGGCGTAACTAGGAACTCATGGGCCCCAGTGCAAAAAAAAAATGTGGGCCCCCTTAACAAATTTATATATATATATATATATATATATATATATATATATATATATATATATATATATATATATATATACAGTGGGGGAAATAAGTATTTGATCCCCTGCTGATTTTGTAAGTTTACCCCCTTACAAAGACTTGAACAGTCTATAATTTTTATGGAAGGTTTATTTTAACAGAGAGAGACAGAATATCAACAAAAAATCCAGAAAAAAACATTAAATAAAAGTTATAAATTAATTTGTATTTCATTAAGGGAAATAAGTATTTGATCCCCTACCAACCAGCAAGAATTCTGACCCCCACAGACCGGTTATGTGCCCATGAGGCACACAAATTAGTCCTGTCCCTGTATAAAAGACTCCTGTCACAGAATCAGTTTCTTCTGTTCAAATCTCTCGACCACCATGGGCAAGACCAAAGAGCTATCAAAGGACGTCAGGGACAAGATTGTAGACCTGCACAAGGCTGGAATGGGCTACAAGACCATCAGCAAGAAGCTTGGTGAGAAAGAGACCACTGTTGGTGCGATAATTCGAAAATGGAAGAAATACAAGATCACAGTCAAGAGAAAGGTGAGGTCAGTCCAGAATTACACGGGAGGAGCTTGTCAATGATCTCAAGGGAGCTGGGAGCACAGTCACCAAGAAAACCATTAGTAACACACTTCGCCGTAATGGATTGAGATCCTGCAGTGCCCGCAAAGTCCCTTTGCTCAAGAAGGCTCATGTACAGGCCCATCTGAAGTTTGCCAATAAACACCTGAATGATTCAGAGAAAGCATGGGAGAATGTGATATGGTCAGATGAGACCAAAATTGAGCTCTTTGGCATCAACTCCACTCGCCGTGTTTGGAGGCAAAGAAATGCCCGGTGGGGATAGTGTTCTTGGGGTCATATCCAGCATTTCTCTGCTCCCAGCTCCCTTGAGATCATTGACAAGCTCCTCCCGTGTAATTCTGGACTGACCTCACCTTTCTCAGAATCATTCTTACCCCACCAGGTGAGATCTTGCGTGGAGCTCCAGAGTGAGGGTGATTGACTGTGATCTTGTATTTCTTCCATTTTCGAATTATCGCACCAACAGTGGTCTCTTTCTCACCAAGCTTCTTGCTGATGGTCTTGTAGCCCATTCCAGCCTTGTGCAGGTCTACAATCTTGTCCCTGACGTCCTTTGATAGCTCTTTGGTCTTGCCCATGGTGGTCGAGAGATTTGAACAGAAGAAACTGATTCTGTGACAGGAGTCTTTTATACAGGGACAGGACTAATTTGTGTGCATCATGGGCACATAACCGGTCTGTGGGGGTCAGAATTCTTGCTGGTTGGTAGGGGATCAAATACTTATTTCCCTTAATGAAATACAAATTAATTTATAACTTTTATTTAATGTTTTTTTCTGTATTTTTTGTTGATATTCTGTCTCTCTCTGTTAAAATAAACCTTCCATAAAAATTATAGACTGTTCAAGTCTTTGTAAGGGGGTAAACTTACAAAATCAGCAGGGGATCAAATACTTATTTCCCCCACTGTATATATATATATATATATATATATATATATATATATATATATATATATATATATATATATATATATATATACAGTATATATATATATATATATATATATACAGTATATATATATATATAGTGGCAGTGAGATGGGTGGTTGAGTTAATGTTGTGGAACTAGACAGGAGATCAAAGCACTCCTTCAGTTCTCCTTGTTGTCTTGCCATGTCTTGGTGGGTTGGAGCTATACAGTCGAGTTACGTTATTATGACCACCAGCTAATATCCAGAGTAACCGCCGTGTGCAGCAAGGACAGCATCTAGGCAGGCTGGGAGTGACTCAATAAGGTCCTGGTAGGTTGTCATAGGTATTTGGGGCCATGCTGACTGCAGTGCATCCCACAGCTGCTGAAGGGTGCAAAGACGATGATTGAGGTGGTCCCACGATGCTGAATTGAGTTCTGGGGAATTAGGGGGTCAGGGTAGTACTTGGAAGTCCTGGTCATGCTCTTCCAACCAATGTTGGACATTTCTAGTCATGTGACATGTCGCATTGTCTTGCTGGAGGATCCCATCTGCCCCAAAGAAGAAAATTTTACCCATGGTACTTTTACCCATGACATCAATGAGGGATATATGTGCAGGCAGCCTATCGCACACCTTATATACCCACCAAGCCAGCTCACAAAACATGACTTCTTTCATGAGCTATGCGCTGCCGCCATTGAAAGTAGGAAGTGGTCATAATAATGTGACTTGACTGTGTACTTAACAGCATATTAGGTAGGTGATTCTAATGTTTTGGCTCATGTGTGTATGTAAAGTCTAAAATTTAAAAATGTAGCTTCTTGTGATGTACATTATCTTAAACAAGCCAACCTCTGCCCCTAAACTGGGGGCATAAATAATTTATAGTTTAACCATTGCATTTTCAACTAGAGAAAAGCCGGCTCATTTTATGCAGATGAATCACTTTTTTGTGACAAATGTCCCCCTCTCTCATTTTGCACTTCGCTGCTCTGAAATCGCTCACAAGGCATCAGCAGAAGTGTTATCCTGATATAAAAGCCTCTGAATAATTTATCTCTCTGTCCTCACCGAGTCAGTGTGTGAATTTGTTTGAAAGATGTTTAACATGAGCGTGGTTGCTTTGGAAATAAAGTGACTATAACATTGTAATTAACATGTATGTGTGTGAGTACATACTTCTGCTCTTTTACCGATCTCCAGGTAAGCACAAATGGGGTGGAATGCTCCAGTGCCACATACATACAGGTGGGTCTGGTTATACTGCTGCAACACCCGCACAAAGTTGGAGCAGTCCTTCTGAAAGTGAGACACAATATAAAATTCATCAAAATCTATAATACATGACATAAAAACATCACATCCTAAGAAACTGGCCTTAATATTTAGTCATTTCACTTTGTTGCCTTACTCAAGCAAAACATTCCAATAGATTTAGGAACATGACTGCTGAGATTAGCTATTCAGGCACAAGAGCATAAGACTGGGCAATGTTGTTGGGTCATATGGTGTGTTTGTAGGTGGCATTTAAATACACTGCTCTAAAAATAAGGGAAGACTTGAGTCGCCCAGGTGGTGCAGCGGGATATTCCTCTAGCACACCAGTGCCGAGATTCTAAACTCCTTGGTTTGAAACTGTGTGTTGCCACCGGTCGACTGGGTGCCAACTAGCAGGCATAATTGGCAGTGCCTGCAGCAGACACGGTTCTGCTAGGGCGGGATGACTGGATTATGTGGGTGGGGTCTTCAAACGCTCTGAAAGGACCCTGACTGGCAGATAGAGAGGAACCTGTGCAGAGTGCATAGGTGAAAAAGGGTTCCACAAAGGGCTGCACGCGGGTCAGAGGAGGCGTGAGCAGCAATATACCCACATCGACTACAATCAGGGATACCCCAGCAATGGAAGACAAATTGACTATGCTAAATTGGGAAAACATGTATAAATAAAATAGGGAAAAAAGAGGAAGACTTAATCATCATAGTATAATTCCAAGTCAATTAAACCTCAGTTATATGTATCTGCCCAGTTTTGCTAATTGCCAAGTGATTATGAGTCAATTTCACCTGTTTTGGTGTAAATGAAAGTGACAACAGGTGCACTGGAGAGGCAACAGCAAGACAACCCCCAAAACGGAATGTTTTGGTGCAACTTGGGTTGTAACTTTAATCAAGGTAGAACAATATAGTGACTAAAAAGCCACTAACCAAAAGAAAACAAAATCAAATGAATAAGTAGTCAGATTAGAAGCGTTAATGACCTTTGCCAAGAGCACTGACACAAACCATGACAGACCCTGGCTTGTGGATGGTCCTTTTCGTCTTTGGTCTGAAACAACGACCCTGATACATGTTTGTGCTATGTACTGGTTCTTCCCAGATGCACCGCTTGAGGACATGATTAAAAAAGGCTTCTTTTTTGCACAGTAATGTAACTTCATGATGTAATGCTTTACAAAGGTATGCCAAAGTAATCCCCTGCCTATGAGGTAATTTGGCTTTTGTACAAAATCATGATTACAATCACATCATTATTGCATTGTCATACTTATAATACTTCATTACTAGCCCACAATTGCCCCGTCCCAACTTTTTTGGAATGTGTTGGCTCTGTTAAGCACTGGATGTGGTCCAATGATAAAACTATAAGCATGTTTCTGGTCATATAGTGTATGTATATACACAGATTAGTCATAACAAAAAACCACCACCTTGTTTCTACACTCACTTTATTTTATTTATACAGTCAGTAATTGTAGAACTGCTCCTATATGGTAAGTGGAGCTGATAAAATGGATAGTGAGTGTAGAAACAAGGAGGTGGTTTTAATGTTATGGCTGATCAGTGTATAATTAATAGCACATAAATCCCTGAATCAGTAATGACATTGAATAAACAGCATACTGATGTACAAATCCAGCATATATTAAACACATTGCTCATCTCAAATAAATGTCCAGTAATGATTCGGGCAGCTATAATCAGTGAGTAACTGATACACTGACAAGATATAAACATGGACATACACCCTGTAGTTTCTAGACAGAACAGACTTTTAAATGCTTCCATGCTTTTATAATTTACCTAGACATGTCAGTAAAATGCCTTTGAGTTCCCACAGAAGGACTGATTACATTTTCACCTGTTATATCCATCTTAGTCTTTCAGTTCAATCTCATTAGCAAGTAAATGTGCATGTGTATCTGGTTCTGATTAGCGTTAAATCGTCAGCACATGTGGACAGCCGCTTTGCGGCATACGTGAGGAAGAGAGGAAACTCTTGTGTGTGATTGTTTAATCCATGAATGGCCTCAAGGTCTGTTTAATTAAGATACAGGAAGGACAGACTCCACAATAATAAACACATATTATACATTACAAACATCCATTTAGCACAGGAAACCCACACAAAACAGACAGTTATGTATATAATGACGTGGTTTACACACATGTCCATACAAAGATATAAATGCTTTTGTGTGCACACCCAAGCACGTAGACTCCCACACACACCCATCAATGACCGTTAAGCTAACAAAAGCGACCCATCTGTATAAACAGTGATTGTGCAGTCAGGTTCGTGACTGCCTGCTGAGGGAAGTGACAGGAATATCATTTAAAACACATAAGAGAAAGTGATGTTGCCATCTGTCGCATTCTTTCACACTTATTCTTTTTTTTCTACAGGCAAACAGGCTGAAAGTGTGTAGTTAAATACACACACTAAAAAGGTTTAATAAGTTTATTGACATAACTGTAGTTTACACAGGACAACTGCTCTTTTTTTATTAATGTAGTAATTAATTTTTAATTTTATTAATCATGTTTATAAGACCAAGCAGAGTCATTCTAACTTGCATAAAAAGTCTTTGAATTTATGCTTGGTAACCATCATAGGCCATTCAAATCTTTGCTTATAGCACATTTTAAAACAAAAATATCAGAAGACAACATTGGGTACCACTCCTGTCATCTAAAAATCTGAATCTGAGACAATAGTGGGCACAGGCTTGCCCAGTCTGGACAAGTGAGATTTGTAAAAGACTTTTTTGTTGCAAAATGCAGATTGTAGGGTAAGGGTAATTTCTCATGGCTAGCGTGAATCCCCAGACTCATGTCAACAGACGCATTTATTTTAGGCCACTAATGCCAGTCAAGCTTTGTTTGAATGCCACAGCTTATCCGAGTATTGTTGCCGACCATGTGCATCTATTTATGGCCACAAATTATTCATCCTATATTGGTTACTTTCAGCATGATAATGCACCATGTCACAAGGCACAAGCCATTTAAATAATGGTTACATGAACATGCCGGTAAATTTAGTGTAATTCAATGGCCTTCCCTGTTATCAGATCTAAATCAAACAAAGCATCTTTGGGGTGTAACACTGTAACAGTAAATGGTTTACATAAATAATGTGCTATAAACAAAATCTCCAAAAAAGGCTTTTAAGACCATGTTTTGGAATTCTTAACACAAATAAGTTAAGGTGGATTTATGAGCTAATGCAGTGGTCCCCAACCTTTTTTTGCAACACGGACCGGTTTCATATAAGATATAATTTCACGGACCGGCGTGTGTGAATCAGTGTGAATCCTGGGCTTTTTTTGCTGCAACGAGACATTGGTGATAGATAGCTAGATGGATGGATGGATGGATGGATGGATGGATGGATAAATGGATGGATGGATGGATGGATGGATGGATGGATGGATGGATGGATAGATAGATAGATAGATAGATAGATAGATAGATAGATAGATAGATAGATAGATAGATAGATAGATAGATAGATCACTTTATTAATCCCAGAGGGAAAGTCAAGTATTACAACAGCTCAAGGTACAATAGAAAAAAGTATTAAGTAAATAAAAGACTCAGTTAGAAATGACTTTTAAACAAAATCATTAATTAAATAGGCTCAAGGTGCATAAGAAATATTAAGTATTGTAGTACAATGTTGGTAGGAATAAATTTATATGCAATATGTAATATAATACAAAAATTACAAAAGTGTCTTGGGCATTAAATGTCCAGAGATGTGCAATGACATAAACAGAGTGACAGATCATGCTTCATGAGTCTGTCCTGATAGTCCTGGTATTAACTCAGTGAGCGATGATGTCCCGGCACAGTTTGTACCATCGCTGTTGGTACAAACGATTGGGGACAATTACACCCAAAGACTTTTGGAAATGTAAACGCTCTCGTAGCGATCTCTAATTATTTATTCTTTCTGTGCGGCCCAGTAATAAATGACCCACGAACAGGTACCGGTCCGCATCCCGGTGATTGGGGACCACTGAGCTAATGAAATCCTACCCAGTGTTTAAATGGTATTGATAAATTGGACAGCAATTAATAGTGCAGGAGTAGAATAGTGCTGTGGACCAGCAGTCATGATAGTGCCATTGTAAAATATGTGACACTGTCTGACATAATGTTTTTAATGGTTATTGTTAATGTTGAATGATGATAGCAACATTCATTCATTCTCTTATCCACTTAGGGTCGTGTGTGTGTGGGGGGGGGGTGCTGGAGCCTATCCCAGCTTTTCAATGGGTGCAAGACACACAGTAACACCCTGGACGGGGCACCAGTCCATTGCAGGGCAGACACACACACACACACACACACACACACACACACACACACACACACATATTCACTTATAGGGCAATTCAGTGTCTCCAATTAACCTGACTGCATGTTTTTGGACTGTGGGAGGAAAGCCACGCAGACATGGGGAGAACATGCAAACTCCACACAGAAAGGACCCGGACCGCATCAACTGGGGATCGAACCCAGGACCTTCTTTCTGTGAGGCCACAGTGCTACCCACTAAGTCACCGTGCCGCCCATGATGGCAACAATGCTGGTAAAACCTTTGTATAAATCCCTGCAAAAGCAATAGTCCCATAGCTAAACAAACCACACATCTACATATGTTTCAAATAAATACTACTTAGCTGTAACTGTAGAGTTACCCCAGGTGTAATGTGTGGCATAAAGTTAAGTTTATAATTTTGCTGAATTCAGTTAAGCAAGTTTAATTTGTTTACCTTAGAGGGCTATCCATCCCCCTACAAATTGTTTGAACCAATTAGCCCCAACATGTATTCCCAATTCCACTGGCAGAGGAACAGATGGAACACTCTATTCTTGCTTGGTACTTCAGCCCAGTGGGAGAATCAAGAGGCTCCAGGCTTCAGTGAAGGAAATGACTTGGTTATGTCCTAATCAAACATTCTCACTCGCTCACTTACAAGCAGATTAAACAACTCCGTTGCCAAAACATTTACACTGCATGTGGAAGCCTGGCTGTGGCCTGGAGGGATATGGTGCTTCGCTGTGTTTACTGAATGTTAGCTCAGTAGTCTGTGTCTATGTACAGTGGTGTTCAACAAAATAGCAGTCCAACACCATTAACCTGATAAATCACTGTTTTTAGTAGAAAATATATTTCTACATTGCAAATAATTCACTTGAAAGTGTAGTAGAGTAATGAAAACAAAACAAACCCAACAATTAGGACATGCATGCTGCTCACTCTGAGTAATCGAAGCATTGATTGAAAGGGGGTTGTTCAAAATAATAGCAGTGAGGAGTTCAATTGGTGAAGTCATTCATTCTGCAGAAGAATGGGTGTCAATTTTGGCCCTTATTTAAGTTAGGAGGGTGGCAAATGTTGCACAGGTTGGTCATAGTGCATTTCCTTCTGAAATACTGGATGAAATGGGTTGTTCCAGACACTGTACTGATGAACAGCGTACTTTGATTAAAAAGTTGATTGTAGAGGGAAAAACATACAGAGAAGTGCAGCAAATTATTGGCTGCTCAGCTAAAATGATCTCAAATGCCTTAAAGTGAAAACCAAAACCTGAAAGACGCAGAAGGAAGCGTGGAACTACTGTTCGAATGGATTGAAGAATAGCCAAAATAGCAAAGGCTCAGCCAGTGATCACCTCCAGAAAGATCAAGGAACATCTGGAGTTACCAGAGAGTACAGAAGATGATTAAGTGAAGCCAATTTACCAGCAAGAACTCCTTGCAAAGTCCCGTTGTTAAGAAAAAGACGTGTCCTGAATGGGTTCAAATTTGCCAAGGAACACATTGACTGGTCCAAAGAGAAATGGCTCAACATTTTGTGGACTGATGAAAGCAAAATCGTTCTTTTTAGGTCTAGTGGCCGACGACCCCCGAGCACTAAATTCGAGCCACAGTACACTGTGAAGACAGTAAAGCACGGTGGTACAAAATGATGATATGGGATGTTTTTCATACCATGGTGTTACGTCTATTTATCAAATACGAGGGATCATGGATCAGTTTAAATATATCAGAATACTTGAGGAGATCATGTTGCCCTATGTCGAAGAAGAAATGTCCTTAAAATGGGTGTTTCAACATGACAATGACCCAAAACATCTTGGTTACAGACAAACAAGATTGAGGTAATAGAGTGGCCAGCTCAATCCCCTGACCTCAATCCCATAGAGAACTTGTGTTCTGACATCTGAAACGCGTTTTTTTTTTTTTTTAGGCAAAACCCAAAATTGCAGAAGAACTGTGGAATGTAGTCTAATCATCCTGGACTGGAATACCTGTTCAGAGGTGCCAGAAGTTGGTCGACTCCATGCAACACAGATCTCAGAAACAATTGTTATGCCACTAAATATTAGTTCAGTAATTTAAAGTAAAGTGAAACCTTAAACATTTTCAGTTTATACATACATTTTTTGAGTTTTTAAAGAAAAATGCTGGCACTGCTATTTTTTTGAACAGCCGGATATAAATTTTTCTTAATTTTCTGTAAAGGATTAACACAAACTGGCTACATTTTGTTAATGTTTTGATTTAGAATTGAAAGTGTAGTATTTTCAGTGCATTTGGATTTATGGAAATAAAAGTTATTATAATGATTTTGCGCTTTATTCACTTTTTTTAAATCACTGCTATTTTTTTGAACACCACTGTATGCTATTTATGTAAAGACATTTTCCCATTAGATGGATGATTAACTATGTGAATATTTGTACGTCTGGAGCAGGTGGTGTGTGTTATTTCTGATGAGCATGCTGCCCGTCTGTCTCTCGTTTTAGTACAAATAACCCAGGCGTTAAATTGCCATCAGATACCTTATACAGAACACGAACATCCAGACACTTACAAACACACACAAAAGCACACAAACAGCAATAGTAGATTTGCTGCATGAATAAAACTTTCTTTGATTAAGGCTAGACCTCTGCGTTCTTGCTCATCTGCCAAGCACTGTTCTCCGGGTAAATAAACTTCCACCAGGAATGACAGAATGCATACACAGCAAAGACAAAAACGGCTCGCATTACAATGCGCAGCCATTTGTGGTTTCCTAAATACAACAAACACCAAATTTTTACCGCAGAGGAGGATATTATTATTGTAAATCACAGACATAGCATTATTATTCGATATTTGTTAGACAGGCAAGGTTGCTGAAAAAACAAACCTGAAACATAAAATTAAATAACACTTCACATCAAATTAATTTACAACCTGGGAAAAGTATGCAAAAGAAACTGTGACTAACTGAGGGAAAATGAGAAACTGTGTCTGTGTTAGGAAAATATATATCTTGGGTGGGGTCTCAACACACCAGTCTAATATGGTAGCCCACAAATGAGACCAGAGTCTTGGTGCTGCCAACAGCATAGACATGAGCTTAACAAATACAACTGACCATATCTAAGCAAGAACGGACTAGATTCCGCTCAGGTGGCGCAGTAGTAAAACAAACTAGCACACCAGAGCTGACATTTTGAACTCGTCGGTTGGCTTGTTGTTCATACCAGGTGGGAAGCCGGAGGGGGACCTCATAACTGATGCAATTACGACCTCTGCTGGCTGGTTGAGGGATAATGTGGACAGGGTGTGGCTCTCCGTTCACAAGGCTGATCCGCATATTAACTCGCCTTGTGGGGGTGAAAAGATGCAGTCGGCTACTGCACACGTGTCGGAGGGGGCGTGTGACAGTCTCGCTCTCCTCAATCAGCAGTGGGGATCAGCATCAGTAGAGAGGAAGCGTAATGCAATCGGGTAATTGAATACGACTAGATTGGGAGGAAACTTGGGTAAAATGCAGACTATATGGGGATTTCTAATGCCTGGTTAAGGTCGTTATAGGTATATTAAAAGTGGGACGATGCAAAAAGTGGAATTTTCATACACTGTCGTTTGAAAATGTAGACTAAATGTAAATGTTATATTACATTCCTAATGGTAATATTATATTATTGCCCACTTTCCAGTCTTCATTAAATGCTTTTAGGAATAAAAACAGATGGTGCATGTAAACATGTAATAGATGTGCATGTGTTATATATACAGTAAAGTCAAAGGTTTACATGCACTTGTAAGGGGCATGCATGTCATGTCAGCCTTGTGTTTTCAAAAAGTTCTGCAATTTTTTAAAGACTGAATGACAACAAATCTTAAGTTCCATAATGATGAAGGTATACTAAAATAGATTAGATTCGGGTGGGACTAAAAAGTAAACACTTACTTCTAGGTCTTTTCCTGCCCACTTACACTCATCTCGTTTTGAAGGTGTGGCCGGCCAGGCAATCTGCAATAAGGAGCACAGTATTAATGTCTTGGCCTCCCACATAATTTTTATCACTGAACAAGAGGTAAAATAATTTTTTAATTAATTAATTAATTCATTTATTCAGAAGATTCACATCTTTAGCAATCCATCATATTGTAATAATTTAAGAATCTTTTCTTTATTATTATTATTATTTGGCCTGCAACACATTTCAACAAAGTTGTGACAAGAGCAATTTAGGCCTGGTAATAAGTACATAATTAAATAATGATGCGATTTGGAACAAGTTATGTCAACAGGTAACCCTTAGCTGGTACAAAAGCAGCATACATGAAAGGCCTAACAAAGATAAACTGACGATCACCAATTTGCCAAAAATGTGTAAGACATTTATTTAAATAATTATGAACAATGTTCCTCAAAGAAAGATAATATAGGATTTGGATATTTCACCCTCCAAGGTGCATAACATAATTTAAAAAATCAAGGGTAAGCGCACAAACCACAACTAATCCAGTGTGCACTTTAATCCCTGAGACAGCAGTGTGTAGGGATTACCTATGATGACAGCTAAAACCAAGAGCAGGAAATGTAAAATGCTTAAGGAAAATAGTGAGCAAAGGTACAAAATGGACCACACACAGAAAATAAGTAGCAAAAAGGTCAAATGTAAGTTATATTGGGAAAAAAACCCTTTATTTTGTCTGTTTAATCTGTTGACACAGTGTGGTAATGATTGCCCAGCAGTTAAGGTACTGGACGTTTATTTAGAAGGTTGCCACTGTTGCACTGTTGCATTTAACCTTGTAATTTCCCTTAAATAATACCCTTTTCCAAATGCCTAAATTTCCAACATTCACTACTTTGACTGTATTAGATCATGCAGTGTTACGAGAATGGATCATTTCAGTGGAGGTGACTTTACAGTGGTGTTTTAATGGTTTTCTGTAGTGGAAAACACCAATTAAACTAATACATTTTAGTGAATAACTCTTTGCCACATTTATATACACTGATCAACTATAACATTGAAACCACCTCCTTGTTTCTACACTCACTGTCCATTTTATCAGCTCCACTTACCATATAGGAGCACTTTGTAGTTCTACAATTACTGACTGTAGTCCATCTGTTTCTCTAAATACTTTTTTAACCTGCTTTCACCTTGTTCTTTAATGGTCAGGACCCCCACAGAGCAGGTATTATTTAGGTGGTGGATGATTCTCAGCTCTGCAATAACAATGACATGGTGGTGGTGTGTTAGTGTGTGTTGTGCTGGTGTGAGTTGATCAGACACAGCAGCGCTGCTGGAGTTTTTAAACACTGTGTCCACTCACTGTCCACTCCACTGTCCTACCTAGTTGGTCCACCTTGTAGATGTAAAGTCAGAGACGATCGCACATCTATTGCTGCTGTTTGAGTTGGTCATCTTCTAGACCTTCATCGGTGGTCACAGGACGCTGCCCACGGGACGCTGTTGGCTAGATATTTTTGGTTGGTGGACTTTTCTCAGTCCAGCAGTGACAGTGAGGTGTTTAAAAACTCCAGTACCATTGCTGTGTTTTATCCACTCATACCAGCACAATACACACTAACACACCACCACCATATCAGTGTCACTGTAGTGCTGAGAATGATCCACCACCCAAATAATACCTACTCTGTAGTGGTCCTGTGGTGGTCCTGGGAGAGTCCTGACCATTGAAGAACAGCATGAAAGGGGGCTAACAAAGCATGCAGAGAAATAGATGGACTACAGTCTGTAATTGTAGAACTACAAAGTGCTTCTGTATGGTAAGTGGAGCTGATAATATGGACAGTGAGTGTAGAAACAAGAAGGTGGTTTTAATGTTATGCCTAATCAGTGTACACTGCAGTGAATAACCCTTTGTCACGTTTAAACACTGTAAATCAGAAACCACAGTTAAGTTTATAATGTGTTCAAACATTTCATAACAACATATGCAATGCAAATAAAATTAATGGACTTTAATACCAGGAATCAGATGTATAATGGCTGTGTGTATAGATGCCACATGTAACTCTCTTCAGATGAACTAATGCATTTATAATACAGATTTATCCACTAGCCTCAAGCTTCAGGGAAAGAAGGTATGTAAGAAAATCAGAATAATGGAATCCAAAGAGATGGGAAGCAGGCCGGAAAGAAAAGAAGCAGAGAAAGAAAGGCAGCATTAGCTAAGTGCAAATCTGATAAAGTAATGAAAAACAGGACAGACTGGATATTGACAGATGCTGAATGGGATAGAGGCATAACAAGAATGTGGAATGGAAAAGCAGAAATAACATTGAGATGCACTGCTCTGGTGATTCCTGGTTTAAGATTTAATTTCACTGTGGGTACTGAATGTCCTGTGATCCAGAGATGTTTAAAGCAATTTATCTCTGTCCAACAACCTGCCTTAACATTTATCTTCAGCATTTGCTGTCTTTTTCTGATCGAGGTAATTTAAGGTTCAGAACACAGCCAGAAACATGGCAAGGCTTCAGACCTAAGAGCATGGTGAGCTGTAGTTTGGTTCTAAGCTTTAGTAAAACTTGGGTTAAGTAATATTTAAATTAATTATTGCTTTCCTACACACAATATAGCCAAAACTATGTTTTAGCTGGTAAATAAACCATAAGACACCAGTACAGCATTTTCCATTTATCTTCAGTGACCCATTTTAATGTCATCAGTGTCATGGTTGATCAGAAGCCTACCCAAGAAACACTGAACCCAAAGAAATAATAGACCTATGGGGACATTTGAGCATCTAAACAATGTACTGGCATGTTTTGGCACATTTTAAAAGAAAATATTGGAAAAAATTTATGTTAAAACTGGGCTAACAAACTAAATTCCTTACAGACAGTGACTGTGACTGGAGGCAAGATTTAAACCCAGATCTAAAGGATCCACTGTACCACTGTGCAGCGCCTGTTATGCTACTCTAACTGCTAGTCTAAAGTGTGAGTGACCGTTTGAGTTTGTTGTTTGTATATTAGGATTTTAACATCATGTTTTTACACGCTTTGGTTACATTCATGACAGAAACGGTAGTTACTGGTTACACAAGATTAACCAGTTCACAAGGTTATATCAACCACAGTCATGGACAATTTAGTATCTCCAATTCACCTCACTGGCATGTCTTTGGACTGTGGGAGAAAACCAGAGCTCCTGAAGGAAACCCACACAGACACATGCAACATGCAAACTCCACACAGAAAGGACCTGGACCGCCCCACCTGGGGATCAAACAAAGTGCTACCCACTTAGCCACCGTGCCGCCTTGCACGTAGTGTGATTGGCTCCAGATCCAAATTGATCCACTAGTATCACTTATGTGATGCACTACAAGGAATTTGAAAATACCGTGCTGGGGTAGGCTTATGCCAGCTTGGTGCGTGGTGGAAATATGGCAGTTGTGGTTGTATGTGTATTTGTGTACACACAAACTAGTAGTTTTATAAACAGTTTTTGCATGACTGTGAATAAAAGAATGTGATTGAAGACTCACTGTATATTTAAGTATTCTTTACTGAGGTTTTGTAATACAAATGATCATTTGCTCCATAAAAATACACTACAATGCAAATAAAACCAGAACACCCACGGTTGGTTGGAACATATCATTATGTGTGTGTGTGTGTGTAAGCATGATTGTGTAATTATTACCTGTTTGAGGTCTCTGTTAATGTTGACAAGGTCTAAAGAGAAGATATGGTCTTCTGCACCTACGTATAACCTCCCTCGTTCCTCATCCATAAGAAATGTGTCATAACCCGAACTGTTAGCTTGTCCAGTGAAAGTCACGAGATTACTGGAGTCTAGCATTTCTAAGAAAACAGAGAGAAAAAAATGAGTCTACATGGACAATGAGTGTATGTACTGATACACTAATAACCTTATTAGTTATTTTCAGATTTTATCAGATGTCAGAATATTCAGGTGTTTTTAATACTATAAATCAGACACTATCAGATTTCAAGAAATCAGACTTTTTAGTGAATTCTGTAATGTTAATAGTTACCATGGGCATCTAAGCAGATAAATAAGGTGTTTATGTCAGTATTCTTTATATTATTCACCAGGAACTCGACACCAGGAATGCATTCAAAATCCCAGCTCTGGTGTGCTAGTGTGTTTTTACCACTGTGCCACCTGAGTGGCACCAATTTAGTTTAAAAGTCATACTTTTAAGTTTTTTTAAATTAGTAAACATACTTTTTATTGATCAGGACACAATATGCAGTATAAATGTTGTATAAAAACATGGTTTTCATTTACTCTGGTTCAGTTTCTCTAATGCCACAAAGTCCAGTCAAGCACATGATCATGGTCATTCTGAAAGCATGTGACTGGCTTATTAATTTAAGTAAAGGTAAGGCATGATTGGTTACATGCACACATCTCTAGAAGCATGACTATGGACTTTGAACTTGCACTGTTGTACTCTAACTTGGGGGAAGGAGATCTGCACATTTCTTTTTTTACGCTATATTACCTCAGTGGCCTACACAGGCTGTTTTTCCACTGCTTGTTTTCATGGTTACACACTTTTAAACACAAGTTAAACATTCAAAGAAATGCTCAGATTGAGTGTGGGGGTTTCCAATTTTGAATTAGATATTTGCAACACACTTCAAAGGTTTTTGAGGGACAGAGGCAAAATAAGACTAACATTTGTAAAAGAATATTTAAGTTTTGAAACAACTCTCAGCAAAAGTCTCAGTATTTGCAAGCAAAATAGGTTGTGGCTCACCACTTTGATTTTTATTGTTGAACTTTGGCAGGTATTTGTATATAAGAGTTTAATGGTTTGAAGTTAAAATTTAAACAGAATTTTAAGAGCAAAGATACATTTTTATCTTTTTACCTGTTTCTTTAAATATTTGAAAATGCTTTTAGTGATTTAATTATTTAGGAATTTACTCCTGAATAAAAAAAACAGATAAACAATGGGGGAATTTCTGCTGAAACAATAAGGAATGGAAAAATGGACAGTTCCTATGGTGCTCTATCATATCTTCTTAGATGATTTATAGGTCGGGCAGCTACACAGACATGATTGGCTGTATCTGTGAGAAGGATGGCCATACAGCCTAGATATCGGAAGGTGTAGTTGTTGGCGCACTTTCCGCTGTTTCCAAATTCGTATAAAACTAAGGAGCATCAGGAAGGGGGTCTGGCGGAAAACTGTGCCAAATCAGGTACACAGACCAGAAAGATCCATTGTGACAACACTAAATTACAGGTGCAGCCAAAAGAAAAAAATATACATATTCCTTAGTTCATTTGTATGATTATTTACATAAAACATCATCTATAATTATGCAGTAAAATGGACTAAGCTACTTAAACTAAAAAAAAAAAAACACTCAATTTACATACATACACTTATAAGGGACATGTTTCACATGCCAGTTTTATTAATGATTGCTGCAACTGCTCTTTTAATTTGAATAAATAAAAGAAACACACTAAATAAATAAATTTTCTATATGCACATTTCTGTGTAAAATTTGCTCGACTGTATATACAATCCCAAAATACATTCACAAATGCCACTTAAAACTTTACTGTGCTTAAAAGAAGCCTTATGTTAACCGTGTCCATCCAGAAACGGATAAAAAACAAGGTATGTCATAGTATTGGGTTGTTTCAGGGCCCTTGCCATCCTTGGTAAATGTAATTTACACTTCTGTGATGGCAGCATTAATGCAAAAAAGTACATTAAGATTTTAGAGCAGCATATGCTGCCTTTAAAACATATTTTCCAGTGATGTTCATGCATTTTTCAACAAGACAATGCAAAACCACATGCTGCACACATTACAAAGTCATGGTAATCTGAAACATGATAAACAATACATAACAGCGTATTTAAAAAGAAAGCTGAGTAGGTAAGTAAAATAATTAGGTGAGGTAAAGAAACAGCCATTACAAGTAAGAAAAGGAAAAAGATTACATGGAAAACAGCCTCTAATCATTGCCAGACTATAAAAAATCCCCATACAGTCAGTTCCCTGCACCTCTGCCTATTCGGCAGAAGAAGCGAACATTTCTGCAATATTTGGACGCCGCTCAGCACAGGCTGTCTATGAATCATAATGAGCACTGACATGTAGAGACTGCAGCTAGTCTCTAGAGCTCAGCCTGACGGGCTGCTGTAGTAGCCATCTGCATTTGATTCTGGACATCTGCGAGCTCAGTAAAAAGAGGGAGTGTGACTGAGAGAGAATGAGAGAGAACTAGAGAGAGATAGAAAGGGCTCATCCATCACTGCTTAATAAATGCTCACATAGGGACTATGGGACAAAAGCAAATACATTGCAGAAAAGAGACAGTAATAAATAGCTGCTTTCCCATTCGTCATACTCTTGACTGGCTACAAGTAGCCTGTGTGTATGGATGAAGCCAGTAACCACACACACACACAACATCCATGCCAAGCATGCATTTCAAATTCATGTTCATCGCTTTGCATTGTAATGATTGTATTGCAATTATACAATCATTGTCTGTTTTTGGCAAAGACTGTATTATTTAGGTAGCCTTATAAACAGATAAAATCTGGATACTCTTATCTCAATAATAGTACAGTAGCATAATTACAAAGGTACAATTACATCTTTTCCAGTTGCCTTTGTGTTTATTCTTCTTAATAATTTAGTCCAGTTTCCCCTAGGGCATTGTTAATTTGTTAAAACAGCTAATGTACGACATCCATGCTGGCTCAGATAAGCCACAGACTAGCCTAGACACACCCACTTGCACATGTGTGAAGCCATCAGGCTCTTCCTTTTACCAGATTCTGGCACTTCTGACTTTAAAATAGGGCCGTAACACACAGAGAAACACAATATACTCCGGGTATTTCTTTGGCTCTTGACAGTGACAGTGCCTCAGTCCAGCAGCAGAAGAGGCAATGAGGTGATACCCCATCTGGCTTTCCCTGCCACATTGCCAACTGTGTCTGGAAAGTGCCAGATTAGGCCGGTGGCTCTACCCCAGGTCCCAGCTGTGGTGGGCAAGTATTAAAAGCTGCTGTGCCACAGAAGTGCCTAGCTATTGTTATTGTTATTAAACAGATATTACACTAAAATAAAACATTGACACATTTTGTAAAACATAACTTATAACTTATCCAACATCCACCTAACCCTTGCAAAATTGAAATATCCCCCCAGTTTACCAAATTCATATTTATAATTATTTTAACATAACCATAGATTGACATCAGCCAGCCTTGTAGAATATACAGTATATGACCAAAAGTATGTGGGGAATCCCCCCACCCCCAAAAATATTAAGTTTGGGTGTTTTTATCATACCCATTCCTAACGTGTATAATCTTCCCAAAAAAGGCTCATATAGGTGCAGTGGGGAATGGGGGCTTTTACTTTAACTTTTTTTTAACTTTAACATTTACTTGGTTTAAAAATGGGGTGCCCAACAAGCTCATGGTTAGGAGTCCACATATATAATTGTCCATAGAGTGTAAACCTCTGAAATCGAACTGTACTATTAAAGTCATTTTATAGTTTATACAGAAACAGAAAGTGTATTCTTAAAATGGTCGAAACTTGAAAAAGCTGTAAATCTAAAAGGAGTAGCTGGTATGTTAATATTTCTCTTAAAGGCTAGGTGAAAACTCTTTCAGGTGGTCACAAAGTAGCTCAGCAACGCATCTAAAAAAACTGCAGAGGTGTTTTTAAAGTCAAGAAAAGTCAATCCAAGACTAGACAACATGTTAATTGAAACATAAGTAAGAAAACAACAGCAAAACTATTTGGTAATTTAGTTGAAATTGGGTAATTTAGAACATTATTCTTAGTAACAAATGCAAGTTCATACCCAAACTGGTAAAAATAAACAAAATTAAAGTTTTGACCTTACTTTTTCACACTACAGTATATTATGTTGTAATGTTATAGCTACTACTGCTGATATTTGTACTGCCAGTACAAACATATTAATTATTTTTATTAATTAATATTGTAATGCATTTAGAACCAACATATTTAAAGTAAGTACAATTCAAACACTATTTCTAGTATAAATGTTACTGCTTCTAGGAAACTGAACCACCCAGCAACCCTGACCAGGATAAAGCAGTGATAAAATATGATAAGGTTATTAATGATGATAAAGTGTTTGTACACATATGTAACATATTTTACTTTACAATATACTTTTTAATAGGTACTTTAAAACTAGTCCTATATATGGCCACATCTGCAGTCCATTATAATCATTAACAAGGAATTTTAAGGCCATACCACAATGTTAAATTAGATTATATTCATTTTTACTGTATGTATTTTGACCCTAAATAGTTTCAGAAAACCTACATGTAATTTTAAAAAAGGACATAAATATTACTTTTTAAGTTATTTGGTCATATTTATTTATTTATTTTGATTTAACGTCGTTTTACACACTTTGGTTACATTCATGACAGCAACGGTAGTTACTCATTACACAAGATTCATTAGTTCACAAGTTTATTGTCAAACACAGTCACGGACAATTTAGTATCTCCAATTAACCTCACTTGCATGTCTTTGGACTGTGGGAGGAAACCGGAGCTTCCGGAGGAAACCCACGCAGACATAGGGAGAACATGCAAACTCCACACAGAAAGGACCCGGACCGCCCCACCTGGGGATCGAACTCAGGACCTTACTGCTGTGAAGCGACAGTGCTACCCACCGAGCCACCATGCCACCATGCCACCCTGCCACCCTATATGGTCATATAACTGTCTTGTTTGCCTATATATTGTTTAATGTTTTTTGCAGGTACAACATAATAAAAGGGTGGCATAGTGGGTAGCGCTGTTGCCTCACAACAGTAAGCCCTGTGTCTGTGTGGGTTTCCTTTGGGTGCTCCAGTTTCCTTCCACAAGTACAAACATGAAGTCAGGCCAACTGGAGTTAGTAAAAAATGTTCTAAGTGTGCATGTGTGTGTCTGCCCTGTGATAGACTGGTGATCTGTATGAGGTGCTTCATACCTCATTCAATGAATCAGACACACTGTGACCCTGACCAGAATAAAGCAATGGTCAAATAGACAAGACATAAATGAATAAATCATACGAGCTAATAGAATATGGACAAAATGTTAGTAGTTTATGGTTATTTATAAAGCCTACTTGACATATTTTACATCCACATTCTGCACTTAGATGGGCACCACCAGGGAAGAGGAAGAGAGGCAGGCCATTGGGCACAGTGGAGAACAGTGGAGAAGGAGATGGCAGCAGAAGGCAAGAACTGGGATGAGATACACTGGCTTGCCCAAGACCACGACGGCTTGAGAAGATATGTTGGCACCTAATGCTCCAGCCGGAGCGAAGAGGATTAACTAACTAACTAACTTGATTAAACAACAGTCGTATGTGTAATATGTCAAGTTCCAGTTAGAATGTAAGAAGAGAATAAACCAGCAGTCATATTTTTTTTAATAAAACACACAATATTATTTCTTTAGACAAAGAAGTGTGTGTTCCAAGAAAAGAACAATTGTAGAAATCATTACAACTGTCAACTATTATAATACACTGTATTTGTATTTTACAAATTTATGTTAACTTTTCACTTCAGTAAATTAAACAACAATTAAAAAAAAATTTAGGCCTGAGCTACCTTTTGTGTCAAAATGTATAACATCAGTTATATTTGTTTAAAAGAAGAGGATGATATACTGTATAAAAAGGGCTGCCAACGCCTTCTCTATACCTCTCTCTGTTTCTCAGTATGACATCAGTTATTTTTGTTTCTGTTCATTTACCCGATGTGTGTATTTGGTTTTCTTTTTCTGTTCTCCTTCTGCCTTGAACCAGGTTCACTCATGGCACTCTGGCAGCAGATCTGACAGTTCTGGAAGCTGCAGTGTTTTCAGAGTTCAAGTAAGTGATTGCTGTTTGAACTCTATGAACAAGGCATTCTTTAGAGTTGTCTTGGCCACGTCACTGGAAGAGGTAGCCTGCAAGTGGGCTATATATACACACTTTTACATAAATGCACAGACGCACATTTCTGTTCACATTTTAAAATGTGCTACAGCATACAGTGTTTGTCCTGGCCATCATCTGTCTGGTTTTAAGCTGTAACCAAACACTAGGTATATGCCTAAGGTGCAAGTTTTTATTTTTTACCTCTATTTATTTTCCCTCTACTAAGCTAAAACTAGAGAATGGGACATTACGTGGCACAAAAGCAAATTATTTACCCTATTAACCAGGAATTGTAATATTCAGCTTTGGCCAAGAGAGCATGGTTGTTCTGCGTTCTATGTGATATCCCTTTTCCCTGTTATTCAATTTAACACTAGCAAATCTATGAGCTTATGTGTCTGTCGTTTAATGACAATATTACCTACCATAAACTTTTTACATCCACACCTCATTACATTCCCTATTACACATGTGTCAAACTCAATGCCCACGGGCCAAATCCGACCCGCCACGTCATTTTATATGGCTTAAAAGACGTATGATTATCTTAAAATACACTGTAAAATTGTACATAAACTGCATCTCCCACAATGCATGCCGATTTTGTGACCCGCAAAGTGACCGCATCCCGCCACTAGATGGCAGTGTTTCCACATCAGCGTTTAACTGAGGCGGTTTTCCAAGAAGTGATGTTGAGAAATATTTACAAATAATCCTAAAATGTACAAGAAGAGAAAATTGAAGCAGAAGGAGGTAATTTAATGAAAGATGGGAAAGTGAATAAAAGTTTGTGCTTCAAGAAGAAAAACCGGTACGTCTCTTGTGTTATGAGGCCATGTCTGTGGTAAAGGAGTACAATATAAATGTAGATATACATTATAAATATACAGTATAAATTTGGCATTTTGACACTAAACACAGAATTTAGCCTCAAAGAAAAACAACAAATTGTCCAAGACTTAAAAGGTGGACTGCAATCACAGCAGGATACGTTACAATCGGCCCTTTGAGGGCCACCATATTGCAGATGTGGCTCTCTGTGAAAATGAGTTTGACACCCCTGCCCTATTACATTCGTATGGTAAGACAAGACAGCTAAAAATGGCAATGTCAGTATTTTTAGATAAACTGCATCTGTTTGCACATGTTCCATATTAAACATGTTTTCTAACATTTTTTTCCTTGTTTAGGGTTCATCGCAAGGCTTTGATCATCCCACCCCTGGTATAGATAGTAATGTCTGTGTAGATACCCAGTAGGCCATTAGCACTGCTGAGATTCAAATACAATTCTCAGTGGTAGTGGGCTAGCATAATAGCATAACCGCTGCAGGGCAGATACACATACACACATAAAGGACCCGGACCGCCCCGTCTGGGGATCGAACCCAGGACCTTCTTGCTGTGAGGTGACAGTGCTACCCACCGAGCCACCGTGCCGCCCCACTACAAAAATTAGTTTCTTGTAAATTAAAAAACAACAGTAACATATTAAGCAGGAATAGCTAAATTTGAACAGAAACATGCAAAAACAGTGACCAGAGGCAAAGATCAAGCCCAGCTCTTTATTTTTCATTCAAAATTTCTATTTGTTTTATTTTTTAAAATACATGTTATGTTTTTTTCTGTAGGAATATGCACGTAAATATGGCATAAATACATTTCAATAGAAATTATGAAAATATATAATGTACATCCTGCAGATTTTGTCATTTTCTACCAAACAGCATGTTTTTAATTTTGTGTGCTATATGATTTAGGGCTCCTCAATGTCTGATCCAGTTCTACAACTGGCTATTTAGTGAGTTAAAAGGCAGAGCAGTGCTTCAGCTGGTTTTGGGCGCTACTTGTTTATATAAGTCAGAACAATGGTGCACTTCAAACCACGTGCCAGCCTCTGACCCGTATTTGGCCCTGTCTTACCCCTCCACGTTCCTCTCCTCTCCCGCAATCACCAAATGAAGTATGTGGTGTGGTTTGGTTCTGTGCCATTTAGGAAAGCTGAACAACCCACCCAGGTGCAGATGTTTGCTGGAAACGTGGATACTTGTCTAACATGCGGTTTAAATGTTTCTCTAAGCCTCGGGAGTTTAAGTATCAAGTTACTGAGTTGCTCTCAGATTCCTATTATGTGAGTCATTTATATATTTATATACGTATAGTGTATAGTATATAAGTGTGTGTGTGTTTGTGAAAAAAAATTAATTGTTTGTATTTTATTCTATAAACTACTGACAAAATGTTTTCCCAAATTCCAATAGAAATATTGTCATTTAGAGCATTTATTTGTAGAATATGACAACTGATCAAAATAACAAGAAAAAATGTATCAGTGTTTTCATACCTTGAATATTACAAAGAGAAAATAGTTCCAATTTATTTTAAATAATTAAAATGGTTAAAATCCACAGAGCTGGGGAACATTGTCATGCATCATTTCCAAAGACAAATCCCAACATCCTCAATGATCCTCCACCAAATTTTACAGTAAGTGCCAAACACTCTAGCTTGTAAGCCTCTGCAGGTCTTCATATAATCATTAGATGACCAGTTGTTGAGCAAGGTTAAAAATTGGACTAATCAGAGAATTGACCTTATTCCATTCCTTTATAGCTAAAACTTTATGGTGTATTGCAAACCTTAGCCTGATGCTACTTTGCTTCTCATTTTCTAATTTCTAATTTCAGCCCTGCCTCTAGGATCCTGTTTCAAATCGTCTTCACTGTGCTTCAGTTGTGGGTTGCATTCTCTTTGTAGGTCACTTTGTCATCCTACGGTTGTCAAGTGATATTTCATTGAGTTGGTCAATGCTTTGCTGCTCTGAAGCTTTGTTGTTCCCAATGTGTGCTGCTTGCTCTTATGAACCTTCGTCTTGAAAATATAAAGTATGGAAGCAACCTGATTGTCATTAAATCCCTCTGCCTATGAAGCCAAAATTGCCATGGTCAATAGTTTGTTATCTTTTGAGAACAGTTATGTTTGAGGTGCTATGGTGCCATGTACCCTAACAAGCCCCAAAACATCACATACCCTCCATTGTACTTAACAGTGGGCATGAGGTTCATTTTAGTGTCCCAAACCCACCTTAAGTGTTTAAGTGTTTACTACCATAAAGTTACATTTTTCTTTTTACCTTAGAACATGGATCCAACAGCGTTTAAAAAAACTTCAGGCATTTATGTTTGTGAATAGATGACAGCAAAGTCATTGTCCTGGCTATCCTTCCAAATAATCTTTGGGCATGTAGAGGTGGTGTCTGATGGTAGTTTTGGTGACACTTAACATGCAGTTTTTTTTCCCCTTAACTCTTCAACAGTAATCCTTGAGAATGTTTTATCTTTCTTGCCATTCTCTGCATTGTGTGTGGGGGCAAAACAAACTTGGATCCTTTGTCACAGTTCCAGTTTTAATTACAGCCTTAATAATAGACATAGACATCTTCAGATGAGTAGCCTTTTTGCTATTTCCTGACTTTTTCCTTATTTAAATTGTATGTTCTTGCGCGGCAATGTTAAAGAATAAAGAGAATTCAGCTTCTGTGCCACTTTCTATACCACATGAGGTAATGAATTACTGCTGAAATGTTCCTAGAAAACAAATGGTTTACTTACAGGATGCCTGTAAGTTTTTTTTTTTAAATAAAGGTTGGGACATTATTTGCATTTATTAGAAGTTTAATTGTTTACTTGTCTTATACTTTTTTCTTGATTACAGACAAAGTGGGTCTGGAATCCACCCAGAAATGGTAATCCACACACAATGGCAATAGTAATTTTTAGCCACTTGAGCCAAATGTGACAAATAAACCTAGGTCCCCAGTATCCTGAAACTGCATGGCAATCACACTGTCTCTTGCATCACCTAAAATTCACTCTCCCACACCCAGTCCTATATTACACAAATTATGTTCGATTTATAACATATGTGTTGGTGCATTAGAGCATTAAATTGAGATGTTGTTTAGTTGTTTATTCTACTAATGATTGACAAAAAATTTGTCTTTTATTATTGATGTCTGCCAAGATTACTATTGCCATAGCATTACACTATATAAATATTATTATTAACATTTTATCTTAATATTCTTTTATAGTCATTTTGAATTGAATGTTGGCTAATGAGCTTTTTTTTACTGTAAAATTATTTTTCTAACGTGTTAAAGTGGAATTTATCCAGCATTTAATCTTAAGTTTTGTATGGCACAGAAAAGATGCCAGATGTTAAAATGTGTTTGAGGAACAGTTTCTTGGCTAAGAGGCACGGTACTGTAACAATTACCCACATGTAATCAACCCCAGGTTTTAGTCTGTAACCTCAGCAACAGAGCTAAATGTGAGGATATGAGGGCATTTTTACTGACAGCTAGGAAAAGGCGGATGAGCGGATGTAGTCACCCGCAGGGTCATTTGCCTCTCAACAATGCAGATAGGAAACAATCAGCATGACAGAAACCCTCCTGCTTGAATCAAAAGACAGCTCTTGTAAAGGAAGAAGTGATTTATGGCATAGATAAATGACTTGAATCAACAGTGCAATCACTGAGGTAAAACCGAAACTCTGTTTGCCAAGAGATAAATAACAAAAATCACAAAACTTTAAAACATTGCTGTAGTAGAAATAGATTTTTTTTTTTGCCAGAAGCAGAACATTCCTGCATGCATATGCGTATGGGCATGTACTTCATTATTTTAGGGGTGAAGTATTCTCATATTTACAGGAATCAATGAGAAATTGGACCTTGGGGAAATTTTTGGATGATTTTCCTGAGTAAATGTTGATTTTAACAAGAACTGAAGCTTTTTTTTATTCAAACGATTAGAAAATGTGCATGTAGCCAAAACACCATATAGATATGGCAAAACATAAGCCAATAAAATACAGCGCAATAGTGAAAATGCAGGTATATACAGTGTATCACAAAAGTGAGTACACCCCTCACATTTCTGCAGATATTTAAGTATATCTTTTCATGGGACAACACTGACAAAATGACACTTTGACACAATGAAAAGTAGTCTGTGTGCAGCTTATATAACAGTGTAAATTTATTCTTCCCTCAAAGTAACTCAATATACAGCCATTAATGTCTAAACCACCGGCAACAAAAGTGAGTACACCCCTAAGAGACTACACCCCTAAATGTCCAAATTGAGCACTGCTTGTCATTTTCCCTCCAAAATGTCATGTCACTCGTTAGTGTTACTAGGTCTCAGGTGTGCATAGGGAGCAGGTGTGTTCAATTTAGTAGTACAGCTCTCACACTCTCTCATACTGGTCACTGAAAGTTCCAACATGGCACCTCATGGCAAAGAACTCTCTGAGGATCTTAAAAGACGAATTGTTGCGCTACATGAAGATGGCCAAGGCTACAAGAAGATTGCCAACATCCTGAAACTGAGCTGCAGCACAGTGGCCAAGATCATCCAGCGTTTTAAAAGAGAAGGGTCCACTCAGAACAGACCTCGCGTTGGTCGTCCAAAGAAGCTGAGTGCACGTGCTCAGCGTCACATCCAACTGCTGTGTTTGAAAGATAGGCGCAGGAGTGCTGTCAGCATTGCTGCAGAGATTGAAAAGGTGGGGGGTCAGCCTGTCAGTGCTCAGACCATACGCCGCACACTACATCAAATTGGTCTGCATGACTGTCACCCCAGAAGGAAGCCTCTTCTGAAGTCTCTACACAAGAAAGCCCGCAAACAGTTTGCTGAAGACATGTCAACAAAGGACATGGATTACTGGAACCATGTCCTATGGTCTGATGAGACCAAGATTAATTTGTTTGGTTCAGATGGTCTCAAGCATGTGTGGCGGCAATCAGGTGAGGAGTACAAAGATAAGTGTGTCATGCCTACAGTCAAGCATGGTGGTGGGAATGCCATGGTCTGGGGCTGCATGAGTGCAGCAGGTGTTGGGGAGTTACATTTCATTGAGGGACACATGAACTCCAATATGTACTGTGAAATACTGAAGCAGAGCATGATCCCCTCCCTCCGGAAACTGGGTCGCAGGGCAGTGTTCCAGCATGATAATGACCCCAAACACACCTCTAAGACGACCACTGCTTTATTGAAGAGGCTGAGGGTAAAGGTGATGGACTGGCCAAGCATGTCTCCAGACCTAAACCCAATAGAACATTTTTGGGGCATCCTCAAGCGGAAGGTGGAGGAGCGCAAAGTCTCGAATATCCGCCAGCTCCGTGATGTCGTCATGGAGGAGTGGAAAAGCATTCCAGTGGCAACCTGTGAAGCTCTGGTAAACTCCATGCCCAGGAGAGTTAAGGCAGTTATGGGAAATAATGGTGGCCACACAAAATATTGACACTTCAGGAACTTTCACTAAGGGGTGTACTCACTTTTGTTGCCGGTGGTTTAGACATTAATGGCTGTATATTGAGTTATTTTGAGGGAAGAATAAATTTACACTGTTATATAAGCTGCACACAGACTACTTTTCATTGTGTCAAAGTGTCATTTTGTCAGTGTTGTCCCATGAAAAGATATACTTAAATATCTGCAGAAATGTGAGGGGTGTACTCACTTTTGTGATACACTGTATATGCAGAAAAATGTGTGTTAAAGCAAAAACACCCTTTTACTATATTAGCTTTAAAATATTTATACTGTAATGAGTATTTTTTCACATTAAACCTTATTGCACTTCCAAAAGTTATTATTATTAATATTTAATCTTCATATTATTTTATAGTCATTTTGCACAGAATGTTGGATAATGGGCTTTTTACTGTGGAATTATTTCCTCAATGTGTTACAGAGTGGAATTTATCCAGCGTTTAATCTGAAGTTTGTATGGCAGAGAAAAAATTTCAGATGTTATAATGTGTTTAAGAAATGGTTTCTTGGCTAAGACACACTGTACTGTGACAATGGCCTACAAATAATCAATAAGTCAATAAAAAACAGCACAATGCATATGCAGAAACATTAGTGTATTCAAGCTAAAACACCCTGGTACTCTTTTAGTTTTTAAATATTTATACTCTACTGAACATTTTTTATATTAAACTTCATTGCACTTTCAAAAGTAATGACTATTGTAAAAATAATTGAATAATTAAAGCTGATTTCTAATTTATGGTGAAATAAACCATTTTATTGTGTTCATGGCAGTCCCTCTCCTTACTGAGAAGGGTTTAAGGCTCTGTTTAAATCCTAAATTACAGTAGTGATGTGAGTCCAAATTGAACAAATTATGTCTTGACATTGGTCTAGTGATTGGTGACCATACTAACTGACTTTTAATTAAAGCCTGCAAACTATTAAACCACTATTGATTTTGATATTAAAAAGTAATTTTTGTTAATAGGGTATTTACTGTTACTTATGTATGAGTAATAAGCAATGTTTACAACACAACACAACACAACACAACACAGGAGTGCACACTGATCAGCCATAACATTAAAACCACCTCCTTGTTTCTACACTCACTGTCCATTTTATCAGCTCCTTTTACCATATAGAAGCACTTTGTAGTACTACCTGTAGTCCATCTGTTTCTCTACATACTTTTTTTAGCCTGCTTTCACCTTGTTCTTCAATGGTCAGGACCCCCACAGGACCACCACAGAGCAGGTATTATTTGGGTGATGGATCATTTTCAGCACTGCAGTGACACTGACATGGTGGTGGTGTGTTAGTGTGTGTTGTGCTGCTATGAGTAAATAAGACACAGAAATGCTGATGGAGTTTTTAAACACCTCATTGTCACTGCTGGACTGAAAATAGTCCATCAACCAAAAACATCTAGCCAACAACGCCCCGTGGGCAGCGTCCTGTGACCACTGATGAAGGTCTAGAAGATGACCAACTCAAACAGCAGCAATAGATGAGCGATCGTCTCTGACTTTACATCTACAAGGTGGTAGATATCAGCACAACACACACTAACACACCACCACCATGTCAGTGTTACTGCAGTGCTGAGAATGATCCAACACCTAAATACAGTGGGGTCAAAAAGTATTTAGTCAGCCACTGATTGTGCAGGTTCTCCTACTTAGAAAGATGAGAGAGGTCTGTAATTTTCATCATAGGTACACTTCAACTATGAGAGACAAAATGAGAAAAAAAAAATCCAGGAAATCACATTGTAGGATTTGTAAAGAATTTTTTTGTAAATTATGGTGGAAAATAAGTATTTGGTCACCCACAAACAAGCAAGATTTCTGGCTCTCACAGACCTGTAACTTCTTCTTTAAGAAGCTCTTCTGTCCTCCACTCGTTACCTGTATTAATGGCACCTGTTTGACCTTGTTATCTGTATAAAAGACACCTGTCCACAGCCTCAAACAGTCAGACTCCAAACTCAACCATGGCCAAGACCAAAGAGCTGTCGAAGGACACCAGAAAGAAAATTGTAGACCTGCACCAGGTTGGGAAGAGTGAATCTACAATAGGCAAGCAGGTTGGTGTGAATAAATCAACTGTGGGAACAATTGTAGGAAAATGGAAGACATACTGTACAAGACCATAGATAATCTCCCTTGGGGTCAAGATCTCATCCCGTGGGGTCAAAATGATCATGAGAATGGTGAGCAAAAATCCCAGAACTACACGGAGGGACCTGATGAATGACCTGCAGAGAGCTGGGACCAAAGTAACAAAGGCTACCATCAGTAACACACTACGCCGAGAGGGACTCAAATCCTGCAGTACCAGGCGTGTCCCCCGCTTAAGCCAGTACATGTCCAGGCCCGTCTGAAGTTTGCCAGAGAGCATATGGATGATCCAGAAGAGGATTGGGAGAATATCATGTGGTCAGATGAAACCAAAATGGAACTTTTTGGTAAAAACTCAACTTGTCGTGTTTGGAGGAAGAAGAAAAACCCAAGAACACCATACCTACTGTGAAGCATGGGGGTGGAAACATCATGCTTTGGGGCTGTTTTTCTGCAAAGGGGACAGGACGACTGATCCGTGTTAAGGGAAGAATGAACGGGGCCATGTATCGTGAGATTTTAAGCCAAAACCTCCTTCCATCAGTGGGAGCATTGAAGATGGAACGTGGCTGGGTCTTCCAGCATGACAATGATCCCAAACACACCGCTCGGGCAACGAAGGAGTGGCTCCGTAAAAAGCATTTCAAGGTCCTGGAGTGGCCTAGCCAGTCTCCAGACCTCAACCCCATAGAAAATTTGTGGAGGGAGTTAAAAGTCCGTGTTGCCCAGCGACAGCCCCAAAACATCACTGCTCTAGAGGAGATCTGCATGGAGGAATGGGCCAAAATACCAGCTACAGTGTGAACAGGAAACGTTTGACCTCTGTCATTGCCAACAAAGGTTATGTTACAAAGTATTGAGTTGAACTTTTGTTATTGACCAAATACTTATTTTCCACCATAAATAAATTCTTTAAAAATCCTACAATGTGATTTCCTGGATTTTTTTTCTCATTTTGTCTCTCATAGTTGAAGTGTACCTATGATGAAAATTACAGACCTCTCTCATCTTTCTAAGTAGGAGAACCTGCACAATCAGTGGATGACTAAATACTTTTTGGCCCCACTGTAATACCTGCTCTGTGGGGGTCCTTTCCATTAAGGAACAGGGTGAAAGCAGGCTAAAAAGGTATGTAGAGAAACAGATGGACTACAGTCAGTAATTGTAGAACTACAAAGAGTTTCTACATGGTAAGTGGAGCTGATAAAATGGACAATGTGTGTAGAAACAAGGAGGTGGTTATGTTATGGCTGATCGGTGTATATATTCCCTGTCATGCAATTAAAGTGAAGTTAAAAGTTTACATATTCATGAGATGTACTGTATGTCTTGGCATGCTAGCATGTGACAATGTTTTCTGCAACTATTCATGTCTTGTAAATGAATGACTGAACCAAAAAGGCCAGTTTTACCACATGAACCATCAAGAGCAAGTCTGGTATAAATTAGAAGCTGCTGAAATATATGTCAAGCTATCCACAATCAAGCAAATCCTTTCATTGCCATGGACAACTTAAGGTCAAAGTAAGTTTGTTGCAATGTAAAATTTGCTATACTGTGACCACTGTCATCCATGTTTCAGCAACCCTTCATTAATAGTAAGACCTCTGTTGGAGAAATTTCTCTTAGCATTATGTGACAGTCTAAGATTTCTTGTCTTTTTAGCAGGACATTATTCTTTCATGTCATTCTTTATGGGTGTCCTTCTTAACTGTGTCCTTCTTAATAGCCAAATTTATATGAGCTCAAATAAGTTATCAGCTGTAGTAAATATTCCTTGCAAGGTGAAAACACACGCTGGAACCAGAGCTGGGATCTTGAATACATTGTGCACCGGCTGGGCTGAGCAACCACATGAACAGCGATTGGCCTGTTGTTCAGATAAGGGTGGGATATTAAAAAAGCTGGATAGGGACTCTCTCATAACTGGTGCAATTACGACCTCTGCTGGCTGATTGATGGCGCCTGCACAGAGACGGGAAAAGAGTGCTGTCAGGGTGTGTCTCTCCGTACACAGTGCTGATCCGCATTGCACTCGTCAAAGTGTAGGTGACAAGATGCATACGGCATGCTGCCCATGTGTCGGAGGGGGCATGGGTTAGCTTCACTCTCCTCAATCAGAGCAGGGATCGGCATTGGTGGAGTGGAAGCGTGACCCAATTGGGCAATTGGATGCACTAAAAGGGAGAAAAAGGCATAAAACAAATGTATAGGGCTGCACAGTGTGTCTGTGAATATCACTGTCCCCTCACAGCCAGAAGGTCCTGGGCTCAATTTTCTTGTGGAGCAATCCAGGTGCTTTCTGTGTAGAGTTTGTATGTTCTCCCCGTGTCTGTGTGGATTTCCTCCAGGCACTCCGATTTCCTCCCACAGTCTAAATACATGCAGAGTGAGTGTGAGAGTATTTTTCCCGTGATGGACCTATTCAGGGTGTTTTCTACCTTTCGCCCAGTGAATCGTTCCCACTGCGATCCTAAATAGGATACAGTGGTGGTAAAACGGATAATTAATTAATGATGCTGTATGTGTACTGTATGTATATACATAATTCAGGGTGTTTCCTTTCACCCAGTGAATCGTTCCCACTGCGACCCTAAATAGGATACAGTGGTGGTAAAACAGATAATGAATGAATGCTATTTGTATATTTTAATCCTGCAAATTTTTTTGGAAACCCCTCAATAAAAAGCAAGGTTTTCATGTGTTCTATTGTTCTAGATAAATAAAAAAATAAATAATTAAACAAATGAATAAATAACTGCAGAAATGTTTAAATTCCTAACATGTACGATGTACATTTGTATATAAACATTTGATTTTTTTTAATTCAAGTCTTTCCCAAAGGCCATAAAACAGTACTGGCATTTGATTGCAGTGCTGCTCAGCTCAGCAATGTGATGAGAGAATGTGGAAGTGTTTAATTACTCCTGAGTCTGCTCTGGACATGCCAGTCTAACCTCAGAGCCTCCTAGAAGCAGGCCTCTGGCCGCAGAGCGTACAGCCAGACACTGCTGAGGCACAACTCAACCCTCCTTCCTAGTAATCTATATTACATCCTGACTAACAAAAAAGGAGAAACATGAACACATAGTTGGACATACATGATTATCATAACTAATCGTAATTAAAGGAATACTCAGGATTGTTGACTAAGTGGATAAGGTATGGGACTACAGAACAGAATGTTAAAAGGGTGTGGTGGGGGTATCTAAAACAGGACAACTGGCATAAAAAAGCACTTTCTGTCAATAATTAAAGCATGCAGATGACTAGGATTGGCCACTGCTGACAAAAATGATATTCCTCCCACCCAGAAAGTATTTAAATAATGATAGAGATGGGGGTTCATGATTATTCTATCATGGTTTTCCTTAGACATCAGAATCACCATGACCCTGATCAAAATAAAGCAGATAATAAAAAATATAAATTAATTAAATGGTAACCACTAGTAACAATGAAGGCCAGGCATGAAAAAAGGTCTTAAATAAATTGACAAACAAGTCACAGGCTGTGTCATGCAAAATACATGTGTAGCTCTGCTGTTGAGGCTCTGGACTACTATTGAGGTGACAGTTTAAATCCCAGCACCACCAAGGTACCATTTTTGGTATATTACACATCCTCTAGACTTAGTTGCTTCGGGTAAAACAATGTAAATGCAGAGAATACACAGATCAACCAGTTAAAATGCTAAACTCAGATCAAAATGACCAACTGCATCCCATTTTATCCAAATTTGTGATAATAATGCACGTTCTTTAGTAATACATGGCCAAAGTATTTCCTCTGCCCTTAGATTTCTATTGTAAGTGGGTTTGAAAAGGGGTTTTCTGTTGTTCCAGAAGGCAGACATGCTATAAGACATACACATGCCAGACACACAAATTGAATGACATCCAATACTCCCAAAAGTGCTTTTTTATATATAGAGATATTTAGAGACAGGTGCAGCATTTCCTGTCACACTGCACCCATAGTCCAGTCTGTAACCAAATCTACACAGACACACATGTGACACACAGGTGTACACACACATGCACACTACCCTTTATTTCTCTGCCCCACATACAGTGGGGGAAATAAGTATTTGATCCCCTGCTGATTTTGTAAGTTTACCCCCTTACAAGGACTTGAACAGTCTATAATTTTTATGGAAGAGAAAGAATTTCAACAAAAAATCCAGAAAAAAACATTAAATAAAAGTTATAAATTAATTTGTATTTCATTAAGGGAAATAAGTATTTGATCCCCTACCAACCAGCAAGAATTCTGACCCCCACAGACCGGTTATGTGCCCATGAGGCAAACAAATTAGTCCTGTCCCTGTATAAAAGACTCCTGTCACAGAATCAGTTTCTTCCGTTCAAATCTCTCGACCACCATGGGCAAGACCAAAGAGCTATCAAAGGACGTCAGGGACAAGATTGTAGACCTGCACAAGGCTGGAATGGGCTACAAGACCATCAGCAAGAAGCTTGGTGAGAAAGAGACCACTGTTGGTGCGATCATTCGAAAATGGAAGAAATACAAGATCACAGTCAATCACCCTCACTCTGGAGCTCCATGCAAGATCTCACCTGGTGGGGTAAGAATGATTCTGAGAAAGGTGAGGTCAGTCCAGAATTACACGGGAGGAGCTTGTCAATGATCTCAAGGGAGCTGGGAGCACAGTCACCAAGAAAACCATTAGTAACACACTTCGCCGTAATGGATTGAGATCCTGCAGTGCCCGCAAAGTCCCTTTGCTCAAAAAGGCTCATGTACAGGCCCGTCTGAAGTTTGCCAGTGAACACCTGAATGATTCAGAGAAAGCTTGGGAGAATGTGATATTGTCAGATGAGACCAAAATTGAGCTCTTTGGCATCAACTCCACTCGCCGTGTTTGGAGGCAAAGAAATGCCCAGTGGGGATGGTGTTCTTGGGGTCATATCCAGCATTTCTCTGCTCTCAGCTCCCTTGAGATCATTGACAAGCTCATCCCGTGTAATTCTGGACTGACCTCACCTTTCTCAGAATCATTCTTACCCCACCAGGTGAGATCTTGCATGGAGCTCCAGAGCGAGGGCGATTGACTGTGATCTTGTATTTCTTCCATTTTCGAATTATCGCACCAACAGTGGTCTCTTTCTCACCAAGCTTCTTGCTGATGGTCTTTTAGCCCATTCCAGCCTTGTGCAGGTCTACAATCTTGTCCCTGACGTCCTTTGATAGCTCTTTGGTCTTGCCCATGGTGGTCGAGAGATTTGAATGGAAGAAACTGATTCTGTGACAGGAGTCTTTTATACAGGGACAGGACTAATTTGTGTGCCTCATGGGCACATAACCGGTCTGTGGGGGTCAGAATTCTTGCTGGTTGGTAGGGGATCAAATACTTATTTCCCTTAATGAAATACAAATTAATTTATAACTTTTATTTAATGTTTTTTTTCTGGATTTTTTGTTGATATTCTGTCTCTCTCTGTTAAAATAAACCTTCCATAAAAATTATAGACTGTTCAAGTCTTTGTAAGGGGGTAAACTTACAAAATCAGCAGGGGATCAAATACTTATTTCCCCCACTGTACAAGCTTGGATAATTCAGCCAAGAAGGTGCTGATACCTATTAATTAAACCATTAAGCACAGCTCAGCCGTGAAGGGTCTATGCATAACATATGAGACAGAGCAATGAGCGCAATAGCAAAAAGGCCAAAATTACTTTCAAATGCAAACAGTGAACTAATTCAACTTTAGTTGTCCATAAGGATTATTTGAATGGAACAAGAATAAGATTTCTTCGTCTAGGAGGTACAATGCTATCTATACACCAGTTAGCCATAACATTAAAACCACCTCCTTGTTTCTACACTCACTGTCCATTTTATCAGCTCCATACAGCAACCATACAGAAGCACTTTGTAGTTCTACAATTACTGACTGTAGTCCATCTGTTTCTATACATGCTTTGTTAGGCCCCTTTCATGCTGTTCTTCAATGGGCAGGACTGTCACAGGATCACTACAGAGCAGGTATCATTTGGGTGGTGGATCATTCTCAGCACTGCAGTGACACTGACTTGGTGGTGGTGTGTTAGTGTGTATTGTGCTGTTATGAGTGGATCAGACACAGCAGCAATGCTGAAGTTTTTAAACACCTCACTGTCACTGCTGGACTGAGAATAGTCCACTAACCAAAAATATCCAGCCAACAGCACCCCATGGGCAGCATCCTGTGACCACTGAAGGTCTAGAAGATGACCAACTCAAACAGCAACAATAGATGAGCGATCGTCTCTGACTTTACATCTACAAGGTGGACCAACTAGGTAGGAGTGTCTAATAGAGTGGACAGTGAGTGGACACGGTATTTAAAAACTCCAGCTGTCTTATTTACTCATAGCAGCACAACACACACTAACACACCACCACCATGTCAGTGTCACTACAGTTCTGAGAATGATCCACCACCCAAGTAATACCTGCTCTGTGGTGGTCCTGTGGGGGTCCTGACCATTAAAGAACAGGGTGAAAGCAGTCTAAAACAATATGTAGAGAAACAGATGGTCAATAATTGTATAACTACAAAGTGCTTCTATATGGTAAGTGGAGCTGATAAAATGGACAAAGAGCATAGAAACAAAGAGGTGGTTTTAATGTTATGGCTGATCAGTGTATTTAATATGGCACATTATGATCATGATACACTTCTAAATATTGTGCGTCTCAGTATGTGTTTTTGCTTTTAAGTCATTCTACCAAACTAAAAACATAAAAACATATACCTAATAAGGACAACTAATATTGTGCATACTTGTAAATGAAGAATCTTACCATTATTCCATTAGTATCCAGGAAAATAAATCTCAAACCCTGTCAGCCATTTGTAAAAAGCATTTCAATTTTTCTAAGCTTCAAGTTTTTCCACTTAAATTATTAAGCCGATTATATGACTTATACTGAAAAAAAAAACCATTATATTAAATTTGAGAAAAATGCTTAACAGGAGAAGAATGTTGGCCATCCAATCTGACAAAGCTTAAAAGAATCTACCATGAACAACAGAATAAACTGCCCAGATCCAGCTTGGCAATGCTTGTAGAGACATGTCCAAGAAGATTTGCAGCTGTAATATCTGCCAAAGGGGCTTCTACAATATACTTAATAATGGGCTGGGCAGTATGACCAAAAATGTGTATCACGGTATTTGTTAAGATTCTGACAGTTTCACGATATATCATGGTATGATTCTACAGTCATTATCACATAGAATATAAAAAGTTTTAATTTCACCATGTATATAATGAAGGTTTTATGCAATTACTGTTAGCTCTCCCTTTAACAAATAAAACGTTTGCAGTCTACCAGTCTCCACTGATGAAGTGCACGGTTATATCATTATACTGAGGTACGACTCCACTGATTGTACAACTTGATCACAGGTCTGTTGTAGAAAAGTGGATGACTTTATATATCTATGCTTCCAGTTTGCTTCGTTGTTGTTGGTATTTTTGCCCGGTAGTAACGCTGCTTAACTGTTTGCATTTTTGCAACAACTGTGCTCCAACAAACCACTCAGTATATGGTGTTTTAATCTGTGTTGGAACCTAAAAAAAGCTTCTACACTGCCCACACAGCTTATTTCTTAGTTGTTTTTGTTTATATTTGTTTTCCACCATCGAGAAAACCTCTCTCATCTGTTAACACTGTTATGCTAACGCTACCTGGTTAACAAGCGAGCTGTATCTAATCTGCACAACACTCCATAGCGCTTTTAGTGGCGAACAATATTATTTGATTTGCTGCCTTTTGAAGCCTACAGCTGTTAAAATTAACTTTGCTACGGTATGGTGGTATATGAAAAATACATACCGTATGAGGAATTAAAGACGGTATACCGAATGTACCGTCATATCGCCCAGCACTAGTTAATAATTATTTATGTAATATACTGTTGTTTAAAGGAAATGTCTATTTTGAAATTTTTTTAATGGTTTTGAAAAAAAAACATGCTTTAACTATGGATGATTAAGTGTAGATTAAGTAAATGAGTAAGTAATTACTTAATTTAATTTAATGTCATCAAATATTGAAATATATTTTGCCATATATTGCTAAGCCAAAAACAGACAAAGGAAAACATCATGAAAATTAAGGTTTGCTGATTTGGTCAACAAATAGAACAAATTATTAGGCAGTTACAGTGGGACAGATTTGAGCATCTACAGTCAACTACTTTTAGTTGGTGGTGAAGGCTGTCACAAATCTGTGAATTCATCAGAAAGAGCGAGTAAGTGTGTGTGTGTGAGAGAGAGAGAGAGAGAGAGAGAGAGAGAGAGAGAGAGAGAGAGAAAACGTGAGAGAGTTTCAGAGAAAATTTGAGCAAGAAAGTCGGAATATTTGATCATTTAATATTCTGTTACAAAGGTCTGCACTTGTGCAATGCTGCACTTCCTCTACATCAAGCAAACAGTCACTATTACAGGCCTATTCCAGACACTTCCAGTGTGGTTTAGCATGGAGCATCTATTTCAGAATGTTTGGCCAGCATTTTAAAGACTACCACACAGTCAGTCCTTTTCCCAGTGCCACCCATTCAAATAAGTCCTGGGATGCTGCTAGCCTGGGTAATGAGATGGGAGGCCCTGGTAATTACCCTGAAGCAAGTAATTATCAGCTTGTTTTACTAGCGCATTAAACTCCTCCACACATGCTGGTTCTTCAGGGCTGAGGGACAGGATTGCTTTCTTAACAAACTGGCGTCTCAGATGGAGGGCTGCAGAGACATTAGGCTGCCTGCAGGGGGCACTGGTTTCATGTGATCGAACTAAGCACAACCTGCACTATTTTGCACTGGACATGCAGAGTGAACAGGTAACATCAGGACAAAGCATTGGCTGGCTGCCTCTCATCAGACCAGAGAATCTATTTCCTCACGTTACCATTCCAAGCAGGCTCTTGTATGCCTTTACTTAACAGTGGCTTCTGTCTTGTCAGTCTACAATGAAAGCAGGCACGTGCACAGACATTTTTGGGGGCAGGTGCTCAAGCCAAAAAAAAAAGGCACCCATCGCCAAAATTATTAATAAAAAAAACAAAAAAAAACACAGTAGGATATTTAACTTATATATTTATTTTTGTTAACACAATCAATACACATCTAATCAAATAACTCAAATGATCAAATTGCATAAATAAATGAAAAACAGGCAAAAACAAGGCCATATTGTGCACGCTTTTTAATAACCAAACAACTGATACTGATACATCTCCCTCATTTGCTTTACTGGTAGATGGCCTAATCCAGGATAAAAGAGAGATGCTACCCTGAGCTGCTTGCTGTAGTTCCTTTTTTTCTGCTTTTGTAACCTTTCTTAATGAAGAGTGACTTACTGAATCTCCATAAAGTGGAGAACACAGTATACATCATTTTACTGTTTTCTGACAGAGTTCAAGCATTACACTAATAATATACCATTACTATCAATTTACCTCACCAGACTGTCATGTAGCTCAACTTAAGACCTACCTTTGATTTCAAATCAGAAACCCACTTTGGGTAGTTAATGTTAACAATGGGCCTATTATTATGCCAATAAAATCAAATAAACAGCTAACTAACATTTTCCTATTTATTCATCATTTTTATATGCTGTTCTATATCATAGAGCATTATATTTAGCCTAATACATATATTAGTTTGTAATGTTAATTACCTAGTAAAATTATTCCTCATTTGTAAACCTCAACTGTTAAAGTACATGTATAAATGCTTGCATGAAAATAACTCCTTGACTAAAGGTGACTTTTCACAGTGTTTTGGCCAGGATGCTGTAATTATAAAATATTGTATGTTTGTATCTATTTTCAACACTTTACTGTGAGAACTACTTGACATTCTCCTGCAAAATGTTTGTGCTCATGCTTTTTTTTGTCTTCAGGCTTTCACATCAAAATAAGTAAGATTTTAAATGAAACAAAACCAGTGAACTTGTCTTTAAATTCTCTATCTGTATGTCTGTCTGCTGCACTTTGTCCCCCTCCCCCTTCATTAAACATGACAAATGTCAGTAAACAGCTGGACAAGGCTTTGAAATCACGTATTTCATGACTCATGAGTACAAAACATGTAGGCTATGCGTTATGCATGGATGCTCTTTGTATGAAAAACTGTCATTACCTGTCTGTCTGATGCTGTGGGTAAGAGGAGAAGTGTGTAGCAGCGGTTTGGCCTGGTGCTCAGCACTGCATGAGTGCACTAAATTGAGGGGAGCTTGTGGATCAGATCGGGGCAGAATTCTCACAAGAACTCAAATAAATGCCCCTCAGATATCAAAACACTTTTGGGGGGAATTGATGACAGAGAGAGTAATTTTTAATTTTAAATATTGATGAATGTAGAAAAAAATTGGGCTCCAGCAGAAAGGGCACTTTTCTCATCCAGGGCAAAAGGGCAGGTGCTTGAGCACCACTAGGGGTCTATCTGTGCACGTGCCTGAATGAAAGCCTGATTTTTGAAGCTCTTTTAGAGGGACTGTTGTTTTTTTTTTTTTTTTTACCTTTCCAATCAATGTCTGCCTAATTTGGCCACATCTTATTTAACATTTTTCAGGCCACTGTGGTCCTGGAAATGCACAGGCTTTAGATTTTTTATTATGAATTCTACACTGATCTGTGGCTATTAAAACAAATTAGTAAAACCAGTGACACATTTGTCTCAAATATAAAATAAAAGATGAAATAAAATAAAAAAAGAATAATTAATGTACAAATATGCTTAACATATAGTTTGTTTTATTTCGGATACAACCTTCTGTGTATCATAAACTGCTGTAGGACCGTCTATAGTATGCAAGTAATATAATAATTATTAGTAATGCATGTATTTAATAATAAATCTAAAATAAAACAAAAAACCTAGATTAAGTATGCAAATAAATAAATAAATAACCCCTACCAACACACTGAACCCACTTTGCCACTCTACAGCTATGTAAAATTCAGACTTGGAATGATCATGTAAAGCAGCGGTCCCCAACCGTTTTTGCAGCACGGACCGGTTTCATATAAGATATAATTTCACGTACCGGCGGGGGCGGGAGAATTTAAAATAGAATAACTATAGAATGGAAAATTTCAGATGCTGCTCCCATCTAGTGGTGATTAGAGACAATAACACCGGAAGAGTTTTGGAAGTGTAATTGCTCTTGTAGTGATCTCTAATTATTTATTCCTTCTTTGCAGCCCAGTAATGAATTACCCACGGACCGGTACCCGTCTGCGGCCCGGGGACCAGTGGGGACCACTGATGTAAAAGGATGTGCATGGCTCACTGGCAGGTGGACACATCAAAACAGTGCTCTAAAATGCTGACAGATGCAATATTCACCCATAGCCGAATTGAAAAGCATATAAATGCCTGGCAGTATAATTACAGGGCTAGCAGACAGAGAAAATAAATTATCAATTGGCAATCACTCAGCAACTGTGGCCCTCTCTGGCAGAGCTGTCTCCCTCAAGGGAACGGTGCCGTTCCTAGGTAGTCGATCCTGCATGACAGTACTACCCATGAAAAATCTATGTATGTCTGTTTGTGTCTGTGTGTAAAAGAAACCAAGCCTCCCTGGAGAGAGTGTTCTCCACATGCTTGTTTAAAAGCATGTCCCTCTCTGTGCATTTATTTGGCTTAATTACTATGCTGCATTTGCAGGGGGAGTGAGAATGAATGACACTTCATTTAACGACCAGGCTTGCTTGGCCAACTTTTGTCTGCCAGTTCCTTTCATTAAGCCACACTCTCTTTCCCTCACTCTTGTTCGTGGTCCCTCCATCGCCCTCTCTCTGGCGCTCAGACAGTGTGTGGGTGTGAACACCGATCTGTCACTCTGAGAGGCATCAAAAGAGCCATCAAACACCTGTGGACTACACACACACACACATACATACACAAACTCACATACACACACAAACGGCCTCTCACTATAGCCAGGTGTGTAATTATCGAGATCTATTTTCACTAGCTAGCCTACACTTTTTTATTCATTTTTATTGCTCGTCCTCACTCGTTTAGTACTGTACATTGTGACATCCACACCTCCAACATATAACAATTTTAGCAAGTAAAACATTTTCAGTCTTTATTATGAGATTATTAGCATTAGGTGTGCTGGATGCTGATATAAAATAGTGTCTATCGCCAAATACTGATTTATTGCTGGTATTTGAATGAACATGTAGACCAGAATGTACTGGTCCTGCTTGTCACGTATATAATCATTGGTTGTTTATCGTTTTTTTGTTTTTTTTACTACACCCTAAACATGACCAGTTTAGACTATCAAGTAATATTAGAATTTGGGAGGAGAAACTATCTATAACTTGTAATAAGCTAGTTGCCATTGAAGAATCACTTTTACTGGTTCTTTACGGCATTTTTTTAAAGAATAGGTTCCTTGCAGAATCTCTTATTTAAAAAAAATTATAGATTTATAACTGATTCCTTCTGGAACCAAACCTGAAGTGTTTTTTTTATTTTATTTGAACAGTAACTTTATCATGTAATTAGACCTACAGCTAAATGTATTAGAAAGACAGAAATAACCAGACTAAATAATAGGATAATTACAATCTGTTGTTTGCTAATACTCAGTGACACAGTCAGTTGTTGCATAACATAAGAGGTGCTATTTTACCAAAACCTTTAGTCATACACCTCTAGAGTGCACACTGAACTTGCTACAGAATTACTCGTCATGACTAGAGATCCAGACATCCTTCAGATGTGTCTAGAACTCAACTGGTGTTCACCTGTTAAATTTTAAATTGATTGGACATAGTTTGGAAAGGCTTAAACCTGTAAGGACCCATAATTTACACTGCATTGTCAGGATAAAAACAATGTCCACAAAGTACAAGGAACTGCCTGTGGATCCTGGAACCCAGAATCTGAATCAAATTGTAGCAAGGCAGAGATTATGGCATAGGTGTAAACTATATCTAACCTTTTAAGTGATTCCAGGACCACCATGGCCCTAGTCATTTTACAATGGAAAAGTTTGGTAAAGATACTTTGGTAAAATACATTTTTAGTGAACCAGACCCATGAGCTACATTTGGCTGCTGGGGGTCACAAAATAAAATTATGAATTTGGCACAATTAAACACATAAACATGACTTAAATGTGTCACACAAGTGCAACTAACACTACTGCAGATGGGTAACATAATAATACACTATACGGACAAAAGTATTTGGACACCTGACCATGAACTTGTTGGACATCCTATTTCAACTGTATGGCTGGGAACTGATGTTGGTCAAGAAAGCATCGACTGATGTTCCAGTTCATTTCAAAGCTCTGTGCAGGCCACTGGAGTTTTCTTAATGTCTTTATAGACCTTGATTTGTGCACAGGAGCACAGTCATGCTGGAACAAGAAAGGGCATTCCCTAACCTGTTGCTGCAAAGTTGGAAGCATATTGTTTCCTTTATTTAACTGATTTTTAAGTTAAATTTTTAAGTTTAGTTAAGATAAAGCATCGTCAATATAGGTGCAACTTCATATTAATAAATACATGTACAAGATACTGCACAGCTTTGTTTATCCTATAAAATATTGCAAGGCCAAATAGTAATAAATTCATAGTATTTTTTTATGTTTTAATTCAAATTGTGTGGGTTTTATCTTGTGTAACTTAAAAGTTTTGCATTCGGTGAAGAGTGAATTGGCTTAGTAGCAAGATGCTGCCTTTTAGCTGCATATTTAAAGATGTTACAGATAAAATCTCAGAGCTACATAAGACTGCAAGGCAGCCTGCGTACGAAAGGCTAGAGTGACCGTGAAACACATACCAGGACGTCATTTCTTAGAAATGGCTTTAGAGATAAATGGCGACAGCTTTCAAAAGCATTGATGTCATATAACATTTTGTTATATGAAGTTATTATTCAATTACTTTACCCTGAAGGATGTACAGATGGGCAGTTTTTGTCAAGAGAAAATACTTTGTTGACACTGTTCTCACCAGTCTTTGAAGTATACTAGCAGAGGTATTACTTCTAAGAGGCGTGTGATTAACCACTGGTGGACATGCACCTTTTTCATATTACCAAGCCCTACGTTAAAAACACATTTCAGACCATGAAATGAAACATCAGTAAATCTAGACATGTTTCTTTAAAGCCGTGCATTTTATGCAAACGTCTGTGTGAATTCTCACACCCTCTGCTTTCATTTCTTTTTAAATAGTCAGGCTTCAAGATCAAAATAACTCTCTCCATCTATAAAAGTAATGAGAGGCTTTTAAATGCTCAGCACTGGAGTTAATTTGTGCTTTACGCTAACCTTACAATCAAAACAAATCCTAAAACATACCCCGGTTACGATAAGAATTCATAAAGCCGCCCAGACAGACAGAGAAAGAGAATTCAGCATTCAGTGTTGAGCTGTATACTTTTAGTCATGTCTGCACAAAGAACCACAGTGGTTTGCCAAGCTGGCAATAAAAGCAAAAGGGCCAGAAATATGGCAAAAATGCTGCTGCCTATTTTAATTTCAGATGAAAGGTCTGGCTTGCAAAGAGGCTGTGCCAGTAGGATCTTTGCAGTCTCCATGCAAAGTAACACTTTGTCCCAAGAATAACGTTTACCACCACCACCGCCGCCACCACCATTCTAACACAGAGCAGCAGTGTTCCTACAGTAGAGCATTAAAGTGCTGCGGCAGCTAAGGGTATGAAGGTATGAGGGCACTTCCAGAGTCATTTGGATATGTTTTTGATCTTGTGCATGCTCCTTAAGGTCTAAGCACAACCAATAAATTCCAAAGACAATTGTAACATTGACAGGAAAAGGGTGAAAAAGCTGTCATGACCAAGGATTAATTAATTGCTTTTTTTTTTTTTAATATTTTTGTAATATAATATAATTATAAAATTTGATTCAGGGTCATGGTGGATCTGGATCATGTCCTCAAAACAATTGGTACAAAGTAAGAAAAACTCACTTTACAGGCAACCAGTACATTAAGGATAATCAGTCATATATTTACCCACATGCATGGCCTATTTTAAGCAGCTAATTTTTTTTACTGGTATGATTTTTAAATGTAAATGAAATCAGTTGTACCCAAAAGAATCCAACACATCCAGGTTCCAGGACACTAAAGCATTAAGCATCAACGCTACCTATGCTATGGTCCTAAATACATACATACATCTTTTACATTTTGTTATTTTTCTTTATTTAAGATTTACTCTCACTATATGATGTTTGCAACATTAGTTCTTAATTTTTTTAACTACTATATTGGGATCTAGACTTAATCACTGTAATGCTACTTTGCTATGCAAATGAACTAAACTAAACAGAACGATACATCTCTCCATTTGGCAGCCATGAAAGACGATACCGGGCACAGAGTTCCAAAAGGAGGGACAGTGTCGGGGAGAAATCCCATTACGGGCCAATACACAAAGCTTGTTTCCCTGAGACCTCCCTGAGCATATGGAAACAATCTGTCTGAGCAAAATAAGAATAGACGATCGTATGCCAGCGAGAGGGAGAAATCTGTGAGAGACGGAGAAAAAATAGACAAATGAAAGAGTAGAATGACAGAGTTAAATGAGGAGATATTTCGGAGAGGTAAAAATATAGAAGAGTATACAGAGTCTGTCATAATGATGGATGGATGGGTTTAGGTAGGTAGACACAGAGTCTGTCACAATGACAGACAGACAAATGGACATACAGGTAGATGGATAGATAGATAGATAGATAGATAGATAGATAGATAGATAGATAGATAGATAGATAGATAGATAGATAGATAGATAGATAGATAGATAGATAGATAGATAGATAGATAGATAGATAGATGTGCAGACAGACAGACAGATAGATAGGGTGTCACTGCTTGGTACCTGGGTACCTTTGCTTTGTGTCTGGCTACTTCTATTCAGAAGAAACTAATTTTATAAGAACACTTTTGACAGGTAACTATTAAATTATAATTAAGGTGCAATGGCTGCCAACTCAAATATTCTGAATATTCAGTGCCTTCTGGTAGACCTGTTATAAATTAGATTCAAGATGTATTCTCTATATACAGTAAATATACAGTACATCACTTCAGGTAGTCTTTAAACTAAGAACTGAGTGCCATGACTTTAAAATCCACAATCACTCTGAATATAATGTAAGTTCTAATAAGCATGTTATACACTGAGATCAGTTGTCCCCAAATGTCCCCAAACTCACCCTTGTAGGAAAGCCGAAGCCGTGGCACATTCCTCTTGGAGTTGTGCAGTGCCACTCTCCCAGGCAATGCCACCATAACCAGCAGGATTACAATCCGAAACAGGTAATCCATGGTGCTGGAGCACCGGTCTCCAGCCCAGTAAGGGCTCCCGGCCCACAGTGCCCAGTTAAAAGTACTTTTCCTCAGGGTAAAGAATTCTGCTGTCCCTCCTGTCCCCCGCTCAGAGAGAGATCCAGAACTGTGAGCTCCTCAATCCGAGTTCTGGCTGAGCTCACATGGCCCCATGTGGCTGCAGGGGAGATCTGATGTGTCTGGGGTTTAATGGGTATTCCTCTCAGGGTCAGGGGGTCTCTGTGGCCTGTGTAGGCTCTGAGTGTGAATCTGTGTCCGGCAACTGGAGATCCTTAACGCTAGTTCAGTGATTACTCTAGTTTCCCCTGACTGAACACACACACACACTTACACACTCTGACACACACTTCCAGTCCTGTCCACAGCACGGGCAGACTGAGAGCAGCGAGAGCGGTACACCATCCACCAGAACGCAGGGGAGGGGACCAGAGGAGGGAGGGAGGCACTGAAAGCAGCTGAAGGTGGAGGAGGGGGGTGTAAATGATTAAAAGACGTAGAAGAGGCTGTTCCATACAGGTTTCACCAGGTAGTTTTGTAGTTTTATAGGTATGTTTTATTTAATTAAGCTAGTTTGACTTTATTATAAGATTATTTGTGTGTTATAATGTAAAGTAATATATATATAAAGTAATATATATATATATATATATATATATATATATATATATATATATATATATATTATATATATATATATATATATATATATATATATATATATATTTTTTTTTTTTTTTTTTTTTTTTTTTTTTTAAGAACAATAGCATGATATTGTTGATTTCTTTCTGGCTTGCTTGCTTGTTGCATGACAAACAACCTTTTTTATTTCACCTCACTTTCTTTCCTTTTCTTATAATCCTTCCCGTTTTCCTGCCTGCCTTCCTTCCTCACTTATTTCTGTCTTACCCTTTAAGTTGTTCCTTTTTATTCTTTCTTCCTTTGTCCTTTTCATTTCTTTACTACTTTTCTTTAAAATAGACTTTTTAGTAGTAGTTTTTACTATTATTTATTTTTGTATTACTTTACTTATTTATTCCTTCCCAAATTTCTTTTTGCCTTTTTTAGTTTTGATTTATTAATTTTTAGTAGGATTTATGCTTTTTTAATTTAAGATCGAGATTGCTGCTTAAATGTTGTATGTACTGTATGGACTGGTGTTATGATTGGTGTTTTTATTTTTCATTATCTGCCATTGCTTATTTTTTATTTCTTTCTTTTTTATTACTTCTTTATTCCTTCTTACCAAATTCTTTAATGTATTATTTATTACCATGCCGCTCCTTGTAATTTGTTATTAGTTTTTATTACCTTGGTGTCTATATGCAGGGCCACTAGTCCCAGTAGGGATTTCCAAATTAATAATGAATAAATGCAATAAATGTGAGATTATAAAGGCAAAGCTCAGAAAGAAAGGATACTATAGTTTCTACTCTGCCAGACAAAAAAAATACATTATACTGAATATTATTAGTGAAATTTGCACTAGCAGAATGAATTGTTATGTGAAGTAAATATACAGCAGTAAATTAGTTGTAAAGTGTGATCAACTGTACTAGCTTAAGCCTCTGGGTATAACTAAAACTTGCTTGGTTTCCAGTTTAATCATATATTTGATCACCATTTCAATGCTGACAGAGCTACTATAAAAAGCTAAATTTCACAAGCACTTATTGCACATACCCATCCCAAAAAAATAAAGGAAATATCAGTATAAAAAGGAGATATCAATATAAAGGTTCATGCTTGCAAATTACATTAGAAGCGAGAGAAAAATCTAAAATAACAAGTCTTAAAAAATGGAGTAACTATTAAATATACATTTCTTTTTAATATTTAGTAGGTTGAAAAACAAGTATAAAGACTTCATACATAACTACAGTAACACGGTACACTGATCAGCCATAACATTAAAACCACCTCCTTGTTTCTACACTCACTGTCCTTTTTATCAGCTCCACTTACCATATAGAAGCACTTTGTAGTTCTACAATTACTGACTGTAGTCCATATGTTTCTCTACATACTTTTTTAGCCTTCTTTCATCCTGTTCTTCAATGGTCAGGACCACTACAGAGTAGGAATTATTTAGGTGGTGGATCATTCTCAAAGTACTTTACTTACCAAAACACTGTGACATCATGTTTTATAAAATGTTTAGGTCTGTAAAATGAAATGTATGTTTCCTTTTTTCTCTATTTTTATTAACCACTTCATTCTAATGAGCCTATCCCTAAACCACTAATAATAAAAGTGGGAATACAATCTGAACATGGTTCAAGTCGATCACAAGGCATTACACGGGATTAATATGTAATTAGGAAGTGATCAGAGCAGCATGTTTCTGACCTGAAAGCAATTTTAGCAGTGGTGCATTACTACACTTAAGAAATATAAAGACCTACAACATTTTTCACTCTTACATTCAATCAGGGTAATAAGTATCATGGTTATGTTTGGTTGTAAATGCAGTAAATGCAATTAATTTCAGGTTGCATTTTCTCTTGTACCTCTCTAAACCTCTAGTAATAAAATACCATATTTTAAGCTAAGATAAAAAAAAAAAACAGTAATTGAATTGTTTGTTGTTCATTACTTTGACATGCTGTTCAGGTCCCAATGTACAAATCAAAATATAAATCTAATTTTCTTAGCCAGAAGGCAAACAACATATCTTATATGACAGCTCATTTAAAGAGGCGTGCTGGTGTGTTATCAGAGGATATATCTTCTTACTGTTAGTCACAAACTATTTAAATGTTGTAGAAATTGAAAAAAAAAGTCTTTTTTAGTAACAAAAATAACGACAAATAATGTTTTTCATTCATCTTTAGTAATCGTTTGTCCTGATCAGGGCGATGGTAGTTTAAAAACACCACACATAAGAACCATTTTAAGTAGCCAGTCTGCCTACTGCTTTGTTTTTGGATTGTGGGAGAAAGGTGCAGTCCAAAGGAAAAAGAAAACCCACAGTCTTGGGAGGAACATGCATAATATAATTTCACATATGCGAAAACATAATTTCACATATAAAGTAACCAAAGGTGTAGGCCAAACATGGTTTGCTGGAGCTGTAAAACACTAACACTTCCAGGCGTGCCACCATGCCACACCACCAGACAGAAACAAGGCGTATACGTCAGATTTGCTTGAGCTGTAAAGCACAAACACTACCTGCTGTGCTACTATCCCACAAACAATGTTTTTAAAGTAAAATTTGATGCAAACGGAGTGCTCGCCTGTCAACATTGCACTGCTGTTTTGTTGGGTCTGTTTATATTGCTGAACTTGGGCCAGGCAGGTGTTGCCTAAATGCAATGGAATGCTAACAGCTGTAAAAGAAAAGAAAAAAAAATCAATCTTATAAAATTACATAATCACCCTTTTTATTTATTAAGTTCAGATGTTTCTGCCATTCAGTGCTAACAGGTTATAAAATAAATCCTATAACATTATATAATCACCATTTTTATTTACTGAGTTCAGATGTTTCTGCCATTTAGTGCTAACGTGTATAAAAACAATCCTATAAAATACATTATTTACTTCTACTCTAACTTTGTGACCATATTAAAGGTTTAGCATAAATGTGCCCCTATAAGGTGTGTAAAAATATAGATTGACAGGTTTGGTGTGGAGGAACTCTAATGGCCTGACCTCAGTCCTGTAGAATACTTTTGGGATGAACTGGAATGCAATCCAGGCTTTAGGTCCAGCATCAGTGCCTAGCCTTTTAATGCCCTTAAAATTGAATAGGGACTAATACAAACACTTGTTTCACAATCTTGTGATAAGCTTTTTTAGAAGAGTTGAGACCATCATAGTTTTGAAGGGTGGAAGCCAGCCCCCATATTAAGAGTTATGGTTTTGAAATTGGATGTCCAACAAGCTCATTGTTCGGTGTTTATATATGTTTGACCTTATAGTATAAATCCTTCTCTTGAACCTAAGATGCTAGGTAGGACACATCATTAATGAAACACACATCACACCCACACAACATATTTCCAGTTGTGCTCAAAAAAGTGTATATTTGTTGCATTCTGTCTGATTGATGCTCCATAAACATGGACATAAAACATCATTGTGGGTAGAAAACCAGTTTAACATTGACATCATGTTAATTATACTATAAAAATAATACTGGAAAATATCTATCTATCTATCTATCTATCTATCTATCTATCTATCTATCTATCTATCTATCTATCTATCTATCTATCTATCTATCTATCTATCTATCTACCCACCTACCCACCCACCCATCCACCCACCCACCCATCCATCCATCCATCCATCCATCCATCCATCCATCCATCCATCTACACTATGATGATACACCACCCAAAGAGGATGGGTCCCTGCTGAGTCTGGTTCCTCTCAAGGTTTCTTCCTGTAATTCTAAGGGAGTTTTTCCTTGCCACTGTTGCCCTCTGCTTGCTCAATAGGGGTTTTTGGTTGCTTTGAGACATATCCATTGTAAAAAGCGCTATATAAATACATTTGATTTGACTTGACTTGATTTGCATTCCTAAGGCTAGATCAATTGGTATAAATATTTGGCATTTTCTGTGTTTTGGGGTGAAATGTTAGCTACTAAGGCAGATTACTTACAGCTAAATTCTTCAAATCCCAGACCAGATACAGTATTGACTATGCTTTTACTACGACTATTATGTAGTGATAGTGTTTTATTACAGTGTAATTGATTACCATATGAGCTTAGGTGTAGAAAAATAATTAATTTAGTGGGTACATGGGAATTTGAGCATCATAATTATTTTATATTAACTAGTGTTCTGTGCTCTTCATGTTCTCAGCCTGAGGAAAGCCAGTACACTGGGTGCTCTTCCCAGGTCATCAGACTCATTGTGTTTGACCAGCTTATAACAGTCAGTAAAAATAAATAAATAAATAAATTATTTATATGCATAAACTTCTGGCTAAATAAATATGTAAAGCATATAAGTGTGTTTAAGGCCAATGGAGGTTCCCTTCAGATAAAAAATTTTGATAAATTATATCATTGTTGTTTATTGTCTAGTAAAAGTATTTTGTTTTTTGGCAAAACTGTTTTTTTATTTTTTATTTTAACTATTTCCATTAATTGTACACACATGTTCAAAATAAAGAAGTGGATAAAGTACCCCTTACTTAGCCCTTAGTGGATGGTTTCCCACAAATCATGTCTTAAGTAAAATCTGAAAATATCTTAATATAACTGGGTACATATGTGCACCTCAGCACATATGTATGCCTTCTGCTTGCGTGAGCCTGTCCACAAACATTTAAGCCAACCTCGACCCCCCATCCCGGCTCCAAACACTCTTGTTTGGAGGTTGTTTACACCCAATTTAAATGAATTACCGCAGGGAGACAGACCGTATCAACACCTTTTAAACCATGGCAATCCTTCCTCCAGCCAAACATCCAGTGATGTTAGTGAAGCTAAGGTCAGCCTGAACTCCATGGCACCCACAAAGCTTGAACCTTTAACTGGTACATAAATGGCTATAGCCTGTTTTGCATTGCACAGCATTCAAATCCAGAACTATTAATACCATACCTTAAGTGCCAATGTCTGTTTTCAACTGCACAATGTTAATGTGAAACAAGGAGTTTACTGAAGGTGAGGCTGAGAAGGCGTTATCCACCAGATTCAGAGAGCACATATGCCGCAATAACTTTAAACAATAGCAGCAGCAACAACAGGGTATTTTGGTTTGCACCGCGTGATTGTTGTTATGTATTAAATTTTCTGCAGCTCTTTTAAAGTTGCTTATATTTTTTTTTTACAAAATGCAATTAAGACAATCTATTACACTCTAACTTTCTAAGCTGCTTATCGTAATCAGGGTCGCGTGGGGTGCTGGAGCATATCATAGCTCCCAGTGGGCTCAGGGCACACAGAAACATCTTGGACTGGGCATCAGTCCATCATATAAAATATATTACAGTTGTATTTCAAATATGGTGTTTGTATAGAGTTTGTATAGAATAACACTCACTTTCTTAACCACTTATCTAATTAGGGTAATGGGTGCTGGAGCCTATCCCAGCTTTTCAGTGGGTGCAAGGCACACAGTAACACCCTGTCCATCACAGCACACAGTAGCGCCAGTCCATTGCAGGGCACACACACACACACACACACACACACACACACACACACACACACTTACATACACACACCCATTCACCTATAGAGCAATTCAGTGTCTCCAATTAACCTTACTGCATGTTTTTAGACTGTGGGAGGAAAATGGAGCTCCCGGAGGAAACCCACGCAGACACGGGGAGAACATGCAAACTCTGCACAGAAAGAACCCGGACCGCCCCGTCTGGGGATCAAAACCAGGACCTGTGGCAACAGTGCTACCCACCGAGTCACCGTTCCACCCTGTAGAATAGAATGCCATTATTTGCCATATATACATCTTTTTTTGCATATCCCAGTTTGTATTGCACCCCTGGAGCAGAGAGAGTTAGGGGCCTTGCTCAAGGGCCCAACAGTTGCTGCATGGCAGAGCTGGAATTCAAACTCTCAAACTTTCAATTGATAGCCCAAAGCTCTACCCACTAGGCTACCACTGTTCCACTGTATTCTCTCTCCTGTGGCAATTTTGTTTGACCAATCAATGTCTGCAATGTTTCTTACCTCACAAATAGGGTGCACAATGGTATGCTTAATCCTTGGTCAAGAAGGGTAAACAGGATACTTAGGTACAGTACAGGTTACTTGGCAAAGAAAGAGATCTGTGAGATCAGATTTAAAACGTAATGTACCTTAGGATACTGAGCAGTGGACAAGGGGCGTACGTCTTGTGCTAAGTGTTTAGAGGCTCTCCCAGGGTAAGCACTTTGAGTAATGAATGATGTCTTAATAAATAGTGATGTGGCGTGGCAGTAAAAGAAGCAATCATGCTGACACGCTGATTCTAGAAACCTTTCAGCGGCTGAGCAGTAAAAAATAGCCCTGAAACAAGATACAGACAGGAGTCATGGCTGTAAAGAGACCTGCCAGTTAGAGCTGCTCTAAAAGAGTGGTTGAGTGTCTGTTAGAGAATGTGACACATTTACACACACACACACACACACACACACACTCCATGGCCGAAAGAACACCATATGGCCATAAATATAAGGACACTTGACCATGACTTTGTTCCCTTCCAAAACTGTGGATATTAATGTGGACTCTTACCCCTTTTTATTTAGCTAGGATACCCTCCACTTTTTATGAACGGCTTTCCACAAGATTTTGAAGTATGTTTGTGGAAATTCGTCCCCATTTAGTCCAAACAGCTTTCTCACAGTCAGGTACTGATGCTAGATGAGAAGATCTGGCCTGCAATTAATGTTTCAATTCATTCAAAATGTGTACAGTATGGTTGAGGTCAGGGCTCTGTGCCACAGCAGTTTCTCCACACCAAATTCAACAAACCGCGTCTTTATGGATAACACTTTGAACACAGGGTATGTCCAGTCATGCTGAAACAGAAAGGGTGTTACCCAAATTCCACATGTATGGCCACCAGAGATGGGATCTTGAATACATCGTATCAAATCTCAGCTCTGCCTTCCGCCTAAGGCTGAGCAGCCACATGGACAATGATTGGCTTGTTGTTCAGAAATGGGCAGGACTAAGCCGGATGAGGTCTCTCTCTCATAACTGGTGCAATTAAGACCTCTGCTGGCTGTTGATGGCGCCTGCACAGAGATGAGGAAAGAGTGCTCTCAGGGTGTGTCTCTACGTACACAACACTGAGCTGCACTGCACTCGTCAAAGTGTAGGTGATAATATGGATACGTCATGCTGCCCACGTGTCGGAGGGGGCGTGGGTTAGCTTCATTCTCCTCAATCAGAGCAGGGATCGGCATTGGTGGAGAGGAAGCACGACGCCATCGGGCAATTGGACCCGCAAAAAAGGGAGAAAAAGTGGAAAAAATGCACAAATAAAATAATTTTTAAAAAAAACGTTAGTATAAGTCATAGTCTCAGGTTTACATACATATCATTTCCCTGAATTATGAGGGTTCTTTATTATTAAAACTTTAATAGAGTTTAATAAACTTGATTTTTACATAGTCACCTTCCTTTGCAGTGCATTTTCCCAGCGTCGTACCAACTTTCTAATGCCATAAGCAAAAATGTTTTTGGTTGAGCATGTAGCCACTGATGCACTGCTGCTTTCACATCATCATCACATGAAAATCTTCTTCCCCTTAAAGCTTCTTTGAGAAGTCCAAAAAAGAACTCCACTCTCTCTCAGTCTCTCAGGCACGAACAATTACTACTCCTCCCACCCTCACCATTTTCTACCAAAATATAAAAGTGCGGAAACTTTTTGAAGATCCCTTAAAAAGAGAATCTGTGATTTGATAATTCTCTTTAACAGTCACCATACATCAAGAAGATCCTGGGTTTGACTGAGCAGTCTGGGTCATTTCTGTGCAGAGTTTGCATGTTCTCCCTGTATCTGCATGGTTTTTCTCTGGAAGCCCCTGTCTTGTCCTACAGTCCAAAGACATGCAGTCAGGTTAACTGGACTGGCGACCTGTCTGGAGTGTTTCCTGCCTTTCGCCCAGTGAATTGGACTCACTGTGACCCTGGATTGGATAAAGCAATAGTAAAACAGACAATAAATAAATGAATGCCTGCAACACACTTAAAATGTTGGAATGTGGAAAAATGAGAGTAAACACTTCATAGAAAATTCAAGTTACACCATTTTAAAATATTTCACGGTAAGAAAGTAAAGGGAAAAAGAGTTTAGGTTATTCAAAAATCTCCACACAAGATTGTAAATAATTTAGGTCTGACCATATATTCTTCATCATGTTGTGGAAAGATTAGAAAATCACTATGATTGTGAATGAACATCGAGCCATCAGATGGCAGTACGTAATAAATTGATATGCTATTGTGCTAAATTCAGCGACAGGCATGGAAGTACTTTGAGAACCCACTGTCATTTAACACAGTCAACCACAACAAATGCAAGCTGAATATCAATTATGCAAAGAGAATAGCTTGCAACAATTCTATGCACAAACACTGCCAAAGAATTCTGGGACCAAGCTCATCTCAAATGGACCAAGACTGCAACATTAAGTACCCTCATTTTTCAAACAATAAAGTAATGTAATTAATAGAAAAAGGTAATACATCTGTAGAAGAATGCCTTTATTTCTATATACATGTACAGTAAAATGAAATTCTTTAGTCGCATATCAGTCCAGATCAGAGAGCAGGGTCAGCCATTGTACGGCACCCCTGAAGCAGAGAGGGTTAAGAGGCTTGCTCAAGGGCCCAACAGTGGCTGCATGGCAAAGCTGAGATTCAAACTCTCAACCCTTCAGTTGATAGACCAAAGCCCAACCAACTAGACTACCACTGCCCACTCAAATGTAATAACCATATGCTTAAACGCAGAATACTGAATACTAGTCCAAGGTATTTATGCTAAAGCTTTTAATACCTGAAGTAAATGTGATGGTTAAATATTTAACAGCTATTGTTCTTGACATCCCAAACTCAAAGCTTATCTTGAAATGTGGTTGAAATTTTGGTACACTGTGTTACAACTCATACTTCTTTAGAAGTTAAAAGTACAGAGACTATAGTTACAGGTTTACCTAATAAGATCTTGATTTAAGATGAATATTTTCAGTGCAAGAGCATCTAAGGTGAAACTGAAGTCAAAAGTTTACTCACACTTGTAAAAGACATGGTGTGACATAAGAGGTTAGTATAGTCTTTGATATTTGCAATCATACTTTATACATTTTACACAATACAGCCACAAAGTACACATTCATCTATGGTTTTTACTTTTTTGTAGATTTTACATACAAATAAGTATGCTTTATTTTGGAAGCTTAGTAAATCAGAGCCTTTGTCTTTATATTTACATAGCATGATGAAATACTGGTGAAGGCTTTGCTAGCTGTACCCTAAAAGAATCACCACATTTGACCCCATTACAAAATTTATGCTATGTGCAGGACTGTCAGCATTTCCTGCATGACAAATCAGTGGACTTGTGCCTGCTTTTGTCAGCTGGAACAGGAGAATATATCAGGGCAGATGATGCTGGAAACGAGCTGTTGAAGCGAAAGTGATGAAGCAGCATTTTGAGGGAGAGGATAGCACTAAAGCACAACACTGCTAGCTCAGACTGCTTTAGAGAGATTCATTTGGAAGTGTACAGAATCATTGTGACAAAGCTGTTCTTCCTAAACCGACAGTTGATTTAGCATGTTTTAAACGTATACAATTGTATCTTAACATTGTTGTTAACAAGGTTTGGTAGATTGCCAGTGTCTGATCTGTAGTATCCAGAATAATTGACCATTAAGGTAAATTAAGGACACATATGTGAAGTTTATATACAAAGTACAACAACTTTAATTGTTTTGGGAACGTTTTAGACATCAAAGATACATTTTATATGCCATTTTTTACATTTTACATTATCTTTACATTATTAACTCATACTATGTTGGATTTTCCCTCTTGGATTTTTCTCTCTTGGGTCATTAAATGTTTTTGAGTTTTTTTTTTTAATAATTAGATATTTTTAATTAAAATCTAAAACATATAAAATATATAAAAAGAAACTTGTGGTGATCAGGGATGTGTGGTTGCTATCGTTCTGCCTCTCTTGTCCGATCACTCAGGTTTGATGACGTGGGGAGGTGGGCGCTGACGTCCTGTGAAATCCTTCATGACTATGTTACCTGCTTGCTCTCCCTTTTAGTTATGCTGTAATAATTAGGGGTGACAGAGTCTCATGCTACTCTCTGCAAAACTGACATTTTACTTTTAACGATTTCACATTTTAACTACATTTTCCGTTTTTTACCCCGAGGTGGTTCTGACGAAAACCTGTTTATCCACCCGAGATTGAGGACTGCAAGTCGAGACTGCCGTGCCAACAATGCAGATCCTTATGCATATGACGGGAACCTGCCGTGTTTACACTAAAAATGTCAAGAACTCACTACGGACTTTATCACAGACTGGACTGAACTCTTTGTTTTTGAATTATTATTATTATTATTTTGCTAGTTATAACTTTTAGTTTAAATTAATTCTGTGTTTGTATGATTTGTGTAAATACTCACTCACTGTCTTAACTGCTTATCCAATTAGGTTTTGGGGGGGGGGGGGTGCTGGAGACTATCCCAGCCTCTCAATGGGCGCAAGGCACACAGTAACACCCTGGACGGGGCGCCAGTCCATCGCAGAGCAGACACACACACACGTTCACCTATAGGGCAATTCAGTGTCTCCAATTAACTTGACTGCATGTTTTTGGACTGTGGGCGGAAACCGAAGCTCCTGGAGGAAACTTACGCAGACACGGGGAGAACATGCGAACTTTATACAGAAAGGACCCGGACCGCCCCACCTGGGGATCGAACCCAGGACCTTCTTGCTGTGAGGCGACAGTGCTTGTGTAAGTACTATTCATTCAAATTATTCTCTAGGCCACCCAAGAAGGATAGGTCCCTGCTGAGTCTGGTTCCTCTCAAGGTTTCTTCCTGTAATTTTAAGGGAGTTTTTCCTTGCCACAATTGCCCTTGACTAGCTCAACTGGGGTTTTTGGTCTGTCGGTCCTGGATTCCGTAAAGTTGCTTTGCGATGCAATGTCTATTGCAAAAAGCACTAAACAAATAAATTTGACTTGACTGAGGTAGTTCACAGAGGCATAGGCAACCTTTTATTATTTATATTATAATATATACTGTAACTGCTTAGGGTGTGAATAAAACACCTGAACATAATAATTAGAAGGGTTGTCCACATACTTTTAGCTATACTTTTTTATTCTGTATTTACCCAAACACAACTTTCCCAGCAAAATATTATGGTTATCACACACTGTCAATAATCAGCTCAGGGTGTAATAAATGCCAAGTTAAAAAATGCAAAGTTTAAAGTGATGCACAACTACTTTGCAACTGTCTAAAAGGTGTTCAAGTCTTAAAATAAAATATAATATAATAAAATAACTAGGGCTGTCAAACGATTAAAATTTTTAATCGCGATTAATCTCAGAATTTCATATAGTTAATCGCGATTAATCGCATTAAAAAAAATCTGTGTAAATGTTATAGAAAACAAGGATTTTTAAGTGAAATGTTACAATTAAAATGGTGAACACATTTTATGCTAAATGTACTTATGTTAAAAACTGCTGGGACAAGAGAAAACTGTAAGGGAGTTTATTCACTCACATACTAGGCAGTAAATGTCAGATTGTAGGTTAGAATTTCTCCATCAGCAAACATTGTAGATCAGCGGTGCTTTAGGTGGGATAAGGCGTAGTTATTGTATCAGACTTGTCTGTGGTTGTATCGTGACGATCGTCACATACAAGAAGGATGTGTTTCGATGGTTTGATGGACGTTTCTACACGAAGTGAGTGTGTTTTGACCCTTTGGGGCTTCCATAGTTCATGAACTAACGTGCTTGACTCAGCTTTCCGGTGTTACGGAGAATTCAGTTCCCCCTGTTTCCCCTTTAACGCGCATGTGCAAAAATCATGACGTTTTTTTCAGTCGCTTCGTTGGGCGTCGGTTTATTTGGAATATGTATTTATAGCGGTGTGTTCTTTTCACATTTCATGTTGTATGTTAGGTAGTTTGTGATTAAATACATACTTTAAAGTATTGAATGAACTACAGTCAGAGGTTTTATTGCTCCACCGCAAGTCAGAGGTTTTCACACTGCTGTCTTCATCCTTGCTGTCAATCAACTAGAATTACCGGGTCAGATTTAATTGTAAATAAATCCTAATACAGGACATGCTCTTATTCACACACTAGATTAAGGTTATTCATCTCAGCTGCACTACCATTTACTTTCAAGAATAGTTTCATTCATGGTGATCTCTCGTTCATTTAAACTTCACAAACTTCATCCATGTGATTTTAAAATTAACAAACAGTATGTAGAACAAGTTTAACCTATAGATCAGTCCATTACACTAACAACACAGGGGGGAACACATTTACCTGGAGACCTGGGGAATATGGTTCCCCACATGTATATCACTGTGTGTGTAATTATAAAACACTACAGTGATGCTGGTGATGTATTTAACTGTTGTTATTATGTAGAACAAGTTTAACCTATAGATCAGTCCATTATACTAACAACACAGGGGGGAACACATTTACCTGGAGAATATGGTTCCCCACATGTATATCACTGTGATGATTCTTTTTTTTTTTTTTTATGCAAACTACAGGCACACACACATTTTAAGAACAAAATATCTGTATTAAAAATTAGTGTTAAACTAAATTATGCATATATTACAATTATGCAAATATATAATAAAGAAATCCACCTCAATGCAAATTAAAACTTAAATACATATTTATAGCTTAATAAAAATATATATATTTTAAAATGAAATAAAATAAAATCTGGGATGTGCCCTGGGATTGACTAGCATCCCATCCACAGTGCACTCCTGCCGTACGTCCAGTTTCCCCAGGAACAGTTCTGGATCCTCCACGGCCATGACCAGGATAAAGCAGTTACTAAACAGAAATGAATGATTAATTTACTATCTACTGTTTAAATAAACTAAAAGAGCAACATAAAATAAAATACAGCAACAAGCAAACTTTTTAGAAATAACGTCCCAGTTAACCTTGGTCTAATCTTCAGTACATGCCGGACAATGAAGGTCTTCCTCTACTGGTGGGTTGCCAACACATGACTGGTGGTACCAAAGAAATAGTAATAATGCCTTAATTTTATTGGCTTTTTCATTGCACCATGCTATTATACATGTATGTCCTTGACTTTCCCTCTGGGATTAATAAAGTGATCTATCTATTATAGCCTGTGATGGATGTGACAGATGGTACCACCAGTCATGTGTTGGCAACCCACCAGTAGAGGAAGACCTTCATTGTCCGGCATGTACTGAAGATTAGACCAAGGTTAACTGGGACGTTATTTCTAAAAAGTTTGCTTGTTGCTGTATTTTATTTTATTTTGCTCTTTTAGTTTATTTAAACAGTAGATAGTAAATTAATCATTCATTTCTGTTTAGTAACTGCTTTATCCTGGTCATGGCCGTGGAGGATCCAGAACTGTTCCTGGGGAAACTGGACGTACGGCAGGAGTGCACTATGGATGTGATGCTAGTCAATCCCAGGGCACATCCCAGATTTTATTTTATTTCATTTAAAAATATATATATTTCTATTAAGCTATAAATATGTATTTAAGTTTTAATTTGCATTGAGGTGGATTTCTTTATTATATATTTGCATAATTGTAATATATGCATAATTTAGTTTAACACTAATTTCTAATACAGATATTTTGTTCTTAAAATGTGTGTGTGCCTGTAGTTTGCATAAAAAAAAAAAAAAAGAATAATCACACAGTGATATACATGTGGGGAACCATATTCTCCAGGTCTCCAGGTAAATGTGTTCCCCCCTGTGTTAGTATAATGGACTGATCTATAGGTTAAACTTGTTCTACATACTGTTTGTTAATTTTAAAATCACATGGATGAAGTTTGTTAAGTTTAAATGAAGAAGAGAGATCACCATAAATGAAACTATGAAAGTAAATGGTAGTGCAGCTGAGATGAATAACCTTAATCTAGTGTGTGAATAAGAGCATGTCCTGTATTAGGATTTATTTACAATTAAATCTGACACGTTAATTCTGGTTGATTGACAGCAAGGATGAAGACAGCAGTGTGAAAACCTCTGACTTGCGGTGGAGCAATAAAACCTCTGACTGTAGTTCATTCAATACTTTAAAGTATGTATTTAATCACAAACTACCTAACATACAACATGACATTTGAAAAGAACACACCGCTATAAATACATATTCCAAATAAACCGACGCTCAACGAAGCGACTGAAAAAAAGGTCATGATTTTTGCACATGCGCGTTAAAGGGGAAACAGGGGGAACTGAATTCTCCGTAACACCGGTATTCGGTACAGAAGAAGAAGTTAATTAAGTGTAATAAAGTGTTCTGCTCCCGACAACTTGTGAATATAGCGTGTATTTATTTCTTTATTATGCAAGTGCATCACTACCACGATCGGTTACATTATGTTAACAAACCGCAAATGAAAAACGGTGGCAAGTCCGACATTAAAACGTTTGTTCTACCAGTCAAGTGTCAACATGAACTAGAATTTGCGTTAATGGCACTAATTTTTTTAATCGCGTTAAATTGAGGTCGCGTTAATGCGTTATTATCGCGTTAACTTCGACAGCCCTAAAAATAACATAAATTAATAAAATATCCTTTTATGAAAGATTCTTCATTGTTATTGGTTATAGTCCAACTCATACATAAGCAATACAAATAAATTAGTTTCTTACTGATTCACTTGGAATAACTGTGTCTTAGATTTACTTTGTACTCATTCTTCTTTTCGGAGAGGAAAATTGGTGCCCCCAATTTCCACCTATTGCCCCCTTCCCCCATTTAATCAGTGGCACACAGGTCAGAGGTCAGTGTCGATTTAAAAAAAGAGGTCAAGCCCTCACTATGTAAGTAACGAGATTTGATAATCCTGCTTCCACTCCACCGTCACCACCACAGACTTTAAATCTCCTCAAAAGGAACTTTCGCAATAAATCAATCAATCAATAAAGGAAAAGCAATCAAAATATAAGCATCTGTTGGTTTAGATCAGATAGACTGTGCAAACAACAACTGAAAATAGATGGGTTCATTTCTGTTACTAGTTTGTTTTTATCTGCAACATTTGCCTCTGCATGTGAGTTTGCTCTGACAGTGAGTCAGCGGTTTACTTTAGCTTCATGAGGAAACTAGGAGGAGGGCAAGGGTAGACGATGAAGTATAAAGCTCTTCACTCTGTCTGGACTTGCCTGGCAGGTGATAGAATGTCATTGGAGAAACAGAGGATGCTTAAAGGATGACTTCAAAGAATTCACATGTTTTAGATAGAATGTTTGGCTGAAATCATCTCCGCTACACACCTGCCTCTATTTAATACTGACATGCTTGGTTGGTGCTTGGTCAACCAAATAAATGATACACCACTTGAACAGGAACACAATTCATAACAAAACTACAACCCCAAATAAGAAAAAGTTGGAACAATATGGAAAATGCAAATAAAATAAAATGCAGGGTTCCTTACATTTACTTAAAAAAAAGTCCCCAAAAAGTTGGGACAGGGGCAATTTAGGGCTAGTAATGAGGTGAAAAAACTAAATAATGATGTGATTCCAAACAGGTGATTGTAATCATGGTTTGGTACAAAAGCAGCATCCAGGAAAGGCTGAGTCTTGGCCAGAGGATCTCCAGTTTATCAACAAATGTGTGAGAAAATGATTGAAATGTTTAAAAACAATGTACCTCAAAGAAAGATTGGAAGGGATTTGCATATTTCTCCCTCTACAGTGCATGATATCATTAAACGTTTCAAGGAATCGGGAGGAATTTCAGTGCGTGAAGACCAAGGGTGCAAGCTTAAGGTGAATGCCTGTGATCTTTGATCCCTCAGACGGCACTGCATCAAGAACCGCCACTCAACAATAGCTGATATAACCACATGGGTGAGGGGTTACTTTGGCAAATATTTGTCAGGCACTACAATACAGAGTTACATGCACAAATGCCACTTAAAACTTTACTGTGCAAAAAAGAAGCCTTATGTTAACCATGTCCAGAAGCGGCATCAACTTCTCTGGGCTCGGAGGCATCTAGGATGGAACATCACACAGTGGAAACATGTATTGTGGTCCAATCAATCAGCATTTCAGGTCTTTATTTTGGAAAAAATGGACGCCGTGTGCTCCGGACCAAAGACGAAAAGGACCATCCAGACTGTTATCAGCCGAGTCCAAAAGCCAGTGTCTGTCATGGTATGGGGCTGTGTCAGTGCCCTTGGCAAAGGTCATTAACACTTCTGTGATGACGGCATTAATGCAGAAAAGTACATTGAGATCTTAGAGCAACATACAGTGTATCACAAAAGTGAGTACACCCCTCACATTTCTGCAGATATTTAAGTATATCTTTTCATGGGACAACACTGACAAAATGACACTTTGACACAATGAAAAGTAGTCTGTGTGCAGCTTATATAACAGTGTCAATTTATTCTTCCCTCAAAATAACTCAATATACAGCCATTAATGTCTAAACCACCGGCAACAAAAGTGAGTACACCCCTTAGTGAAAGTTCCTGAAGTGTCAATATTTTGTGTGGCCACCATTATTTCCCAGAACTGCCTTAACTCTCCTGGGCATGGAGTTTACCAGAGCTTCACAGGTTGCCACTGGAATGCTTTTCCACTCCTCCATGACGACATCACGGAGCTGGCGGATATTTGAGACTTTGCACTCCTCCACCTTCCGCTTGAGGATGCCCCAAAGATGTTCTATTGGGTTTAGGTCTGGAGACATGCTTGGCCAGTCCATCACCTTTACCCTCAGCCTCTTCAATAAAGCAGTGGTCGTCTTAGAGGTGTGTTTGGGGTCATTATCATGCTGGAACACTGCCCTGCGACCCAGTTTCCGGAGAGAGGGGATCATGCTCTGCTTCAGTATTTCACAGTACATATTGGAGTTCATGTGTCCCTCAATGAAATGTAACTCCCCAACACCTGCTGCACCCATGCAGCCCCAGACCATGGCATTCCCACCACCATGCTTGACTGTAGGCATGACACACTTATCTTTGTACTCCTCACCTGATTGCCGCCACACATGCTTGAGACCATCTGAACCAAACAAATTAATCTTGGTCTCATCAGACCATAGGACATGGTTCCAGTAATCCATGTCCTTTGTTGACATGTCTTCAGCAAACTGTTTGTGGGCTTTCTTGTGTAGAGACTTCAGAAGAGGCTTCCTTCTGGGGTGACAGTCATGCAGACCAATTTGATGTAGTGTGCGGCGTATGGTCTGAGCACTGACAGGCTGACCCCCAACCTTTTCAATCTCTGCAGCAATGCTGACAGCACTCCTGCGCCTATCTTTCAAAGACAGCAGTTGGATGTGACGCTGAGCACGTGCACTCAGCTTCTTTGGACGACCAACGCGAGGTCTGTTCTGAGTGGACCCTGCTCTTTTAAAACGCTGGATGATCTTGGCCACTGTGCTGCAGCTCAGTTTCAGGGTGTTGGCAATCTTCTTGTAGCCTTGGCCATCTTCATGTAGCGCAACAATTCGTCTTTTAAGATCCTCAGAGAGTTCTTTGCCATGAGGTGCCAAGTTGGAACTTTCAGTGACCAGTATGAGAGAGTGTGAGAGCTGTACTACTAAATTGAACACACCTGCTCCCTATGCACACCTGAGACCTAGTAACACTAACAAATCACATGACATTTTGGAGGGAAAATGACAAGCAGTGCTCAATTTGGACATTTAGGGGTGTAGTCTCTTAGGGGTGTACTCACTTTTGTTGCCGGTGGTTTAGACATTAATGGCTGTATATTGAGTTATTTTGAGGGAAGAATAAATTGACACTGTTATATAAGCTGCACACAGACTACTTTTCATTGTGTCAAAGTGTCATTTTGTCAGTGTTGTCCCATGAAAAGATATACTTAAATATCTGCAGAAATGTGAGGGGTGTACTCACTTTTGTGATACACTGTATGCTGCCTTCAAGACGTCATCTTTGCCAGGGACGTCCATGCATTTTTCAACAAGACAATGCAAAACCACATGCTGCACACATTACAAAGGCATGGCTGAACTGGCCTGCCTGCAGTCCTGACCTGTCCCCAATAGAGAATGTGTTGAGGATTTTGAAGAAAAATGCAACAACGACGACCCCATACTGTTGCACATCTTAAGACGTGTTTGCAGGAAGAATGGGACAAAATAAAAGCTGAAACACTAAATCACTTGGTATCCTCAGTGCCAAAACGTCTTTTAAGTGTGGTGAAAAGGAATGGTAACATTACAAAGTGGTAAATGCTTTACCGTCCCAACTTCTTTTGGAATGTGTTTCAGGTCTGAAATGCAGGAATGGATGTTTATTAATACATGAAATGAAGTTGAGCAAACAAAACATGAAATATCTCAGTTTTTTTTTTATTTGCATTTTCCATGTTGTCCCAACTTTTTCTGATTTGGGGTTGTAAAAAAACACTGAAATTGACAATTAAAGGCATTGAAAAACTGTAATAGCTAGCTTAATAAACATTTTGTGAAAAAAACATTTTAGTGGTAGTCAATTGAAAACTTCTTCAACCACTTAACAACACAATGAACATTTTGATGCTAAATTCCAGATCAAAGGATGCACACTTTATTGTCCGATCAAGATCCCCTATAAAGCATTAGTGATGTGGAAAGGTAGCCAAGCCTTCGGCAGGCTGAACTAATCCAAACGCCAAAGGGCTTTTTTAACTCTCATGTATATGTAAATGTGCATCGTCAGTGAATGCTCGCTCTGTAGAGCTTAACTTCAGATCGGCTGAGACAACAGAAAAGCACTCATTATTCTCTTTGTGTAACCCAATAAGGATGTTTAGGCTTGCAGAAAATCTCCCCCTTTGTCCAGTAAGGTGAATGGGAGCTCAGGGGGACAGCCAAAGAGATCTAACTTCTTCACATAGCTGGTGTAATTAAAATGTGACTTAATCAAATCAAGTGCAGCATTTGCTTTAGGGGGTTAATCATGGCATTCATGGCATTACAGTGGCTTGTTTAAAGATTTAGAAAGGTTAAGCTTTAAAAGCAACAAGAGCTCCCACAAAAATGCCAAACCATTCTCCGTAGTAAACAGGTCTGGGTGAGGGTGAGGACATCCTTAGAAATTACTCCTGTGTTTACTTAGGACTGGTGCAGGAATTCAAGCAATTACTTCAAGTGCATCTCAACTGTAATTTTTAAACATTTAAATTAACCTGTGTATAATGATTGACAGGTTACTTTAATTTAACCTCAGTGAGTAGATTAAAACAATTATAATGAAACAGCTATAGGAATGTCTTCACCTTTATAACAAACCCAGTCTATATGAATATACACCGATCAGTCATAACATTAAAACCACCTCCTTGTTTCTACACTCACTGTCCATTTTTTGTGTCTGATTCACTCATACCAGCACAACACACACTAACACACCACCACCATGTCATTGTCACTGCAGTGCTGAGAATGATCCACCACCTAAATAATACCTGCTCTGTAGTGGTCCTGGGAGACCATAGAAGAACACCATGAAAGGGGGCTAACAAAGCATGTAGAGAAACAGATGGATTACAGTCAGTAATTGTAGAACTACAAAATGCTTCTATATGGTAAGTGGAGCTGATAAAATGGACAGTGAGTGTAGAAACAAGGAGGTGGTTTTAATGTTATGGCTGATCGGTGTATATGCAAATTGGGAATGCTTCCATGCCATTGCATTTAAGAACACTGTGTTTGAGTGGTCTATCAACTGGAAAATCCCAATCTTCTCTAGCCTGTCACAAAGGAAATTGGAAATCATGTAAACATTTAAATCAACTGAATTTATTCACCAATTTGACAGTTTGTGAATATGTGGCTTGACATTATCCTACTAGTAGAATACAATTTTGGATTATAGACTGGTGAGAACAGTAGTCCTATTATGGCGGCAACAAACTCTGTTTAAAATTTATAAGCCAGTACTAGTCTTTTACGTTGCCATAAAGGAATTTTAGCCAACTCTTACCTGCCAAACTGATATATTTTTAAAACACTGCTGGGTTTATGGGCAGAAACTGCCTGTTCCAGGTTTTTTTTACAGCATGCTCATGTTTCATTATACCAAAAGTCCAGATATGTTGAGCAGTGGAAAAGGCCTTGAGGTTAGATCTAGTGGAACCTGCCGTACACCAGATGGTTGCAGTATTATGACATTCCATCCCAATTTTCCTTTTTTTATCCTCAATAGCACAAAATTTAAAAAAAATTAAGTGCTTAATACCTTTCCGAAAAAGGAGGGTTCAGTATTTATTTAAGCTTGAATGAGTTATGGTTTATTATTCAGTTTGGCTGTTCCTGTGAATTCATGTAGTTTATTTTTCACTGCCGACATTAGTTCTATTCTCTTTTGGTTGAAAGTGAGAACGCCAGTGAGGAGAGTCTATTCCAGATTGTGTTTTGTTGATCTGACTTTAATGACTGCTGTGAATCTTTTCTGTAGATGTGATTCCCTGCTGCAGGTTTATAAATTGCTAAGTTTTAGTCCATGCTGTACCACTATTAAAAATGAACACACTTACTGTAATTGGGCTGGAAGCAGCACGCTGAGACGAATCCACATGCAAGAATGGAAATAGAACCGGTGCAAATGTTAAATCAAGGTAATTTATGGTAAGGTAATATGGCTGCAAAAGTAACTAACACATTACAAATAAAATCCAGCCTTCTGCGACCAAGCCATCGGAAATAGAACAGACAGGGAACTATCAGAACCTGCTGGTTTGGCTATTCATGAGCTGTGGAAAACGGATGTCACACGGCCACTGGGGCAATCCGCTCTACCAGTGCATTTCCATATTGAGGCCCAAAACGCTTCAAGACTGGGGTGGATTCCCAGAAACCAAAAGAACACTGACATCCCATGTCAGCAGAAAACCAGACCAAAATGAGCAATCTGGAATTAAGTGTGCAAACAAAAGAGCTGGCGGAAATCAGAGAGAAACCATGATATATAGCAGAATTTTCACTTACAACTTACAGCAATCAAGAGGGATTGACAGATCACACACTACTGTGCCTCCAAGCCCCATCTACCTGCCAAGACAGGCAAAACAGAGGGCTACGACTCCTATCCTAGATCAGCAACATTGAACAACATTCAGCAGCCACTATGTTACACTTATATTAAGCTAACACTCACATTACATCAGGCAGAAAAGGAGTAATCTAATAAGAATCATGAATGAGTCAACTGTTACTTACTTTCTAAATTGGAAAAGGATATTTAAAACTCAAGAAGCCATAAATAAAATCATTGTACTGGCTGTTGCAGGGGATACCCGGAGGAAAACTTGAAGAACACAATAAGAAAATGGCAAACTTCTCACAGATATTGAATATACTGTATATACAGTGTATCACAAAAGTGAGTACACCCCTCACATTTCTGCAAATATTTCATTATATCTTTTCATGGGACAACACTATAGACATGAAACTTGGATATAAGTTAGAGTAGTCAGTGTACAACTTGTATAGCAGTGTAGATTTACTGTCTTCTGAAAATAACTCAACACACAGCCATTAATGTCTAAATAGCTGGCAACATAAGTGAGTACACCCCACAGTGAACATGTCCAAATTGTGCCCAAAGTGTCAATATTTTGTGTGACCACCATTATTATCCAGCACTGCCTTAACCCTCCTGGGCATGGAATTCACCAGAGCTGCACAGGTTGCTACTGGAATCCTCTTCCACTCCTCCATGATGACATCACGGAGCTGGTGGATGTTAGACACCTTGAACTCCTCCACCTTCCACTTGAGGATGCGCCACAGGTGCTCAATTGGGTTTAGTCCATCACCTTTACCTTCAGCTTCCTCAGCAAGGCAGTTGTCATCTTGGAGGTTGTGTTTGGGGTCGTTATCCTGTTGGAAAACTGCCATGAGGCCCAGTTTTCGAAGGGAGGGGATCATGCTCTGTTTCAGAATGTCACAGTACATGTTGGAATTCATGTTTCCCTCAATGAACTGCAGCTCCCCAGTGCCAGCAACACTCATGCAGCCCAAGACCATGATGCTACCACCACCATGCTTGACTGTAGGCAAGATACAGTTGTCTTGGTACTTCTCACCAGGGCGCCGCCACACATGCTGGACACCATCTGAGCCAAACAAGTTTATCTTGGTCTCGTCAGACCACAGGGCATTCCAGTAATCCATGTTCTTGGACTGCTTGTCTTCAGCAAACTGTTTGCGGGCTTTCTTGTGCGTCAGCTTCCTTCTGGGATGACGACCATGCAGACCGAGTTGATGCAGTGTACGGCGTATGGTCTGAGCACTGACAGGCTGACCTCCCACGTCTTCAACCTCTGCAGCAATGCTGGCAGCACTCATGTGTCTATTTTTTAAAGCCAACCTCTGGATATGACGCCGAACACGTGGACTCAACTTCTTCGGTCGACCCTGGCGAAGCCTGTTCCGAGTGGAACCTGTCCTGGAAAACCGCTGTATGACCTTGGCCACCATGCTGTAGCTCAGTTTCAGGGTGTTAGCAATCTTCTTATAGCCCAGGCCATCTTTGTGGAGATCAACAATTCTATTTCTCACATCCTCAGAGAGTTCTTTGCCATGAGGTGCCATGTTGAATATCCAGTGGCCAGTATGAGAGAATTGAACCCAAAACACCAAATTTAACAGCCCTGCTCCCCATTTACACCTGGGACCTTGACACATGACACCAGGGAGGGACAACGACACATTTGGGCACAATTTGGACATGTTCACTGTGGGGTGTACTCACTTATGTTGCCAGCTATTTAGACATTAATGGCTGTGTGTTGAGTTATTTTCAGAAGACAGTAAATCTACACTGCTATACAAGCTGTACACTGACTACTCTAAGTTATATCCAAGTTTCATGTCTATAGTGTTGTCCCATGAAAAGATATAATGAAATATTTGCAGAAATGTGAGGGGTGTACTCACTTTTGTGATACACTGTATATATATATATATATATATATATATATATATAATATATATTAGGGCTGTCGTTAATTGCGTTAATTAACGAGATTAACGCGTAAAATTTTAATTATGGGGGGGGTCCTCCATGACATGAACTCAACCACTCACCTCACTGCCTTCCCATTGGCTGCACTCACCAGGTTGTTATTATTATATTACAATATTTCCATTAAGTACAATTAAAATAACTAAAACTGTGCATTAAAATTCATTTTATTTCATTCTGATCAGCTATCAGTATATTCAATTTGTTGAGGGGGCCCAAAAAATTTTTTGCACTGGGGCCCATAATTTTTTTGTTACGCCACTGGAGTTGCATCTACAAATGGTTCATATTATGAGCGCCTGTTTTCAGTGGCAGGGTTATAAACAGGACAAGATCCTTACTTTTGCCAGATAATGTGAACAGACTCATTTTACATAACTGGCTGAAAGATGGGTAGCTGTTAACAACTCTTTCAGTTTTAACTGTTAACTATAGGCATTAGCTGGCTTTCTAAAAATAATTTAGATTGAATAATTTTATGATAATGTTATGAATGTTTTTATTGGTAAACATGTTCTTGCAATAAAAATGTGCATAACTGTTAAATTTTGCTTAGTTATTAGTTTGTGATTAATTGCGATTAAAGATTTTAATCGCGTGACAGCCAAAATATATATATAAAATAAATACAAAACTACTAGCGGCCGTGCGGCCACATGAACCAGGATTGCCTGTTGTTCATATAGGGGTGTGGTAGTAGTGAGCCGGATAGGGTTTCCTCATATGCAACTACGACCTCTGCTGGCTGATTGATACCGCCTGCACAGGGGCGGGGAAGGAGTGTGTTGATCAGGGTGTGTCTCTCTGTACACAGGGCTGATCTGCATTAGTACTTACCTAGTGCAGGTGAAAAAATGCATACGGCTACTGCCCATGTGTCGGAGGGGGCGTGGGTTAGCTTCGTTCTCCTCAATCAAAGCGGGGATCGGCATTAGTGGAGAGGAAGCAAATTAATTTAACTCCTACAACAATTAAAAAAAGGACAGAGACAATTTACCAGACATCCACATCACCGTTCTTATCAGTTTCACTTTTTAAATGGAAACTGAGGATACTAATTGTTAAAATTTTGATTATTTTTGCTTTACACAAGGATTCTCAACAGTTTCTTCTCTTCCTGATGTGATGTATATCTTTGTGTATAGCTCTTAATTTGACTCACCAGTACATCACCTTTTTCCATTACTCTTTATGTTCCTAGAAAATTTAAGTCTTCTGGATTAGCCTCACTAACAAGAGTTTTCTTATGGTCACATAGCTGTTTAGTCCGAATGAGTTAGTATTGAATTGTACACGTGATACTCTTTTTTGCTGTTGCTTTTTTGGTCATGGTCATTTAGGATTTTTTTCCACCCACATTCTCTCCGTGAACGTGACAGTTCACCACTATCTTTCCAGGTTTTAATAATACACTGAATATGTTGATGCATGCTCAATACACTGAATATGTTTTAATCCAATTCCACTTATTTTAGCCAATAATATAACGCTTCCGAACCATACTAACATATTTTCCATGACCACAGGATATGTCTGACATGGTTGTTTAAGTAATGAGGAGCTTCTTACTGCATCAGTTAAGGCTAAAATAAAATTGCCAGCTGAAACATATTAATCACTGCAGTAATTATCCAATCAAAGGCTCCTAAGTATTTGCTTTTTTAAATCCTATTTTTGGCCAGGCATTGTATAGTGAAACCCTTTCTCTAAGCAGCTGTTTTTAAACTATGCTTTAAGTCATCCTGATAACTCCTGTTAATATTTGTACACAATTTAAATGATTAGAGTTAAAGTAGTACGTATTTTTGCATCTAACATTATAGTTGATTATGTATTTAATTTTACCAAGGGTATCTCAGGTGTGTCTGTAATTTTATTAATATCAGACCTTTGGATGAATATAGAATAATGCTGACAAAATGGTCTGCAACAGTGCTTAGGTAGGTGGTATGTGTCAAAGTAAAATCCACATGAATGGCAGGACCTAATGGTTCCCAGCAGAACATTGCCCAAAGCATCACACTGCCCTCCACCGGCTTGCCTTCTTCCCATAGTGCATCCGACACACACGCACCCGGCCATCCACATGATGTAAAAGAAAATGTGATTAATCAGACCAGGCCACCTTCTTCCATTGCATTGTGGTACAGTTTCGATGCCTATTGTTGGCACTTTCGGTGGTGGACATGGGTCAGCATGGGCACCCTGACTGGTCTGCGGCTATGCAGCCCCATACGCAACAAACTGTGATGCACTGTGTATTCTGACACCTTTCTATCAGAACCAGCATTAACTTCTTCAGCACTTTAAACTTCAGTAGCTCGTCTGTTGAATCGGACCACACGGGCCAACCTTCATTCCCCACCCAGCCTTGGGCGCCCATGACCTTGTCGCCGGTTTACCACTGTTCCTTCCTTGGACCACTTTTGATAGATACTGACCACTACAGACTGGAAACACCCCACAAGAGCCACAGTACTGGAGATGCTCTGACCCAGTCGTGTAGCCATCACAATTTGACCCTTGTCAAACTCGCTCAAATCCTTACGCTTGTCCATTTTTCCTGCTTCTGACACATCAACTTCAACATCAACTTCAACATCAACAAAAAATGTTCACTTGCTGCCTAATATATCCCACCCACTAACACAGATATTTTCCTTCTAGATCTCTGAATGTTGAAACCAATATATTTAATAAAACAATTTAAGACTACAGTTGATCATTTTATGCTGTACGTTTAGGCACAGATTAACTGTTATAGCATATTGGATGAAACTCATACCATATTTTAAATATACAATACAATACTCAAATTCAGACTTATATGTTACTCGTAGTACTTGGCTATGTTTATAGATTCAGCATGGCTGATGAAATGCCAGCATGTCTTTCAGTGTGGAACATACAAAGCTCTGCTTTCTGGGGTAATTTGTAAACATTGAACATTTCCTACAAGAAAGCCTTTAATGTACGGTGCCATTGCGATGACTCGATAATTTGTCACAGTGATGAACCCCAGCTGTAGACGCAGGCTGGCATGTGCATTTATGTGAAAAAGATTTCTGGGTTTATTGTAAATGACTTGAGCTGCATTATAGCAACTGCTAAAATTACACAGTTATCGCATTACCCAGTTCTCTGGCAGTCTATTTTCTATTCCTAATACATGAACTTTTTTTTAATACACTTGCCAAATATGTGATGGACATTAAAAAAATGTATTTATTATAAGCTACAATTTGAGAAAAAAACTGTGAACCTATTGGAATTGTCTGGATCTTGGCTCACCCCTTACAGAACTCCAAACATAGAATGTTATTGAGGTTTTGTGAGTGAACATCAGGATCAAGGTTGGTTGGGGTTGGGCTAATACACCCTCTGTCTCATAGTATCTATTGAAACCACCTGGTGCCCAGACAGTGATGTAACCTTTGGATCTGTCTGCCAGCACTTTACATACTTTGTTGTTTCTGAATCCTCTGGTTCCATTGCTATCACATGCTGTAGATCTTGCATATTGTATGACTGTGTATGTTTTAAATGAAGACGATAATGCTAATTTGACGGACTTCACTATGTCCTGCGTGGTACATCAACAGTACTGGAAAAATCTACACTGGAAGTGTAAGCCATACACATTGAGCATTTTTTTTTTATCCAGACAGGACATGTGGTCCCACAAATGTAGTTTTGTGAACTGGTGCCTGGCAGTTATGTTAGACACAAAATGTGAACACAAGAGCCATTCAGTGTAAAATTATGCAGAGGAAAAGAAATTACTCATGTCATCACCTTTATAGCAATGCAGGGGTAATTTTAAATACATGCATGCAATAATCCACATCAGTGCCCATGTTTTACTCTCAACCACTCATCCACCAACCAATCAGATTATTATTTATCCAGGCAATGCCTCTGGGAATACAAAGTATAATTTACAGGTATGAGTGATAAAATGCATAGCCATTCAATAAAATAACTCCAACGAGAAGTATACCGCATGTAATTACTCAGCACGGCCCATTACCGTTACGATTTACAACTGTTTTGAAGAAGAAATAGCTGCATGGATAGAGATTACAATCCATCTGTAATCTGTGACATTTACAAATAGACATAACAAATGACAGTATAGTTAAAAAATACACTAGAATCCCAAATATGTTTTATTTTAACGTTAACTTTCTAACAAGACATTTAGGACTGTTAGGAACAGTATTCGTTTTTATAAGGGATGTGAGACAGATACACCATATAGTTAATCATTTGTTTAGAGCATCTTGTATATATGAAAACTGAAAGGTCAATGTTGACCACTGCTGGGCACCTAAACAAGGCACTTAACCTTAAATTACTATTACTATACACCGATCAGCCATAACATTACGACCACCTCTTTGTTTCTACACTCACTGTCTATTTTATCAGCTCCACTTACCATATAGAAGCACTTTTTAGTTCTACAATTACTGGCTGAAGTCCATCTGTTTCTCTGCATGCTTTGTTAGCCCCCTTTCACCCTGTTCTTCAATGGTCAGGACTCTCCCAGGACCACCACAGAGCAGGTATTATTTAAGTGGAGGATCACTCTCAGCACTGCAGTAACACTGACATGGTGGTGGTGTGTTAGTGTGTGTTGTGCTGGTATAAGTGGATCAGGCACAGCAGCACTGCTGGAGTTTATTAATACAGTGTCCACTCACCGTCGACTCTATTAGACACTCCTACCTAGTTGGTTTACCTTGTAGATGTAAAGTCAGACACAATCGCTCATCTTTTGTTGCTGTTTGAGTTGGTCTTCTAGTCCTTTATTACTGGTCACAGGATGCTGCCCACAGGGCACTGTTGGCTGGATATTTTTGGTTGGTGGACTATTCTCAGTCCAGCAGTGACATTGAGGTGTTTAAAAACTTAATCAGAGCTGCTGTGTCTTATCCACTCATACCAGCACAACACACACTAACACATCACAAAATGTATGTCTATGGGTAAACATATTATTTAACATATAACTGATTTTAAACACCACTCAACTACCTTAGCTTGGTACACCCTGCCTTCAGTGTGTATCTATTTTAAACACTTTCCAAATTGTAACAAAAGATTAGGGCTTTAAAAGAGTCGTTTAGCCTTTTACTTAGTATGACACAATGCCAGGCCTCAATCTGACTGGATGGTCATTTCTTCAATTACGTTTTGAAACGTATATAGCAGGGGAATCAGACCATGGCAACCACATACTAGAATCATCATGTTCCAATCAATTAAAAAGTATAATAAGTAGGCAGTAATGAAAACTGTTCCCAGAGTTTCCAGAAGAGAGGAAAGAATGCTGGCCTCACGTTCCAATAGGAACCTGAACTGGAACGAGCCCAGCATCACGATTCTAGAAAAAGCAGGTTTCTCACCAGAGGAGTTGGCAAGACAGTGAGCAAGAAACTGTGATAAAAACAAGCACTTACACCTGGAACAAATGAACACTCAACAAGGTGCAGTTGACTGTGAGATAAGAGAAACTGACATGTCAGTTATCTTGGGAATGCATGAGAACATGTTTCTGTAACCAAGCCACACCACTGATCTCCACGGCAGGTGGGATTGTTACAGTAAACATTACTCTGTCAGTAAATAGTGGGTTTGGCATGACTCATACAGTATTTCTGTATACACTAATTAACATGTACTCTGTTTGCCTATCATAACTGTTTTTCCTTGATTGAATAGTACAAGCTAACAAACCACATGAAGAACATTGCTTGCTTATTCACTTTCATAAACTAATGCATGTACAGGTTAGGCGTCTGGGTGTGTAGAGGCATGGATACAATACAATCCAGTACAAATTATTACAAATTATTACAATGGTTAGTTGTTTAATAGGAATTAGGGACACACGATTTTATCCTGGCAGTTTCATTGCTGTCTAGACAAATGCTGTGCTGCACCCACATTAACAGCAGGCACAACTAATTGCTTTTTATTCATTCAGTGTCAAAATGGATCAAGTGACATCTGGAAGGACAGAACGCAATGCAGGAATACACCCTGAAAAGGGTGCCTATCCATCAGAAAACACAGACTCACTCATTAATTCAACATACTCCAACCTTTAGAGGGGACTGTTCCATATTTGCATTTTAATGCACTTATTCGGGCTCTTAGTAAATCAGGGCAATGGTGTTAAAAGTTAATTGCTTACTTTCTCATGGGATCATTTTTTACACCTGAGTGATTTCGTGACATTAAACGAAAGAGAACTTGAGTAAAAACAACACATTTTGTAAATCATTATTTGACATTAATTAATTATTTAATTCATTCATTTAAATGTTCTAGACTAGAATAAGTATTCATTCTTGCAATACACTCCAAAAAGATTGAGACAGAGGCAAAAAAGGAGGGAATCATGATTGGGTATAAATCGAGTATCCACCAAAGGATCAGTCTTTACAAGCAATGATGGGTCGCTACCTCACTACCCTGTGCCAAACTTTAGGAAAGAATAGCCAGTCAGTACGAAAAGAACATTTCTCAATGCAGAATTGCAAATCATTCAGGCTTTCACCATCTGAAGAAAGCATTTAGAGAAATCTCAGTCTGTGTAGGGCAAAACCTCTGTTGAATCTGTGTGACTTCTGAGACCTTAGAAAGCATTGCATGAGAAACTGTCATGCTACTGTGATAAATATAGCCACATGGGCTTGGGAGTAATTCAGAAAACCATTGTCATGTAACACAGTCTAACGCTGCATTAAGCAATGCAACCTAAATCTCTACCTAAAAGTTCTCCAGGCCTGTGCTCATCTCAGAAGTTACAAAAGACAGTAGAAATGTGTTCTGTGCTTACACGAGTCCATGGTTCAGCATGTTTTCTGAGAAAATCGATTTTACCAAAGATGAAAAGGAACATCCAGACTGTTATCAGTGAAAGGTGCAAAAACCAGCATCTGTCACGGTATGGAGTGCATCAGTGCCCACGGCATGGATGATCTGCATATGTGTGAAGGTACCATTGATGTGGAGGCGTTAATTAGGATTTTAAAGACACATGCTACGGCAACGACTTTTCCCAGGAAGTCCATGATTATTCAAGCAAGACGATGTCAGGCCTCATTCTGTACCAGATCTGTCTCCTATTAAAAATGTATGGTACCGTATGAAGAGGAGAATCAGACGATGGCGACTACAGACTGTTATGCAGCTGATACCTTGTACCAAGAAGGAATAGACATAAAATTCTATTTGCAATACTGCAACAATTAATGTTCTCATGTAACAGTCCATTAAAAAGTCTCATTAACAGCAAGGGAACACAGCATGAACACACCCTTTTCCCAACTTTTTTGGAATCTGTTTATTCCTACAAAATACAATGAAGTTGATTAGTGAAAACATCCTATCTTTCTACTTTTGTTAGTACAGTGGTACCTTGAAACTCGATGTCAGTTGGTTCTGTGAGTGGCGTCGAGTTTAAAAGGTGTTACGTTTCAAGGTACTTTCACCCATAAGAATGTATGGGAAACCTGTTAATGCGTTACATGGTCCCGTGGAACTGCATGAATCATGATTGGGTATAAATCGAGTATCCATCAAAGGATTAGTCTTTACAAGCAATGATGGGTCGTGGCTCACTAGAGCCAATCAGTTTGAAAAGAACATTGCATGAGAAACTGTCATGCTACTGTGATAAATTTAGCCACATGGGATTGGGAGTAGTTCAGAAAACCATTGTTACTTAACACAGTCAGATACTGCATCAAGAAATGCAACCTACAGAAAGCTGTACAAAAGACAGTGGAAATGTGTTCTGTGCATAGACGAGTCCATGGTTCAGCTTGTTTTCTGAGACAATCAAGTTAAAATGAAAAGGAACATCCAGACTGTTATCATTGAAAGGTACAATAACTGAATGTATTTTAGTCTAATGTAAAATAATGAGGTTGTTTTTGACACTGATACACTGAAAATAACACAAATATGATATAAAACACTGAAATACTATTAAAAAAATAGTTAAAAAATCAATAAAAAAATACAATAAAACCTGCATTTTACATTTACTTCTTTATTGTTTTTCTATGCTTCTAAATTGTGGAGATGCTTGATCTTGGAATGTCGTATTCTTAACATTTAGTCACATTAGTCACACAAGCTTTTTTTTTTTTTTTAACAATAAGCGTTTTAGACTCTCTCGAAAAAAAGCTGATTCTCACAATTTCTCAGAACCTCGAGTTATAACACAAGTTTAAAAGTGAAACAGGAGGAAAATCCAGCTAAACACAGATACATGTGGAGCTTTCAGAGTGAATTTGAAGGTTATTTTACACAAACGTAGATTCCTCCTATAATCGCACTTTGATGACATTTTACTGCACCACTCAAGCCGAGCGCTGAACAATGCAGCTGTTCATTGTTAATTTTTAAAAAACAAACTCACATCAACACGTTGAGTTTAAGGGAAGCGTTGAGTTTAAGAACAAATTTCTCGAGTTTCAAAGATTTTTAGTTACAAGGTACCACTGTAAAATAAAGATTCAAGAATGAACAAATCACAAATTCTCCTTTTTTGCATTTTGCTAAACTTTTTATTTAATTTTTTCTAGAGATGGGGTTCAGGTACAACCTCCCTGCAGTGATGTGAATGACATCTTAATTTTAAGATGTATAAGAGTATAGTCAAATATTAGGGTAAGGAAGCATTATCAAAAAATTATATTACGAGTTCTTCCTAAATAAATACAATTATGTGTTTTTGTTTAATTTGACTTTTACAAATATCATATTTTGTTATTATACTGAAATCATTGTGACAAATATGCATTAACAGAAAAAACTGGGAAGGGTAAATTTTTTTAATTTTTTTACTTCATCCCCAGTTCTGCTCCCACCTCAGTGCTGAATACATGATTAAAGACATGCATGAACAATGACAATGCTTTCTGAGAATAAAATCCCCCATGCCACAGGATACATTGGCATGATGCATGAGGGACTTTACCTCAGTGTGAATGGTTGCTGATTGTAAAATTAGATGCTGTGATGAAGGTGCTCGCAGCAAGAAAGCCACATCAATCACCTGTATGACTAAACCCTGATTGGCAACCTTAACTGTTACCTTACAGTGCATACCATACTTCCCTTGTCCACTGCCCAAAACAGAAAAAAATTGCTTTTAATCTGCCTTGTTTTATCAGCTCATCTTACCTATTGGGCTAAAGGGAGTTGGCACACAGTAGGTCTTATTTTGATGACAGTAGTGTCCTACGGCAACGAAACTCAAAGAACATGCTGTCGTTAGTTACGGCTCTGACAATGGAACTGTCTCTCTCTCTCTGTTTTTCTTTGTGTACAAAAGGTCTGAGACATGATAAGATAACATTGTCTGAATGTGCTGCCTCTCATGTTGTTGGAGATCATTGAAGGGGATCAGTTTTGGTTTGGATTGGATTATCTCATGTCTTAGTGCTAATTTAGGTTGGATTAATGAGTCACTAAGTGCTGTTTTGAGGAAAAAGAAATAAGCTGTGCCTTGTTCTGCTATTAGCTGTTATGATAGCACACTGTAAACAAAACTGTTCATTGAGTTATACAAAAACTTAGTCATTGCTGGTCCTAAAACTGTTGGCGCTTAGAGCAAAATTTTCCAAACCTCCTAATAGCATCAAACCCCAGCCAACTGTGATTAGACAATAAAAAAATGAGCACATACATTGTACAGTTTAAACATCACTGGGCCAAAAAAGGGGAAAACCCAAAAATCATTTTAAAGGTTCTAACAACAAATTATTAGTTATAGTTACAAAATGCACTCCTGAGACCTGTGTGGCCATTTTATCATCACTGATCGTTGCTGTAATGAACTGGTGGGGAAAAGGGCTGGAAAAAGGGAAAATAACTTCATGCACAGACAAATTCATGATAAACCTATATATAAAAACTAAAACTAGCTCATGTTTGGGTGTTAGAAATGTTTAATATGTTTATGTACAATCAATACAAATCTCAATAACAATCAATCAATAACAATAAGATTGAAGCTATCAGCCATAACATTAAAACCACCTCCTTGTTTCTATACTCACTGTTCATTTAATCAGCTCCACTTACCACATAGAAGCACTTTGTAGTTCTACACTTACTGACTGTAGTCCATCTGTTTCTCTGCATGCTTTTTTAACCTGCTTTCACCCTGTTCTTCAATGGTCAGGACCCCCACAGGACCACCACAGAGCATTTAGGTGGTGGGTCATTTTCAGCACTGCAGTGACACTGACATGGTGGGGGTGTGTTAGTGTGTGTTGTGTTGGTATAAGTGGATAAGACAGCAGCGCTGCTGGAGTTTTTAAACACGTCACTGTCACTGCTGGACTGAGAATAGTCCACCAACCAAAAATATCCAGCCAACAGCGCCCTGTGGGCAGCGTCCCGTGACCATTAATGAAGATCTAAAAGATGAACAACTCAAACAGCTGCAACAGATAAGCGATCGTCTCTGACTTTACATCTACGAGCTGTAGGAGTGTCCAATAGAGTGGACAGTGAATGGACACGGTATTTAATAACTCCAGCAGCGCTGCTGTGTCTGATCCACTCATACCAGCACAACACCCACTAACACACCACCACCTGTCACCACATGTCAGTGTCACTGTAGTGCTGAGAATGATCCACCACCCAAATAATATCCACCCTGTGGTGGTCCTGTTGGGGGGGGGCTGACCATTGAAAAACAGCATGATGGGGGCTAACAAAGCATGCAGAGAAACAGATGAACTACAGTCAGTAATTGTAGAACTACAAAGTGCTTCTATATGGTAAGTGGAGCTGATAAAATGGACAGTAAGTGTAGAAACAAGGAGGTGGTTTTAATTTTATGGCTGAATTTCATTGTTATTGATTGTAATTTCGTAAGTCGCTCTGGATAAGAGCGTCTGCTAAATGCTGAAAATGTAATGTAAATGTAATTTGTAATTGATTGTAAGGCTGGTCACTACACTGTATCCATTTCAATAGGACTACACTGACTGCACCCATTATAAACTACACTATAAATGGACACCCTTCCTATTTAACTTTGGGTGTTTTATTCACAGTTGTTTAACAGACCTACTAAATCAATTATTTAAAACAAATTATAAGCAGTTTTGTGGCAAAAGTGTAAGGAAGTCCCTTTGGGTATGAGGTGCATACAGACATGGTTTGACAAGTTTGCCATGGAAGAATTCCAGTGGCCTGCACAACATTTTGACCTCAAAACCACTGAGGAGACTGGAGATTAATTGAAACCTTGATTGTAAGCCAGGTTTACTTATTCAACATCAGTGGTTGACCACACAAACGTTTTTTTAAACTTTTGACAAACTTTGGTGGAAAGCCTTCCAGGCAGGGTGGACAGAGCATATGCACTCTCAGTCAGTTGTAAAGAAAATCCATAAAACTGTTTACATTTATCTTTCTTTGCATTTCTCAAACATTGACAATTGCTTTTTGATCTCTATTTTTTGTACTTTTAGTGGGATCTTTTTCATGTTTTATTTTTATTTTAATTTCAGTCTAATATTAAAACTTTAAATTTTCTTTATTCAATTTTAGGCAGGGAATTTTAAAAACATGACAAAAACATGATCATATGTATAATGTTTCTCTAGAACATCCTGTTTTATGTTTGGGCTTTCTGGCTTCGCCCTGACTCATTAATTGTTCCTCTAATACTAGCCGTCCATCTTGTTGCTGGCCATCCTCTTTTTCTTTTACCTTCAACTCTTCCAAGCATAATTGTATTTTCCCATATACCGATTCTTCTCATAATGTGACCAAAATAGGAGAGCTTCAGTTTGGTTATCTGGGCTTCAAGTAAGAAGTGATTTGATTTGATCCATTTGTTTGTTTACTTTGTCATCCAAGGAGCCGAAAGCACTGATATTCTTTCCTGTCCCACTGATTTACTGTCCAGCTTTCACATCCATTTTGAATCACAGAGAAGAACATAGTTCCTTTATTCTTGTTCTGTTAGTGGCATACTGTGAATTCTTTGCTGTTAATAATTCATCTGAGTTGGAAAAACTGTCTATCACTTTGGCATCTTCCACATCACCGGTAAAGGTAATGGTCTAGCCTGTTTTGTCTCCTTCATATTGAGTTGAAATCCCATATCTTTGACTTTCCTTATAAGGTCTTCCTGATGTGTGTTGTGTCATCTGCATATCAAAGATATTAATGTGTCTTCAACCAGTCTTAAATTCTCTATAATTTTCCACCAATCTTACTTATCATTGTATGTTCACCATGCAAATTGATCAAGAATGGTGATGGAATGCTACTATGACAAGGTGGAACCAGTCTGTTTGTCCATTTTATGTACAGATCCACCAATAGCTCTTGTTCCTCTGACTTTTCGGAGTCCTCTTTGAACATCTGGTAGTTCTGTTTCAGTGTGAAGCTCTGGTCTATGTTAAATAATTGCCGGCATAGTTTTATAGGTATGATAGTTTGCATGCTCCTTGTGTGCTCCTTCTTTGGTGTTGAGATTTAAACTGACCTCTTCCAATCTGCCAGACATTGAGTGGTTTTCCAGATTTGCTGGCATAATTTGGTCAGCACTTTAACTGAATCTTCTTCAGAATCGTTCCAAAATCTTTCCTTAGTAATACTCTCAATTCCTGTGGTTTTCATTTTTTGGCAATGATTTTAAGGCTGAAGGTTCTACTGTGTAGCTTCAACAAAAGTGTTTAGGCAACAGTCTTGTTTGTACAGATCTGTGTATTCATTCCTCCATTGTTTGGTCAGTTATGATCTGTCCATGGACATCCCTCAGCATTCAAACTCAAGGTTGAGTTTTATTTGTAGGCAGTTGTAGGGCAGTTGTAGCCTAGTGGTTAAGGTACTGGACTAGTAATCAAAAGGTCGCTGGTTCAAGCCCCACCTCTGCCAGGTTGCTGCTGTTGGGCCCTTGAGCAAGGCCCTAACCCTCAATTGCTCAGACTGTATACTATCACAGTACTGTAAGTCGCTTTGGATAAAGGCATCTGCTAAATGCCGAAAATGTACAGTGGTGTTCAAAAAAATAGCAGTGATTTTAAAAAAGCGAATAAAGCACAAAATCATTATAATAACTTTTATTTCCATAAATGCAAATGCACTGAAAATACTACACTTTTAATTCTAAATCAAAACATTAACAAAATTTAGTCAGTTTGTGTCAATCCTTTACAGAAAATTAAGAAAAATGAATATTAGGCTGTTCAAAATAATAGCAGTGCCAGCATTTTTCTTTAAAAACTCAAAAAATTTATCTATAACATGAAAAAATGTTTGAGGTTTCACTTTACTTTAAATTACTGAACTAATATTTAGTGGCAGAACAATTGTTTCCGAGATCTGTGTTGCATGGAGTCAACCAACTTCTGGCACCTCTGAACAGGTATTCCAGTCCAGGATGATTAGACTACATTCCACAGTTCTTCTGCAATTTTGGGTTTTGCCTCAAAAAAACACGGTTCAGATATCAGCCCACAAGTTCTCTATGAGATTGAAGTCAGGGGATTGTGCTGGTCACTCTATTACCTCAATCTTGTTTGTCTGTTACCAAGATGTTTTGGGTCATTGTCATGTTAAAACACACATTTTAAGTACATTTCTTCTTCAACATAGGGCAACATGATCTGCTCAAGTATTCTGATATATTTAAACTGATCCATGATCCCTCGTACCACCGTGCTTTACTGTCTTCACAGTGAACTTTGGCTGGAATTCAGTGCTTGGGGGTCGTCTGACATACTGTCTACGGCCACTAGAACAATTTTGCTTTCACTAGTCCACAAAATGTTGAGCCATTTCTCTTTGGACCAGTCAATGTGTTCCTTGGCAAATGTTAACCCATTCAGGAAACGTCTTTTTCTTAACAACGGGACTTTGCAAGTTCTTGCTGGTAAATTGGCTTAATTTAATCATCTTCTGTACTCACTGGTAAATTTAGATGTTCCTTGATCTTTCTGGAGGTGATCATTGACTGAGTATTTGCTATTTTGGCTATTCTTCGATCCAATTGAACAGTAGTTCCACGCTTCCTTCCGTATGTTTCAGGTTTTGGTTGTCACTTTAAGGCATTTGAGATCATTTTAGCTGAGCAGCCAATAATTTGCTGCACTTTTCTGTATGTTTTTTCTCTCTACAATCAACTTTTTAATCAAAGTACGCTGTTCATCAGAACAATGTCTGGAACAACTCATTTTCCCCAGTATTTCAAAAGGAAATGTGCTATGACCAAACTGTGCAACATTTGCCACCCTCCTACATTAAATAAGGGCCAAAACTGACACCCGTTCTTCTGCAGAATGAATGGCTTCACCAATTGAACTCCTCACTGCTATTATTTTGAACAACCCCCTTTCAATCAATGCTTCGATTACTCAGAATGAGTAGGATGCATGTCCTAATTGTTGGGTTTGTTTTGTTTTCATTACTCTACTACACTTTCAAGTCAATTTTTTGCTATGTAGAAATAGCATTTCTACTAAAAACAGTGATTTATCAGGTTAATGGTGTTGGACTGCTATTATTTTGAACACTACTGTACATGTAAATTTCGGATATCATGTATCTTCAGGAGAGCAATTCTTGTTTTTTCCATCTTTACTGTCTTTACAGTTCTGGTCATTGTCCTTCCTTGGGGTCTCTGGGAATCTCCATGAAAACTCTAGTTGTCCAAAAGTCATTGACCCAGCCACAAGCTTTATTGCAATGATAGAATACTTCACTTTAAGAATTGTTTATCTATTTACTGTAATTAAATTTAGTTTATAGACGTGATATTGCTAAACTGTGTATAAACCGGACAGCTTCATATATGTTTAGATTATTATTATTTCACTCTGGAAATATATTATTAATGAGAAAATAATCATAGTTTGATGGAAAATGCTGTTAGTATGATACACTGCCAGAGTAATGGAAAATATTTATAATCGAAAGCAGCTTAGCTGCCAACCATAATGGGAAGAAATATAATACTGATGTTAAACCTTGTATAAAATCCAATATAATAAAATGTACACTATTCTAAGATAGATTTACAGCTTTTTTCCCACAAGCCCTTTTACTAAGCTAAGTTGAAATGAGACAATCAAGTTACAACATGAATGTCTGTTTTGGAAGAACAATGTGAAAAGATTCACATCGATTCAAAAGGTAAATCCTTTAAACATGCTTAAGGAACTAAAAACAATCTGTTTAACTTTTATTTTGATGAGAACAAGTTTACCTACTTCAGGTCATTCATTCAGGATTAGCACTGACTTTGGATTTATATATAGCAGGATTACATTCAAACAACACATGTCAGGAAAAAATGTTTCACAAATAACAGTACAAGTACCAGGCTTGCCTCTTACCTACACAGAATCAATCATGACTAAATAACACAGTATATGATCATACAGTGGTGGCGGTAAAACCGAGAGCACACCTGCTTTTCTAATTGTGTTGTTTATAGAAGCACCATTGATCATCTCACTCGATGACAACTGTTAAAAATGATTAATGAGTTAAAACTTTTAGACCAAACATATATAAGATCAATCAACACAAACACACACAGTAATCCACAGAAACCATCATCAGGATAAAAAATATTTTCAAATTTTTTAAACACTCAGACTTTAGTTTTATATCAAACATTTAAATATTTTCATTAATTTACCGCTGTGTACAATAAGACCAATTAAATGAATTCCTCTTTTTACAGTTTTAACCCACAAATGGTGGCACAGTTCTTAGAAGTACAATTTCTTAGTTCTTGCTAACCTGTGGTTTATTGTTAGGATAATTAAAAGGAATTTTGGGTTTTGCTCTTGTTTGACTGATCAGCCATAACATTAAAACCACCTCCTTGTTTCTACACTCACTGTCCATTTTACCAGCTCCACTTACCATATAGAATCACTTTGTAGTTCTACAATTAGACTGTTGTCCATCTGTTTCTCTACATACTTTTTTTAACCTGCTTTAACCCTGTTCTTCAATGGTCAGGACTCTCCCAGGACCACCACAGAGTAGGTATTATTTAGGTGGTGGATGATTCTCAGTACTGCAGTGACACTGACATGGTGCTGGTATGAGTGGATCAGACACAGCAGAGCTGCTGGAGTTTTTAAATACCGTGTCCACTCACTGTCCACTCTATTAGACACTCCTACCTAGTTGGTCCACCTTGTAGATGTAAAGTCAGAGACGCTCGCTCATCTATTGCTGCTGTTTGAGTTGGTCATCTTCTAGACCTGCTTATGGGACGCTGTAGGCTGGTTATTTTAGGTTGGTGGACTATTCTCAGTCCAGCAGTGAAAGTGAGGTGTTTAAAAACGTCATCAGCATTTCTGTGTCTTATCCACTCATACCAGCACAACACACACTAACACACCACCACCATGTCAGTGTCACCCAAATAATACCTACTCTATAGTGGTCCTGGGAGAGTCCTGACCATTGAATAGCAGCATGAAAGGGGGCTAACAAAGCATGCAGAGAAACAGATGGACTACAGTCAGTAATTGTAGAACTACAAAGTGCTTCTGTATGGTAAGTGGAGCTGATAAAATGGACAGTGAGTGTAGAAACAAGAAGGTTGTTTTAATGTTATGGCTAATCGGTGTATATTTATTTATATTTATCTTTTACCATCAGCTTTCAGGTCTACTAAATAATAATTTAGGGAAGATTAAATGCCTTTATTTGTCATATATACATAAACACACATACATTACAATGAAATTCTTCATTCGCATATCCCAGCCTCTTTGGAAGCTAGGGTCAAAGTGCAGGTGCAACCATTGTACAGTGCCCCTGAGCCCAAGAGGGTTAAGGGCCTTGCTTAAGGACCCAACAGTGGCTGAATGGAGTAGATACATTTTATGTAAACATTAAAAATAAATAATTAAAAAATCTGCAAAAATGACTCCTCAACATCAAAAATTGTATAGAGGTAAACACACACAAACACAAACTCAGTTGTGAACTCAGTCGTGCCTTGTTGGAGGTCCGCTTCTCTCTGGTTTCACCGGGTCACTAGGAGAAGGTTCAAGAGGGTGAGGGATTAGCTCAGTCTGTCCAGGTCAAACACTCTGGAGCGCCATGAAAAGACCAGCTCAAGGCCCCTTAGCCCTTCAGCTAATCCAGCTCCAGCTGTACTCAATCTGTCTGGGTTTGGCCCGCAGCCTTAAGCCTTCTGTAAGAAGCTTGAAGAAGTCAGACAACCTGTCAGACTGAAAATTTAATTAACCATGTAAAGTCAACCTGTTAAATATAAAGACAGGATTTTCTTAAGTGCTGCCATAAGGACATGGACAACAAATCCTATTGAACTTTTTTTTTTTTTTCATTGTTTGTTTTAAAAATGCTAGTGACTAGGGGTATTCAGCAGAACAAGATATACAGTGCACATAGTCAACACACAGTATTTAAATATAGTTTTATATAGTTTATATAGTTTAGTATATAAGTATAGTTTTATATTATTTATTCTTTTATTTAAAGTCAATCACATAAATACCTTAATAGATACATGTTACATAAATTAATTAAGTGTTATATATTGTTACAAATAAACAGTTGCAAAAGATCTAGTGAGGCATACAAAATGATCTGGATTTCTACATGAATCACTTATAATTTACTGTATATGTTTTTTAATGTGTAGCACACTCCATTTAGCACTGCATGTTGTGCTCTTTTTCACCCATGCATTCTGCACAGGCGCCTCTATCCGCCAATCACACAGCGTTTAAAGACCCCGCCCACATATTCCGGCCGTCCCTTCATCTCTGCAGGCACTGCCAATTATGCCCGCTAGATGGCGCCCAGCCGACCGGTGGCAACGCCGAGTTTCGAACCAAGGAGTTCAGAATCTCAGCGCTGGTGTGCTAGCGGAATATCCCGTTGAGCCACCTGGGCGCCTATTTGTAAGGATTTTAACGTCATGTTTTACACACTTTGGTTACATTCATGACAGAAACTGTACTTACTCAATACACAAGTGTCATGTACAATTTTGTATCTCCAGTTAACCTGACTGCATGTCTTTGGACTGTGGGAGGAAACCGGAGCTCCCGGAGGAAACCCACGCAGACACGGCGAAAACATGCAAACTCCACACAGAAAGGACCCAGACTGCCCCCACCTGGGGATCGAACCCAGGACCTTCTTGCTGTGAGGTGACAGTGCTACCCACCGAGCCACCGTGTCTCCCCCAAATACTGATAAAAACAGCAGCAGCAAAAACAGTAGTGGTTTACCCCTGAGTTGATCCTAACCTTTAGATTCTCTGAAGGGAGCCAACAAAAAAAAGGAGTGGGGATTGTGTAGAGGAAAGTGTGAGAATAAGTAGAGCCTCAGAGTCTTAGCCTAACACAAAGGATGGCTTTGATCCAGCTTTCAATTTCACAGCCAGACCATTTGTGACTCGCCGTAAATCAAACATCGATTTTAGCAACTTGTTCACACTGTTATATATACTTACACAAAGGACATTCACTAGAAATTGCATTAATGTTACTTTCAGAAAGGGTAAAAATGCATGAAGAACAAAATGAAAGATCAAGATCAATGGCAATATATGCTAGAAACGGATTGTAATAAACATGAGAATCTGGTGAAACTTAACATGGATGAACTGTTTGAAACATTGAAACAAACTGATCTCTAACACATTTCTATCAAATGCTACATTGACCCCTAAACCTGGTAATTGACCATCTAATATAAATCATAGGGCCCAGTGTTCCAATAAAACCGCCCATTCATTTAGAATTTCCACATTTTGATGGATTGTGTGGGGAACAAGACCCAGTGGCAGACATAGAAAAGTTGTGAAGAGTTTTCAACCAGAGATGGGGACTCGAGTCGCAGACACAGCAACTTCAGACTTGACTTGGACTCGTTTCAAATGACTCAGACTCGACTTGCAAAAAATTATTTGTAGACAACAAAAGTCAGCATGTGTTATCATTAGTTACATGTGACAATTATATATATTTATATGATCCGACATCATTCTGTTTGTGTCATTTCTGCTCTCTGATAACGCTCCGGCCGTCTTAACCCACAACGCATGCAATGGGTAAATGTTCCAGCCAGCTTCCGGCGTAGTGATGAAGCGTCGCTCCCTACTTCCTACTTTGGTGCAATACCCTACATAGTGCACTTCAGAGGAACAGCTGGTGTGAATGGAACGCTCCTACAGAATTGGCGCTAATAGTTGAAAGTTGAAAGAGCGCTTTCTGAACCAATCAGACCTTCTGATTGTAATTGTTAGTAAGAAATGCTGTCGTTTGCATTTATTTAGTTTGCAGCGTCACAGAGGATTGTCAATGAAACGCTTGATTGGCTTTCTAACGAGTTCGTGTTTTACTTTACAACTGGGAAAAGTTTGGAGGTTTTTAATTATAAGCACATTTACAAAAAAACAGATTATATTCCTAATGGGGGACACAGTTATAAATTTAATAGCATCTGGAAGAACATAAGCTAAGGTATGGATCCATAATAATTTTTTTTTTTTGCTGTGTTTTGGTTTTTGGCCGCTGTACTGTAATTTATCGGGCGCTTTTGTTTTGCAATGAAAACAAAACGTATCAGTTTAAGCTTTTAACTGGTACCTAGGAAAGTAAAGGCACTAAGTAAAATGGCTAAATACAGTTGCTAATCTGTTGTTGTTTTTTATCTGAACTTACATATTATTTGTTTATTTCTACACTACATTTCCAATATATGTTTTGTGTAGATTATATTGACTCGTGACTTGACTCAGACTCTTGCCTAAAGACTCGTGACTTGACTCGGCCTCGGTATTTTGTGACTTGTGAACATCTTTCAACCATTTGCTCTTTGTCCACAGATCCTAGCTGCCCTCTTCACTCTGTTAATAAACACAGCCAAGGACTAGTGTTAGCAGGGGAAGAGCATGTCAAAACCTGGACCCAGTTTAAAATAGCACTGTTCTGCTCTTTTCTTTTCTACGATTATGATGCCAAAGCAGAGTGAAGAGTGTTGAAGAGAAAACAAGGTGTCCATGAATGCATATAAATGCATATAGCATTTAACTATCACTGCTGAGCCCTTTGCATTTGTTATAAGATGGTTTTACAGAGTTCTTACAGACATTCTTCAGGGAAGCTTAAAACATTTAACCCCAGGTTGGCCAGCGTGCTTAGAGAAACCATTAAAACTATCAATGAATTAAATAGGAGTCAAGCAGGACCTTATCAAAGCCAAATCATATTGGCATAAAACACCATCCTCAGGCATGAGCCAACCAATCGTCTCTTTATTTGCTGCTAGTAGAAAAAGCCAAGTACATATTGGAAAGTATGCCTTTCCTAATGTGAGAGTCATACTGGAGAAGGTCCTCAACCATGAACTGAGAGATTGCCCAACTGCTCCCCAGGATGTCCCATGAATCCATGGGTCATATCCAAAGTTTGGTGGATGATGCAGAGATTTCAGATTCTCTCAATCCTAGCTAGAAGATATCTTGCTGGACTGAGGAACAGTATGCTCAGATGTTGCAGGTTGTGCTGATCATCCATCATACTTCTCATGCAACACCATATCATCACATTTGATGATTTGCAAGTCCTTAAGAAGGCATAACAAGTCTCTGTGACATGGCAACATGTTATTGACCACACAGTTGCCAAAATGTTAGAGAAAGGCATCATTTAACCCTCCACTTTGGCATAGTGATCACCTGTAGTGCACCTGTAGAGGAGAGCTTCATTTGCGTGGACTATCAGGTTCTGAATGTCAAGACCCATTTGGACCCTTGTTTATAGTTCCAAAGAACCTTAAGTCATTCCTTAAAAAGTGGATATTGGCAAGTCAGTGTTATTTTGTGCTAACCTGGGTTTTTAATTCAAACCAAACCCTTCCTCTAGATTAACTACATAGTCCACCCACTTGCTGAGCTTTGATTTTACAGTCCTGTACAAAAAGGGCAATGTAATATTGTGCAACATGCTCATGATAATTCGTTGGTTGGTCATTTAGGAAGACTTCAGGACACTCCAGGTTACTCAATTATCTTAACTGGTCAATCATGCACAAAGATGTATGGTGTGATTGTAAAAAGTGCCTGATGTCAGCAATACAACTTCCGGGCCCCTTGCAGTCTATGCCTGTGTTAATGCCAGAGTACATGCTGGTACCAACATCATGGGTCCATTACCTAAGAGTCCAAGGTAAAATAGATATTTTTTAGTAGTTGTTCCATTGAGAACTGTTAGGGCTACTACAATAGCAAACATTTCTAATAAAGTACACTAGTTGGGGAACTCCAGCCTATTTGGTATCAGATAGTGGGGCGCAGAGTACTTCTCATTTGTTTTACAAGGTCTGTAAGCAGTGGGATGTCATCCAAAAGCTCACCAATGCTTATCAAACCAGTCTTAGACACCTAAACACTCAAGATCATGATCTCCTCTATTTCCAGGAAAGGCACAAGGACTGGGACAAATGGATTATGGAATTCTGGTTTGCAATCAATTCGTCCTGGCAACAGAGCACTGGGTTCACTCCTGCCAAAGTCACCCTGGGCAGAGGTTTAAAGGTTCAGTGAAGCGTTCGGCTCGTCAAGCAGTCACCCCTAACCACTACGTATATGGAACATTAGCTTGGCATGCTTCTCTTCTGCTACAGGTGCAGAAGAATGTGAAGAGGGCAGAATAATTATTATGGAGAGTTGGTATGGATAAGAATTCTCAAAGGCTGAGACTAAATTTAGTGCCAAGGATGCACTGAAATGAAAAGGACCTGCCAGAACTGTGAGGCAACTGGGTAAGGTTAACTACCATGTAGCAGAGTTGTTCGTGTGTGTAATTTGATAAAACTCATGCAAGAAATGGGTGGTGGTTACACATGAATCTAGTTAGAGTAAAAGTCTGGTTTTTTAGGACTATTTTACAGGACTACTGCTAATTGATACAAGCTGCTAAAAGAGACAGTCCTCAAGTATTCACAAACTTGTTTGTTTGCTCAGCATGAGCCTATGTCAAATGTAATCAGCACTGATGGGCTTTTAGCATGGCACTGCAAGCTGATGAAGCTCACTGAGGTAAAGCAGAGCCTCTCTTGACCTCACTACCCCCTCTTTTTTCTCTCCAGCAACCCTTAGTGTTTAAGCATGCCATCTCCTTTCCTCCATAATGTGTTTAGAAATGTCACGTGCACCCCCACCCTCAATCAGTCTAATGTGTTTAACTGAGCTGACCCTCTTCCCCTCTTCCACTGTAATGTATGCAGGACTGTCATGCAGACCGGCAGCACTCAATCACTAATGTGTTTTAGTATGCCAATTCTGTACAACCTTAACAAAATGCACAGAAATATAATAACATCTATTATAGGAAACATATCAGACATATGCTAATCTACATTCACTGAGGATTAGATAAACATTCACTGTGTACTGCTAGCTTCCTCCATTGAAAGTCCCCTGAGATACTGTGAACTTGAATGTCCCTTGAGACTCTGTATAATGTGTAATCTGTCTCAGTGAACCTGTGGTTTAATGGCGGAAGACGGCACTCAAACCTTCCAGGTGGATCATCAAATTTTCCACTTCTCTACCCTTCCATTCTCATTCATTTGCCAGTTCTTTTTTTGGTTAGCTTTGACAAAAGATTTAAATAGAAACTCATGTTGGATGGCTTATTGCAAGATTTTTGTAATGAAATTAGTCATTACAGTTCAAATGTCACTTTTTTATTAAAAACAGATTAAGGGAGTGTGGTGTTTTGGATTGACATTAATTAGGCTATAAAGCAGTTAGCTAATCACATCCCATGTTAAATTTTTTTGGAGTATAACAATGTTGAATAAAAACATGTGTTGTGCACCCAGTGGTTACTTGAGTAAAAGTACAAGTATCTTACCAGAAATTTACTTTGATAGAAGTTAAAGTAACCTCTTAGAATATTACAGGAGTAAAAGTCTAAAAGTATCTGATGTTTAATGTACTAAACTATCAAAAGTAATTTTCTAATAATAAATGTACTTAAGTATTGAAAGTAGATGTGCAAGTAAATACTGTTAATAAAAACAGAATATGAAGCTTGTTCTTTTAAGCCTGTAACAAATAACCACCTTAACAATGGAGCCTACCTTACATCTACAGAACTGAGGTCTTCACAACATAAGAATTTATGGAACAAAATTTTCTTCCTTTCCTCTGAACACGATTTGTGCCAAATAATGATTTTTATCACCTGTTTGAAGTCACGTTATTATTTAGTTTTTTTTTTTTTTTCATTACTAGCCCTAAATTGCCCCATCCCAACATTTTTGGAATGTGTTGTAGGCCTAAAATGCATGTACAGTGGTATCTAGAAACTCAGCGTAATTTGGTTCTGGGAGTGGCACTGAATTTAAAAGGTTTTTTTTTTCAATAGTGATGTAGGGGAAACCTGTTGATGTGTCCCATGGTTCCATGAAACTGCATATATTTTAGGCTTATGTAAAATAGTGGGGTTGTTTCTAACACTTATACACTGAAAGTAACACAAATATAATATAAAAACATTGAAATATTATTGAAAAACAGTTAAATACAATAAAAAAACCAATAAAAATGGCACTTCAGCTTTACTTCTTTACTGTTTTCTTACGCTTCTTAATTGGGGAGATGCTTGATCTTAGAATACCGTATTCACTTGAGGCGCATTCACTTGAGCACTAATAAATTTAATGTTCCCCTGTCATTCTTTTAATACATTAAGTCATGTTAAGCTTTTTTTTTTAATGACAAATGTTTTGGACTCTCGAATAAAAGCTGATTCTTACAATTTATCGGAACCCCGAGCTATAACACAAGTTTAAAAGTGAAACAGGAGAAAAATCCAGCTAAAAGCAAATAGATATGGACGCCTTCAGAGCGAATTTGAGGATTATTCCAAATATACAAATGCAGATTCGTCTCATATTCGCACTTTGATGACGTTTTACCGCACCACTCAAGCCGAGCGCTGAACAAAGCGGCTGTTCATTGGTAATTTGAAATTAAATAAATACATTTAAAAAAAGAAACTGAACACATTAAGTTTAAGGTAAACGTTGTACAACTTTGTCGACAGACAGCGTTGAGTTTCAAAGATTTTAAGTTTAGGGGACGTTGAGTTACAAGGTACCACTGCAGTGTATTATAGTACATGTACAGTATATAGTACATGTATATGTACTGTATATTAACAGTTAAAATAAAGTTGGCCAGACAAAACATATAATATCTTGGGTTCATACTGTCTGCAATGGAATCAAAGGTAAAGTAAATGTAATAAACACTGCATCTTTTTTTTTTTTTGCATTTGCTATACTGTCCCAACTTTCTGATTTGGGTTGTATTTATATCTATGACAGTTAAGTCATAGATATATCCTAATAACCTAAAACCACTAAATTTTGATGTAATACAGAAATTCACTCTGACATATGAAAACATTTCTTGTATTCGGGTATCCCTCAGCAGCGGAAGACAAATTGACTGTGCTAAATTGGGAGGAAAATGGGGAGAAAATGCATTAAAAATATATACATTTTAATTAGGAAATATAATAGAGTAAATGTGAAAGTTGACAGAAATGTAAAAAACTTAAGTAAAAATTCTTATTACTTTGTTACATTACACCACTGTGTGAACCTATGTTTACACTGATATACTCCTAACCATGAACCTGTTGTACATTCAATTTGAAAACAATAGTCAATTATATGTAGTTGCCCCCTTTCTATTTTTAGCATTCATGCTTTTTACACAACCTTTTTCACCATGACTAGAAAACACACCCTTGCTGGCTTTCCTCCATCCTGCCATTTTCTTGTGGGTGAGAAAAACACAATGATTCATGGCTGAGATGGCCTTTATTCAGAGTGCAGAGCTATTGATGTATAACCGTTAACTTTCAGAAGATCAAAATCTACGATGAATTAAGATTACCCACAGAACTATTTCTAGATCCAAATGTATTGATTAGTAAAAGTTGAACATACAGTACATACATGTCCTGTTTTTTTACTTGGTTTGAAAATATGGTTTTATGCTCTGCAGACCAAACATGGAGTGTTGTGTGCATGCCGATGCTATCTCAGCTGAGTGCATTCTCTACCCTTCACATCCACTTGAAGGATAATGTGGGATGTATGCTTTCCCTTGTAGGAATAATGTTTCCTGGCACTGTTTCTGCCATTAGCGAGTAACTGGGATCTGTTTTATATTAAGTTGCATGCTTATAGAATCAGCTGGAATAACAAAGACAAATAATTTAAACACTGACCTTTTCACCACACCACACACACACACTTTGTAAAACCTTTTCAAATAACCTGGAATGCTACATTCATATTACAACCCCAAATCAGAAAAATAAAATGGGATAGCATGGAAAATGCATTTACTTTGACCCTGGCTTTTGGACTTGTTGCTGATAACAGTCTGGATGGTCCTTTTCGTCTTTGGTCTGGAGCACACGGCGTCCATTTTTTTTTCAAAAAAGACCTGGAATACTGATTCAACTCCGTATTGTGGTGCTTGACAAAGGTTTGCTAAAGTAACGTGGTTATATCAGCTATTGTTGAGTGGTGGTTCTTGATGCAGTGCCATCTGAAAGATCGAAGATCACAGGCGTTCAGCTTAACCCATATATTGTGTTTGGGTCAAATTTGACCCGTTTTTAAGTTCAGGTATGTAAAAAGTACCCTTTGCTTTTTAGTATTGGAACAATATTTCATGACATCCTCAGAAACAGCTATTTTAACACAACAAAATACATTTTCATAATTTTAGTCCATTCTGAATGTCTCTAATAAAAAAAGTGACATTTGTGGTGTTATGGGTCAAATATGACCCGGCATAGAATACTGGCTGTTGCATCTATTACATAAAAGGTGTGGGTTGCTCTGTGGATCAAATCTGGCTCAATTTGCCCCACCACACATACACACACACACACACACACACACACGCACACACACAAGCAAGTGGTCCTAGACATGACAAATGGTCTTCAGGGGCACAATATAACATGTAATAATTTCTTCACATCCTATGACCAAGAACTGCTGAAGAAGAAGCTGACCATGGTGGGAACGGTCAGGAAAAACAAACCTGAGCTTCCTCTTGCACTTCTTGGAACATAGGACAGAGCACCTCTCTCCTCGAAGTTTGCATTCTTAGGGAGAACCACAATTGTGTCAAACTGTCCAAAAAAAACCCAGAAATGTCATTGTGATGTCCACTCTCCACAAGGATGCTGCTGTGAGCAGTAGGGAGGACAAAAAGCCAGATATGATCCTGGATTATAACAAAAACAAAGGAGGAGTTGACAATCTGGACTAGGTCACTGGCACATACACATGCAAGCGAAAGACAAAAAGGTGGCCAATGGCAGTCTTTTATAATATATTATATGTTTCTGCATACAATGCATTTGTGGTGTGGATGGAAATAAATCCTGGATGGAACATCAGAAAAACCTTCAAAAGGAGGCTTTTTCTGGAATAGTTGGGGAGGACTCTGGTATATCCCCACATTGAAAGACGCCAGCAGCTGCCCCGAACCCAAGCCTCTGTCAATTTGGTGAGAGAGCTTCAGGCTACACCCACACCAGCATCCTGTACATGGAACCAGACAGGTGATGCTAGGGGGAACAAGAGAAAGAGGTGCCAGTGTTGCCCCTTCAACAAGGACAGAAAAACTAGCACCACTTGCCACACATGTAAGAAACACATCTGCAAGGAGCACACTAAAACAATCACATACTGTGATGTATGCATGTAAACAACACACACATGCACATGCACACACACACATGCACACACACAAACTATTGTTTTTGTGTTTAATTTATAGTTTAATTTTCAATTTACACCTGCTATTCTGAGTAAAATAAAGTTGGTTTTATGAAAAAGTGAAAAAATCTATACGGGTCCAAATTGACCCGTAGCAGCACTGATGTCACTACAGATAATAATGTTTAGATTAAAAAAAAAAATACAAACAATATTTGCTCAGTGTGCTCTGATATTAGTCTGTTAGACTCAGATAATATCCTTACATTGTTTCTTTACTATAGGAAATTCACTACAATGTATTTAAACAGGTTTTTTTTATTGAAAATGAGTGGTATATTGTGAGATGAAAAGTTTATGGAGCCAAAAAAATTAAATTAAAAACAGTGTTTACATGGATTTAAATACAAACTAAGTTAGCTATCAGGTGAGAAACAAAATTGGATGATAACTATTGTTTTTGAGTATTTTTTTAGGCTGTTTTAAATCGGGTCAAATTTGACCCGCTAACACTAAAGATGTGGGCAGCTTTCTAACACAATATAAGGGTTAAGCTTGCGCCCTTGGCCTTGCGCACTGAAATTCCTCCCGATTCCTTGAATCGTTTAATAATATTATGCACTGTAGAGGGAGAAATATGCAAATCCCTTCCAATCTTTCTTTGAGGTTCATTGTTTTTAAACATTTTAATAATTTTATCACACATTTGTTGACAAACTGGAGATCCTCTGATCATCTTTGCTCATCAAAGACTCCTTTCCTGGACAAAGACTTTCCTGGATGCTGTTGTTGTACCAAACCATGATTACAATCACCTCGTTGAAATCACCTGTTTGGAATCACATCATTATTTAGTTTTTTCACCTCATTACTAGCCCTAAATTGCCCTTGTGCAACTTTTCAGGAATGTGTTGCAGACCTGAAATGCGGGAATGGATGTTTATTAATAAATGAAATGAAGTTGAGGAGATAAAACATAAAATATCTTGGGTTCAAACTGTCTGCAATCAAATAAAAGTCAAAGTAAATGTAAGGAACACTGCAAAATAATATGATTTATGAAGGGCCCAGAGTAGCTATTTTTAGGGTAATTTCATTTTGACATGAGGAAAAGCACTCAATTCCAAGGATTTAACAGACCGTATACTTGAGGTTTTAAAATTTTAAGTGTTTTTACTCTGAAAGTAAAAAGACAAAGGCAGTAGCAACAAACACGATTGCAAGTCAAATTGCTGTTATTATTATTAATATTATTATTATTTTAAGTTTGTATATGGAGGGGAGACCAGGTATATACCACATTTTGCTTTATCACCTGTGTGTTCTCAAACTTGTATACAACATATCAATTTGTGATTTGTTAATTCACTTTTCATTCATAACCTTCAAATATTGGGACAGTGTTAGTCTAGTGGGTAGAGCTTTGGGCTATCAGTCTGAAGATTATTGGTTCAAATCTAGGCTCTGCTATGCAGCCACTGTTGGACCTGTCAGCAAGGCCCTTAACCATGTCTGCTCCAGGGGAGCTGTACAATAGCTAACCCTGCACTCTGATCCTAGTTGGGATACATGGAAAATGAATTTTGTTGTACTGTTCTTGTGTATATGGTATTCTTCTTCAAAATAGAACTGTACGTGGACACACATTCATAATTTGATTCCTGCAACACACTCCAAAAAATTGACAGAGGCAAAGTATGAGTAAAAGCTTTAAAAGTAACAGTGTTCCACAATAAGGTGAATTGGTAACAGGTGGGGGAATTATTACATATAACAGATAAACCTAGGGATCAGTCTTACAAGCAATGAAGGGTTGTGGTTCACAAACTTCAGAAGAGAATTGCCTAGAACATTTCTCAATGCAAAGAATTGCATTAACTATTTACATTTCAAATGATTTAAAGAATCTGCAGAGATCCCAGTCCATGTAGGGCAAACCCAGAAACCACTGCTGAATGTGTGTGCTAAATGCACTTAGACGGCATTGAATGAGAAACTGGCATGCCTCTGCTGTATCAAGAAATGCAACATGAAACTCTACTACAAAAAGAGAAAGCCACAAAAGAATTCTATACACAAAGTTCTCTGGGCTCATGTTCATGTGTGCTGTGGTTAGATGAGTCCATGCATCAGCTTGTTTGCAGAAAACAATGGACATTGAGTTTTCTGAGCCCAAGATAAAAAGGACCATCCAGACTGTTATCAGTGAAATGTGCAAAATACAACATTTGGACATTTGGGGGTGCATCAAGGCATGAGTGAGATGTATATGTGTGGATGATAAGGCATATATAGATTTTGGAGAGACACATGCTGCCGGGGTGGCACAGTGGTTCGGTGGGTAGCACTATCGCCTCACAGCAAGACGGTCCTGGGTTCGATCTCCAGGTGAGGCAGTCCCGGTCCTTTCTGTGTGGAGTTCTGTGTGGAGTTTGCATCCCTGTGTCTGTGTGGGTTTCCTCCAGGAGCTCCGGTTTCCTCCCACAGTCCAAAAACATGCAAGTGAGGTGAATTGGAGATACAAAATTGTCCATGACTGTTTTTGACGTTAAAACTTGTGAACTGATGAACCTTGTGTAACCAGTAACTACCGTTTCTGTCGTGAATGTAACCAAAGTGTGAAACATGACGTTAAAATCCTAATAAACAAACAAACAAACAAATGCTGCCATCAAGGCCATGTCTTTTCCCAGGAGATCCATGAATATTTCAGCAAAATGATACCAGGCCTCATTATGTACTCACTACAACACATGGTTTCAAAGCTAGAAAAGCTATTCAAAGCTGAATTTCTGAGAACATGGGTGTAAAGCAATTCTTGATAAGATCAAATCACTATTAAAGAAAAAAAAATTACTTGTTAATACTCATGCTAGAATTCAGCATCATGTAAACCAACAACAAATCTCATTCTGACCGTAAAGCATGGTAGAGAATGGTCTTGGGTTGAGGCACTGCCTCAACAACTGTACATTATTGAGGAATAAATACATTTCAAATTGATTATAAGAAATCACATTTAAATATAAGGGTGTTGATCTCTTACTTCTAAATCCAATAGAACCAGGATAATCAACTCACAATTTTCCAAAATACACAAAAGTATATCAACAACAGAATGCCTTTAAACAAAACGGTATGTTTTAAAATAGTTAGTTTAGATCCTTGAGACCTAATTGTTATGTGGTGGCATGGTATTTAGAAGGCTTTTTATGTAACCCTAAATCAGGAAAAAGTTGGGACAGTATGAAAAATGAAAACTAAAAAATCTGCAGTGTTTCTTACATTGACATTTATTTTATTGTTAACAGTATGAACCCGTATTCCTGCATAATAATGTGATTTTAAACAGGTGATGTCAACAGGTGATTGTAATCATGATTTGGAACAAAAAAAAGCATTTACAAAGCAAAGGCTGAGCAAAGATGGGAATAGGATCTCCAGCTTGTCAAATTTATGAAAAAATTATTGAAATGTTTAAAAACCTTGTTCCATTGTTAAAAACATTGGGTTTTGCATATTTCTCCCTCTTCAGTGAAATCTGAAAGAATTTTAGTTCATGGTCAAACAATTCATTATTTCAGATCTTTTTTTGAAAGAAATGGGCTCCATGTTCTCCATCCCAAAGATAAAAAAAGGACCATCCAGACTGAGTCTGTTATGGTATGGGGTTATGTCATTGCCTTTGGCAAAGGAAATTTACACTTCTGTGATGGCAGCATTAATGCAAGTACACTGTGATTTTAGAGCAACATATGCTGCTTTTAAAACTACATTCTTTCCAGGGACGTCCATGCATTTTTTATCAAGAAAATGCAAAACCACATGCTGCACACATGACAAAATCATGACTGTGGAAGAAGATAGTACGGGTACTGAGCTCGCCTGCCTGTCAACCTCAATAAAAATGTATGGAGAATTTTGAAGCAAAAAATGCAACAATGACAACCCTGTACTCTTCCATACCTTAAGATGTCTATGCAGTAAGAAAGGGACCAAATAACACCTAAAAGATCTCAACGCTTGGTATTTCAATGCCAAAACATTGTTTAAGTGTGGTGAAAAGTAATATAAACATTTAAAAGTGATGAATGCTTTACTATTCCAACTTTTTTTCAATGTGTTAAAGATCTCAAATGCAGAAATGCATGTATATTAAAAGATAAAATTAAGTTGACCAGACAAAACAAAAAAAACCTCTTGGGTTCATACTGTTTGCAATAAAATACAAGTCAAAGTAAATGTGAAAAACAGTTCCTTAATAATAAAGTTCTAACTGTTACTAAATACAAGGTTTTACAACGTGCATTGCAAATTGCTAGTAAATGGGCTCAACAATATTAAAACAGTACAAATGCTGGTGTTGTTTTAATGTTCTGGCCACAGTTTATGAGTTATTAACAAGGAAATCCAGATAATTCCAAAGGGTTCACAAACTTTTCTCATTTATCTAAATGAAATACTGTGAAAATTGGATGTTTTATACTTAATTCACATATGATACTAACAAAGTCACCATCAAATATCAGAGAGGGAAAGAAGGTACAAGCCAAATTCTCCAAACTTTTTTAATCATTATTGTTTATACCTTGCATTTTCTGATTTTCAGACATATAGACTTCAGGCAGCACAGTGGCTTAGTGGGTAGCACTGTTGCCTCACTGCAAGAGGGTCCTGGGTTCGATCTCCTGGTGTGGTGGTCTGGGTCCTTTTTGTGTGGAGTTCGCATGTTTTCCCTGTATCTGCATGGGTTTCCTCCGGGTGCTCTGGTTTTCATCCCACAGTCCAAAGATATGCAAGTGAGGTTAATTGGAGATACAAAAATGTCCATGACTGTGTTCGATATAACCTTGTGAACTGATGAACCTTGTGTAATGAGTAACTACCATTCCTGTCATGAATGTAACCAGAAAGTGTAAAACATGATGTTAAAATCCTAATAAATGAAGTAACAAACATATAGACTTCATAACCTTTCCATTACATTATCTTATTCTAAACCTCAGTCTTAATGGGCTGAAAAAAAACTGTGTCAATTAGCATGATGCCGAGGATATCCATGTGTACCTGTCAGTGTACACAGTGACCTACTGTGAGGGGTTGGGTATTTACAATGCCTGAATCAGCTCATATAAACATACAATTGTTCTTTGATGCTTAGTCTCTGCCTTGCAGACAACTAGCTACACATCATCCCAAGCCACACATAGGGACCACAGCTACAATTTGTCATTAACTTCCCCCATCATTTATCCAGAACATTATCCCATTCTCCCCAGTCCTAACAAATCAGAAGGCTTAGTGGCACAAGTTGATGATGGTTGCTGTATTTAAACTAGAGTTTGACTATGAATTGACCTGCCTGCATCATTCTTCATAAAAACTGACTTACCATAGAGAATGAGGAAGAACAGCATTGTTGTCAGTATGTTCACTAAGTAAGTGGTCCTTCAGGCATTACTGGTTGGGCTAATATGTTTGTGAAATTAATGGTATTTTCTCTGCACTCTCATGTATTCTGCCTAGCCCTAAATTCTTTTCATTTTAGTGTAATTGGTCCACTTGGCTCATCTTGCGGAAGCACATAAGTAGTTGTGGATTTTGCCAGAAGGGTAGTCCTTCTGAAACTGTCGTCTTTCAGCTGTGTTTGAACAGGGGTTACTGGTTCACCCCAAAGCCCCCTAATGTGCACAGGGAAAAAAGTGAGGGTCAGAATGTCATGTTTGCTGTGCCTGGGGCTTATCACAACATGCCAGTCCAATAGCGGAGACACTGGAAGCTTCTTTGGAAGATTCTTCTTTTGAACAAGCAGCCTCTTATCAACTTGTGAAATAAAAGGATGGTAAGGATGGATGGAGAAACAACAAGTCTAAGGAAGAAAAATGCATGATGAAATTAGAGAATGAAGACAACAAAGTCACTCGTTAGAAAAGAATTTAGATACTGAGTGAGATGGAAGGGACAAGACATGGACAAACAGAGGTAACAAAGGCAGAGGAGACAGAAAGAACAATATGTGAGCAAGCTGGTTCTTATCAGCATGTGTGGGGGGAACGAAGACAATAAGGTGCTGACAGACATTCCTGATTGGTGTCCTCTATCGATCACTCAGGGCCATCAGTCAGTCTGTTGCTAGAATAACAGGCTGCAGGTCAGTATACGCCCTGGCCTACAGGTTTCCACAGAAACTCTCAACATGGTGCAAAAGCATTTTAAACTACCAAAACTACCACAAGAGGAATAACACATTCTATGTGCTGTTCATAATTACCTGTCGGACATTTTTTAACCAACTGATATGACTATTTGATCTGTAGGTTTATTCAATTTAATGAACGACTTTATCATTGTCATGGTTGTATTGGGCCTAGTGCCACCCGAAAATACTGATTGTGAGGCGGGAACATACCCTAAACAGGACACCAATATCAACACATACTCACATATTCTTTGATTTTTGATGAAAGATGAAAGGGACCTCGGGGTCGGGCAATTTAAACACTAGGGCAGCAACCGAGGCAGTTAAAGGTGCCACAATGGTACTGTAATTTATAAATCAGTTGAAGAAGTTAAATAAGCCCAGGAAGCGCTGGAACAAACTGACCAAGGTGGGACGAGGCCATTTCATGATGGTCTTGGTTTTAGCTGGGTCCATCCGCAAGTGGCTCCTGGAAACAACAAAACTGAACAAAGTAACATAGCTATCATGGAACTGGGACTTCTCAAGCTTGATGTCTTAAACACTGTCCAGGAGCAACTTCAAGATGTGTCCACCTTTACTGTTTTCCCCACATCCGGGAGAGTTACGGTGTGGAGAAGCCCCAAAGAAGCGTACCACCCAGACTGTTGCATGCCCAGAGTGAAGCATGGGGGTGGATCAGTGATGGTTTGGGCTGCCATATCATGGCATTCCCTTGGCCCAATACTTGTGCTAGATGGGCGCGTCACTGCCAAGGACTACCGAACCATTCTGGAGGACCATGTGCATCCAATGGCGGTGCCGTGTATCAGGATGACAATGCACCAATACACACAGCAAGACTGGTGAAAGATTGGTTTGATGAACATGAAAGTGAAGTTGAACATCTCCCATGGCCTGCACAGTCACCAGATCTAAATATTATTGAGCCACTTTGGGGTGTTTTGGAGAAGCGAGTCAGGAAACGTTTTCCTCCACCAGCATCACGTAGGGACCTGGCCACTATCCTGCAAGAAGAATGGCTTAAAATCCCTCTGACCACTGTGCAGGACTTGTATATGTCATTTCCAAGACGAATTGACACTGTATTGGCCGCAAAAGGAGGCCCTACACCATACTAATAAATTATTGTGGTCTAAAACCAGGTGTTTCAGTTATTTTGTCCAACCCCTGTAGCTTAGAGGTGGACAGAGAGAAACAACCTGCCTCAGAGTCATGCCTGTAAGCAGATTGATGACACAGAAGGAATGGTGAGGTGTTAGAGTATGTGCCTTGAATTTACTAAAGATCTCTTACAGATCATGGTATGCCAGTGGCACTGTAAACAGATCAATCTCATAAGGTAACACATTTACCTGAGTGCATTTGGCTCTTTTCTGAGACACATTAATTGGTACAGAGGTGCCCAGAAGGAAACCGATTGGCTGCACCAGTTGATTTTGGGGTTATATAGCCAGGGAAACCCCAAAATCAGTGGCAAATCTAGAGCCTGGGTGAGGAGATGAGAAATCTTCTCTGTGTGGTTATCCAGGCATATAGTGGACAAGTCTGTCGGGTAAGTGTTCCAGCCACCAGTGACCGACTGTTGTAGATGGAGAGAGAAGCCTCCAAGGGTTGACTAGAGTGGCATCAATTATGCTGTTGGCCAAACCTGAGTCTATAAATGCCCTTTAAGTCCTTTGTTGCCACACCCCCACAAAAAAATGGTCACAGGTTTCCATCACTGGGATGGACCCTGCCTTTTAAATTGAGCCCTGAGTTTTGTTGTTTAATTTGATTCTGTCTATGAGAAGAGTAGGTGCAACCTCACCACATGCTGGAATGTACTTGAGATAATGGGAGGTCAGTGTTGCCAATCTGCATGACCTCCTCCTCCATATAGGCTGGATGTGGTGGAACTAGAGCAAGGTGTAGTGGCCTGGAAGTGTCACGATGAGGTTTTTGCCGGCCTACTCCGATCATGTTCCCAGAGATGGTCATATTGCCAGATCGTACAGGAACTCTAGGTAGCCAATTCCTCCTTGAGCTCCTCCTCGAGTCCCAACTGAAATGAGGGCAGATGAGGGCCTCTGGGGGCAGAGCTATTCAGAATTAAAAAGAACAAAACTAACACTAAATTAACTTTGACTTTTATTTCATTGCAGACATAATGAACTCAAAATATTGTCGGGTCAAGTTCATTCATTTGTTAATATACATCCATTTCTGTAAAAAAGCATCCTCCTCTTTCACCCCAACCACCTGCATGTCTTATCTCACCACATCCATAAACCTCCTCTTTGGCCCTTCTTTCATCCTCCTGCCTGGCAGCTCCATCCTCTATATCACTCTCACCCCTCTGTACATGACCAAACTATCTTAATCTCTCTTCCATAACTTTGTCTCCAAAACATCTGTACTGTCCCCCAATGAGCTCATTCCTAAGCTTGTTCATCTTTGTCACTCCCAATGATAATCCTCACATCTCTGCCACCTCCAGCAACCTCTTCTGTCTTTTAGTAGGTGCCACTTCCTCCAAGCCATATAATGCAGCAGGCCTCACTACTACAATCCTGCCACTATAAGCCATTCAAGTTACCCTGCCTGCATGTTTTTCTTTACTTCTCTACCACACTCCATTACTTTTTACACTGAACCCCAAGTACACTCAGCTTGCCCACTTTTATCACCCCAGCTCTTTGCAACTTAACCTTCATCTCATTCATACACATGTACTCTGTTTTACTTCTGCTTTTTGTTCTCTTTTTCTCCAATGTACACTTCTGTCTCTCAAGGCTCTCCTCCCTACAAATCACAATGTCATTCATGAACATTTTGATCCTAACCTCAATGAACACTTGTAGAATAAATTAATTTTGTTCCATGCCTTTTTGTACAACCTTACTGCTTGACCTAACATAAGCTCTTTTGACTGAATGATCACAAAATCCCACAGACAAATCTTGTTGAAAGTTCTCTCAGAGGAGTAAAGGCTATTACATATTAATGCTCATTGTTTTAGAATGGGGTGTCCAACAGATTCACAAACTCTGGTTTAATTTAGTCTCTTTATACAGCACAAATACAAGGAGTGGACAAAACGCTTAGACAGCAAAGCTGAAATTCATGGCTGCCAAACTTACTAGGAGTACATAGTAAAAAAAACACCTGGATGTCTGAGTAATAAATAAGTAACACAGTCTAAAACTACTCTATTTTCTATATATGGACATTGCTGTCAGTTGATAGCCAGGTGACAGACACAGCGTCTGCCAATCCGAAACCTCCTGAATACAAAATGCAAAATTAATTCCTCATCTGAATTACTGAAAATAAACAGCCTAAAACCCAAAAGAGATGCTGTGGCAAGACTTAAAATTAAGAAGATGCACAAAAATAGTGAAATAAAGTTTCATCACTGCCATATTAAAGAATAAACAATAGCTGGAAAATGCTTTCAGTTATAGGCACTGCTGCAAATGGAAATAATGCTGTTTAATTTTTCTATAAATCTACAGTGTTTTTTAAAACAAAACTCAGCATACCAATACCCATATTCAACAGTGGAAGCAGTATAATGTTGTAGAACTGCTTTGTTGCCTCCGGACCAGATCAGCTTACACTTATTGAGGACACAATGAATTCCAGATTGTATAAGGAAATTCTACTACAGTATACTAGACTGTCTGTGTTTAAAACTTAAAAGAAGTTAGGTCATGTACCCGTGTCGGTTTCCAGTGCACAAGAAAAAAAAATAACAACAGAATGGCTCAAACTAAATATCTATACTTTTTGAATGTTTTATAATAGCCAAGTTCTGATCTCATTTTTATTGAAATGCTGTCATGTGATTTAAAGCAGGCTGCTTAAGCAAGACAGATGTAAAATATGCATATACTGACTTGGTTTTGTGGTATTCTCAATTTCCTTTCTCACAGATCTGCTTAATTTCTTAATATGTCCCAAAAAGTAAGAGATGCTATATGTGATTTTGTGCAGTGCATGAAGGATGAAACTTTTTTCACCACACAGTGAAAAGTAATATAAGCAAGCCGCTTAATTGTTAGAAGTTAATAGAATTCAAAGTTCTACTGTTTTGTTCTTTGCTCTAGAAACAAGTGCTATGTAAGTGATGTTGTACATTATGTACTTTTAGTGCAGCTAGATTGTTCCCACTGAGATTTGGTGTACTATTAACACTTATGATTTACTAATGATTTAGTAAAACCACAGGTAAAATATATAAAATGCTCATTTAATCAATGTTTGTTTTAGCACTGCTTTGGTCAGGGTCATGATGTGGTCAGCCGTTATAACAATAACTCTCCATAGCACAGTTTTTTTTTATTCTGTCACCCCATCACCAATGTAAGTGCAATACAAGGTGCAATAACATATACACTGATCAGCCATAACATTAAAACCACCTCCTTGTTTCTGCACTCGCTGTCCATTTTATCAGCTCCACTTACCATATAGGAGCACTTTGTAGTTCTACAATTACTGACTGTAGTCCATCTGTTTCTCTACATAATTTTTTACCTGCTTCAATAAATCAATAGTCTTATCTTACCTTATGTCTTATCTTAATAATATTTGCTGTCAAGAGTGTTAAACACCCCAAAACCAGAGCCACAAAAATAACCACATAATTATATAACCAGTGCAATTGCTTAAACAAAAACCTCACAATGCATATTTCACAAAGCTTGAATTTATGTCATTTTTATGTAAAATGAGCGACATGCAAGCTGGTTTAAAAAGTAATAAATTAAAAAAATAATAAGTTTTATTAAATCAAAAAATAATGATCATAATTTGGTCTCACTAAGTAACTATTTGGATTGATGCCCTTGTCATTGCATTTTACTTAAACTTTTCATTACTGTGAAATCTATTACCTACCCATTACTAGATTCTCATATCACTGATTTCAAATTGAACCAGTCGGAACTAGTTTTCCAGCTACGTTGGGGCCCAAATCTTATTATCTCATTAAAGTTAATATATTGGTACATTTTGCAATATGTTATTTACTTGTATACCTTTCATAGTTACTTTGTCTTTGTAAAAGTCGGTTCATTAAAATGTTCAATTACAAGCTTTATTTCTGGTGTGTGCATCCAGTTCTTGTTTGAGCCTCTCCTGTTCTCTCCTATTGTACATAAGGAGTATTTTGCCCTAATAAATGTCAGCCAGACCCAGTGCTAACATATATGTATAAATATATAAAAAGTAAATGCTACAAACTTTATAGCAATATGCCTTTTCTTGTTCAAGCATGACTGTGTCCCTGGGCACAAAGCAAAGTTCATTAGGCAATGGTTTAATTAGTTTGTTGTGCAGGATCTGCAAATCACCCTATTGAATGAATTGGAATGTTAATTGTGAGCCAGTCCTTCTCACCAAAAATCAATGCCTGTCCTCACAAACTCTTCTTTGACTCGATGTGCACAATTTGCCTCAGACACATTAAACATTTGTAGGAAGCCTTTCCAAAAGCTTGGGTAGCCATGAAGTGGAGCTAGGGGCATCTTTATATATTTTTAATATTATTTTTAAATGAACAGGATAATTATACACTGTTTCTGATTATTTCTCTTCTAGATTGAATAACCTCTAATGTTAATATAGCAGAGGATGTTCTGCTGATTAACAGTATAACCTAATGTCAGCAGCATGGGTTCATTAGTGACTATCGATGGGTTCTGTGCATGACTGAACAACCCGACATTGACCCAAGCTCCAAGGTCTGAAGCGGGTGACCCATCAATGGTATTGATGTCCGTTGGTTTCGGTTCAGATTGAGTTAAAAATAAAAACTGCACATGCAGCACATTACCCGCAGGGTTACTAGAACAGCCAATGTGGAAAGAATAATTACACTAAGATTTCTGCTTTGTGTGTGCTGCAGTAGGAGACCAACCAACCCTTATGTGGAACACAATTTGCAAACAGAAACATAAAGTTAGGAACGCCATACATGTCATCTTAATAGTCAAAGATTGGCAATAGAATAGGTTGCATTAAAAGGTTAAGTAACATTCAGCTGGGCACTGACTAAAAAGTTAATTTGTTAATTTTTTTGTGTTTCAGCTTTGGTAGTTCTGGTAATAGCTGATAAATAAGAGATCAACCTTTTTTTAAGAAGGAAGGTGTCAGTTGTCCAGACTTTTTTGGCAATGTTGCTTAAGTACTAAAATCTGTTAAAGATAAGTTGTTAGTGGCCGCTCAGGTGGCGCAGCGGTAAGAACACACGCTGGAACCAGAGCTGGGATCTCGAATACATCGTATCAAATCTCAGCTCTGCCTGCCAACTAACTAATTGCCCTGTTGTTCAGATATGTGCGGGACTAAGCCGGATGGGGTCTCTCTCCCATGACTGATGCAATTACGACTGCTGGCTGATTGATGGTGCCTGCACAGAGATGAGAAAAGAGTGCTCACAGGGTGTGTCTCTCTGTACACAACGCTGAGCTGCACGGCATCTGTCAAAGTGAAGGTAATAAGATGCATACGGCATGCTGCTCACATATCAGAGGGGGCGTGGGTTCGTTCTCCTCAATAAGAGCAGGGATCAGCATTGGTGGAGAGGAAGCATGATTCAATCGGGCAATTGGTCCTGTTAAAAAGGGAGAAAATGCATAAAAAACAAAAATAATAAAAAAAAAGATAAGTTGTTAGTGTGCATGTTTCTTCTTTTCTACAACCCCAAATCAGAAAAAGTTGGGACAGCATGGAAAATGCAAATAATAAAAAAAACACAGAGTTTCTTACATTTACTTTGACTTTTATTTGATTGCAGACATGATGAACCTGAGATATTTCATGTTTTGTCTGCTCAACTTTATTTCATTTATTAATAAACATCCATTCCTGCATTTCAGGCCTGCAACACATTCCAAAAAAAAAAGTTGGGACAGTAAAGCATTTACTACTTTGTAATGTTGCTATTCCTTTTCACCACACTTAAAAGACATTTCGGCACCAATGATACCAAGTGATTTAGTGTTTCAGCTTTTATTTTGTCCCATTCTTCCTGCAAACTTGTCTTAAGATGTGTAACGTCTTGAAGGCAGCAAATGTTGCTCTAAGATCTCAATGTACTTTTCTGCATTAATGCTGCCATGAAGTGTAAATGACCTTTGCCAAGGGCACTGACACAGCCCCATACCATGACAGACCCTGGCTTTTGGACTTGTTGCTGATAACAGTCTGGATGGTCCTTTTTGTCTTTGGTCTGGAGCACACAGCATACATTATTTTCCAAAAAAAAGACCTGGAATGCTAATTGATTTGACCACAATACACGTTTCCACTGTTTGATGGTCCATCCTAGATGCCTTCAAGCCCAGAGAAGTCAACACCGCTTCTGGACATGGTTAACATAAGGCTTTTTTTTTGCACAGTAAAGTTTTAAGTGGCATTTGTTCATGTAACTCTGTATTGTAGTGCTTGACAAAGGTTATCTTTTGCCCATGTGGTTATATAGCTATTGTTGAGTGTTTTGATGCAGTGCTGTGTCTATTGTTTACTTTAAAGGAATAAAATAATACATTAATTAATTCTGTTGTTGTTTTTTGGCATTTCATCTCTTTGTTGAGGAGCATGATGACAGGGCCAGTAATGTATGAGCTCAGCTAAAGGAACTTAAATTGTGTGTTCAACAGATGTCTCTGCAAAATGTGTCGACTGTTTCTTCTTGTTTTTTGGAACTTTAGTTTCCTCCTACATCCAAAAGCATACCAGAAGGTGGATTGGCTATTCTAAATTGCCCAAATTTGTGAATGTGATTCTATTAACTATAGTTTGAATTTTATCTTGTCCAGGATGGATTTTTCTTATATTGTGTCATAAGTTTTGGAGTTACTAAAGTTAATGAAGGGCAGCACGGTGGCTCGGTGGGTACTGTCACCTCACAGCAAGAAGGTCCTGGGTTCGATCCCCAGGTGGGGCGGTCCGGGTCCTTTCTGTGCGAAGTTTGCATGTTCTCCCCGTGTCCGCGTAGGTTTCCTCCGGAAGCTCTGGTTTCCTCCCACAGTCCAAAAACATGCAGTTAGGTTAATTGGAGACACTGAATTGCTCTATAGACGAATGTGTGTTTGTATGTGTGTCTGCCCTGCGATGGACTGGCGCCCCTTCCAGGGTGTTACTGTGTGCCTTGCGCCCATTGAAAAGCCGAGATAGGCTCCAGCACCCCCCGCAACCCTGATTGGATAAGCGGTTAAGAAAGTGAGTGAGTAAAGTTAATAAAGCTAAATTAATGGGTACATTTATTTCTCATTTTGACATTTTTAAATATAAATTTTAAATAGTCAAAAGTATTTGGACTTCTCTGTTAATTATTGAGTTCAGATGTTTCAGCCACAGTCATTGGGCAGTTGTAGCCTAGTGGTTAAGGTACTGGACTACTATTTAAGAGGTTGCCAGTTCAAGCCCCACCACTACCAGGATGCCACTGTTGGGCCCTTGAGCATGGCCCTCAACCCTTAATTGCTTGGACAATATGCTGTCACAGTACTGTAAGTCGCTTTGGATTAAAGCATCTGCTAAATGCTGAAAATGTAAATGTCATTGCATGCTTAAACATTTGGAATAGGATGTCCAACAAGCCTGTGGTTAACTGTCTACTGTCTAATTTAATCCATATACAGTAGTTAAAACAACACTAGATTTCCAGTAGAGCGGCAGAAAAAAGACAACGCCAATTTTAATTGGAGCTTTGGAATTTGCACCTATTTTCAATTGACTGGCAATTAGATGAAAAGACACATGATACACCATGACATCCCAAGCCATTGTATTGCAAGTGTGAGGGAGAGAGTAGCACAAGCACAAGATAGCACAAGAAAATGAAAACTACATCTCTGCTTTCACACACAGGTGCAGAAGGTCAAGGTTTTAGACATGAATATGGCTTTAACACTACATGAACTCAGCCAGAGGCCAGGCACGCATGAGAAGAGAACACAATCCTGCTGATTCTCTGTGTGTATTTTTGTTACCTGACTTCAAAACTGTCTCACTAATTTAAAATTTCATATTTTTCTCATGAGTGCCGTTGGTTAGCTAATTTCTTACAACTGTCACAATATTTTAGAAACCGCAAGACATCATTTAGTGTCTGACAAAGAATCCTTTCAAAAGCACCATATTTATCTACTTGTCACCAAGCTCAGTTTGTCATGGTAAAATATGGAATTACATGGCTGGTCAGTAATGGATACTGGCTTCTGACTCATACAGTGTTTCTGTGAAAAGATTCTCTTCAACACCATAACAATAACATTTCTAAAATGATTAGCCTACTAGCCATGACCTGAGCCCCGTTATGGGAATGTGTTATTCCCAGATTTAGTCATACAAAGAAAATTATTTATAGATTTATACATACAGTATGTCCTTGTTTCTACATTCACTGTCCATTTTATCAGCTCCACTTACCACATAGAAGCACTTTGTAGTTCTACAATTACTGACTGTAGTCCATCTGTTTCTCTTTCATGCTAATCTTCAATAGTCATGACCCCCACAGGACCACCACAGAGTATGTATTATTTGGGTGCATCCTGTGACCACTGATGAAGGTCTAGAAAATGACCAACTCAAACAGCAGCAATAGATGAGCGATCGTCTCTGACTTTACATCTACAAGGTGGACCAACTAGGAAGGAGTGTCTAATAGAGTGGACAGTGAGTGGACACGGTATTTAAAAACTCCAGCAGCGCTGCTGTGTCAGATCCACTCATACCAGCACAACACACACTAACACACCACCACCATGTCATAGTCACTGCAGTGCTGAGAATGATCCACCATCTAAATAGTACCTGCTCTGTGGGGGGTCCTGTGGGGGTCCTGACCATTGAAGAACAGGGTGAAAAAAATGTATGTAGAGAAACAGATGGACTACAGTCAGTAATTGTAGAACTACAAAGTGCTTCTATATGGTAAGTGGAGCTGATTTTTTTGTTGTTTTAATGTTATGGCTGATCGCTGTATATACATTCTTTAACTGAAGGTCTAAATATTTTGTTAATAACATACTTTGTATTATTTTGTTTGAAACTGTTTGTGTCTCTGCTTGATATTTTTGTTTTTCCAGAGCCCGGGAAGCTTGCTGTCCCACAGAATGGATGTCAGGAATGTTTATTTGAGATGCGTGAACTTTACCACATTTGACAGTTTATATGCTCACAGACTTACAGAGAGAATAGCATGGCTTCCTGGTAGATTTACTTATCTGTGAATGCTTTTATTTTAATGCTGGTAAACAGGGCATTTGAATGAGCATTTAACCAAGCTATTTCCCCTGGGTTCAAGTCAGGCATTGCATAGCAACAATTCACCATACTGAGTTGATTTACTGTGGTATTTGGGCAAAGAACGAGACCACCAAACCTAACAAGAGGGAAATAACAGTGGACCACTAAAAATGTTGTTCTTACAGCCTTACATATTTACACACATACATAAATATAGTACAGTAGACCCTTGACTTACGAATTTAATTGGTTCCGAAGGGCTGTTCTTAAGTCAAAATGTTCGTTAGTTAAACCTATTTTTCCCATAAGAAATAATGTAAATAGAATTAATCCGTGCCAGACCTCCCAAACCACCCCCTTACCTAACCTTTTTAATGTCTTAAATGGTCTTTTTTGTTATAAATACAAGTATATTTTCCATTAAATCTTATATTATCGAATAGTCATTACTGTAATGAACAATAATAAACAACAATACATAGTAGTACTGTACATAAAAAACACACATTCAGTACAGTACGTGTGCTGTACCATACACCATAATACATTTCCCTTTTTAATATAAAATGTATCTACCAGAAACAACAATGACTCTCATATTTCTCTATTATATATATATATAGAGAGAGAGAGAGACGGTTGGAGTCAACTTGTTCGTGACCTCACGTGTTTTGCGAATTTCGGTTTGCAATCCGAAATTTGTTCGTACGTTAAGTTGAAAAAGATCGTTCGTAACCCGAAATGTTCCTATGGTAAACCGCTCGTAACTCAAGGGTCCACTGTACTTACTTGTATATGAAAATTATGTGGAATACATTATCTGGTCCTGTATGCCTATTTTCATGCAAAGCACATACTGTATATATGAACAAGACAGCTTGAGAAATGAGCATAGCTGACCTTTGCTGACATTCACTTGAGCATGCTTTCCCAAATGGCTCTTTTCTAATGCATGGATCAATTCAGACATGTTTTAACACTGATGCTTTGCCTGATCGATATGCCAACACGTTCATACACAGACATTTATTGGTCAGTCTAATGTAGACCTAAATCCCACTCATCAGCAACATGATCGATGAGCATTCTAAAACACCCATCTGTCTTACAGACACATGTGCCAACGCTGCTGCTGGTCTTGATGTAAAGGCATGCGGGGACTGTGTAGCACTGACAGAGTGGAGTTATTGAGTCTTTGACCTTTCTTTATGAAATACCAAAAGTTAAGCTTAGAGCTTAAATAAATCCCTCTTTTCCTGTCAAATCACAAAGGCCTGGTAACACAACCTCTTTTTATTGATCCCTTGAGTTGCACACTGAAATGCACACACAGTTATATATTTGATACAGATTTTCTTTCAAATAGAAAAAGTCAGAGAGTAAAATATTCATGAGCCACTGTTCAATAAGCCTCAATAACCAAATTTGTGTTTTAATGACATTTTGTAGCAGTTTTTGCATATTATCTTCTGTTCTCTACAGACACTATAATGCATTATTAGTAATGGTGCTTTGTTAGCATGATGCTTCTTTTACATAAGACAATCTGACATATTATTTATCAACATGTTTAGAGAAAACATTCAATTTTCCAACATACATTAAAACCACCTCCTTGTTTCTACACTCACTGTCCATTTTATCAGCTCCACTTACCATATAGAAGCACTTTGTAGTTCTACAATTACTGACTGTAGTCCATCTGTTTCTCGGCATACTGTTTTAGCCTGCTTTCACCCTGTTCTTTAATGGTCAGAACCCCCACAGGACCATCACAGAGCAAGTATTGTTTAGGTGGTGGATCATCAGCACTGCAGTGAAACTGACATGGTAGTGGTGTGTTAGTGTGTGTTGTGGTGGTATGAGTGGATCAGACACAGGAGTGATGCTGGAGTTTTTTTAAATACCGTGTCCACTCACTGTCCACTCTATAAGACAATCCTACCTAGTTGGTCCACCTTGTAGATGTAAAGACAGAGATGATCGCTCATCTACTGCTGCTGTTTGAGTTGGTCATCTTCTAGACATTCATCAGTGGTCACAGGATGCTACCCACGGGGCGCTGGTCTATTTTTGGTTGGTGGACTATTCTCAGTCCAGCAGTGACAGTGAGGTGTTTAAAAACTCCAGCAGCTTTGCTGTGTCTTATCCACTCATACCAGCACAACACAGACAGAGAATGTAGAAACAAGGAGGTGGTTTTAATGTTATGGCTGATCAATGTAGGTATGTTTCTTTATCTAAAAATTATTAAACATTACTAAATGGGTGTTAGTGCTGTGGTTAAATGCTACATGGCTACATCTTATGAGGAAAAACAACAAAAATCCACCAATAATCATATCTATTTTTAGTATTATGTTTAATAACTAATCTTTCTACTACTTGGGACACGAAACCACCTAAACAGTGTTCAGCTGTCCTCGGTAACCTGCCATCAGTACAATGAAAAACAAACCTGTGTTAAAAACCCTTTAAACCATATATGGTGTTTTAAACACTCAGCACCAAATTCAGCATGAAATACCTTCCATATTTTAGTGAAACATTAGAGAAGTGGGGAAAAGGTTAAGAAAAGAGGTGAGGGTTTGTGAGCAGTATGGGTTCATGCTCGGAAAGTGCACCACATATGTGATGTTCGCTTTAAGAATGTGATGAAGAAGTATAGGGAAGGCCAGAAGGAGTTGCATTGTGTGTTTATAGATCTAGAGAAAGCTTAAAATAGGATGCCAAGAGGGAAGCTGTGGTAATGTATAAGGAAATCAAGTGTGGTAGAAAAGTATGTGAGGGTGGTGCAGGATATGTATGAGGACAGTGTGTAATAGGAACAACGGATAGGTTTAAAGTGGAAGCTGGACTGCATCAAAATTGAGCATTGAGTCCTTTCTTGATTGCAGTGGTCATAGACAGGCTGACGGACAAAGGTATGGCAGGTGTCTCCATGGAATATCAACATTGTGATTTGTAGCAAGACTAGGGAGCAGGATAACGAGAGCCCTGAGAGATAAAGGTATGCACTGAAGAAAAGGGGAATGAAAGTAAGCAGGCGTATAATGGAGTACACGTGTGTGAATGAGAGGAAGGGTGGCGGAAAGGTTAAGCTACAAGGAATTGAGGTGATGAAAGTGGATGTGTTTAAATACTCAGAGTCGAGTGTACAGAGTAATAAAGTGTGTGATAAAGAGATGAAAAAGAGAGTGGAGACAGGGTGGACTGGGTGGCATAGAGTGGCAGGAGTGATTTGTGAAAAAAGGGTAACTGCCAGAGTGAAAGAGAAAGTTTACAAGACGGTGGCGATGCCTGCTGTGTGGTATGGCTTGGAGAAGGGGGCACTGACAAAAAGACAGAAGAGGAAGCTGGTGGTGGCAAAGACGAAGTAATAGCGATTCTCTTTGGGAGTGACGAGGATCAACAAGATTAGGGATGAGTTAATTAGAGGGATAGTGAGGGTATGCATTGATAAATGTTCTTTTGATCCAATTTGAAATTCTCTCCTAAAGTTTTGGCACAAAGTGGTGAGCCATCATTGCTTGTAAAGACTGATCCTTTGATGGTTCTTCATTTTAAACCCAGTCATGATTCCCACACCTGTTACCAATATATCTGCTTACTGTGAAACACTTTAACTGGAATATTCTATAAACTTTTTGGAATGTATCAAATTCAATATGTGTTTCTATTTACAAAATCTAATCAGTGAAAACATTGAAAATCTTTTGTTTCTACTTGAGTCTCTTGAATAAAGAATTCGGGAAACTTGTCGCTGTCCAATGAAAAACACGTATCTCCAAAAATCCAACTTTTCAGGAAAAAGCAAAAACTTTTTCACCTGACAGTAACGGTGCAAACAATCCACAGATGGCGGCATTTACATGCAATTCAGCACAGAAATAAAAGTATATCTTTATCAGGTCATCCGTCGGTTTCATATGTAAAATAGACTTACGTGTACAAATATAAATCATGCAATTGAATAACCTGAATTAACTGTATAGATTAAACATTACGCATTTCTCAAACAGTACCAGAGGGGAAGGAAAAGGAGATACGTGGTTTTGATGGACAGGTCTAGCAGCCATTGGAGATACTCGTTAAAGAGATTGTGTGATTTTTCATCTTTTCACTGGTCATTTTGATATTTGCTGCTATGGACAGACAGAGATTTACATCCACAATCAACACATGTAAAAAGGTGCAAACCGCTAAAAGTGGAGATATGTGTTTTTCATCGGACAGCAACGATATGCATTTTTGGCATTTAGCAGACGCTTTTATCCAAAGCAACTTACAGTATACAGTTTTTAGGCAATTAAGGGCCAAGGCTTAAGGACCCAACAGTGGCAACCTGGCAGTGGTGGGGTTTAAACCAGCAAACATATGATTACTAATCCAGTACCTTAACCGCGAGGCTACAACTGCCCTTACAAAACATGACAACTTTTTTTAGTAATGGAGCTTGTGTATAAAAGTAAAGGACTTACGGTGCAGTATAGAAGTTTCACCCTTAACTGAAAGTCTAAATATTTTTTATCATTGTGTATTGTATATAAAACTTCTGGTAGTAATAATAGTAGTAAGTAGTAATTATTATTACACGGTGGCTAAGTGGGTAGTACTGTCGCCTCACGGCAAGAAGGTCCTGTGTTCGATCCTCAGGTGGGGCAGTCTTTTCTGTGTGGAGTTCTCCCCGTGTCCACGTGGGTTTCCTCCGTGTGCTCCGGTTTCCTCCCAAAGTCCAAAGACGTGCAAGTGAGGTAAATTGGAGATACAAAGTTGTCCAAGATTGCGTTCAATATAACCTTGTGAACTGATGAACCTTGTGTAAGGAGTAACTACCGTTCCTGTCATGAATGTAACCAAAGTGTAAAACATGACGTTAAAATCCTAATAAAAGAAAGTAATTATTATTATAAGTAATTTTGTTCTAAACTGTAGATTTTTCTAAACTGGTATTTGCTTGGAACGCTTGCTGTGTCACAGAAGAGATTTGAGATGTGTGAACTTCTTTATGCGTTTGACAGTTTAAATGCTTACCGAGAGAATAACACGACTTCCTGGTATATTTAATTATCTGTGAATGCTTTCATTTTAACCACAATGCTAACTCCAATTAATTCCTATTGGAGCCTATTCTTGTGCAGATCATTTCCTCTGCACTTGTTTGTGCCACTCCACTGACTCTTTAAGTGTGTTAGGATTAGTGCTGGGTGTTTGTCAGGATATGTGTGCACTAAGCAAAGAAGCAATGTGATTTCAGTGTTAAAAGCATTTCCTAACAACTCCTTTAATCTAATTAGTAAAGGTGGCATTGCATGCAGTCAATACATATATGGTCCTAAATTCCCACCCTCTTTTCCCCTGTTCTGTTTGTGTTTTGTTTTGCCCTGCCTCTCATCTTTAACAGGGCTATAGGTCATTCACTAAGAATATTTTTCTTTCTCTGACACCTCTCACCCCTGCTATTTTACCCCGACTCATCTCACCTCTCTCCACACCTCTGTCTCTATTTGCCTCTCTGTTTCTTTTTTTCTCCCTTTAGAAAGATATTAAAGAAGTCAGTGGCTGTAAAACTGATCTGTTGTAAATGATACAGCTATCCATCAAACAGCATGGTATGTGTCTCCCGAGGCTTCTTGTGCTCTTCTGCCCGTCCCCCATAATGAAGTACACCACTCATAACACGTCTTTTTTTTCAATGTGTGTGGGCTTACCTCCCATAAAACACTGCTTAAAAACTCAACATATTTGATTAATGCCTTATGGTGATAAAATGTGTTATGCATGTGAGTATAGATTGTATCTTATATAATGCTATACAAATACAACAATGTTAGTATTTAGGTAGATGCAGCTGTATATAAAAGTCCTTACTCATTATGTGATTTTAACCTTGTGTGTCCAAAAACTATATGTTAAAAGCAACTGTGAAATGAACAGACTTCGACCAGGTTTCCTGTTTTGATTAGATTGTGTTATTATGAATAGCATAATAGCAGAACAAATGAGGATGGTACATCATGGGGGTGGAGGCTGCCTTGTCTGCTTGAAACCCTTCCCCCAAAAATGTGTAGGGCAGTGGTAGCTCAGCAGTTATGGTACTGTACTGTACTTCCACTGCTGGACCTTGCTCAGGAGCCCAAGGCCCTTGGCCCTGAACTGCTTGGGATGTATTTAGTAAAAAATGTAAGTTGATTTGGATAAAAGCGTCTGCTAAAGTGCCATAAATGTAACACTTTGGGTCTGTATTTGGGTCATACACCGACAAGGCATAACATTATGACCACTGACAGGTGAAGTGAATAACACTGATAATCACGGCACCTGTTAGTGGGTGGGATATATTAGGCAGCAAGTGAACATTTTATCCTCAAATTTGATGTGTTAGAAGCAGGAAAAATGGGCAAACGTAAGAATTTGAGTGAGTTTGACAAGGGTCAAATTGTGATGGCTAGACGACTGGATCAGAGCATCTCCAAAACTGCAGCTCTTGTGGGGTGTTCCCGGTCTGCAGTGGTCAGTATCTATCAAAAGTGGTCCAAGGAAGGAACAGTGGTAAACCGACGACAGGGTCATGGGCGGCCAAGGCTCAATGATGCACGTGGGGAGCAAAGGCTGGCCTGTGTGGCTGTAGCTCAAATTGCTGAAGAAGTTAATGCTGGTTCTGACAAAAAGGTGTCAAGACTCCATGCCTCGACGGGTCAGGGCTGTTTTGGCAGCAAAAGGGGGACCAACACAATATTAGGAAGGTGGTCATAATGTTATGCCTGATCTGTGTATTTATCTATACCACAGACTCATGAATTCTGAGGTTGTTGCTTTTATGGCTTTTAATGTATTAATGAATATTTGTCCAGGTCATGGCTTTAAGCAACTGACTTGTTTTATTAAGGTTGGGACTCATTGTAATTCTACTACTATGTTACTGTTATACTTATTATTACGTCTCATTTATTTTTATTTCAACCATTGAGAAGTCTCTACGTCGATTTTCTCAGATGTCTGAATTTCAATCAGATAGTTGCTGAAGGTAGAAAAGGTGATTGGATCAAGTGCACAGTAATCAATACACCCACTACATACCATGCAGTGGTTGTATACAGAACAATGCAGCAATGCAGTGGATCAATGCAGCAGTAAAACAGTCCTTACTGGACTGAGAATAGATGCAGTTAGTAAACCAACCACCCTCGTAAAAGTGACAATGCAGCTGAAGTAATTATTGCAAAACCATTAAAAAGTGCAGAAATCCATCTGACAGCCCCAATGGCAGGTTCAGTAAGTTTAACAGTGGCAGCTCTCTCCCCTGTGCTTTCAAAGAATGGAAGGAATGTGGAGGAGAGAGAGAGAATGAGAGCAAGAGAGAAGCTAAAGGAAAACAGGGAAAACCTGGGTCATTTGTTATAAAGGTTATGCAATGTTTTGTCTGACATTGCGCTGATGCAGTGGCAGCAGGATATGAAGATGCTGAAAGTTTGAGTAACGTGAGTTTAGCTCGGCAGAATTTCTTTAAATAAACAATTTATTCTGTTGTCTTTTCAACATGAGCAAAAGGAAAGACAGAGCCCAGAGGCACACACACACACTCACTTAGTACTAACTGAACCATTAAACTCTAGAATAACCTTAGATTATGAAGCACTGTCTTTCTTCAAGTCAAGATACATACGTAAGAACCCTTTGAGGATTGCCAACTCAACGGTACCATTTTTTATGTAATAAAAAAAAAATAGGGTAAGGTTGGCTACAATCCAACTAAGCCCAACTAAGTTAAAATTCAAAGGGTTGAAAAAAGATGGCATGGCAGTCTTAATAATAAGACACAACAAAACAGTTAAACTTAATGAAGTAAAATGACCATGTACCTCTCTGAGTCAGTACGGGTCTGCTATTCTCTGGAAGGATAAAGAGAGAGAGAGAGAGAGAGAGAGAGATTGATGTGGTTTGGGGGGTGGGGGGGATACACTGCAGTGATTCATGTAGATGAAACAAACCTTCTACAAAAGGATTCAATAAATAATTAGTCCCCACTAAGACCAACACACACAAAAAAAGGAAAAAAGATATAATGTCTGGAGATTGTAGTGATTTAGAAGTTTGGCAAGTATAAACTGTCTTGATTGGTAGTCTCAAAATGATTACTAAACCCACGAATAATAGTTAACTATAATATCAGTGATAAAAAGAGACAAGAATAGGGCAGTTAACAATCTCAGCCATTGTAAATTTAAATGTAAACAAATTCAAAGTGCATGTTACATCACAGTATAACTGTACTACTGTATATATATACTGTATATATATATATATATATATATATATACTTTACTATACAGAGATCTATCTATCTATCTATCTATCTATCTATCTATCTATCTATCTATCTATCTATCTATCTATCTATCTATCTATCTATCTATCTATCTATCTATCAATCAATCTCTCTATCAATCTAGCTATCAATCTACCAATCTATCTATCAATCTATCTATCTGTATGTTATTACAGCTTTATGCCAGTGTGAATGGGTACATGCAGATAAACTGTGGTCTTTGGGCTGTAAGTGAATATGAAGCAAAGCCAATACATTACAGGTTTAAAACTGTATAAATAAAGAGTGACTGAAGAAAAGACTAAACTACCCCTTACATAGCTATAGGGATCAGAGTTGGGGAAACCTCTGACCTAAAAACCTGCTTACTAATTACTCGACACTTCTTGCACTTCTGGAATGTTCTATAATGGGTTTTGAACATGTGAAGAATGCACTTTTAAACAGGGCTGCAAATTATTTGTGTTGAGATGAATATCGGTCATCTTTAGAAGACAACTAAGGTTTACACAAACTTAGTTTTTAAAGGTACTTTACATATGATTGTTTAACCTTGTCATACACTGAAAAACCAATATTAATTATAATTCAAACTAAGACAATGGACAAGAGCAGGATAGGTGATAAAACAGATGACCAATAATTAATGTAAGTGTACAGAATCATTAACATACAACATTGGCAAGAAATTGGACAGAGCAGTAATAGTGTTTGTAGATTAATCTCAGTGATTTAAAAAATCTCCAAAACTGCAGCTCTTGTGGGGTGTTCCCGGTCTGCAGTAGTCAGTATCTATTAAAAGTGGTCCAAGGAAGGAACAGTGGTAAAGCGGCATCAGGGTCATGGGCGGCCAAGGTTCATTGATGCACGTGGAGAGTGAAGGCTGGCTTGTGTGGTCCGATCCAATCCAACAGACAAGCTACTGTAGCTCAAACTGCTGAAGAAGTTAATGCTGGTTCTGATAGAAAGGTGTCAGAATACACAGTGCATCCCAGTTTGTTGCATATGGGGCTGCATAGTCACAGACCAGTCAGGGTGCATATGCTGACCCCTGTCCACCGCCGAAAGTGCCAACAATGGGCACGTGAGCATCGAAAGTGGACCATGGAGCAATGGAAGAAGGTGGCCTGGTCTGATGAATCAAGTTTTCTTTTACATCACGTGGATGGCCGGGTGTGTGGGCGTTGCTTACCTGGGGAACACATGCCACCAGGATGCACTCTGGGAAGACGGCAAGCCGGCAGAGGCAGTGTGATGCTTTGTGCAATGTTCTGCTGGGAAACCTTGGGTCCTGCCATCCGTGTGGATGTTACTTTGACACCTACCTAAGCATTGTTGCAGACCATGTACATCCTTTCATGGAAACGGTATTCCCTGATGGCTGTGGCCTCTTTCAGCAGGATAATGCGCCCTGCCACAAAGCAAAAATGGTTCAGGAATGGTTTGAGGAGCACAACAACGAGTTTGAGGTGTTCATATGGCCTCCAAATTCCTCAGATCTTAATCTAATCGAGCATCTGTGGGATGTGCTGGACAAAAAAGTCAGATCCATGGAGGCCACACCTCACAACTTACAGGAGTTAAAGGATCTGCTGCTAACATCTTGGTGCCAGATACTACAGCACACCTTCAGGGGTCTAGTGGAGTCCATGCCTCGACGGGTCAGGGCTGTTTTGGCAGCAAGAGGGGGACCAACACAATATATAAAATATATATACTTATATTTGGCTATATGTACTTTATCTCTTTTCTTGATCAGCCACTTTAGATTTTTGTGCAACCCTGGTTAGATCTTTGTCCGCTCCTCTTGGCAAAGTTGGTACAGGGAGGAATGGGTTGGTGAGTTTGCACACCAGTTTAAAATATGGGTCTTTGTAGTGTGGGTAGGGTGCATGCCTAAAATATATAATCAAAGAAGACATTTTTCTTCAATAAATCAGTGGTAAGTGAGTGTGGGAGAGTGAAAGACTGACAGAGCAAATTAGTGAGAAATACTGCCTTTACATAATACAAAGTCTAGAAAAAAATAGGGGTCAATGCCCTTCGGCCCTTCAGGGGTAAACAGTAGCCTGGAGTGTATTGACTGTAAACACAAAGAGGAATGATCTCTGTTTTAGTGTCGCTGAAGGGGAACAATTGTGTAGTGATGCAGAACATAGTTGAGTACTCAGAGTGTTCCCTCAGGAACTACAGATACCCATACTCCCTCAACACTTCTCCTTCAGCACAAAGTCTGTCAGAATGAAATAGAACTCCTCATACTTTCCTACATTTATTGGCTTTTCAAGCACACCATGTCAGCCAACCGTAAACATCACTTAGCCCTCTGTGACCCAATACAGTCCTTTAACAAATACACCCTTACCAAAGGCCAATCAGGCCATCCATCTTTTTTTCCTGCATTTCCCCACAGTCCTGAAAGTAAAGACTTAAACTTTCAGCCACCTTGATAGAATTTACAGTGATTGATGGTAATTGCACAGACTCCTGAGAGCTGTGTAAACCTGCCATTCTTCATCTTGCAATAATACAGAGCCTCAGGCAGCAAATATCGCCCATCAAACTGGCAAGTCATGCCACACACAACTACAATTAATGCCTATTCAGATAAATGAGTGTTTCCTCTAGTGACGTGTTTCTTCTTGTGTTATATCCTGATCAGGTTATATCACATATTAGGTTAGAAAGAAACACTGTGTTCCAGTCAGGTTTAAAATAAAATGTAACATTTGAACCAGGTGTGTGTTAAAACATCTTGTCCAGTTTGTTTTTAAGCACCATGTGGTTTTCTAAAACAAGTCTGTACAGTTAGATCTATCAAAGAGTAAAATATTTGTACAATAGGAGACACATTCTCAAGTTTTGTATTGGATTTTGCTTTGTCCATGTACTCAGGAAACATAAATAGAATGAACAGCTGTGGAGAGTGTATAATAGAGTTACATGAAAATGGTTAAAAAGAGGCTATAAATGTAAACAAAAAGGAGCAAGGACTTAAAGGACAATTAATTTTAATGAAACTACATTATATTGCCAAAAGTATTCACTCACCCATCCAAATCATTGAATTTGGTGGAGAGGAGATTATGTTGTGGGGTTGTTTTTTAGGAGTTGGGCTCGGCCCCTTAGTTCCAGTGAAAGGAACTCTTAATGCTTCAGTATACCAAAAGATTTTGGACAATTTCATGCTCTCTACTTTGTGGGAACAGTTTGGGGATGACCCCTTCCTGTTTCAACATGACTGCGCACCAGTGCACAAACAAGGTCCATAAAGACATGGATGAGCAAGTTTGGTGTGGAAGAACTTGACTGGCCTGCTTAGAGTTCTGACCTCAACCCGATAGAACACCATTGGGATGAATTAGAGCGGAGACTGCGAGCCAGGCCTTCTCGTCCAACATCAGTGTCTGACCTCACAAATGCGCTTCTGGAAGAATGGTTAAATATTCCCATAAACACACTCCTAAACCTTGTGGAAAGCCAGAAGAGTTGAAGCTGTTATAGCTGCAAAGGGTGGGCTGACATCATATTAAACCCCATGGATTAAGAATGGGAGTCACTGAAGTTCATATGCGTGTGAAGGCAGACAAGCGAATACTTTTGGCAGTATAGTGTATTTAAAGACAAACTCCCAGGAAAATAAATAATAATAAAAAAAATTAAAGAGATGGCAAGTACTCACTATGTAATATAAGTATAATTTAAAACTTAATCAGATTTAGAATGAAAAATTTATTCTAAACTCAGTAATCAACAGGGACCAAGCACCCTTGGAGAAATTTCAATTTCTCCAAGTGGCCAGTTTTGTTATTTGATGAAGAGTTCAGATATTGTGAGCTTATGTAGTGTTATATTAAAAGTCAACCTGCTGATTAGAGCAGTGCTTATATCCCCAAGAGTTCAAATAACAGGCTGGGCTCACAAATACAGAAACGCATGGTGTTAATTGAACCTAGTAATAATGGGGAAATATCACTGCACCCTTAGTACCAGTCCCAAGCACCTCCTTGTTTCTACACTCATTGTCCATTTTATCAGCTCCACTTACCATATAGAAGCACTTTGTAGTTCTACAATTATGGACTGTAGTCCATCTGTTTCTCTGCATGCTTTGTTAGCCCCCTTTCATGTGGTTCTTGAATGGTCAGGACTTTCCCAGGACCACCACAGAGTAGGTATTATTTGTGTGGTGGTGGTGTGTTAGTGTTTGTTGTGCTGGTATGAGTGGATAAGACACAGCAGCGCTGCTGGAGTTTTATAATACCGTGTCCACTCACTGTTCATTCTATTAGACACTCCTACCTAGTTGATCCACCTTGTAGATGTAAAGTCAGAGACGATCACTCATCTATTGCTGCTGTTTGAGTTGGTCATCTTCATAGACCTTCTAGACCTTCATCAATGGTCACAGAATGCTGCCCACGGGGTGCTGTTGGCTGGATATTTTTGGTTGGTGGAGTCCAGCAGTGACAGTGAGGTGTTCAAAAACTACATCAGCATTAGTCTGATCCACTCATACCAGCACAACACACACTAACACACCACCACTATGTCAGTGTTACTGCAGTGCTGAAAATCATCCACCACCTAAATAATACCTGCTCTGTAGTGGTCCTGGGAGAGTCCTGACCATGGAAGAACAGGGTGAAAGCATGCTAAAAAAAAGCATGCAGAGAAACAGATGGACTACAGTCAATAATTGTAGAACTACAAAGTGCTTCTATATGGTAAGTGGAGCTGATAAAATGGACAGTGAGTATAGAAACAAGGAGGTGGTTTTAATGTTATGGCTGATCAGTGTATATACATATATAGATGCAAACTACTACAGAGAAAGGTTTTAGTCCAGGCATAACATCCTGAGATACAAGAGTAGTTGTGGTATGAGTAAAAATCAGTCCTGGATTGAATGCTGCTACTGCTGCTGCTATAACCATAAAGCCATGACAAAGCACAAAACCCAGAGAAAACTGTCATAGTGTGACAACCTGGGTTCAATTTATTTCACACTAATGAGGAAGAAAATCCATATCTGTCTACAGTTGAAATTACACAACATGCTCATGTCCAAACCTAGCCTTTTTATGAAAACTCTTCCAACCTCAGACTCTGACTCTGCAGACTAATGAATCAAATTTAATTTCACATCTAGGACCAGGACTGTCCACGACTATAGACAAAGGCTTGAGGGTTCAAGGTCATAAAGATTTGTGGTGATCAGGGATGTTGGACTGCTCTCGTTCTGCTTCTATCGTGTGATCACTCAGGTCTGTTGATGGTGGGGGAGGTGGGTGCTGATGTCCCGTGAGAGCAGTCATGCCTTTTAGTTATGCTGTAATAGTTAGGGGTGCTATTCTCTACACATTTGTCACCTTACTATTGCTGAAGCTGGCAAGTTTGAGGCTGCCACGCCAACAATGCCGCTCCTGCTGGATATGATGGGAATCTGACATGTCCAGACCTCACTATTAAACTTTACTGCAGACTGGACAGAAAGATGATGAACTTAAATTCTTTATGCTTTTTACTTAATAACATTTATTAGAAGCTTTATTTTATAGTTATAGTTTGTTTAATGTAGCAGTGCTGCTGGAGTTTTTAAATACTGTGTCCACTCACTATTTACTCTATTAGACACTCCTACCTCGTTGGTCCACCTTGTAGATGTAAAGTCAGAGACGATCACTCATCTATTGCTGCTGTTTGAGTTGGTCATCTTCTAGACCTTCATCTGTGGTCACAGGACGCTGCCCATGGGGCGCTGTTGGCTGGATATTTTTGGTTGGTGGACTATTCTCAGTCCAGCAGAGACAGTGAGGTGTTTAAAAACCCCAGCAGCATTGCTGTGTCTGATCCACTCATACCAGCACAACACACACTAACACACCACCACCATGTCAGTGTCACTGCAGTACTGAGAATGATCCACCATCTAAATAATACCTGCTCTGTGGGGGTCCTGACCATTGAAGAACAGAGTAAAAGGAGGTTAAAAAAGTATGTAGAGAAACAGATTAACTACAGTCAGTAATTGTAGAATTACAAGGTGCTCGTATGTAGTAAGTGGAGCTGATAAAATGGACAGTGAGTGTAGAAACAAGGAGGTAGTTTTAATGTTATGCCTAATCGTTGTACATACATGTGTGTGTGTGTGTGTGTGTGTGTGTGTGTGTGTGTGTACAGAGAGAGAGAGAAAGAGAGAGAGGCACTCTCAATTGATGAATTCATCACTATACGGCTACTAGGCAACGGTAGCTATAAGGGCACAGAGAGGCACGAGATTCTACACTGAGATGTTGAGTGTATCGACCTCCATTAAACAATGTTTGCTAGAAGCACTGGCTGAAAGATTGCTTTGTGACAGATTACACCCTCAAGCACAGTACCCAGCAGTGAATGCTGAGCCAACAAATCAGCCTGTGAAGACTTCAGCAATTGTCGACTCGTATTTAGACTGTGAGCTCAAACTCTGGTCAGAGCTCTTCATTTACTTTTGCATAGCTTCTGCAAAATAGAGCTGCAATTTATTATGAGTAAATCAATGCAGCTGTTTACTAGGCAAAGTCGAATTCAAATCACTAAAGCAGCTGTTTCAAACAACTGAAATCAAAACTTATGAACAGACTTGGTTTAAATCTGTTTTTCAAAACCAGACTATAACAAGTACTACACAAAGAGTGTTTACACGTTTCCTTAATACAACTATTTTATAATAAACCATTCAGATTTCTTTTTGTTGGAGGGTTTGTAGTTGGCTGCTGCCTAAGCTGAAGCATATGAAATGGGAATAGAAAATTAAACACAAATGTCCTTCACCCTAAAGTTACAATAACAACATGATTTCTTTGTGGCATCAGAATTCTAAAAAGGGAAAACCCTACTCCCACTCCCGGGGTGCTACTGTTTTTATAAAAAGAAAAAGACGAGACCTGCTACTGAAGGTCACGGCTCTGTGAGTGCCCATATTTAAAATCATATTTTTGTTTTGTTTTTCTGTACCTGGAACAGATCAGGGTTTTGTTGGCATAGCGAATCTAATGTTAATAACTAATTAAAAAGTATAGTTAAAATGGCGATGGCAGCACGATGGCTCCCCCGGGAGCTCCGTTTTCCTTCCACAGTCCATAGACATGCAATTGAAGTGAATTGGAAATACAAAATGTCCATGACTGTGTTTGACATTAAAGACTTGAATTGATGAATCTTGTGTAACCTGTTATGAATGTAACCACAAGTCACTCAGGCGGCACAGCGGTAAGATACGCTAGTACACCAGAGCTGGGATTTCGAATACATCGTATCGAATCTCAGCTCTGCCCTTGAATCTCTGGCTGCATGAACAATGTTTGGCTGTTGTTCATCCAGGAAGGGATGCAATTATGACCTCTGTTGGCTGATTGATGCCGTCTGCACAGAGTAGAGGAATAATGCTGATCAGGGTGTGGCTCTTCATGCACAAGGCTGATCTGCATATGAACTTGCCTCATGCAGATGAAAAGATGCAGTCGGCTACTGCTCAAGTGTCGGAGGGGGCGTGTGTCAGTGCACTCTCCTCAATCGAGGCGGGGGTCAGCACCAGTAGAGAGGAAGCATAATGCAATTGGGTAAACATTGGACACGCTAAAAATCTGGAGAAAATGCATAAAAAATTATTGTAACCAAAGTGTGTAAAATAAGACGTTAAAATCCTAATAAATAAAGAAATAAATAATGCATAATTAATCAGACACCCAAACCCAGTTCTAAAAACAAAAACAGTACAAATGTGCATTGTCGTGTGTTTTTTAATGTTTTTTTCTCTGTACAGTGAAATGGAATTGTGGCTAAAACAGCTGAAAAAACAAATCCACCATTCAGTATTACAGCTTATCAGAAGTGGCTGTGAATGGATTTCTACAACAATTTTGCTCTTTGGAAACTTAGTGCAAAGTGGGTCTCGGAACAACTGTTCCATTTGAGAGGAATGTGTGAAATGAAACACTGCGTTGCTATTTAAGTAAAAATGACAGCGTATTGTCCCTGAGGAGCACTCAGTATCAGCGCAGATTAGACTCTACTGCATTTTACACAGTTTTAACAGCAGCAGCAGGAAGCTAGTTGAAAAGTTAATGTTGGCATTGTGAAGCTTTTATTATTGGAAAAGCTTTGATAAGAACTCGCTTCAGTTTTGCTCTTTAAAGCTGAGTGGCAGCCGAAATGTCATCTCACAATAGCACAATAGATCGTCCTGCTGGGGTCACTGCATCTGACTTCACTTTCATTTAGGTATTAGCAGCAAATGTTTTTTAGTTTTTTTAGAAAAAAAAGATGCCATATAATAATTAAATAAGAGTAATGGTAAAATGTACTGCTTAGAAATAAATAAAACAGTTTTTATCTTGTATGGCATTCATACACTATATTGCCAAAAGTATTCACTCACCCATCCAAATCATTGAATTCAGGTGTTCCAATCAGTTCAATGGCCACAGGTGTATAAAACCAAGCACCTAGGCATGCAGACTGCTTCTACAAACATTATTTAAAGAATGGGTCGCTCTCAGGAGCTCAGTGAATTTCAGCATGGTACCGTGATAGGATGCCACCTGTGCAACAAGTCCAGTCTTGAAATTTCCTCACTACTAAATATTCCACAGTCAACTGTCAGTGGTATTATAACAAAGTGGAAGTGATTGGGAATGACAGCAACTCAGTCACGAAGGGTAGCCACGTAAAATGACAGAGCGGGGTCAGCGAATGCTGAGGCTCATAGCGCGCAGAGGTCGCCAACTTTCTGCAGATCGCTACAGACCTCCGAACTTCCTGTGGCCTTCAGATTAGCTCAAAAACAGTGTGTAGAGAGCTTCATGGAATGGGTTTCCATGGCCGAGCAGCTGCATCCGAGCCTTACATCACCAAGCGCAATGCAAAGCGTCGGATGCAGTGGTGTAAAGCATGCCGCCACTGGACTCTGGAGCAGTGAAGACGTGTCCTCTGGATGAATCATGCTTCCCCGTGTGGCAATCCGATGGATGAGTCTGTGTTTGGCGGTCGCCAGGAGAACGGTACTTGTTTGACTGCATTGTGCCGAGTGTAAAGTTTGGTGGAGAGGGGATTATGGTGTGGGGCTGCTTTTCAGGAGTTGGGCTCGGCCCCTTAGTTCCAGTGAAAGGACCACTTAATGCTTCAGCATACCAAGAGATTTTGGAGAATTTCATGCTCTCAACTTTGTGGGAACAGTTTGGGGATGGCCCCTTCCTGTTTCAACATGACTGTGCACCAGTGCACAAAGCAAGGTCCATAAAGACATGGATGAGCGAGTTTGGTGGGGAAGAACTTGACTGGCCTGCACAGAGTCCTGACCTCAACCCCCGATAGAACACCTTTGGGATGAATTAGAGCGGAGACTGTGAGCCAGGCCTTCTCATCCAACATCAGTGTCTGACCTCACAAATGCGCTTCTGGAAGAATGGTCAAAAATTCCCATAAACACACTCCTAAACCTTGTGGAAAGCCTTCCCAGAAGAGTTTAAGCTGTTATAGCTGCAAAGGGTGGGCCAACATCATATTAGACCCTATGGATTAAGAATGGGACGTCACTTAAGTTCATATGCGTGTGAAGGCAGACAAACAAATACTTTTGGCAATATAGTGTATGTTATGATGAACAACATCATATTGGGTGGGATCAATCTTTGTTTGAGTGTTATACTCAGGCTCAGGCTTTTGATTAGTCTTTCCAAACTAGGGGTGTGTCTCCAGTCCTGGAATTCTGGGGTATGGGCAGTCTGGTGCTCTCATGTTTGTCAGATTTGTTGGCACTGCATGTTGGCTTTTAGCTGCACCTGATTTGTAATCCCTAGGACCGAAGCTGCCCACCCCAATTGTAGACAAAGGCGCAGAGCTTGGGGGTTCTAGGTCATAGAAACTTATGGTGATCAGGGATGTTGGGTTGCTGTCGTTCGATAACTCAGTTTTGATGACGATGGGGGAGGTGGGCGCTGACGTCCTGTCATGCCTTCATGACTTTGTTACCTGCTAGCTAGATGATAGCTTTTGAGGAGGAATATTTTGCCCCCTGCAGTAAAATTGAACCGTGGCAATTTGCCCAAAAACAATAAGAGAAGAACAACAGAGGTGTCAAAAGCTTGTTAGCACTTACCACAATCACTCATTAAAGGTTATCATGGCATCAAAGGAATTTTCCACCAAGTACAAAATCTGTGTTGTTGAGTAATAGTGCACATGGACATTTGTCAAGAGAACTAGATGTTTTTGATCTAGAGAAATAAATTGTGAATTGTGATCCAAACAAAATATCAAAACATCAATAGGGCCGCTCAGGTGGTACAGCGGTAAAACATGCTAGCACACCAGAGCTGACATTTCAAACTTGTCGGATTCGGAAACTCAGCTCTGCCATCCAGCTGGGTTGGGCAGCTACTTAAACAACGATTGGCTTGTTGTTAATACAAGGTGGGATGAGCCCGACCAAGGTTCCTCATAACTGACGCAATTACGACCTCTGCTGGCTGGTTGATGCACCTGCACAGAGTCGGGGGATAATGTGATCAGGGTGTGGCTCTCCGTACACAAAGCTTATCCGCATATCCAGGTGAAAAATTGCAGTCAGCTACTGCGCAGGTGTCGGAGGGGGCGTGTGTCCTCTCTCTCAGTCTCGCTCTCCTCAATTAGCAGTGTGTACTCTCAGTCTCGCTCTCCTCAATCAGCAGTGGGAATTGGCATCAGTAGAGAGGAAGAGTAATGCAATCGGGTAGTTGGATACGACTAGATTGGGAGGAAAAATTGGGAATTAACACACATTGTGCATAAAAAAGTAACTGTACTCCCACAACTAGTACAGTTACCAGTACTAGTATAGTTACAACTATTAACTGTACAGCTCCAACTAGGGCTAACAGGGTATTTGTAGTGAGTTAAAGCAGCATTTAAAAGTCATAGCAACATTGCTGCACATGATACACTCATACCAGAACAACATACACCACCATGTCAATAACGTCATTACGATGCTATAAATTGGCCATCACCCAAACATCTGGTTATTGAGGGTCTGATTGGATTTTCTTTCTTTTGGATTAGTGTGCTGGTAAGGTACCTGGGTTCCTAAATTCTGTTTTTGTATCTTCTAGATCACAGAAGCACAGTGCAGGTCTACATGCTCAAGACAGAGCACAAAGACTTCAAAATTTCTCCTGTAAGTTTTCCTCGTGAACCAGCAATAACTGAAATCCATCCATCATGGTCTGCTATAGTGCACCTGATGAATGCCACAAGAGCACAGTATGTGCACAGTACAGAAAAATGAGATCAAAATGAGAGAGAGCGAGAGTGGACCGAAGGGAAAGTGAGAAGTGTAGATGAAGTCGGGGTTTTAGTGCTGCATCAGCAGCGGTGGCTGGGTCTTATTCACCACGCTGATTGCATTGCACTGCTCTTCTGTCTGCTGCAGGATTGATTTACACTGAAACCCTGCATTATAAATGCACCTTTCCTCCATTCTCTACTCTTCATCTATTATCATGTTGCATTTTTTTCTACAAACATGTTCTGCTTTTAATTTTCTTTATTCCACTTTGTGTTTTTATTAGTCTTCTTTACTTTTTATGTTTTTATTTTTTTCTACCAAATACTTCTCATCAATGTAGTCGAGATAGTAGCTCAAAGGTTAAAGTACTGGACAAGGTATCCAAGCATCAAAAGGTAGAGCAGTTATGACTGTGAATATACAGTTTATAATAATATACACTGATCAACCATAACATTAAAACCACCTCCTTGTTTCTACACACACTGTCCATTTTATCAGCTCCACTTACCATATAGTGTTTCTCAGCATGCTTTGTTAGCCCCCTTTCATGCTGTTCTTCAATGGTCAGGACCCCCACAGGACAACTACACAGTAGGTATTATTTGGGTGGTGGATCATTCTCAGCACTGCAGTGACACTGACATGGTGGTGGTGTGTTAGTGTGTGTTGTGCTGGTATGAGTGGATAAGACACAGCAATGCTGATGGAGTTTTTAAATACCTCACTGTCACTGCTGGACTGAGAATAGTCCACCAACCAAAAATATCCAGCCAACAGCTCCCCATGGGCAGCGTCCTGTGACCACTGATGAAGATCTCAAAGATGACCAACTCAAACAGCAGCAATAGATGAGCGATCGTCTCTGACTTTACATCTACAAGGTGTACCAACTAGGTAGGAGTGTCTAATAGAGTGGACAGTGAGTGGACACGGTATTTAAAAACTCCAGCAGCGCTGCTGTGTCTGATCCACTCATACCAGCACAACACACACGAACACCACCACCATGTCAGTGTCACTGCAGTACTGAGAATAATCCACCACCTAAATAATACCTGCTATGTGGTGGTTCTGTGGGGGTCCTGACCATTGAAGAACAGGGTGAAAGCAGGCTAAAAAGGTATGTAGAGAAACAGATGGACTGCAGTCAGTAATTGTAGAACTACAAAGTGCTTCTATATGGTAAGTGGAGATAAAATGGACAGGGAGTGTAGAAACAAGGAGGTGGTTTTAATGTTATGCCTACGTATTAAGATCTTTTGTGCATACTGTGTGTTGTGAATTTAATTTTAAATGAATTTAATTAACACCTTACTCATTAATCTAAACTTAATCACCCATAATGATGAAGTGAAAACATGTTTTGAGGTTTTTTTTTAAACTCAGTCAGACCTTTTATGCAATACTTTGTAACAAGTCCAAGTCTTCTTGGCTACATCTCTACTAGCTTTTTATTTCATTATTCATTGCAGATTCTCAGATATTATAGTGAGTATCTGTAAACTGTTATCTTCGGGTCTCTCCACAAATGTTTGATGGGGTTTAAATCTAGGCTTTGGCTGGGCTACAAATGGAGATTTAGAGACTTGACCAGTAGCCACTTGAGCTGTATGCTTTGGGTTATTGCCATGTTGAAAGGTGATTTGTCATCCAGTGAAGTTTCTTTATGGATGTGTTTGTATTTGGCTGCATTTAACTCTCTCTCGATTATTACCAGTCTTACTGTCTTTGCTGCTGAGACCCATAGCCAGTTCTTTGGACTTTATGGCTTGGTGTTTGTCCTGACAATGCAGTGCTAAATGTGGTTCTTAAAGGTTGTGGTGTGTGTCTTTACAAACATTTTAAATTGCAAAATTTTGAATGATAGAAACACTAAAAACTCTAAAAACATATTTTCCTTATTGTGAGTAATTGCGTAACTTATGTCCATTAAAAATCAAATCCACAACACAATAAACTGTCTAAAAAGTCAGAGACTCTGATTATTATGTTACATCATTTGTCAATACCTTGTAAATCTTCACTTTACATGTAATGTATAATAAAGCCACTAAGGTCATACTATGTTCACTTTGTAAAATATACACCGATCAGCCATATCATTAAAACCACCTCCTTGTTTCTACACTCACTGTCCATTTTATCAGCTCCACTTACCATATAGAAGCACTTTGTAGTTCTACAATTACTGACTGTAGTCTATCTGTTTGCCTGCATGCTTTGTTAGCCCCCTTTCATCCTGTTTTTCAATGGTCAGGACCCCCACAGGACCACCATTTACATTTACATTTTCAGCATTTAGCAGACGCTTTTATCCAAAGCGACTTACACGATGAGCAGTAGAGGGTTAAAGCCCTTGCTCAGGGACCCAACAGTGGCAACTTGGTGGTGGCGGGGCTTGAACCGGCAACCTTCTGTTTACTAGTCCAGTACCTTAACCACTGAGCTATCACTGCCCTACCACCACAGAGCCTGACATGGTGGTGGTGTGTTAGTGTGTGTTGTGCTGGTATGAGTGGATCAGACACAGCAGCACTGCTGAAGTTTTTAAATACCGTGTCCACTCACTGTCCACTCTATTAGACACTCCTACCTAGTTAAAACACTTTGTAGATGTAAAGTCAGAGACGATCGCTCATCTATTGCTGCTGTTTGAGTTGGTCATCTTTTAGACCTTCATCAGTGGTCACAGGACGCTGCCCACGAGGTGCTGTTGGGTGGATATATTTTTGGTTGGTGGACTATTCTCAGTGAGGTGTTTAAAAACTCCATTAGCATTGCTGTGTCTGATCCACTCATACCAGCACAACACACACTAACACACCACCACCATGTTAGTGTCACTGCAGTGCTGAGGATGATCCACCACCCAAATAATACCTGCTCTGTAGTGGTCCTGGGAGAGTCCTGACCATTGAAGAACAGCATGAAAGGGGGCTAACAAAGCATGCAAAGAAACAGATGGACTACAGTCAGTAACTGTAGAACTACAAAGTGCTCCTATATGGTAAGTGGAGCTGATAAAATGGACAGTGAGTGTAGAAACAAGGAGGTGGTTTTAATGTTATGGTTGATCGGTTTATATGTACCAACTGATATCGACTGTTAATGTTAATATCCTACAAATCTTCATTTTGCATGTAATTTATTATAAAGTCACTAAGGTCATACTATGTCCTTAAAAGAGTGTATAAGAACATTTGATCCTTGTAAACCTGAGAGCTGTTTTTTTCTGCATTTCAGTACCTTGGCGTAATCTCCTGTGACAGATCCAGACTGCCTCCAGTATTCATGTCACCATGGAGAAAGTCAAACACAGGCGGTTTTATTCTCCACAGTTGAAAGCTCCTGACATGATAAATACAGCTCTGTTTTTTTAAGGACTCATCCATATGATTATAAAAGAGAAGCGCATGACACCGGACACTAAGGTGTGAATAGAGTTCTGGCAGACAATGCCAAGGAATTTCAGGTTGTGTTTGAAGTTCGGAAACCTTAGTAGCACATAAAAGTGGTGATATCTGTATGTATGTGCTATACAGGATTATACAGAGCAGTGTTTTTTAAAATGTGGTACAGGTGGTAGCATATAAAGCACCTATAAGTATTACATCAAATGGCCTTAAATATTAGCCATAAAGAAGTACATTAAAAAAGTAAAAATCAAACATTCTGTTATGGCTTAAGATTACAGTTACTAGAAGGAATGATTCCAGCTCTCATGGATAGGAAACACCTGTTGAAAATGAGAACAATACAGAATATTAGGCTTAAACATCAGCCCACCATGAAGCATCTGCTGTTGATGTAAGAGGTCAAGCCATACCACCGGCCACCAGCAGGGGGCCGGGGCGGCGCAGTAAGAGAGCAGCTGGGAGCAGCTCTCAGAACTCCAGTTCCCAGAAGCCTTAGCACTGATTAGTGCTAATCAGGCACACCTGCAGGGTGCTGCATAAAAGACTCACACAAACCGTGCTCAGTGCTGCACCTTTGTAGAGGGGCAGACGGTAAGGTACTTTGCAAAAGAAGAAAGAGAAAAGAAAGAGAAAAGAAAAGTAAAAGAAAAGTAAAAGAAAAGTAAAAGAAAAGAAAGAGGAAAGGAAGAGAAAAGTAAAGAATTATAGACTGAGATATTTATTAACAAAAAATAACAGTTTTAGTTAAGAGTATTTCCAGCCTAGTGGCTGAGGGTTATTTTGTGTTGATTTAGTTAGCAGTAGCTCCCTTTGTTTGAGCACGCCATTTTTTGGCGTTTCCTTTGTTTGCCGTTCCCGCCTTTTTTCACCACTGCCTTTTGAGTTGGTTTTCCATGTGCTTTGCCACTCCTCTGGTAGAGTAGTGGTAAAGTGCAGCTCCCTGGTTCCCTGAGTTGCTGGTTCGAATCCAGCCTCAGACACATCAACTCAAAGTACACAAGCACACTCACTACACCTCATACATCAATTTTATTATATATTAGTAAAAATAAATTAATCTAGAGCTCTGCTCTTGGGTCCACCACCCACCCTTCCCGTAACAGAAAGGTGCAGCCACAGAACTGAAATTACGCACAAAGCGTCGAAAAAAGTTAGCAAACCCCAAAAAACGTTGCACTTGTCGAAGGGAGGTAGGGCGTGGCCAATCAATGACTGCCTTGATTTTGGCTGGGTCCATGTGTAGAGCACCCTTGGAGACAATGAAGCCTAAAAAGGCAACCGAGTCGGCATGGAACACCGATTTCTCCAATTTTACAAATAAACGGTTCTCCAACAGAAGTTGGAGAACCCGTCGGACATGGCCTACATGTTCATCGAGGGACCGACTGTAAATTAAAATGTCGTCGAGGTAGACATATACGAACCTGTCCAAGGTTTCCCTTAATACCTCATTAATGAAACGCTGGAAGACGGCTGGAGCGTTCATGAGACCAAAGGGCATCACTTGGTATTCGTAATGCCCTGAGGGGGTGATGAACGCCGTCTTCCACTCGTCCCCCTGCCTAACACGGATGAGGTTGTAGGCACTGCGCAGGTCCAATTTGGTAAATATGGAAGCCTGCTGCAGTGCCTCAAAGGCAGTAGGCATAAGAGGAAGGGGATAGCGGTCTTTTACTGTTATGGCATTAAGGCCACGGTAATCTATACAAGGACGGAGCCCGCCATCCTTTTTCCCCACAAAGAAAAAGCTCGCCCCTGCCGGAGAAGAGGAGGCTTTTATGAAGCCTGATTCAAGGGCCTCCCGAACATAAGTGTCCATAGCGGCGCGTTCTGGAGGCGAGAGGGCAAATAGCCTTCCCCTGGGTGGTGTGGTGCCCGGGAGAAGGTTGATGGCACAGTCAAAGGGCCTATGGGGTGGTAGGACTTGGGCCTGTTCTTTGCTAAATACCTCTTGGATATCCCAGTAAACTTCGGGAACCTGGGAGAGGTCAAGTGGTGCGGGCCCTTGAGGTATCTGTATTTCGGATATAGGCACTGAGAAACCCAGGCAATTGCCCTGGCAGTTGGGACCCCATGCATATACTGATTTGGTACACCAGTCAATGCGTGGATTATGGAGCTCAAGCCAGGGATACCCAAGCACTAACTGAAGGTGAGGGGCCTGGGTAAGATATAGCTCTACTCGTTCAACGTGTGGGCCCATCCGTAGTGTAAGGGGCTGAGTGCGATGTGTAATTGGACCAGAGCCCAGTGACCGCCCATCAATCGCGAGGATGGGCAATGGGTGGTCCAGAGGCACTACAGGCAGTCCTAGGGTATAGGCAAGGGAAGAATCTATGAAACTCCCAGCGGCTCCTGAATCCACATAGGCCCGTAAAGTGGTAGGTTCGTGGGAGTTCCATGAAAGGGTGACCTCCAAATGGAGGCCAGATGTTTGGGGAGTAGGTCGGCCTAGTCCTGGTTCCCCTGGCCGGGACTGGCCCTTGCATTTCCCGAAAAACGAGAGCTAGTAGTGTGTGCACCCCTTGGTGGATATCCACCTGAACGACGATTAGATAGGTGTGTACCACCCAACTGCATAGGTTCCCCAGAGGATACTACACTGGCTGGAGCGGGGTGCCAGGGAGGTCGTGGGGTCAGGGAGCGACCACTGCTCACTCTTTCCCGTGCTCTCTGGCGAAGACGTGTGTCCAGACGAATGCACACATCATAGAGCCCAGATAGAGTGGTGGGCAGGTCCCGGGTGGCCAGTTCATCTTTCAGCCTTCCATTCAGCCCTTGCTGGAAGATGGCTACTAAGGCTTCTGGGAACTGGAGTTCTGAGAGCTGCTCCCAGCTGCTCTCTTACTGCGCCGCCCCGGCCCCCTGCTGGTGGCCGGTGGTATGGCTTGACCTCTTACAGGACCCCCCCCTCTAGGGACGGCCCCAGAAGTCCCCAAGCCCGCAGCACAGTTGCGACGGAACTCGCGAATGAGCTCTGGATCCAAGATATGGCGTGCAGGAACCCATGACCGTTGCTCAGGTCCATATCCTTCCCAGTCAACGAGATACTGGGTACTGTCCTGAACTCGTCGAGTGTCTAGCAGGCGACGGACCGTGTATGCCGGGGCACCATCTATGAGGCGTGGAGCGGGGGGCCCAGCTCCTGGGGCTGGAGCGCCACACAGAAAGGGTTTGAGGCGTGAGACATGAAATGTCGGGTGAATCCGCATGCTCTGTGGCAAGCGCAGGCGGTATGTGACTGGGTTGATGCGCTGATCAACTTTAAAGGGCCCAATATAGCGGGGTGCCAGTTTACGGGACTCCACCCGGAGGGGGAGGTCACGGGTAGAAAGCCATACTCGCTGGCCCCGGCGGAAGGATGGTGCACTGCGTCGCTTGCGATTGGCAATTCGTCTTCTGGCTTCAGTCACCGCCAGAAGGGAGGCGCGCGCTTTCTGCCAAACCCGGCGGCATCGTCGAACGTATTGTTCAGCTGCCGGGACTCCTGCTTCCCTTTCTTGCTCAGCAAAAATGGGCGGGGGATACCCAAACTGGCATTCAAAGGGTGACATGCCCAGCGCAGAATGCAAGAGGGTATTATGAGCATATTCTGCCCATGGCAACTGCTCTGCCCAGGAAGCAGGGTTCGCTGATGTCAGGCATCGCAGAGTCCGGCCCAGGTCCTGGTTGACTCGTTCCGTCTGACCGTTGGACTCTGGGTGGAAGCCAGAGGACAAACTTACGGCAGCACCCCTCACCGCCCTTACTCGGAAGACCCCAGGACCTTTCCGTTGGACCACAGAGGCCCAGGAAGCCTTTGACAACATAAAGCTCTGGCTTACCTCACCTCCGGTTCTCCAACTACCGGACCCTGAGGAACCATTTGTTGTCGAGGTTGACGCCTCAGATATTGGTGTAGGTGCTGTGCTTTCCCAGCGCCAAGGGCCCAACAAGAAGCTTCACCCTTGTGCCTACTATTCCCACCGCCTCACTCCAGCTGAACGAAACTACAGCATTGGGGACAGGGAGCTCCTGGCGGTTAAGTTGGCCCTAGAGGAATGGAGGCATTGGTTGGAGGGGGCCAAGCACCCATTTGTGGTCTGGACTGACCACAAGAACCTTGCCTATATACAACAGGCCAAGCGACTAAACTCCCGGCAGGCTCGGTGGGCACTGTTCTTTGGTCGCTTCAATTTTCTCTTATCATATAGGCCAGGTTCAAAAAACACAAAGCCTGATGCCCTATCCAGACAAGGGGAACCACAGGGTCCTGACAGTATACCAGAACCCATCATTCCCACTCCCCAGATCTTAGCTCCTCTTCGCTGGGGAATCGAAGACTCCATTCAGGAGGCACTTCGGCAGGAGCCTGACCCAGGGAGTGGTCCTCCGGGACGACAGTACGTCCCATCAGCAGTTCGCCAGCAGGTGATTCGCTGGGGACATGCCTCTCCTTTCACTGGGCATCCAGGAATCACAAGGACCCTGGAGTTCCTCCGCCGGCGCTTCTGGTGGACAGGGATGGAAAGGGATGTCCGTGCCTTCATTGCTTCTTGTGAGGTGTGCGCAAGAAGCAAAGCACCACGGTCTCGGCCACAGGGGCTCCTCCACCCTTTATCCATTCCTGCCCGTCCTTGGTCCCACATATCTATGGACTTTGTGACGGGCTTGCCCCCGTCCAAAGGCAACACGGTCATCTTGGTCATTGTGGACCGCTTCTCCAAAGCGTGCAAGTTTGTGCCCCTGCCCAAACTCCCTTCAGCCAAGGAGACAGCGGACCTCCTTCTCCAACATGTGGTCAGGATGCATGGAATGCCGAAGGACGTGGTGTCTGACCGAGGGCCCCAATTTACCAGCAGATTTTGGAAGGCCTTCTGTCAACTCATGGGGGCTACCGTAAGTTTGTCCTCTGGCTTCCACCCAGAGTCCAACGGTCAGACGGAACGAGTCAACCAGGACCTGGGCCGGACTCTGCGATGCCTGACATCAGCGAACCCTGCTTCCTGGGCAGAGCAGTTGCCATGGGCAGAATATGCTCATAATACCCTCTTGCATTCTGCGCTGGGCATGTCACCCTTTGAATGCCAGTTTGGGTATCCCCCGCCCATTTTTGCTGAGCAAGAAAGGGAAGCAGGAGTCCCGGCAGCTGAACAATACGTTCGACGATGCCGCCGGGTTTGGCAGAAAGCGCGCGCCTCCCTTCTGGCGGTGACTGAAGCCAGAAGACGAATTGCCAATCGCAAGCGACGCAGTGCACCATCCTTCCGCCGGGGCCAGCGAGTATGGCTTTCTACCCGTGACCTCCCCCTCCGGGTGGAGTCCCGTAAACTGGCACCCCGCTATATTGGGCCCTTTAAAGTTGATCAGCGCATCAACCCAGTCACATACCGCCTGCGCTTGCCACAGAGCATGCGGATTCACCCGACATTTCATGTCTCACGCCTCAAACCCTTTCTGTGTGGCGCTCCAGCCCCAGGAGCTGGGCCCCCCGCTCCACGCCTCATAGATGGTGCCCCGGCATACACGGTCCGTCGCCTGCTAGACACTCGACGAGTTCAGGACAGTACCCAGTATCTCGTTGACTGGGAAGGATATGGACCTGAGCAACGGTCATGGGTTCCTGCACGCCATATCTTGGATCCAGAGCTCATTCGCGAGTTCCGTCGCAACTGTGCTGCGGGCTTGGGGACTTCTGGGGCCGTCCCTAGAGGGGGGGGTCCTGTAAGAGGTCAAGCCATACCACCGGCCACCAGCAGGGGGCCGGGGCGGCGCAGTAAGAGAGCAGCTGGGAGCAGCTCTCAGAACTCCAGTTCCCAGAAGCCTTAGCACTGATTAGTGCTAATCAGGCACACCTGCAGGGTGCTGCATAAAAGACTCACACAAACCGTGCTCAGTGCTGCACCTTTGTAGAGGGGCAGACGGTAAGGTACTTTGCAAAAGAAGAAAGAGAAAAGAAAGAGAAAAGAAAAGTAAAAGAAAAGTAAAAGAAAAGTAAAAGAAAAGTAAAAGAAAAGTAAAAGAAAAGAAAGAGGAAAGGAAGAGAAAAGTAAAGAATTATAGACTGAGATATTTATTAACAAAAAATAACAGTTTTAGTTAAGAGTATTTCCAGCCTAGTGGCTGAGGGTTATTTTGTGTTGATTTAGTTAGCAGTAGCTCCCTTTGTTTGAGCACGCCATTTTTTGGCGTTTCCTTTGTTTGCCGTTCCCGCCTTTTTTCACCACTGCCTTTTGAGTTGGTTTTCCATGTGCTTTGCCACTCCTCTGGTAGAGTAGTGGTAAAGTGCAGCTCCCTGGTTCCCTGAGTTGCTGGTTCGAATCCAGCCTCAGACACATCAACTCAAAGTACACAAGCACACTCACTACACCTCATACATCAATTTTATTATATATTAGTAAAAATAAATTAATCTAGAGCTCTGCTCTTGGGTCCACCACCCACCCTTCCCGTAACAGTTGATTTGTTAAATATGTACAACAGAAGAGGAAAAGATGAAAGTACTTTGAACAGAAAGGGAAAAACTAAAGTACTATGCTAAACAGGCTCAGTATCTATCAAAAGTGGTCCAAAGAAGGAACAGTGGTAAACCGGCATCTTGGTCATGGCGGCCAAGGCTCATTGATGCACGTGGGGTGTGAAGGCTGGCCCGTGTGGTCCGATCCAATCAAACAGACAAGCTACTGTAGCTCAAATTGCTGAAGAAATTAATGCTGATTCTGATAGAAAGGTGTCAGAATACACAGTGCATCCCAGTTTGTTGTGTATGGGCCTGCATAGCTGCAGACCAGTCAGGGTGCCCATGCTGACCCCTGTCCACCGCCAAAAGCGCCAACAATGGGCACGTGAGCATCGGAATTGGAATACGGAGCAATGGAAGAAGGTGGCCTGGTCTGATGAATCACGTTTTCTTTTACATCACGTGGATTGCCGGGTGTGTGTGCGTCGCTTACTTGGGGAACACATGGCACCAGGATGCACTATGGGAAGGAGGCAAGCTGGCGGAGGCAGTGTGATGCTTTGGGCAATGTTCTGCTTGGAAACCTTGGGTCCTGCCATCCATGTGGATGTTACTTTGACACGTACCACCTACCTAAGCATTATTGCAGACCATGTACACCCTTTTATGGAAACGGTATTCCCTGATGGCTGTGGTCTCTTTCAGCAGGATAATGCGCCTTGCCACAAAGCAAAAATGCTTCAGGAATGGTTTGAGGAGCACAACAACGAGTTTGAGGTGTTCACTTGGCCTCAGATCTCAATCCAATCGTGCATCTGTGGGATGTGCTGGACAAACAAGTCCGATCCATGGAGGCCACACCTCACAACTTACAGGAGTTAAAGAATCTGCTGCTAACATCTTGGTGCCATATACCACAGAACACCTTTAGGGGTCTAGTGGAGTCCATGCCTTGACGGGTCAGGGCTGTTTTGGCAGCAAAAGAGGGACCAACACAATATTAGGAAGGTGGTCCTAATGTTATACCTGATCGGTGTATAGTTGAGCGTATATATTTGATTGGGGGTAGTATGTTCTCTTTAATGATTAAGAATCACTAATATAGAGATCTAATATGTATTCTTCCTCCCAACCCGAGCCTATTTTATTAGGTCCTGTCCAGCAAATTTCGGACATGAAAATGAAAGAACAGAATCTGAAAACTTGCCGTTTCGATCCGGGCGGCTTAAGACCGCATCAAAAACAAATTCACTTTCGTGGGCCGTGCAACGAGCATCAACAAAAATCAATACTGTAATTTTCTTCTTAGATAACCCAATTCGTGCAAAGCGATTTTCTAATTTCCTGCAAGAGCATCTTCGATTATTCAATCACGCAGCTCATTCCTGGCTGCACTGGCACTGAAGCTGATAGTTTTTAAATCTGCCTCGCTGTCTTACAGGTTAAGGATTTATTCTACCAAGCCAGCAATGTTGGTTATCTGACAAAATGACAAGATTGAGTGAGAACAATGACAATGATGAAAAACATTTATCAACCTTATATGTGTGTGTGTGTGTGGGTTGTGTTTGTACTTAACCCCGTAAAGGTTTAATTGTTAAATCTGTGCGTTTTAAAAATAATTAAAATATAAACTTGTAGGGATATTTTTGCAATTATTAATCTGCAGAATTAGTATTAATATTCCTAATTAGTAATTAATATCTGTATTAATTGATGACCAATAAGCCTAGCCATAATAAACACACACCGATCAGCCATAACATTAAAACCACCTCCTTGTTTCTACACTCACTGTCTATTTTATCAGCTCCACTTACCATATAGGAGCACTTTGTAGTTCTACAATTACTGACTGTAGTCCATCTGTTTCTCTGCATACTGTTTCAGCCTGCTTTCACCCTCTTCTTCAATTGTCAGGACCCCCACAGGACCACTACAGAGTAGGTATTATTTAGGTGGTGGATCATTCTCAGCCCTGCAGTGACACTGACATGGTGCTGGTGTGTTATTGTGTGTTGTGCTGGTATGAGTGGATCAGTCACAGCAGCGCTGCTGGAGTTTTTAAATACCGTGTCCACTCAATGTCCACTCTCTTAGACACTCCTACCTAGTTGGTCCACCTTGTAGATGTAAAGTCAGAGAAGATGTTGGTCATCTTCTAGACCTTCATCAGTGGTCAACTGGGCGCTGTTGGCTGAATATTTTTGGTTGGTGGACTATTTTCAGTCCAGCAGTGACAGTGAGGTGTTTAAAAACTGCAGCAGCGCTGCTGTGTCTGATCCACTCATACCAACACAACACACACTAACACACCACCACCATGTCAGTGTCACTGCAGTGCTGAGAATGATCCACCACCCAAATAATACCTGCTCTGTAGTGGTCCTGTGGGGGTCCTGACCATTGAAGAACAGGGTGAAAGGGGGATAACAAAGCATGCAGAGAAACAGACTACAGTCAGTAATTGTAGAACTACAAAGTGCTTCTATATAGTAAGTGTAGCTGATAAAATAGACAGTGAGTGTAGAAACAATGTTATGGCTGATCAGTATATTATATTATATATATATATAGAATAATAATAATTATTATATAATAACGAATAGTGCGTCTGAGTTTTTTTTAAGGCAAATTATTTATCGTGCACACAAACTTCAAGTTAAGAAAATGGGTCAGACTACTCTTCATTTAAGAATGAGTTTAAGTACTACATTAGTTATGAAGGGTTTCGGATAACACTCGTAAATTTAAGAATCGCACCCCTGATCAACTGCAGCCCCAAACATGATAAAGTTACTAACAATGACATAAATAAGTAATGTGTTGCAACTTAAGAGACAGTCTTTGTGGGTCCCTCCAGCAAAACAAATTTAAAACCTGGCAGTGCAAAAATACTTATTTTTATGAATTCCATTAAATTATTAACTTTTTTTTGTTATTTTTACTGTCAAAAACCTGGTTTAATCATTGCTTTAAAGTCCTACACTTTAAATATAAAACTTTGCTAAATGTACACCTAAAAGAGAACGGCTGCTGTTGAGTGAGGTAAGTGTGAACAGATGGTTTGCAACAGCTGGACAGTTCTCACTGCGTAGATCCTCTTTTTCTGTCAAGATTCAAGAATCTTCTTTTCCTTCTCTTCCTTCTGAGCCAGAGGAATTAAGCAAACCATTACCAGACCCCTAAGTGAGATCAAACTACCTGCAATGACTTCCTGGCACATCTGGATCACATAAGACATTTGCATGACTGATCCATTTATCTATCTGTAATTACTACATTTACATCTGCGCTGACTGAGTCACTGTGAGAAGATAAAACAGGAGAGGATCATGCTACAGCAATGACTTTACTATGTTACATCTGAACGAGTTTAACACTTTAAGGGTTTTACTGGTGATGCTTTTTACTCATACTCTATGTATAGTGACACAAATATAATTTCACACGGTTACATTTGAATGTGTTCTTTCTGCTACATATTTATATGGTTACATTACACAGCATTTAGCAGATACCTTTATCTAAAGTGACTTATACTCTCTCACTTTCTTAACCGCTTATCTAATTAGGGCCGCGCGGGGGTGGGGGATTGCTGCAGCCTATCGCAGCTTTTCAATGGGCGCAAGTCACACAGTAACAACCTGGACGGGGCGCCAGTCCATCGCAGGGCAGACACACATACACACACCCACTCACCTATAGGGCAATTCAGTGTCTCCAATTAACCTGACTGCATGTTTTTGGACTGTGTGAGGAAACCGGAGCTCCCAGAGGAAACTCACGCAGACACAGGGAGAACATGCAAACTCTGCACAGAAAGGACTGGGGCCGCCCCGCCTGGGGATCAAACCCAGGACCGTTTTGCTGTGTGGTGACAGTTCTACCCACCAAGCCACCGTGCCACCCTAAAGTGCCTTACAGTTGTAGCTAATTACAGTTAAGCAATTAAGGGTGTAGCAGCTTGATGGTGGTGGTGCCTGAACTAGCAACTTTATGATTACTAGTCCAATCCCTTAACTGTTAAGTTACCATTGCCCTTAAATCTCAAATGCTGTTTTACTAATTGTGTTCTTCACCATGCAGAGTCTAAAGGGTTACAGCATTCTTCATATAAAGAGCATATGTAGTGAAAAGGAAGCTATTTGGGATTTAAAATGTGTGTTTAAATAATAGTGCTGTGTAAACACGCCTCTGGCACAGAACAGCCGAAGGTTGCAGATTACAGTAAAAGTTCTCAATGGGGTTTTAGAAATGGTAAATCTGTACATGACAGGATGTATTATCTGTGGTTTGTTTGCATTTTTATCCTGAACCTTATTATAACATAGCCTAATTTTGTTCTTTAAGGTTACATACATATCAAGGGCATGCTGGGACAAAACCTCACCTCAAAAAACTCTCAGCATAACAGTGGGTGAATAACTTAACAACACCAATATATATACACACACACACACACACCAGCCATAACATTAAAACCACCTCCTTGTTTCTACACATTTTATCAGCTCCACTTACCATATAGAAGCACTTTGAAGTTTTCTACAATTACTGAATGTAGTCCATCTGTTTCTCTGCATGCTTTTTAGCCTGCTTTCACTCTGTTCTTCAATGGTCAGGACCCTCACAGGACCACTACAGAGCAGGTATTATTTAGGTGGTGGATGATTCTCAGCACTGCAGTGACACTGACATGGTGGTGGTGTGTTAGTGTGTGTTTTGCTGGTATGAGTGGATCAGACACAGCAGTGCTGCTGGAGTTTTTAAGTACCGTGCCCACTCACTGTCCACTCTATTAGACACTCCTACCTAGTTGGTCCACCTTGTATATGTAAAGTCAGAGACGATCGCTCATCTATTGCTGCTGTTTGAGTTGGTCATCTTTTAGACATTCATCAGTTCATCACAGGACGCTGCTCACAGGGTGCTGTTGGCTGGATATTTTTGGTTGGTGGACTATTCTCAGTCCAGCAGTGACAGTGAGGTTAAAAACTCCATCAGCGGTGCTGTGTCTTATCCACTCATACCAGCACAACACACACTAACACACCACCATCATGTCAGTGTCACTGCAGTGCTGAGAATGACCCACCACCCAAATAATACCTGCTCTGTAGTGGTCCTGGGAGAGTCCTGATAATTGAAGAACAGCATTAAAGGGGGCTAACAAAGCATGCAGAGAAACAGATGGACTACAGTCAGTAATTGTAGAACTACAAAGTGCTCCTATATGGTAAGTGGAGCTGATAAAATGGACAGTGAGTGTAGAAACAAGTAGGTGGTTTTAAATGTTATGGCTGATCGGTGTTACTCGTCACATTGTACAAAATTCTTTTTTATTTACAAATCTGTTTACAAGAGACATCAGAAGTTTGTGTTAAGTAGATCTGTGTTTTTGAAAGATTATAAAGTTTGGGATGTTAATTGGTGACTGATCACATAATGTGCACTCTTCTTGATCACGAGAAGACTAAATGCAACAATGCTGCGAAACTTTTGTCTCACTACATTTGATAATCATTTCTAATAACATATGACCAAAAAGAAAGGATCTGTGAAAGGGCTTGACTATAGCTCATAGGAAATTGGATGTGTCAGCTTTTTTAGTCTCATTTATGTTGAGTTGTAAGAATACACAACATAATGTTCTGGTCATCATTCTTGGCTAGTGAAAATGCATGGGTTAATATTATAACTGTAGTAAAAAAATCATTTCATCCCAAGCAAAATGGATTCAGAATTCTGAAGATACGGTGTTATTAAATTACATCTGCAATACTGAGGGCATCTCTCCAAAAATGAAAATGAAATCCAATAGCATACAGAAGGACTGGGTAAAGACACTCATGAAGCTGTATTATATAGTATATAGCACTAATAAAATCAAACTTAAATAAAGGCGTTTTTTCATAGACGAGCACATTGTCTCAGCAGTCCGTGTATGAAAATGCTGTCTGGGCTTTTCATGGATCAGGAAACTCCATAAAGAAGTAATAAAAAAGGAAATGGAAACGTTATAGCAATCTTGAAATGGAAACAGTGGCAGGAAGGCCAGTTCTGTGTAAAAACCTGCCAGCTGAAAGATTCTACTAGAGAAATAGCAAGGGCTGAATTCTTATTAAAACCAACTGAAACAGTCTGAGAGGACAAAAAATAATCATAGGAGAAATAGGAATAATTCTTTAATTGACAGAAAGCTTTATGCGACCCAGTGTCTCTGTGCTACATTATTGTGAAACTGAGTTGGATTCAACACAGGAAGTAGTTTACTCTCTGGTTTACCACATTTGGCAAGTTGTTGTTTTATGGATTGTGGTGCCTGGCATCTGATCATCAATGTGCATCAGTGAGAGGAGTAAATGGTTACATCAGGGAGGTCCTTGCTGCACATCTGTTAACCTGGCATGTTATCAAAGACAAAAGTTTCTGTATAATTGTTGGGACATGTAAGTCATGACAGCTTTGGGATTGTAACTACAAACCCCATTTCCAGAAAAGCTGGGATATTTTGTAAAATGCAATAAAGAGAAGAATCTATGATGTTAACTTCAATGTTTTGACTAATTAACTTTGTAAATATAATCACATTAAGAATTTGACACCTGCAAAAAGGCACTGACCCCAGTGTCCATCACCTTATCTATTTTTGTCCATTCTTACTTCATACAAGACTACAGCTGCTCAAGAATCTGTGGTTGGCATTGTCTGATTCTGCTCTTCATGCTGCACTATACATTTTTAATAATCAGGCCAGTCAGGACCATGCATTCTGGGTCTACAAAGCCATGCTGTTGTAGTACATAAAGAATAATTACTGGTATTGTCTTGCTGAAATACTCATGGACTTCCCAGGAAATTATGTTGTCTTGATGACAGCATGTGTCTTTCTAAAATCCCAATATTGTTGTCATTATACACCGATCAGCCATAACATTAAAACCACCTCCTTGTTTCTACACCCACTGTCCATTTTATCAGCTCCACTTACCATATAGAAGCACTTTGTAGTTCTACAATTACTAACAGTAGTCCATCTGTTCTTTCATGCTGTTCTTCAATGGTCAGGACCACTACAGAGCAGGTATTATTTGGGTGGTGGATCATTCTCAGCACTGCAGTGACACTGACATGGTGGTGGTGTGTTAGTGTGTGTTGTGCTGGTATGAGTGGATCAGACACAGCAGCGCTGCTGGAGTTTTTAAACACCTCACTGTCACTGCTGGACTGAGAATAGTCCACCACCCAAAAACATCCAGCCATTAGTGCCCCATGGGCAGCGTCCTGTGACCACTGATGAAGGTCTAGAAGATGACCAACTCAAACAGCAGCAATAGATGAGCGATCATCTCTGACTTTACATCTACAAGGTTGACCAACTAAGTAGGAGTGTCTAATAGAGTGGACAGAGTGGACACAGTATTTAAAAACTCCAGCAGTGCTGCTGTGTCTGATCCACTCATACCAGCACAACACACACTAACACACCACCACAATGTCAGTGTCACTGTAGTGCTGTGAATCATCCACCACCTGAATAATACCTGCTCTAGGGTGGTTCTGTGGGGTTCCTGACCATTAAAGAACAGAGTGAAAGCAGTCTAATAAGAGAAACAGATAGACTACAGTCAGTAATTGTAGAACTACAAAGTGCTCCTATATGGTAAGTGGAGCTTACAATTTAGAGATGACTGGCTGTTATCAAATTATTAATTTTACATGCCCCTGTAGCCTTCTAAATATGAAGCTACTGTATATTACAGAACCCATGTCTGCTACTAATGACATGAGAAATATAAGTAAAAGAAATAAGGAAGAAACAATAAATACATGTTATGATTATTTATGGAGTAAATCTGTAAAATACATTTGTGGCAATTTTCACCAGAAAGCTTGTGATTGAGTATATTTTGAGAAGGTATATTGGAAGCTGCATAAAAAAATATTAATTTAAAATCAGAGTTAAATTACACAAGTCTATTGGACAAGTAGTATTACACTGTAATCTTAATTATCTAAGGTCATAAAATGGTCTTTTATCATTATAATATTGTCAGAAATAATAGCTTTTTAAATCATTAGACCATTAGACATTACATTTCAAATGAAAGTATTTAATTTACACTTGGTGGGCCATTAGAAGATAAATTATGGCCATTAGGAGATGCACATAATGGGCAACAATACTTCAATAGCCTTCAGCAGGCACATAACTACTCGATTGGTAATAGGGAGCCAACAATGTGCAAAGAAAACATTTCCCACACCGTTACACCACTAATACCAGTCTGAACTTTTGAGACAAGGCAGGTTATGTCCTTTGATTCATGCTGTTTGTTAAATAATTCAGAGACTCAGGCAATGTTATTCCAATCTTTAGCTACCCTGTTTGTGCCACATATTCCTGTTCTTGGCCGACAGGAGTAAATGTTAATCCCATCAACACAAAGGTTTTGTGCAATCTGAGATAATTTTCTGTAAAGACTGTTTATTATGGATATGGTATGTGGTGGAGATGTGAATACCTTTGCTCAGATAGGTGATTGCGTTTGTGGGAAAGCATGTATGCGGTGGAGATGTGAATACTTTTGCTCAGATAGGTGATTAACTTTGTGTGAAAGCATGTATGCGGTGGAGATGTGAATACTTTTGCTCAGACAGGTGATTGTGTTTGTGTGAAAGCATGTATGCAGTGGAGATGTGAATACTTTTGCTCAGATAGGTGATTAACTTTGTGTGAAAGCATGTATGCAGTGGAGATGTGAATACTTTTGCTCAGACAGGTGATTGCATTTGTGTGAAAGCATGTATGTGGTGTGGATGAGAATACTTTTGCTCAGACAGGTGATTGCGTTTGTGTAAAAGCATGTATGTGGTGTGGATGAGAATACTTTTGCTCAGACAGGTGATTGTGTGTGTGCAAGCACGTATTTGGTGGGTGTGTCATTGTTTTTGCTCAGGTATGTTACTGTGTGTGTGTTCAAGCTAAGGGTTAAGCAGAAATACAGTAGATCGATGTGCCATTCAAAAAATAAATGGAAGTAAATGGTACCAAACTGGAGTTGTGGGTGAAAGAGTGCACATATCCAAAAGCTGTATAAAAACCATGGTATCATCAACGAGGCGGTCAAAAAGCGGGCTAAATAATAATAATAAGAAGAAGACGAATATGTACACTGGAAGGAAAGTTTGCACTGAGCTGCCTTGGGTTGCAGATTTGAAAGGCATATCATTTTACTCTCACCTCATAGAGAGGTGTTAATTATTTTGTGCTTTTGTTTCCTTACATCAGCAACTCTTCTTAGCTGCTTAAGTGTTAAGGAAGAACATGAGTTAAGACTTGCCATTCAACACATCTACAAATAAAACTCAGCTTCATTATAATCCTCAAGTTACATTTATAGGCATATTCACAGAAATGTCATGCGAGGGTAAATTGGTTACATTTGAACATGTGTGTAACTAAGGCATATTTTGTCATATGCTGTGGTAAAAATCTAAGTGAAATCAAACAATCCTTCACAAAAACAAATCCAAAAAATTCCTTTTATGAAAGCTGATCAAGTCTGAAGCTAATTATCCACTTGTAGGTACAATTAGGCTGTTTTGCTGCCTGTTGATATTTATTGTTTGTGAGTTTATTTTTGCTTCATGCTTGCACAGTTGGCATTAGTGTTTCAAGTTTCGGCATAGATTTTGTTACTTTACTGTCACAAATGAGTAGAGCTGGGTGGCATGTTGGTACATTCGATGTACCGGCTTTGATTCCATGTATGGTATGAATTTTTCATATTCTGCCATACCATAGCACAGTTAATTCAACAGCTGTAGCGTTAGAATAACAGTGTTAACAGATGAGCGTCTTCCTCGATATGGTGGGAAAAAAATAAACAAAAACATCAAAAAAGCAAACGGTTAAGCGACGTTAAATACTTCAGTTTAATTGCTATACCGACGTTACACCAACAACACCGAAGCAAGCTGGAAGCATAGATATATAAAGTCATCCACTTTTCTACAACAGACCTGTGATCAAGTTGTACAATCAGTGAAGTCGTACCTCAGTTTAACTGTGCACTTCATCAGTGGTAACTGGGAGACTGCAAATGTCATTTTATTTGTTAAAGGGAGAGCTAATGGTAATTGTATAATACTTTCATGTTCACCAATTTACATTAAAACATCTTTGTTTATAGTAAATACACACATAATACACCGATCAGCCATAACATTAAAATCACCTCCTTGTTTCTACACACATTGTCCATGTTATCAGCTCCACTTACCAGATAGAAGCACTTTGTAGTTCCACAGTTACTGACTGTAGTCCATCTGTTTCTCTGCATGCTTTGTTAGCCCCCTTTCATGCTGTTCTTCAATGGTCAGGACCCCCACAGGACCACCACAGAGCAGGTATTATTTGGCTGCATTCTCAGCACTGCAGTGACACTGACATGGTGGTTGTGTGTGAGTGTGTTGTGCTGGCATGAGTGGATAAGACACAGCAGCACTAATGGAGTTTTTAACACCTCACTGTCACTGCTGGACTGAGAATAGTCCACCAACCAAAAAAATATCCAGCCAACAGCGCCCCGTGGGCAGCATCCTGTGACCACTGATGAAGGTCTAGAAGATGACCAACTCAAACAGCAGCAATAGATGAGCGATCGTCTCTGACTTTACATCTACACGGTGGACCAACTAGGTAGGAGTTTCTAATAGAGTGGACAGTGAGTGGACACGGTATTTAAAAACTCCAGCAGCGCTGCTATGTCTGATACACTCATACCAGCACAACACACACTATCACACCACCACCATATCAGTGTCACTGCAGTGCTGAAAATGATCCACCACCTAAACAATACCTGCTCTGCGGGGGTCCTGACCATTAAAGATTTTTAATGTAGAGAAACAGATGGACTACAGTCAGTAATTGTATCTTAAAAAATACTGTGATACAGATTTTTGGTCATACTGCCCAGACCTACAAATGAGTTTCAAGCTTAAGCCGAGAATTCTTCAGATTTTTAATCTAGTTGGTCCTCATTTACAGACCCATTGTGTCCTGTATTTTAGAGCATTTCCACAACTTTGACACTTTTTTATATAGTTAAACTGGTTTGTTTTCCTTCTCGGGGTGATTCAATTTGATAGATATGAACACAGTAATCGCACTCAGGTGTGGACCAAATCAACTGCATTGAGACCCTTGAAAGGAGGTGGTCTAAGCCCGGTCCCAAACAAACTCTGTGGTGAGAATGTGGTCTGAGATGCTGCTAGCACACCAGCGTCGAGATTCTGAACACCCTGTTTCGAATCTCGGCTCTGCTACTGGTTAGCTGGGCACCATCTTGAGGGCACAATTGGCAGTGCTTGCAGCAGACACAAATTGGTCACTGTGTCTACTGGGTGGGAAATGACCGGACCAAGAGGGTGGGGTCTTAAAATGCTGTGCAAGAATCCTGTTTAGCACACTGAGGCGCCTGTGCAGAAGCACAAGTGTAAAGACGGGGTCCGCTAGGACGTCGGAGGGCATGTGAGCAGCAATATACCCTCCTTGAAGCAATCAGGGATCCACAGCAGCGGAAGACAAATTGACTACACTAAATCGGGAGACAAAAGGGAGAAAATGCATAAATAAATAGATGAAAAAAGAATGTGGTCTGACCTCAATCCACACAACTAGCATGCTGTTGCACATTCTCAATATGAGCTTCCTTCTTCTGCTTAGTCATCTGAAGGCAGCACATTTTTATCAAGTCTAAAGCAGTATAGTATTTTCAAGACATGCCGGCAAAATGAATTTGGCATTTTGCTGATGTAGTTTAGCCTGGTATATCTCCCGGATAATTAATACAGATATAAACAAATGCCATCTCTGCCATTGTCCAATGTTCAATAGCATACTGTCTTGCTCCTGCCTCAGACACATCTAACCAATAAGCAGACTGAACATTTTTCATGTGATTTATTGTGATGCATTTTTGATGCACTTGTGTAAATACAGCTCTGTGCTGCTGTTCTTTTTTCTTTCATGCTGGTTGGTGCCATAGCTTTCTTTTGTCCAAGCCACCTAAGAGCAACATCTGTACTTACCCTGCTCAAATGCATAAGTCAGCAAAGAATTGAGGTGCTGCTGATTGACGACTTAAGAGCAAATTTAGTTGGAGCTTGTTGGAGGCTTACGTTCGTCCATTGTTTAACCTTAAATCAATCTTTTAGCTGCTAGCAGGGCCAAGTTTTAATGTGTTTTGAATGACCCTATTTTGTGGGATTTAACAAAAACCTTTCTCTGCCTTAGTCTGTAATACCACACTGGTAAACAAATTCAAATATGTCATATTCAGGTAGCCCAGACAATTCAGACAATGTGCAGAAACAAGGCTCAGTTTCACCCACACTGTGGTAAAAATCTGAACGAAACCAAACATCCCTCAAAGAAAAATCAGTTTGTCGTATAATTTGATCAAGGCTGGACATGTTATTTTCATCCAACTAAATTTGTGTTTGTGGTTTTTCTTTGACCCCAATCACATCCAGATGCAGGGCTGCCCTTGCTCAGCCAGTGGTAAAATGACTTTGTAATCTGCACACTCTGGAACACTAAGCAAACATGATCCCAGAGAGATCTGTCCCCGTACTATTAGCCTCTGTGAGCTTTAATCATGTCCATTAGAGCACTGGGGCTCATCTGGCTCATTTCAAACACAATGATCCTGCATGGTACGTCTCATTGCTATAAAAAACATAGATATGTCACAACAGCTATACTGTAGATTTACACCAACATAATTTGCAGTGCCGCTTGGGTGGTGTAACGGTCTATTATGCTAGCCCTCCTCTACTGAGGTATGGGTTTGAATGTCAGAGGTGCTATCGGTTGGGTGTCTAACAAGCCCTGCAATGTACTGGCACTCTGTCCATGGTATTTCTGTCTTGCAGATGAACCCATTTAAATTTTTAAAGGCCTGCATTTTATATAAACTGTTATTTACACTTACTCCATTTTTATTTTTAGTTAGAGTCAACGCACAAAGATCTAAGATGTCATCACATTGTGCAATGATAGGCCTTATTTTGCTCTCACAGGCAAAATTGCTAATCATAAAAGACTATCTTTAACTTGTAGATGTTAAACAGTGGCCAAATTAGTGCAGCACCTAACAAAACAGACAAAAGTTCTAGCAACCAATTTTTTAAATAAAAATCTTACTGTGTGACCACTGCTATGAAGTTCAGCTAAAATCCACCAATAGGAGGATGGCAATTACCGAATGGTATTGTTTAAACAAGCAATCATTTACAATTGATTCAACCATAACATCAAAACCACCTCCTTTGTTTCTACACGCACTGTCCATTTTATCAGCTCCACTTACCATATACTGTAAAAGCACTTTGTAGTTCTACAGTTACTGACTGTAGTCCATCTGTTTCTCTGCATGCTTTCTTAGCCCCCTTTCATGTGGTTCTTCAATGGTCAGGACCCAGGACCACTACAGAGCAGGTATTATTTGGGTGGTGGATCATCCTCAGCACTGCAGTGACACTGACATGGTGGTGGTGTGTTAGTGTGTGTTGTGCTGGTATGAGTGGATAAGACACAGCAGTTGAAGTTTTTAAACACCTCACTGTCACTGCTGGACTGAGAACAGTCCACCAACATCCCTGCTGGACTGAGAATAGTCCACCAACAGCGCCCTGTGGGCTGCATCCTTTGACCACTGATGAAGGTCTAGAAGATGACCAACTCAAACAGCAGCAATAGATGAGCAATCGTCTCTGACTTTACATCTACAAGGTGGACCAACTAGGTAGGAGTGTCTAATAGAGTGGACAGTAAGTAGACACAGTATTTAAAAACTCCAGCAGCGCTGCTGTGTCTGATCCACTCATACCAGCACAACACACCACCACCATGTTACTGTCACTGCAGTGCTGAGAATGATCCACCACCTAGATAATACCTGCTCTATGGTGGTAATGGGAGAGTCCTGACCATTTAAGAACAGCTTGAAAGGGTGCTAACAAAGCATGCAGAGAAACAGATGGACTACAGTCAGTAATTGTAGAACTACAAAGTGCTTCTATATGGTAAGTGGAGCTGATAAAATGGACAGTGAATGTAGAAACAAGGAGGTGCTTTTAATGTTATGGCTGATTGGTGTATATGCAGTTCCACGGGACCATGGAACACATTAACAGGTTTCCCAGACATCCTTATGGGAAAAAAATACCTTAAAACCTTAATGCCTTGACGCCAATTCACACTGAGTTTCAAGGTACCACTGTACTTACAATAACCAGACCACACATAATCACGTTCACATAAAGGGTGTGGGCTGATTCTCTGAGGAGCACTGCACATTCAAAAAGCCTTCATTAAGCCTACATAGTGCACAATGTTGAATATTTGTGCTTGTTTTTCCTTTTGCACTCAGCTCTGGCGTTTACACAAAATCACTGCAGCCTCACTGGAAATCAGCAAAGCGTTCACTCGTGTGTGTGTGTGTATGTGTGAATGTGGTGGACATTATCATTTGTTTAACAGAACGAGGATGTGGGGTATTTCACATTGTAAATGTTTATAAAATCTACCCAATTTGAACACGCAAACTCCTGGAACAAACAGTCTCTGTTTTTCGGAAGTAATTATGTGTGGGCAATGCTTATGAAGAAAAAAAGCTCAGTTGTGTGAAAGAATTGCCTCATTATTTGTTCATTTCATTGATCTAAATCCTCATTTTTTACTATAATCTAGACTGACATAAAAGCACAGCACTTGCTATACAGACGTTTTTTAACTACTAAGAATTTTGTCATAAACTCCAGATGGGAAAAACTAGAAAAAAACTAAATAAATGAGGGAAGTTTTATATCAAGAGCAGATGCTGTGAGACGTAATTAGCTGGCATGGGTCCAATTCTCTGTTCCCTTACTGGCAACGGTCACTGCAAATTAGTACCTAAGTAAGTTACTCAGACTGATCAACATAATAGGATATTTCTATCCTGATTAGAGTGGTCTCTTACAGATCCACAAACACAATGACTCATCGAGTAGTACATGGTATATGGTGCAAATAATAAAAACACAGAGTTTCTTACATTTACTTTGACTTTTATTTGATTGCAGACAGGATGAAGCTGAGATATTTCATGTTTTGTCTGCTCAACTTCATTTTATTTATTAATAAACATCCATTCCGGCATTTCAGGCCTGCAACACATTCCAAAAAAGTTGGGACAGTAAAGTATTTACCACTTTGTAATGTTGCCATTTCTATTCCTTTTTTAATTGTCTTGTGAAAAATGCATGGACGTCCCTGGAAAAGATGACGTCTTGAAGGCAGCATATGTTGCTCTAAAATCCTCAATGTACTTTTCTGCATTAATGCTGCCATCACAGAAGTGTAAATGACCTTTGCCGAGGGCACTGAAACAGCCCTATACCATGACAGACCCTGGCTTTTGGACTTGATAACAGTCTGGATGGTCCTTTTCGTCTTTGGTCCGGAGTACACGGCGTCCATTTTTTCTAAAAAAGACCTGGAATGCTGATTCATGTGACCACAATACACGTTTCCACTGTGATGGTCCATCCTAGATGCCTCCGAGCCCAGAGAAGTTGACACCACTTCTGGACATGGTTTACATAAGGCTTCTTTCTGCCAAAGTAAAGGTTTGCGAAAGTATTTCCTCACCCATGTGGTTATAAAAGCTATGGTTGAGTGGCGGATCTTGATGCAGTGCCGTCTGAGGGATCAAAGATCACGGGCGTTCAACTTAAGCTTGCGCCCTTGGCCCTCACACACTGAAATTCCTCCCGATTCCTTGAATTGTTTAATGATATTATGCACTGTAGAGGGAGAAATATGCAAATCCCTTCCAGTTCATTGTTTTTAAACATTTCAATCATTTTCTCACATATTTGTTGACAAACTGGAAATCATCTGATCATCTTTGCTCATCAAAGACTCAGTCTTTCCTGAATGCTGCTTTTGTACCAAACCATGATTACAATCACCTGTTGACATCACCTGTTTGGAATCACATCATTATTTCGTATTTTCACCTCATTACTAGCCCTAAATTGCCCCCAGTCCCAACTTTTTTTGGAATGTGTTGCAGGCCTGAAATGCAGGAATTGAGCTATATTAACAAATGAAATGGAGTTGAGCAGACAAAACAAGAAATATCTTGGGTCCAAACTGTCTGCAATCAAATAAAAGTCAAAGTTAAGGTAAGAAACACTGCAAGTTAGTGAAAAGGTTTTCGGCAGAGCCAGGCTGAGGTTTGCAAATGACCATAAAGTCTTACTCATGTTCTATGATGAGTCCAATGTTTAGCTTGACCCAGCACCTGGTTATCTAATGGTTAGATGGAAACCTGGAGAGGACCACCACCCAAAACCGCCATTCCAAAAAAATTGTGCATGTCACAATCAAGAATGTATTAAAAGTTGGGCTGGTGGTAGTTACTTATAGTACACCCATAGTACAGATATGATAAAGCATACAGACCTGAGTGACGCTGATAGGGCCAAATGTATGGGACTGCATTGACAAATGCCTGTCACTGTCCACTGGAGTTAGCACCAACTTTGGGCATGCAATCTTCATGACATTGGAGCAATAGAAGAAGGTCCACTGGTCATAGAAATTCTGTTTTCTTAAAAATCACATGGACAGGCCGCTCAGGTGGTGCAGCGGTAAAATACTGTTGAGGTTTCCTCATAACTGGTGCAATTACGACCTCTGCTGGCTGATTGATGGTGCCTGCGCAGAGTTGGGGAATAATGCTGATCAGCGTGTGGCTGTCCATGCACAAGGCTGATCCGCATATGAACTCGCCTCATGCAGGTGAAAAGAGGCAGTCGGTACTGAGCATGTGTCGGAGGGGGCGTGTGTCAGTTGCGAAGCTCCACAGTCAGCAGTGGAGGGTTGTATCGGTAGAGGTGAAGCATAATGCAACCAGGGTAATTGGATATAACTACATTAGGGGAGAAAATGGGGGGGGGTACCTGGATGCACTGATTATGTAACTTGCTGGGGTGGTGAGCACCTCACTACAGAGGACCTATGATGTTAAAAAGTTTGCTTGCCAGAGAACCAACATAAGGAAAACCCAATAATGTGCCACTCAAAGCTACCACGCCACCACTGGACACAACTTCCAGTCCAGGATTCAGCTCCAATGACACTACACACCGAAATGACAGCAAAAACAGCCAATGAAGGTGCTACATGCAGACAAAAATGCAGGCTAAATGACCATATGGATCTGACGCTCAGCCCAATATATCAGCACAACTACTTAACTGGGACGCAGTTTTTCATTATATTACTTCTCCTTATCTTACCACATAAGACAGCACCTCCCCAAGCTCTAAATTCTTCTAAAAGTGCCATGTTTACCCCTTCCAGGCTTCATTAAAAAGCTGAGGGCTTAATCAGGCATCCCAAAAGTACACAAAAAACATTTTTGCTTCTAACACGACAACTTCCACCAGACTTCTACAGTACCGGAAAATTACCTGAATGATCGTCAAGAGCCCCAATTTATTAACCACAAGCAGCTTTAAGTGCTTATCCTGTAAAACCCTGCTTTCTAATCAGACTGGAGACTAGGAGAGCATGTCAGTTATTCTCACATGTACTGAAGAAGTCTCCTCAGGACCAGCAGGAGTCCTACAGTTGTAGTGGTGCACCTGCCTAAAGCAATTCCACTTAATTTACAGAACATCCCATTATTTCCTGTTGGTCCTTATAACTTGGCCACTGTAGTGCTGTCTCAGACATACAGCTGCATTCACATTGCATTTTTGAGTGATAAGTGGATATAGCTTTCTCTGACCTAATTTGTACTTTGTACATTTCAACAAATTCAGAATTTGATGCCTGTAACACACAATTACAATATTTTGTTATATATATACTGTATATATATATATATATACAGTGTATCACAAAAGTGAGTACACCGCTCACATTTCTGCAAATATTTCATTATATCTTTTCATGGGACAACACTATAGACATGAAACTTGGATATAACTTAGAGTAGTCAGTGTACAACTTGTATAGCAGTGTAGATTTACTGTCTTCTGAAAATAACTCAACACACAGCCATTAATGTCTAAATGGCTGGCAACATAAGTGAGTACACCCCACAGTGAACATGTCCAAATTGTGCCCAAAGTGTCAATATTTTGTGTGACCACCATTATTATCACTGCCTTAACCCTCCTGGGCATGGAATTCACCAGAGCTGCACAGGTTGCTACTGGAATCCTCTTCCACTCCTCCATGATGACATCATGGAGCTGGTGGATGTTAGACACCTTAAACTCCTCCACCTTCCACTTGAGGATGCGCCACAGGTGCTCAATTGGGTTTAGTCCATCACCTTTACCTTCAGCTTCCTCAGCAAGGCAGTTGTCATCTTGGAGGTTGTGTTTGGGGTCGTTATCCTGTTGGAAAACTGCCATGAGGCCCAGTTTTCGAAGGGAGGGGATCATGCTCTGTTTCAGAATGTCACAGTACATGTTGGAATTCATGTTTCCCTCAATGAACTGCAGCTCCCCAGTGCCAGCAACACTCATGCAGCCCAAGACCATGATGCTACCACCACCATGCTTGACTGTAGGCAAGATACAGATGTCTCGGTACTTCTCACCAGGGCACCGCCACACATGCTGGACACCATCTGAGCCAAACAAGTTTATCTTGGTCTCGTCAGACCACAGGGCATTCCAGTAATCCATGTTCTTGGACTGCTTGTCTTCAGCAAACTGTTTGCTGGCTTTCTTGTGCGTCAGCTTCCTTCTGGGATGACGACCATGCAGACCAAGTTGATGCAGTGTGAGGTGTATGGTCTGAGCACTGACAGGCTGACCTCCCACGTCTTCAACCTCTGCAGCAATGCTGGCAGCACTCGTGTCTATTTTTTAAAGCCAACCTCTGGATATGACGCCGAACACGTGGACTCAACTTCTTTGGTCGACCCTGGCGAAGCCTGTTCCGAGTGGAACCTGTCCTGGAAAACCGCTGTATGACCTTGGCCACCATGCTGTAGCTCAGTTTCAGGGTGTTAGCAATCTTCTTATAGCCCAGGCCATCTTTGTGGAGAGCAACAATTCTATTTCTCACATCCTCAGAGAGTTCTTTGCCATGAGGTGCCATGTTGAATATCCAGTGGCCAGTATGAGAGAATTGTACCCAAAACACCAAATTTAACAGCCCTGCTCCCCATTTACACCTGGGACCTTGACACATGACACCAGGGAGGGACAACGACACATTTGGGCACAATTTGGACATGTTCACTGTGGGGTGTACTCACTTATGTTGCCAGCTATTTAGACATTAATGGCTGTGTGTTGAGTTATTTTCAGAAGACAGTAAATCTACACTGCTATACAAGCTGTACACTGACTACTCTAAGTTATATCCAAGTTTCATGTCTATAGTGTTGTCCCATGAAAAGATATAATGAAATATTTGCAGAAATGTGAGGGGTGTACTCACTTTCGTGATACACTGTATATATATATATAATATGCATTTTCTATGTATATAAAAAAGAAAAGAAAAGCATTTGAATAACAGTAAAAAAATATATAAAAAAGTAAAACATTCAACTAGCAAATAGGAAGATTATCAACAAAGGATGTGTTTTATGAGCATACAGTAAACCTCTAACATAAGAAAAAAAGAAAGAGAGTGGTAGACAAATTTTAACCAACTTTAACCAACTATCACAAAAACAGATCTGGTTGCAGACCTGGAAAACATGAACTATTTTAAGGACTGATGTTTTAGTGTAATTAGCCTTAGTTAAAACTTGACTGACAAATATTTACTGACAAATATAGACACATTCATTCATTTATTTATGTTAACTACATTCTTTATCCTGCGTAGGATCACAGTGAGTCCACTACAGCCAGGAACTGGCTTGGCAAAAGGTAAAAATACATAATATACAGTGTGCCACTTCACTGCAGGGAAACACACGCTCACTTATTTACTTGTTCATATTTAATGGTCAGTTATATAGTAAATAAAAAAAATTTAAGGATTGTGACACTTTATTTAATTAGTGATGAGCTCTACAACTATTAGCCAATTACTTCCCATGTTAAATTAGAAGATTTGGAAGATTATGATCTGCTCTAGCTGTACCTTGTAACCACTTAAGCAAATATTGTATGCCATGCACTTTTAATAAAGTTACTGTAAATGTGATGTCATTGAGTGTTTATTAGACCTGTTTTATTATACTTTACCTTTATACTTTACTGTTTTTACATTTCAGTTATGATAGCCCGCAGCCTGTTCTATAAAATTTAATAAGAACATCAACTTCACTTTAACAACACTTCATAATTGTTTGGGGACTAGTTTAAAGCATCTGATAGTAATAGTACACGCAGTAGGTGATAAATAGCTAAAATCCTTGCTATCCCTAAATAAAGAAAAGGCCTGAATGTAAAGAATAGGATAGCAGTCACTATGATTCAGAAATTATGATTCATAACAAGTTCAAACTAATGTACTTTTATTAGAACTTAATGGATAATATAGAGTTCTAATTATTTATATGGAAATTGTCCATTTATTTATTAAAAAAGTATTTACATATCACTCACTCACTTTCTTAACGCTTATCCAATCAGGGTTGCAGGAGGTGCTGGAGCCTATTGCCACTGTTGAGCCCTTGAGCAAAGCCCTTAACCTTCAATTGCTTAGATTGTATACTGTCACAACTGTAAGTCGCTTTGGATAAAAAGTCATAAAAACATCATATTCAATAAATTCATATTACATAAAAAGCCTTTGGATCAAAACCTAGCCATTGAGCTTATGTCCTTTCAGATGGTCAGCCCTGCTGGAACATCATACACAACCCAATCCAAAAGCTTTATTTCTCAGAGGCTTTAATCATGTACCTCCTGTCTGAGTCAGTAAATGTTTACCGGCAAGTTTGAAAAGAATCTGCAAAGCGTTGTTGACTCTCCAAACACATATTGCTTGTTTACCTCACTATTCACACAAGAGAATTTATTTTTGTACTGATCAAATAAACTCTGTAGGTCCTGTTTGTAATGATATATTCAAACCTGGAATTTTAATACTTCTGACGTTTCTAAGATGTTGTACAGAACATGACAGCACACACAACTGCTGTCCAGATGGGTGATCTAACTCTTGTTTATACATGAAGGTCTTGGTTATACAGTTTAATCAAGTGAACTCTATTTACGACACTGTCTCCTTACAATTTTGCTGTAGTAATCTGAATCAGACACATTCTGCGTCACTAGTAGACTTACTAATCATTCATATATCAACATCAATTATGATCAGATCTATAAAGTATGTTGTGTGAGCAAATTTTTATAGTTTTTTTTTTTTCCATACCACCTACCACTATTGCATCAAATGAGTTCCAGGTAACATTGGGGTCAGTGTCTGTTTTAGCAGATTATCTTACCTTACAAACTACTGGAAGAATACACCAATCAGCCATAACATTAAAACCACCTCCTTGTTTATACACACATTGTCCATTTTATCAGCTCCACTTACCATATAGAAGCACTTTGTAGTTCTACAATTACTGACTGTAGTCCATCTGATTCTCTACATACCTTTTTAGACTGCTTTCACCCTGTTCTTTAATGTTCAGGACCCCCACAGCACCACCACAGAGCAGGTATTATTTAGGTAGTGGGTCATTCACAGCACTGCAGTGACACTGACATGGTGGTGGTGTGTTAGTGTGTGTTGTGATGGTATGAATAGATCAGACACAGCAATGCTGATGGAGTTCTTAAACACCTCACTGTCACTGCTGAACTGAGAATAGTCCACCAACCAAAAATAACCAGCCAACAGCGCCCTGTGGGCAGCGTCCTGTGACCACTCATGAAGGTCTAGAAGATTACCAACTCAAACAGCAGCAATAGATGAGTGATCGTCTCTGACTTTACATCTACAAGGTGGACCAACTAGGTAGAAGTGCCTAATAGAGTGGACAGTGGGTGGACACGGTATTTAAAAACTTCAGCAGCATTGCTATGTCTGATCCACTTATACCAGTACAACACACACTAACAAGTCAAGTCAAGTCAACTTTATTTATATAGCGCTTTTTACAATAGACATTGTCTCAAAGCAACTTTACAAAATCCAGGACCAACAGATACAAAAACCCCTGTTGAGCAAGCCGAGGGTGACTGTGGCAAGGAAAAACTCCCTGAAAATTACAGGAAGAAACCTTGAGAGGAACCAGACTCAGCAGGGCCCATCCTTCATGGGTGGCCTGGAGGATACTTTAAATAAATACACGATTTACACAAATCATACAAACACAGAATTAAATGATCTAAAAGTCATAACTGGTAATAAATAGATAAATAAACAATTAAATAATAATAGAGTTGTTATCCGCTCTAGTCTTCAATAAAGTCTGTAGTGATTTCTTGTCGTTGCAATTACTCCAGACCCGTCACATCTGACAGGAGAAGCATCGTTGTCCCGGCAGTATCGACTTCAATCCTTAACCTCGGCGGGTGAACAGGTTTCCATCAGAATGCCCTCGGGGTAAAACAACAGAGAATGTAGTCAATAATGTACAATGCTGGTTGACAAACAGTTTTACAGAGAGTTTTAGACTCCGGCAGCCCTAATTATTACAGCATAACTAAAAGGGAGAGCGAGCAGGTAACTAGGTCATGAAGGCTTTCACAGGACATCAGCGCCCATCTCCCCACCATCACCAAACCTGAGTGATCGGACAAGAGAGGCAGAACGACAGCAACCCAACATCCCTGATCACCACAAGTTTCTATGACCAAGAACCCCCAAGCTCTGCGCCTTTGTCTATACTAATCTAATAACTATACTAAGAAAATAAATATGTTTTCAGTCTAGACTTAAACATTGAGACTATGTCCGAATCCCGAATAGAGGCAGGAAGATTATTCCAGAGTTGTGGAGCTTTGTAGGAAAACGCTCTTCCACCAGCCGTGATCTTTTTAATTTTAGGAACTATAAGTAACCCTGCATCTTGTGAACGAAGTGGACGCGCTGGGCTGTAGTGATTAATAAGTTCACTCAGATACTGTGGAGCCAGACCATGTAGCGCTTTATAAGTTAGTAAAAGTATTTTGTAATCAATGCGAAATTTAACTGGCAGCCAGTGTAGAGATGATAGAACAGGAGTAATATGGTCAAATTTTTTAGTTCTAGTTAGCACTCGAGCTGCTGCATTTTGAACTAACTGGAGTTTGTTTAAGGATCTACCAGAGCATCCAGTTAGAAGAGCATTACAATAATCTAACCGAGAAGTTATAAACGCATGGATCAGTTTTTCGGCGTCATTAACAGATAGTATATTTCTTATTTTAGAAATGTTACGCAAATGATAGAAAGCAACTCTAGTAATATTATTAACGTGTGTATCAAATGAGAGATCTGAATCTATTGTGACACCTAAGTTTTTTACATCTGGGCTGGGAGTAACAGAGAACGTGTTTAAGTTTAGCACCAGGTTAGACAACTTGTCTCTTGCAGCTTTAGAGCCAACAAGTAAAACCTCTGTTTTATCTGAATTAAGTAAAAGAAAATTACACGACATCCAGTTTTTTATGTCGTTTACACAATCTTCTATCTTACTGATTGTGTCAGTATCATTTGGTTTGGCTGATATATACAGCTGTGTGTCATCTGCATAGCAGTGAAAGTTTATGCCATGTTTATGAATAATTTCACCTAGTGGAAGCATATAGAGTGTAAATAATAGCGGTCCCAGTACCGACCCCTGTGGAACACCATACTTTACTTTTGTAGTTTCCGAGCATTTATTATTTACATAAACGAATTGAGAGCGGTCAGTCAGATATGATTTAAACCAAGAGAGTGCGAGTCCTTTAACACCTACTGTATTTTCTAGCCTCTCCAGTAAACTGTTATGATCGACCGTATCAAACGCTGCGCTAAGATCTAATAGAACAAGAAAAGAGACACATCCATTATCAGAAGACATTAACAACTCGTTAACTACTCTAATTAATGCGGTTTCGGTACTATGATTGGGTCTAAATCCTGATTGAAATTTTTCATGAATACAATTTTCATTCAAATAAGAACATAACTGTTTGGAAACTACTTTTTCCAATATCTTAGAGACAAAAGGAAGGTTTGAAATTGGCCTATAATTAGCTAGTACATGTGGATCAAGATTAGGTTTTTTAATCAGTGGTTTAATAACAGCACTTTTAAACAATTTAGGTACATATCCAAGGCTAAGGGATGCATTGATTAATGTAAGCAGGGGCTCTACAATAGCTGGGAGTAAATCTTTAAGTAAACGAGTTGGAACAGGATCGAGTATACACGATGATGACTTCGATGATTTAATCAACACAGTTAGTTCATTTTGGGAGATTGGATTAAAGGAATTTAGTTGGATTAACTCGTTACTATTATCACCACTGTTATCACCAATGCTGCTCGGAGTGAGTCCATACTTAACATTGGCAGGTGACACACTCTGACTCTGAAGTCGTATTTTTTCTATCTTGTCATTAAAGAATTTTAAAAAATCATCGCTGGTACAGTCAGGCGATATATTAGATTCAGTTTCATTAACGTTTTTAGTTAATTTGGACACTGTCTCAAAAAGGAATCTGGGATTGTTTTTATTTTTCTCTATTAGGGATGAATAATATAAAGATTTAGCTTTTATAAGTGCATGTTTATACTCAGTTAGAGCATCTTTCCAAGCAATCTTATACACTTCTAGTGTAGTGTGACGCCACTTGCGTTCTAATTTTCGTGCTGCTTGTTTAAGTGCGCATGTGTGGTCATTGTACCAAGGAGCAAGTTTTTTCTCCCTAATCAGTTTAGTTTTGAGTGGGGCTACGTTATCTAAGGTTGTGCGCAATACAGTCTCTAGGTTTTGAGTTGCCTGATCTAGTTCTTTAGGTTCTGATGCTGGTATATTTGGTAATTCTGGTAGGCAGTTTATGAACGCTGCTGCAGTTGCAGATGTAATAGTGCGCTTACATTTAAAACGATGCGGTTGCTGTATATTATTGGACAGGGACACTTCATAAATTAGTAGAGAGTGATCAGAGATTAAGTCATTCTGTGGTACAATTTCCAGGTTGTCTATGTTTATACCATAAGTAAGTATTAAATCTAAGGTATGTTTACAGCGGTGAGTGGGTCCTGTTACATTTTGGGTGATGCCTAAAGATTCTAAAATAGAATCAAACGCAGTTTTGAGTGGATTACATTTATCCTCATAATGGATATTAAAGTCACCAACAATTAAAGCTTTCTTAGTTGATAAAACTAATTTAGAAAGAAAATCGGCAAATTCGTTAAGAAATTCTGAGTAAGCACCAGGGGGTCGATAAACAGTAACCAGCTTAAACATACTAGTTTTATCAGATGAACATTTATTGGTTATGTCAGAGATAAGAACTTCAAACGAGTTTGTTATGGGAGTTGATTTTACAGTGAGACCTATGTCCTTGTCATAAATTGCGGCTATTCCTCCACCACGACCACTAAGACGTGGCTTATGTTCATAACTGTAACCCAGAGGAGATGCTTCATTTAAACCTAGATACTCATCAGGTCTAGCCCAGGTCTCAGTTAAACAAAGTGCACTAAGACTATTATCTGTAATTATTTCATTTACAATTACTGTTTTGCATGCAAGTGACCTGATGTTTAGAAGTCCTAACTTTAGTTTAGCTTTACTATGGTTTTCATGATGCTCATTTAGATTAATTTTAAGTAAGTTATTATGACATACTTTTTGATTTTGTTTTGGCTTACACCTGCCACGGTAAACAGACACAGTCTCAATGGTTTGTGACCTAAGGATTCCGGGTGACGTCCGATGGCGACTCGCAGACAGTCGGTTAGGCCTGTTAGTCTGCTGCCTGGTCTTGGCTCTGGATAGTCATTTAACACTATCTGCCGCTACACTAACGCGGTGGTAAAGCCTGTCACCTATGCTGCAAGAAATGCGAGCAGCACCCTCCCACGTGGGGTGGACACCATCCCGCTTCAAAAGACCAGGCCTTCCCTCAAAAGTGGACCAGTTATCTACAAAATCAATGCAATTTTCTGAGCACCATTTAGACATCCAGCGGTTCAGCGACAACAACCTGCTGTAGGTTTCGCCACTGGGTCGAATCGGTAAGGGGCCAGAGCACACTACTGCCTCAGACATCGACCTAGCTAACTCACACACCTCTTTAACATTACTCTTAGTAACCTCAGACTGCCGTAAACGAACATCATTAGTGCCAACGTGGATAACAATCTTCGAAAATCTACGATTAGCATTAGCCAGCACTTTCAGGTTTGCTCTGATGTCGGGCGCCCTGGCCCCCGGAATACAGGTGACTATGGTTGCTGGTGTCTCTATGGGGGTTGCAATACGCACGTGTCGGAGCTGAGAATCTCCTATAACCAGAGCACTTACATTAACAGGCTGCTCAGCGGGTGGCTCACTGAGTGGGGAAAACCTGTTGGACACGTGCAACTGAGATGGTCGGTGCTTTTCCCTACTACTATGTCGCCGAGACGTCACCCAGTCGCCCCGCTGTGAGGGCTCTAATGCCGGAGTCTGGGGTTCTATACCTGAAATGCTGGCATTCGGGGCTGCTACAGCTGAATCTAAGTCCTCACTAGTAGTAGTCTGTTCTAAAGCCCGAATGCGCCCTTCTAACACTGAGATCTTCTCCGTCAGACTAACAACTAATCTACACTTATCACATGTAAAGTTATCACTAAACACGGAGAAGGAATAACTGAACATATTACACTCGGAACATGGATATAATGCTCCTGCTGGGGCCATAGTAACAAAGAAATATACTTAGCTTTACAAGATGAGTTGGAGATGATGTTTATGTTGGATTCACCGGCGCTTCTGCTGGTTGTCATAGAAGAACGGCTTTAATTCCGGATGAAACAGGCGATGATAAGCTGGAATACAAAAACCACCAACCAAACCAACACAAACGCGCTTCGTTCGGACAAAAGCGGCTGTAATTCTAAAGGAGAACGGTGTTATGCGCTGGTGTACTAAACAAATAAACGCGCTTCCTACGAACAGAAACGGTTATAACTCCCCACAAAACAGAGGTGTTTTAAGAGCTGAAATACAGAACACAACCAAACACAAACGCGCTTCGTGCGGACCGAAAACGGTTTTAATTCTGGATAATTAAGATGTTTATGCGCTGAAGTACAAAAACAAACAAAACCGGCTTCGTTCGGATGCCGGTAGCAGAAGTTTCCTAGTTTCCAACACAGCACGAATTTACGTTTATTAAACACAAGCGCTTTTTTACGATAAACAAAATAAAACTAAATCAACAACACACGGAAGATAAACGTATAAATTATATGTTTAAAACATACGTATATAAAAAGTTATTTAGCTAAAGGCTACAAACAAACAACTAGGCTAGCGTCTCAGCGTGCGTACCACCGGAAGTAACACACCACCACCATGTCATTGTCACTGCAGTGCTGAGAATGATCCACCACCTAAATAATACCTGCTCTGTGGGGGTCCTAACCATTGAAGAACAGGGTGAAAGCAGGCTAAAAAGGTATGTAGAGAAAGAGATGGACTACAGTCAGTAATTGTAGAATTACAAAGTGCTTCTATATGGTAAGTGGAGCTGATAAAATGGACAGTGCGTGTAGAAACAAGGAGGTGGTCTTAATATTATGGCTGATCGGTGTATAACAATATGTCACACTTAAAACATCAGCAGAATCACTTGTAAGATAAACAGTCAAATTACAAAGTATACCTCTATGCTGTTTCAAAAGATGTAATTGAAAGTTGGTAATGTGCAGGGAAAATACCTAACAGTATGTTTTACTTTAAAGTCTGCTCTCAAAAGAAGATCACCTAAATGTTAAATAACTTAACAACATCTATAAATGAAACTGATTCAAAGATTGCAATCAAAGTCTGAATGCATTGCTTTGTGCTTCGGGTCGCTGGAGCTCTGTCAGAGTGACCCTCGGGTTCCTGCTCAGCTCCCTGGCCAAGGCCTGTCTTCCCCGAAAGCTCAGTTTGGCCAGGCGGCCAGATCTAGGAAGATTTTTGGTGGTTCCAAACATCTTACAATTATGAATGATGGTGGCCACTGTGCTTTTTGGAACCTGTAAAGCTGCAGCTATTTTTCTGTACCCTTCTCCAGATCTATGCCTTGACACAATCCTGTTTCTGAGGTCTGCAGAGTATTACCTTGACCCCTTGGCTTGGAGTTTGCTCTGATATGCACTGTCAACTGTGGGACTTTATATAGGCAGGTGTTGGCAATCCCCAATCTTGTCCAATCAATTGAATTTACCACGGGTGGAATCCAGTTAAATTGTAGTAACATCTCAAGCAGTATCAGCAAAAACAAAATGAACCTCAGCTCACTTTTGGGTGTCATATCAAAGGGTGTGCACACTTGTGTACATATGATATTTTACATTTTGATTTTTAATAAATTAGCACAAATTTCTAAAAACCTGCTACTACTTCGTCATTTTGGACTATTTTATGTAGAATTTTGTGACAAAAAATAAACTCAATATATTATAGAATGAGTCTGTAATGTAATAAAACGTGGAGAAGGCGAAAGTGGTGTGCAGACTTTCCGGCTTGACTGTATATAGAGTAAACAATACGTTTAAATAAGAAACTCAACAATGGTTTTAAATCATTCTATATGCTATTTGTCCTTGATACACCACACTGGTTTGAATAGTTGAAAGTTTAAAGAAATGATGTAAGCCAGTATTCCATCCTTGTCCCAGTGTTTTATGTCATGTTGCACAGACAAACAAAGCAAAATACACAGAAACACAGAGATAAGTCATTAAATAGAGAACAGATAATAGAGACCAGGTGTGCTATCAACTAATTAACCCTCTGATTCATCCTCCATCTGTCCCTCCTGCAATGTCATATGCTAAATTCCCCCACCTGTTTATCTATTTTCTTAAGATTTACTAGCCACATAAAACCAGTTTCAACTATGATCACAGTCTGCAAGACAAAAACATTGCACCTGGACATTACACCATTGCACCCTTCAAAGGGCTCTGTATACTTACTAATTTACTAGTCCATCCTAGGTTCTAAAGACCCATGTTGGTGCACAATACAAATCTACCAGCTGTGCAACCATAATACCCTGCTACAATGATAACTAATGCAAACAGGAAATAGTACAATACAGTAGCACAATAGTATTAAAGAGTTTGTGGTTCTGGTGGTTCTTGTATGAGTAAACATTCATTCTCTTCTACCTTGAATAGGCTGTTTGCTGGATGGGAGCAAACAGAAAAAACATGAAAGAGCTTTTTAAAAGAGGCTACAGTCAAAAATGTTAGACACCCAGGGAGGGTAAGACTTATTTTGGCCGCAGTGTGTAACACCCGCTATAAGCCTAGTTGTAATCTAGCACACAGATATTACTCGAGCTGCTGCTGCTACATATTGCAAAATGTAGCATGTTTTTAAATAATATTTTTTGTTTTCAAAAAGCGTGAGAAATCATCACTAGACAAAATGACAGTTATTAATTGACGCCTAAATATCATCTTTAGTCAAAGCCCGCCTTTGTCTCGTCAGGCGCCTGCGCGCATGGATACACATTACAGGCAAAATGAGCTCAGACAACTTTATTTTAGAGGAATTTGGATAGAAAGCTCATGGACTGTACACGTCGTGGAAACATTCCAAACACTGGTGTTAAATGGATCTTAATGGACTGTAGACGCTTTAACATAGTTAACAATTTGGGTCTACATGATGTTATACGTGTTGCATCTAGAAATGGTTCATTGTAGTACCCTGAGCGCCTGTTTTCAGTGGCAGCGTTATGAACAGGTAAAGATCCTCACTTTTGCCAGATAATGTGAACAGACTTGCAATTTTAAATAACTGGCTGAAACATTCCTGACTCTCAGGAATGTTTTAATGCTTTTAATTTTTCCTTATGTAAAGCACTTTAACTTGCCACTGTGCTTGAAATGTGCTATACAAATAAGCTTGCCTTCATTGTTTTGCCTTATTTTTTTATTAAAAAACATTTTCTTGCAATAAAAATGTGCATAACTTTGCATTTTTTATTTTTGCAGTCGATTAATCACGATTAATTTGGTTATTTAATCACGATTAATAGCGAAAAATTTTACATCGCATGACAGCCCTAATAATAATTAATAGAAGACAAACAATGTTATATAATAATAGTAATGTACAGTATATACAATACAATCAAGGCAAATAGTGCAGGGGGAAGCAGGGGGAAAGTGACCTAGAATACTTGGTTTTCTGTATCGCCTCTTAGTCGCCTTCACTGCCTTACTTACTTTATATGACACCACTTTGTACAGTGGAAGCTCATCCCCATTGTTAGAATCTGTGTCCTTGAGGATTTCTGTCAGCCAAGTGGATCATTTACAAATTTGGAAAAAAGGTAGGTAGATTTGGTTTCCATCTTCAGAAGTGAGCTGAAGTCATAGGTTATCAGTGCCAACAAGAGGGAGGTGAAATAACACGGACAAAAACTATGTAAATAGCTAACAGAAAGCGCAGTCTAAGTGAAGCAGTCACAACGGCATCTGGACTCACCTGCACCAGCATGTATTGGCCATCACAATGAGATAAAGCCAACAAATACATACATTTCTTATGAAGGAGATAACTATCAACAATTCAAGCAAGTTGGCAAGGTTACAGCTACTACTGAGAGTTTTTTGCAGGGCCAAAACTGTGGAACTCTCTACCACAACACCTTCTGTCGTGCTCGTCAGTTACATCATTTATAAAACAGCTTAAGACCCACCTTTTTCTTTCTGCTTTTACTTACAACTAATTTTAATTTGCTTATGTTTTGTTTTATTGAAATTATTATTTTTTTATTTATGTATTACTATGTTAATTAATTTCCATGCTGTTTTGGGGCTGTATTTGTACAGTGTCCTTGGGTTTCCTGAAAGGTGCTTATAAATTAAATTTTATTATTGTTATTATTATTTTAATATACTTGTAAAGAACATAAATGGCAGTGTTGTGATTTTAATGAATAGTGTATTAAATAATTTATTTTTGTTCATTAAAGATAGTTAATAAATAAATGTACTGTGGGGTTTCTGACAAAATATGACAAACTTTGTGACAAAAATATACATACAGCATTTATTAATTTGACCATTTAAAGTTTCATAATGTAATTAGTTATTATTGACTATACAGTGTGGCTTCACTGCACTCATAAAAATACGGCAAATTTGATTGTCAAAAAATAATCCATCATTTATCATTTATGAACCGCCCGTAGAACATAACCAGTAGATACAACTGTATTGTACAAATTGTGTGACCAAAACAGTTCCACACAAAAAAATACTCCCATCTGAGAGCCATTACCATCCTTCGGGTATCTGATCCGTATGGGAGAGACACTGAAACAAGTTTAGCCAGAAACTCCTCGGCTGTTTATTATTACAGATTCTGGTGTAATCAGGGATTTAAAAAACAAGGTGGAAGTGCAGCCAATTCCTGACAAAAAGACATGGACAATAGCCTGAGGACTTAAAGAGAAGGAGGACAAAAAACAACAGAGCTAGGAAAAGAATGCAGATGTATAAATGCTGCTTGGTGCAAGCCAATTATTACTCAGAGACAACGATTTACCCGACTCCACCAGTCTAGACTGTTTAAAGCAATGCAACATCCATAGCCAGATGATCACTCAGTGTCAGTGCATTAGGATTAAATGAATAATATCAGTAAAAATTCATTCTGAATAACATGATTTGCATCTTGCATCTGCAGTGGACCCTGCAGAAGTGATTTAAACCACCCATGCTGTGCTGACTCTATGCGGTCTACAGGCCAAACCACAGACAGAATGAGGCAAGATTTCTGTTACTGTTTCTGGCATTTAAACAGGGTAGGAAAAAAATGAACAGCCCAACAGAATGGTGTAAATTCAAATGATTTAATCACAGAACTGTGTAAAGTCAAATGATTTGATCATACTGCAGGATACATGGTTTATTTCTAAAACAGAGGTAATAGAATAGTGTTGGGCCCAATTTTTTATGTCCGATGACTGAGACATTTAATTCAGGTCTTTATAGGCTATATCTGTAGTTGATAGTATTTGCACCACTGTATCTCTGCAATTAGTTTGTGGGAAGTAATGTAATGCTACAACACAGGTGAGTCTCTGTCGTTTGTGATTTAACCCCCGTTATGTTCGTTTCTCAGGAACAGCAATGATGTTCCCGGGTCAGAAACTTTCAGAAACTTCAGAAAGTTTCAGAAACCAAAAAATCCCAATAATCATTGTTTATATCTCATTATTAACACCATTACTAACTATTTCAATCAATATTTAGTGCAATTTTGTTTTTTAGCTCTCACAGATCATCAAAAATGCATTGAAATGCATGTTAAAACTTTTAAATGTAAATTTGAAAGACCTAAATATAAAATACAATAGTTTAACATGTCATTGATAAATTTTTTATATTATTTTGAATTTGTGATTTTTTTTTTCTTTTTATGGAGTGATTATAAATTAACACGAGACACCTCTTCTGTTCAGGGTCAAATTGACCCACTTAAAATCAATACACATGAGTCATAAGGATTTGTATTGAAAATAAACTTATTTTTCTGTTTTTAAACCAGAAATGAACAAAATAATAAAACAACAAGATTATCAATATGAACACGGTGCACAGTAAACACTGTGCAATGTTTAGAACTAGAAATACATTATAAAAAATTACTAGGTGGAACTAAACTAGGTGCATGTATGTGCATCTACACAGCGCATGAGTGATATGTCATGACAGCATGCTTTGTGCAAATGAGTTGCAAATATGTGAAATAAACCATTTTTATTTTATATGTTGATTTCACGTATTACGCCAAGCAGAAGAAGTTTCATCCCAAAAAAGTACTTTTAACTATATTTTTTAGATTTTGAAACCTTAAAACGAGTCAATTTGACCCATAACCTAACAGGAAGGTTAACTTTTTAATGTGATACCTATTTTAGGGACAGGCAGTTTTAAGTCCAGAGTCACTGTCCACAATAGGTAGTATCAAAAGTAATTTATGATGTTTAAATATTTATTTATTACGATTTTAATATCATGTTTTTATACTAGGGTTACATTTATGACAGGATAGACAGGACATAGGAATAAGAAACATGATTCGTCAGTTTAAGTTTAATGTCAAACACTGTCACAGACAATTTTGTGTCTCCAATTCACCTAACTTGCATGTCTTTGGACTGTGGGAGGAAACCAGAGCTCCTAGAGGAAACTCAAGCAGACACGGGGAGATCATTTATGATGTAGGTTATATTTATAATTTATGCATTCATATGTTTATTTTTATTTGGCACCCTTGACTACTTTAGAATGCATGGTCCTGTTGTAGCAGTTAACAGATTCAATTTTTATAGATGCAAAAAAATTAAGAGACCACTGTGATTTTTTTCAATCGGCATCTCTAATTGTATGCCAGCCTTTCCATTCCAGTGTCTGTTGAAATCACATTCACAGCCACACCTATATTTTACTTAATAAGATACTAATTAAATGATCACCTAAACACTAAAATTTTGCAATATTTGAAGAAGAATGGCTTAATTTGTCTATGTCTGTTTGTCTGTATATATATATTTATTTGAACCGACAATTATTCAATTAATAGCCCAAAGCTCTATCCACTAGGCTACCACTGTCCCTAATGCCTAGTTCACACTACACTATTTTTGCCCTGATTTCCGCTCGCTGCTAGATGTGGCAGCTCGGAGTCAACTCAGCGTTCACTCTGGGATCAAAACTCGGCTCTCGATCGCTTTGTATGAACTTGTTCAACGACTCGATCTAAGCAGCTCACCGATTGCTTGCAGACTGAAGAAAAATATCTAGCATGTTAAATATCTGGACCAGTCACCGACTCAAAATCGTGTAGTGTGAAAGGCGTTGCGAGCAGGTTGCGAGTGGCAGCGAGTGCTGTGTCGAACTACAGCCAATGAGAACGCAGGTAACAGGGTGAGTGGAAACCAGGTGGAGTAGTGTAAAAACGTAGGACAGGGCATAATATAGTTTCTATCAGAATACATCAGTACACACACAAGCTTTACAGTTGTGATCTTAACGCCCATGCCAAACCATAATACCCACGCTGCATTGCAAAAAATATTTATTAACCTCCAACTCACTACAGAACAGATGATCCTTGCTGGTCGTGTTGCCAAATCCACTCAGATTCATTTATTTTTCCTACTTGCTTTACGCTGACCATGAGCGCACAAACAACTTTGATCGCTCGCTTATTGCTGACGTGCATTTTTGGACGTGGTATCATTAAACCCCTCGTCACTTCTTACATGTGTTTTTGTAACAATACGTAGTTCGGGAGACCAGACAGGCTCGTCTGTGATTCCTCATGGTGATTGATCGGCAACAGGGGAATACACTACACGATTTGTCATGTAGTGTGAACTTTATTTGAGGTCTAAAAGCACTGCATTTTTTTGTTATTTTGGTCATTTTTGCCAATAAATGCTCATATTGACAGTATTTTTATTCAGAATTTGGGAGAGGTGTTGTTGGTAGAATGTATAATTACAAAAATGTTAATCAAACACATACTTATAAACAGTAAAAACAGATTTTGTAATGGTCTCTCTCTTTTTCTATAGTCGTATGTGAATCTTAAAGACATAATGTTTAATTGTCTGTCTAGAATTTACCATAAACCAACATCCTGTGAACATCAAGTTTGTAAAACCCACAAACTTACACAAGTAAAACAATCAGTTAGTCTGAGTGTCTGTATGTGTGTGGTAGAGGTGTTCCTTCAAACACATTCAAATAGGGTCATTAGTACTTCCCGGGGATGTCGGCTTGGGAGGTGTGTGAGTATGTGTGAATAAGAATGTGTGACCAAACAGCCTCTGACAAACAGGACACAACAGTGTGTAGACACAAATGGTTGAGTGATCACAGACAAGGACATCAAATGGCTCCCCCAGGACCACTTTCACATGGGTCAGCTGTCCTTCTAATCCCACGCACTTCAAACTGAGCAGGCCAGCACTTGAAAGGAGCCAGCTCCAGCTCATATAACGGAAGGCAGCCACCTCTCTTGATTTGTCATCTGGTCAATGTGTTAGGACTCTTGCCTTTCAAATCCTGGCCTTCCTCCTTTAATAGGTTCAGAGAAAGCAGAGGTGATCTGGATCAATCTGTCTTCTAGAGACAGTGCACGATCTGCACAAGGGAGCTAATTACATTCTAGACTTTAGTGAATGGGGATGCCACAGCCAACTATAATGCTCAGCCATCATTTGATGGCATAAGCAGTTCCATTTTCCTATTTAAAAGCAATGTCAGAACTTTTTCCACATTGCCCTGCTCTGAGATACTTCAATCTTAAATACACATGGAAAACAGCATAGATCATGTTTGATGACAATCCCAGAACATCCTATGCTTTAGTCCTAACAGTTTAATTATTATGGGTTGGTGGACATACAGTGTATCACAAAAGTGAGTACACCCCTCACATTTCTGCAAATATTTTATTATATCTTTTCATGGGACAACACTATAGACATGAAACTTGGATATAAGTTAGAGTAGTCAGTGTACAACTTGTATAGCAGTGTAGATTTACTGTCTTCTGAAAATAACTCAACACACAGCCATTAATGTCTAAATGGCTGGCAACATAAGTGAGTACACCCCACAGTGAACATGTCCAAATTGTGCCCAAAGTGTCAATATTTTGTGTGACCACCATTATTATCCAGCACTGCCTTAACCCTCCTGGGCATGGAATTCACCAGAGCTGCACAGGTTGCTACTGGAATCCTCTTCCACTCCTCCATGATGACATCACGGAGCTGGTGGATGTTAGACACCTTGAACTCCTCCACCTTCCACTTGAGGATGCGCCACAGGTGCTCAATTGGGTTTAGTCCATCACCTTTACATTCAGCTTCCTCAGCAAGGCAGTTGTCATCTTGGAGGTTGTGTTTGGGGTTGTTATCCTGTTGGAAAACTGCCATGAGGCCCAGTTTTCGAAGGGAGGGGATCATGCTCTGTTTCAGAATGTCACAGTACATGTTGGAATTCATGTTTCCCTCAATGAACTGCAGCTCCCCAGTGCCAGCAACACTCATGCAGCCCAAAACCATGATGCTACCACCACCATGCTTGACTGTAGGCAAGATACAGTTGTCTTGGTACTTCTCACCAGGACGCCGCCACACATGCTGGACACCATCTGAGCCAAACAAGTTTATCTTGGTCTCGTCAGACCACAGGGCATTCCAGTAATCCATGTTCTTGGACTGCTTGTCTTCAGCAAACTGTTTGCGGGCTTTCTTGTGCGTCAGCTTCCTTCTGGGATGACGACCATGCAGACCGAGTTGATGCAGTGTGCGGCGTATGGTCTGAGCACTGACAGGCTGACCTCCCACGTCTTCAACCTCTGCAGCAATGCTGGCAGCACTCATGTGTCTATTTTTTAAAGCCAACCTCTGGATATGACGCCGAACACGTGGACTCAACTTCTTTGGTCGACCCTGGCGAAGCCTGTTCCGAGTTATTTTCAGAAGACAGTAAATCTACACTGCTATACAAGTTGTACACTGACTACTCTAAGTTATATCCAAGTTTCACGTCTATAGTGTTGTCCCATGAAAAGATATAATAAAATATTTGCAGAAATGTGAGGGGTGTACTCACTTTTGTGATACACTGTATAGGGTACAGTAGAACATGTAAATAAAGGCTTCATCTTGATTAATGTTGCAGAGAATCAAGAGCCAAAAACACTGGGTGCAAGATGAGAATACACCCTTGACATGTTGCAAGCTTATAACAGAGACAGAGAACAAACTGTCTCTACAAACATAATCTACAATTACTGACTGTAGTCCATCTGTTTCTCTACATCCTTTTTAGCCTGCTTCAATGGTCAGGACCCCCACAGGACCACTGCAGAGTAGGTATTATTTGGGTGGTGGATGATTCTCAGCACTGCAGTGACACTGACATGGTGGTGGTGGTAGTGTGTGTTGTGCTGGTATGAGTGGATAAGCACTACTGGAGCTTTTAAACACCTCACTGTCACTGCTGGACTGAAAATAGTCCACGAACCAAAAACATCCAGTCAACGGTGCCCTGTGGGCAGAGTCCTGTGACCACTGATGAAGATCTAGAAGATGATTAACTCAAACAGCAGCAATAGATGAGCGATCGTCTCTGACTTTACATCTACAAGGTGGACCAACTAGGTAGAAGTGTCTAATAGAGTGGACAGTGAGTGGACATGGTATTTAAAAACTCCAGCAGCGCTGCTGTGTCTGATCCACTCATACCAGCACAACACACACTAACACACCACCACCATGTCAGTGTCACTGCAGTGCTGAGAAGATAAGATAAGATAATCCTTTATTAGTCCCACAGTGGGGAAATTCACATCGTTGCAGCAGCGAAGGGATAGTACAGCACTCAGTATAAAAAGATAATAAGAAGAACAATGTATAATAATAATAAGTCAGGAAAAAACTCTGAGAAATATTTACAAATAATTACAAATAATTGCACATAAGAAAAATATTGCACATTGTAATAATTTCACATGGGGAAACAGTTGCACATAGTTATGAATAATTTAAAGTGTGTGTGTGTGTGTGATCTGCCTGGAACAGTGCTGGTTATACAGTCTAACAGCAGCAGGAAGGTAGGACCTGCGATACCGCTCTTTCCCACATTTGGGGTGAAGCAGCTTGTCACTGAAGGAGCTGCCCAGTGCTGCCAGAGTCTCATGCATGGGGTGGGAGTCATTCTCCAGCATGGATGCCAGCTTGGCTAACATCCTCCTGTCTCCCACCACCTGCACTGGGTCTAAGGGGCTCCCCAGGACAGAGCCGGCCCTCTTAATGAGTTTGTCTAGTCTCTTCCTGTACGTTGTAGAGATGCTGCTGCCCCAGCATACCACTCCATAAAAGATGGCTGATGCCACCACTGTGTCAAAGAAAGTCCTCAGGAGTGCCCCCCGCACTCCAAATGACCTCAGTCGCCTAAGCAGGTAGAGTCTGCTCTGACCTTTTTTATAAAGTGCAGTAATGTTAACTGACCAGTCCAGTTTGTTATTCAGATGAACACCCAGGTACTTATAAGAGTCCACTCTCTCAATGTCCATTCCCTGGATGTTTACTGATGGCAAGGTGGGTCTGCACCTGCGGAAATCCACCACCAGTTCTTTGGTCTTCCCCACGTTTAACTGGAGGTGGTTCTGCAGACACTAGTCCACGAAGTCCTGGATCAGTTCTCTGTACAAGAATGATCCTGATCCACCACCTAAATAATACCTGCTCTGTAGTCGTCCTGTGGGGGTCCTGATCATTGAAGAACAGGGTTAAAGCGGGTTAAAAAGGTATGTAGAGAAACAGATGGACTACAGTCAGTAATTGTAGAACTACAAAGTGCTTTAATATGGTAAGTGGAGCTGATAAAATGGACAGTGAGTGTAAAAACAAGGAGGTGGTTTTAATGTTACGGCTGATCGGTGTATATGCATAATGATACCAGCCAGGGTTGGTCAAATTCTAATTTGTATGACTTGAAGTGTTCATTAAAAACACACCCATTTCTGTTTTGAATAACAGGTGAATGGGCATTTGATGTCTTTTCATACCGACGTTTCATAATTAAATGTTGAATTTAATAACAAAATACATGATAACTTTCTAAGCAAAGAAGGTAAAGTAATTAAAGTTTAACACATGAACTGTGCACTTGTGTGTGGTGGTTTTTAACACTGAGAAAGACAGCAAAACTGAACAACAACTGAACAACTGAAGTTTAATGTGTTACTCAGTGGGAATAAGAAAGCTGGCAATACATTTTTATGCTGAACTATGGACCCTGCTCTGATTATGATGAAGAAGGTGCAGCTCAGCTTTTTAAAGTACTTCCTACACTGGATTACGAGGACAAAAAACAATTGTACAAAAGTATCAGCTCTGAAGAGATCATGAAAGCAGTCCAACAACTTTGCTGGACGAAAGCTCAGAATTGATGGACTGCCTGTGGAATTCTACATACATTTCTGGGGACTACTATGGAAAGACTTGCATGATTTTGATCTGGAATGTTCTCAGAGGGGATCACTACCGTTGAGTTGCCATCGAGTTGTGCTGTCTACCATTTGCAGCATTTAGCAGATGCTTTGATTTAAAATGACTTACACTTATGACTGAATACAATTTGAGCAGTTGAGAGATAAGGGCCTTGCAGAGGGGACCGACAGTGGCAAACTGTTTCTTGGTGGGGTTTAAACTGACAGCCCTTTGATTACTAGTCCAGTACCTTAACCTCTGAGCCACTAAGTTTCTATCTTAGTTCACTTAACAGTGGCTCAATTACAAGGCTGTATAACGGTCTGAAAAGAGGACAGCCCTGTTCCCTTTTAACAGGAACTAAGCAACTGAATTCCATCATCTATAATGTCTCCCATGTTGGCATCTCCCGTGTTGGCATTTTATCTTTGACATTGGTTGCAAACAATCTGCCACCACCCTGTGGCATTGCTGGATCATTCTGGAGCCTCTGATGAATGTCATTAAAGCTGTACAAAATTAATTAGTGGATTTTTTTTGGTAAGCACTGTTGTTATATATGCCGATACAGGAAGGAGGGGAATGGTTGGTGGATTTAAGAAGCCGTGTTAATGTGTTCTGCCAACAGTCTGCCCAAGGAATGCTGTATTGGAGTTAACATTGGTGGACTGGAGTGGCCTGCATTCTGCTAAGGAAAAAAGCAGGCCTGGAGAATGACCAGCAACTGTTTTTGCTTAACTTTGAGGTACTTGACTTAAGCCATGTGACCCCTTTTTATAAATCTATGCTGCAAGCATGTGGAAGAATATTGACATTTTCCAGGCAGATTTCACAACCCAGAGGATGGATCATGAACTTTACAAGTAAAGACTCTGGAGTCTAGAGGAAACTGTTTAATAAGAGCTCTGTACACAACGATAGGACATCTAAGAGATCATGACAGATGGAAGACAGCATTATGCCTTCAGGATACTGGAATATGTTCTCGACGCCTGTTAAAGACCATGGTTGATGAGGTGAGGACAGCGTTCCCAGGTGCCTTCAGGGAGGCACTAGAACAACAGAAATCACAAGGTCAAGAAAGGAACTACAGCTTCCCGACATCAGCGTCTCAGCTGTGCCAGAGAAGAATTATGAGGATCCACAAAGCTTACTGTCTTTTGAAACCCCAAAACTGGGGGATTTCCAGAACATAAAGAAGAAGGCACTGTATATCACTCGTTTAAAAAGCAATCATCAACTGACCCTGGAAAAAGTGGGAATGGAGCTGTTTGGACCAGAATTCTATATGTGAGGATGCTGGAGGACCCTGTTTAAGCCTCCCCACTGAGAAACACATTGTAGATCTATAGTGGAGGACCATCTGGAAAACAAGACAACATAGAATCCAAAGAGCTGACTCAACCACCAAAGTGGACGTGCTTAAAAGATGCTGTCATCTAGAATCCATGTGGAAAAAGCTTATTTTAGCTTAATGTTACAGAGTTCTCATTTTTAATGTTATATTATTTAATTAAGTTTGTGTAGACAAATACAAAGCGTTATTTAGATTCTCAAATACTTGCCCATCAAAAGATGAACTAGGTATTGGATTTCCCCCCCACACCCTTATTTGCTAGTGTTGTAATCTTATAAGGTCAGGGGTATATAGAGGAAAGGTATACTTGCCCTCAGATGACCTCGATACAATTAGATAAGAATCCCATTAGAATCTAAGATTAAAAATGAGATGATTTTTTCATTATACTGTGGATTTCAATGCAGTTATTTGGAAAAGATGTGTATTTGAAACAAGGACTATTATTTATATGTATGTATGTACGTACAACCCCAAATCAGAAAAAAATTGGGACAGTATGGAAAATGGAATGATGGGCCTTGGAATTGAATGCTTTTCCTCATGTCAAAATGAAATTACCCTAAAAATAGCTACCCTGGGCCCTTCATAAATCTGTCATGGTATGGGGCTGTGTCAGTGCCCTTGACAAAGGTCATTTACACTTCTGTGATGGCAGCATTAATTCAGAGAAGTACATTGAGATCTTGGAGCAACAAATGCTGCCTTCAAGATGTCATCTTTTCCAGGGACGTCCATGCATTTTTCAACAAGACAATGCAAAACCACATGCTGCACACATTACAAAGGCATGGCTGCGGAAGAAGAGGGTACGGGTACTGGACTGGCCTGCCTGCAGTCCTGACCTGTCCCCAATAGAGAATGAGTGGAGAAGTTTGAAAACAAAAATGCGACAACAGCGACCCCGTACTGTTGCACATTTTAAGACGTGTTTGCAGGAAGAATGGGACAAAATAAAACCTGAAACACTAAATCACTAGGTATCCTCGGTGCCAAAACGTCTTTTAAGTGTGGCAACATTACAAAGTGGTAAATGCTTATATCTCAGGTTGATCCTGTCTGCAATTAAATAAGTCAAAATAAATGTAAGAAACTCTGTATTTTTTTATTATTTGCATTTTCCATGCTGTCCCAACTTTTTCTGATTTGGGGTTAAATATATGGATGGATGGATGAATGGATATTTGAAGATAGATTCCAGAACATTGAATCTGCTGTGCTTTGTTTCCCTGGAGACCATGCAACCATAGCAATAAATGCCATTTAACCATGACATTAAAGCAGACGTTCCCTCCCCAAGCCAAGCATGCAAATGTGAATAATACAGTGCTGTAAAAAAGTTATTACCCCTGTTCTGATTTCCTCTGTTATTAGACGTGTCACACTGAATGATTGGGATGAATGTACACAATATGATATTGCACATAAGATGTAAAAAACAAGCCCCAGCATTAACGGACTGTGGAACATTCCTTTTAATTTAAAGCGTGCAGCTTTGTTTTGTTCATCACTCCACATGCTGTGAACTCAGCCTGAGGTTCTTTGGATGTTCTACATGGTTTCTTTGCCACATTTAAAACCACCCTTCATGGCGTTCTCACATTAATATTCCTCTCTCCACCGTGTCGTGAAAGGTTCTTGACTGTTCCATAAGTAGCAAACTTACTGCGAACTTTTAAAGACAGGATGCCAAGTTCTTTGGAGATGGTGTACCTTTTAGACTGCTTGTGCGAGGTGATAATGGCTTTTCTGGTCTGCTCTGACAGCTCTTGTTCATTTTGAACAATAAACAGGGAACTGGCTTTTTTAAGCAACAAAGTTACCATTCATAGGCTAATTAAAGTCATGTGAGCACTGACAAGGTCGGGACAGGTGAGTCTAACTTCTAATTACGTATATGTTAGTCTGATTTTGTCTTTTGTTTCAAATAGAACAAATGGTGTCATTAATCCTTGTCCTTTTTTATTATTTCTCTCTACCTCCTTTTTATTATTTTTGTGTCATGTGCTGTTCTGTACGATACATATGAGTTTATTTATATCCAAGCAGTTTCATTAAATGCTTTATTTCAGGAGCTATTTTACATGGTGTACTTAATATTGCACGTACCTGTTGTACCCTGTACCATATTAGATATGGCTTTTGCACCATTCGTCGATATGGATGGTCCTTCCCACCTTAGGCACTTAGAACTTAATGCTGATTTTCCTACAATACAAAGTGAAACCTAGATCACAGTACACATTTGCACTGTAATTTGGTTCATCAAAAAGAGCTTGGGCATTGAATGCATAGAATTGATGTATGTGTTTTGCATAAGTAAGTTTAAGGTTGCATTACTTGATGCTATGGTAGGCTGTGTTAAGTGAACAATTTTCCAAAGTATATTTGAGCAGTTTGTTTGTTTGTTTGTTTATTAGGATTTTAACGTCATGTTTTACACTTTGGTTACATTCATGACAGGAACGGCAGTTATTAATTAATCAAAGGTATTTCAGTTCACAAGGTTATATCGAAGACTGTCATGGACAATTTAGTATCTCCAATTCACCTCACTTGCATGTCTTTGGACTGTGGGAGGAAACCGGAGCTCCCGGAGGAAACCCACGCAGACACGGGGAGAACATGCAAACTCCACACAGAAAGGACCCGGACCGCCCCACCTGGGGATCGAACCCAGGACCTTCTTGCTGTGAGGTGACAGTGCTACCCACTGAGCCACCGTGCCGCCCCCATGTGGCAGTAGCATTGCGGTTTCTTTTGCAAATCCATTTAATGGTTTAATGGTCACTTTTAAACTTTAGTTGCACTTTCTATATAACTGTGGGCTACCAAATGGAAGGTTGTGGGTACGAATCCTGGGTCTGCCATGCAGCCACTGTTAAGGCCTCTGCATACTTCCTGCACGAAACCGAACGCGGCTTCGCGAGCTTACAAGCTGGCATACTAGTGGTTTAATTTTGGCTGTTGCATTTGCTCCACAGCTGCAGGTGACACTGGGACATTTATGATGTTAAGTTCCAAGACTACCGAAAAACGATGGCTGCATCTGAAATCGTATAGTTAAACTGTACATATTAAATTAGAGGCAGTGCGCATTGCTTGGTCGGTACAGAAGTAAGCTCTTTCAGTACGCAAGTGTGCTGTGTTTGCATACACAAAAAATGCTGCCCAAGCAGTAGATTATCCGGGTACTTTTTGCGTACTGTTTAATGAATACTATGTATTCGGACACACTGCCAGCTCCTGCGTACTGTTCAGTATGAAAGTAGCGATTTCGGACGCAGCCGATGATCACAGTTGAGACGGTCCACAAAATCCATGGTTGTTTCATGGCATGCCTCTTTTTTTTACCGACCAATCACAGGCGTTGTTGCGGAGTGACGTCATTAGCGGAGTTCGCCCAGCTTTTATGTGCGTGACAAGGCGAGCGAAGCCACTGCACAACGGCCGTGGTTGTTCGCTTTCTCTGCAATTATGTCACATTGGTCACCGAAGCCAGGCAAACGTCGTCTCCGCATGAAGTTTGATGAGGCCTTTAGGCCATTGAGCAAAGCCCTTAACCCTCTAATCTCCAGCAGTGCTATACAATTGTACAGTACATTGTACTGTACACTTGTATATGTACAGTGTATCACAAAAGTGAGTACACCCCTCACATTTCTGCAGATATTGAAGTATATCTTTTCATGGGACAACACTGACAAAATGACACTTTGACACAATGAAAAGTAGTCTGTGTGCAGCTTATATAACAGTGTAAATTTATTCTTCCCTCAAAATAACTCAATATACAGCCATTAATGTCTAAACCACCGGCAACAAAAGTGAGTACACCCCTAAGAGACTACACCCCTAAATGTCCAAATTGAGCACTGCTTGTCATTTTCCCTCCAAAATTTCATGTGATTTGTTAGTGTTACTAGGTCTCAGGTGTGCATAGGGAGCAGGTGTGTTCAATTTAGTAGTACAGCTCTCACACTCTCTCATACTGGTCACTAAAAGTTCCAACATGGCACCTCATGGCAAAGAACTCTCTGAGGATCTTAAAAGACGAATTGTTGCGCTACATGAAGATGGCCAAGGCTACAAGAAGATTGCCAACACCCTGAAACTGAGCTGCAGCACAGTGGCCAAGATCATCCAGCGTTTTAAAAGAGCAGGGTCCACTCAGAACAGACCTCGCGTTGGTCGTCCAAAGAAGCTGAGTGCACGTGCTCAGCGTCACATCCAACTGCTGTCTTTGAAAGATAGGCGCAGGAGTGCTGTCAGCATTGCTGCAGAGATTGAAAAGGTGGGGGGTCAGCCTGTCAGTGCTCAGACCATACGCCGCACACTACATCAAATTGGTCTGCATGGCTGTCACCCCAGAAGGAAGCCTCTTCTGAAGTCTCTACACAAGAAAGCCCGCAAACAGTTTGCTGAAGACATGTCAACAAAGGACATGGATTACTGGAACCATGTCCTATGGTCTGATGAGACCAAGATCAATTTGTTTGGTTCAGACGGTCTCAAGCATGTGTGGCGGCAATCAGGTGAGGAGTACAAAGATAAGTGTGTCATGCCTACAGTCAAGCATGGTGGTGGGAATGCCATGGTCTGGGGCTGCATGAGTGCAGCAGGTGTTGGGGAGTTACATTTCATTGAGGGACACATGAACTCCAATATGTACTGTGAAATACTGAAGCAGAGCATGATCCCCTCCCTCCGGAAACTGGGTCGCAGGGCAGTGTTCCAGCATGATAATGACCCCAAACACGCCTCTAAGACGACCACTGCTTTATTGAAGAGGCTGAGGGTAAAGGTGATGGACTGGCCAAGCATGTCTCCAGACCTAAACCCAATAGAACATCTTTGGGGCATCCTCAAGCGGAAGGTGGAGGAGCGCAAAGTCTCGAATATCCGCCAGCTCCGTGATGTCGTCATGGAGGAGTGGAAAAGCATTCCAGTGGCAACCTGTGAAGCTCTGGTAAACTCCATGCCCAGGAGAGTTAAGGCAGTTCTGGGAAATAATGGTGGCCACACAAAATATTGACACTTCAGGAACTTTCACTAAGGGGTGTACTCACTTTTGTTGCCGGTGGTTTAGACATTAATGGCTGTATATTGAGTTATTTTGAGGGAAGAATAAATTTACACTGTTATATAAGCTGCACACAGACTACTTTTCATTGTGTCAAAGTGTCATTTTGTCAGTGTTGTCCCATGAAAAGATATACTTCAATATCTGCAGAAATGTGAGGGGTGTACTCACTTTTGTGATACACTGTATATATGACAAATAAAGACATTTCATCTTCCCTTAGATTATCCTTATTCTTCAACAGAAGTTTCTGGCCTTGCCCTACACCGAATGAGATTTCTCCAGATTCCCTACATTTATTTACAATATTATATGTGACAGATAGTGATAAACCTAAATTGTTTGCAATCTCACATTGAAAAATGATGGAACATCCTTTTACCCTGATGACCTTTAATGACCAATTTTGTTAAGTGATAAATTCTGACACTTCTCTTGTGGATTTTTTGCCTATTCTTCCAGCTTATTGGCTGCTTTCATTAAATTGCACCTTCTTCCAAAGTTCTTCCAGTGCTGTCGTTGCAAATGTTTAAGGTCTTGAAATTCTTCTTATATTCATTGATATATTCATTCTTGGTACAATGAAAATATCACCTCTGTCACCTTTTGTGACAACTCTTTAGTTTTCACCATGGTTGGAACACACCATGAGCACATCTCTGGGTGGTGTTAATATAACACATTACAGCTGAAGAAAATTAAGGGTCGTGATTGAGTCCCAGTGGTTTAATCATGTTGTAACCCAACCTCAGGTCAAACAGACTAACAGTAGGTTTTAACATCAGCAATATTATGTCCTGCTACTCTAAAATACTACATCATTTATTTTCTTTGTCATTTGTGGTATTACACATCTGATAAAGCATTAATTTAAAGCACAATCTAGCTCTGCAGAAAAGTTTAGAGTTATAAATTCTTATGTTCTTTGGGGGGTTTAATATTTCTGATTGCAAATGTATATCCCTGTGGGTGACTGAAGTAAGCCAGAAGCTGATTATTATGATGCATGGAGGAGAAGCTTCCTGTGCATCTTGCAGTATACCAACAATTGGCTCATTGTTGATAGTGTCCTGGCTCACTCTATACAACCTATAATAAATAATGCTGAAGTAGGTGTAAGTTAAGGCAGCTTCTGGTCACAATACTTTGCTATTTATAACCATCACTTGGCCACAGGCATGCTACAGGGTGTCACTGCACTACTGCTCCAGAGGGAAATCAGAAAGCGGAATCATGGGCACAAGAATTCCCACTAATTAGGCTTCCCCCTCCATGCCATCCACCCCCACTCCCTTCTCTGGGTGGGAAAATCTTAAAATTTGTACCTTATACACAACGCTTATACACAATGCTTATACACAGTGCATACATATCTTCTGTTAACCCCAAAGCCTTTCCCAGCAGCCTCCATTTTTTAGAAAGGTTAGTAGTGCAACTTGGGGATTTTGGGTCAAACAGTATTTGTAAGGTTAAGCAAAATGTTGAGGAAGAAGCCCTGGTGTTGATGTTCCAATTCATCCCAAAGATTTTAATGTGGTAAGTTCAAGGATTTCTGCTGACCAGTGAAGTTCCTATAGACCAACCTTTTAAAACTCTTTAAAATGTTTTAAGGTACCTTGCTTTGTGCACAGCGTCACAGTTATGCTCTAAAAGGAAAAGGCCCTAACTTCTGCCACAAAGTTAATTAATTAATTAATTTACTCATTAATTATTAATCATTAATTAATTAATCATTCATTCATTGTCTGTTTTGCCACCACTTTATCCTGGTCAGGGTCATGGTGGGTGTGATTTATTGGGCGAAAGGCAGGAAACACCCCAGATAGGTCGCCAGGCCATCACAGGGCACACACACACACACTTAGGGCGATTAAATTGTTCTGACAGTATGTTTTTGGACTGTTTTAGCACCTAGAGGAAAACCACATGGACTCAAGAGGAAACATGCAAACTCCACACAAAAAGGAGGCGACAGCGCTACCCACTGCACCATTGTGCTGCCCTGCCAGTCCTGCAAGTTGAAAGCATGTAGTTGTTTTTGATAATACGCATATAATTGTATACACCTGAAACACATGAACTCAAGAATTTTGAGTTTTGGCCATACTTCTGGCCATATAATGTTTTAGGTAGTGAAGTGCAAATGGGGTTTTAAATAGCTAATGTATTTAATAATTTGATAAAAAAAATACTTCATATTCATAAGCTTTTTATCCACAAAACAGATACACTCACCCACCTTCTAAGCCACTTATCCTAATCTGGATCGCAGGGGGTGCTGGAGCCTATCCTAGCACACAATGGGCACAAGGCACACAGAAACAACCTGGACAGGGCACCAGTCCATCACAGGGCAGACATACAAACGCATTCACACGTAAACACACACCCACACATCTAAGCACAATTTTTTAGTATCTCCAATTTACCTAACTGCATGTCTGGGAGGAAACTGACACAGGGAGAACATACAAACTACACACATGAAGGACCCAGACTGCTTTATCTGTGAAAACCCAGGACCTTCTTGCAGTGAGGTGACAGTGCTACTGACAAATAGATACAGTAAACAACAAAGTCATATATGAATGTGGTCTATGTAATAACAAACCTAATATATAAATCTGATAATCTGATCAGATGTGACACTACATTGATCCTGTTTGTACCATTCTAATGTGTTAGTCAGCAACCCTGTTTTTCCAAGTTGCACACCATGTGCTATAAATAGTGCTGTCCCTGATACATGTAGTCTCCTCACTTTACACTCATATAATTGCCATCCTGTGTACGACATCTAAAAGCCTTTAACCCACACATATAAACCCACACTATAAAATTAAATGAGGCTGTCATGTCAAAAGACCATGCATGTGGTTTTTAAGTGCTGTCCATCGTGTCGACTGGCAGTCGGGAATGAAACTAAGCCCTGATGTCAACAGTTTATCTTGAGCAGGAAAGGCCGGTGCATGTGGTATTTTAAATATTCCTGGTTCGAATCACAGTCTGGCACCATGCCACAGCATCTGCCACCAATGAGACTAAAGAATAATTACACGTCACATGTGTAGCAATGACTGTAATTCATGTGCTTGGAGATGTTATCAGGAACACCACACTGCCTATGTATATGCATGTGGGAAAGAAAGGGGAAGACAGGTGGAATTACTGCTTGTCAGCAGGAAAATTCCAACAGGAGTGCTTCAAATATGACAGGTATTAATGAATGATAATGAGCATGGCAGCAAAGATGAGAAAGCAGAAGAGACTTCAAAAAACAGGTTAGACTGGTTTCAAATTATAAGCTTTTTGCATTGCATGTAGTGTACATTACCTCTGTTAATGCATGAGTGTACACCGATCAGCCATAACATTAAAACCCCCTCCTTGTTTCTACACTCACTGTCCATTTTATCAGCTCCACTTACCATATAGAAGCACTTTGTAGTTCTACAATTACTGACTGTAGTCCATCTGTTTCTCTACACACCTTTTTAGACTGCTTTCACACTTCTTCAATGGTCAGGACCCCCACAGGACAACCACAGAGTAGGTATTATTCAGGTGGCGGATCATTCTCAGCACTGCAGTAACAATGACATGGTAGTTGTTTGTTAGTGTGTGTTGTGCTGGTATGAGTGGATCAGACACAGCAGCACTGCTGAAGTTTTTAAATACCATGTCCACTCACTGTCCACTCTATTAGACACTCCTACCTAGTTGGTCCACCTTGTAGATGTAAAGTCAGAGACGATGGCTTGGCTCTGGCTTGAATTGGTCATCTTCTAGACCTTCATCAGTGGTCACAGGATGCTGCCCACTGGGCGCTTTTGGCTGGATATTTTTGGTTGGTGGACTATTCTCAGTCCAGTAGTAACAGTGAGGTGTCTGAGCTCATTTTGCCTGTAATGCGTACTTGTGCTCACAGATGCCTGACAAGACAAAGGCTTTGACCAAAGATGACATTGAAGCGTTAATTAATAACTGTCATTTTGTCTGGTGATGATTTCCCACGCTTTTTGAAAAAAAAAAATTTCGAGTAATTTGTAACTCACGACTGCAAACTGAAAAAAGACCCGTGTTATCGCTATACAGTATAAACACAAGGTTGCTGTGTTAAAGCAGCACAAATTACCACAGTGATGCATGTTTAAAGTGGCACAAACAGCCCAATAAAAATCGTTTGATTTTTTTTTTAAACTAGTAGAAAGCTTTAAAAAAAATCTTCCAATCACTCAAAGCATGAGCGAGAAATGTGCAATATGTATGTCTGTGTTTTCTTTAGATACCTTGATTTCATTCTACTTTTTAAATTAGTTAGTTGGTGAGCTGGCTGCTCTAAATTTTTTTAATCTAAAAAAAATTCTAAAATCTCTAAAAGGTGTGTAAGTAAATGGTGCATGTGTAATGCACTTAATATGCCCTGTCCAAGGTTATTGTGTTCTGCTTTTCCAGATAGGCCCACCATGACCTTGAGTTATTGAAGATGAATAATGATGATGGATCAATAGGCTTGTAGAACAGCAAATTACTATACACTTACACTTAATAAAATGTAGGCGATACTAACATAGAAACTAATTTGATCCAGTGACCATGCTACTTGTAGTATATGTGACGTCACAATACAAGTTACTGAAAGCTATTGCAATAAAGAAACACATAAGGATTAAAATGTTCCTTTAGAATGTATGTTAGAAAATGCTGAAGGTTTTGTATGTTACAGCTCGCAGTCTAATAAAAAAAAACATTTTTGCCAGCATGATGGATTTTACAGTTTGACCTCTAGATAACAAATGTCATTTTCACTTATTTTTTTTCTACTTATTTATGCATTTTCTCCTTTTTTTCTTCTGATTTAGTGTAGTCAATCTGTCTTCCGCTGCTGGGGATCCCTGATTGGTGGGTATACTGCTGCTCACGCCTCCTCCGACTCATGTGCAGTCCTAACGGACCCCTTCTTTTCGCCCATGCAACCTGCACAGGGTCCTTACAGAGCATTTGAAGACCCCACCTACATAGTCTGGTCATCCCACCCAGCAGACATGGTGGCCAATTAGTGTCCGCTGCAGGCACTGCCTATTATGCCCACTAGATGGCGCCCAGCCGACCGGTGGCAATACTGAGTTTCGAACTGAGGAGTTCAGAATCTCGGCGCTGGTGTGATAGTGGAATATCAAGCTGTTCCACCTGGCCGCGCATTTTCACTTAATTTTTTTATCAACTACAGGATCCTTGTCATGGTTACAATGAGTACGGTTTCACCACTGGACGCAAAGTAGGAATATCCTGGTCGAGGGTCAATTCATCAGAGGGCTTTGAAAACTCTTGTACTAGACATAGCCAATCATGTCTGTGTAGATGCCTGGCCAGCTGATAGCACCGCTGATATTTGAATTAGGATCTCGGCATTGGTGGGCTAGGATAATAGACCCCTGCCCAACCACAAAATATAAATAATGCTTTTAGTATATCTTATAGACTAGAAAAAAGTCGCTTTTAGATACCTGATTATTTTCATTTGTTTCACTTGAATTTTGTCACTTGTCAAATACATTTGGCATTTGGGAGATTCAGACTTTTATATTTGGCATAACAATATATTTAAACAATTCTCCTTAGTTTTTTTTAATTGGCATGTCATTAGTCATAATCTACACTGCAGAAACATGGCAGCACCACACATACAGTAACAGTGGAGAAGATGGAACTTCACGCTGTGAAGTGATGGGGGTTCGTGCTGTTTTAGGCAAACATGTCTCATTTTTATACCCATTTTTCTTGAAAACACAACATAAATCAGGACAGTAAGCATGACAAACATGATTTAATAAGAGAGGCTTAAATTTCACAGTACTGGGGTTGATATTGTAAGGTAAAGACTGTGTTCAATTGAAATGGTATGGTTATCTTCAACTTCATTGAGGGCTCTAATGGCACAGTCAGAGACGTGAGATCACTGTGGTATTTTTTGCGTAGGAGAAACAACTGAGAGTCAGAAGACTTAAACAAAGGTATTCTTTCTGTTTACATTTAGTCTAATGGTTTCTATTGATGAAAGTTATTTGATAAAACTTGTCAATGTCTATACTGGTACTGTGGTATTCCAATGTAACATCAAAGGTTTAAAGCCCTACTAAGGTCACATTCTTCTACAGTAGTTTCCCTTGGGAATGTCCACAAAAAGCAACAACACATGGAGCCTGAAACATGGGAAATAATCCTGGGGTTACAAGGTTGGCAGGTCAGGGTTAGCCATTACACCGGCATCAGTTTCTGCCGATAGCTCCATCAGATGTTCGGTATTATGTTGTAGGTTTTACTGTCCACTCAAGTATGACAACTTTATCCTCCACCAGCACTGTTTACAACACTACTTATGGTGCACAGAGGCGGGTGTACATTCAGTAAGCCAGATAAGCACAACGTAAGTGTTAAAGAGATGACATGCATTGTTTAAACTTGAACCAGTTCTGCTTAAAAGAAATAGGCAAGCAGACACTGAGGCAAGCTGTAATACTGTAGCAAGATCTTCTAGCTTAATGATTTTATTTAGACCGGGCGATGATGTGGGTTCATGATTTATTAATAGCAAGGGATTACGAGAAGCTGTAAGATTACCAAAGCAGAGGTCTTGTTTACGCCTACCGGGATTTGCCTGTCTATTTCAGGTGTCGATGAGAGACATGCAACAGGGGTCATCTTTCTAGCCTGTGGCCTGGCTCAGATTCTTAACCCTGTGCTCTAACCTTTGTCCTTTGCCCTGTTGGCACACACATCACAGTGTGGTCATATGACTGTACATGGGTCATGACCCCAAATGGAAAACTGGAAAAGGAAAAGGGCTGTATTTACCTGTATTATGTGCCAATCTGTCAAATCACATGAATTCCATTAAATGTCTCTCTTTCTATGCATCTCGTGTCCTATTTTCTCACCCCATGATGTGACTCTCCATTAGGCGAGTCCTCTTCATTACAGGAAACAGACACTTCACCGGAGGGGTCTGTAATTAAACACATCCAGTGTTGGTCATTACCAAATACCAACCCTAATTGCCCCTTTTCTGAGGCAATTACTGCCTTAGAAGAGAAAATGACTTCATATCATGTGGAGAGAAGCTGCTCTTAACGTGTGTGTGTGTGTGTGTGTGTGTTTGGTCAATTCATGAAAAGAGGGTAGTCAGGGTGAGAGCTTGCTGTAATGGAACCATAATGGCTTGCCTTTGGTGTTGAGCAGGTGCATTTATGTTGAAAACAAACACACATCCCTAATAAAATAGATAAAGGACATAAAAGGATGAGAACATCACCCAGTGCATACAGGCATGTGGGGGCCATACACACCACTGAGTAATTGTATGAGCCTATGATTTCAATGTTTTACTTTGATGTTTGGTATGAATCTGAGTCCAGCCCTCCATGGGTTGATGATTTTGATTTCCATTGACTTATGTAATTTTGTTCTTAACTATTTACAGTAGACCCTTGAGTTACGAACGGTTTACCATACGAACATTTTGAGTTACGAACGATCTTTTCAACTTAACGTACGAACCGAACCGAAATTCGCGAAACACGTGACGTCACGAACAAGTTGACTCTGAGCGTCTCTCTCTCTCTATATATATACAGTATATATACAGTGAGCGAACATTCGGACAGCGGACGGTGTTGTTCCGATGTTTTCTTTATATTTTGTAAAATTTAACATTAAAATGTCCCCAGAGAAGGTGCAGAGAAAGCGCAGTTTTTTGTTGTTGTATAATTACTCCTGCCAGTAGCTGTCACTGTGTATCAGACATAGAGGACATTGAGTAAGAGAGAAGGAAGTTGTTCTTTCGTGAAATTACACCTACAAAATACAACACTATTGAAATAAAGAAGGAAATAATAGAGAAATATGAGAGTTGTTGTTTCTGGTAGATAAATTTTATAAAAAAGAAGGAAATGTATTATGGTGTATGGTACAGCACACGTTAAGACATTAGAAAGGTTAGGTAAGGGGGTGGTTTGGGAGGTCTGGCACAGATTAATTATATTTACATTATTTTCTATGGGAAAAATAGGTTCAAATAACGAACATTTTGACTTAAGAACAGCCCTTTGGAACCAATTAAATTCGTTAGTCAAGGGTGTACTGTACACAATTTACATCAGTAAAGATTTTCAACTTGAATCTTTCATTCATCAAGATCCGATGTGTGATTTAAGTGTTTCCTTTATTTTTTTTTGAGCAGTGTACTTATTAATTGTTTTGGAACTGGGGGTAATAATTTTAAGAATTTCAATTTTTTGCTTGATACAAGAACTCAGCTGCTAAACAGTCACTGTTTTTGAGTCTCCTCATCATGATGCACCGTACATTTTCAATCAGACACAAATCTGTTATACTTTCCTAATTTTGTGTTGGCCCCCCTTTTGCTGCCAAAACAGCCCTGCAACTGCAATGCACTGTGTATTCTGACACCTTTCTATCAGAACCAGCCTTAACTTTGAGCAATTTGAGCTACAGTAGCTCGTCTGTTGGTTCAAAACACAGGGGCCAGTCTTCGCTCCCCACATGCATCAATGAGCCTTGGCCGCCCATGACCCTGTCGCCGGTTTACAACTGTTCCTTTCTTTGGAACACTATATAGATACTGACCACTGCAGACCGGGAACACCCCACAAGAGCTGCAGTTTTGGAGATGCTCTGATCAAGTCGTCTAGCCATCACCATTTGGCCCTTGTCAAACTCGCTCAAATCCTTACGCTTATCCATTTTACCTGCTTCTAACACATCAACTTTGAGGATAAAATGTTCACTTGCTGCCTACGTAATATATCCCACCCACTAACAGGTGCTGTGATAAAGAGATAATCAGTGTTGATCACTTCACCTAATGTTATAATACATAATACATAATGTTATGCCTGGTCGGTGTATGTTGGCTTTTGCACCTTTCACTGATCCACTGTCTTTCAGGCCATATGAGATAAGCTCAGAACTAGAAAACTTTCTTGAGATCTTGCATAGAATTTATATATGGCTTTCTCTTTAGCATAATAAAGTTTCATGTGTGGCATTTCTTGGAGTAATGTTGGACTGTATTAAGTGAAAATGATTTTCCAAAGAACTCCCATGCCCTGGTAACTACTGTATATTTATTACAGTAGAATAATGATTTCTTTCAAACATAAATTTTTTTTGTCCTGCCCTACACAGACTGAGATTTCTTCACCTGAACAAAAGGACAATTTTGTCAAAGATGACTTGAGCTCTGTGGAGGCACTTTGTTTCTGCGGTCTGAACCAATAAATTATCCCCAGATGAGTGACTTCTATCTCTACCTCAGCTCTTTTTGGGCCTGCTGCTGCTCTAAGCATATCATTCTCCCTGTGTGTGTGCGTATATGTGTGTGTTAAGGAGCGTGAGTGGATCAATGATCCATTCTGTCTGACAACTATGTTGATTCAGCATCTACCCCAGCAAGGCCAATACGCACACGCGCACACACACACACACACACACACACACACACACTCATGAAGGTAAACTCTTCAAAACATTTTCAAGGTTAGTGTTTTCATTATAATAGCCTACAGACATAAAAACTGAAGAATGTATTACTTTAATGACATGGTCTAATACAAAAAGTGAACCTGTGGAGTTGTTTAACATAATGGAGTCGAAACAAACCATTTACAGTCCTCCCTTTTCATATAAGCTTAGTTTAGCATACTTCCAAAGGTGCCTAATAAGCTTTTTGATGACATTAATGAATGTATGTATTAGAGCTATTCTGAACATGATTATCACAAAAATACCCTACTCCTGAGGGAATTTAAAAACAGCCAAATTACATTCAATTGTTTGCCTTTTATTAAGCACCCCCTGCTTGTTGTTTCTATGCAGGTATGAGACTGAATAAAAAATGACAGCATGAGTATGTCTGACAAGAGCTAAATTAAAGCACTCAGAAACCCACAGCATACCTGCCTTACAGATAATGGGCATCTATTTGGTGGAATAATTTCATTATCCTGGTGATGGTCTGATTCCTGCACAGTGTTAAGAATAACATCCTTAATGTGTTTAAGTATAGTATCCTACAAAAGCATGTACTGTAGCATGTGTGTATACGGTTCAAGCCCCGCCACCACCAAGTTACCACTGTTGGGTCCCTGAGCAAGGCCCTTAACCCTCAATTGCTCATTGTGTTCTGCTCATTGTGTAAGTCGCTTTGGATAAAAGCGTCTGCTAAATGCTGAAAATGTAAATGTAAATGTAAATGTATACACCGATCAACCATAACATTAAAACCACCTCCTGGTTTCTACACTCACTGTCTATTTTATCAGCTCCACTTACCATATAGAAGCACTTTGTAGTTCTACAATTACTGACTGTAGTCCATCTGTTTTTCTACATGCTTTGCTAGCCCCCTTTCATGCTGTTCTTCAATGGTCAGGACTCTCCCAGGACCACCACAGAGCAGGTATTATTTAGGTGGTGGATGATTCTCAGCACTGCAGTGACACTGACATGGTGGTGGTGTGTTAGTGTGTGTTGTGCTGGTATGAGTGGATCAGACACAGCAGGGCCTCTTGGGGTTTTAAACACCTCACTTTCACTGCTGGACTGAGAATAGTCCACCAACCAAAAATATCCAGCCAACAGCACCTTGTGGGCAGCGTCCTGACTGATGAAGGTCTAGAAGATGACCAACTCAAACAGCAGCAATAGAGCGATTGTCTCTGACTTTACATCTACAAGGTGGACCAACTAGGTAGGAGTGTCTAATAGAGTGGACAGTGAGTGGACACAGTGTTTAAAAACTCCAGCAGCGCTGCTGTGTCTGATCCACTCATACCAGCACAACACACACTGACACACCACCACCATGTCAGTGTCACTGCAGTGCTGAGGATGATCCACCACCCAAATAATACCTGCTCTGTGGTTGTCCTGTGAGAGTCCTGACCATTAAAGAACAGGGTGAAAGCAGGCATGTAGGTATGTAGAGAAATAGATGGACTACAGTCAGTAATTGTAGAACAACAAAGTGCTTCAATATGGTAAGTGGAGCTGATGAAATGGACAGTGAGTGTAGAAACAAGGAGGTGGTTTTAATGTTATGCCTAATCGGTGTATGCTTTAAAGCATCCAACAAAAAAGTCACTAACAGCATGACATACCCTGAAAACAAATCACTCATTCATTTATTTGACATCAGTAGCTGTTTTTGCTGGTCATAGGAACATTGCACTTGAAGTCTATTCCAAAAACAGTGAGCCCAAGGCAGAAACACAGACAGAGTGTCAGACCATCACACTTTCACATTCTCACTTACACCAAGGGGCAATTTAGATTATTTATAGCTATTTTGAGTAGGTTAGAATTTAAACAGACCGAGAGCACTAAATTTATGCCGTAATCAGAGGCAAGAAATGAACCCGGTCCCTTGTGCTATGTGGAACCAATACTGCAGAACTAAGGCATTTATATATAAATACATTTTTTTTAATATAAATTATATTTATAAGTGCCTTGGTTCTGCAGCATTGGTTTCATAGAGCACTACAGACTTCTACAGGTTCATTTCTTGCCTGAATAAATTAAAATCATTGTTCAAATTTAGTTGTTACATTTTACACCAGATGGACATGATACTTGCTAGCAATTGGAAACCTGCCTAGTTTTCCAGCTGCTTGATACAGACAGGTAGGGATATGGACAAACACTACTGCTAAACTGCTCAACAGGCAACTTGGTAATTATGTCCTAAATGCCATACATGTAAACTAACACATTTATGGCATTTAGCAAAGGCTTTTTATCCAACGCAACTCACAACAGTGATAAAATAAAATGCAAGCAATTGAGTGTTAAAGCTCTTGTGCTGGGGTCCAACTCTGCTGTTTTAAGAGCCACCACTAACAAAATGCCAACCTTCCAATTACTAATCCAGTAATTGCTGCATAAAACAACATCACAGTTGTGTGTGAGTGGTACCTGTCCAAATATATAATAAAAATACATACAATATATACAAATATAACATACAATTAACCAATATTACATATATATCACTAAAAATGTATCCTTTTAACTTGCCTTAAAAAGTAGTTTTTAACCTGGGTCTGTCTTAACTCAATATTCAATATACTCAACACCACTGGTAGGGCACTAATATGACATTTTAAATAATACAGTTTTATGTAATTTAGGATGTGGCCAAAACTGTCTTTCAAGACATTTTAAGCCATATATATATATATACAGTGTATCACAAAAGTGAGTACACCCCTCACATTTCTGCAAATATTTCATTATATCTTTTCATGGGACAACACTATAGAAATAAAACTTGGATATAACTTAGAGTAGTCAGTGTACAACTTGTATAGCAGTGTAGATTTACTGTCTTCTGAAAATAACTCAACACACAGCCATTAATGTCTAAATGGCTGGCAACATAAGTGAGTACACCCCACAGTGAACATGTCCAAATTGTGCCCAAAGTGTCAATATTTTGTGTGACCACCATTATTATCCAGCACTGCCTTAACCCTCCTGGGCATGGAATTCACCAGAGCTGCACAGGTTGCTACTGGAATCCTCTTCCACTCCTCCATGATGACATCACGGAGCTGGTGGATGTTAGACACCTTGAACTCCTCCACCTTCCACTTGAGGATGCGCCACAGGTGCTCAATTGGGTTTAGTCCATCACCTTTACCTTCAGCTTCCTCAGCAAGGCAGTTGTCATCTTGGAGGTTGTGTTTGGGGTCGTTATCCTGTTGGAAAACTGCCATGAGGCCCAGTTTTCGAAGGGAGGGGATCATGCTCTGTTTCAGAATGTCACAGTACATGTTGGAATTCATGTTTCCCTCAATGAACTGCAGCTCCCCAGTGCCAGCAACACTCATGCAGCCCAAGACCATGATGCTACCACCACCATGCTTGACTGTAGACAAGATACAGTTGTCTTGGTACTTCTCACCAGGGCGCCGCCACACATGCTGGACACCATCTGAGCCAAACAAGTTTATCTTGGTCTCGTCAGACCACAGGGCATTCCAGTAATCCATGTTCTTGGACTGCTTGTCTTCAGCAAACTGTTTGCGGGCTTTCTTGTGCGTCAGCTTCCTTCTGGGATGACGACCATGCAGACCGAGTTGATGCAGTGTGCGGCGTATGGTCTGAGCACTGACAGGCTGACCTCCCACGTCTTCAACCTCTGCAGCAATGCTGGCAGCACTCATGTGTCTATTTTTTAAAGCCAACCTCTGGATATGACGCCGAACACGTGGACTCAACTTCTTTGGTCGACCCTGGCGAAGCCTGTTCCGAGTGGAACCTGTCCTGGAAAACCGCTGTATGACCTTGGCCACCATGCTGTAGCTCAGTTTCAGGGTGTTAGCAATCTTCTTATAGCCCAGGCCATCTTTGTGGAGAGCAACAATTCTATTTCTCACATCCTCAGAGAGTTCTTTGCCATGAGGTGCCATGTTAAATATCCAGTGGCCAGTATGAGAGAATTGTACCCAAAACACCAAATTTAACAGCCCTGCTCCCCATTTACACCTGGGACCTTGACACATGACACCAGGGAGGGACAACGACACATTTGGGCACAATTTGGACATGTTCACTGTGGGGTGTACTCACTTATGTTGCCAGCTATTTAGACATTAATGGCTGTGTGTTGAGTTATTTTCAGAAGACAGTAAATCTACACTGCTAAACAAGCTGTACACTGACTACTCTAAGTTATATTCAAGTTTCATGTCTATAGTGTTGTCCCATGAAAAGATATAATGAAATATTTGCAGAAATGTGAGGGGTGTACTCACTTTTGTGATACACTGTATATATATATATATATATATATATATATACACACACACCGACCAGGCATAAAATTATGACCACGGACAGGTGGAGTGAATAACATTGATTATCTCTTCATCACAGCACCTGTTAGTGGGTGGGATAGATTAGGCAGCAAGTGAACATTTTATCCTCAAAGTTGATGTGTTAGAAGCAGAAAAATGAGCAAGTGTAACGATTTGAGCGAGTTTGACAAGGGGCAAATTGTGATGGCTAGATGACTGGGTCAGAGCATCTCCAAAACTGCAGCTCTTGTGGGGTGTTCCTGGTCTGCAGTGGTCAGTATCTATCAAAAGTGGTCCAAGGAAGGAACCGTGGTAAACCGGCGACAGGGTCATGAGTGACAAAGGCTCACTGATGCACGTGGGGAGCGAAGGCTGGCCCGTGTGGTCCGATCCAACAGACAAGCTACTGTAGCTCAAATTGCTGAAGAAGTTAATGCTGATTCTGACAGAGAAGTGACAGAATACACAGTGCATTGCAGTTTGTTGTGTATGGGGCTGCATAGTCGCAGACCAGTCAAGGTGCCCATGCTGACCCCTGTCCACCGCCGAAAGCACCAACAATGAGCACGTGAGCATCGGAACTGGACCACAGAGCATTGGAAGAAGGTGGTCTGGTCTGATGATTCACATTTTCTTTTAGATCACGTGGATGGTCGGGGCATGTGCGTCGCTTACTTGGGGAACACATGGCACCAGAATGCACTATGGGAAGAAGGCAAGCCGGCGGAGGCAGTGTGATGCTTTGGGCACTGTTATGCTGGGAAACGATGGGTCCTACCATCCATGTGGATGTTACTTTGACACAAACCACCTACCTAAGCATTGTTGCAGACCATGTACACCCTTTCATGGAAACGGTATTCCCTGATGGCTGTGGCCTCGTTCAGCAGGATAATGCGCCCTGCCTCAAAACAAAAATGGTTCAGGAATGGTTTGAGGAGCACAACAACGAGTTTGAGGTGTTGACTTGGCCTCCAAATTCCCCAGATCTCAATCCAATTAAGTCTGATCCATGGAGGCCCCACCTCACAACTTACAGGAGTTAAAGGATCTGCTGCTAACATCTTGGTGCCAGATACCACAGCACACGTTCAGGGGTCTAGTAGAGTCCATGCCTCAACAGGTCAGGGATGTTTTGGCAGCAAATATATACACATTTCCTTCTGCATTCATGTTGTTCCTTTGTACAGTAATGTGTGTTGGTTCTTTTCTATATTAAAGACCTGCAGAAACATTTCAGATCCAAAGTATGTGGGAACAGAACCATAAAAATTGCACGGATACACTAACACTTTGGCAGCTGTGTGTATGTATTGGTCATTCTATGTTAGCTTTCTAAATGATGTCTGACATCTCCAGCTCCCTGCAGCCCCATCAAGTAGAGCTGTTTTTCCTCTTCAACCTAGACAGGGTTCGGACATCACAGATGAAACTGAAGAGCCCCTTTGCACAGCCATGGTCTCTCTGCAGGTGTTTTTCTCTGCCAGAATGCATTCGGCATCCACCAGATCAATATCTGCTTTCAGCTCCCACCCAGTCAAAGTCAACAATCAGCTTTTGATCATAACATCTGTCTAAAAAGCCAAAAATCCCCAATATGTCAAACAATTTCATAATATTTACATCATGCAACGGTATCTGATACAAACGAATCCTGCACATTTTGTAAAAGGTTTTCCAACAGACGGGATAACTTCCTATATGACTTCAAACATTCTGTTGTTATTTTACTTCCATTACTAGATATTATTACAGTGGGGCCAAAAAGTATTTAGTCAGCCACTGATTGTGCAAGTTCTCCTACTTAGAAAGATGATAAAGGTCTGTAATTTTCATCATAGGTACACCAACTATGAGAGACAAAATGAGAAAAAAAAATCCAGGAAATCACATTGTAGGATTTTTAAAGAATTTATTTGTAAATTATGGTGGAAAATAAGTATTTGGTCACCCACAAACAAGCAAGATTTCTGGCTCTCACAGACCTGTAACTTCTTCTTTAAGAAGCTCTTTTGTCACCGCTCAGGTGGCGCAGCGGTAAAGTACGCTAGCGCACCAGAGTTGGGTTTCTAGATACATCGTATCGAAACTCAGCTCTGCCTTTCCGACTGGGTTGGGTGGCAGTATGAACAACGTTTGGCTGTTGTTCAGGGTTAGGGGTAGAGTCGGATCATAGGTCCTCAAAGCTGGTACAACTGCGGCCCCTGCTGGTTGACTGATGGCGCCTGCACAGGGCTGAGGAATAACATTGAGGGGGGTGTGACCCTCCGTGCACAGTGTCTCTCGGTGTATGAACTCGGCTCGTGCAGATGGAAAATGCAGGCTGTACTGGCTGCGTGACGGAGGGGGCGCAAGTCAGTTGATTGGCATCCTCAGTCAGCGGCAAAGGGTCGAATCAGTATAGAGGACACAATCAGGGTAATTGGACACGATTAGAATGGGGATAAAAGTTGGGGGAAAAAAGTGGTAAAAAAAAAAAAAAAGACGCTCTTCTGTCCTCCACTCGTTACCTGTATTAATGGCACCTGTTTGGCCTCGTTATCTGTATAAAAGACACCTGTCCACAGCCTCAAACAGTCAGACTCCAAACTCAACCATGGCCAACACCAAAAACCTGTCGAAGGACACCAGGAAGAAAATTGTAGACCTGCACCAGGCTGGGAAGAGTGAATCTGCAATAGGCAAGCAGGTTGGTGTGAATAAATCAACTGTGGGAGCAATTGTAAGAAAATGGAAGACATACAAGACCATTGATAATCTCCCTCGATCTGGGATCTCATCCCGTAGGGTCAAAATAATCATGAGAACGGTGAGCAAAAATCCCAGAACTACACGGAGGGACCTGATGAATGACCTGCAGAGAGCTGGGACCAAAGTAACAAAGGCTACCATTAGTAACACACTACGCCGAGAGCGACTCAAATCCTGCAGTGCCAGGCATGTCCCCCTGCTTAAGCCAGTACATGTCCAGGCCCGTATGAAGTTTGCCAGAGAGCATATGGATGATCCAGAAGAGGATTGGGAGAATATCATGTGGTCAGATGAAACCAAAATGGAACTTTTTGGTAAAAACTCAACTCGTCGTGTTTGGAGGAAGAAGAATGCTGAGTTGCATCCCAAGAACACCATACCTACTGTGAAGCATGGGGGTGGAAACATAATGCTTTGGGGCTGTTTTTCTGCAAAGGGGACAGGACGACTGATCCGTGTTAAGGGAAGAATGAACAGGGCCATGTATAGTGAGATTTTAAGCCAAAACCTCCTTTCATCAGTGAGAGCATTGAAGATGGAACGTGGCTGGGTCTTCCAGCATGACAATGATCCCAAACACACCGCTCGGGCAACGAAGGAGTGGCTCCGTAAAAAGCATTTCAAGGTCCTGGAGTGGCCTAGCCAGTCTCCAGACCTCAACCCCATAGAAAATTTGTGGAGTCCGTGTTGCCCAGCGACAGCCCCAAAACATCACTGCTCTAGAGGAGATCTGCATGGAGGAATTGGCCAAAATACCAGCTACAGTGTGTGCAAACCTGGTGAAGACTTACAGGAAACGTTTGACCTCTGTCATTGCCAACAAAGGTTATGTTACAAAGTATTGAGTTGAACTTTTGTTATTGACCAAATGTATGACCAAATTCTTTAAAAATCCTACAGTGTGATTTCCTGGATTTTTTTTTCTCATTTTGTCTCTCATAGTTAAAGTGTACCTACGATAAAAATTACAGACCTCTCTCATCTTTCTAAGTAGGAGAACTTACACAATCAGTGGCTGACTAAATACTTTTTGGCCCCACTGTATATACAGTATTCTATATATTCTTACTGTAGAAAATCTAGAAAAAATAAATAAAAAACCAAGTTTTGGTAAATATTTAACAGTAGACAAATACACCACTTTTACTACCTTTTGCATGTACTACCAATGCATATATACATCGATCAGCCATAACATTAAAACCACCTCCTTGTTTCTACACTCACTGTCCATTTTTTCAGCTTCACTTACCATATAGAAGCACTTTGTAGTTCTACAATTACTGACTGTAGTCCATCTGTTTTTCTGCATGCTTTGTTAGCCCCCTTTCATGCTGTTCTTCAATGGTCAGGACTCTCCCAGAACCACTACAGAGTAGGTATTATTTAGGTGGTGGATCATTCTCAGCACTGCAGTGACACTGACATGGTGGTGGTGTGTTAGTGTGTGTTGTGCTGGTATGAGTGGATAAGACACAGCAATGCTGATAGAGTTTTTAAACACCTCACTGTCACTGCTGGACTGAGAATAGTCCACCAACCTAAAATAACCAACCAACAGCGCCCCATAGGCAGCATCTTGTGACCACTGGTGAAGGTCTAGAAGATGACCAACTCAAACAGCAGCAATAGATGAGCGATTTTCTCTGACTTTACATCTACAAGGTGGACCAACTAGGTAGGAGTGTCTAAGAGAGTGGACAGTGAGTGGACACGGTATTTAAAAACTCCAGCAGCACTGCTGTGTCAGATCCACTCATACCAGCACAACACACACTAACACACCACCACCATGTCAGTGTCACTGCAGTGCTGAAAATGATCCACCACCCAAATAATACCTGCTCTGTAGTGGTCCTGTGGGGGTCCTGACCATTAAACAACAGGGTGAAAGGGGCCTAAAAAAGTATGTAGAGAAATACGTAGATGGACTACAGTCAGTAACCGTAGAACAACAAAGTGCTTCTATATGGTAAGTGGAGCTGATAAAATGGACAGTGAGTGTAGAAACAACAAGGTGTACTACTACTACTAGGTGATCCACTACTAAATCTGACTAAATCCTAGTTCTACAGCAAGGCTCATTCTCTGAATATGGTTTGTTGTTGTAAGCTATTGAATAAGGCCAAATTGGACACATTTATTTTTTGTGTATTTGTTAATGTAACACAAATTTCTTTATAGTGTAATATCTACCACAACCTGTCTGATCAAACCAATACTACTACTAATAACAACAACAACAATAATAATAATAATAAATACATTACTATAATCCTAGGTGTGTAATAAATTGTGTATACATTTTTGTTTATACATTTTTCATTCTAATTTTGTAATAATAATTTTGCAATAATATCCTGAAAATGAAAATCATATCAAGCTCATATGTGCTGCATAAACTTATCCCTCTTAAAACCAATAATAAAAGCACCCCAGCCAATAATAAAAGCAAAATATTTCCTGCAGAGTACCACTGCATTGCAAAAATCCAATAATACTCTCTGTTCAAAGACACCACCTGGGATTGCTGGTATCAAAATTTCCAAAGAAAGATCCTGCTGATGTAGAATTCCTTCTTTGTATTTCATACCGTAATGAATTCCAGTACCGAGCAGGAACCTAATCCAAGATCGACAGTCTTCCTCTGGAATATCTGATATATAAGCTCCATGGACTGGAGTTTCATGAAGAGAGATCACTACTGACGGAATTTCTAGGAAATGCTGCAATAAAGTAAGACAGGGGAAGACAGGCAAGGCCAAGCTGAATAACCCTGTTTCCTGGAGTGAATAATATCATGAATTAATAACCCTGTTTCTATGATGAATTTACAGAGACAGCTCAGTGCAAAGACATGTTTCTTTTAATTATTGCACTTATACCTCACAGTACATGACCAGTCTTTATTTACCTCGGTTTTCAAATCCAATAAAAATAGGCAAGAAAAAGGATGCCAAGGTCTGTATTGGATAGGTATTCTGAAAGAGCTGAGGTAAGCTGTTACGCACTTGGTGTGGTGTGTGTGTTGTATGGCTTTCTTAAGCACTTTTGCATAGACATGCCTTCATATCAATTGTATTAAAAGATGACGTCTTGAAGGCAGCACATGTTGCTCTAAGATCTCAATGTAGTTTTCTGCATTAATGCTGCCATCACAGAATTGTAAATAACCTTTGCTAAAGACACTGACACGACCCCATACCATGACAGACCCTGGCTTTTGGACTTGTTGCTGATAACAGTCTGGATGGTCCTTTTTGTCTCCTGGAATGCTGATTCATCTGACCATAATATATGTTTCCACTGTGTGATGGTCCATCCTAGATGCCTCTGAGCCCAGAGAAGTCGACGCTACTTTGGGACATGGTTAACATAAGGCTTCATTTTGCACAGTGAAGTTTTAAGTAGCATTTGTGCATGTAACTCTGTATTGTAGTGCTTGACAAAGGTTTCCTAAAGTAATCCCTCACCCATGTGGTTATATCAGCTATTGTTGAGTGGTGGCTCTTGATGCAGTGCTGTCTGAGGGATCGAAGATCACAGGCGTTCAGCTTAAGCTTGCGCCCTTGCCCTTTGCACACTGAAATTCCTTCCGATTCCTTGAATCGTTTAATTATATAATGCACTGTAGAGGGAGAAATATGCAAATCCCTTCCAATCTTTATTTGAGGTACATTGTTTTTAAACATTTCAATTATTTTCTTACACATTTTTTGACAAACTGGAGATCCTCTGATCATCTTTGCTCATCAAAGACTCATCATCTGTTTGGAATCACATCATTATTTAGTTTTTTTACCTCATTACTAGCCCTAAATTGCCCCCGTCCCAACTTTTTTGGAATGTGTTGCAGGCCTGAAATGCAGGAATAGAGGTATATTAATAAATGAAATGAAGTTGAGCAGACAGAACATGAAACATCTTGGGTTCAAACTGTCTGCAATCAAATAAAAGTCAAAGTAAATGTAAGGAACACTGCATTTTTATTTTATTTGCATTTTCCATACTGTCCCAACATTCAACGTCTGATTTGGGGTTGTAGGTAGGTAGGAAGGTAGGTAGGTAGGTAGGTAGGTAGGTTTTTCAAATTTATTGATTAGCTTACCGGCTCATGTTTTAGGTGTTTGCTACCACATATTGCTTGAAAATCCTAGACAACTTCTGCCTGTGTGCATTTTGTCAATAAGGAATCAGTGAACTCCTTTATCAAGCAAAGGTGATGAACTACATGCTGAGACAGAGCTGCTTTCATGCATTAATCTGTGTCAAATCCATTTTAATTTGGCTTGTATTGATACCCTTCAGCACCCTGGCACTGTGTAAAAACAGCACACTAAACAAGTGGCCTTTTACACCGCCTGCTGCTATTTATCTTTCTGAAAAGGTCCTTTTATAATTGGAGGCCCCTTTCTTTGTTTTGCAGAAGAGCAGATATGTGGTCTATAGGAGACATACACACATAGAATTTGACACAAAGCCAATTAGTTGGGGAACATGGATGCAATGCAAGCAGTTAAAAGATGAATAACTCCGATACACTGCTGTTAACGCTTGATTCCACACCAAGTTCCTCATCGATAGTATTGACCGCAGACGTGCACTGGAACAAAAGAAAAGTAATTTCCACTGCAGCAGGGCTTCTCGTGTTACTCCTCGGAGACTCTATAAGGGAAGGATATGAATTGATGAAATGTGCTACCACTGTTCTTTCTCTCTGTCTCTCATAAATGTCATTCAACTCTTTTTGCGCATTAATCTCACAGAAATCTACTGGCTCAGAGACAAACATTCTCTGGGTCCTCTGGCTTGAGACCCACTGGATAAGGGGGTGGCACGGGTGCAAGAGAGAGTGAGGCCATTTTTCAGAAAGATGAGACTACAGCAGCGGGGGAACTAGTGGGAAAATATGAGGGGTATTATAATGTGGGTCCTTCCTGGCATTGCAGTCAAATCCGAAACAAGAAGCATGGAAACGGACCAACACAGGAAGAATTGCAACACTGCATGACCAGACAGCCGTTGTGAGAATAGTTCTTAATCAACCTAGCTGTCTGCAAGTGTTTTTATTTGGCAGCACTGTGGTATAAACAACAACCAGCAAAGCCATTTGTCAACCCAACATTTGATATATTATAAACAGTAATGGATAAGGGTATACTTGATACAGAAGACAGTCTTACATCATATCGCATACTCATCTGCCTCATAGAGAAATGGTAATGCTCAAGTTGGCATATTAAAGAATTACTGTAATTACCACATAGAAGCACTTTGTAGTTCAACAATTACTAACTGTAGTCCATCTGTTTCTCTACATGCTTTGTTAGCCCCCTTTCATGCTGTTTCTCAATGGTCAGGACCCCCCAGGACCACCACAGAACCACAGGTATTATTTAGATGGTGGATGATTCTCAGCACTGCACTGGTGGTGTGTTAGTGTGTGTTGTGCTGGTATGAGTGGATCTGACACAGCAGTGCTGCTGGAGTTTTTAAAATACTGTGTCCACTCACTGTCCACTCTATTAGATGCTCCTACCTAGTTGGTCCACCTTGTAGATGTAAAGTCAGAGACGATCGCTAATCTATTGCTGCTGTTTGAGTTGGTCATCTTCTAGACCAGGGGTGTCAAACTCATTTTCACCGAGGGCCACATCAGCATTATTGTGGCCCTCAAAGGGCCGATTGTAATGTATTCTGCTGTGATTACAGTCTGTTGTTTTTCTTGGAGGCTGAATTCCGCGTTTATATTGTACTCCTTTACCACAGACACAGCCTCATAACACAAGAGACGCACCGGTTTCTCTTCCTGAAGCACAAACTTGTTTTCATTTTCATTAAATTTCCTTCTGCTTAATTTTCTTACTTATCTTCTTGTAAATTTTGGGATTATGTGTAAATATTTCTTAACTTCATCTACTGGTGGGATGTGTCACTTTGCAGATCACAAAATCAGCATGCATTTTGAGAGATGCAGTTAATGTAGGATTTTACAGTGTATTTTAAGACAATTGTTCTGCCCTCACTAATAGTTTATCCCCCTTTCTCAGCTAGACAGACAGACAGACAGACAGCTTTCTTCAGAATACAGTCGGTTTTATTTGCTTCCCAGCTGTGTGATACACCGTGTGCACCAGAATAAAGTAAAAATACAAACAATAAAAATAATAAAGAACTTAATACAGTAAAAGCACACAGCTGTAGTCAAGTGTTACATCTGGTACAATATGAGATTTACCCAAACGTAAAATAGCGCTAACGAGTTAGCATTTTGTGTAAAGATACTAATTGCTATAGTAACGGTAACAATTGTATTTATTTACGGTAAATTTGTAACTAAAACGCTGTGATATACTCACTAAACATTTACAAACAACTGAGAATATAAACACCACTACTTACAGACGATGCTTTGATATTATATTGGTTTACATTACTACCCGCGTTCTTTTGCCGTAAAAGTCACATGGCTTCTCAGCGAAGGTCAAAGTTAGTTGCCATGACCACGATGTCAACGGTTGCCTCTTAAAGGCGTAGGTGTCCCATTCAATTATAAGTGCGTCTCTGTAACGACTCGAACCATCACAACAATCGTACAGTCGTTTAAGCTCTCGCGGGCCGTGAGTTTGACACCCCTGTTCTAGACCTTCATCAGTGGTCACAGGATGCTGCCCACCAAATGTTTTTGGTTGGTGGACTATTCTCAGTACAGCAGTGACAGTGAGGTGTTTAAAAACTCCATCAGCACTGCTGTGTCTGATCCACTCATACCAGCACAACACACAGGGTGTGTTCGAAAAGCTAGTGTGCTCTCTACATAGGCAGCATTTTACGTCATCCTGTGCGCGCTCCCGAGAAGGAGGCTGTTCGAAATCCTAGATGACTTAAAATCCTCACTTCTGAGGCATCTTCATATTTCAATGTTATTTTGGCTCAAGAACGAGTGAGCATCCGACGCTGCCTTAGTGATCAAGGCAACAGCGTTCATTGCGGGTCGGCTCTCACAGAAAAATAAACATTGCTGATGGGTCGGAGAAACGAATGGAGTTATTTTTAAACGTAAATAAAATATTACTGATTTTTAACTTGTATAAATTTGTGCCGAGTGTTTTTATTTGCAAGTTCGGGCTTGTCAGGAAATTTAATGGTTTTAATGGCGAGATGCTAAATGCTAAACGCGAAATGCTAAACCCGATGTTATCGCTATCTAAGTAGTGCGTTCGAATAACCTGCCTTTTAAGTCACTAACTTATTAGAATCCTCTCTACTCCCTAGGTTTTCGAACACACCCACACTGTGTCACTGCAGTGCTGAGAATAATCCACCACCTAAATAATACCTGCTCTGTAGTGGCCCTGGGAAAGTCCTGACCATTGAAGAAAAGCATAAAAGGGGGGTAACAAAGTATGCAGAAAAACAGATGGACTACAGTCAGTAATTGTAGAACTAAAAAGTGCTTCTGTATGGTAAGTGGAGCTAATAAAATGGACAGTGAGTGTAGAAACAAGGAGGTGGTTATAATGTTATGACTTATTGGTGTATAACTGAGCTAATGCTGCTTGAGCAAGATACCTGACAACAGTCACAACTTTAACAGTTGTAGTGTGTAATGTGGGTTACACTTGATAAAACACAATTTGATGAAAATCGAAGCAATTTGATGAATATTTTAAAAGCTTTTAAAGTTTAAAATATGCTTAATTTTTTCAATGTGCATCATGTGTATACTATTTAAATATGGAACAAAAATTTGTTTTTTGTTATTTATTAAAAGGTAAAAGTGTCAGTTTAACAGTTGTAGTGTGTAATGTGGGTTACACTTGATAAAACACAACTTTTGAAGCAATTCGTTAATTATTTTAAAAGCTATTGAAGTTTAAAATATGCTGAATTTTTTCTATGTGCATCATGTGTGTTATTTAATATATGGATTAAAAATACGTTTTTTTATTTATTAAAAGATAAAAATGTCAGTTTAACAGTTGTAGTGTGTAATGTGGGTTAAACTTGATACAATGCAACTGTTTTGAAGCAATTCGTTAATTATTTTAAAAGCTATTAAAGTTTAAAATATGCTGAATTTTTTCAATGTGCATCATGTGTAAATTATTTAATATATGGATTAAAAATACGTTTTTTATTTATTAAAAGGTAAAAGTGTCAGTTCAACAGTTGTAGTGTGTAATGTGGGTTAAACTTAATAAAATACAACTTGTATTAGAGCAATTTGTTAATTATTTTAAAAGCTATTGAAGTGTGTGCATCATGTGTATGCTTTTTAATATATGGAACAAAATCAGTTTTTTATTATTTATTAAAAGGTAAAAGTGTAAGCCGCTCAGGTGGCGCAGCGGTAAAAGACACGCGCTGCAACCAGAGCTGGATTTCGAAGGAGCGTCGTTTCGAATCCAGCTCTGCCTTCACGGTCGAGGCTGGGCGGCTATGGACAAACGATTGGCCTGTTGTCCGGGTGGGGGGCGGGACTTAAGACCGTAAGGGGATGCTCTCTCAGGAACGGGGCGGTTGCGCCCTCTGCTGGCTGGTTGGTGGCGCCTGTATGGAGACGGGAGGGGGTGTGGCGGAGTGTGTGATCCTCCGTGCACAGTACTCTGCCACGCTACACTCGTCAAGTGTGGGTGATAAGACGGTCGATTGGCTGTGCACGTTTCGGAGGAAGTGTGGAATGGCCTCGTCAGCCCCCAATCAGGAGCAGGAATCCGCACTAATGAGAGGATGATAGATGGGACGAAATTGGACGTGCTAAATTAAAAAAAATTAAAAAATTTAAAAAAAAAGGTAAAAGTGTCAGTTTAACAGTTGAAGTGTGTAATGTGGGTTAAAATTGATGTTTTGAAGCAATTTGTTAATTCTTTTAAAAGCTATTGAAGTTTAAAATATGTAGAATTTTTTTAATGGTAATCATGTGTATGCTATTTAAAATATGAAACAAAAAATCAGTTTTTTATTATTTATTAAAAGGTAAAAGTGTCAGTTTAACAGTTGTCGTGTGTAATGTAGTTTACTTTTGATAAAATAAAACTTGTTTTGAAGCAATTTGTTAATTATTTTAAAAGCTTTTGAAGTTTAAAATATGCTTAATTTTTTCAAAGTGCATCATGTATGCTATTTAATATTTGGATTAAAAATCTGTTTTTTTTAATTATTAAAAGGTAAAAGTGTCAGTTTAACAGTTGTAGTGTGCAAAGTGGGTTAGACTTGATAAAATACATTTCATTTTGATGCAATTTGATGTATATTTTAAAAGTTTTTGAAGTTTAAAATATGCTGAATTTTTTTAATGTGCATCATGTGTATGCTAATTAACATATGAAACAAAATGTGTATGTTTTTTAATATTTGAATTAAAAATCTGTTTTTTATTATTTATTAAAAGGTAAAAGTGTCAATTTAACAGTTGTAGTGTGTAATGTGGGTTAGACTTGATAAAATACATTTCATTTTGATGCAATTTGATGTATATTTTAAAAGTTTTTGAAGTTTAAAATATGCTGAATTTTTTTAATGTGCATCATGTGTATGCTAATTAACATATGAAACAAAAATCTGTTTTTATTATTTATTAAAAGGTAAAAGTGTCAGTTTAAAAGTTGTAGTGTGTAATGTGGTTTACACTTAATAAAATACAATACTACTTGTTTTAGAGCAATTTGATAAATATTTTAAAAGTTATTGAAGTTTAAAACATGCTGAATTATTTCAATGTGCATCATGTGTATGCTTTTTAATATATGGAACAAAAATCAGTTTTTTATTATTTATTAAAATGTAAAAGTGTCAGTTTAACGGTTGTAGTGTGTAATGTCGGTAACACTTGATAAAATATAACTTATTTTAGAGCAATTTGATAAATATTTTAAAAGCTTTTAAAGTTTAAAATATGCTGAATTTTTTCAACGTGCATCATGTGTATGCTATTTAATATATAGAACAAAAATCAGTTTTTTTATTATTTATTAAAAGGTAAAAGTGTCAGTATAACAGTTGTTGTGTGTAATGTGGGTTACACTTAATAAAATACAATTCGTTTTGAATGAATTTGATGACTATTTTAAAAGTTATTGAAGTTTAAAATATGCTGAATTTTTTCAACGTGCATCATGTGTATGCTATTTAATATATGGAACAAAAATCAGTTTTTTTATATTTATTAAAAGTGAAAAAAGTGTCAGTATAATAGTTGTAATGTGTATTGTGGGTTACACTTGATAAAATACAACTTGTTTTAGAGCAATTTGATAAATTTTTTAAAAGGGTTTGAAGTTTAAAATATGCTGAATTTTTTCAACGTGCATCATGTGTATGCTATTTAATATATGGAACAAAAATCAGTTTTTTTATATTTATTAAAAGTGAAAAAAGTGTCAGTGTAATAGTTGTAATGTGTATTGTGGGTTACACTTGATAAAATACAACTTGTTTTAGAGCAATTTGATAAATTTTTTAAAAGGGTTTGAAGTTTAAAATATGCTGAATTTTTTCAACGTGCATCATGTGTATGCTATTTAATATATGGAACAAAAATCAGTTTTTTAATATTTATTAAAAGTAAAAAAAAGTGTCAGTGTAATAGTTGTAATGTGTATTGTGGGTTACACTTGATAAAATACAACTTGTTTTAGAGCAATTTGATAAATTTTTTAAAAGGGTTTGAAGTTTAAAATATGCTGAATTTTTTCAACGTGCATCATGTGTATGCTATTTAATATATGGAACAAAAATCAGTTTTTTTATATTTATTAAAAGTAAAAAAAGTGTCAGTATAATAGTTGTAATGTGTAATGTGGGTTACACCTGATAAAATACAGTACTACTTGTTTTAGAGCAATTTGATAAATATTTTAAAAGTTATTGAAGTTTAAAACATGCTGAATTATTTCAATGTGCATCATGTGTATGCTTTTTAATATATGGAACAAAAATCAGTTTTTTATTATTTATTAAAATGTAAAAGTGTCAGTTTAACAGTTGTAGTGTGTAATGTCGGTAACACTTGATAAAATATAACTTGTTTTAGAGCAATTTGATAAATATTTTAAAAGCTTTTAAAGTTTAAAATATGCTGAATTTTTTCAACGTGCATCATGTGTATGCTATTTAATATATAGAACAAAAATCAGTTTTTTTATTATTTATTAAAAGGTAAAAGTGTCAGTATAACAGTTGTTGTGTGTAATGTGGGTTACACTTAATAATATACAATTCGTTTTGAATGAATTTGATGAATATTTTAAAAGCTATTGAAGTTGAAAATATGCCGAATTTTTTCAACGTGCATCATGTGTATGATATTTCATATATGGAACAAAAATCAGTTTTTTTATATTTATTAAAAGTGAAAAAAGTGTCAGTATAATAGTTGTAATGTGTATTGTGGGTTACACTTGATAAAATACAACTTGTTTTACAGCAATTTAATAAATATTTTAAAAGGATTTGAAGTTTAAAATATGCTGAATTATTTCAATGTGCATCATGTGTATGCTATTTAACATATGGAACGAAAATCAGTTTTTTATTATTTATTAAAATGTAAAAGTGTCAGTTTACCAGTTGTAGTGTGTAATGTGGGTTACACCTGATAAAATACAGTACAACTTGTTTTAGAGCAATTTGATGAATATTTTAAAAGTTATTGAAGTTTAAAACATGCTGAATTATTTCAATGTGCATCATGTGTATGCTTTTTAATATATGGAACAAAAATCAGTTTTTTAATATTTATTAAAAGTAAAAAAAAGTGTCAGTATAATAGTTGTAATGTGTAATGTGGGTTACACCTGATAAAATACAGTACAACTTGTTTTAGAGCAATTTGATGAATATTTTAAAAGTTATTGAAGTTTAAAACATGCTGAATTATTTCAATGTGCATCATGTGTATGCTTTTTAATATATGGAACAAAAATCAGTTTTTTATTATTTATTAAAATGTAAAAGTGTCAGTTTAACAGTTGTAGTGTGTAATGTTGGTAACACTTGATAAAATATTACTTGTTTTTGAGCAATTTCATAAATATTTTAAAAGCTTTTAAAGTTTAAAATATGCTGAATTTTTTCAACGTGCATCATGTGTATGCTATTTAATATATGGAACAAAAATCAGTTTTTTTATATTTATTAAAAGTGAAAAAAGTGTCAGTATAATAGTTGTAATGTGTATTGTGGGTTACACTTGATAAAATACAACTTGTTTTAGAGCAATTTGATAAATTTTTTAAAAGGGTTTGAAGTTTAAAATATGCTGAATTTTTTCAACGTGCATCATGTGTATGCTATTTAATATATGGAACAAAAATCAGTTTTTTAATATTTATTAAAAGTAAAAAAAAGTGTCAGTATAATAGTTGTAATGTGTAATGTGGGTTACACCTGATAAAATACAGTACAACTTGTTTTAGAGCAATTTGATAAATATTTTAAAAGCTTTTAAAGTTTAAAACATGCTGAATTATTTCAATGTGCATCATGTGTATGCTTTTTAATATATGGAACAAAAATCAGTTTTTTATTATTTATTAAAATGTAAAAGTGTCAGTTTAACAGTTGTAGTGTGTAATGTCGGTAACACTTGATAAAATATAACTTATTTTAGAGCAATTTGATAAATATTTTAAAAGCTTTTAAAGTTTAAAATATGCTGAATTTTTTCAACGTGCATCATGTGTATGCTATTTAATATATAGAACAAAAATCAGTTTTTTTATTATTTATTAAAAGGTAAAAGTGTCAGTATAACAGTTGTTGTGTGTAATGTGGGTTACACTTGATAAAATACAATTTGTTTTGAATGAATTTGATGAATATTTTAAAAGTTATTGAAGTTTAAAATATGCTGAATTTTTTCAACGTGCATCATGTGTATGCTATTTAATATATGGAACAAAAATCAGTTTTTTTATTATTTATTAAAAGTGAAAAAAGTGTCAGTATAATAGTTGTAATGTGTATTGTGGGTTACACTTGATAAAATACAACTTGTTTTAGAGCAATTTAATAAATATTTTAAAAGGGTTTGAAGTTTAAAATATGCTGAATTTTTTCAACGTGCATCATGTGTATGCTATTTAATATATGGAACAAAAATCAGTTTTTTTATATTTATTAAAAGTGAAAAAAGTGTCAGTATAATAGTTGTAATGTGTATTGTGGTTTACACTTGATAAAATACAACTTGTTTTAGAGCAATTTGATAAAATTTTTAAAAGGGTTTGAAGTTTAAAATATGCTGAATTTTTTCAACGTGCATCATGTGTATGCTATTTAATATATGGAACAAAAATCAGTTTTTTAATATTTATTAAAAGTAAAAAAAAGTGTCAGTATAATAGTTGTAATGTGTAATGTGGGTTACACCTGATAAAATACAGTACTACTTGTTTTAGAGCAATTTGATAAATATTTTAAAAGTATTGAAGTTTAAAACATGCTGAATTATTTCAATGTGCATCATGTGTATGCTTTTTAATATATGGAACAAAAATCAGTTTTTTATTATTTATTAAAATGCTAAAGTGTCAGTTTAACAGTTGTAGTGTGTAATGTCGGTAACACTTGATAAAATATAACTTGTTTTAGAGCAATTTGATAAATATTTTAAAAGCTTTTAAAGTTTAAAATATGCTGAATTTTTTCAACGTGCATCATGTGTATGCTATTTAATATATAGAACAAAAATCAGTTTTTTTATTATTTATTAAAAGGTAAAAGTGTCAGTATAACAGTTGTTGTGTGTAATGTGGGTTACACTTAATAAAATACAATTCGTTTTGAATGAATTTGATGAATATTTTAAAAGCTATTGAAGTTGAAAATATGCCGAATTTTTTCAACGTGCATCATGTGTATGATATTTAATATATGGAACAAAAATCAGTTTTTTTATATTTATTAAAAGTGAAAAAAGTGTCAGTATAATAGTTGTAATGCGTATTGTGGGTTACACTTGATAAAATACAACGTGTTTTAGAGCAATTTAATAAATATTTTAAAAGGGTTTGAAGTTTAAAATATGCTGAATTATTTCAATGTGCATCATGTGTATGCTATTTAACATATGGAATTAAAATCAGTTTTTTATTATTTATTAAAATGTAAAAGTGTCAGTTCACCAGTTGTAGTGTGTAATGTGGGTTACACTTGATAAAATACAACTTGTTTTAGAGCAATTAGATGAATATTTTAAAAGTTATTGAAGTTTAAAATATGCTGAATTTTTTCAATGTGCATTATGTGTGCTATTTAATATATGGAACAAAAATCAGTTTTTTTATTGTTTTTTTAAAAGGTAATAGTGTCAGCATAACAGTTGTAGTGTGTATTGTGGGTTACACTTGATAAAATACAATTTGTTTTTAGAGCAATATGATTAATATTTTAAAAGTTATTGAAGTTTAAAATATGCTTAATTTTTGCAATGTGCATCATGTGTGTTATTTAATATATGGAACAAAAATCAGTTTTTTTATTATTTATTTAAATGTAAAAGTGTCAGTTTAACAGTTGCAGTGTGTAATGTTGGTTACACTTGGTAACATCAAACTTGATATAGAGAAATTTGATAAAAATTTTAAAGCTATTGAAGTTTTTTTTTAGCTAAATAGTTGCAATGCTATTGAGGTTTTTGCTATGCTGTATATTTCAATGGTCATGAATAAAATCAGTTTTTTATTAGGTATTTAATGGTAAAAGTTTAAAAATAAAACTTGTAGTGTGTAATGTGGGTTACACTTGATGAAATAAAACATGTTTTAGAAAAATTTTATAAATATATTAAAAGCTATTGAAGTTTTTAAATTGCTAAATGCTTGCAATGCTATTGAGGTTTTTGCTATGCTGTATATTTCAATGGTATTAATGTCATGGATAAAATAAGTTTTTTAATGAAATGTTTAATGGTAAAAGTTTAAAATTAAAAATTATTGTGTGTAATGTGGGTTACACATGATAAAATAAAACATGTTTTAGAAAAAAGTGATAAATATTTTAAAAGCTATTGAAGTTTTTATTTTTCTAAATAGTTGCAGTGCTATTGAGGTTTTTCCTATGCTGTATATTTCAATTGTATAAATGTCATGGATTATGTTATAAAGTGTAACCCACATTACAAACTACAATTTTTATTTTTAAACTTTTACCATTAAATACCAAATAAAAAAACTGATTTTATCCATGACATTAAAAGGTAAAAGTTTAAAAATAAAAACTGTATTGTGTAATGTGGGTTACACTTGAAATTTTTTTATAAATATTTTAAAAGCTATTGAAGTTTTTAAATTGCTAAATACTTGCATTGCTTTTGAGGTTTTTGGTATACTGTATATTTCAATGGTATTAATGTCATGGATAAAATCAATTTTTTAATAGGTATTAAAAGGTAAAAGTTTAAAAACAAAAATTGTAGTGTGTAATGTGGGTTACACTTGATAAAATAAAACTTGTTTTAGAGAAATTTGATAAATATTTTAAAAGCTATTGAAGTTTTTAAATTGCTAAATACTTGCATTGCTTTTGAGGTTTTTGGTATACTGTATATTTCAATGGTATTAATGTCATGGATAAAATCAATTTTTTATTAGGTATTAAAAGGTAAAAGTTTAAAAATAAAAATTGTAGTGTGTAAAGTGGGTTACACTCGATAAAATAAAACTTGTTGTAAAATTTATTTATAAATATTTTAAAAGCTATTGAAGTTTTTAAATGCTAAATACTTGCATTGCTTTTGAGGTTTTTGGTATGCTGTATATTTCAATGGTATTAATGTCATGGATAAAATCAATTTTTTATGAAATGTTTAATGGTAAAAGTTTAAAATTAAAAATTATTGTGTGTAATGTGGGTTACACATGATAAAATAAAACATGTTTTAGAAAAAAATGATAAATATTTTAAAAGCTATTGAAGTTTTTATTTATCTAAATAGTTGCAGTGCTATTGAGGTTTTTCCTATGCTGTATATTTCAATTGTATAAATGTCATGGATTATGTTATAAAGTGTAACCCACATTACAAACTACAATTTTTATTTTTAAACTTTTACCATTAAATACCAAATAAAAAAACTGATTTTATCCATGACATTAAAAGGTAAAAGTTTAAAAATAAAAACTGTATTGTGTAATGTGGGTTACACTTGAAATTTTTTTATAAATATTTTAAAAGCTATTGAAGTTTTTAAATTGCTAAATACTTGCATTGCTTTTGAGGTTTTTGGTATACTGTATATTTCAATGGTATTAATGTCATGGATAAAATCAATTTTTTATTAGGTATTAAAAGGTAAAAGTTTAAAAACAAAAATTGTAGTGTGTAATGTGGGTTACACTTGATAAAATAAAACTTGTTTTAGAGAAATTTGATAAATATTTTAAAAGCTATTGAAGCTAAATACTTGCAATGCTATTGAGGTTTTGGATATGCTGTATTTGAATGGTATTAATATTGTGGATTAAAGCAGTTTTTTATTAAGTATTAAAAGGTAAAAGTTTAAAAATAAAAAATGTAGTGAGTTATGTGGGTTTTTCTTGATAAAATAAATCTTGTTTTAGCAAAATTTCATGAATTTTTTAACAGTTATTGAAGTTTTAAAATAGCTAAATACTTGCAATGCTATTGAGGTTTTGTCTATGCTGTATTTGAATGGTATTAATATCGTGGATAAAAGCAGTTTGTTATTAGGTATTAAAAGGTAAAAGTTTAAAAATAAAAAATTTAGTGTGTTATGTGGGTTTTTCTTGATAAAATGAATCTTGTTTCAGCAAAATTGTATGATTTTTTTAACAGTCCTTTAGTGGACTTTAGTGGACCTTGGAAGACCTTAGTGGACCTTGGTAGACTTAACTGGACCATGGTAGACCTTAGTGGACCTTGGTAGACCTTAGTGGACCTTGGTAGACTTTAGTGGACCTTGGTAGACCTTAGTGGACCTTAGTAGACCTTAGTGGACCTTGGTAGACTTAACTGGACCTTGGTAGACCTTAGTGGACCTTAGTGGACCTTGGTAGACCTTAGTGGACCTTGGTAGACCTTGGTAGACCTTGGTAGACCTTGGAATTCCTTAGTGGACCTTGGTAGACTTAACTGGACCTTGGTAGACCTAAGTAGACCTTAGTGGACCTTGGTAGACTTTAGTGGACCTTGGTAGACCTTAGTGGACCTTAGTGGACCTTGGTAGACCTTAGTGGACCTTGGTAGACCTTGGTAGACCTTGGTAGACCTTGGTAGTCCTTAGTGGACCTTGGTAGACTTAACTGGACCTTGGTAGACCTAAGTAGACCTTAGTGGACCTTGGTAGACTTTAGTGGACCTTGGTAGACCTTGGCAGACCTTAGTGGACCTTGGTAGACCTTAGTGGACCTTGGTAGACCTTGGTAGACCTTGGTAGACCTTGGTAGTCCTTAGTGGACCTTGGTAGACTTTAGTGGACCTTGGTAGACCTTAGTGGACCTTGGTAGACCTTAGTGAACCTTAGTAGACCTTAGTGGACCTTGGTAGACTTTAGTGGACCTTGGTAGACTTTAGTGGACCTTGGTAGACCTTAGTGGACCTTGGTAGACTTAACTGGACCTTGGCAGACCTTATTAGACCTTAGTGGACCATGGTAGACCTTAGTGGCTTTTGGTAGAGCTTAGTGGACCTTGGTAGGCCTTAGTGGACCTTGGTAGACTTTAGTGGACCTTGGTAGACTTAACTGGACCTTGGTAGACCTTAGTGGACCTTGGTAGACCTTAGTGGGATTTGGTAGACTTCAGTGGACCTTGGTAGACCTTAGTGGACCTTAATAGACTTAACTGGACCTTGGTAGACCTTAGTGGACCTGAGTGGACCTTGGTAGACCTGAGTGGACCTTGGTAGACCTTAGTGGACCTTGGTAGACTTTAGTGGACCTTGGTAGACCTTAGTGGACCTTGGTAGACCTTAGTGGACCTTGGTAGACTTAACTGGACCTTGGTAGACCTTAGTGGACCTTGGTTGACCTTGGTAGACCTTAGTGGACCTTGGTAGACCTTGGGAGACCTTAGTGGACCTTGGTAGACTTTATTGGACCTTGGTAGACCTTAGTGGACGTTGGAAGACTTTAGTGGACCTTGGTAGACCTTAGTGGACCTTGGTAGACTTTAGTGGACCTTGGTAGACCTTAGTGGACCTTGGTAGACTTAACTGGACCATGGTAGACCTTAGTGGACCTTGGTAGACCTTAGTGGACCTTGGTAGACTTTAGTGGACCTTGGTAGACCTTAGTGGACCTTAGTAGACCTTAGTGGACCTTGGTTGACTTAACTGGACCTTGGTAGACCTTAGTGGGCCTTAGAGGACCTTGGTAGACCTTAGTGGACCTTGGTAGACCTTAGTGGACCTTGGTAGACTTAACTGGACCTTGGTAGACCTAAGTAGACCTTAGTGGACCTTAGTAGACCTTAGTGGACCTTGGTAGACCTTAGTGGACCTTGGTAGACTTTAGTGGACCTTGGTAGACCTTGGCAGACCTTAGTGGACCTTGGTAGACCTTGGTGGACCTTGGTAGTCCTTAGTGGACCTTGGTAGACTTTAGTGAACCTTGGTAGACCTTAGTGGACCTTGGTAGACCTTAGTGGACCTTAGTAGACCTTAGTGGACCTTGGTAGACTTTAGTGGACCTTGGTAGAGCTTTGTGGACCTTGGTAGACCTTAGTGGACCTTGGTAGACTTTAGTGGACCTTGGTAGACCTTAGTGGACCTTGGTAGACTTAACTGGACCATGGTAGACCTTAGTGGACCTTGGTAGACCTTAGTGGACCTTGGTAGACTTTAGTGGACCTTGGTAGACCTTAGTGGACCTTAGTAGACCTTAGTGGACCTTGGTAGACTTAACTGGACCTTGGTAGACCTTAGTGGACCTTAGTGGACCTTGGTAGACCTTAGTGGACCTGGGTAGACCTTGGTAGACCTTGGTAGACCTTGGTAGTCCTTAGTGGACCTTGGTAGACTTAACTGGACCTTGGTAGACCTAAGTAGACCTTAGTGGACCTTGGTAGACTTTAGTGGACCTTGGTAGACCTTGGCAGACCTTAGTGGACCTTGGTAGACCTTAGTGGACCTTGGTAGACCTTGGTAGACCTTGGTAGACCTTGGTAGTCCTTAGTGGACCTTGGTAGACTTTAGTGGACCTTGGTAGACCTTAGTGGACCTTGGTAGACCTTAGTAAACCTTAGTAGACCTTAGTGGACCTTGGTAGACTTTAGTGGACCTTGGTAGACCTTTGTGGACCTTGGTAGACCTTAGTGGACCTTGGTAGACTTTAGTGGACCTTGGTAGACCTTAGTGGACCTTGGTAGACTTAACTGGACCTTGGCAGACCTTATTAGACCTTAGTGGACCATGGTAGACCTTAGTGGCTTTTGGTAGAGCTTAGTGGACCTTGGTAGGCCTTAGTGGACCTTGGTAGACTTTAGTGGACCTTGGTAGACTTAACTGGACCTTGGTAGACCTTAGTGGACCTTGGTAAACCTTAGTGGGATTTGGTAGACTTCAGTGGACCTTGGTAGACCTTAGTGGACCTTGATAGACTTAACTGGACCTTGGTAGACCTTAGTGGACCTGAGTGGACCTTGGTAGACCTGAGTGGACCTTGGTAGACCTTAGTGGACCTTGGTAGACTTTAGTGGACCTTGGTAGACCTTAGTGGACCTTGGTAGACCTTAGTGGACCTTGGTAGACTTAACTGGACCTTGGTAGACCTTAGTGGACCTTGGTTGACCTTGGTAGACCTTAGTGGACCTTGGTAGACCTTGGGAGACCTTAGTGGACCTTGGTAGACTTTATTGGACCTTGGTAGACCTTAGTGGACGTTGGAAGACTTTAGTGGACCTTGGTAGACCTTAGTGGACCTTGGTAGACTTTAGTGGACCTTGGTAGACCTTAGTGGACCTTGGTAGACTTAACTGGACCATGGTAGACCTTAGTGGACCTTGGTAGACTTTAGTGGACCTTAGTAGACCTTAGTGGACCTTGGTTGACTTAACTGGACCTTGGTAGACCTTAGTGGGCCTTAGAGGACCTTGGTAGACCTTAGTGGACCTTGGTAGACCTAAGTGGACCTTGGTAGACTTAACTGGACCTTGGTAGACCTAAGTAGACCTTAGTGGACCTTAGTAGACCTTAGTGGACCTTGGTAGACCTTAGTGTACCTTGGTAGACTTTAGTGGACCTTGGTAGACCTTGGCAGACCTTAGTGGACCTTGGTAGACCTTGGTGGACCTTGGTAGTCCTTAGTGGACCTTGGTAGACTTTAGTGGACCTTGGTAGACCTTAGTGGACCTTGGTAGACCTTAGTGGACCTTAGTAGACCTTAGTGGACCTTGGTAGACTTTAGTGGACCTTGGTAGAGCTTTGTGGACCTTGGTAGACCTTAGTGGACCTTGGTAGACTTTAATGGACCTTGGTAGACCTTAGTGGACCTTGGTAGACTTAACTGGACCTTGGTAGACCTTAGTGGACCATGGTAGACTTAACTGGACCTTGGTAGACCTTATTAGACCTTAGTGGACCATGGTAGAACTTTGTGGCTTTTGATTTAGCTTAGTGAACCTTGGTAGACCTTAGTGGACCTTGGTAGACTCTAGTGGACCTTGGTAGACTTAACTGGACCTTGGTAGACCTTATTGGACCTTGGTAGACCTTAGTGGACCTTGGTAGACTTTAGTGGACCTTGGTAGACCTTAGTGGACCTTGGAAGACCTTTGTGGACCTTGGTAGACCTTCGTGGACCTTGGTAGACTTAACTGGACCTTGATAGACCTTAGTGGACCTTGGTAGACCTTGGTAGACCTTAGTGGACCTTGGTAGACCTTGGTAGACCTTAGTGGACCTTGGTAGACTTTAGAAGACCTTGGTAGACCTTGGTAGACCTTAGTGGACCTTGGTAGACATTAGTGGACCTTGGTAGACCTTAGTGGACCTTGGTAGACATTAGTGGACCTTGGTAGACCTTAGTGGACCTTGGAAGACTTTAGTGGACCTTGACACTTAACCTTGGAACTTGGACTTAACAGGTTTTGAAGTTTTAAAATAGCTAAATACTTGCAAGGCTGTTGAGGTTTTGGCTATGCTGTATTTGAATCGTATTAATATCGTGGATAAAAGCAGTTTTTTATTAGATATTAAAAGGTAAAAGTTTAAAAATAAAAAATGTAGTGAGTTATGTGGGTTTTTCTTGATAAATTAAATCTTGTTTTAGATAAATTTTATAAATAAATTAAAAGCTATTGAACTTTTAAAATAGCTAAATACTTGCAATGCTATTGAGGTTTTGGCTATGCTGTATTTGAATGGTATTAATATCGTGGATAAAAGCAGTTTTTTATTAGATATTAAAAGGTAAAAGTTTAAAAATAAAAAATGTAGTGAGTTATGTGGGTTTTTCTTGATAAATTAAATCTTGTTTTAGATAAATTTTATAAATAATTTAAAAGCTAATGAAGTTTTAAAATTGCTAAATACTTGCAATGCTATTGTTTTGGCAATGCTGTATTTGAATGGTATTAATATTGTAGATAAAAGCAGTTTTTTATTAAGTATTAAAAGGTAAAAGTTTAAAAATGAAAAGTGTAGTTTGTTATGTGGGTTTTTCTTGATAAAATAAATCTTGTTTTAGCAAAATTTCATGATTTTTTTAACAGTTATTGAAGTTTTAAAATAGCTAAATACTTGCAATGCTATTGAGGTTTTGTCTATGCTGTATTTGAATGGTATTAATATCGTGGATAAAAGCAGTTTGTTATTAGGTATTAAAAGGTAAAATTTTAAAAATAAAAAATTTAGTGTGTTATGTGGGTTTTTCTTGATAAAATGAATCTTGTTTCAGCAAAATTGTATGATTTTTTACAGTCCTTTAGTGGACTTTAGTGGACCTTGGAAGACCTTAGTGGACCTTGGTAGACTTAACTGGACCATGGTAGACCTTAGTGGACCATGGTAGACCTTAGTGGACCTTGGTAGACCTTAGTGGACCTTGGTAGACCTTAGTGGACCTTGGTAGACTTTAGTGGACCTTGGTAGACCTTAGTGGACCTTAGTAGACCTTAGTGGACCTTGGTAGACTTAACTGGACCTTGGTAGACCTTAGTGGACCTTAGTGGACCTTGGTAGACCTTAGTGGACCTTGGTAGACCTTGGTAGACCTTGGTAGACCTTGGTAGTCCTTAGTGGACCTTGGTAGACTTAAATGGACCTTGGTAGACCTAAGTAAACCTTAGTGGACCCCTGTAGACTTTAGTGGACCTTGGAAGACCTTGGCAGACCTAAGTGGACCTTGGTAGACCTTAGTGGACCTTGGTAGACCTTGGTAGACCTTGGTAGACCTTGGTAGTCCTTAGTGGACCTTGGTAGACTTTAGTGGACCTTGGTAGACCTTAGTGGACCTTGGTAGACCTTAGTGAACCTTAGTAGACCTTAGTGGACCTTGGTAGACTTTAGTGGACCTTGGTAGACCTTTGTGGACCTTGGTAGACCTTAGTGGACCTTGGTAGACTTTAGTGGACCTTGGTAGACCTTAGTGGACCTTGGTAGACTTAACTGGACCTTGGCAGACCTTATTAGACCTTAGTGGACCATGGTAGACCTTAGTTGCTTTTGGTAGAGCTTAGTGGACCTTGGTAGGCCTTAGTGGACCTTGGTAGACTTTAGTGGACCTTGGTAGACTTAACTGGACCTTGGTAGACCTTAGTGGACCTTGGTAGACCTTAGTGGGATTTGGTAGACTTCAGTGGACCTTGGTAGACCTTAGTGGACCTTGATAGACTTAACTGGACCTTGGTAGACCTTAGTGGACCTGAGTGGACCTTGGTAGACCTGAGTGGACCTTGGTAGACTTTAGTGGACCTTGGTAGACCTTAGTGGACCTTGGTAGACCTTAGTGGACCTTGGTAGACTTAACTGGACCTTGGTAGACCTTAGTGGACCTTGGTTGACCTTGGTAGACCTTAGTGGACCTTGGTAGACCTTGGTAGACCTTAGTGGACCTTGGTAGACTTTATTGGACCTTGGTAGACCTTAGTGGACGTTGGAAGACTTTATTGGACCTTGGTAGACCTTAGTGGACCTTGGTAGACTTTAGTGGACCTTGGTAGACCTTAGTGGACCTTGGTAGACTTAACTGGACCATGGTAGACCTTAGTGGACCTTGGTAGACCTTTTGGACCTTGGTAGACTTTAGTGGACCTTGGTAGACCTTAGTGGACCTTAGTGGGCCTTAGTGGACCTTGGTAGACCTTAGTGGACCTTGGTAGACCTTAGTGGACCTTGGTAGACTTAACTGGACCTTGGTAGACCTAAGTAGACCTTAGTGGACCTTAGTAGACCTTAGTGGACCTTGGTAGACCTTAGTAGACCTTAGTGGACCTTGGTAGACTTTAGTGGACCTTGGTAGACCTTGGCAGACCTTAGTGGACCTTGGTATACCTTGGTAGTCCTTAGTGGACCTTGGTAGACTTTAGTGGACCTTGGTAGACCTTAGTGGACCTTGGTAGACCTTAGTGGACCTTAGTAGACCTTAGTGGACCTTGGTAGACTGTAGTGGACCTTTGTAGAGCTTTGTGGACCTTGGTAGACCTTAGTGGACCTTGGTAGACTTTAGTGGACCTTGGTAGACCTTAGTGGACCTTGGTAGACTTAACTGGACCTTGGTAGACCTTAGTGGACCATGGTAGACCTTAGTGGACCATGGTAGACTTAACTGGACCTTGGTAGACCTTATTAGACCTTAGTGAACCATGGTAGAACTTTGTGGCTTTTGATTTAGCTTAGTGGACCTTGGTAGTCCTTAGTGGACCTTGGTAGACTCTAGTGGACCTTGGTAGACTTAACTGGACCTTGGTAGACCTTATTGGACCTTGGTAGACCTTAGTGGACCTTGGTAGACTTTAGTGGACCTTGGTAGACCTTAGTGGACCTTGGTAGACCTTGGTAGACCTTTGTGGACCTTGGTGGACCTTTGTGGACCTTGGTAGACTTAACTGGACCTTGGTAGACCTTGGTAGACCTTGGTAGACCTTAGTGGACCTTGGTAGACCTTGGTAGACCTTAGTGGACCTTGGTAGACTTTAGAAGACCTTGGTAGACCTTGGTAGACCTTAGTGGACCTTGGTAGACATTAGTGGACCTTGGTAGACCTTAGTGGACCTTGGTAGACATTAGTGGACCTTGGTAGACCTTAGTGGACCTTGGAAGACTTTAGTGGACCTTGACACTTAACCTTGGAACTTGGACTTAACAGGTTTTGAAGTTTTAAAATAGCTAAATACTTGCAAGGCTGTTGAGGTTTTGGCTATGCTGTATTTGAATCGTATTAATATCGTGGATAAAAGCAGTTTTTTATTAGATATTAAAAGGTAAAAGTTTAAAAATAAAAAATGTAGTGAGTTATGTGGGTTTTTCTTGATAAATTAAATCTTGTTTTAGATAAATTTTATAAATATTTAAAAGCTAATGAAGTTTTAAAATTGCTAAATACTTGCAATGCTATTGAGGTTTTGGCAATGCTGTATTTGAATGGTATTAATATTGTGGATAAAAGCAGTTTTTTATTAAGTATTAAAAGGTAAAAGTTTAAAAATGAAAAGTGTAGTTTGTTATGTGGGTTTTTCTTGATAAAATAAATCTTGTTTTAGCAAAATTTCATGAATTTTTTAACAGTTATTGAAGTTTTAAAATAGCTAAATACTTGCAATGCTATTGAGGTTTTGTCTATGCTGTATTTGAATGGTATTAATATCGTGGATAAAAGCAGTTTGTTATTAGGTATTAAAAGGTAAAAGTTTAAAAATAAAAAATGTAGTGTGTTATGTGGGTTTTTCTTGATAAAATAAATCTTGTTTCAGCAAAATTGTATGATTTTTTTTAACAGTCCTTTAGTGGACTTTAGTGGACCTTGGAAGACCTTAGTGGACCTTGATAGACTTAACTGGACCATGGTAGACCTTAGTGGACCTTGGTAGACCTTAGTGGACCTTGGTAGACTTTAGTGGACCTTGGTAGACCTTAGTGGACCTTAGTAGACCTTAGTGGACCTTGGTAGACTTAACTGGACCTTGGTAGACCTAAGTAGACCTTAGTGGACCTTAGTAGACCTTAGTGGACCTAGGTAGACCTTAGTGGACCTTGGTAGACTTTAGTGGACCTTGGTAGACTTTGGCAGACCTTAGTGGACCTTGGTAGACCTTAGTGGACCTTGTTAGACCTTGGTAGACCTTGGTAGACCTTGGTAGTCCTTAGTGGACCTTGGTAGACTTTAGTGGACCTTGGTAGACCTTAGTGGACCTTGGTAGACCTTAGTGGACCTTAGTAGAACTTAGTGGACCTTGGTAGACTTTAGTGGACCTTGGTAGACCTTTGTGGACCTTGGTAGACCTTAGTGGACCTTGGTAGACTTTAGTGGACCTTGGTAGACCTTAGTGGACCTTGGTAGACTTAACTGGACCTTGGTAGACCTTATTAGACCTTAGTGGACCATGGTAGACCTTAGTGGCTTTTGGTAGAGCTTAGTGGACCTTGGTAGACCTTAGTGGACCTTGGTAGACTTTAGTGGACCTTGGTAGACTTAACTGGACCTTGGTAGTCCTTAGTGGACCTTGGTAGACTTAACTGGACCTTGGTAGACCTAAGTAGACCTTAGTGGACCTTAGTAGACCTTAGTGGACCTTGGTAGACTTTAGTGGACCTTGGTAGACCTTGGCAGACCTTAGTGGACCTTGGTAGACCTTAGTGGACCTTGGTAGACCTTGGTAGACCTTGGTAGACCTTGGTAGACCTTGGTAGTCCTTAGTGGACCTTGGTAGACTTTAGTGGACCTTGGTAGACCTTAGTGGACCTTGGTAGACCTTAGTGGACCTTAGTAGAACTTAGTGGACCTTGGTAGACTTTAGTGGACCTTGGTAGACCTTTGTGGACCTTGGTAGACCTTAGTGGACCTTGGTAGACTTTAGTGGACCTTGGTAGACCTTAGTGGACCTTGGTAGACTTTAGTGGACCTTGGTAGACTTAACTGGACCTTGGTAGACCTTATTAGACCTTAGTGGACCATGGTAGACCTTAGTGGCTTTTGGTAGAGCTTAGTGGACCTTGGTAGACCTTGGTAGACCTTAGTGGACCTTGGTAGACCTTAGTGGACCTTGGTAGACCTTAGTGGACCTTGAAAGACCTTGGTAGACCTTGGTAGACCTTGGTAGACCTTGGTAGTCCTTAGTGGACCTTGGTAGACTTTAGTGGACCTTTGTAGACATAAGTGGACCTTGGTAGACCTTAGTGGACCTTAGTAGACCTTAGTGGACCTTGGTAGACTTTAGTGGACCTTGGTAGACCTTTGTGGACCTTGGTAGACCCTAGTGGACCTTGGTAGACTTTAGTGGACCTTGGTAGACCTAACTGGACCTTGGTAGACCTTAGTGGACCTTGGTAGACTTAACTGGACCTTGGTAGACCTAAGTAGACCTTAGTGGACCTTAGTAGACCTTAGTGGACCTTGGTAGACTTTAGTGGACCTTGGTAGACCTTGGCAGACCTTAGTGGACCTTGGTAGACCTTAGTGGACCTTGGTAGACCTTGGTAGACCTTGGTAGACCTTGGTAGACCTTGGTAGTCCTTAGTGGACCTTGGTAGACTTTAGTGGACCTTGGTAGACCTTAGTGGACCTTGGTAGACCTTAGTGGACCTTAGTAGAACTTAGTGGACCTTGGTAGACTTTAGTGGACCTTGGTAGACCTTTGTGGACCTTGGTAGACCTTAGTGGACCTTGGTAGACTTTAGTGGACCTTGGTAGACCTTAGTGGACCTTGGTAGACTTTAGTGGACCTTGGTAGACTTAACTGGACCTTGGTAGACCTTATTAGACCTTAGTGGACCATGGTAGACCTTAGTGGCTTTTGGTAGAGCTTAGTGGACCTTGGTAGACCTTGGTAGACCTTAGTGGACCTTGGTAGACCTTAGTGGACCTTGGTAGACCTTAGTGGACCTTGAAAGACCTTGGTAGACCTTGGTAGACCTTGGTAGACCTTGGTAGTCCTTAGTGGACCTTGGTATACTTTAGTGGACCTTTGTAGACATAAGTGGACCTTGGTAGACCTTAGTGGACCTTAGTAGACCTTAGTGGACCTTGGTAGACTTTAGTGGACCTTGGTAGACCTTTGTGGACCTTGGTAGACCCTAGTGGACCTTGGTAGACTTTAGTGGACCTTGGTAGACCTAACTGGACCTTGGTAGACCTTAGTGGACCTTGGTAGACTTAACTGGACCTTGGTAGACCTTATTAGACCTTAGTGGACCATGGTAGACCTTAGTGGCTTTTGGTAGAGCTTAGTGGACCTTGGTAGACCTTAGTGGACCTTGGTAGACTTAACTTGACCTTGGTAGACCTTAGTGGACCTTGGTAGACCTTAGTGGACCTTGGTAGACCTTAGTGGACCTTGGTAGACTTTAGTGGACCTTGGTAGACCTTAGTGGACCTTGGTAGACCTTAGTGGACCTTGGTAGACTTTAGTGGACCTTGGTAGACTTAACTGGACCTTGGTAGACCTAAGTGGACCTTAGTGGACCATGGTAGACCTTAGTGGCTTTTGGTAGAGCTTAGTGGACCTTGGTAGACCTTAGTGGACCTTGGTAGACTTTAGTGGACCTTGGTAGACTTAACTGGACCTTGGTAGTCCTTAGTGGACCTTGGTAGACTTAACTGGACCTTGGTAGACCTAAGTAGACCTTAGTGGACCTTAGTAGACCTTAGTGGACCTTGGTAGTCCTTAGTGGACCTTGGTAGACTTTAGTGGACCTTTGTAGACATAAGTGGACCTTGGTAGACCTTAGTGGACCTTAGTAGACCTTAGTGGACCTTGGTAGACTTTAGTGGACCTTGGTAGACCTAACTGGACCTTGGTAGACCTTAGTGGACCTTGGTAGACTTAACTGGACCTTGGTAGACCTTATTAGACCTTAGTGGACCATGGCAGACCTTAGTGGCTTTTGGTAGAGCTTAGTGGACGTTGGTAGACCTTAGTGGACCTTGGTAGACTTAACTGGACCTTGGTAGACCTTAGTGGACCTTGGTAGACTCTAGTGGACCTTGGAAGACTTAACTGGACCTTGGTAGACCTTAGTGGACCTTGGTAGACCTTAGTGGACCTTGGTAGACTTTAGTGGACCTTGGTAGACCTTAGTGGACCTTGGTAGACTTAACTGGAGCTTGGTAGACCTTAGTGGACCTTGGTAGACCTTAGTGGACCTTGGTAGACCTGAGTGGACCTTGGTAGACCTGAGTGGACCTTGGTAGACCTTAGTGGACCTTGGTAGACTTTAGTGGACCTTGGTAGACCTTAGTGGACCTTGGTAGACCTTAGTGGATCTTGGTAGACTTAACTGGACCTTGGTAGACCTTAGTGGACCTTGGTAGACCTTAGTGGACCTTGGTAGACCTTAGTGGACCTTGGTAGACCTTAGTGGACCTTGGAAGACCTTGGTAGACCTTGGTAGACCTTGGTAGTCCTTAGTGGACCTTGGTAGACTTTAGTGGACCTTTGTAGACATAAGTGGACCTTGGTAGACCTTAGTGGACCTTAGTAGACCTTAGTGGACCTTGGTAGACTTTAGTGGACCTTTGTAGACCTTTGTGGACCTTGGTAGACCCTAGTGGACCTTGGTAGACTTTAGTGGACCTTGGTAGACCTAACTGGACCTTGGTAGACCTTAGTGGACCTTGGTAGACTTAACTGGACCTTGGTAGACCTTATTAGACCTTAGTGGACCATGGCAGACCTTAGTGGCTGTTGGTAGAGCTTAGTGGACCTTGGTAGACCTTAGTGGACCTTGGTAGACTTAACTGGACCTTGGTAGACCTTAGTGGACCTTGGTAGACCTTAGTGGAACTTGGTAGACCTTAGTGGACCTTGGTAGACTTTAGTGGACCTTGGTAGACCTTAGTGGACCTTGGTAGACTTAACTGGACCTTGGTAGACCTTAGTGGACCTTGGTAGACCTTAGTGGACCTTGGTAAACCTTAGTGGACCTTGGTAGACTTAACTGGACCTTGGTAGACCTTAGTGGACCTTGGTAGACCTTAGTGGACCTTGGTAGACCTTAGTGGACCTTGGTAGACTTAACTGGACCTTGGTAGACCTTCGTGGACCTTGGTAGACCTTAGTGGACCTTGGTAGACTTTAGTGGTCTTGGTAGACCTTCGTGGACCTTGGTAGACTTAACTGGACCTTGGTAGACCTTAGTGGACCTTGGTAGACCTTAGTGGACCTTGGTAGACCTTGGTAGACCTTAGTGGACCTTGGTAGACTTTAGAAGACCTTGGTAGACCTTGTTAGACCTTAGTGGACCTTGGTAGACATTAGTGGACCTTGGTAGACCTTAGTGGACCTTGGTAGACATTAGTGGACCTTGGTAGACCTTAGTGGACCTTGGTAGACCTTAGTGGACCTTGGTAGACTTAACTGGACCTTGGTAGACCTTATTAGACCTTAGTGGACCATGGCAGACCTTAGTGGCTGTTGGTAGAGCTTAGTGGACCTTGGTAGACCTTAGTGGACCTTGGTAGACTTAACTGGACCTTGGTAGACCTTAGTGGACCTTGGTAGACCTTAGTGGACCTTGGTAGACCTTAGTGGACCTTGGTAGACTTTAGTGGACCTTGGTAGACCTTAGTGGACCTTGGTAGACTTAACTGGACCTTGGTAGACCTTAGTGGACCTTGGTAGACCTTAGTGGACCTTGGTAAACCTTAGTGGACCTTGGTAGACTTAACTGGACCTTGGTAGACCTTAGTGGACCTTGGTAGACCTTAGTGGACCTTGGTAGACCTTAGTGGACCTTGGTAGACTTAACTGGACCTTGGTAGACCTTCGTGGACCTTGGTAAACCTTAGTGGACCTTGGTAGACTTTAGTGGTCTTGGTAGACCTTCGTGGACCTTGGTAGACCTAACTGGACCTTGGTAGACCTTAGTGGACCTTGGTAGACCTTAGTTGACCTTGGTAGACTTTAGTGGACCTTGGTAGACCTTAGTGGACCTTGGTAGACTTAACTGGAGCTTGGTAGACCTTAGTGGACCTGAGTGGACCTTGGTAGACCTGAGTGGACCTTGGTAGACCTTAGTGGACCTTGGTTGACCTTAGTGGACCTTGGAAGACCTTGGTAGACCTTGGTAGACCTTGGTAGTCCTTAGTGGACCTTGGTAGACTTTAGTGGACCTTTGTAGACATAAGTGGACCTTGGTAGACCTTAGTGGACCTTAGTAGACCTTAGTGGACCTTGGTAGACTTTAGTGGACCTTGGTAGACCTTTGTGGACCTTGGTAGACCCTAGTGGACCTTGGTAGACTTTAGTGGACCTTGGTAGACCTAACTGGACCTTGGTAGACCTTAGTGGACCTTGGTAGACTTAACTGGACCTTGGTAGACCTTATTAGACCTTAGTGGCTTTTGGTAGAGCTTAGTGGACCTTGGTAGACCTTAGTGGACCTTGGTAGACTTAACTGGACCTTGGTAGACCTTAGTGGACCTTGGTAGACCTTATTGGACCTTTGATAGACCTTAGTGGACCTTGGTAGACTTTAGTGGACCTTTGTAGACCTTAGTGGACCTTGGTAGACCTTAGTGGACCTTGGTAGAATTTAGTGGACCTTGGTAGACCTTAGTGGACCTTGGTAGACTTAACTGGACCTTGGTAGACCTTAGTGGACCTTGGTAGACCTTAGTGGACCTTGGTAAACCTTAGTGGACCTTGGTAGACTTAACTGGACCTTGGTAGACCTTAGTGGACCTTGGTAGACCTTAGTGGACCTTGGTAGACTTAACTGGACCTTGGTAGACCTTAGTGGACCTTGGTAGACCTTAGTGGACCTTGGTAGACTTTAGTGGACCTTGGTAGACCTTAGTGGACCTTGGTAGACTTAACTTGACCTTGGTAGACCTTAGTGGACCTGAGTGGACCTTGGTAGACCTGAGTGGACCTTGGTTGACATTAGTGGACCTTGGTAGACTTTAGTGGACCTTGGTAGACCTTAGTGGACCTTGGTAGACCTTAGTGGACCTTGGTTGACCTTCGTGGACCTTGGTAGACTTAACTGGACCTTGGTAGACCTTAGTGGACCTTGGTAGACCTTGGTAGACCTTAGTGGACCTTGGTAGACCTTGGTAGACCTTAGTGGACCTTGGTAGACTTTAGAAGACCTTGGTAGACCTTGGTAGACCTTAGTGGACCTTGGTAGACATTAGTGGACCTTGGTAGACCTTAGTGGACCTTGGAAGACTTTAGTGGACCTTGACACTTAACCTTGGACCTTGGACTTAACAGTTATTGAAGTTTTAAAATAGCTAAATACTTGCAAGGCTGTTGAGGTTTTGGCTATGCTGTATTTGAATCGTATTAATATCGTGGATAAAAGCAGTTTGTTATTAGGTATTAAAAGGTAAAAGTTTAAAAATAAAAAATGTAGTGTGTTATGTGGGTTTTTCTTGATAAAATAAATCTTGTTTCAGCAAAATTTCATGAATTATTTTACAGTTATTGAAGTTTTAAAATAGCTAAATACTTGCAATGCTATTGAGGTTTTGTCTATGCTGTATTTGAATGGTATTAATATCGTGGATAAAAGCAGTTTGTTATTAGGTATTAAAAGGTAAAAGTTTAAAAATAAAAAATGTAGTGTGTTATGTGGGTTTTTCTTGATAAAATGAATCTTGTTTCAGCAAAATTTTATGATTTTTTTAACAGTCCTTTAGTGGACTTTAGTGGACCTTGGAAGACCTTAGCGGACCTTGGTAGACTTAACTGGACCATGGTAGACCTTAGTGGACCTTGGTAGACCTTAGTGGACCTTGGTAGACCTTAGTGGACCTTGGTAGACTTTAGTGGACCTTGGTAGACCTTAGTGGACCTTAGTAGACCTTAGTGGACCTTGGTAGACTTAACTGGACCTTGGTAGACCTTAGTGGACCTTAGTGGACCTTGGTAGACCTTAGTGGACCTTGGTAGACCTTAGTGGACCTTGGTAGACCTTGGTAGACCTTGGTAGACCTTGGTAGTCCTTAGTGGACCTTGGTAGACTTAACTGGACCTTGGTAGACCTAAGTAGACCTTAGTGGACCTTAGTAGACCTTAGTGGACCTTGGTAGACCTTAGTGGACCTTGGTAGACTTTAGTGGACCTTGGTATACCTTGGCAGACCTTAGTGGACCTTGGTAGACCTTAGTGGACCTTGGTAGACCTTGGTAGACCTTGGTAAGTCCTTAGTGGACCTTGGTAGACTTTAGTGGACCTTGGTAGACTTTAGAAGACCTTGGTAGACCTTGGTAGACCTTAGTGGACCTTGGTAGACATTAGTTGACCTTGGTAGACCTTAGTGGACCTTGGAAGACTTTAGTGGACCTTGACACTTAACCTTGGACCTTGGACTTAACAGTTATTGAAGTTTTAAAATAGCTAAATACTTGCAAGGCTGTTGAGGTTTTGGCTATGCTGTATTTGAATCGTATTAATATCGTGAATAAAAGCAGTTTGTTATTAGGTATTCAAAGGTAAAAGTTTAAAAATAAAAAATTTAGTGTGTTATGTGGGTTTTTCTTGATAAAATGAATCTTGTTTCAGCAAAATTGTATGATTTTTTTAACAGTCCTTTAGTGGACTTTAGTGGACCTTGGAAGACCTTAGTGGACCTTGGTAGACTTAACTGGACCATGGTAGACCTTAGTGGACCTTGGTAGACCTTATTGGACCTTGGTTGACCTTGGTGGACCTTAGTGGACCTTGGTAGACCTTAGTGGACCTTGGTAGACCTTGATAGACCTTAGTGGACCTTGGTAGACCTTAGTGGACCTTGGTAGACTTTAGTTGACCTTGGTAGACCTTGGTAGACCTTAGTGGACTTTGGTAGACCTTGGTAGACCTTGGTAGACCTTGGTAGACTTTAGTGGACCTTGGTACACCTTAGTGGACCTTGGTACACCTAAGTGGACCTTGGTACACCTTAGTGGACCTTTCTAGACCTTAGTGGACCTTGGTAGACTTTAGTGGACCTTGATAGACCTTGGTAGACCTTGGTAAACCTTAGTGGACCTTGGTAGACCTTAGTGGACCTTGGTAGACCTTGGTAGACCTTAGTGGACCTTGGTAGACCTTAGTGGACCTTGGTAGACTTTAGTGGACCTTGGTAGACCTTAGTGGACCTTGGTAGACCTTAGTGGACCTTGGTAGACCTTAGTGGACCTTGGTAGACTTAACTGGACCTTGGTAGACCTTATTGGACCTTGGTAGACCTTAGTGGACCTTGGTAGACCTTGGAAGACCTTAGTGGACCTTGGTAGACCTTGGTAGACCTTAGTGGACCTTGGTAGACCTTATTGGACCTTGGTAGAATTTAGTGGACCTTGGAAGACCTTGGTAGACCTTAGTGGAAAGTGGTAAACCTTAGTGGACCTTGGAAGACCTTGGTAGACCTTAGTGGACCTTGGTAGACCTTGGTAGACCTTGGTACACTTTAGTGGACCTTGGTACACCTTAGTGGACCTTTCTAGACCTTAGTGGACCTTGGTAGACTTTAGTGGACCTTGGTAGACCTTGGTAGACCTTGGTAGACCTTGGTAAACCTTAGTGGACCTTGGTAGACCTTAGTGGACCTTGGTAGACCTTGGAAGACCTTAGTGGACCTTGGTAGACCTTAGTGGACCTTGGTAGACTTTAGTGGACCTTGGTAGACTTTAGTGGACCTTGGTAGACCTTAGTGGACCTTGGTAGACCTTAGTGGACCTTGGTAGACTTAACTGGACCTTGGTAGACCTAAGTAGACCATAGTGGACCTTGGTAGACCTTAGTGGACCTTGGTAGACCTTAGTGGACCTTGGTAGACCTTGGTAGACCTTTGTAGACCTTAGTGGACCTTGGTAGACTTTAGTGGACCTTGGTAGACCCTGGTAGACCTTAGTGGACCTTGGTAGACCTTAGTAGACCTTGGTAGACCCTAGTGGACCTTGGTAGACTTTAGTGGACCTTGGTAGACCTTGGTAGACCTTAGTGGACCTTGGTAGACCTTAGTGGACCTTGGTAAACCTTGGTAGACCTTAGTGGACCTTGGTAGACCTTAGTGGACCTTCCTAGACCTTAGTGGACCTTGGTAGACTTTAGTGGACCTTGGTAGACCTTGGTAGACCTTGGTAGACCTTAGTGGACCTTGGTAGACCTTAGTGGACCTTGGTAGACCTTGGTAGACCTTAGTTGACCTTGGTAGAACTTAGTGGACCTTGGTAGACCTTAGTAAACCTTGGTAGACTTTAGTGGACATGGGAGAGCTTACTGGACTTTGGTAGACCTTAGTGAAACTTGGTAGATCTTAGTGGACCTTGGTAGACTTTAGTGGACCTTGGTAGACCTAAGTGGACCTTGGTAGACCTTAGTAGACCTTATTGGACCTTCGTAGACCTTAGTGGACCTTGGTAGACCTTAGTAGACCTTAGTGGACCTTGGTAGACCTTAGTGGACCTTGGTAGACCTTAGTGGACATTGGTAGACTTTAGTGGACCTTGGTAGACCATGGTAGACCTTAGTGGACCTTGGTAGACCTTGGTAGACCTTACTGGACCTTGGTAGACCTTGGTAGACCTTAGAGGACCTTGGTGGACTTTAGTGGACCTTGGTAGACCTTGGTAGACCTTAGTGGACATTGGTAGACCTAAGTGGACCTTGGAAGACGTTGGTAGACCTTTGTGGACCTTGGTAGACCTTAGTGGACCTTGGTAGACCTTGGTAAACCTTAGTGGACCTTGGTAGACCTTAGTGGACCTTGGTAGACTTTAGTGGACCTTGGTACACCTTAGTGGACCTTGGTAGACCTTAGTGGACCTTGGTAGACTTAACTGGACCTTGGTAGACCTTAGTACACCTTGATAGACCTTGATAGACCTTGGTAGACCTTAGTGGACCTTGGTAGACCTAAGTGGACCTTGGTAGACTTTAGTGGACCTTGGTAGACCATGGTAGACCTTAGTGGACCTTGGTAGACCTTAGTGGACCTTGGAAGACGTTGGTAGACCTTTGTGGACCTTGGTAGACCTTAGTGGACCTTGGTAGACCTTAGTGGACCTTGGTAGACCTTGGTAAACCTTAGTGGACCTTGGTAGACCTAATTGGACCTTGGTAGACTTTAGTGGACCTTGGTAGACCTTGGTAGACCTTGGTAGACCTTAGTGGACCATAGTGGACCTTGGTAGACCTTAGTGGACCTTGGTCGACCTTAGGGGACCTTGGTAGACCTTGGTAGACTTTATTGGACCTTGGTAGACCTTAGTGGACCATGGAAGACTCACCAGGACCTTGGTAGACCTTAGTAGACCTTAGTGGACCTTGGTAGACCTTAGTGGACCTTGGTAGACTTAACTGGACCTTGGAAGACCTTAGTGGACCTTGGTAGACCTTAGTGGACCTTGGTAGACCTTGGTAGACCTTGGTAGACCTTACTGGACCTTGGTAGACTTTGGTGGACCTTGGTAGACCTTGGTAGACCTTGGTAGACCTTAGTGGAACTTTGTAGACTTTAGTGGACCTTAGTGGACCTTGGTAGACCTTAGTGGACCTTAGTGGACCTTGGTAGACCTTAGTGGACCTTGGTAGACCTTGGAAGACTTTAGTGGACCTTGTTAGACCTTAGTAGACCATGGTAGACTTACCAGGACCTTGGTAGACCTTAGTAGACCTTAGTGGACCTTGGTAGACCTTAGTGGACCTTGGTAGACTTAACTGGACCTTGGTAGACCTTAGTGGACCTTGGTAGACCTTAGTGGACCTTGGTAGACCTTAGCAGGCCTTGGTAGACCTTGGTAGACCTTGGTAGACCTTACTGGACCTTGGTAGACTTTTGTGGACCTTGATAGACCTTGGTAGACCTTGGTAGACCTTAGTGGAACTTTGTATATTTTAGTGGACCTTAGTGGACATTGGTAGACCTTAGTGGACCCTGTTACACCTTGGTAGACCTTAGTGGACTTTGGCAGACCTTAGTAAACCTTGGTAGACTTTAGTGGACCTTGGTAGACCTTAGTGGACCTTGGTAGACCTTAGTGGACCTTGGTAGACCTTAGCAGGCCTTGGTAGACCTTGGTAGACCTTGGTAGACCTTACTGGACCTTGGTAGACTTTTGTGAACCTTGGTAGACCTTGGTAGACCTTGGTAGACCTTAGTGGAACTTTGTATATTTTAGTGGACCTTAGTGGACCTTGGTAGACCTTAGTGGACCCTGGTACACCTTGGTAGACCTTAGTGGACTTTGGCAGACCTTAGTAAACCTTGGTAGACTTTAGTGGACCTTGGTAGACCTTAGTGGACCTTGGTAGACCTTAGTGGACCTTGGTAGACCTTAGTGGACCTTGGTAGACTTTAGTGGACCTTGGTAGACCTTGGTAGACCTTAGTGGAACTTGGTAGACCTTAGTGGACCTTGGTAGACCTTGGTAGACCTTAGTGGACCTTGGTAGACCTTAGTGGACCTTGGTAGACCTTAGTGGACCTTGGCAGACCTTAGTGGACCGTGGTAGACCTTAGTGGACCTTGGTAGACCTTGGTGGACCTTGGTAGATCTTAGTGGACCTTGGTAGACCTTAGTGGACCTTGGTAGACTTAAGTAGACCTTGGTAGACCTTGGTAGACCTTAGTGGACCTTGGTAGACCTTAGTGGACCTTGGTAGACCTTGGTAGACCTTAGTGGACCTTGGTAGACCTTAGTGGACCTTGGTAGACCTTACTGGACCTTGGTGGACCTTGGTAGACCTTGGTAGACCTTGGTAGACCTTAGTGGAACTTTGTAGACTTTAGTGGACCTTAGTGGACCTTGGTAGACCTTAGTGGACCTTAGTGGACCTTGGTAGACCTTAGTGGACCTTGGTAGACCTTGGAAGACTTTAGTGGACCTTGTTAGACCTTAGTAGACCATGGTAGACTTACCAGGACCTTGGTAGACCTTAGTAGACCTTAGTGGACCTTGGTAGACCTTAGTGGACCTTGGTAGACTTAACTGGACCTTGGTAGACCTTAGTGGACCTTGGTAGACCTTAGTGGACCTTGGTAGACCTTAGCAGGCCTTGGTAGACCTTGGTAGACCTTGGTAGACCTTACTGGACCTTGGTAGACTTTTGTGGACCTTGATAGACCTTGGTAGACCTTGGTAGACCTTAGTGGAACTTTGTATATTTTAGTGGACCTTAGTGGACATTGGTAGACCTTAGTGGACCCTGTTACACCTTGGTAGACCTTAGTGGACTTTGGCAGACCTTAGTAAACCTTGGTAGACTTTAGTGGACCTTGGTAGACCTTAGTGGACCTTGGTAGACCTTAGTGGACCTTGGTAGACCTTAGCAGGCCTTGGTAGACCTTGGTAGACCTTGGTAGACCTTACTGGACCTTGGTAGACTTTTGTGAACCTTGGTAGACCTTGGTAGACCTTGGTAGACCTTAGTGGAACTTTGTATATTTTAGTGGACCTTAGTGGACCTTGGTAGACCTTAGTGGACCCTGGTACACCTTGGTAGACCTTAGTGGACTTTGGCAGACCTTAGTAAACCTTGGTAGACTTTAGTGGACCTTGGTAGACCTTAGTGGACCTTGGTAGACCTTAGTGGACCTTGGTAGACCTTAGTGGACCTTGGTAGACTTTAGTGGACCTTGGTAGACCTTGGTAGACCTTAGTGGAACTTGGTAGACCTTAGTGGACCTTGGTAGACCTTGGTAGACCTTAGTGGACCTTGGTAGACCTTAGTGGACCTTGGTAGACCTTAGTGGACCTTGGCAGACCTTAGTGGACCGTGGTAGACCTTAGTGGACCTTGGTAGACCTTGGTGGACCTTGGTAGATCTTAGTGGACCTTGGTAGACCTTAGTGGACCTTGGTAGACTTAAGTAGACCTTGGTAGACCTTGGTAGACCTTAGTGGACCTTGGTAGACCTTAGTGGACCTTGGTAGACCTTGGTAGACCTTAGTGGACCTTGGTAGACCTTAGTGGACCTTGGTAGACCTTACTGGACCTTGGTAGACTTTAGTGGACCTTGGTAGGCCTTAGTGGACCGTGGTAGACCTTAGTGGACCTTGGTAGACCTTGGTGGACCTTGGTAGATCTTAGTGGACCTTGGTAGACTTTAGTGGACCTTGGAAGACCTTAGTGGACATTGAAAGACTTTAGTGGATCTTGGTAGACCTTAGTGGACCTTGGTAGACTTAACTGGACCTTGGTGGACCTTAGTAAACCTTAGTGGACCTTGGTAGACCTTAGTGGACCTTGGTAGACTTAACTGGAACTTGCTAGACCTTAGTAGACCTTAGTGGACCTTGGTAGACCTTAGTTGACCTTGGTAGACCTTAGTGGACCTTGGTAGACATTGGTAGACCTTAGCGGACCTTGCAATACCTTGGTAGACCTTAGTGGACCTTGGTAGACCTTAGTGGACCTTGGTAGACCTTAGTGGACCTTGGTTGACCTTGGTGGACCTTAGTGGACCTTGGTAGACCTTAGTGTACCTTGGTAGACCTTAGTGGACCTTGGTAGACCTTAGTGGACCTTGGTAGACCTTAGTGGACCTTGGTAGACTTTAGTGAACCTTGGTAGACCTTGGTAGACCTTAGTGGACCTTGGAAGACCTTGGTAGATTTTGGTAGACCTTGGTAGACCTTGGTAGACCTTGGTAGACTTAGTGGACCTTGATACACCTTAGTGGACCTTTCTAGACCTTAGTGGACCTTGGTAGACTTTAGTGGACCTTGGTAGACCTTGGTAGACCTTGGTAAACCTTAGTGGACCTTGGTAGACCTTAGTGGACCTTGGTAGACCTTGGTAGACCTTAGTGGACCTTGGTAGACCTTAGTCGACCTTGGGAGACCTTAGTGGACCTTGGTAGACTTAACTGGACCTTGGTAGACCTTAGTGGACCTTGGTAGACCTTGGTGGACCTTAGTGGATCTTGATAGACTTTAGTGGACCTTGGTAGACCCTGGTAGACCTTAGTGGACCTTGGTAGACCTTAGTAGACCTTGGTAGACCTTAGTGGACCTTGGTAGACCTTGGTAGACCTTGGTAGACCTTAGTGGACCTTGGTAGACCCTAGTGGACCTTGGTAGACTTTAGTGGACCTTGGTAGACCTTGGTAGACCTTAGTGGACCTTGATAGACCTTAGTGTACCTTGGTAAAACTTGGTAGACCTTAGTGGACCTTGGTAGACCTTAGTGGACCTTGGTAGACCTTAGTGGACCTTCCTAGACCTTAGTGGACCTTGGTAGACTTTAGTGGACCATGGTAGACCTTGGTAGACCTTAGAGGACCTTGGTGGACTTTAGTGGACCTTGGTTGATCTTGGTAGACCTTAGTGGACCTTGGTAGACCTAAGTGGACCTCGGTAGACTTTAGTGGACCTTGGTAGACCATGGTGGACCTTGGTAGACCTTAGTGGACCTTGGTAGACCTTGGTAGACCTTTGCGGACCTTGGTAGACCTTAGTGGACCTTGGTAGACCTTAGTGGACCTTGGTAGACTTTAGTGGACCTTGGTAGACAATAGTGGACCTTGGTAGACTTAACTGGACCTTGGTAGACCTTAGTGGACCTTAGTGGACCTTGGTAGACCTTAGTGGACCTTGGTAGACTTAACTGGACCTTGGTAGACCGTAGTGGACCTTGGTAGACCTTGGTAGACCTTAGTGGACCTTGGTAGACCTTAGTGGACCTTGGTAGACCTTAGTGGACGTTGGTAGACTTTAGTGGACCTTGGTAGACCTTAGTGGACCATGGTAGACTTTAGTGGACCTTGGGAGACCTAAGAGGACTTTGGTAGACGTTAGTGGACCTTGGTAGACCTTAGTGGACCTTGGTAGACTTTAGTGGACCTTGGTAGACCTTAGTGGACCTTGGTAGACCTAAGTAGACCTTAGTGGACCTTCGTAGACCTTAGTGGACCTTGGTAGACCTTGGTAGACCTTAGTGGACCTTGGTAGACCTTAGTGGACCTTGGTAGACCTAAGTAGACCTTAGTGGACCTTCGTAGACTTTAGTGGACCTTGGTAGACCTTGGTAGACCTTAGTGGACGTTGGTAGACCTAAGTGGACCTTGGTAGACTTTAGTGGACCTTGGTAGACCTTGCTAGACCTTAGTGGACCTTGGTAGACCTTAGTGGACCTTGGTAGACCTTATTGGACCTTGGTAGACCTTATTGGACCTTGGTAGACCTTAGTGGACCTTGGTAGACCTTAGTGGACCTTGGTAGACTTAACTGGATCTTGGTAGACCTTAGTGGACCTTGGTAGACTTAACTGGACCTTGGTAGACCTTAGTGGACTTTGGCAGACCTTAGTAAACCTTGGTAGACTTTAGTGGACCTTGGAAGACCTTAGTGGACCTTGGTAGACCTTAGTGGACCTTGGTAGACTTTAGTGGACCTTGGTAGACCTTGGTAGACCTTAGTGGAATTTGGTAGACCTTAGTGGACCTTGGTAGACCTTAGTGGACCTTGGTAGACCTTAGTGGACCTTAGTAGACCTTAGTGGACCTTGGCAGACTTTAGTGGACCTTGGTAGGCCTTAGTGGACCTTGGTAGACTGTAGTAGACCTTAGTGGACAGTGGTAGACCTTAGTGGACCTTGGTAGACCTTGGTGGACCTTGGTAGATCTTAGTGGACCTTGGTAGACTTTACTGGACCTTGGTAGACCTTAGTGGACCTTGGTAGACTTAAGTGGATCTGGTAGACCTTAGTGGACCTTGGAAGACTTAATTGAACCTTGGTGGACCTTAGTAGACCTTAGTGGACCTTGGTAGACCTTAGTGGACCTTGGTAGACTTAACTGGACTTTGGTAGACCTTAGTAGACCTTAGTGGACCTTGGTAGACCTTAGTTGACCTTGGTAGACCTTAGTGGACCTTGGTAGACATTGGTAGACCTTAGTGGACCTTGGTAGACTTTATTGGACCTTGCAAGACCTTGGTAGACCTTAGTGGACCTTGGTAGACCTTAGTGGACCTTGGTTGACCTTGGTGGACCTTGGTGGACCTTGGTAGACCTTAGTGGACCTTGGTAGACCTTGGTAGACCTTAGTGGACCTTGGTAGACTTTAGTGGACCTTGGTAGACCTTGGTAGACCTTAGTGGACCTTGGTAGACCTTGGTAGACCTTGGTAGATTTTGGTAGACCTTGGTAGACCTTGGTAGACCTTGGTAGACCTTAGTGGACCTTGGTACACCTTAGTGGACCTTTCTAGACCTTAGTGGATCTTGGTAGACTTTAGTGGACCTTGGTAGACCTTGGTAAACCTTAGTGGACCTTGGTAGACCTTAGTGGACCTTGGTAGACCTTGGTAGACCTTAGTGGACCTTGGTAGACTTTAGTGGACCTTGGTAGACCTTAGTGGACCTTGGTAGACATTAGTGGACCTTGGTAGACTTAACTGGAGCTTGGTAGACCTTAGTACACCTTAGTGGACCTTGGTAGACCTTAGTGGACCTTGGTAGACCTTAGTGGACCTTGGTAGACCTTGGTAGACCTTGGTAGACCTTAGTGGACCTTGGTAGACTTTAGTGGACCTTGGTAGACCCTGGTAGACCTTAGTGGACCTTGGTAGACCTTAGTAGACCTTGGTAGACCTTGGTAGACCTTGGTAGACCTTAGTGGACCTTGGTAGACCTTAGTGGACCTTGGTAGACCTTGGTAGACCTTAGTGGACCTTGGTAGACCCTAGTGGACCTTGGTAGACTTTAGTGGACCTTGGTAGACCTTGGTAGACCTTAGTGGACCTTGGTAGACCTTAGTGGACCTTCCTAGACCTTAGTGGACCTTGGTAGACTTTAGTGGTTTGGTAGACCTTGGTAGACCTTAGTGGACCTTGGTAGACCTTAGTGGACCTTGGTAGACCTTGGTAGACCTTGGTAGACCTTAGTGGACCTTGGTAGACCTTAGTGGACCTTGGTAGACCTTAGTGGACCTTGGTAGACTTTAGTGGAAATGGGAGACCTTACTGGACCTTGGTAGACCTTAGTGGACCTTGGTAGACCTTAGTGGACCTTGGTAGACTTTAGTGGACCTTGGTAGACCTTAGTGGACTTTGGTAGACCTTAGTAGACCTTAGTGGACCTTCGTAGACCTTCGTAGACCTTAGTGGACCTTGGTAGACCTTAGTAGACCTTAGTGGACCTTGGTAAACGTTAGTGGACCTTGGTAGACCTTAGTGGACATTGGTAGACTTTAGTGGACCTTGGTAGACCATGGTAGACCTTAGTGGACCTTGGTAGACCTTACTGGACCTTGGTAGACCTTGGTAGACCTTAGAGGACCTTGGTGGACTTTAGTGGACCTTGGTAGACCTTGGTGGACCTTAGTGGACCTTGGTAGACCTAAGTGGACCTTGGTAGACTTTAGTGGACCTTGGTAGACCATGGTAGACCTTAGTGGACCTTGGTAGACCTTAGTGGACCTTGGTAGACGTTGGTAGACCTTTGTGGACCTTGGTAGACCTTAGTGGACCTTGGTAGACTCAACAGGACCTTGGTAGACCTTAGTGGACCTTGGTAGACCTTAGTGGACCTTGGTAGACTTTAGTGGACCTTGAAAGACCTTGGTAGACCTTAGTGGACCTTGGTAGACCTTAGTGGACCTTAGTGGACCTTGGTAGACCTTGTTAGACCTTAGTGGACCTTGGTGGACCTTGGTAGACCTTAGTGGACCTTGGTAGACCTTAGTGGACCTTGGTAGACTTTAGTGGACCTTGGCAGGCCTTAGTGGACCTTGGTAGACTTTAGTAGACCTTAGTGGACCGTGGTAGACCTAAGTGGACCTTGGTAGACCTTGGTGGACCTTGGTAGATCTTAGTGGACCTTGGTAGACTTTAGTTGACCTTGGTAGACCTTAGTGGACCTTGGTAGACTTAGTGGATCTTGGTAGGCCTTAGTGGACCTTGGTAGACTTAACTGGACCTTGGTGGACCTTAGTAGACCTTAGTGGACCTTGGTAGACCTTAGTGGACCTTGGTAGACTTAACTGGACCTTGGTAGACCTTAGTAGACCTTAGTGGACCTTGGTAGACCTTTGTGGACCTTGGTAGACCTTAGTGGACCTTGGTAGACATTGGTAGACCTTAGTGGACCTTGGTAGACATTGGTAGACCTTAGTGGACCTTGGTAGACTTTAGTGGACCTTAGTGGACCTTGGTAGACCTTAGTGGACCTTGGTAGAACTTTGTAGACCTTAGTGGACCTTGGTAGACCTTAGTGGACCTTGGAAGACTTTAGTGGACCTTGGTGGACCTTGGTACACCTTAGTGGACCTTGGTAGACCTTGGTAGACCTTGGTAGACCTTGGTAGACCTTGGTAGACCTTAGTGGACCTTGGTACACCTTAGTGGACCTTTCTAGACCTTAGTGGACCTTGGTAGACTTTAGTGGACCTTGGTAGACCTTGGTAGACCTTGGTAGACCTTGGTAAACCTTAGTGGACCTTGGTAGACTGTAGTGGACCTTGGTAGACCTTGGTAGACCTTAGTGGACCTTGGTAGACCTTAGTGGACTTTGGTAGACTTTAGTGGACCTTGGTAGACCTTAGTGGACCTTGGTAGACCTTAGTGGACCTTGGTAGACTTAACTGGACCTTGGTAGACCTTAGTAGACCTTAGTGGACCTTGGTAGACCTTAGTGGACCTTGGTAGACCTTAGTGGACCTTGGTAGACTTTAGTGGACCTTGGTAGACCCTGGTAGAACTTAGTGGACCTTGGTAGACCTTAGTAGAACTTGGTAGACCTTGGTAGACCTTGGTAGACGTTAGTGGACCTTGGTAGACCTTGGTAGACCTTGGTAGACCTTAGTGGACCTTGGTAGACCCTAGTGGACCTTGGTAGACTTTAGTAAACCTTGGTAGACCTTGGTAGACCTTACTGGACCTTGGTAGACCTTAGTGTACCTTGGTAAAACTTTGTAGATCTTAGTGGACCTTGGTAGACCTTAGTGGACCTTCCTAGACCTTAGTGGACCTTGGTAGACTTTAGTGGACCTTGGTAGACCTTGGTAGACCTTAGTGGACCTTGATAGACCTTAGTGTACCTTGGTAAAACTTGGTAGACCTTAGTGGACCTTGGTAGACCTTAGTGGACCTTCCTAGACCTTAGTGGACCTTGGTAGACTTTAGTGGACCATGGTAGACCTTGGTAGACCTTAGAGGACCTTGGTGGACTTTAGTGGACCTTGGTTGATCTTGGTAGACCTTAGTGGACCTTGGTAGACCTAAGTGGACCTCGGTAGACTTTAGTGGACCTTGGTAGACCATGGTGGACCTTGGTAGACCTTAGTGGACCTTGGTAGACCTTGGTAGACCTTTGCGGACCTTGGTAGACCTTAGTGGACCTTGGTAGACCTTAGTGGACCTTGGTAGACTTTAGTGGACCTTGGTAGACAATAGTGGACCTTGGTAGACTTAACTGGACCTTGGTAGACCTTAGTGGACCTTAGTGGACCTTGGTAGACCTTAGTGGACCTTGGTAGACTTAACTGGACCTTGGTAGACCGTAGTGGACCTTGGTAGACCTTGGTAGACCTTAGTGGACCTTGGTAGACCTTAGTGGACCTTGGTAGACCTTAGTGGACGTTGGTAGACTTTAGTGGACCTTGGTAGACCTTAGTGGACCATGGTAGACTTTAGTGGACCTTGGGAGACCTAAGAGGACTATGGTAGACCTTAGTGGACCTTAGTAGACCTTAGTGGACCTTGGTAGACTTTAGTGGACCTTGGTAGACCTTAGTGGACCTTGGTAGACCTAAGTAGACCTTAGTGGACCTTCGTAGACCTTAGTGGACCTTGGTAGACCTTGGTAGACCTTAGTGGACCTTGGTAGACCTTAGTGGACCTTGGTAGACCTAAGTAGACCTTAGTGGACCTTTGTAGACTTTAGTGGACCTTGGTAGACCTTGGTAGACCTTAGTGGACGTTGGTAGACCTAAGTGGACCTTGGTAGACTTTAGTGGACCTTGGTAGACCTTGCTAGACCTTAGTGGACCTTGGTAGACCTTAGTGGACCTTGGTAGACCTTATTGGACCTTGGTAGACCTTATTGGACCTTGGTAGACCTTAGTGGACCTTGGTAGACCTTAGTGGACCTTGGTAGACTTAACTGGATCTTGGTAGACCTTAGTGGACCTTGGTAGACTTAACTGGACCTTGGTAGACCTTAGTGGACTTTGGCAGACCTTAGTAAACCTTGGTAGACTTTAGTGGACCTTGGAAGACCTTAGTGGACCTTGGTAGACCTTAGTGGACCTTGGTAGACTTTAGTGGACCTTGGTAGACCTTGGTAGACCTTAGTGGAATTTGGTAGACCTAAGTGGACCTTGGTAGACCTTAGTGGACCTTGGTAGACCTTAGTGGACCTTAGTAGACCTTAGTGGACCTTGGCAGACTTTAGTGGACCTTGGTAGGCCTTAGTGGCTCTTGGTAGACTGTAGTAGACCTTAGTGGACCGTGGTAGACCTTAGTGGACCTTGGTAGACCTTGGTGGACCTTGGTAGATCTTAGTGGACCTTGGTAGACTTTACTGGACCTTGGTAGACCTTAGTGGACCTTGGTAGACTTAAGTGGATCTGGTAGACCTTAGTGGACCTTGGAAGACTTAATTGAACCTTGGTGGACCTTAGTAGACCTTAGTGGACCTTGGTAGACCTTAGTGGACCTTGGTAGACTTAACTGGACTTTGGTAGACCTTAGTAGACCTTAGTGGACCTTGGTAGACCTTAGTTGACCTTGGTAGACCTTAGTGGACCTTGGTAGACATTGGTAGACCTTAGTGGACCTTGGTAGACTTTAGTGGACCTTGCAAGACCTTGGTAGACCTTAGTGGACCTTGGTAGACCTTAGTGGACCTTGGTTGACCTTGGTGGACCTTGGTGGACCTTGGTAGACCTTAGTGGACCTTGGTAGACCTTGGTAGACCTTAGTGGACCTTGGTAGACTTTAGTGGACCTTGGTAGACCTTGGTAGACCTTAGTGGACCTTGGTAGACCTTGGTAGACCTTGGTAGATTTTGGTAGACCTTGGTAGACCTTGGTAGACCTTAGTGGACCATGGTACACCTTAGTGGACCTTTCTAGACCTTAGTGGATCTTGGTAGACTTTAGTGGACCTTGGTAGACCTTGGTAAACCTTAGTGGACCTTGGTAGACCTTAGTGGACCTTGGTAGACCTTGGTAGACCTTAGTGGACCTTGGTAGACTTTAGTGGACCTTGGTAGACCTTAGTGGACCTTGGTAGACATTAGTGGACCTTGGTAGACTTAACTGGAGCTTGGTAGACCTTAGTACACCTTAGTGGACCTTGGTAGACCTTAGTGGACCTTGGTAGACCTTGGTAGACCTTGGTAGACCTTGGTAGACCTTAGTGGACCTTGGTAGACTTTAGTGGAAATGGGAGACCTTACTGGACCTTGGTAGACCTTAGTGGACCTTGGTAGACCTTAGTGGACCTTGGTAGACTTTAGTGGACCTTGGTAGACCTTAGTGGACTTTGGTAGACCTTAGTAGACCTTAGTGGACCTTCGTAGACCTTCGTAGACCTTAGTGGACCTTGGTAGACCTTAGTAGACCTTAGTGGACCTTGGTAGACGTTAGTGGACCTTGGTAGACTTTAGTAGACCTTAGTGGACCGTGGTAGACCTAAGTGGACCTTGGTAGACCTTGGTAGATCTTAGTGGACCTTGGTAGACTTTAGTTGACCTTGGTAGACCTTACTGGACCTTGGTAGACCTTAGTGGACCTTGGTAGACCTTAGTGGACCTTGGTAGACTTTAGTGGACCTTGGTAGACCTTAGTGGACTTTGGTAGACCTTAGTAGACCTTAGTGGACCTTCGTAGACCTTCGTAGACCTTAGTGGACCTTGGTAGACCTTAGTAGACCTTAGTGGACCTTGGTAGACTTTAGTGGACCTTGAAAGACCTTGGTAGACCTTGGTAGACCTTAGTGGACCTTGGTAGACCTTAGTGGACCTTAGTGGACCTTGGTAGACCTTGTTAGACCTTCTTGGACCTTGGTGGACCTTGGTAGACCTTAGTGGACCTTGGTAGACCTTAGTGGACCTTGGTAGACTTTAGTGGACCTTGGCAGGCCTTAGTGGACCTTGGTAGACTTTAGTAGACCTTAGTGGACCGTGGTAGACCTAAGTGGACCTTGGTAGACCTTGGTGGACCTTGGTAGATCTTAGTGGACCTTGGTAGACTTTAGTTGACCTTGGTAGACCTTAGTGGACCTTGGTAGACTTAGTGGATCTTGGTAGGCCTTAGTGGACCTTGGTAGACTTAACTGGACCTTGGTGGACCTTAGTAGACCTTAGTGGACCTTGGTAGACCTTAGTGGACCTTGGTAGACTTAACTGGACCTTGGTAGACCTTAGTAGACCTTAGTGGACCTTGGTAGACCTTTGTGGACCTTGGTAGACCTTAGTGGACCTTGGTAGACATTGGTAGACCTTAGTGGACCTTGGTAGACTTTAGTGGACCTTGCAAGACCTTGGTAGACCTTGGTGGACCTTAGTGGACCTTGGTAGACCTTAGTGGACCTTGGTAGACCTTTGTAGACCTTAGTGGACCTTGGTAGACCTTAGTGGACCTTGGAAGACTTTAGTGGACCTTGGTAGACCTTGGTACACCTTAGTGGACCTTGGTAGACCTTGGTAGACCTTGGTAGACCTTGGTAGACCTTGGTAGACCTTAGTGGACCTTGGTACACCTTAGTGGACCTTTCTAGACCTTAGTGGACCTTGGTAGACTTTATTGGACCTTGGTAGACCTTGGTAGACCTTGGTAAACCTTAGTGGACCTTGGTAGACCGTAGTGGACCTTGGTAGACCTTGGTAGACCTTAGTGGACCTTGGTAGACCTTAGTGGACTTTGGTAGACTTTAGTGGACCTTGGTAGACCTTAGTGGACCTTGGTAGACCTTAGTGGACCTTGGTAGACTTAACTGGACCTTGGTAGACCTTAGTAGACCTTAGTGGACCTTGGTAGACCTTAGTGGACCTTGGTAGACCTTAGTGGACCTTGGTAGACTTTAGTGGACCTTGGTAGACCCTGGTAGAACTTAGTGGACCTTGGTAGACCTTAGTAGAACTTGGTAGACCTTGGTAGACCTTGGTAGACGTTAGTGGACCTTGGTAGACCTTGGTAGACCTTGGTAGACCTTAGTGGACCTTGGTAGACCCTAGTGGACCTTGGTAGACTTTAGTGGACCTTGGTAGACCTTGGTAGACCTTACTGGACCTTGGTAGACCTTAGTGTACCTTGGTAAAACTTTGTAGATCTTAGTGGACCTTGGTAGACCTTAGTGGACCTTCCTAGACCTTAGTGGACCTTGGTAGACTTTAGTGGACCTTGGTAGACCTTGGTAGACCTTAGTGGACCTTGGTAGACCTTAGTGGACCTTGGTAGACCTTGGTAGACCTTAGTTGACCTTGGTAGACCTTATTGGACCTTGGTAGACTTTAGTGGACATGGGAGACCTTACTGGACCTTGGTAGACCTTAGTGGACCTTGGTAGACCTTAGTGGACCTTGGTAGACTTTAGTGGACCTTGGTAGACCTTAGTGGACCTTGGTAGACCTTAGTAGACCTTAGTGGACCTTCGTAGACCATAGTGGACCTTGGTAGACCTTAGTAGACCTTAGTGGACCTTGGTAGACCTTAGTGGACCTTGGTAGACCTTAGTGGACATTGGAAGACTTTAGTGGACCTTGGTAGACCATGGTAGACCTTAGTGGACCTTGGCAGACCTTACTGGACCTTGGTAGACCATGGTAGACCTTAGTGGACCTTGGTGGACTTTAGTGGACCTTGGTAGACCTTGGTAGACCTTAGTGGACCTTGGTAGACCTAAGTGGACCTTGGTAGACTTTAGTGGACCTTGGTAGACCATGGTAGACCTTAGTGGACCTTGGTAGACCTTAGTGGACCTTGGTACACGTTGGTAGACCTTTGTGGACCTTGGTAGACCTTAGTGGACCTTGGTAGACCTTAGTGAACCTTGGTAGACCTTAGTGGACCTTGGTAGACCTTGGTAGACCTTAGTGGACCTTGGTAGACCTTAGTGGACCTTGGTAGACTTTAGTGGACCTTGGAAGACCTTGGTAGACCTTGGTAAACCTTAGTGGACCTTGGTAGACCTTAGTGGACCTTGGTAGACCTTGGTAGACCTTAGTGAACCTTGGTAGACCTTGGTGGACCTTGGTAGACTTTATTGGACCTTGGTAGACCTTAGTGGACCTTGGTAGACCTTAGTGGACCTTGGTAGACCTTTGTGGACCTTGGTAGACCTTGGTAGACCTTAGTGGACCTTGGTAGACTTTAGTAGACCTTGGTAGACATTGGTAGACCTTGGTAGACCTTGGTAGACCTTAGTGGACCTTGGTAGACTTTAGTAGACCTTGGTAGACCTTGCTAGAACTTATTGGACCTTGGTAGACTTTAGTGGACATGGGAGACCTTACTGGACCTTGGTAGAACTTAGTGGACCTTGGTGGACCTTAGTGGACCTTGGTAGACTTTAGTGGACCTTGGTAGACCTTAGTGGACCTTGGTAGACCTTAGTAGATCTTAGTGGACCTTCGTAGACCATAGTGGACCTTGGTAGACCTTAGTAGACCTTAGTGGACCTTGGTAGACCTTGGTAGACCTTAGTGGACCTTGGTAGACCTTAGTGGACATTGGAAGACTTTAGTGGACCTTGGTAGACCATGGTAGACCTTAGTGGACCTTGGCAGACCTTACTGGACCTTGGTAGACCATGGTAGACCTTAGTGGACCTTGGTGGACTTTAGTGGACCTTGGTAGACCTTGGTAGACCTTAGTGGACCTTGGTAGACCTAAGTGGACCTTGGTAGACTTTAGTGGACCTTGGTAGACCATGGTAGACCTTAGTGGACCTTGGTAGACCTTAGTGGACCTTGGTACACGTTGGTAGACCTTTGTGGACCTTGCTAGACCTTAGTGGACCTTGGTAGACCTTAGTGGACCTTGGTAGACCTTAGTGGACCTTGGTAGACCTTGGTAGACCTTAGTGGACCTTGGTAGACCTTAGTGGACCTTGGTAGACTTTAGTGGACCTTGGAAGACCTTTGTAGACCTTAGTGGACCTTGGTAGACCTTAGTGGACCTTGGTAAACCTTAGTGGACCTTGGTAGACCTTAGTGGACCTTGGTAGACCTTGGTAGACCTTGGTAGACCTTAGTGGACCTTGGTAGACCTTAGTGGACCTTGGTAGACTTTAGTGGACCTTGGTAGACCTTAGTGGACCTTGGTAGACCTTAGTGGACCTTGGTAGACCTTAGTGGACCTTGGTAGACCTTAGTGGACCTTGGTAGACCTTGGTAGACCTTAGTGGACCTTGGTAGACTTTAGTAGACCTTGGTAGACATTGGTAGACCTTGGTAGACCTTGGTAGACCTTAGTGGACCTTGGTAGACTTTAGTAGACCTTGGTAGACATTGGTAGACCTTAGTGGACCTTGGTAGACCTTAGTAGACCTTGGTAGACCTTGGTAGACCTTAGTGGACCTTGGTAGACCTTAGTGGACCTTGGTAGACCTTGTTAGACCTTAGTTGACCTTGGTAGACCCTAGTGGACCTTGGTAGACTTTAGTGGAACTTGGTAGACCTTGGTAGACCTTAGTGGACCTTGGTAGACCTTAGTGGACCTTGGTAGACCTTGGTAGACCTCAGTGGACCTTGGTAGACTTTAGTGGACCTTGGTAGACCTTAGTGGACCTTGGTAGACTTTAGTTGACATGGGAGACCTTACTGGACCTTGGTAGACCTTAGTGGACCTTGGAAGACCTTAGTGGACCTTGGTAGACTTTAGTGGACCTTGGTAGACCTTAGTGGACCTTGGTAGACCTTAGTAGACCTTTGTGGACCTTCGTAGACCTTCGTAGACCTAAGTGGACCTTGGTAGACCTTAGTAGACCTTAGTGGACCTTGGTAGACGTTATTGGACCTTGGTACACCTTAGTGGACATTGGTAGACTTTAGTGGACCTTGGTAGACCATGGTAGACCTTAGTGGACCTTGGTAGACCTTACTGGACCTTGGTAGAACTTGGTAGACCTTAGAGGACCTTGGTGGACTTTAGTGGACCTTGGTAGACCTTGGTAGACCTTAGTGGACCTTGGTAGACCTAAGTGGACCTTGGTAGACTTTAGTGGACCTTGATAGACCATGGTAGACCTTAGTGGACCTTGGTAGACCTTAGTGGACCTTGGTTATACGTTGGTAGACCTTTGTGGACCTTGGTAGACCTTAGTGGACCTTGGTAGACTTAACAGGACCTTGGTAGACCTTAGTGGACTTTGGCAGACCTTAGTAAACCTTGGTAGACTTTAGTGGACCTTGGTAGACCTTAGTGGACCTTGGTAGACCTTAGTGGACCTTGGTAGACTTTAGTGGACCTTGGTAGACCTTGGTAGACCTTAGTGGACCTTGGTAGACCTTAGTGGACCTTGGTAGACCTTGTTAGACCTTAGTGGACCTTGGTGGACCTTGGTAGACCTTAGTGGACCATGGTAGACCTTAGTGGACCTTGGTAGACTTTAGTGGACCTTGGCAGGCCTTAGTGGACCTTGTTAGAATTTAGTAGACCTTAGTGGACCGTGGTAGACCTAAGTGGACCTTGGTAGACCTTAGTGGACCTTGGTAGATCTTAGTGGACCTTGGTAGACTTTAGTGGACCTTGGTAGACCTTAGTGGACCTTGGTAGACTTAGTGGATCTTGGTAGACCTTAGTGGACCTTGGTAGACTTAACTGGACCTTGGTGGACCTTAGTAGACCTTAGTGGACCTTTGTAGACCTTAGTGGACCTTGGTAGACTTAACTGGACCTTGGTAGACCTTAGTAGACCTTAGTGGACCTTGGTAAACCTTAGTGGACCTTGGTAGACCTTAGTGGACCTTGGTAGACATTGGTAGACCTTAGTGGACCTTGGTAGACTTTAGTGGACCTTGCAAGACCTTTGTAGACCTTAGTGGACCTTGGTAGACCTTAGTGGACCTTGGAAGACTTTAGTGGACCTTGGTAGACTTAACTGGACCTTGGTAGACCTTAGTAGACCTTAGTGGACCTTGGTAAACCTTAGTGGACCTTGGTAGACCTTAGTGGACCTTGGTAGACATTGGTAGACCTTAGTGGACCTTGGTAGACTTTAGTGGACCTTGCAAGACCTTTGTAGACCTTAGTGGACCTTGGTAGACCTTAGTGGACCTTGGTAAACCTTAGTGGACCTTGGTAGACCTTAGTGGACCTTGGTAGACCTTAGTGGACCGTGGTAGACCTTTGTAGACCTTAGTGGACCTTGGTAGACCTTAGTGGACCTTGGAAGACTTTAGTGGACCTTGGTACACCTTAGTGGACCTTTCTAGACCTTAGTGGACCTTGGTAGACTTTAGTGGACCTTGGTAGACCTTGGTAAACCTTAGTTGACCTTGGTAGACCGTAGTGGACCTTGGTAGACCGTAGTGGACCTTGGTAGACCTTGGTAGACCTTAGTGGACCTTGGTAGACCTTAGTGGACTTTGGTAGACTTTAGTGGACCTTGGTAGACCTTAGTGGACCTTGGTAGACCTTAGTGGACCTTGGTAGACTTAACTGGACCTTGGTAGACCTTAGTAGACCTTAGTGGACCTTGGTAGACCTTAGTGGACCTTGGTAGACCTTAGTGGACCTTGGTAGACTTTATTGGACCTTGGTAGACCCTGGTAGACCTTAGTGGACCTTGGTAGACCTTAGTAGAACTTGGTAGACCTTGGTAGACCTTGGTAGACCTTAGTGGACCTTGGTAGACGTTAGTGGACCTTGGTAGACCTTGGTAGACCTTGGTAGACCTTAGTGGAGCTTGGTAGACCCTAGTGAACCTTGGTAGACTTTAGTGGACCTTGGTAGACCTTGGTAGACCTTAGTGGACCTTGGTAGACCTTAGTGTACCTTGGTAAAACTTAGTAGATCTTAGTGGACCTTGGTAGACCTTAGTGGACCTTCCTAGACCTTAGTGGACCTTGGTAGACTTTAGTAGACCTTGGTAGACCTTGGTAGACCTTAGTGGACCTTGGTAGACCTTAGTGAACCTTGGTAGACTTTAGTGGACATGGGAGACCTTACTGGACCTTGGTAGACCTTAGTGGACCTTGGAAGACCTTAGTGGACCTTGGCAGACTTAAGTGGACCTTGGTAGACCTTAGTGGACCTTGGTAGACCTTAGTAGACCTAAGTGGACCTTCGTAGACCATAGTGGACCTTGGTAGACCTTAGTAGACTTTAGTGGACCTTGGTAGACCTTGGTAGACCTTAGTGGACCTTGATAGACTTTAGTGGACATGGGAGAACTTACTGGACCTTGGTAGACCTTAGTGGACCTTGGTAGACCTTAGTGGACCTTGGTAGACTTTAGTGGACCTTGGTAGACCTTAGTGGACCTTGGTAGACCTTAGTAGACCTTAGTGGACCTTCGTAGACCATAGTGGACCTTGGTAGACCTTAGTAGACCTTAGTGGACCTTGGTAGACCTTAGTGGACCTTGGTAGACCTTAGTGGACATTGGTAGACTTTAGTGGAACTTGGTAGACCATGGTAGACCTTAGTGGACCTTGGTAGACCTTACTGGACCTTGGTAGACCTTGGTAGACCTTAGTGGACCTTGGTGGACTTTAGTGGACCTTGGTAGACCTTGGTAGACCTTAGTGGACCTTGGAAGACCTAAGTGGACCTTGGTAGACTTTAGTGGACCTTGGTAGACATTGGTAGACCTTAGTGGACCTTGGTAGACTTTAGTGGACCTTGCAAGACCTTTGTAGACCTTAGTGGACCTTGGTAGACCTTAGTGGACCTTGGAAGACTTTAGTGGACCTTGGTAGACTTAACTGGACCTTGGTATACCTTAGTAGACCTTAGTGGACCTTGGTAAACCTTAGTGGACCTTGGTAGACCTTAGTGGACCTTGGTAGACATTGGTAGACCTTAGTGGACCTTGGTAGACTTTAGTGGACCTTGCAAGACCTTTGTAGACCTTAGTGGACCTTGGTAGACCTTAGTGGACCTTGGTAAACCTTAGTGGACCTTGGTAGACCTTAGTGGACCTTGATAGACATTGGTAGACCTTAGTGGACCTTGGTAGACCTTAGTGGACCGTGGTAGACCTTAGTGGACCGTGGTAGACCTTTGTAGACCTTAGTGGACCTTGGTAGACCTTAGTGGACCTTGGAAGACTTTAGTGGACCTTGGTACACCTTAGTGGACCTTGGTAGACCTTAGTGGACCTTGGTAGACTTTAGTGGACCTTGGTAGACCTTGGTAAACCTTAGTTGACCTTGGTAGACCGTAGTGGACCTTGGTAGACCTTGGTAGACCTTAGTGGACCTTGGTAGACCTTAGTGGACTTTGGTAGACTTTAGTGGACCTTGGTAGACCTTAGTGGACCTTGGTAGACCTTAGTGGACCTTGGTAGACTTAACTGGACCTTGGTAGACCTTAGTAGACCTTAGTGGACCTTGGTAGACCTTAGTGGACCTTGGTAGACCTTAGTGGACCTTGGTAGACTTTATTGGACCTTGGTAGACCCTGGTAGACCTTAGTGGACCTTGGTAGACCTTAGTAGAACTTGGTAGACCTTGGTAGACCTTAGTGGACCTTGGTAGACGTTAGTGGACCTTGGTAGACCTTGGTAGACCTTGGTAGACCTTAGTGGAGCTTGGTAGACCCTAGTGAACCTTGGTAGACTTTAGTGGACCTTGGTAGACCTTGGTAGACCTTAGTGGACCTTGGTAGACCTTAGTGTACCTTGGTAAAACTTAGTAGATCTTAGTGGACCTTGGTAGACCTTAGTGGACCTTCCTAGACCTTAGTGGACCTTGGTAGACTTTAGTAGACCTTGGTAGACCTTGGTAGACCTTAGTGGACCTTGGTAGACCTTAGTGAACCTTGGTAGACTTTAGTGGACATGGGAGACCTTACTGGACCTTGGTAGACCTTAGTGGACCTTGGTAGACCTTAGTGGACCTTGGCAGACTTAAGTGGACCTTGGTAGACCTTAGTGGACCTTGGTAGACCTTAGTAGACCTAAGTGGACCTTCGTAGACCATAGTGGACCTTGGTAGACCTTAGTAGACTTTAGTGGACCTTGGTAGACCTTGGTAGACCTTAGTGGACCTTGATAGACTTTAGTGGACATGGGAGACCTTACTGGACCTTGGTAGACCTTAGTGGACCTTGGTAGACCTTAGTGGACCTTGGTAGACTTTAGTGGACCTTGGTAGACCTTAGTGGACCTTGGTAGACCTTAGTAGACCTTAGTGGACCTTCGTAGACCATAGTGGACCTTGGTAGACCTTAGTAGACCTTAGTGGACCTTGGTAGACCTTAGTGGACCTTGGTAGACCTTAGTGGACATTGGTAGACTTTAGTGGAACTTGGTAGACCATGGTAGACCTTAGTGGACCTTGGTAGACCTTACTGGACCTTGGTAGACCTTGGTAGACCTTAGTGGACCTTGGTGGACTTTAGTGGACCTTGGTAGACCTTGGTAGACCTTAGTGGACCTTGGAAGACCTAAGTGGACCTTGGTAGACTTTAGTGGACCTTGGTAGACCATGGTAGACCTTAGTGGACCTTTTTAGACCTTAGTGGACCTTGGTACACGTTGGTAGACCTTTGTGGACCTTGGTAGACCTTAGTGGACCTTGGTAGACCTTAGTGGACCTTGGTAGACTTTAGTGGACCTTGGTAGACCTTGGTAGACCTTGGTAAACCTTAGTGGACCTTGGTAGACCTTAGTGGACCTTGGTAGACCTTGGTAGACCTTAGTGGACCTTGGTAGACCTTAGTGGACCTTGGTAGACTTTAGTGGACCTTGGTAGACCTAAGTGGACCTTGGTAGACCTTAGTGGACCTTGGTAGACTTAACTGGACCTTGGTAGACCTTGGTAGACCTTAGTGGACCTTGGTAGACCTTAGTGGACCTTGGTAGACCTTAGTGGACCTTGGTAGACCTTAGTGGACCTTGGTAGACCTTGGTAGACCTTGGTAGACCTTAGTGGACCTTGGTAGACTTTAGTCGACCTTGGTAGACCATGGTAGACCTTAGTGGACCTTGGTAGACCTTAGTAGACCTTGGTAGACCTTGGTAGACCTTGGTAGACCTTGGTAGACCTTGGTAGACCTTAGTGGACCTTGGTAGACCTTAGTGGACCTTGGTAGACCTTGTTAGACCTTAGTGGACCTTGGTAGACCTTAGTGGACATTGGTAGACTTTAGTGGACCTTGGTAGACCATGGTAGACCTTAGTGGACCTTGGTAGACCTTAATGGACCTTGGTAGACCTTGGTAGACCTTAGTGGACCTTGGTGGACTTTAGTGGACATTGGTAGACCTTGGTAGACCTTAGTGGACCTTGGAAGACCTAAGTGGACCTTGGTAGACTTTAGTGGACCTTGGTAGACCATGGTAGACCTTAGTGGACCTTTTTAGACCTTAGTGGACCTTGGTACACGTTGGTAGACCTTTAAGGACCTTGGTAGACCTTAGTGGACCTTGGTAGACCTTAGTGGACCTTGGTAGACCTTAGTGGACCTTGGTAGACCTTGGTAGACCTTAGTGGACCTTGGTAGACCTTAGTGGACCTTGGTAGACTTTAGTGGACCTTGGTAGACCTTGGTAGACCTTGGTAAACCTTAGTGGACCTTGGTAGACCTTAGTGGACCTTGGTAGACCTTGGTAGACCTTAGTGGACCTTGGTAGACCTTAGTGGACTTTGGTAGACTTTAGTGGACCTAGGTAGACCTTAGTGGACCTTGGTAGAACTTAGTGGACCTTGGTAGACTTAACTGGACCTTGGTAGAACTTAGTAGACCTTAGTGGACCTTGGTAGACCTTAGTGGACCTTGGTAGACCTTAGTGGACCTTAGTAGACCTTAGTGGACCTTGGTAGACCTTGGTAGACCTTGGTAGACCTTGGTAGACCTTACTGGACCTTGGTAGACTTGAGTGGACCTTGGTAGACCATGGTAGACCTTAGTGGACCTTGGTAGACCTTGGTAGACCTTGGTAGACCTTGGTAGACCTTAGTGGACCTTGGTAGACCTTAGTGTACCTTGGTAAAACTTGGTAGACCTTAGTGGACCTTGGTAGACCTTAGTGGACCTTGGTAGACTTTAGTGGACCTTGTTAGACCTTGGTAGACCTTAGTGGACCTTGGTAGACCTTAGTGGACCTTGGTAGACCTTAGTGGACCTTGGTAGACCTTAGTGGACCTTGGTAGACCTTGGTAGACCTCAGTGGACCTTGGTAGACCTTGGTGGACCTTGGTAGACCTTAGTGGACCTTGGTAGACTTTAGTGGACATGGGAGACCTTACTGGACCTTGGTAGACCTTAGTGGACCTTGGTAGACCTTAGTGGACCTTGGTAGACTTTAGTGGACCTTGGTAGACCTTAGTGGACCTTGGCAGACCTTAGTAGAGCTTTGTGGACCTTCGTAGACCTTCGTAGACCTTAGTGGACCTTGGTAGACCTTAGTAGACCTTAGTGGACCTTGGTAGACGTTAGTGGACCTTGGTAGACCTTAGTGGACATGGGTAGACTTTAGTGGACCTTGGTAGACCATGGTAGACCTTAGTGGACCTTGGTAGACCTTACTGGACCTTGGTAGACCTTGGTAGACCTTAGAGGACCTTGGTGGACTTTAGTGGACCTTGGTAGACCTTGGTAGACCTTAGTGGACCTTGGTAGACCTAATTGGACCTTGGTAGACTTTAGTGGACCTTGGTAGACCTTAGTGGACCTTGGTAGACGTTGGTAGACCTTTGTGGACCTTGGAATACCTTAGTGGACCTTGGTAGACTTAATAGGACCTTGGTAGACCTTAGTGGACTTTGGCAGACCTTAGTAAACCTTGGTAGACTTCAGTGGACCTTGGTAGACCTTAGTGGACCTTGGTAGACCTTAGTGGACCTTGGAAGACCTTAGTGGACCTTGGTAGACTTTAGTGGACCTTTGTAGACCTTGGTAGACCTTAGTGGACTTTGGTAGACCTTAGTGGACCTTGGTGGACCTTGGTAGACCTTAGTGGACCTTGGTAGACCTTAGTGGACCTTGGTAGACTTTGGTGGACCTTGGTAGGCCTTAGTGGACCTTGGTAGACTTTAGTAGACCTTAGTGGACCGTGGTAGACCTTAGTGGACCTTGGTAGACCTTGGTGGACCTTGGTAGATCTTAGTGGACCTTGGTAGACTTTAGTGGACCTTGGTAGACCTTTGTGGATCTTGGTAGACTTAGTGGATCTTGGTATACCTTAGTGGACCTTGGTAGACTTAACTGGACCTTGGTGGACCTTAGTAGACCTTAGTGGACCTTGGTAGACCTTAGTGGACCTTGGTAGACCTTAGTGGACCTTGGTGGACTTTAGTGGACCTTGGTAGACCTTAGTGGACCTTGGTAGACCTTAGTGGACCTTGGTAGAACTTAGTGGACCTTGGTAGACCTTGGTAGACCTTAGTGGACCTTGGTAGACTTTAGTAGACCTTGGTAGACATTGGTAGACCTTGGTAGACCTTGGTAGACCTTAGTGGACCTTGGTAGACTTTAGTAGACCTTGGTAGACATTGGTAGACCTTAGTGGACCTTGGTAGACGTTAGTAGACCTTGGTAGACCTTGGTAGACCTTAGTGGACCTTGGTAGACCTTAGTGGACCTTGGTAGACCTTGTTAGACCTTAGTTGACCTTGGTAGACCCTAGTGGACCTTGGTAGACTTTAGTGGAACTTGGTAGACCTTGGTAGACCTTAGTGGACCTTGGTAGACCTTAGTGGACCTTGGTAGACCTTGGTAGACCTCAGTGGACCTTGGTAGACTTTAGTGGACCTTGGTAGACCTTAGTGGAGCTTGGTAGACTTTAGTTGACATGGGAGACCTTACTGGACCTTGGTAGACCTTAGTGGACCTTGGAAGACCTTAGTGGACCTTGGTAGACTTTAGTGGACCTTGGTAGACCTTAGTGGACCTTGGTAGACCTTAGTAGACCTTTGTGGACCTTCGTAGACCTTCGTAAACCTAAGTGGACCTTGGTAGACCTTAGTAGACCTTAGTGGACCTTGGTAGACGTTATTGGACCTTGGTACACCTTAGTGGACATTGGTAGACTTTAGTGGACCTTGGTGGACCGTGGTAGACCTTAGTGGACCTTGGTAGACCTTGGTGGACCTTGGTAGATCTTAGTGGACCTTGGTAGACTTTAGTGGACCTTGGTAGACCTTTGTGGATCTTGGTAGACTTAGTGGATCTTGGTATACCTTAGTGGACCTTGGTAGACTTAACTGGACCTTGGTGGACCTTAGTAGACCTTAGTGGACCTTGGTAGACCTTAGTGGACCTTGGTAGACCTTAGTGGACCTTGGTAGACTTTAGTGGACCTTGGTAGACCTTAGTGGACCTTGGTAGACCTTAGTGGACCTTGGTAGACGTTATTGGACCTTAGTGGACCTTGGTAGACGTTATTGGACCTTGGTACACCTTAGTGGACATTGGTAGACTTTAGTGGACCTTGGTAGACCATGGTAGACCTTAGTGGACCTTGGTAGACCTTACTGGACCTTGGTAGAACTTGGTAGACCTTAGAGGACCTTGGTGGACTTTAGTGGACCTTGGTAGACCTTGGTAGACCTTAGTGGACCTTGGTAGACCTAAGTGGACCTTGCTAGACTTTAGTGGACCTTGATAGACCATGGTAGACCTTAGTGGACCATGGTAGACCTTAGTGGACCTTGGTTATACGTTGGTAGACCTTAGTGGACCTTGGTAGACCTTGTTAGACCTTAGTGGACCTTGGTGGACCTTGGTAGACCTTAGTGGACTTTGGTAGACTTTAGTGGACCTTGGCAGGCCTTAGTGGACCTTGTTAGAATTTAGTAGACCTTAGTGGACCGTGGTAGACCTAAGTGGACCTTGGTAGACCTTGGTGGACCTTGGTAGATCTTAGTGGACCTTGGTAGACTTTAGTGGACCTTGGTAGACCTTAGTGGACCTTGGTAGACTTAGTGGATCTTGGTAGACCTTAGTGGACCTTGGTAGACTTAACTGGACCTTGGTGGACCTTAGTAGACCTTAGTGGACCTTGGTAGACCTTAGTGGACCTTGGTAGACTTAACTGGACCTTGGTAGACCTTAGTGGACCTTGGTAGACCTTAGTGGACCTTGGTAAACCTTAGTGGACATTGGTAGACCTTAGTGGACCTTGGTAGACCTTGGTAGACCTTAGTAGACCTTAGTGGACCTTGGTAAACCTTAGTGGACCTTGGTAGACCTTAGTGGACCTTGGTAGACCTTGGTAGACCTTAGTGGACCTTGGTAGACCTAGGTAGTCCTTGGTAGACCTTAGTGGACCTTGGTAGACTTTAGTCGACCTTGGTAGACCATGGTAGACCTTAGTGGACCTTGGTAGACCTTAGTAGACCTTGGTAGACCTTGGTAGACCTTGGTAGACCTTGGTAGACCTTGGTAGACCTTAGTGGACCTTGGTAGACCTTAGTGGACCTTGGTAGACCTTGTTAGACCTTAGTGGACCTTGTTAGACCTTAGTGGACATTGGTAGACTTTAGTGGACCTTGGTAGACCATGGTAGACCTTAGTGGACCTTGGTAGACCTTAATGGACCTTGGTAGACCTTGGTAGACCTTAGTGGACCTTGGTGGACTTTAGTGGACATTGGTAGACCTTGGTAGACCTTAGTGGACCTTGGAAGACCTAAGTGGACCTTGGTAGACTTTAGTGGACCTTGGTAGACCATGGTAGACCTTAGTGGACCTTGGTAGACCTTAGTGGACCTTGGTAGACTTTAGTGGACCTAGGTAGACCTTAGTGGACCTTGGTAGAACTTAGTTGACCTTGGTAGACTTAACTGGACCTTGGTAGAACTTAGTGACCTTAGTGGACCTTGGTAGAACTTAGTTGACCTTGGTAGACTTAACTGGACCTTGGTAGAACTTAGTAGACCTTATTGGACCTTGGTAGACCTTAGTGTACCTTGGTAGACCTTAGTGGACCTTAGTAGACCTTAGTGGACCTTGGTAGACCTTGGTAGACCTTGGTAGACCTTACTGGACCTTGGTAGACTTTAGTGGACCTTGGTAGACCATGGTAGACCTTAGTGGACCTTGGTAGACCTTAGTAGACCTTGGTAGACCTTAGTAGACCTTGGTAGACCTTGGTAGACCTTAGTGGACCTTGGTAGACCTTAGTGTACATTGGTAAAACTTGGTAGACCTTAGTGGACCTTGGTAGACTTTAGTGGACCTTGTTAGACCTTGGTAGACCTTAGTGGACCTTGGTAGACCTTAGTGGACCTTGGTAGACCTTGGTAGACCTCAGTGGACCTTGGTAGACCTTGGTGGACCTTGGTAGACCTTAGTGGACCTTGGTAGACTTTAGTGGACATGGGAGACCTTACTGGACCTTGGTAGACCTTAGTGGACCTTGGTAGACCTTAGTGGACCTTGGTAGACTTTAGTGGACCTTGGTAGACCTTAGTGGACCTTGGCAGACCTTAGTAGACCTTTGTGGACCTTCGTAGACCTTCGTAGACCTTAGTGGACCTTGGTAGACCTTAGTAGACCTTAGTGGACCTTGGTAGACGTTAGTGGACCTTGGTAGACCTTAGTGGACATTGGTAGACTTTAGTGGACCTTGGTAGACCATGGTAGACCTTAGTGGACCTTGGTAGACCTTACTGGACCTTGGTAGACCTTGGTAGACCTTAGAGGACCTTGGTGGACTTTAGTGGACCTTGGTAGACCTTGGTAGACCTTAGTGGACCTTGGTAGACCTAATTGGACCTTGGTAGACTTTAGTGGACCTTGGTAGACCTTAGTGGACCTTGGTAGACGTTGGTAGACCTTTGTGGACCTTGGAATACCTTAGTGGACCTTGGTAGACTTAACAGGACCTTGGTAGACCTTAGTGGACTTTGGCAGACCTTAGTAAACCTTGGTAGACTTCAGTGGACCTTGGTAGACCTTAGTGGACCTTGGTAGACCTTAGTGGACCTTGGAAGACCTTAGTGGACCTTGGTAGACTTTAGTGGACCTTTGTAGACCTTGGTAGACCTTAGTGGACTTTGGTAGACCTTAGTGGACCTTGGTGGACCTTGGTAGACCTTAGTGGACCTTGGTAGACCTTAGTGGACCTTGGTAGACTTTAGTGGACCTTGGTAGGCCTTAGTGGACCTTGGTAGACTTTAGTAGACCTTAGTGGACCGTGGTAGACCTTAGTGGACCTTGGTAGACCTTGGTGGACCTTGGTAGATCTTAGTGGACCTTGGTAGACTTTAGTGGACCTTGGTAGACCTTTGTGGATCTTGGTAGACTTAGTGGATCTTGGTATACCTTAGTGGACCTTGGTAGACTTAACTGGACCTTGGTGGACCTTAGTAGACCTTAGTGGACCTTGGTAGACCTTAGTGGACCTTGGTAGACCTTAGTGGACCTTGGTAGACTTTAGTGGACCTTGGTAGACCTTAGTGGACCTTGGTAGACCTTAGTGGACCTTGGTAGACCTTAGTGGACCTTGGTGGACCTTGGTAGACCTTAGTGGACCTTGGTAGACTTTAGTAGACCTTGGTAGACATTGGTAGACCTTGGTAGACCTTGGTAGACCTTAGTGGACCTTGGTAGACTTTAGTAGACCTTGGTAGACATTGGTAGACCTTAGTGGACCTTGGTAGACGTTAGTAGACCTTGGTAGACCTTGGTAGACCTTAGTGGACCTTGGTAGACCTTAGTGGACCTTGGTAGACCTTGTTAGACCTTAGTTGACCTTGGTAGACCCTAGTGGACCTTGGTAGACTTTAGTGGAACTTGGTAGACCTTGGTAGACCTTAGTGGACCTTGGTAGACCTTAGTGGACCTTGGTAGACCTTGGTAGACCTCAGTGGACCTTGGTAGACTTTAGTGGACCTTGGTAGACCTTAGTGGACCTTGGTAGACTTTAGTTGACATGGGAGACCTTACTGGACCTTGGTAGACCTTAGTGGACCTTGGAAGACCTTAGTGGACCTTGGTAGACCTTAGTGGACCTTGGTAGACCTTAGTAGACCTTTGTGGACCTTCGTAGACCTTCGTAGACCTAAGTGGACCTTGGTAGACCTTAGTAGACCTTAGTGGACCTTGGTAGACGTTATTGGACCTTGGTACACCTTAGTGGACATTGGTAGACTTTAGTGGACCTTGGTAGACCATGGTAGACCTTAGTGGACCTTTGTAGACCTTACTGGACCTTGGTAGAACTTGGTAGACCTTAGAGGACCTTGGTGGACTTTAGTGGACCTTGGTAGACCTTGGTAGACCTTAGTGGACCTTGGTAGACCTAAGTGGACCTTGGTAGACTTTAGTGGACCTTGATAGACCATGGTAGACCTTAGTGGACCATGGTAGACCTTAGTGGACCTTGGTTATACGTTGGTAGACCTTAGTGGACCTTGGTAGACCTTGTTAGACCTTAGTGGACCTTGGTGGACCTTGGTAGACCTTAGTGGACCTTGGTAGACCTTAGTGGACTTTGGTAGACTTTAGTGGACCTTGGCAGGCCTTAGTGGACCTTGTTAGAATTTAGTAGACCTTAGTGGACCGTGGTAGACCTAAGTGGACCTTGGTAGACCTTGGTGGACCTTGGTAGATCTTAGTGGACCTTGGTAGACTTTAGTGGACCTTGGTAGACCTTAGTGGACCTTGGTAGACTTAGTGGATCTTGGTAGACCTTAGTGGACCTTGGTAGACTTAACTGGACCTTGGTGGACCTTAGTAGACCTTAGTGGACCTTGGTAGACCTTAGTGGACCTTGGTAGACTTAACTGGACCTTGGTAGACCTTAGTAGACCTTAGTGGACCTTGGTAAACCTTAGTGGACCTTGGTAGACCTTAGTGGACCTTGGTAGACATTGGTAGACCTTAGTGGACCTTGGTAGACTTTAGTGGACCTTGCAAGACCTTTGTAGACCTTAGTGGACCTTGGTAGACCTTAGTGGACCTTGGAAGACTTTAGTGGACCTTGGTAGACTTAACTGGACCTTGGTAGACCTTAGTAGACCTTAGTGGACCTTGGTAAACCTTAGTGGACCTTGGTAGACCTTAGTAGACCTTAGTGGACCTTGGTAGACCTTAGTGGACCTTGGTAGACCTTAGTGGACATTGGTAGACTTTAGTGGATCTTGGTAGACCATGGTAGACCTTAGTGGACCTTGGTAGACCTTAGTGGACCTTGGTAGACCTTAGTGGACCTTGGTAGACCTTACTGGACCTTGGTAGACCTTGGTAGACCTTAGTGGACCTTTTTAGACCTTAGTGGACCTTGGTACACGTTGGTAGACCTTTGTGGACCTTGGTAGACCTTAGTGGACTTTGGTAGACCTTAGTGGACCTTGGTAGACCTTAGTGGACCTTGGTAGACCTTGGTAGACCTTAGTGGACCTTGGTAGACTTTAGTAGACCTTGGTAGATATTGGTAGACCTTGGTAGACCTTGGTAGACCTTAGTGGACCTGAGTGGACCTTGGTAGACCTGAGTGGACCTTGGTAGACCTTAGTGGACCTTGGTTGACCTTAGTGGACCTTGGAAGACCTTGGTAGACCTTGGTAGACCTTGGTAGTCCTTAGTGGACCTTGGTAGACTTTAGTGGACCTTTGTAGACATAAGTGGACCTTGGTAGACCTTAGTGGACCTTAGTAGACCTTAGTGGACCTTGGTAGACTTTAGTGGACCTTGGTAGACCTTTGTGGACCTTGGTAGACCCTAGTGGACCTTGGTAGACTTTAGTGGACCTTGGTAGACCTAACTGGACCTTGGTAGACCTTAGTGGACCTTGGTAGACTTAACTGGACCTTGGTAGACCTTATTAGACCTTAGTGGCTTTTGGTAGAGCTTAGTGGACCTTGGTAGACCTTAGTGGACCTTGATAGACTTAACTGGACCTTGGTAGACCTTAGTGGACCTTGGTAGACCTTATTGGACCTTTGATAGACCTTAGTGGACCTTGGTAGACTTTAGTGGACCTTTGTAGACCTTAGTGGACCTTGGTAGACCTTAGTGGACCTTGGTAGAATTTAGTGGACCTTGGTAGACCTTAGTGGACCTTGGTAGACTTAACTGGACCTTGGTAGACCTTAGTGGACCTTGGTAGACCTTAGTGGACCTTGGTAAACCTTAGTGGACCTTGGTAGACTTAACTGGACCTTGGTAGACCTTAGTGGACCTTGGTAGACCTTAGTGGACCTTGGTAGACTTAACTGGACCTTGGTAGACCTTAGTGCACCTTGGTAGACCTTAGTGGACCTTGGTAGACTTTAGTGGACCTTGGTAGACCTTAGTGGACCTTGGTAGACTTAACTTGACCTTGGTAGACCTTAGTGGACCTGAGTGGACCTTGGTAGACCTGAGTGGACCTTGGTTGACCTTAGTGGACCTTGGTAGACTTTAGTGGACCTTGGTAGACCTTAGTGGACCTTGGTAGACCTTAGTGGACCTTGGTTGACCTTCGTGGACCTTGGTAGACTTAACTGGACCTTGGTAGACCTTAGTGGACCTTGGTAGACCTTGGTAGACCTTAGTGGACCTTGGTAGACCTTGGTAGACCTTAGTGGACCTTGGTAGACTTTAGAAGACCTTGGTAGACCTTGGTAGACCTTAGTGGACCTTGGTAGACATTAGTGGACCTTGGTAGACCTTAGTGGACCTTGGAAGACTTTAGTGGACCTTGACACTTAACCTTGGACCTTGGACTTAACAGTTATTGAAGTTTTAAAATAGCTAAATACTTGCAAGGCTGTTGAGGTTTTGGCTATGCTGTATTTGAATCGTATTAATATCGTGGATAAAAGCAGTTTGTTATTAGGTATTAAAAGGTAAAAGTTTAAAAATAAAAAATGTAGTGTGTTATGTGGGTTTTTCTTGATAAAATAAATCTTGTTTCAGCAAAATTTCATGAATTATTTTACAGTTATTGAAGTTTTAAAATAGCTAAATACTTGCAATGCTATTGAGGTTTTGTCTATGCTGTATTTGAATGGTATTAATATCGTGGATAAAAGCAGTTTGTTATTAGGTATTAAAAGGTAAAAGTTTAAAAATAAAAAATGTAGTGTGTTATGTGGGTTTTTCTTGATAAAATGAATCTTGTTTCAGCAAAATTTTATGATTTTTTTAACAGTCCTTTAGTGGACTTTAGTGGACCTTGGAAGACCTTAGCGGACCTTGGTAGACTTAACTGGACCATGGTAGACCTTAGTGGACCTTGGTAGACCTTAGTGGACCTTGGTAGACCTTAGTGGACCTTGGTAGACTTTAGTGGACCTTGGTAGACCTTAGTGGACCTTAGTAGACCTTAGTGGACCTTGGTAGACTTAACTGGACCTTGGTAGACCTTAGTGGACCTTAGTGGACCTTGGTAGACCTTAGTGGACCTTGGTAGACCTTAGTGGACCTTGGTAGACCTTGGTAGACCTTGGTAGTCCTTAGTGGACCTTGGTAGACTTAACTGGACCTTGGTAGACCTAAGTAGACCTTAGTGGACCTTAGTAGACCTTAGTGGACCTTGGTAGACCTTAGTGGACCTTGGTAGACTTTAGTGGACCTTGGTATACCTTGGCAGACCTTAGTGGACCTTGGTAGACCTTAGTGGACCTTGGTAGACCTTGGTAGACCTTGGTAAGTCCTTAGTGGACCTTGGTAGACTTTAGTGGACCTTGGTAGACTTTAGAAGACCTTGGTAGACCTTGGTAGACCTTAGTGGACCTTGGTAGACATTAGTTGACCTTGGTAGACCTTAGTGGACCTTGGAAGACTTTAGTGGACCTTGACACTTAACCTTGGACCTTGGACTTAACAGTTATTGAAGTTTTAAAATAGCTAAATACTTGCAAGGCTGTTGAGGTTTTGGCTATGCTGTATTTGAATCGTATTAATATCGTGAATAAAAGCAGTTTGTTATTAGGTATTCAAAGGTAAAAGTTTAAAAATAAAAAATTTAGTGTGTTATGTGGGTTTTTCTTGATAAAATGAATCTTGTTTCAGCAAAATTGTATGATTTTTTTAACAGTCCTTTAGTGGACTTTAGTGGACCTTGGAAGACCTTAGTGGACCTTGGTAGACTTAACTGGACCATGGTAGACCTTAGTGGACCTTGGTAGACCTTATTGGACCTTGGTTGACCTTGGTGGACCTTAGTGGACCTTGGTAGACCTTAGTGGACCTTGGTAGACCTTGATAGACCTTAGTGGACCTTGGTAGACCTTAGTGGACCTTGGTAGACTTTAGTTGACCTTGGTAGACCTTGGTAGACCTTAGTGGACTTTGGTAGACCTTGGTAGACCTTGGTAGACCTTGGTAGACTTTAGTGGACCTTGGTACACCTTAGTGGACCTTGGTACACCTAAGTGGACCTTGGTACACCTTAGTGGACCTTTCTAGACCTTAGTGGACCTTGGTAGACTTTAGTGGACCTTGATAGACCTTGGTAGACCTTGGTAAACCTTAGTGGACCTTGGTAGACCTTAGTGGACCTTGGTAGACCTTGGTAAACCTTAGTGGACCTTGGTAGACCTTAGTGGACCTTGGTAGACTTTAGTGGACCTTGGTAGACCTTAGTGGACCTTGGTAGACCTTAGTGGACCTTGGTAGACCTTAGTGGACCTTGGTAGACTTAACTGGACCTTGGTAGACCTTATTGGACCTTGGTAGACCTTAGTGGACCTTGGTAGACCTTGGAAGACCTTAGTGGACCTTGGTAGACTTTAGTGGACCTTGGTAGACCTTGGTAGACCTTAGTGGACCTTGGTAGACCTTATTGGACCTTGGTAGAATTTAGTGGACCTTGGAAGACCTTGGTAGACCTTAGTGGAAAGTGGTAAACCTTAGTGGACCTTGGAAGACCTTGGTAGACCTTAGTGGACCTTGGTAGACCTTGGTAGACCTTGGTACACTTTAGTGGACCTTGGTACACCTTAGTGGACCTTTCTAGACCTTAGTGGACCTTGGTAGACTTTAGTGGACCTTGGTAGACCTTGGTAGACCTTGGTAGACCTTGGTAAACCTTAGTGGACCTTGGTAGACCTTAGTGGACCTTGGTAGACCTTGGAAGACCTTAGTGGACCTTGGTAGACCTTAGTGGACCTTGGTAGACTTTAGTGGACCTTGGTAGACTTTAGTGGACCTTGGTAGACCTTAGTGGACCTTGGTAGACCTTAGTGGACCTTGGTAGACTTAACTGGACCTTGGTAGACCTAAGTAGACCATAGTGGACCTTGGTAGACCTTAGTGGACCTTGGTAGACCTTAGTGGACCTTGGTAGACCTTGGTAGACCTTTGTAGACCTTAGTGGACCTTGGTAGACTTTAGTGGACCTTGGTAGACCCTGGTAGACCTTAGTGGACCTTGGTAGACCTTAGTAGACCTTGGTAGACCCTAGTGGACCTTGGTAGACTTTAGTGGACCTTGGTAGACCTTGGTAGACCTTAGTGGACCTTGGTAGACCTTAGTGGACCTTGGTAAACCTTGTTAGACCTTAGTGGACCTTGGTAGACCTTAGTGGACCTTCCTAGACCTTAGTGGACCTTGGTAGACTTTAGTGGACCTTGGTAGACCTTGGTAGACCTTGGTAGACCTTAGTGGACCTTGGTAGACCTTAGTGGACCTTGGTAGACCTTGGTAGACCTTAGTTGACCTTGGTAGAACTTAGTGGACCTTGGTAGACCTTAGTAAACCTTGGTAGACTTTAGTGGACATGGGAGAGCTTACTGGACTTTGGTAGACCTTAGTGAAACTTGGTAGATCTTAGTGGACCTTGGTAGACTTTAGTGGACCTTGGTAGACCTAAGTGGACCTTGGTAGACCTTAGTAGACCTTATTGGACCTTCGTAGACCTTAGTGGACCTTGGTAGACCTTAGTAGACCTTAGTGGACCTTGGTAGACCTTAGTGGACCTTGGTAGACCTTAGTGGACATTGGTAGACTTTAGTGGACCTTGGTAGACCATGGTAGACCTTAGTGGACCTTGGTAGACCTTGGTAGACCTTACTGGACCTTGGTAGACCTTGGTAGACCTTAGAGGACCTTGGTGGACTTTAGTGGACCTTGGTAGACCTTGGTAGACCTTAGTGGACATTGGTAGACCTAAGTGGACCTTGGAAGACGTTGGTAGACCTTTGTGGACCTTGGTAGACCTTAGTGGACCTTGGTAGACCTTGGTAAACCTTAGTGGACCTTGGTAGACCTTAGTGGACCTTGGTAGACTTTAGTGGACCTTGGTACACCTTAGTGGACCTTGGTAGACCTTAGTGGACCTTGGTAGACTTAACTGGACCTTGGTAGACCTTAGTACACCTTGATAGACCTTGATAGACCTTGGTAGACCTTAGTGGACCTTGGTAGACCTAAGTGGACCTTGGTAGACTTTAGTGGACCTTGGTAGACCATGGTAGACCTTAGTGGACCTTGGTAGACCTTAGTGGACCTTGGAAGACGTTGGTAGACCTTTGTGGACCTTGGTAGACCTTAGTGGACCTTGGTAGACCTTAGTGGACCTTGGTAGACCTTGGTAAACCTTAGTGGACCTTGGTAGACCTAATTGGACCTTGGTAGACTTTAGTGGACCTTGGTAGACCTTGGTAGACCTTGGTAGACCTTAGTGGACCATAGTGGACCTTGGTAGACCTTAGTGGACCTTGGTCGACCTTAGGGGACCTTGGTAGACCTTGGTAGACTTTATTGGACCTTGGTAGACCTTAGTGGACCATGGAAGACTCACCAGGACCTTGGTAGACCTTAGTAGACCTTAGTGGACCTTGGTAGACCTTAGTGGACCTTGGTAGACTTAACTGGACCTTGGAAGACCTTAGTGGACCTTGGTAGACCTTAGTGGACCTTGGTAGACCTTGGTAGACCTTGGTAGACCTTACTGGACCTTGGTAGACTTTGGTGGACCTTGGTAGACCTTGGTAGACCTTGGTAGACCTTAGTGGAACTTTGTAGACTTTAGTGGACCTTAGTGGACCTTGGTAGACCTTAGTGGACCTTAGTGGACCTTGGTAGACCTTAGTGGACCTTGGTAGACCTTGGAAGACTTTAGTGGACCTTGTTAGACCTTAGTAGACCATGGTAGACTTACCAGGACCTTGGTAGACCTTAGTAGACCTTAGTGGACCTTGGTAGACCTTAGTGGACCTTGGTAGACTTAACTGGACCTTGGTAGACCTTAGTGGACCTTGGTAGACCTTAGTGGACCTTGGTAGACCTTAGCAGGCCTTGGTAGACCTTGGTAGACCTTGGTAGACCTTACTGGACCTTGGTAGACTTTTGTGGACCTTGATAGACCTTGGTAGACCTTGGTAGACCTTAGTGGAACTTTGTATATTTTAGTGGACCTTAGTGGACATTGGTAGACCTTAGTGGACCCTGTTACACCTTGGTAGACCTTAGTGGACTTTGGCAGACCTTAGTAAACCTTGGTAGACTTTAGTGGACCTTGGTAGACCTTAGTGGACCTTGGTAGACCTTAGTGGACCTTGGTAGACCTTAGCAGGCCTTGGTAGACCTTGGTAGACCTTGGTAGACCTTACTGGACCTTGGTAGACTTTTGTGAACCTTGGTAGACCTTGGTAGACCTTGGTAGACCTTAGTGGAACTTTGTATATTTTAGTGGACCTTAGTGGACCTTGGTAGACCTTAGTGGACCCTGGTACACCTTGGTAGACCTTAGTGGACTTTGGCAGACCTTAGTAAACCTTGGTAGACTTTAGTGGACCTTGGTAGACCTTAGTGGACCTTGGTAGACCTTAGTGGACCTTGGTAGACCTTAGTGGACCTTGGTAGACTTTAGTGGACCTTGGTAGACCTTGGTAGACCTTAGTGGAACTTGGTAGACCTTAGTGGACCTTGGTAGACCTTGGTAGACCTTAGTGGACCTTGGTAGACCTTAGTGGACCTTGGTAGACCTTAGTGGACCTTGGCAGACCTTAGTGGACCGTGGTAGACCTTAGTGGACCTTGGTAGACCTTGGTGGACCTTGGTAGATCTTAGTGGACCTTGGTAGACCTTAGTGGACCTTGGTAGACTTAAGTAGACCTTGGTAGACCTTGGTAGACCTTAGTGGACCTTGGTAGACCTTAGTGGACCTTGGTAGACCTTGGTAGACCTTAGTGGACCTTGGTAGACCTTAGTGGACCTTGGTAGACCTTACTGGACCTTGGTAGACTTTAGTGGACCTTGGTAGGCCTTAGTGGACCTTGGTAGACTTTAGTAGACCTTAGTGGACCGTGGTAGACCTTAGTGGACCTTGGTAGACCTTGGTGGACCTTGGTAGATCTTAGTGGACCTTGGTAGACTTTAGTGGACCTTGGAAGACCTTAGTGGACATTGAAAGACTTTAGTGGATCTTGGTAGACCTTAGTGGACCTTGGTAGACTTAACTGGACCTTGGTGGACCTTAGTAAACCTCAGTGGACCTTGGTAGACCTTAGTGGACCTTGGTAGACTTAACTGGAACTTGCTAGACCTTAGTAGACCTTAGTGGACCTTGGTGGACCTTAGTTGACCTTGGTAGACCTTAGTGGACCTTGGTAGACATTGGTAGACCTTAGCGGACCTTGCAATACCTTGGTAGACCTTAGTGGACCTTGGTAGACCTTAGTGGACCTTGGTAGACCTTAGTGGACCTTGGTTGACCTTGGTGGACCTTAGTGGACCTTGGTAGACCTTAGTGTACCTTGGTAGACCTTAGTGGACCTTGGTAGACCTTAGTGGACCTTGGTAGACCTTAGTGGACCTTGGTAGACTTTAGTGAACCTTGGTAGACCTTGGTAGACCTTAGTGGACCTTGGAAGACCTTGGTAGATTTTGGTAGACCTTGGTAGACCTTGGTAGACCTTGGTAGACTTAGTGGACCTTGATACACCTTAGTGGACCTTTCTAGACCTTAGTGGACCTTGGTAGACTTTAGTGGACCTTGGTAGACCTTGGTAGACCTTGGTAAACCTTAGTGGACCTTGGTAGACCTTAGTGGACCTTGGTAGACCTTGGTAGACCTTAGTGGACCTTGGTAGACCTTAGTCGACCTTGGGAGACCTTAGTGGACCTTGGTAGACTTAACTGGACCTTGGTAGACCTTAGTGGACCTTGGTAAACCTTGGTGGACCTTAGTGGATCTTGATAGACTTTAGTGGACCTTGGTAGACCCTGGTAGACCTTAGTGGACCTTGGTAGACCTTAGTAGACCTTGGTAGACCTTAGTGGACCTTGGTAGACCTTGGTAGACCTTAGTGGACCTTGGTAGACCCTAGTGGACCTTGGTAGACTTTAGTGGACCTTGGTAGACCTTGGTAGACCTTAGTGGACCTTGATAGACCTTAGTGTACCTTGGTAAAACTTGGTAGACCTTAGTGGACCTTGGTAGACCTTAGTGGACCTTCCTAGACCTTAGTGGACCTTGGTAGACTTTAGTGGACCATGGTAGACCTTGGTAGACCTTAGAGGACCTTGGTGGACTTTAGTGGACCTTGGTTGATCTTGGTAGACCTTAGTGGACCTTGGTAGACCTAAGTGGACCTCGGTAGACTTTAGTGGACCTTGGTAGACCATGGTGGACCTTGGTAGACCTTTGTGGACCTTGGTAGACCTTGGTAGACCTTTGCGGACCTTGGTAGACCTTAGTGGACCTTGGTAGACCTTAGTGGACCTTGGTAGACTTTAGTGGACCTTGGTAGACAATAGTGGACCTTGGTAGACCTTAGTAGACCTTTGCGGACCTTGGTAGACCTTAGTGGACCTTCGTAGACCATAGTGGACCTTGGTAGACCTTAGTAGACCTTAGTGGACCTTGGTAGACCTTAGTGGACCTTGGTAGACCTTAGTGGACATTGGTAGACTTTAGTGGAACTTGGTAGACCATGGTAGACCTTAGTGGACCTTGGTAGACCTTACTGGACCTTGGTAGACCTTGGTAGACCTTAGTGGACCTTGGTGGACTTTAGTGGACCTTGGTAGACCTTGGTAGACCTTAGTGGACCTTGGAAGACCTAAGTGGACCTTGGTAGACTTTAGTGGACCTTGGTAGACATTGGTAGACCTTAGTGGACCTTGGTAGACTTTAGTGGACCTTGCAAGACCTTTGTAGACCTTAGTGGACCTTGGTAGACCTTAGTGGACCTTGGAAGACTTTAGTGGACCTTGGTAGACTTAACTGGACCTTGGTATACCTTAGTAGACCTTAGTGGACCTTGGTAAACCTTAGTGGACCTTGGTAGACCTTAGTGGACCTTGGTAGACATTGGTAGACCTTAGTGGACCTTGGTAGACTTTAGTGGACCTTGCAAGACCTTTGTAGACCTTAGTGGACCTTGGTAGACCTTAGTGGACCTTGGTAAACCTTAGTGGACCTTGGTAGACCTTAGTGGACCTTGATAGACATTGGTAGACCTTAGTGGACCTTGGTAGACCTTAGTGGACCGTGGTAGACCTTAGTGGACCGTGGTAGACCTTTGTAGACCTTAGTGGACCTTGGTAGACCTTAGTGGACCTTGGAAGACTTTAGTGGACCTTGGTAGACCTTAGTGGACCTTGGTAGACCTTAGTGGACCTTGGTAGACTTTAGTGGACCTTGGTAGACCTTGGTAAACCTTAGTTGACCTTGGTAGACCGTAGTGGACCTTGGTAGACCTTGGTAGACCTTAGTGGACCTTGGTAGACCTTAGTGGACTTTGGTAGACTTTAGTGGACCTTGGTAGACCTTAGTGGACCTTGGTAGACCTTAGTGGACCTTGGTAGACTTAACTGGACCTTGGTAGACCTTAGTAGACCTTAGTGGACCTTGGTAGACCTTAGTGGACCTTGGTAGACCTTAGTGGACCTTGGTAGACTTTATTGGACCTTGGTAGACCCTGGTAGACCTTAGTGGACCTTGGTAGACCTTAGTAGAACTTGGTAGACCTTGGTAGACCTTAGTGGACCTTGGTAGACGTTAGTGGACCTTGGTAGACCTTGGTAGACCTTGGTAGACCTTAGTGGAGCTTGGTAGACCCTAGTGAACCTTGGTAGACTTTAGTGGACCTTGGTAGACCTTGGTAGACCTTAGTGGACCTTGGTAGACCTTAGTGTACCTTGGTAAAACTTAGTAGATCTTAGTGGACCTTGGTAGACCTTAGTGGACCTTCCTAGACCTTAGTGGACCTTGGTAGACTTTAGTAGACCTTGGTAGACCTTGGTAGACCTTAGTGGACCTTGGTAGACCTTAGTGAACCTTGGTAGACTTTAGTGGACATGGGAGACCTTACTGGACCTTGGTAGACCTTAGTGGACCTTGGTAGACCTTAGTGGACCTTGGCAGACTTAAGTGGACCTTGGTAGACTTAGTGGACCTTGGTAGACCTTAGTAGACCTAAGTGGACCTTCGTAGACCATAGTGGACCTTGGTAGACCTTAGTAGACTTTAGTGGACCTTGGTAGACCTTGGTAGACCTTAGTGGACCTTGATAGACTTTAGTGGACATGGGAGACCTTACTGGACCTTGGTAGACCTTAGTGGACCTTGGTAGACCTTAGTGGACCTTGGTAGACTTTAGTGGACCTTGGTAGACCTTAGTGGACCTTGGTAGACCTTAGTAGACCTTAGTGGACCTTCGTAGACCATAGTGGACCTTGGTAGACCTTAGTAGACCTTAGTGGACCTTGGTAGACCTTAGTGGACCTTGGTAGACCTTAGTGGACATTGGTAGACTTTAGTGGAACTTGGTAGACCATGGTAGACCTTAGTGGACCTTGGTAGACCTTACTGGACCTTGGTAGACCTTGGTAGACCTTAGTGGACCTTGGTGGACTTTAGTGGACCTTGGTAGACCTTGGTAGACCTTAGTGGACCTTGGAAGACCTAAGTGGACCTTGGTAGACTTTAGTGGACCTTGGTAGACCATGGTAGACCTTAGTGGACCTTTTTAGACCTTAGTGGACCTTGGTACACGTTGGTAGACCTTTGTGGACCTTGGTAGACCTTAGTGGACCTTGGTAGACCTTAGTGGACCTTGGTAGACCTTAGTGGACCTTGGTAGCCCTTGGTAGACCTTAGTGGACCTTGGTAGACCTTATTGGACCTTGGTAGACTTTAGTGGACCTTGGTAGACCTTGGTAGACCTTGGTAAACCTTAGTGGACCTTGGTAGACCTTAGTGGACCTTGGTAGACCTTGGTAGACCTTAGTGGACCTTGGTAGACTTTAGTGGACCTTGGTAGACCTAAGTGGACCTTGGTAGACCTTAGTGGACCTTGGTAGACTTAACTGGACCTTGGTAGACCTTGGTAGACCTTAGTGGACCTTGGTAGACCTTAGTGGACCTTGGTAGACCTTAGTGGACCTTGGTAGACCTTAGTGGACCTTGGTAGACCTTGGTAGACCTTGGTAGACCTTAGTGGACCTTGGTAGACTTTAGTCGACCTTGGTAGACCATGGTAGACCTTAGTGGACCTTGGTAGACCTTAGTAGACCTTGGTAGACCTTGGTAGACCTTGGTAGACCTTGGTAGACCTTGGTAGACCTTAGTGGACCTTGGTAGACCTTAGTGGACCTTGGTAGACCTTGTTAGACCTTAGTGGACCTTGGTAGACCTTAGTGGACATTGGTAGACTTTAGTGGACCTTGGTAGACCATGGTAGACCTTAGTGGACCTTGGTAGACCTTAATGGACCTTGGTAGACCTTGGTAGACCTTAGTGGACCTTGGTGGACTTTAGTGGACATTGGTAGACCTTGGTAGACCTTAGTGGACCTTGGAAGACCTAAGTGGACCTTGGTAGACTTTAGTGGACCTTGGTAGACCATGGTAGACCTTAGTGGACCTTTTTAGACCTTAGTGGACCTTGGTACACGTTGGTAGACCTTTAAGGACCTTGGTAGACCTTAGTGGACCTTGGTAGACCTTAGTGGACCTTGGTAGACCTTAGTGGACCTTGGTAGACCTTGGTAGACCTTAGTGGACCTTGGTAGACCTTAGTGGACCTTGGTAGACTTTAGTGGACCTTGGTAGACCTTGGTAGACCTTGGTAAACCTTAGTGGACCTTGGTAGACCTTAGTGGACCTTGGTAGACCTTGGTAGACCTTAGTGGACCTTGGTAGACCTTAGTGGACTTTGGTAGACTTTAGTGGACCTAGGTAGACCTTAGTGGACCTTGGTAGAACTTAGTGGACCTTGGTAGACTTAACTGGACCTTGGTAGAACTTAGTAGACCTTAGTGGACCTTGGTAGACCTTAGTGGACCTTGGTAGACCTTAGTGGACCTTAGTAGACCTTAGTGGACCTTGGTAGACCTTGGTAGACCTTGGTAGACCTTACTGGACCTTGGTAGACTTGAGTGGACCTTGGTAGACCATGGTAGACCTTAGTGGACCTTGGTAGACCTTGGTAGACCTTGGTAGACCTTGGTAGACCTTAGTGGACCTTGGTAGACCTTAGTGTACCTTGGTAAAACTTGGTAGACCTTAGTGGACCTTGGTAGACCTTAGTGGACCTTGGTAGACTTTAGTGGACCTTGTTAGACCTTGGTAGACCTTAGTGGACCTTGGTAGACCTTAGTGGACCTTGGTAGACCTTAGTGGACCTTGGTAGACCTTAGTGGACCTTGGTAGACCTTGGTAGACCTCAGTGGACCTTGGTAGACCTTGGTGGACCTTGGTAGACCTTAGTGGACCTTGGTAGACTTTAGTGGACATGGGAGACCTTACTGGACCTTGGTAGACCTTAGTGGACCTTGGTAGACCTTAGTGGACCTTGGTAGACTTTAGTGGACCTTGGTAGACCTTAGTGGACCTTGGCAGACCTTAGTAGAGCTTTGTGGACCTTCGTAGACCTTCGTAGACCTTAGTGGACCTTGGTAGACCTTAGTAGACCTTAGTGGACCTTGGTAGACGTTAGTGGACCTTGGTAGACCTTAGTGGACATGGGTAGACTTTAGTGGACCTTGGTAGACCATGGTAGACCTTAGTGGACCTTGGTAGACCTTACTGGACCTTGGTAGACCTTGGTAGACCTTAGAGGACCTTGGTGGACTTTAGTGGACCTTGGTAGACCTTGGTAGACCTTAGTGGACCTTGGTAGACCTAATTGGACCTTGGTAGACTTTAGTGGACCTTGGTAGACCTTAGTGGACCTTGGTAGACGTTGGTAGACCTTTGTGGACCTTGGAATACCTTAGTGGACCTTGGTAGACTTAATAGGACCTTGGTAGACCTTAGTGGACTTTGGCAGACCTTAGTAAACCTTGGTAGACTTCAGTGGACCTTGGTAGACCTTAGTGGACCTTGGTAGACCTTAGTGGACCTTGGAAGACCTTAGTGGACCTTGGTAGACTTTAGTGGACCTTTGTAGACCTTGGTAGACCTTAGTGGACTTTGGTAGACCTTAGTGGACCTTGGTGGACCTTGGTAGACCTTAGTGGACCTTGGTAGACCTTAGTGGACCTTGGTAGACTTTGGTGGACCTTGGTAGGCCTTAGTGGACCTTGGTAGACTTTAGTAGACCTTAGTGGACCGTGGTAGACCTTAGTGGACCTTGGTAGACCTTGGTGGACCTTGGTAGATCTTAGTGGACCTTGGTAGACTTTAGTGGACCTTGGTAGACCTTTGTGGATCTTGGTAGACTTAGTGGATCTTGGTATACCTTAGTGGACCTTGGTAGACTTAACTGGACCTTGGTGGACCTTGGTAGACCTTAGTGGACCTTGGTAGACCTTAGTGGACCTTGGTAGACTTTAGTGGACCTTGGTAGACCTTAGTGGACCTTGGTAGACCTTAGTGGACCTTGGTAGAACTTAGTGGACCTTGGTAGACCTTGGTAGACCTTAGTGGACCTTGGTAGACTTTAGTAGACCTTGGTAGACATTGGTAGACCTTGGTAGACCTTGGTAGACCTTAGTGGACCTTGGTAGACTTTAGTAGACCTTGGTAGACATTGGTAGACCTTAGTGGACCTTGGTAGACGTTAGTAGACCTTGGTAGACCTTGGTAGACCTTAGTGGACCTTGGTAGACCTTAGTGGACCTTGGTAGACCTTGTTAGACCTTAGTTGACCTTGGTAGACCCTAGTGGACCTTGGTAGACTTTAGTGGAACTTGGTAGACCTTGGTAGACCTTAGTGGACCTTGGTAGACCTTAGTGGACCTTGGTAGACCTTGGTAGACCTCAGTGGACCTTGGTAGACTTTAGTGGACCTTGGTAGACCTTAGTGGAGCTTGGTAGACTTTAGTTGACATGGGAGACCTTACTGGACCTTGGTAGACCTTAGTGGACCTTGGAAGACCTTAGTGGACCTTGGTAGACTTTAGTGGACCTTGGTAGACCTTAGTGGACCTTGGTAGACCTTAGTAGACCTTTGTGGACCTTCGTAGACCTTCGTAAACCTAAGTGGACCTTGGTAGACCTTAGTAGACCTTAGTGGACCTTGGTAGACGTTATTGGACCTTGGTACACCTTAGTGGACATTGGTAGACTTTAGTGGACCTTGGTGGACCGTGGTAGACCTTAGTGGACCTTGGTAGACCTTGGTGGACCTTGGTAGATCTTAGTGGACCTTGGTAGACTTTAGTGGACCTTGGTAGACCTTTGTGGATCTTGGTAGACTTAGTGGATCTTGGTATACCTTAGTGGACCTTGGTAGACTTAACTGGACCTTGGTGGACCTTAGTAGACCTTAGTGGACCTTGGTAGACCTTAGTGGACCTTGGTAGACCTTAGTGGACCTTGGTAGACTTTAGTGGACCTTGGTAGACCTTAGTGGACCTTGGTAGACCTTAGTGGACCTTGGTAGACGTTATTGGACCTTAGTGGACCTTGGTAGACGTTATTGGACCTTGGTACACCTTAGTGGACATTGGTAGACTTTAGTGGACCTTGGTAGACCATGGTAGACCTTAGTGGACCTTGGTAGACCTTACTGGACCTTGGTAGAACTTGGTAGACCTTAGAGGACCTTGGTGGACTTTAGTGGACCTTGGTAGACCTTGGTAGACCTTAGTGGACCTTGGTAGACCTAAGTGGACCTTGCTAGACTTTAGTGGACCTTGATAGACCATGGTAGACCTTAGTGGACCATGGTAGACCTTAGTGGACCTTGGTTATACGTTGGTAGACCTTAGTGGACCTTGGTAGACCTTGTTAGACCTTAGTGGACCTTGGTGGACCTTGGTAGACCTTAGTGGACTTTGGTAGACTTTAGTGGACCTTGGCAGGCCTTAGTGGACCTTGTTAGAATTTAGTAGACCTTAGTGGACCGTGGTAGACCTAAGTGGACCTTGGTAGACCTTGGTGGACCTTGGTAGATCTTAGTGGACCTTGGTAGACTTTAGTGGACCTTGGTAGACCTTAGTGGACCTTGGTAGACTTAGTGGATCTTGGTAGACCTTAGTGGACCTTGGTAGACTTAACTGGACGTTGGTGGACCTTAGTAGACCTTAGTGGACCTTGGTAGACCTTAGTGGACCTTGGTAGACTTAACTGGACCTTGGTAGACCTTAGTGGACCTTGGTAGACCTTAGTGGACCTTGGTAAACCTTAGTGGACATTGGTAGACCTTAGTGGACCTTGGTAGACCTTGGTAGACCTTAGTAGACCTTAGTGGACCTTGGTAAACCTTAGTGGACCTTGGTAGACCTTAGTGGACCTTGGTAGACCTTGGTAGACCTTAGTGGACCTTGGTAGACCTAGGTAGTCCTTGGTAGACCTTAGTGGACCTTGGTAGACTTTAGTCGACCTTGGTAGACCATGGTAGACCTTAGTGGACCTTGGTAGACCTTAGTAGACCTTGGTAGACCTTGGTAGACCTTGGTAGACCTTGGTAGACCTTGGTAGACCTTAGTGGACCTTGGTAGACCTTAGTGGACCTTGGTAGACCTTGTTAGACCTTAGTGGACCTTGTTAGACCTTAGTGGACATTGGTAGACTTTAGTGGACCTTGGTAGACCATGGTAGACCTTAGTGGACCTTGGTAGACCTTAATGGACCTTGGTAGACCTTGGTAGACCTTAGTGGACCTTGGTGGACTTTAGTGGACATTGGTAGACCTTGGTAGACCTTAGTGGACCTTGGAAGACCTAAGTGGACCTTGGTAGACTTTAGTGGACCTTGGTAGACCATGGTAGACCTTAGTGGACCTTGGTAGACCTTAGTGGACCTTGGTAGACTTTAGTGGACCTAGGTAGACCTTAGTGGACCTTGGTAGAACTTAGTTGACCTTGGTAGACTTAACTGGACCTTGGTAGAACTTAGTGACCTTAGTGGACCTTGGTAGAACTTAGTTGACCTTGGTAGACTTAACTGGACCTTGGTAGAACTTAGTAGACCTTATTGGACCTTGGTAGACCTTAGTGTACCTTGGTAGACCTTAGTGGACCTTAGTAGACCTTAGTGGACCTTGGTAGACCTTGGTAGACCTTGGTAGACCTTACTGGACCTTGGTAGACTTTAGTGGACCTTGGTAGACCATGGTAGACCTTAGTGGACCTTGGTAGACCTTAGTAGACCTTGGTAGACCTTAGTAGACCTTGGTAGACCTTGGTAGACCTTAGTGGACCTTGGTAGACCTTAGTGTACATTGGTAAAACTTGGTAGACCTTAGTGGACCTTGGTAGACTTTAGTGGACCTTGTTAGACCTTGGTAGACCTTAGTGGACCTTGGTAGACCTTAGTGGACCTTGGTAGACCTTGGTAGACCTCAGTGGACCTTGGTAGACCTTGGTGGACCTTGGTAGACCTTAGTGGACCTTGGTAGACTTTAGTGGACATGGGAGACCTTACTGGACCTTGGTAGACCTTAGTGGACCTTGGTAGACCTTAGTGGACCTTGGTAGACTTTAGTGGACCTTGGTAGACCTTAGTGGACCTTGGCAGACCTTAGTAGACCTTTGTGGACCTTCGTAGACCTTCGTAGACCTTAGTGGACCTTGGTAGACCTTAGTAGACCTTAGTGGACCTTGGTAGACGTTAGTGGACCTTGGTAGACCTTAGTGGACATTGGTAGACTTTAGTGGACCTTGGTAGACCATGGTAGACCTTAGTGGACCTTGGTAGACCTTACTGGACCTTGGTAGACCTTGGTAGACCTTAGAGGACCTTGGTGGACTTTAGTGGACCTTGGTAGACCTTGGTAGACCTTAGTGGACCTTGGTAGACCTAATTGGACCTTGGTAGACTTTAGTGGACCTTGGTAGACCTTAGTTGACCTTGGTAGACGTTGGTAGACCTTTGTGGACCTTGGAATACCTTAGTGGACCTTGGTAGACTTAACAGGACCTTGGTAGACCTTAGTGGACTTTGGCAGACCTTAGTAAACCTTGGTAGACTTCAGTGGACCTTGGTAGACCTTAGTGGACCTTGGTAGACCTTAGTGGACCTTGGAAGACCTTAGTGGACCTTGGTAGACTTTAGTGGACCTTTGTAGACCTTGGTAGACCTTAGTGGACTTTGGTAGAACTTAGTGGACCTTGGTGGACCTTGGTAGACCTTAGTGGACCTTGGTAGACCTTAGTGGACCTTGGTAGACTTTAGTGGACCTTGGTAGGCCTTAGTGGACCTTGGTAGACTTTAGTAGACCTTAGTGGACCGTGGTAGACCTTAGTGGACCTTGGTAGACCTTGGTGGACCTTGGTAGATCTTAGTGGACCTTGGTAGACTTTAGTGGACCTTGGTAGACCTTTGTGGATCTTGGTAGACTTAGTGGATCTTGGTATACCTTAGTGGACCTTGGTAGACTTAACTGGACCTTGGTGGACCTTAGTAGACCTTAGTGGACCTTGGTAGACCTTAGTGGACCTTGGTAGACCTTAGTGGACCTTGGTAGACTTTAGTGGACCTTGGTAGACCTTAGTGGACCTTGGTAGACCTTAGTGGACCTTGGTAGACCTTAGTGGACCTTGGTGGACCTTGGTAGACCTTAGTGGACCTTGGTAGACTTTAGTAGACCTTGGTAGACATTGGTAGACCTTGGTAGACCTTGGTAGACCTTAGTGGACCTTGGTAGACTTTAGTAGACCTTGGTAGACATTGGTAGACCTTAGTGGACCTTGGTAGACGTTAGTAGACCTTGGTAGACCTTGGTAGACCTTAGTGGACCTTGGTAGACCTTAGTGGACCTTGGTAGACCTTGTTAGACCTTAGTTGACCTTGGTAGACCCTAGTGGACCTTGGTAGACTTTAGTGGAACTTGGTAGACCTTGGTAGACCTTAGTGGACCTTGGTAGACCTTAGTGGACCTTGGTAGACCTTGGTAGACCTCAGTGGACCTTGGTAGACTTTAGTGGACCTTGGTAGACCTTAGTGGACCTTGGTAGACTTTAGTTGACATGGGAGACCTTACTGGACCTTGGTAGACCTTAGTGGACCTTGGAAGACCTTAGTGGACCTTGGTAGACCTTAGTGGACCTTGGTAGACCTTAGTAGACCTTTGTGGACCTTCGTAGACCTTCGTAGACCTAAGTGGACCTTGGTAGACCTTAGTAGACCTTAGTGGACCTTGGTAGACGTTATTGGACCTTGGTACACCTTAGTGGACATTGGTAGACTTTAGTGGACCTTGGTAGACCATGGTAGACCTTAGTGGACCTTTGTAGACCTTACTGGACCTTGGTAGAACTTGGTAGACCTTAGAGGACCTTGGTGGACTTTAGTGGACCTTGGTAGACCTTGGTAGACCTTAGTGGACCTTGGTAGACCTAAGTGGACCTTGGTAGACTTTAGTGGACCTTGATAGACCATGGTAGACCTTAGTGGACCATGGTAGACCTTAGTGGACCTTGGTTATACGTTGGTAGACCTTAGTGGACCTTGGTAGACCTTGTTAGACCTTAGTGGACCTTGGTGGACCTTGGTAGACCTTAGTGGACCTTGGTAGACCTTAGTGGACTTTGGTAGACTTTAGTGGACCTTGGCAGGCCTTAGTGGACCTTGTTAGAATTTAGTAGACCTTAGTGGACCGTGGTAGACCTAAGTGGACCTTGGTAGACCTTGGTGGACCTTGGTAGATCTTAGTGGACCTTGGTAGACTTTAGTGGACCTTGGTAGACCTTAGTGGACCTTGGTAGACTTAGTGGATCTTGGTAGACCTTAGTGGACCTTGGTAGACTTAACTGGACCTTGGTGGACCTTAGTAGACCTTAGTGGACCTTGGTAGACCTTAGTGGACCTTGGTAGACTTAACTGGACCTTGGTAGACCTTAGTAGACCTTAGTGGACCTTGGTAAACCTTAGTGGACCTTGGTAGACCTTAGTGGACCTTGGTAGACATTGGTAGACCTTAGTGGACCTTGGTAGACTTTAGTGGACCTTGCAAGACCTTTGTAGACCTTAGTGGACCTTGGTAGACCTTAGTGGACCTTGGAAGACTTTAGTGGACCTTGGTAGACTTAACTGGACCTTGGTAGACCTTAGTAGACCTTAGTGGACCTTGGTAAACCTTAGTGGACCTTGGTAGACCTTAGTAGACCTTAGTGGACCTTGGTAGACCTTAGTGGACCTTGGTAGACCTTAGTGGACATTGGTAGACTTTAGTGGATCTTGGTAGACCATGGTAGACCTTAGTGGACCTTGGTAGACCTTAGTGGACCTTGGTAGACCTTAGTGGACCTTGGTAGACCTTACTGGACCTTGGTAGACCTTGGTAGACCTTAGTGGACCTTTTTAGACCTTAGTGGACCTTGGTACACGTTGGTAGACCTTTGTGGACCTTGGTAGACCTTAGTGGACTTTGGTAGACCTTAGTGGACCTTGGTAGACCTTAGTGGACCTTGGTAGACCTTGGTAGACCTTAGTGGACCTTGGTAGACTTTAGTAGACCTTGGTAGATATTGGTAGACCTTGGTAGACCTTGGTAGACCTTAGTGGACCTGAGTGGACCTTGGTAGACCTGAGTGGACCTTGGTAGACCTTAGTGGACCTTGGTTGACCTTAGTGGACCTTGGAAGACCTTAGTGGACCTTAGTAGACCTTAGTGGACCTTGGTAGACTTTAGTGGACCTTGGTAGACCTTTGTGGACCTTGGTAGACCCTAGTGGACCTTGGTAGACTTTAGTGGACCTTGGTAGACCTAACTGGACCTTGGTAGACCTTAGTGGACCTTGGTAGACTTAACTGGACCTTGGTAGACCTTATTAGACCTTAGTGGCTTTTGGTAGAGCTTAGTGGACCTTGGTAGACCTTAGTGGACCTTGGTAGACTTAACTGGACCTTGGTAGACCTTAGTGGACCTTGGTAGACCTTATTGGACCTTTGATAGACCTTAGTGGACCTTGGTAGACTTTAGTGGACCTTTGTAGACCTTAGTGGACCTTGGTAGACCTTAGTGGACCTTGGTAGAATTTAGTGGACCTTGGTAGACCTTAGTGGACCTTGGTAGACTTAACTGGACCTTGGTAGACCTTAGTGGACCTTGGTAGACCTTAGTGGACCTTGGTAAACCTTAGTGGACCTTGGTAGACTTAACTGGACCTTGGTAGACCTTAGTGGACCTTGGTAGACCTTAGTGGACCTTGGTAGACTTAACTGGACCTTGGTAGACCTTAGTGCACCTTGGTAGACCTTAGTGGACCTTGGTAGACTTTAGTGGACCTTGGTAGACCTTAGTGGACCTTGGTAGACTTAACTTGACCTTGGTAGACCTTAGTGGACCTGAGTGGACCTTGGTAGACCTGAGTGGACCTTGGTTGACCTTAGTGGACCTTGGTAGACTTTAGTGGACCTTGGTAGACCTTAGTGGACCTTGGTAGACCTTAGTGGACCTTGGTTGACCTTCGTGGACCTTGGTAGACTTAACTGGACCTTGGTAGACCTTAGTGGACCTTGGTAGACCTTGGTAGACCTTAGTGGACCTTGGTAGACCTTGGTAGACCTTAGTGGACCTTGGTAGACTTTAGAAGACCTTGGTAGACCTTGGTAGACCTTAGTGGACCTTGGTAGACATTAGTGGACCTTGGTAGACCTTAGTGGACCTTGGAAGACTTTAGTGGACCTTGACACTTAACCTTGGACCTTGGACTTAACAGTTATTGAAGTTTTAAAATAGTTAAATACTTGCAAGGCTGTTGAGGTTTTGGCTATGCTGTATTTGAATCGTATTAATATCGTGGATAAAAGCAGTTTGTTATTAGGTATTAAAAGGTAAAAGTTTAAAAATAAAAAATGTAGTGTGTTATGTGGGTTTTTCTTGATAAAATAAATCTTGTTTCAGCAAAATTTCATGAATTATTTTACAGTTATTGAAGTTTTAAAATAGCTAAATACTTGCAATGCTATTGAGGTTTTGTCTATGCTGTATTTGAATGGTATTAATATCGTGGATAAAAGCAGTTTGTTATTAGGTATTAAAAGGTAAAAGTTTAAAAATAAAAAATGTAGTGTGTTATGTGGGTTTTTCTTGATAAAATGAATCTTGTTTCAGCAAAATTTTATGATTTTTTTAACAGTCCTTTAGTGGACTTTAGTGGACCTTGGAAGACCTTAGCGGACCTTGGTAGACTTAACTGGACCATGGTAGACCTTAGTGGACCTTGGTAGACCTTAGTGGACCTTGGTAGACCTTAGTGGACCTTGGTAGACTTTAGTGGACCTTGGTAGACCTTAGTGGACCTTAGTAGACCTTAGTGGACCTTGGTAGACTTAACTGGACCTTGGTAGACCTTAGTGGACCTTAGTGGACCTTGGTAGACCTTAGTAGACCTTGGTAGACCTTAGTGGACCTTGGTAGACCTTGGTAGACCTTGGTAGTCCTTAGTGGACCTTGGTAGACTTAACTGGACCTTGGTAGACCTAAGTAGACCTTAGTGGACCTTAGTAGACCTTAGTGGACCTTGGTAGACCTTAGTGGACCTTGGTAGACTTTAGTGGACCTTGGTATACCTTGGCAGACCTTAGTGGACCTTGGTAGACCTTAGTGGACCTTGGTAGACCTTGGTAGACCTTGGTAAGTCCTTAGTGGACCTTGGTAGACTTTAGTGGACCTTGGTAGACTTTAGAAGACCTTGGTAGACCTTGGTAGACCTTAGTGGACCTTGGTAGACATTAGTTGACCTTGGTAGACATTAGTTGACCTTGGAAGACTTTAGTGGACCTTGACACTTAACCTTGGACCTTGGACTTAACAGTTATTGAAGTTTTAAAATAGCTAAATACTTGCAAGGCTGTTGAGGTTTTGGCTATGCTGTATTTGAATCGTATTAATATCGTGAATAAAAGCAGTTTGTTATTAGGTATTCAAAGGTAAAAGTTTAAAAATAAAAAATTTAGTGTGTTATGTGGGTTTTTCTTGATAAAATGAATCTTGTTTCAGCAAAATTGTATGATTTTTTTAACAGTCCTTTAGTGGACTTTAGTGGACCTTGGAAGACCTTAGTGGACCTTGGTAGACTTAACTGGACCATGGTAGACCTTAGTGGACCTTGGTAGACCTTATTGGACCTTGGTTGACCTTGGTGGACCTTAGTGGACCTTGGTAGACCTTAGTGGACCTTGGTAGACCTTGATAGACCTTAGTGGACCTTGGTAGACCTTAGTGGACCTTGGTAGACTTTAGTTGACCTTGGTAGACCTTGGTAGACCTTAGTGGACTTTGGTAGACCTTGGTAGACCTTGGTAGACCTTGGTAGACTTTAGTGGACCTTGGTACACCTTAGTGGACCTTGGTACACCTAAGTGGACCTTGGTACACCTTAGTGGACCTTTCTAGACCTTAGTGGACCTTGGTAGACTTTAGTGGACCTTGATAGACCTTGGTAGACCTTGGTAAACCTTAGTGGACCTTGGTAGACCTTAGTGGACCTTGGTAGACCTTGGTAGACCTTAGTGGACCTTGGTAGACCTTAGTGGACCTTGGTAGACTTTAGTGGACCTTGGTAGACCTTAGTGGACCTTGGTAGACCTTAGTGGACCTTGGTAGACCTTAGTGGACCTTGGTAGACTTAACTGGACCTTGGTAGACCTTATTGGACCTTGGTAGACCTTAGTGGACCTTGGTAGACCTTGGAAGACCTTAGTGGACCTTGGTAGACTTTAGTGGACCTTGGTAGACCTTGGTAGACCTTAGTGGACCTTGGTAGACCTTATTGGACCTTGGTAGAATTTAGTGGACCTTGGAAGACCTTGGTAGACCTTAGTGGAAAGTGGTAAACCTTAGTGGACCTTGGAAGACCTTGGTAGACCTTAGTGGACCTTGGTAGACCTTGGTAGACCTTGGTAGACCTTGGTACACTTTAGTGGACCTTGGTACACCTTAGTGGACCTTTCTAGACCTTAGTGGACCTTGGTAGACTTTAGTGGACCTTGGTAGACCTTGGTAGACCTTGGTAGACCTTGGTAAACCTTAGTGGACCTTGGTAGACCTTAGTGGACCTTGGTAGACCTTGGAAGACCTTAGTGGACCTTGGTAGACCTTAGTGGACCTTGGTAGACTTTAGTGGACCTTGGTAGACTTTAGTGGACCTTGGTAGACCTTAGTGGACCTTGGTAGACCTTAGTGGACCTTGGTAGACTTAACTGGACCTTGGTAGACCTAAGTAGACCATAGTGGACCTTGGTAGACCTTAGTGGACCTTGGTAGACCTTAGTGGACCTTGGTAGACCTTGGTAGACCTTTGTAGACCTTAGTGGACCTTGGTAGACTTTAGTGGACCTTGGTAGACCCTGGTAGACCTTAGTGGACCTTGGTAGACCTTAGTAGACCTTGGTAGACCCTAGTGGACCTTGGTAGACTTTAGTGGACCTTGGTAGACCTTGGTAGACCTTAGTGGACCTTGGTAGACCTTAGTGGACCTTGGTAAACCTTGTTAGACCTTAGTGGACCTTGGTAGACCTTAGTGGACCTTCCTAGACCTTAGTGGACCTTGGTAGACTTTAGTGGACCTTGGTAGACCTTGGTAGACCTTGGTAGACCTTAGTGGACCTTGGTAGACCTTAGTGGACCTTGGTAGACCTTGGTAGACCTTAGTTGACCTTGGTAGAACTTAGTGGACCTTGGTAGACCTTAGTAAACCTTGGTAGACTTTAGTGGACATGGGAGAGCTTACTGGACTTTGGTAGACCTTAGTGAAACTTGGTAGATCTTAGTGGACCTTGGTAGACTTTAGTGGACCTTGGTAGACCTAAGTGGACCTTGGTAGACCTTAGTAGACCTTATTGGACCTTCGTAGACCTTAGTGGACCTTGGTAGACCTTAGTAGACCTTAGTGGACCTTGGTAGACCTTAGTGGACCTTGGTAGACCTTAGTGGACATTGGTAGACTTTAGTGGACCTTGGTAGACCATGGTAGACCTTAGTGGACCTTGGTAGACCTTGGTAGACCTTACTGGACCTTGGTAGACCTTGGTAGACCTTAGAGGACCTTGGTGGACTTTAGTGGACCTTGGTAGACCTTGGTAGACCTTAGTGGACATTGGTAGACCTAAGTGGACCTTGGAAGACGTTGGTAGACCTTTGTGGACCTTGGTAGACCTTAGTGGACCTTGGTAGACCTTGGTAAACCTTAGTGGACCTTGGTAGACCTTAGTGGACCTTGGTAGACTTTAGTGGACCTTGGTACACCTTAGTGGACCTTGGTAGACCTTAGTGGACCTTGGTAGACTTAACTGGACCTTGGTAGACCTTAGTACACCTTGATAGACCTTGATAGACCTTGGTAGACCTTAGTGGACCTTGGTAGACCTAAGTGGACCTTGGTAGACTTTAGTGGACCTTGGTAGACCATGGTAGACCTTAGTGGACCTTGGTAGACCTTAGTGGACCTTGGAAGACGTTGGTAGACCTTTGTGGACCTTGGTAGACCTTAGTGGACCTTGGTAGACCTTAGTGGACCTTGGTAGACCTTGGTAAACCTTAGTGGACCTTGGTAGACCTAATTGGACCTTGGTAGACTTTAGTGGACCTTGGTAGACCTTGGTAGACCTTGGTAGACCTTAGTGGACCATAGTGGACCTTGGTAGACCTTAGTGGACCTTGGTCGACCTTAGGGGACCTTGGTAGACCTTGGTAGACTTTATTGGACCTTGGTAGACCTTAGTGGACCATGGAAGACTCACCAGGACCTTGGTAGACCTTAGTAGACCTTAGTGGACCTTGGTAGACCTTAGTGGACCTTGGTAGACTTAACTGGACCTTGGAAGACCTTAGTGGACCTTGGTAGACCTTAGTGGACCTTGGTAGACCTTGGTAGACCTTGGTAGACCTTACTGGACCTTGGTAGACTTTGGTGGACCTTGGTAGACCTTGGTAGACCTTGGTAGACCTTAGTGGAACTTTGTAGACTTTAGTGGACCTTAGTGGACCTTGGTAGACCTTAGTGGACCTTAGTGGACCTTGGTAGACCTTAGTGGACCTTGGTAGACCTTGGAAGACTTTAGTGGACCTTGTTAGACCTTAGTAGACCATGGTAGACTTACCAGGACCTTGGTAGACCTTAGTAGACCTTAGTGGACCTTGGTAGACCTTAGTGGACCTTGGTAGACTTAACTGGACCTTGGTAGACCTTAGTGGACCTTGGTAGACCTTAGTGGACCTTGGTAGACCTTAGCAGGCCTTGGTAGACCTTGGTAGACCTTGGTAGACCTTACTGGACCTTGGTAGACTTTTGTGGACCTTGATAGACCTTGGTAGACCTTGGTAGACCTTAGTGGAACTTTGTATATTTTAGTGGACCTTAGTGGACATTGGTAGACCTTAGTGGACCCTGTTACACCTTGGTAGACCTTAGTGGACTTTGGCAGACCTTAGTAAACCTTGGTAGACTTTAGTGGACCTTGGTAGACCTTAGTGGACCTTGGTAGACCTTAGTGGACCTTGGTAGACCTTAGCAGGCCTTGGTAGACCTTGGTAGACCTTGGTAGACCTTACTGGACCTTGGTAGACTTTTGTGAACCTTGGTAGACCTTGGTAGACCTTGGTAGACCTTAGTGGAACTTTGTATATTTTAGTGGACCTTAGTGGACCTTGGTAGACCTTAGTGGACCCTGGTACACCTTGGTAGACCTTAGTGGACTTTGGCAGACCTTAGTAAACCTTGGTAGACTTTAGTGGACCTTGGTAGACCTTAGTGGACCTTGGTAGACCTTAGTGGACCTTGGTAGACCTTAGTGGACCTTGGTAGACTTTAGTGGACCTTGGTAGACCTTGGTAGACCTTAGTGGAACTTGGTAGACCTTAGTGGACCTTGGTAGACCTTGGTAGACCTTAGTGGACCTTGGTAGACCTTAGTGGACCTTGGTAGACCTTAGTGGACCTTGGCAGACCTTAGTGGACCGTGGTAGACCTTAGTGGACCTTGGTAGACCTTGGTGGACCTTGGTAGATCTTAGTGGACCTTGGTAGACCTTAGTGGACCTTGGTAGACTTAAGTAGACCTTGGTAGACCTTGGTAGACCTTAGTGGACCTTGGTAGACCTTAGTGGACCTTGGTAGACCTTGGTAGACCTTAGTGGACCTTGGTAGACCTTAGTGGACCTTGGTAGACCTTACTGGACCTTGGTAGACTTTAGTGGACCTTGGTAGGCCTTAGTGGACCTTGGTAGACTTTAGTAGACCTTAGTGGACCGTGGTAGACCTTAGTGGACCTTGGTAGACCTTGGTGGACCTTGGTAGATCTTAGTGGACCTTGGTAGACTTTAGTGGACCTTGGAAGACCTTAGTGGACATTGAAAGACTTTAGTGGATCTTGGTAGACCTTAGTGGACCTTGGTAGACTTAACTGGACCTTGGTGGACCTTAGTAAACCTTAGTGGACCTTGGTAGACCTTAGTGGACCTTGGTAGACTTAACTGGAACTTGCTAGACCTTAGTAGACCTTAGTGGACCTTGGTAGACCTTAGTTGACCTTGGTAGACCTTAGTGGACCTTGGTAGACATTGGTAGACCTTAGCGGACCTTGCAATACCTTGGTAGAGCTTAGTGGACCTTGGTAGACCTTAGTGGACCTTGGTAGACCTTAGTGGACCTTGGTTGACCTTGGTGGACCTTAGTGGACCTTGGTAGACCTTAGTGTACCTTGGTAGACCTTAGTGGACCTTGGTAGACCTTAGTGGACCTTGGTAGACCTTAGTGGACCTTGGTAGACTTTAGTGAACCTTGGTAGACCTTGGTAGACCTTAGTGGACCTTGGAAGACCTTGGTAGATTTTGGTAGACCTTGGTAGACCTTGGTAGACCTTGGTAGACTTAGTGGACCTTGATACACCTTAGTGGACCTTTCTAGACCTTAGTGGACCTTGGTAGACTTTAGTGGACCTTGGTAGACCTTGGTAGACCTTGGTAAACCTTAGTGGACCTTGGTAGACCTTAGTGGACCTTGGTAGACCTTGGTAGACCTTAGTGGACCTTGGTAGACCTTAGTCGACCTTGGGAGACCTTAGTGGACCTTGGTAGACTTAACTGGACCTTGGTAGACCTTAGTGGACCTTGGTAGACCTTGGTGGACCTTAGTGGATCTTGATAGACTTTAGTGGACCTTGGTAGACCCTGGTAGACCTTAGTGGACCTTGGTAGACCTTAGTAGACCTTGGTAGACCTTAGTGGACCTTGGTAGACCTTGGTAGACCTTAGTGGACCTTGGTAGACCCTAGTGGACCTTGGTAGACTTTAGTGGACCTTGGTAGACCTTGGTAGACCTTAGTGGACCTTGATAGACCTTAGTGTACCTTGGTAAAACTTGGTAGACCTTAGTGGACCTTGGTAGACCTTAGTGGACCTTCCTAGACCTTAGTGGACCTTGGTAGACTTTAGTGGACCATGGTAGACCTTGGTAGACCTTAGAGGACCTTGGTGGACTTTAGTGGACCTTGGTTGATCTTGGTAGACCTTAGTGGACCTTGGTAGACCTAAGTGGACCTCGGTAGACTTTAGTGGACCTTGGTAGACCATGGTGGACCTTGGTAGACCTTAGTGGACCTTGGTAGACCTTGGTAGACCTTTGCGGACCTTGGTAGACCTTAGTGGACCTTGGTAGACCTTAGTGGACCTTGGTAGACTTTAGTGGACCTTGGTAGACAATAGTGGACCTTGGTAGACTTAACTGGACCTTGGTAGACCTTAGTGGACCTTAGTGGACCTTGGTAGACCTTAGTGGACCTTGTTAGACTTAACTGGACCTTGGTAGACCGTAGTGGACCTTGGTAGACCTTGGTAGACCTTAGTGGACCTTGGTAGACCTTAGTGGACCTTGGTAGACCTTAGTGGACGTTGGTAGACTTTAGTGGACCTTGGTAGACCTTAGTGGACCATGGTAGACTTTAGTGGACCTTGGGAGACCTAAGAGGACTTTGGTAGACCTTAGTGGACCTTGGTAGACCTTAGTGGACCTTGGTAGACTTTAGTGGACCTTGGTAGACCTTAGTGGACCTTGGTAGACCTAAGTAGACCTTAGTGGACCTTCGTAGACCTTAGTGGACCTTGGTAGACCTTGGTAGACCTTAGTGGACCTTGGTAGACCTTAGTGGACCTTGGTAGACCTAAGTAGACCTTAGTGGACCTTCGTAGACTTTAGTGGACCTTGGTAGACCTTGGTAGACCTTAGTGGACGTTGGTAGACCTAAGTGGACCTTGGTAGACTTTAGTGGACCTTGGTAGACCTTGCTAGACCTTAGTGGACCTTGGTAGACCTTAGTGGACCTTGGTAGACCTTATTGGACCTTGGTAGACCTTATTGGACCTTGGTAGACCTTAGTGGACCTTGGTAGACCTTAGTGGACCTTGGTAGACTTAACTGGATCTTGGTAGACCTTAGTGGACCTTGGTAGACTTAACTGGACCTTGGTAGACCTTAGTGGACTTTGGCAGACCTTAGTAAACCTTGGTAGACTTTAGTGGACCTTGGAAGACCTTAGTGGACCTTGGTAGACCTTAGTGGACCTTGGTAGACTTTATTGGACCTTGGTAGACCTTGGTAGACCTTAGTGGAATTTGGTAGACCTTAGTGGACCTTGGTAGACCTTAGTGGACCTTGGTAGACCTTAGTGGACCTTAGTAGACCTTAGTGGACCTTGGCAGACTTTAGTGGACCTTGGTAGGCCTTAGTGGACCTTGGTAGACTGTAGTAGACCTTAGTGGACAGTGGTAGACCTTAGTGGACCTTGGTAGACCTTGGTGGACCTTGGTAGATCTTAGTGGACCTTGGTAGACTTTACTGGACCTTGGTAGACCTTAGTGGACCTTGGTAGACTTAAGTGGATCTGGTAGACCTTAGTGGACCTTGGAAGACTTAATTGAACCTTGGTGGACCTTAGTAGACCTTAGTGGACCTTGGTAGACCTTAGTGGACCTTGGTAGACTTAACTGGACTTTGGTAGACCTTAGTAGACCTTAGTGGACCTTGGTAGACCTTAGTTGACCTTGGTAGACCTTAGTGGACCTTGGTAGACATTGGTAGACCTTAGTGGACCTTGGTAGACTTTATTGGACCTTGCAAGACCTTGGTAGACCTTAGTGGACCTTGGTAGACCTTAGTGGACCTTGGTTGACCTTGGTGGACCTTGGTGGACCTTGGTAGACCTTAGTGGACCTTGGTAGACCTTGGTAGACCTTAGTGGACCTTGGTAGACTTTAGTGGACCTTGGTAGACCTTGGTAGACCTTAGTGGACCTTGGTAGACCTTGGTAGACCTTGGTAGATTTTGGTAGACCTTGGTAGACCTTGGTAGACCTTGGTAGACCTTAGTGGACCTTGGTACACCTTAGTGGACCTTTCTAGACCTTAGTGGATCTTGGTAGACTTTAGTGGACCTTGGTAGACCTTGGTAAACCTTAGTGGACCTTGGTAGACCTTAGTGGACCTTGGTAGACCTTGGTAGACCTTAGTGGACCTTGGTAGACTTTAGTGGACCTTGGTAGACCTTAGTGGACCTTGGTAGACATTAGTGGACCTTGGTAGACTTAACTGGAGCTTGGTAGACCTTAGTACACCTTAGTGGACCTTGGTAGACCTTAGTGGACCTTGGTAGACCTTAGTGGACCTTGGTAGACCTTGGTAGACCTTGGTAGACCTTAGTGGACCTTGGTAGACTTTAGTGGACCTTGGTAGACCCTGGTAGACCTTAGTGGACCTTGGTAGACCTTAGTAGACCTTGGTAGACCTTGGTAGACCTTGGTAGACCTTAGTGGACCTTGGTAGACCTTAGTGGACCTTGGTAGACCTTGGTAGACCTTAGTGGACCTTGGTAGACCCTAGTGGACCTTGGTAGACTTTAGTGGACCTTGGTAGACCTTGGTAGACCTTAGTGGACCTTGGTAGACCTTAGTGGACCTTGGTAAAACTTGGTAGACCTTAGTGGACCTTGGTAGACCTTAGTGGACCTTCCTAGACCTTAGTGGACCTTGGTAGACTTTAGTGGTTTGGTAGACCTTGGTAGACCTTAGTGGACCTTGGTAGACCTTAGTGGACCTTGGTAGACCTTGGTAGACCTTGGTAGACCTTAGTGGACCTTGGTAGACCTTAGTGGACCTTGGTAGACCTTAGTGGACCTTGGTAGACTTTAGTGGAAATGGGAGACCTTACTGGACCTTGGTAGACCTTAGTGGACCTTGGTAGACCTTAGTGGACCTTGGTAGACTTTAGTGGACCTTGGTAGACCTTAGTGGACTTTGGTAGACCTTAGTAGACCTTAGTGGACCTTCGTAGACCTTCGTAGACCTTAGTGGACCTTGGTAGACCTTAGTAGACCTTAGTGGACCTTGGTAAACGTTAGTGGACCTTGGTAGACCTTAGTGGACATTGGTAGACTTTAGTGGACCTTGGTAGACCATGGTAGACCTTAGTGGACCTTGGTAGACCTTACTGGACCTTGGTAGACCTTGGTAGACCTTAGAGGACCTTGGTGGACTTTAGTGGACCTTGGTAGACCTTGGTGGACCTTAGTGGACCTTGGTAGACCTAAGTGGACCTTGGTAGACTTTAGTGGACCTTGGTAGACCATGGTAGACCTTAGTGGACCTTGGTAGACCTTAGTGGACCTTGGTAGACGTTGGTAGACCTTTGTGGACCTTGGTAGACCTTAGTGGACCTTGGTAGACTTAACAGGACCTTGGTAGACCTTAGTGGACCTTGGTAGACCTTAGTGGACCTTGGTAGACTTTAGTGGACCTTGAAAGACCTTGGTAGACCTTAGTGGACCTTGGTAGACCTTAGTGGACCTTAGTGGACCTTGGTAGACCTTGTTAGACCTTAGTGGACCTTGGTGGACCTTGGTAGACCTTAGTGGACCTTGGTAGACCTTAGTGGACCTTGGTAGACTTTAGTGGACCTTGGCAGGCCTTAGTGGACCTTGGTAGACTTTAGTAGACCTTAGTGGACCGTGGTAGACCTAAGTGGACCTTGGTAGACCTTGGTGGACCTTGGTAGATCTTAGTGGACCTTGGTAGACTTTAGTTGACCTTGGTAGACCTTAGTGGACCTTGGTAGACTTAGTGGATCTTGGTAGGCCTTAGTGGACCTTGGTAGACTTAACTGGACCTTGGTGGACCTTAGTAGACCTTAGTGGACCTTGGTAGACCTTAGTGGACCTTGGTAGACTTAACTGGACCTTGGTAGACCTTAGTAGACCTTAGTGGACCTTGGTAGACCTTTGTGGACCTTGGTAGACCTTAGTGGACCTTGGTAGACATTGGTAGACCTTAGTGGACCTTGGTAGACATTGGTAGACCTTAGTGGACCTTGGTAGACTTTAGTGGACCTTAGTGGACCTTGGTAGACCTTAGTGGACCTTGGTAGAACTTTGTAGACCTTAGTGGACCTTGGTAGACCTTAGTGGACCTTGGAAGACTTTAGTGGACCTTGGTGGACCTTGGTACACCTTAGTGGACCTTGGTAGACCTTGGTAGACCTTGGTAGACCTTGGTAGACCTTGGTAGACCTTAGTGGACCTTGGTACACCTTAGTGGACCTTTCTAGACCTTAGTGGACCTTGGTAGACTTTAGTGGACCTTGGTAGACCTTGGTAGACCTTGGTAGACCTTGGTAAACCTTAGTGGACCTTGGTAGACAGTAGTGGACCTTGGTAGACCTTGGTAGACCTTAGTGGACCTTGGTAGACCTTAGTGGACTTTGGTAGACTTTAGTGGACCTTGGTAGACCTTAGTGGACCTTGGTAGACCTTAGTGGACCTTGGTAGACTTAACTGGACCTTGGTAGACCTTAGTAGACCTTAGTGGACCTTGGTAGACCTTAGTGGACCTTGGTAGACCTTAGTGGACCTTGGTAGACTTTAGTGGACCTTGGTAGACCCTGGTAGAACTTAGTGGACCTTGGTAGACCTTAGTAGAACTTGGTAGACCTTGGTAGACCTTGGTAGACGTTAGTGGACCTTGGTAGACCTTGGTAGACCTTGGTAGACCTTAGTGGACCTTGGTAGACCCTAGTGGACCTTGGTAGACTTTAGTAAACCTTGGTAGACCTTGGTAGACCTTACTGGACCTTGGTAGACCTTAGTGTACCTTGGTAAAACTTTGTAGATCTTAGTGGACCTTGGTAGACCTTAGTGGACCTTCCTAGACCTTAGTGGACCTTGGTAGACTTTAGTGGACCTTGGTAGACCTTGGTAGACCTTAGTGGACCTTGATAGACCTTTGTGTACCTTGGTAAAACTTGGTAGACCTTAGTGGACCTTGGTAGACCTTAGTGGACCTTCCTAGACCTTAGTGGACCTTGGTAGACTTTAGTGGACCATGGTAGACCTTGGTAGACCTTAGAGGACCTTGGTGGACTTTAGTGGACCTTGGTTGATCTTGGTAGACCTTAGTGGACCTTGGTAGACCTAAGTGGACCTCGGTAGACTTTAGTGGACCTTGGTAGACCATGGTGGACCTTGGTAGACCTTAGTGGACCTTGGTAGACCTTGGTAGACCTTTGCGGACCTTGGTAGACCTTAGTGGACCTTGGTAGACCTTAGTGGACCTTGGTAGACTTTAGTGGACCTTGGTAGACAATAGTGGACCTTGGTAGACTTAACTGGACCTTGGTAGACCTTAGTGGACCTTAGTGGACCTTGGTAGACCTTAGTGGACCTTGGTAGACTTAACTGGACCTTGGTAGACCGTAGTGGACCTTGGTAGACCTTGGTAGACCTTAGTGGACCTTGGTAGACCTTAGTGGACCTTGGTAGACCTTAGTGGACGTTGGTAGACTTTAGTGGACCTTGGTAGACCTTAGTGGACCATGGTAGACTTTAGTGGACCTTGGGAGACCTAAGAGGACTATGGTAGACCTTAGTGGACCTTAGTAGACCTTAGTGGACCTTGGTAGACTTTAGTGGACCTTGGTAGACCTTAGTGGACCTTGGTAGACCTAAGTAGACCTTAGTGGACCTTCGTAGACCTTAGTGGACCTTGGTAGACCTTGGTAGACCTTAGTGGACCTTGGTAGACCTTAGTGGACCTTGGTAGACCTAAGTAGACCTTAGTGGACCTTTGTAGACTTTAGTGGACCTTGGTAGACCTTGGTAGACCTTAGTGGACGTTGGTAGACCTAAGTGGACCTTGGTAGACTTTAGTGGACCTTGGTAGACCTTGCTAGACCTTAGTGGACCTTGGTAGACCTTAGTGGACCTTGGTAGACCTTATTGGACCTTGGTAGACCTTAGTGGACCTTGGTAGACCTTAGTGGACCTTGGTAGACTTAACTGGATCTTGGTAGACCTTAGTGGACCTTGGTAGACTTAACTGGACCTTGGTAGACCTTAGTGGACTTTGGCAGACCTTAGTAAACCTTGGTAGACTTTAGTGGACCTTGGAAGACCTTAGTGGACCTTGGTAGACCTTAGTGGACCTTGGTAGACTTTAGTGGACCTTGGTAGACCTTGGTAGACCTTAGTGGAATTTGGTAGACCTAAGTGGACCTTGGTAGACCTTAGTGGACCTTGGTAGACCTTAGTGGACCTTAGTAGACCTTAGTGGACCTTGGTAGACCTTAGTGGACCTTGGTAGACTTAACTGGACTTTGGTAGACCTTAGTAGACCTTAGTGGACCTTGGTAGACCTTAGTTGACCTTGGTAGACCTTAGTGGACCTTGGTAGACATTGGTAGACCTTAGTGGACCTTGGTAGACTTTAGTGGACCTTGCAAGACCTTGGTAGACCTTAGTGGACCTTGGTAGACCTTAGTGGACCTTGGTTGACCTTGGTGGACCTTGGTGGACCTTGGTAGACCTTAGTGGACCTTGGTAGACCTTGGTAGACCTTAGTGGACCTTGGTAGACTTTAGTGGACCTTGGTAGACCTTGGTAGACCTTAGTGGACCTTGGTAGACCTTGGTAGACCTTGGTAGATTTTGGTAGACCTTGGTAGACCTTGGTAGACCTTGGTAGACCTTAGTGGACCATGGTACACCTTAGTGGACCTTTCTAGACCTTAGTGGATCTTGGTAGACTTTAGTGGACCTTGGTAGACCTTGGTAAACCTTAGTGGACCTTGGTAGACCTTAGTGGACCTTGGTAGACCTTGGTAGACCTTAGTGGACCTTGGTAGACTTTAGTGGACCTTGGTAGACCTTAGTGGACCTTGGTAGACATTAGTGGACCTTGGTAGACTTAACTGGAGCTTGGTAGACCTTAGTACACCTTAGTGGACCTTGGTAGACCTTAGTGGACCTTGGTAGACCTTGGTAGACCTTGGTAGACCTTAGTGGACCTTGGTAGACTTTAGTGGAAATGGGAGACCTTACTGGACCTTGGTAGACCTTAGTGGACCTTGGTAGACCTTAGTGGACCTTGGTAGACTTTAGTGGACCTTGGTAGACCTTAGTGGACTTTGGTAGACCTTAGTAGACCTTAGTGGACCTTCGTAGACCTTCGTAGACCTTAGTGGACCTTGGTAGACCTTAGTAGACCTTAGTGGACCTTGGTAGACGTTAGTGGACCTTGGTAGACTTTAGTAGACCTTAGTGGACCGTGGTAGACCTAAGTGGACCTTGGTAGACCTTGGTAGATCTTAGTGGACCTTGGTAGACTTTAGTTGACCTTGGTAGACCTTACTGGACCTTGGTAGACCTTAGTGGACCTTGGTAGACCTTAGTGGACCTTGGTAGACTTTAGTGGACCTTGGTAGACCTTAGTGGACTTTGGTAGACCTTAGTAGACCTTAGTGGACCTTCGTAGACCTTCGTAGACCTTAGTGGACCTTGGTAGACCTTAGTAGACCTTAGTGGACCTTGGTAGACTTTAGTGGACCTTGAAAGACCTTGGTAGACCTTAGTGGACCTTGGTAGACCTTAGTGGACCTTAGTGGACCTTGGTAGACCTTGTTAGACCTTCTTGGACCTTGGTGGACCTTGGTAGACCTTAGTGGACCTTGGTAGACCTTAGTGGACCTTGGTAGACTTTAGTGGACCTTGGCAGGCCTTAGTGGACCTTGGTAGACTTTAGTAGACCTTAGTGGACCGTGGTAGACCTAAGTGGACCTTGGTAGACCTTGGTGGACCTTGGTAGATCTTAGTGGACCTTGGTAGACTTTAGTTGACCTTGGTAGACCTTAGTGGACCTTGGTAGACTTAGTGGATCTTGGTAGGCCTTAGTGGACCTTGGTAGACTTAACTGGACCTTGGTGGACCTTAGTAGACCTTAGTGGACCTTGGTAGACCTTAGTGGACCTTGGTAGACTTAACTGGACCTTGGTAGACCTTAGTAGGCCTTAGTGGACCTTGGTAGACCTTTGTGGACCTTGGTAGACCTTAGTGGACCTTGGTAGACATTGGTAGACCTTAGTGGACCTTGGTAGACTTTAGTGGACCTTGCAAGACCTTGGTAGACCTTGGTGGACCTTAGTGGACCTTGGTAGACCTTAGTGGACCTTGGTAGACCTTTGTAGACCTTAGTGGACCTTGGTAGACCTTAGTGGACCTTGGAAGACTTTAGTGGACCTTGGTAGACCTTGGTACACCTTAGTGGACCTTGGTAGACCTTGGTAGACCTTGGTAGACCTTGGTAGACCTTAGTGGACCTTGGTACACCTTAGTGGACCTTTCTAGACCTTAGTGGACCTTGGTAGACTTTAGTGGACCTTGGTAGACCTTGGTAGACCTTGGTAAACCTTAGTGGACCTTGGTAGACCGTAGTGGACCTTGGTAGACCTTGGTAGACCTTAGTGGACCTTGGTAGACCTTAGTGGACTTTGGTAGACTTTAGTGGACCTTGGTAGACCTTAGTGGACCTTGGTAGACCTTAGTGGACCTTGGTAGACTTAACTGGACCTTGGTAGACCTTAGTAGACCTTAGTGGACCTTGGTAGACCTTAGTGGACCTTGGTAGACCTTAGTAGACCTTGGTAGACTTTAGTGGACCTTGGTAGACCCTGGTAGAACTTAGTGGACCTTGGTAGACCTTAGTAGAACTTGGTAGACCTTGGTAGACCTTGGTAGACGTTAGTGGACCTTGGTAGACCTTGGTAGACCTTGGTAGACCTTAGTGGACCTTGGTAGACCCTAGTGGACCTTGGTAGACTTTAGTGGACCTTGGTAGACCTTGGTAGACCTTACTGGACCTTGGTAGACCTTAGTGTACCTTGGTAAAACTTTGTAGATCTTAGTGGACCTTGGTAGACCTTAGTGGACCTTCCTAGACCTTAGTGGACCTTGGTAGACTTTAGTGGACCTTGGTAGACCTTGGTAGACCTTAGTGGACCTTGGTAGACCTTAGTGGACCTTGGTAGACCTTGGTAGACCTTAGTTGACCTTGGTAGACCTTATTGGACCTTGGTAGACTTTAGTGGACATGGGAGACCTTACTGGACCTTGGTAGACCTTAGTGGACCTTGGTAGACCTTAGTGGACCTTGGTAGACTTTAGTGGACCTTGGTAGACCTTAGTGGACCTTGGTAGACCTTAGTAGACCTTAGTGGACCTTCGTAGACCATAGTGGACCTTGGTAGACCTTAGTAGACCTTAGTGGACCTTGGTAGACCTTAGTGGACCTTGGTAGACCTTAGTGGACATTGGAAGACTTTAGTGGACCTTGGTAGACCATGGTAGACCTTAGTGGACCTTGGCAGACCTTACTGGACCTTGGTAGACCATGGTAGACCTTAGTGGACCTTGGTGGACTTTAGTGGACCTTGGTAGACCTTGGTAGACCTTAGTGGACCTTGGTAGACCTAAGTGGACCTTGGTAGACTTTAGTGGACCTTGGTAGACCATGGTAGACCTTAGTGGACCTTGGTAGACCTTAGTGGACCTTGGTACACGTTGGTAGACCTTTGTGGACCTTGGTAGACCTTAGTGGACCTTGGTAGACCTTAGTGAACCTTGGTAGACCTTAGTGGACCTTGGTAGACCTTGGTAGACCTTAGTGGACCTTGGTAGACCTTAGTGGACCTTGGTAGACTTTAGTGGACCTTGGAAGACCTTGGTAGACCTTGGTAAACCTTAGTGGACCTTGGTAGACCTTAGTGGACCTTGGTAGACCTTAGTGGACCTTGGTAGACCTTTGTGGACCTTGGTAGACCTTGGTGGACCTTGGTAGACTTTAGTGGACCTTGGTAGACCTTAGTGGACCTTGGTAGACCTTAGTGGACCTTGGTAGACCTTTGTGGACCTTGGTAGACCTTGGTAGACCTTAGTGGACCTTGGTAGACTTTAGTAGACCTTGGTAGACATTGGTAGACCTTGGTAGACCTTGGTAGACCTTAGTGGACCTTGGTAGACTTTAGTAGACCTTGGTAGACCTTGCTAGAACTTATTGGACCTTGGTAGACTTTAGTGGACATGGGAGACCTTACTGGACCTTGGTAGACCTTAGTGGACCTTGGTGGACCTTAGTGGACCTTGGTAGACTTTAGTGGACCTTGGTAGACCTTAGTGGACCTTGGTAGACCTTAGTAGATCTTAGTGGACCTTCGTAGACCATAGTGGACCTTGGTAGACCTTAGTAGACCTTAGTGGACCTTGGTAGACCTTGGTAGACCTTAGTGGACCTTGGTAGACCTTGCTAGAACTTATTGGACCTTGGTAGACTTTAGTGGACATGGGAGACCTTACTGGACCTTGGTAGACCTTAGTGGACCTTGGTGGACCTTAGTGGACCTTGGTAGACCTTGGTAGACTTTAGTAGACCTTGGTAGACCTTGCTAGAACTTATTGGACCTTGGTAGACTTTAGTGGACATGGGAGACCTTACTGGACCTTGGTAGACCTTAGTGGACCTTGGTGGACCTTAGTGGACCTTGGTAGACTTTAGTGGACCTTGGTAGACCTTAGTGGACCTTGGTAGACCTTAGTAGATCTTAGTCGACCTTCGTAGACCATAGTGGACCTTGGTAGACCTTAGTAGACCTTAGTGGACCTTGGTAGACCTTGGTAGACCTTAGTGGACCTTGGTAGACCTTAGTGGACATTGGAAGACTTTAGTGGACCTTGGTAGACCATGGTAGACCTTAGTGGACCTTGGCAGACCTTACTGGACCTTGGTAGACCATGGTAGACCTTAGTGGACCTTGGTGGACTTTAGTGGACCTTGGTAGACCTTGGTAGACCTTAGTGGACCTTGGTAGACCTAAGTGGACCTTGGTAGACTTTAGTGGACCTTGGTAGACCATGGTAGACCTTAGTGGACCTTGGTAGACCTTAGTGGACCTTGGTACACGTTGGTAGACCTTTGTGGACCTTGCTAGACCTTAGTGGACCTTGGTAGACCTTAGTGGACCTTGGTAGACCTTAGTGGACCTTGGTAGACCTTGGTAGACCTTAGTGGACCTTGGTAGACCTTAGTGGACCTTGGTAGACTTTAGTGGACCTTGGAAGACCTTTGTAGACCTTAGTGGACCTTGGTAGACCTTAGTGGACCTTGGTAAACCTTAGTGGACCTTGGTAGACCTTAGCGGACCTTGGTAGACCTTGGTAGACCTTGGTAGACCTTAGTGGACCTTGGTAGACCTTAGTGGACCTTGGTAGACTTTAGTGGACCTTGGTAGACCTTAGTGGACCTTGGTAGACCTTAGTGGACCTTGGTAGACCTTAGTGGACCTTGGTAGACCTTAGTGGACCTTGGTAGACCTTGGTAGACCTTAGTGGACCTTGGTAGACTTTAGTAGACCTTGGTAGACATTGGTAGACCTTGGTAGACCTTGGTAGACCTTAGTGGACCTTGGTAGACTTTAGTAGACCTTGGTAGACATTGGTAGACCTTAGTGGACCTTGGTAGACCTTAGTAGACCTTGGTAGACCTTGGTAGACCTTAGTGGACCTTGGTAGACCTTAGTGGACCTTGGTAGACCTTGTTAGACCTTAGTTGACCTTGGTAGACCCTAGTGGACCTTGGTAGACTTTAGTGGAACTTGGTAGACCTTGGTAGACCTTAGTGGACCTTGGTAGACCTTAGTGGACCTTGGTAGACCTTGGTAGACCTCAGTGGACCTTGGTAGACTTTAGTGGACCTTGGTAGACCTTAGTGGACCTTGGTAGACTTTAGTTGACATGGGAGACCTTACTGGACCTTGGTAGACCTTAGTGGACCTTGGAAGACCTTAGTGGACCTTGGTAGACTTTAGTGGACCTTGGTAGACCTTAGTGGACCTTGGTAGACCTTAGTAGACCTTTGTGGACCTTCGTAGACCTTCGTAGACCTAAGTGGACCTTGGTAGACCTTAGTAGACCTTAGTGGACCTTGGTAGACGTTATTGGACCTTGGTACACCTTAGTGGACATTGGTAGACTTTAGTGGACCTTGGTAGACCATGGTAGACCTTAGTGGACCTTGGTAGACCTTACTGGACCTTGGTAGAACTTGGTAGACCTTAGAGGACCTTGGTGGACTTTAGTGGACCTTGGTAGACGTTGGTAGACCTTAGTGGACCTTGGTAGACCTAAGTGGACCTTGGTAGACTTTAGTGGACCTTGATAGACCATGGTAGACCTTAGTGGACCTTGGTAGACCTTAGTGGACCTTGGTTATACGTTGGTAGACCTTTGTGGACCTTGGTAGACCTTAGTGGACCTTGGTAGACTTAACAGGACCTTGGTAGACCTTAGTGGACTTTGGCAGACCTTAGTAAACCTTGGTAGACTTTAGTGGACCTTGGTAGACCTTAGTGGACCTTGGTAGACCTTAGTGGACCTTGGTAGACTTTAGTGGACCTTGGTAGACCTTGGTAGACCTTAGTGGACCTTGGTAGACCTTAGTGGACCTTGGTAGACCTTGTTAGACCTTAGTGGACCTTGGTGGACCTTGGTAGACCTTAGTGGACCATGGTAGACCTTAGTGGACCTTGGTAGACTTTAGTAGACCTTAGTGGACCTTCGTAGACCATAGTGGACCTTGGTAGACCTTACTGGACCTTGGTAGACCATGGTAGACCTTAGTGGACCTTGGTGGACTTTAGTGGACCTTGGTAGACCTTGGTAGACCTTAGTGGACCTTGGTGGACTTTAGTGGACCTTGGTAGACCTTGGTAGACCTTAGTGGACCTTGGTAGACCTAAGTGGACCTTGGTAGACTTTAGTGGACCTTGGTAGACCATGGTAGACCTTAGTGGACCTTGGTAGACCTTAGTGGACCTTGGTACACGTTGGTAGACCTTTGTGGACCTTGCTAGACCTTAGTGGACCTTGGTAGACCTTAGTGGACCTTGGTAGACCTTAGTGGACCTTGGTAGACCTTGGTAGACCTTAGTGGACCTTGGTAGACCTTAGTGGACCTTGGTAGACTTTAGTGGACCTTGGAAGACCTTTGTAGACCTTAGTGGACCTTGGTAGACCTTAGTGGACCTTGGTAAACCTTAGTGGACCTTGGTAGACCTTAGTGGACCTTGGTAGACCTTGGTAGACCTTGGTAGACCTTAGTGGACCTTGGTAGACCTTAGTGGACCTTGGTAGACTTTAGTGGACCTTGGTAGACCTTAGTGGACCTTGGTAGACCTTAGTGGACCTTGGTAGACCTTAGTGGACCTTGGTAGACCTTAGTGGACCTTGGTAGACCTTGGTAGACCTTAGTGGACCTTGGTAGACTTTAGTAGACCTTGGTAGACATTGGTAGACCTTGGTAGACCTTGGTAGACCTTAGTGGACCTTGGTAGACTTTAGTAGACCTTGGTAGACATTGGTAGACCTTAGTGGACCTTGGTAGACCTTAGTAGACCTTGGTAGACCTTGGTAGACCTTAGTGGACCTTGGTAGACCTTAGTGGACCTTGGTAGACCTTGTTAGACCTTAGTTGACCTTGGTAGACCCTAGTGGACCTTGGTAGACTTTAGTGGAACTTGGTAGACCTTGGTAGACCTTAGTGGACCTTGGTAGACCTTAGTGGACCTTGGTAGACCTTGGTAGACCTCAGTGGACCTTGGTAGACTTTAGTGGACCTTGGTAGACCTTAGTGGACCTTGGTAGACTTTAGTTGACATGGGAGACCTTACTGGACCTTGGTAGACCTTAGTGGACCTTGGAAGACCTTAGTGGACCTTGGAAGACCTTAGTGGACCTTGGTAGACTTTAGTGGACCTTGGTAGACCTTAGTGGACCTTGGTAGACCTTAGTAGACCTTTGTGGACCTTCGTAGACCTTCGTAGACCTAAGTGGACCTTGGTAGACCTTAGTAGACCTTAGTGGACCTTGGTAGACGTTATTGGACCTTGGTACACCTTAGTGGACATTGGTAGACTTTAGTGGACCTTGGTAGACCATGGTAGACCTTAGTGGACCTTGGTAGACCTTACTGGACCTTGGTAGAACTTGGTAGACCTTAGAGGACCTTGGTGGACTTTAGTGGACCTTGGTAGACCTTGGTAGACCTTAGTGGACCTTGGTAGACCTAAGTGGACCTTGGTAGACTTTAGTGGACCTTGATAGACCATGGTAGACCTTAGTGGACCTTGGTAGACCTTAGTGGACCTTGGTTATACGTTGGTAGACCTTTGTGGACCTTGGTAGACCTTAGTGGACCTTGGTAGACTTAACAGGACCTTGGTAGACCTTAGTGGACTTTGGCAGACCTTAGTAAACCTTGGTAGACTTTAGTGGACCTTGGTAGACCTTAGTGGACCTTGGTAGACCTTAGTGGACCTTGGTAGACTTTAGTGGACCTTGGTAGACCTTGGTAGACCTTAGTGGACCTTGGTAGACCTTAGTGGACCTTGGTAGACCTTGTTAGACCTTAGTGGACCTTGGTGGACCTTGGTAGACCTTAGTGGACCATGGTAGACCTTAGTGGACCTTGGTAGACTTTAGTGGACCTTGGCAGGCCTTAGTGGACCTTGTTAGAATTTAGTAGACCTTAGTGGACCGTGGTACACCTAAGTGGACCTTGGTAGACCTTAGTGGACCTTGGTAGATCTTAGTGGACCTTGGTAGACTTTAGTGGACCTTGGTAGACCTTAGTGGACCTTGGTAGACTTAGTGGATCTTGGTAGACCTTAGTGGACCTTGGTAGACTTAACTGGACCTTGGTGGACCTTAGTAGACCTTAGTGGACCTTTGTAGACCTTAGTGGACCTTGGTAGACTTAACTGGACCTTGGTAGACCTTAGTAGACCTTAGTGGACCTTGGTAAACCTTAGTGGACCTTGGTAGACCTTAGTGGACCTTGGTAGACATTGGTAGAACTTAGTGGACCTTGGTAGACTTTAGTGGACCTTGCAAGACCTTTGTAGACCTTAGTGGACCTTGGTAGACCTTAGTGGACCTTGGAAGACTTTAGTGGACCTTGGTAGACTTAACTGGACCTTGGTAGACCTTAGTAGACCTTAGTGGACCTTGGTAAACCTTAGTGGACCTTGGTAGACCTTAGTGGACCTTGGTAGACATTGGTAGACCTTAGTGGACCTTGGTAGACTTTAGTGGACCTTGCAAGACCTTTGTAGACCTTAGTGGACCTTGGTAGACCTTAGTGGACCTTGGTAAACCTTAGTGGACCTTGGTAGACCTTAGTGGACCTTGGTAGACCTTAGTGGACCGTGGTAGACCTTTGTAGACCTTAGTGGACCTTGGTAGACCTTATTGGACCTTGGAAGACTTTAGTGGACCTTGGTACACCTTAGTGGACCTTTCTAGACCTTAGTGGACCTTGGTAGACTTTAGTGGACCTTGGTAGACCTTGGTAAACCTTAGTTGACCTTGGTAGACCGTAGTGGACCTTGGTAGACCTTGGTAGACCTTAGTGGACCTTGGTAGACCTTAGTGGACTTTGGTAGACTTTAGTGGACCTTGGTAGACCTTAGTGGACCTTGGTAGACCTTAGTGGACCTTGGTAGACTTAACTGGACCTTGGTAGACCTTAGTAGACCTTAGTGGACCTTGGTAGACCTTAGTGGACCTTGGTAGACCTTAGTGGACCTTGGTAGACTTTATTGGACCTTGCTAGACCCTGGTAGACCTTAGTGGACCTTGGTAGACCTTAGTAGAACTTGGTAGACCTTGGTAGACCTTGGTAGACCTTAGTGGACCTTGGTAGACGTTAGTGGACCTTGGTAGACCTTGGTAGACCTTGGTAGACCTTAGTGGAGCTTGGTAGACCCTAGTGAACCTTGGTAGACTTTAGTGGACCTTGGTAGACCTTGGTAGACCTTAGTGGACCTTGGTAGACCTTAGTGTACCTTGGTAAAACTTAGTAGATCTTAGTGGACCTTGGTAGACCTTAGTGGACCTTCCTAGACCTTAGTGGACCTTGGTAGACTTTAGTAGACCTTGGTAGACCTTGGTAGACCTTAGTGGACCTTGGTAGACCTTAGTGAACCTTGGTAGACTTTAGTGGACATGGGAGACCTTACTGGACCTTGGTAGACCTTAGTGGACCTTGGAAGACCTTAGTGGACCTTGGCAGACTTAAGTGGACCTTGGTAGACCTTAGTGTACCTTGGTAGACCTTAGTAGACCTAAGTGGACCTTCGTAGACCATAGTGGACCTTGGTAGACCTTAGTAGACTTTAGTGGAACTTGGTAGACCTTGGTAGACCTTAGTGGACCTTGATAGACTTTAGTGGACATGGGAGACCTTACTGGACCTTGGTAGACCTTAGTGGACCTTGGTAGACCTTAGTGGACCTTGGTAGACTTTAGTGGACCTTGGTAGACCTTAGTGGACCTTGGTAGACCTTAGTAGACCTTAGTGGACCTTCGTAGACCATAGTGGACCTTGGTAGACCTTAGTAGACCTTAGTGGACCTTGGTAGACCTTAGTGGACCTTGGTAGACCTTAGTGGACATTGGTAGACTTTAGTGGAACTTGGTAGACCATGGTAGACCTTAGTGGACCTTGGTAGACCTTACTGGACCTTGGTAGACCTTACTGGACCTTGGTAGACCTTGGTAGACCTTAGTGGACCTTGGTGGACTTTAGTGGACCTTGGTAGACCTTGGTAGACCTTAGTGGACCTTGGAAGACCTAAGTGGACCTTGGTAGACTTTAGTGGACCTTGGTAGACATTGGTAGACCTTAGTGGACCTTGGTAGACTTTAGTGGACCTTGCAAGACCTTTGTAGACCTTAGTGGACCTTGGTAGACCTTAGTGGACCTTGGAAGACTTTAGTGGACCTTGGTAGACTTAACTGGACCTTGGTATACCTTAGTAGACCTTAGTGGACCTTGGTAAACCTTAGTGGACCTTGGTAGACCTTAGTGGACCTTGGTAGACATTGGTAGACCTTAGTGGACCTTGGTAGACTTTAGTGGACCTTGCAAGACCTTTGTAGACCTTAGTGGACCTTGGTAGACCTTAGTGGACCTTGGTAAACCTTAGTGGACCTTGGTAGACCTTAGTGGACCTTGATAGACATTGGTAGACCTTAGTGGACCTTGGTAGACCTTAGTGGACCGTGGTAGACCTTTGTAGACCTTAGTGGACCTTGGTAGACCTTAGTGGACCTTGGAAGACTTTAGTGGACCTTGGTACACCTTAGTGGACCTTGGTAGACCTTAGTGGACCTTGGTAGACTTTAGTGGACCTTGGTAGACCTTGGTAAACCTTAGTTGACCTTGGTAGACCGTAGTGGACCTTGGTAGACCTTGGTAGACCTTAGTGGACCTTGGTAGACCTTAGTGGACTTTGGTAGACTTTAGTGGACCTTGGTAGACCTTAGTGGACCTTGGTAGACCTTAGTGGACCTTGGTAGACTTAACTGGACCTTGGTAGACCTTAGTAGACCTTAGTGGACCTTGGTAGACCTTAGTGGACCTTGGTAGACCTTAGTGGACCTTGGTAGACTTTATTGGACCTTGGTAGACCCTGGTAGACCTTAGTGGACCTTGGTAGACCTTAGTAGAACTTGGTAGACCTTTGTAGACCTTAGTGGACCTTGGTAGACGTTAGTGGACCTTGGTAGACCTTGGTAGACCTTGGTAGACCTTAGTGGAGCTTGGTAGACCCTAGTGAACCTTGGTAGACTTTAGTGGACCTTGGTAGACCTTGGTAGACCTTAGTGGACCTTGGTAGACCTTAGTGTACCTTGGTAAAACTTAGTAGATCTTAGTGGACCTTGGTAGACCTTAGTGGACCTTCCTAGACCTTAGTGGACCTTGGTAGACTTTAGTAGACCTTGGTAGACCTTGGTAGACCTTAGTGGACCTTGGTAGACCTTAGTGAACCTTGGTAGACTTTAGTGGACATGGGAGACCTTACTGGACCTTGGTAGACCTTAGTGGACCTTGGTAGACCTTAGTGGACCTTGGCAGACTTAAGTGGACCTTGGTAGACCTTAGTGGACCTTGGTAGACCTTAGTAGACCTAAGTGGACCTTCGTAGACCATAGTGGACCTTGGTAGACCTTAGTAGACTTTAGTGGACCTTGGTAGACCTTGGTAGACCTTAGTGGACCTTGATAGACTTTAGTGGACATGGGAGACCTTACTGGACCTTGGTAGACCTTAGTGGACCTTGGTAGACCTTAGTGGACCTTGGTAGACTTTAGTGGACCTTGGTAGACCTTAGTGGACCTTGGTAGACCTTAGTAGACCTTAGTGGACCTTCGTAGACCATAGTGGACCTTGGTAGACCTTAGTAGACCTTAGTGGACCTTGGTAGACCTTAGTGGACCTTGGTAGACCTTAGTGGACATTGGTAGACTTTAGTGGAACTTGGTAGACCATGGTAGACCTTAGTGGACCTTGGTAGACCTTACTGGACCTTGGTAGACCTTGGTAGACCTTAGTGGACCTTGGTGGACTTTAGTGGACCTTGGTAGACCTTGGTAGACCTTAGTGGACCTTGGAAGACCTAAGTGGACCTTGGTAGACTTTAGTGGACCTTGGTAGACCATGGTAGACCTTAGTGGACCTTTTTAGACCTTAGTGGACCTTGGTACACGTTGGTAGACCTTTGTGGACCTTGGTAGACCTTAGTGGACCTTGGTAGACCTTAGTGGACCTTGGTAGACCTTAGTGGACCTTGGTAGCCCTTGGTAGACCTTAGTGGACCTTGGTAGACCTTATTGGACCTTGGTAGACTTTAGTGGACCTTGGTAGACCTTGGTAGACCTTGGTAAACCTTAGTGGACCTTGGTAGACCTTAGTGGACCTTGGTAGACCTTGGTAGACCTTAGTGGACCTTGGTAGACCTTAGTGGACCTTGGTAGACTTTAGTGGACCTTGGTAGACCTAAGTGGACCTTGGTAGACCTTAGTGGACCTTGGTAGACTTAACTGGACCTTGGTAGACCTTAGTAGACCTTAGTGGACCTTGGTAGACCTTAGTGGACCTTGGTAGACCTTAGTGGACCTTGGTAGACCTTGGTAGACCTTGGTAGACCTTAGTGGACCTTGGTAGACTTTAGTCGACCTTGGTAGACCATGGTAGACCTTAGTGGACCTTGGTAGACCTTAGTAGACCTTGGTAGACCTTGGTAGACCTTGGTAGACCTTGGTAGACCTTGGTAGACCTTAGTGGACCTTGGTAGACCTTAGTGGACCTTGGTAGACCTTGTTAGACCTTAGTGGACCTTGGTAGACCTTAGTGGACATTGGTAGACTTTAGTGGACCTTGGTAGACCATGGTAGACCTTAGTGGACCTTGGTAGACCTTAATGGACCTTGGTAGACCTTAGTAGACCTTAGTGGACCTTGGTGGACTTTAGTGGACATTGGTAGACCTTGGTAGACCTTAGTGGACCTTGGAAGACCTAAGTGGACCTTGGTAGACTTTAGTGGACCTTGGTAGACCATGGTAGACCTTAGTGGACCTTTTTAGACCTTAGTGGACCTTGGTACACGTTGGTAGACCTTTAAGGACCTTGGTAGACCTTAGTGGACCTTGGTAGACCTTAGTGGACCTTGGTAGACCTTAGTGGACCTTGGTAGACCTTGGTAGACCTTAGTGGACCTTGGTAGACCTTAGTGGACCTTGGTAGACTTTAGTGGACCTTGGTAGACCTTAGTGGACCTTGGTAAACCTTAGTGGACCTTGGTAGACCTTAGTGGACCTTGGTAGACCTTAGTGGACCGTGGTAGACCTTTGTAGACCTTAGTGGACCTTGGTAGACCTTATTGGACCTTGGAAGACTTTAGTGGACCTTGGTACACCTTAGTGGACCTTTCTAGACCTTAGTGGACCTTGGTAGACTTTAGTGGACCTTGGTAGACCTTGGTAAACCTTAGTTGACCTTGGTAGACCGTAGTGGACCTTGGTAGACCTTGGTAGACCTTAGTGGACCTTGGTAGACCTTAGTGGACTTTGGTAGACTTTAGTGGACCTTGGTAGACCTTAGTGGACCTTGGTAGACCTTAGTGGACCTTGGTAGACTTAACTGGACCTTGGTAGACCTTAGTAGACCTTAGTGGACCTTGGTAGACCTTAGTGGACCTTGGTAGACCTTAGTGGACCTTGGTAGACTTTATTGGACCTTGCTAGACCCTGGTAGACCTTAGTGGACCTTGGTAGACCTTAGTAGAACTTGGTAGACCTTGGTAGACCTTGGTAGACCTTAGTGGACCTAGGTAGACGTTAGTGGACCTTGGTAGACCTTGGTAGACCTTGGTAGACCTTAGTGGAGCTTGGTAGACCCTAGTGAACCTTGGTAGACTTTAGTGGACCTTGGTAGACCTTGGTAGACCTCAGTGGACCTTGGTAGACTTTAGTGGACCTTGGTAGACCTTAGTGGACCTTGGTAGACTTTAGTTGACATGGGAGACCTTACTGGACCTTGGTAGACCTTAGTGGACCTTGGAAGACCTTAGTGGACCTTGGTAGACTTTAGTGGACCTTGGTAGACCTTAGTGGACCTTGGTAGACCTTAGTAGACCTTTGTGGACCTTCGTAGACCTTCGTAGACCTAAGTGGACCTTGGTAGACCTTAGTAGACCTTAGTGGACCTTGGTAGACGTTATTGGACCTTGGTACACCTTAGTGGACATTGGTAGACTTTAGTGGACCTTGGTAGACCATGGTAGACCTTAGTGGACCTTGGTAGACCTTACTGGACCTTGGTAGAACTTGGTAGACCTTAGAGGACCTTGGTGGACTTTAGTGGACCTTGGTAGACCTTGGTAGACCTTAGTGGACCTTGGTAGACCTAAGTGGACCTTGGTAGACTTTAGTGGACCTTGATAGACCATGGTAGACCTTAGTGGACCTTGGTAGACCTTAGTGGACCTTGGTTATACGTTGGTAGACCTTTGTGGACCTTGGTAGACCTTAGTGGACCTTGGTAGACTTAACAGGACCTTGGTAGACCTTAGTGGACTTTGGCAGACCTTAGTAAACCTTGGTAGACTTTAGTGGACCTTGGTAGACCTTAGTGGACCTTGGTAGACCTTAGTGGACCTTGGTAGACTTTAGTGGACCTTGGTAGACCTTGGTAGACCTTAGTGGACCTTGGTAGACCTTAGTGGACCTTGGTAGACCTTGTTAGACCTTAGTGGACCTTGGTGGACCTTGGTAGACCTTAGTGGACCATGGTAGACCTTAGTGGACCTTGGTAGACTTTAGTGGACCTTGGCAGGCCTTAGTGGACCTTGTTAGAATTTAGTAGACCTTAGTGGACCGTGGTACACCTAAGTGGACCTTGGTAGACCTTAGTGGACCTTGGTAGATCTTAGTGGACCTTGGTAGACTTTAGTGGACCTTGGTAGACCTTAGTGGACCTTGGTAGACTTAGTGGATCTTGGTAGACCTTAGTGGACCTTGGTAGACTTAACTGGACCTTGGTGGACCTTAGTAGACCTTAGTGGACCTTTGTAGACCTTAGTGGACCTTGGTAGACTTAACTGGACCTTGGTAGACCTTAGTAGACCTTAGTGGACCTTGGTAAACCTTAGTGGACCTTGGTAGACCTTAGTGGACCTTGGTAGACATTGGTAGACCTTAGTGGACCTTGGTAGACTTTAGTGGACCTTGCAAGACCTTTGTAGACCTTAGTGGACCTTGGTAGACCTTAGTGGACCTTGGAAGACTTTAGTGGACCTTGGTAGACTTAACTGGACCTTGGTAGACCTTAGTAGACCTTAGTGGACCTTGGTAAACCTTAGTGGACCTTGGTAGACCTTAGTGGACCTTGGTAGACATTGGTAGACCTTAGTGGACCTTGGTAGACTTTAGTGGACCTTGCAAGACCTTTGTAGACCTTAGTGGACCTTGGTAGACCTTAGTGGACCTTGGTAAACCTTAGTGGACCTTGGTAGACCTTAGTGGACCTTGGTAGACCTTAGTGGACCGTGGTAGACCTTTGTAGACCTTAGTGGACCTTGGTAGACCTTATTGGACCTTGGAAGACTTTAGTGGACCTTGGTACACCTTAGTGGACCTTTCTAGACCTTAGTGGACCTTGGTAGACTTTAGTGGACCTTGGTAGACCTTGGTAAACCTTAGTTGACCTTGGTAGACCGTAGTGGACCTTGGTAGACCTTGGTAGACCTTAGTGGACCTTGGTAGACCTTAGTGGACTTTGGTAGACTTTAGTGGACCTTGGTAGACCTTAGTGGACCTTGGTAGACCTTAGTGGACCTTGGTAGACTTAACTGGACCTTGGTAGACCTTAGTAGACCTTAGTGGACCTTGGTAGACCTTAGTGGACCTTGGTAGACCTTAGTGGACCTTGGTAGACTTTATTGGACCTTGCTAGACCCTGGTAGACCTTAGTGGACCTTGGTAGACCTTAGTAGAACTTGGTAGACCTTGGTAGACCTTGGTAGACCTTAGTGGACCTTGGTAGACGTTAGTGGACCTTGGTAGACCTTGGTAGACCTTGGTAGACCTTAGTGGAGCTTGGTAGACCCTAGTGAACCTTGGTAGACTTTAGTGGACCTTGGTAGACCTTGGTAGACCTTAGTGGACCTTGGTAGACCTTAGTGTACCTTGGTAAAACTTAGTAGATCTTAGTGGACCTTGGTAGACCTTAGTGGACCTTCCTAGACCTTAGTGGACCTTGGTAGACTTTAGTAGACCTTGGTAGACCTTGGTAGACCTTAGTGGACCTTGGTAGACCTTAGTGAACCTTGGTAGACTTTAGTGGACATGGGAGACCTTACTGGACCTTGGTAGACCTTAGTGGACCTTGGAAGACCTTAGTGGACCTTGGCAGACTTAAGTGGACCTTGGTAGACCTTAGTGTACCTTGGTAGACCTTAGTAGACCTAAGTGGACCTTCGTAGACCATAGTGGACCTTGGTAGACCTTAGTAGACTTTAGTGGACCTTGGTAGACCTTGGTAGACCTTAGTGGACCTTGATAGACTTTAGTGGACATGGGAGACCTTACTGGACCTTGGTAGACCTTAGTGGACCTTGGTAGACCTTAGTGGACCTTGGTAGACTTTAGTGGACCTTGGTAGACCTTAGTGGACCTTGGTAGACCTTAGTAGACCTTAGTGGACCTTCGTAGACCATAGTGGACCTTGGTAGACCTTAGTAGACCTTAGTGGACCTTGGTAGACCTTAGTGGACCTTGGTAGACCTTAGTGGACATTGGTAGACTTTAGTGGAACTTGGTAGACCATGGTAGACCTTAGTGGACCTTGGTAGACCTTAGTGGACCTTGGTAGACCTTACTGGACCTTGGTAGACCTTGGTAGACCTTAGTGGACCTTGGTGGACTTTAGTGGACCTTGGTAGACCTTGGTAGACCTTAGTGGACCTTGGAAGACCTAAGTGGACCTTGGTAGACTTTAGTGGACCTTGGTAGACATTGGTAGACCTTAGTGGACCTTGGTAGACTTTAGTGGACCTTGCAAGACGTTTGTAGACCTTAGTGGACCTTGGTAGACCTTAGTGGACCTTGGAAGACTTTAGTGGACCTTGGTAGACTTAACTGGACCTTGGTATACCTTAGTAGACCTTAGTGGACCTTGGTAAACCTTAGTGGACCTTGGTAGACCTTAGTGGACCTTGGTAGACATTGGTAGACCTTAGTGGACCTTGGTAGACTTTAGTGGACCTTGCAAGACCTTTGTAGACCTTAGTGGACCTTGGTAGACCTTAGTGGACCTTGGTAAACCTTAGTGGACCTTGGTAGACCTTAGTGGACCTTGATAGACATTGGTAGACCTTAGTGGACCTTGGTAGACCTTAGTGGACCGTGGTAGACCTTTGTAGACCTTAGTGGACCTTGGTAGACCTTAGTGGACCTTGGAAGACTTTAGTGGACCTTGGTACACCTTAGTGGACCTTGGTAGACCTTAGTGGACCTTGGTAGACTTTAGTGGACCTTGGTAGACCTTGGTAAACCTTAGTTGACCTTGGTAGACCGTAGTGGACCTTGGTAGACCTTGGTAGACCTTAGTGGACCTTGGTAGACCTTAGTGGACTTTGGTAGACTTTAGTGGACCTTGGTAGACCTTAGTGGACCTTGGTAGACCTTAGTGGACCTTGGTAGACTTAACTGGACCTTGGTAGACCTTAGTAGACCTTAGTGGACCTTGGTAGACCTTAGTGGACCTTGGTAGACCTTAGTGGACCTTGGTAGACTTTATTGGACCTTGGTAGACCCTGGTAGACCTTAGTGGACCTTGGTAGACCTTAGTAGAACTTGGTAGACCTTGGTAGACCTTAGTGGACCTTGGTAGACGTTAGTGGACCTTGGTAGACCTTGGTAGACCTTGGTAGACCTTAGTGGAGCTTGGTAGACCCTAGTGAACCTTGGTAGACTTTAGTGGACCTTGGTAGACCTTGGTAGACCTTAGTGGACCTTGGTAGACCTTAGTGTACCTTGGTAAAACTTAGTAGATCTTAGTGGACCTTGGTAGACCTTAGTGGACCTTCCTAGACCTTAGTGGACCTTGGTAGACTTTAGTAGACCTTGGTAGACCTTGGTAGACCTTAGTGGACCTTGGTAGACCTTAGTGAACCTTGGTAGACTTTAGTGGACATGGGAGACCTTACTGGACCTTGGTAGACCTTAGTGGACCTTGGTAGACCTTAGTGGACCTTGGCAGACTTAAGTGGACCTTGGTAGACCTTAGTGGACCTTGGTAGACCTTAGTAGACCTAAGTGGACCTTCGTAGACCATAGTGGACCTTGGTAGACCTTAGTAGACTTTAGTGGACCTTGGTAGACCTTGGTAGACCTTAGTGGACCTTGATAGACTTTAGTGGACATGGGAGACCTTACTGGACCTTGGTAGACCTTAGTGGACCTTGGTAGACCTTAGTGGACCTTGGTAGACTTTAGTGGACCTTGGTAGACCTTAGTGGACCTTGGTAGACCTTAGTAGACCTTAGTGGACCTTCGTAGACCATAGTGGACCTTGGTAGACCTTAGTAGACCTTAGTGGACCTTGGTAGACCTTAGTGGACCTTGGTAGACCTTAGTGGACATTGGTAGACTTTAGTGGAACTTGGTAGACCATGGTAGACCTTAGTGGACCTTGGTAGACCTTACTGGACCTTGGTAGACCTTGGTAGACCTTAGTGGACCTTGGTGGACTTTAGTGGACCTTGGTAGACCTTGGTAGACCTTAGTGGACCTTGGAAGACCTAAGTGGACCTTGTTAGACTTTAGTGGACCTTGGTAGACCATGGTAGACCTTAGTGGACCTTTTTAGACCTTAGTGGACCTTGGTACACGTTGGTAGACCTTTGTGGACCTTGGTAGACCTTAGTGGACCTTGGTAGACCTTAGTGGACCTTGGTAGACCTTAGTGGACCTTGGTAGCCCTTGGTAGACCTTAGTGGACCTTGGTAGACCTTATTGGACCTTGGTAGACTTTAGTGGACCTTGGTAGACCTTGGTAGACCTTGGTAAACATTAGTGGACCTTGGTAGACCTTAGTGGACCTTGGTAGACCTTGGTAGACCTTAGTGGACCTTGGTAGACCTTAGTGGACCTTGGTAGACTTTAGTGGACCTTGGTAGACCTAAGTGGACCTTGGTAGACCTTAGTGGACCTTGGTAGACTTAACTGGACCTTGGTAGACCTTAGTAGACCTTAGTGGACCTTGGTAGACCTTAGTGGACCTTGGTAGACCTTAGTGGACCTTGGTAGACCTTAGTGGACCTTGGTAGACCTTGGTAGACCTTGGTAGACCTTAGTGGACCTTGGTAGACTTTAGTCGACCTTGGTAGACCATGGTAGACCTTAGTGGACCTTGGTAGACCTTAGTAGACCTTGGTAGACCTTGGTAGACCTTGGTAGACCTTGGTAGACCTTAGTGGACCTTGGTAGACCTTAGTGGACCTTGGTAGACCTTGTTAGACCTTAGTGGACCTTGGTAGACCTTAGTGGACATTGGTAGACTTTAGTGGACCTTGGTAGACCATGGTAGACCTTAGTGGACCTTGGTAGACCTTAATGGACCTTGGTAGACCTTGGTAGACCTTAGTGGACCTTGGTGGACTTTAGTGGACATTGGTAGACCTTGGTAGACCTTAGTGGACCTTGGAAGACCTAAGTGGACCTTGGTAGACTTTAGTGGACCTTGGTAGACCATGGTAGACCTTAGTGGACCTTTTTAGACCTTAGTGGACCTTGGTACACGTTGGTAGACCTTTAAGGACCTTGGTAGACCTTAGTGGACCTTGGTAGACCTTAGTGGACCTTGGTAGACCTTAGTGGACCTTGGTAGACCTTGGTAGACCTTAGTGGACCTTGGTAGACCTTAGTGGACCTTGGTAGACTTTAGTGGACCTTGGTAGACCTTGGTAGACCTTGGTAAACCTTAGTGGACCTTGGTAGACCTTAGTGGACCTTGGTAGACCTTGGTAGACCTTAGTGGACCTTGGTAGACCTTAGTGGACCTTGGTAGACTTTAGTGGACCTAGGTAGACCTTAGTGGACCTTGGTAGAACTTAGTGGACCTTGGTAGACTTAACTGGACCTTGGTAGAACTTAGTAGACCTTAGTGGACCTTGGTAGACCTTAGTGGACCTTGGTAGACCTTAGTGGACCTTAGTAGACCTTAGTGGACCTTGGTAGACCTTGGTAGACCTTGGTAGACCTTACTGGACCTTGGTAGACTTGAGTGGACCTTGGTAGACCATGGTAGACCTTAGTGGACATTGGTAGACCTTAGTAGACCTTGGTAGACCTTGGTAGACCTTGGTAGACCTTGGTAGACCTTAGTGGACCTTGGTAGACCTTAGTGTACCTTGGTAAAACTTGGTAGACCTTAGTGGACCTTGGTAGACCTTAGTGGACCTTGGTAGACTTTAGTGGACCTTGTTAGACCTTGGTAGACCTTAGTGGACCTTGGTAGACCTTAGTGGACCTTGGTAGACCTTAGTGGACCTTGGTAGACCTTAGTGGACCTTGGTAGACCTTGGTAGACCTCAGTGGACCTTGGTAGACCTTGGTGGACCTTGGTAGACCTTAGTGGACCTTGGTAGACTTTAGTGGACATGGGAGACCTTACTGGACCTTGGTAGACCTTAGTGGACCTTGGTAGACCTTAGTGGACCTTGGTAGACTTTAGTGGACCTTGGTAGACCTTAGTGGACCTTGGCAGACCTTAGTAGAGCTTTGTGGACCTTCGTAGACCTTCGTAGACCTTAGTGGACCTTGGTAGACCTTAGTAGACCTTAGTGGACCTTGGTAGACGTTAGTGGACCTTGGTAGACCTTAGTGGACATGGGTAGACTTTAGTGGACCTTGGTAGACCATGGTAGACCTTAGTGGACCTTGATAGACCTTACTGGACCTTGGTAGACCTTGGTAGACCTTAGAGGACCTTGGTGGACTTTAGTGGACCTTGGTAGACCTTGGTAGACCTTAGTGGACCTTGGTAGACCTAATTGGACCTTGGTAGACTTTAGTGGACCTTGGTAGACCTTAGTGGACCTTGGTAGACGTTGGTAGACCTTTGTGGACCTTGGAATACCTTAGTGGACCTTGGTAGACTTAATAGGACCTTGGTAGACCTTAGTGGACTTTGGCAGACCTTAGTAAACCTTGGTAGACTTCAGTGGACCTTGGTAGACCTTAGTGGACCTTGGTAGACCTTAGTGGACCTTGGAAGACCTTAGTGGACCTTGGTAGACTTTAGTGGACCTTTGTAGACCTTGGTAGACCTTAGTGGACTTTGGTAGACCTTAGTGGACCTTGGTGGACCTTGGTAGACCTTAGTGGACCTTGGTAGACCTTAGTGGACCTTGGTAGACTTTGGTGGACCTTGGTAGGCCTTAGTGGACCTTGGTAGACTTTAGTAGACCTTAGTGGACCGTGGTAGACTTTAGTAGACCTTAGTGGACCTTGGTAGACCTTAGTGGACCTTGGTAGACTTTAGTGGACCTTGGTAGACCTTGGTAAACCTTAGTTGACCTTGGTAGACCGTAGTGGACCTTGGTAGACCTTGGTAGACCTTAGTGGACCTTGGTAGACCTTAGTGGACTTTGGTAGACTTTAGTGGACCTTGGTAGACCTTAGTGGACCTTGGTAGACCTTAGTGGACCTTGGTAGACTTAACTGGACCTTGGTAGACCTTAGTAGACCTAAGTGGACCTTGGTAGACCTTAGTGGACCTTGGTAGACCTTAGTGGACCTTGGTAGACTTTATTGGACCTTGGTAGACCCTGGTAGACCTTAGTGGACCTTGGTAGACCTTAGTAGAACTTGGTAGACCTTGGTAGACCTTAGTGGACCTTGGTAGACGTTAGTGGACCTTGGTAGACCTTGGTAGACCTTGGTAGACCTTAGTGGAGCTTGGTAGACCCTAGTGAACCTTGGTAGACTTTAGTGGACCTTGGTAGACCTTGGTAGACCTTAGTGGACCTTGGTAGACCTTAGTGTACCTTGGTAAAACTTAGTAGATCTTAGTGGACCTTGGTAGACCTTAGTGGACCTTCCTAGACCTTAGTGGACCTTGGTAGACTTTAGTAGACCTTGGTAGACCTTGGTAGACCTTAGTGGACCTTGGTAGACCTTAGTGAACCTTGGTAGACTTTAGTGGACATGGGAGACCTTACTGGACCTTGGTAGACCTTAGTGGACCTTGGTAGACCTTAGTGGACCTTGGCAGACTTAAGTGGACCTTGGTAGACCTTAGTGGACCTTGGTAGACCTTAGTAGACCTAAGTGGACCTTCGTAGACCATAGTGGACCTTGGTAGACCTTAGTAGACTTTAGTGGACCTTGGTAGACCTTGGTAGACCTTAGTGGACCTTGATAGACTTTAGTGGACATGGGAGACCTTACTGGACCTTGGTAGACCTTAGTGGACCTTGGTAGACCTTAGTGGACCTTGGTAGACTTTAGTGGACCTTGGTAGACCTTAGTGGACCTTGGTAGACCTTAGTAGACCTTAGTGGACCTTCGTAGACCATAGTGGACCTTGGTAGACCTTAGTAGACCTTAGTGGACCTTGGTAGACCTTAGTGGACCTTGGTAGACCTTAGTGGACATTGGTAGACTTTAGTGGAACTTGGTAGACCATGGTAGACCTTAGTGGACCTTGGTAGACCTTACTGGACCTTGGTAGACCTTGGTAGACCTTAGTGGACCTTGGTGGACTTTAGTGGACCTTGGTAGACCTTGGTAGACCTTAGTGGACCTTGGAAGACCTAAGTGGACCTTGTTAGACTTTAGTGGACCTTGGTAGACCATGGTAGACCTTAGTGGACCTTTTTAGACCTTAGTGGACCTTGGTACACGTTGGTAGACCTTTGTGGACCTTGGTAGACCTTAGTGGACCTTGGTAGACCTTAGTGGACCTTGGTAGACCTTAGTGGACCTTGGTAGCCCTTGGTAGACCTTAGTGGACCTTGGTAGACCTTATTGGACCTTGGTAGACTTTAGTGGACCTTGGTAGACCTTGGTAGACCTTGGTAAACATTAGTGGACCTTGGTAGACCTTAGTGGACCTTGGTAGACCTTGGTAGACCTTAGTGGACCTTGGTAGACCTTAGTGGACCTTGGTAGACTTTAGTGGACCTTGGTAGACCTAAGTGGACCTTGGTAGACCTTAGTGGACCTTGGTAGACTTAACTGGACCTTGGTAGACCTTAGTAGACCTTAGTGGACCTTGGTAGACCTTAGTGGACCTTGGTAGACCTTAGTGGACCTTGGTAGACTTTAGTCGACCTTGGTAGACCATGGTAGACCTTAGTGGACCTTGGTAGACCTTAGTAGACCTTGGTAGACCTTGGTAGACCTTGGTAGACCTTGGTAGACCTTAGTGGACCTTGGTAGACCTTAGTGGACCTTGGTAGACCTTGTTAGACCTTAGTGGACCTTGGTAGACCTTAGTGGACATTGGTAGACTTTAGTGGACCTTGGTAGACCATGGTAGACCTTAGTGGACCTTGGTAGACCTTAATGGACCTTGGTAGACCTTGGTAGACCTTAGTGGACCTTGGTGGACTTTAGTGGACATTGGTAGACCTTGGTAGACCTTAGTGGACCTTGGAAGACCTAAGTGGACCTTGGTAGACTTTAGTGGACCTTGGTAGACCATGGTAGACCTTAGTGGACCTTTTTAGACCTTAGTGGACCTTGGTACACGTTGGTAGACCTTTAAGGACCTTGGTAGACCTTAGTGGACCTTGGTAGACCTTAGTGGACCTTGGTAGACCTTAGTGGACCTTGGTAGACCTTGGTAGACCTTAGTGGACCTTGGTAGACCTTAGTGGACCTTGGTAGACTTTAGTGGACCTTGGTAGACCTTGGTAGACCTTGGTAAACCTTAGTGGACCTTGGTAGACCTTAGTGGACCTTGGTAGACCTTGGTAGACCTTAGTGGACCTTGGTAGACCTTAGTGGACCTTGGTAGACTTTAGTGGACCTAGGTAGACCTTAGTGGACCTTGGTAGAACTTAGTGGACCTTGGTAGACTTAACTGGACCTTGGTAGAACTTAGTAGACCTTAGTGGACCTTGGTAGACCTTAGTGGACCTTGGTAGACCTTAGTGGACCTTAGTAGACCTTAGTGGACCTTGGTAGACCTTGGTAGACCTTGGTAGACCTTACTGGACCTTGGTAGACTTGAGTGGACCTTGGTAGACCATGGTAGACCTTAGTGGACCTTGGTAGACCTTAGTAGACCTTGGTAGACCTTGGTAGACCTTGGTAGACCTTGGTAGACCTTAGTGGACCTTGGTAGACCTTAGTGTACCTTGGTAAAACTTGGTAGACCTTAGTGGACCTTGGTAGACCTTAGTGGACCTTGGTAGACTTTAGTGGACCTTGTTAGACCTTGGTAGACCTTAGTGGACCTTGGTAGACCTTAGTGGACCTTGGTAGACCTTAGTGGACCTTGGTAGACCTTGGTAGACCTCAGTGGACCTTGGTAGACCTTGGTGGACCTTGGTAGACCTTAGTGGACCTTGGTAGACTTTAGTGGACATGGGAGACCTTACTGGACCTTGGTAGACCTTAGTGGACCTTGGTAGACCTTAGTGGACCTTGGTAGACTTTAGTGGACCTTGGTAGACCTTAGTGGACCTTGGCAGACCTTAGTAGAGCTTTGTGGACCTTCGTAGACCTTCGTAGACCTTAGTGGACCTTGGTAGACCTTAGTAGACCTTAGTGGACCTTGGTAGACGTTAGTGGACCTTGGTAGACCTTAGTGGACATGGGTAGACTTTAGTGGACCTTGGTAGACCATGGTAGACCTTAGTGGACCTTGATAGACCTTACTGGACCTTGGTAGACCTTGGTAGACCTTAGAGGACCTTGGTGGACTTTAGTGGACCTTGGTAGACCTTGGTAGACCTTAGTGGACCTTGGTAGACCTAATTGGACCTTGGTAGACTTTAGTGGACCTTGGTAGACCTTAGTGGACCTTGGTAGACGTTGGTAGACCTTTGTGGACCTTGGAATACCTTAGTGGACCTTGGTAGACTTAATAGGACCTTGGTAGACCTTAGTGGACTTTGGCAGACCTTAGTAAACCTTGGTAGACTTCAGTGGACCTTGGTAGACCTTAGTGGACCTTGGTAGACCTTAGTGGACCTTGGAAGACCTTAGTGGACCTTGGTAGACTTTAGTGGACCTTTGTAGACCTTGGTAGACCTTAGTGGACTTTGGTAGACCTTAGTGGACCTTGGTGGACCTTGGTAGACCTTAGTGGACCTTGGTAGACCTTAGTGGACCTTGGTAGACTTTGGTGGACCTTGGTAGGCCTTAGTGGACCTTGGTAGACTTTAGTAGACCTTAGTGGACCGTGGTAGACCTTAGTGGACCTTGGTAGACCTTGGTGGACCTTGGTAGATCTTAGTGGACCTTGGTAGACTTTAGTGGACCTTGGTAGACCTTTGTGGATCTTGGTAGACTTAGTGGATCTTGGTATACCTTAGTGGACCTTGGTAGACTTAACTGGACCTTGGTGGACCTTAGTAGACCTTAGTGGACCTTGGTAGACCTTAGTGGACCTTGGTAGACCTTAGTGGACCTTGGTAGACTTTAGTGGACCTTGGTAGACCTTAGTGGACCTTGGTAGACCTTAGTGGACCTTGGTAGACCTTAGTGGACCTTGGTAGACCTTGGTAGACCTTAGTGGACCTTGGTAGACTTTAGTAGACCTTGGTAGACATTGGTAGACCTTGGTAGACCTTGGTAGACCTTAGTGGACCTTGGTAGACTTTAGTAGACCTTGGTAGACATTGGTAGACCTTAGTGGACCTTGGTAGACGTTAGTAGACCTTGGTAGACCTTGGTAGACCTTAGTGGACCTTGGTAGACCTTAGTGGACCTTGGTAGACCTTGTTAGACCTTAGTTGACCTTGGTAGACCCTAGTGAACCTTGGTAGACTTTAGTGGAACTTGGTAGACCTTGGTAGACCTTAGTGGACCTTGGTAGACCTTAGTGGACCTTGGTAGACCTTGGTAGACCTCAGTGGACCTTGGTAGACTTTAGTGGACCTTGGTAGACCTTAGTGGACCTTGGTAGACTTTAGTTGACATGGGAGACCTTACTGGACCTTGGTAGACCTTAGTGGACCTTGGAAGACCTTAGTGGACCTTGGTAGACTTTAGTGGACCTTGGTAGACCTTAGTGGACCTTGGTAGACCTTAGTAGACCTTTGTGGACCTTCGTAGACCTTCGTAAACCTAAGTGGACCTTGGTAGACCTTAGTAGACCTTAGTGGACCTTGGTAGACGTTATTGGACCTTGGTACACCTTAGTGGACATTGGTAGACTTTAGTGGACCTTGGTGGACCGTGGTAGACCTTAGTGGACCTTGGTAGACCTTGGTGGACCTTGGTAGATCTTAGTGGACCTTGGTAGACTTTAGTGGACCTTGGTAGACCTTTGTGGATCTTGGTAGACTTAGTGGATCTTGGTATACCTTAGTGGACCTTGGTAGACTTAACTGGACCTTGGTGGACCTTAGTAGACCTTAGTGGACCTTGGTAGACCTTAGTGGACCTTGGTAGACCTTAGTGGACCTTGGTAGACTTTAGTGGACCTTGGTAGACCTTAGTGGACCTTGGTAGACCTTAGTGGACCTTGGTAGACGTTATTGGACCTTAGTGGACCTTGGTAGACGTTATTGGACCTTGGTACACCTTAGTGGACATTGGTAGACTTTAGTGGACCTTGGTAGACCATGGTAGACCTTAGTGGACCTTGGTAGACCTTACTGGACCTTGGTAGAACTTGGTAGACCTTAGAGGACCTTGGTGGACTTTAGTGGACCTTGGTAGACCTTGGTAGACCTTAGTGGACCTTGGTAGACCTAAGTGGACCTTGGTAGACTTTAGTGGACCTTGATAGACCATGGTAGACCTTAGTGGACCATGGTAGACCTTAGTGGACCTTGGTTATACGTTGGTAGACCTTAGTGGACCTTGGTAGACCTTGTTAGACCTTAGTGGACCTTGGTGGACCTTGGTAGACCTTAGTGGACTTTGGTAGACTTTAGTGGACCTTGGCAGGCCTTAGTGGACCTTGTTAGAATTTAGTAGACCTTAGTGGACCGTGGTAGACCTAAGTGGACCTTGGTAGACCTTGGTGGACCTTGGTAGATCTTAGTGGACCTTGGTAGACTTTAGTGGACCTTGGTAGACCTTAGTGGACCTTGGTAGACTTAGTGGATCTTGGTAGACCTTAGTGGACCTTGGTAGACTTAACTGGACCTTGGTGGACCTTAGTAGACCTTAGTGGACCTTGGTAGACCTTAGTGGACCTTGGTAGACTTAACTGGACCTTGGTAGACCTTAGTAGACCTTAGTGGACCTTGGTAAACCTTAGTGGACCTTGGTAGACCTTAGTGGACCTTGGTAGACATTGGTAGACCTTAGTGGACCTTGGTAGACCTTGGTAGACCTTAGTAGACCTTAGTGGACCTTGGTAAACCTTAGTGGACCTTGGTAGACCTTAGTGGACCTTGGTAGACCTTGGTAGACCTTAGTGGACCTTGGTAGACCTAGGTAGACCTTGGTAGACCTTAGTGGACCTTGGTAGACTTTAGTCGACCTTGGTAGACCATGGTAGACCTTAGTGGACCTTGGTAGACCTTAGTAGACCTTGGTAGACATTGGTAGACCTTGGTAGACCTTGGTAGACCTTGGTAGACCTTAGTGGACCTTGGTAGACCTTGTTAGACCTTAGTGGACCTTGGTAGACCTTAGTGGACATTGGTAGACTTTAGTGGACCTTGGTAGACCATGGTAGACCTTAGTGGACCTTGGTAGACCTTAATGGACCTTGGTAGACCTTGGTAGACCTTAGTGGACCTTGGTGGACTTTAGTGGACATTGGTAGACCTTGGTAGACCTTAGTGGACCTTGGAAGACCTAAGTGGACCTTGGTAGACTTTAGTGGACCTTGGTAGACCATGGTAGACCTTAGTGGACCTTGGTAGACCTTAGTGGACCTTGGTAGACTTTAGTGGACCTAGGTAGACCTTAGTGGACCTTGGTAGAACTTAGTTGACCTTGGTAGACTTAACTGGACCTTGGTAGAACTTAGTGACCTTAGTGGACCTTGGTAGAACTTAGTTGACCTTGGTAGACTTAACTGGACCTTGGTAGAACTTAGTAGACCTTATTGGACCTTGGTAGACCTTAGTGTACCTTGGTAGACCTTATTGGACCTTAGTAGACCTTAGTGGACCTTGGTAGACCTTGGTAGACCTTGGTAGACCTTACTGGACCTTGGTAGACTTTAGTGGACCTTGGTAGACCATGGTAGACCTTAGTGGACCTTGGTAGACCTTAGTAGACCTTGGTAGACCTTGGTAGACCTTGTTAGACCTTGGTAGACCTTAGTGGACCTTGGTAGACCTTAGTGTACATTGGTAAAACTTGGTAGACCTTAGTGGACCTTGGTAGACTTTAGTGGACCTTGTTAGACCTTGGTAGACCTTAGTGGACCTTGGTAGACCTTAGTGGACCTTGGTAGACCTTGGTAGACCTCAGTGGACCTTGGTAGACCTTGGTGGACCTTGGTAGACCTTAGTGGACCTTGGTAGACTTTAGTGGACATGGGAGACCTTACTGGACCTTGGTAGACCTTAGTGGACCTTGGTAGACCTTAGTGGACCTTGGTAGACTTTAGTGGACCTTGGTAGACCTTAGTGGACCTTGGCAGACCTTAGTAGACCTTTGTGGACCTTCGTAGACCTTCGTAGACCTTAGTGGACCTTGGTAGACCTTAGTAGACCTTAGTGGACCTTGGTAGACGTTAGTGGACCTTGGTAGACCTTAGTGGACATTGGTAGACTTTAGTGGACCTTGGTAGACCATGGTAGACCTTAGTGGACCTTGGTAGACCTTACTGGACCTTGGTAGACCTTGGTAGACCTTAGAGGACCTTGGTGGACTTTAGTGGACCTTGGTAGACCTTGGTAGACCTTAGTGGACCTTGGTAGACCTAATTGGACCTTGGTAGACTTTAGTGGACCTTGGTAGACCTTAGTGGACCTTGGTAGACGTTGGTAGACCTTTGTGGACCTTGGAATACCTTAGTGGACCTTGGTAGACTTAACAGGACCTTGGTAGACCTTAGTGGACTTTGGCAGACCTTAGTAAACCTTGGTAGACTTCAGTGGACCTTGGTAGACCTTAGTGGACCTTGGTAGACCTTAGTGGACCTTGGAAGACCTTAGTGGACCTTGGTAGACTTTAGTGGACCTTTGTAGACCTTGGTAGACCTTAGTGGACTTTGGTAGACCTTAGTGGACCTTGGTGGACCTTGGTAGACCTTAGTGGACCTTGGTAGACCTTAGTGGACCTTGGTAGACTTTAGTGGACCTTGGTAGGCCTTAGTGGACCTTGGTAGACTTTAGTAGACCTTAGTGGACCGTGGTAGACCTTAGTGGACCTTGGTAGACCTTGGTGGACCTTGGTAGATCTTAGTGGACCTTGGTAGACTTTAGTGGACCTTGGTAGACCTTTGTGGATCTTGGTAGACTTAGTGGATCTTGGTATACCTTAGTGGACCTTGGTAGACTTAACTGGACCTTGGTGGACCTTAGTAGACCTTAGTGGACCTTGGTAGACCTTAGTGGACCTTGGTAGACTTTAGTGGACCTTGGTAGACCTTAGTGGACCTTGGTAGACCTTAGTGGACCTTGGTGGACCTTGGTAGACCTTAGTGGACCTTGGTAGACTTTAGTAGACCTTGGTAGACATTGGTAGACCTTGGTAGACCTTGGTAGACCTTAGTGGACCTTGGTAGACTTTAGTAGACCTTGGTAGACATTGGTAGACCTTAGTGGACCTTGGTAGACGTTAGTAGACCTTGGTAGACCTTGGTAGACCTTAGTGGACCTTGGTAGACCTTAGTGGACCTTGGTAGACCTTGTTAGACCTTAGTTGACCTTGGTAGACCCTAGTGGACCTTGGTAGACTTTAGTGGAACTTGGTAGACCTTGGTAGACCTTAGTGGACCTTGGTAGACCTTAGTGGACCTTGGTAGACCTTGGTAGACCTCAGTGGACCTTGGTAGACTTTAGTGGACCTTGGTAGACCTTAGTGGACCTTGGTAGACTTTAGTTGACATGGGAGACCTTACTGGACCTTGGTAGACCTTAGTGGACCTTGGAAGACCTTAGTGGACCTTGGTAGACCTTAGTGGACCTTGGTAGACCTTAGTAGACCTTTGTGGACCTTCGTAGACCTTCGTAGACCTAAGTGGACCTTGGTAGACCTTAGTAGACCTTAGTGGACCTTGGTAGACGTTATTGGACCTTGGTACACCTTAGTGGACATTGGTAGACTTTAGTGGACCTTGGTAGACCATGGTAGACCTTAGTGGACCTTGGTAGACCTTACTGGACCTTGGTAGAACTTGGTAGACCTTAGAGGACCTTGGTGGACTTTAGTGGACCTTGGTAGACCTTGGTAGACCTTAGTGGACCTTGGTAGACCTAAGTGGACCTTGGTAGACTTTAGTGGACCTTTATAGACCATGGTAGACCTTAGTGGACCATGGTAGACCTTAGTGGACCTTGGTTATAGGTTGGTAGACCTTAGTGGACCTTCGTAGACCTTGTTAGACCTTAGTGGACCTTGGTGGACCTTGGTAGACCTTAGTGGACCTTGGTAGACCTTAGTGGACTTTGGTAGACTTTAGTGGACCTTGGCAGGCCTTAGTGGACCTTGTTAGAATTTAGTAGACCTTAGTGGACCGTGGTAGACCTAAGTGGACCTTGGTAGACCTTGGTGGACCTTGGTAGATCTTAGTGGACCTTGGTAGACTTTAGTGGACCTTGGTAGACCTTAGTGGACCTTGGTAGACTTAGAGGATCTTGGTAGACCTTAGTGGACCTTGGTAGACTTAACTGGACCTTGGTGGACCTTAGTAGACCTTAGTGGACCTTGGTAGACCTTAGTGGACCTTGGTAGACTTAACTGGACCTTGGTAGACCTTAGTAGACCTTAGTGGACCTTGGTAAACCTTAGTGGACCTTGGTAGACCTTAGTGGACCTTGGTAGACATTGGTAGACCTTAGTGGACCTTGGTAGACTTTAGTGGACCTTGCAAGACCTTTGTAGACCTTAGTGGACCTTGGTAGACCTTAGTGGACCTTGGAAGACTTTAGTGGACCTTGGTAGACTTAACTGGACCTTGGTAGACCTTAGTAGACCTTAGTGGACCTTGGTAAACCTTAGTGGACCTTGGTAGACCTTAGTAGACCTTAGTGGACCTTGGTAGACCTTAGTGGACCTTGGTAGACCTTAGTGGACATTGGTAGACTATAGTGGACCTTGGTAGACCATGGTAGACCTTAGTGGACCTTGGTAGACCTTAGTGGACCTTGGTAGACCTTAGTGGACCTTGGTAGACCTTACTGGACCTTGGTAGACCTTGGTAGACCTTAGTGGACCTTTTTAGACCTTAGTGGACCTTGGTACACGTTGGTAGACCTTTGTGGACCTTGGTAGACCTTAGTGGACTTTGGTAGACCTTAGTGGACCTTGGTAGACCTTAGTGGACCTTGGTAGACCTTGGTAGACCTTAGTGGACCTTGGTAGACATTAGTGGACCTTGGTAGACTTTAGTGGACCTTGGTAGACCTTGGTAGACCTTGGTAGACCTTAGTGGACCTTGGTAGACCTTAGTGGACCTTGGTAGACCCTGGTAGACCTTAGTGGACCTTGGTAGACCTTAGTGGACCTTGGTAGACTTTAGTGGACCTTGGTAGACCTTAGTGGACCTTGGTAGACCTTAGTGGACCTTGGTAGACTTAACTGGACCTTGGTAGACCTTGTTAGACCTTAGTGGACCTTGGTAGACCTTAGTGGACCTTGGTAGACCTTAGTGGACCTTGGTAGACCTTGGTAGACCTTGGTAGACCTTAGTGGACCTTGGTAGACTTTAGTCGACCTTGGTAGACCATGGTAGACCTTAGTGGACCTTGGTAGACCTTAGTAGACCTTGGTAGACCTTGGTAGACCTTGGTAGACCTTGGTAGACCTTAGTGGACCTTGGTAGACCTTAGTGGACCTTGGTAGACCTTGTTAGACCTTAGTGGACCTTGGTAGACCTTAGTGGACATTGGTAGACTTTAGTGGACCTTGGTAGACCATGGTAGACCTTAGTGGACCTTGGTAGACCTTAATGGACCTTGGTAGACCTTGGTAGACCTTAGTGGACCTTGGTGGACTTTAGTGGACATTGGTAGACCTTGGTAGACCTTAGTGGACCTTGGAAGACCTAAGTGGACCTTGGTAGACTTTAGTGGACCTTGGTAGACCTTAGTGGACCTTAGTAGACCTTAGTAGACCTTTGTGGACCTTCGTAGACCTTCGTAGACCTAAGTGGACCTTGGTAGACCTTAGTAGACCTTAGTGGACCTTTGTAGACGTTATTGGACCTTGTAACACCTTAGTGGACATTGGTAGACTTTAGTGGACCTTGGTAGACCATGGTAGACCTTAGTGGACCTTGGTAGACCTTACTGGACCTTGGTAGAACTTGGTAGACCTTAGAGGACCTTGGTGGACTTTAGTGGACCTTGGTAGACCTTGGTAGACCTTAGTGGACCTTGCTAGACTTTACTGGACCTTGATAGACCATGGTAGACCTTAGTGGACCATGGTAGACCTTAGTGGACCTTGGTTATACGTTGGTAGACCTTAGTGGACCTTGGTAGACCTTGTTAGACCTTAGTGGACCTTGGTGGACCTTGGTAGACCTTAGTGGACCTTGGTAGACCTTAGTGGACTTTGGTAGACTTTAGTGGACCTTGGCAGGCCTTAGTGGACCTTGTTAGAATTTAGTAGACCTTAGTGGACCGTGGTAGACATAAGTGGACCTTGGTAGACCTTGGTGGACCTTGGTAGATCTCAGTGGACCTTGGTAGACTTAAGTGGACCTTGGTAGACCTTAGTGGACCTTGGTAGACTTAGTGGATCTTGGTAGACCTTAGTGGACCTTGGTAGACTTAACTGGACCTTGGTGGACCTTAGTAGACCTTAGTGGACCTTGGTAGACCTTAGTGGACTTTGGTAGACTTAACTGGACCTTGGTAGACCTTAGTAGACCTTAGTGGACCTTGGTAAACCTTAGTGGACCTTGGTAGACCTTAGTGGACCTTGGTAGACATTGGTAGACCTTAGTGGACCTTGGTAGACTTTAGTGGACCTTGCAAGACCTTTGTAGACCTTAGTGGACCTTGGTAGACCTTAGTGGACCTTGGAAGACTTTAGTGGACCTTGGTAGACTTAACCGGACCTTGGTAGACCTTAGTAGACCTTAGTGGACCTTGGTAAACCTTAGTGGACCTTGGTAGACCTTAGTAGACCTTAGTGGACCTTGGTAGACCTTAGTGGACATTGGTAGACTTTAGTGGACCTTGGTAGACCATGGTAGACCTTAGTGGACCTTGGTAGACCTTACTGGACCTTGGTAGACCTTGGTAGACCTTAGTGGACCTTGGTGGACTTTAGTGGACCTTGGTAGACCTTGGTAGACCTTAGTGGACCTTGGAAGACCTAAGTGGACCTTGGTAGACTTTAGTGGACCTTGGTAGACCATGGTAGACCTTAGTGGACCTTTTTAGACCTTAGTGGACCTTGGTACACGTTGGTAGACCTTTGTGGACCTTGGTAGACCTTAGTGGACCTTGGTAGACCTTAGTGGACCTTGGTAGACCTTAGTGGACCTTGGTTGACCTTGGTAGACCTTAGTGGACCTTGGTAGACCTTAGTGGACCTTGGTAGACTTTAGTGGACCTTGGTAGACCTTGGTAGACCTTGGTAAACCTTAGTGGACCTTGGTAGACCTTAGTGGACCTTGGTAGACCCTGGTAGACCTTAGTGGACCTTGGTAGACCTTAGTGGACCTTGGTAGACTTTAGTGGACCTTGGTAGACCTTAGTGGACCTTGGTAGACCTTAGTGGACCTTGGTAGACTTAACTGGACCTTGGTAGACCTTAGTAGACCTTAGTGGACCTTGGTAGACCTTAGTGGACCTTGGTAGACCTTAGTGGACCTTGGTAGACCTTAGTGGACCTTGGTAGACCTTGGTAGACCTTGGTAGACCTTAGTGGACCTTGGTAGACTTTAGTCGACCTTGGTAGACCATGGTAGACCTTAGTGGACCTTGGTAGACCTTAGTAGACCTTGGTAGACCTTGGTAGACCTTGGTAGACCTTGGTAGACCTTAGTGGACCTTGGTAGACCTTAGTGGACCTTGGTAGACCTTGTTAGACCTTAGTGGACCTTGGTAGACCTTAGTGGACATTGGTAGACTTTAGTGGACCTTGGTAGACCATGGTAGACCTTAGTGGACCTTGGTAGACCTTAATGGACCTTGGTAGACCTTGGTAGACCTTAGTGGACCTTGGTGGACTTTAGTGGACATTGGTAGACCTTGGTAGACCTTAGTGGACCTTGGAAGACCTAAGTGGACCTTGGTAGACTTTAGTGGACCTTGGTAGACAATGGTAGACCTTAGTGGACCTTTTTAGACCTTAGTGGACCTTGGTACACGTTGGTAGACCTTTAAGGACCTTGGTAGACCTTAGTGGACCTTGGTAGACCTTAGTGGACCTTGGTAGACCTTAGTGGACCTTGGTTGACCTTGGTAGACCTTAGTGGACCTTGGTAGACCTTAGTGGACCTTGGTACACGTTGGTAGACCTTTAAGGACCTTGGTAGACCTTAGTGGACCTTGGTAGACCTTAGTGGACCTTGGTAGACCTTAGTGGACCTTGGTTGACCTTGGTAGACCTTAGTGGACCTTGGTAGACCTTAGTGGACCTTGGTAGACTTTAGTGGACCTTGGTAGACCTTGGTAGACCTTGGTAAACCTTAGTGGACCTTGGTAGACCTTAGTGGACCTTGGTAGACCTTGGTAGACCTTAGTGGACCTTGGTAGACCTTAGTGGACCTTGGTAGACTTTAGTGGACCTAGGTAGACCTTAGTGGACCTTGGTAGAACTTAGTGGACCTTGGTAGACTTAACTGGACCTTGGTAGAACTTAGTAGACCTTAGTGGACCTTGGTATACCTTAGTGGACCTTGGTAGACCTTAGTGGACCTTATTAGACCTTAGTGGACCTTGGTAGACCTTGGTAGACCTTGGAATACCTTACTGGACCTTGGTAGACTTTAGTGGACCTTGGTAGACCTTGGTAGACCTTAGTGGACCTTGGTAGACCTTAGTGTACCTTGGTAAAACTTGATAGACCTTAGTTGACCTTGGTAGACCTTAGTGGACCTTGGTAGACTTTAGTGGACCTTGGTAGACCTTGGTAGACCTTAGTGGACCTTGGTAGACCTTAGTGGACCTTGGTAGACCTTGGTAGACCTCAGTGGACCTTGGTAGACTTTAGTGGACATGGGAGACCTTACTGGACCTTGGTAGACCTTAGTGGACCTTGGTAGACCTTAGTGGACCTTGGTAGACTTTAGTGGACCTTGGTAGACCTTAGTGGACCTTGGCAGACCTTAGTAGACCTTTGTGGACCTTCGTAGACCTTCGTAGACCTTAGTGGACCTTGGTAGACCTTAGTAGACCTTAGTGGACCTTGGTAGACGTTAGTGGACCTTGGTAGACCTTAGTGGACATTGGTAGACTTTAGTGGACCTTGGTAGACCATGGTAGACCTTAGTGGACCTTGGTAGACCTTACTGGACCTTGGTAGACCTTGGTAGACCTTAGTGGACCTTGGTGGACCTTGGTAGACCTTAGTGGACCTTGGTAGACCTAATTGGACCTTGGTAGACTTTAGTGGACCTTGGTAGACCTTAGTGGACCTTGGTAGATGTTGGTAGACCTTTGTGGACCTTGGAATACCTTAGTGGACCTTGGTAGACTTAACAGGACCTTGGTAGACCTTAGTGGACTTTGGCAGACCTTAGTAAACCTTGGTAGACTTCAGTGGACCTTGGTAGACCTTAGTGGACCTTGGTAGACCTTAGTGGACCTTGGAAGACCTTAGTGGACCTTGGTAGACTTTAGTGGACCTTTGTAGACCTTGGTAGACCTTAGTGGACTTTGGTAGACCTTAGTGGACCTTGGTGGAACTTGGTAGACCTTAGTGGACCTTGGTAGACCTTAGTGGACCTTGGTAGACCTTAGTGGACCTTGGTAGACCTTAGTGGACCTTGGTAGACCTTGGTAGACCTTAGTGGACCTTGGTAGACTTTAGTAGACCTTGGTAGACATTGGTAGACCTTGGTAGACCTTGGTAGACCTTAGTGGACCTTGGTAGACTTTAGTAGACCTTGGTAGACATTGGTAGACCTTAGTGGACCTTGGTAGACCTTAGTAGACCTTGGTAGACCTTGGTAGACCTTAGTGGACCTTGGTAGACCTTAGTGGACCTTGGTAGACCTTGTTAGACCTTAGTTGACCTTGGTAGACCCTAGTGGACCTTGGTAGACTTTAGTGGAACTTGGTAGACTTAACAGGACCTTGGTAGACCTTAGTGGACTTTGGCAGACCTTAGTAAACCTTGGTAGACTTCAGTGGACCTTGGTAGACCTTAGTGGACCTTGGTAGACCTTAGTGGACCTTGGAAGACCTTAGTGGACCTTGGTAGACTTTAGTGGACCTTTGTAGACCTTGGTAGACCTTAGTGGACTTTGGTAGACCTTAGTGGACCTTGGTGGACCTTGGTAGACCTTAGTGGACCTTGGTAGACCTTAATGGACCTTGGTAGACCTTAGTGGACCTTGGTAGACCTTAGTGGACCTTGGTAGACCTTAGTGGACCTTGGTAGACCTTGGTAGACCTTAGTGGACCTTGGTAGACTTTAGTAGACCTTGGTAGACATTGGTAGACCTTGGTAGACCTTGGTAGACCTTAGTGGACCTTGGTAGACTTTAGTAGACCTTGGTAGACATTGGTAGACCTTAGTGGACCTTGGTAGACCTTGGTAGACCTTGGTAGACCTTGGTAGACCTTAGTGGACCTTGGTAGACCTTAGTGGACCTTGGTAGACCTTGTTAGACCTCAGTTGACCTTGGTAGACCCTAGTGGACCTTGGTAGACTTTAGTGGAACTTGGTAGACCTTGGTAGACCTTAGTGGACCTTGGTAGACCTTGGTAGACCTCAGTGGACCTTGGTAGACTTTAGTGGACCTTGGTAGACCTTAGTGGACCTTGGTAGACTTTAGTTGACATGGGAGACCTTACTGGACCTTGGTAGACCTTAGTGGACCTTGAAAGACCTTAGTGGACCTTGGTAGACTTTAGTGAACCTTGGTAGACCATAGTGGACCTTGGTAGACCTTAGTAGACCTTTGTGGACCTTCGTAGACCTTCGTAGACCTAAGTGGACCTTGGTAGACCTTAGTAGACCTTAGTGGACCTTGGTAGACGTTATTGGACCTTGGTACACCTTAGTGGACATTGGTAGACTTTAGTGGACCTTGGTAGACCATGGTAGACCTTAGTGGACCTTGGTAGACCTTACTGGACCTTGGTAGAACTTGGTAGACCTTAAAGGACCTTGGTGGACTTTAGTGGACCTTGGTAGACCTTGGTAGACCTTAGTGGACCTTGGTAGACCTAAGTGGACCTTGGTAGACTTTAGTGGACCTTGATAGACCATGGTAGACCTTAGTGGACCATGGTAGACCTTAGTGGACCTTGGTTATACGTTGGTAGACCTTTGTGGACCTTGGTAGACCTTAGTGGACCTTGGTAGACTTAACAGGACCTTGGTAGACCTTAGTGGACTTTGGCAGACCTTAGTAAACCTTGGTAGACTTTAGTGGACCTTGGTAGACCTTAGTGGACCTTGGTAGACCTTAGTGGACCTTGGTAGACTTTAGTGGACCTTGGTAGACCTTGGTAGACCTTAGTGGACCTTGGTAGACCTTAGTGGACCTTGGTAGACCTTGTTAGACCTTAGTGGACCTTGGTGGACCTTGGTAGACCTTAGTGGACCTTGGTAGACCTTAGTGGACTTTGGTAGACTTTAGTGGACCTTGGCAGGCCTTAGTGGACCTTGTTAGAATTTAGTAGACCTTAGTGGACCGTGGTAGACCTAAGTGGACCTTGGTAGACCTTGGTGGACCTTGGTAGATCTTAGTGGACCTTGGTAGACTTTAGTGGACCTTGGTAGACCTTAGTGGACCTTGGTAGACTTAGTGGATCTTGGTAGACCTTAGTGGACCTTGGTAGACTTAACTGGACCTTGGTGGACCTTAGTAGACCTTAGTGGACCTTGGTAGACCTTAGTGGACCTTGGTAGACTTAACTGGACCTTGGTAGACCTTAGTAGACCTTAGTGGACCTTGGTAAACCTTAGTGGACCTTGGTAGACTTTAGTGGACCTTGGTGGACCTTGGTAGACCTTAGTGGACCTTGGTAGACCTTAGTGTACCTTGGTAAAACTTAGTAGATCTTAGTGGACCTTGGTAGACCTTAGTGGACCTTCCTAGACCTAAGTGGACCTTGGTAGACTTTAGTAGACCTTGGTAGACCTTGGTAGACCTTAGTGGACCTTGGTGGACCTTGGTAGACTTTAGTGGACCTTGGTAGACCTTAGTGGACCTTGCTAGACCTTAGTAGACCTAAGTGGACCTTCGTAGACCATAGTGGACCTTGGTAGACCTTAGTGGACATGGGAGACCTTACTGGACCTTGGTAGACCTTAGTGGACCTTGGTAGACCTTAGTGGACCTTGGTAGACTTTAGTGGACCTTGGTAGACCTTAGTGGACCTTGCTAGACCTTAGTAGACCTAAGTGGACCTTCGTAGACCATAGTGGACCTTGGTAGACCTTAGTAGACTTTAGTGGACCTTGGTAGACCTTGGTAGACCTTAGTGGACCTTGGTAGACCTTAGTGGACCTTGATAGACTTTAGTGGACATGGGAGACCTTACTGGACCTTGGTAGACCTTAGTGGACCTTGGTAGACCTTAGTGGACCTTGGTAGACTTTAGTGGACCTTGGTAGACCTAAGTGGACCTTGGTAGACCTTAGTAGACCTTAGTGGACCTTCGTAGACCATAGTGGACCTTGGTAGACCTTAGTAGACCTTAGTGGACCTTGGTAGACCTTAGTGGACCTTGGTAGACCTTAGTGGACATTGGTAGACTTTAGTGGACCTTGGTAGACCATGGTAGACCTTAGTGGACCTTGGTAGACCTTACTGGACCTTGGTAGACCTTGGTAGACCTTAGTGGACCTTGGTGGACTTTAGTGGACCTTGGTAGACCTTGGTAGACCTTAGTGGACCTTGGAAGACCTAAGTGGACCTTGGTAGACTTTAGTGGACCTTGGTAGACCATGGTAGACCTTAGTGGACCTTTTTAGACCTTAGTGGACCTTGGTACACGTTGGTAGACCTTTGTGGACCTTGGTAGACCTTAGTGGACCTTGGTAGACCTTAGTGGACCTTGGGAGACCTTAGTTGACCTTGGTAGACCTTGGTAGACCTTAGTGGACCTTGGTAGACCTTAGTGGACCTTGGTAGACTTTAGTGGACCTTGGTAGACCTTGGTAGACCTTGGTAAACCTTAGTGGACCTTGGTAGACCTTAGTGGACCTTGGTAGACCTTGGTAGACCTTAGTGGACCTTGGTAGACCTTAGTGGACCTTGGTAGACCTTAGTGGACCTTGGTTGACCTTAGTGGACCTTGGTAGACTTAACTGGACCTTGGTAGACCTTAGTAGACCTTAGTGGACCTTGGTAGACCTTAGTGGACCTTGGTAGACCTTAGTGGACCTTGGTAGACCTTAGTGGACCTTGGTAGACCTTGGTAGACCTTGGTAGACCTTAGTGGACCTTGGTAGACTTTAGTCGACCTTGGTAGACCATGGTAGACCTTAGTGGACCTTGGTAGGCCTTAGTAGACCTTGGTAGACCTTGGTAGACCTTGGTAGACCTTGGTAGACCTTGGTAGCCCTTGGTAGACCTTAGTAGACCGTAGTGGACCTTGGTAGACCTTAGTGGACCTTGGTAGACCTTGTTAGACCTTAGTGGGCCTTGGTAGACCTTAGTGGACATTGGTAGACTTTAGTGGACCTTGGTAGACCATGGTAGACCTTAGTGGACCTTGGTAGACCTTCATGGACCTTGGTAGACCTTGGTAGACCTTAGTGGACCTTGGTGGACTTTAGTGGACATTGGAAGACCTTGGTAGACCTTAGTGGACCTTGGAAGACCTAAGTGGACCTTGGTAGACTTTAGTGGACCTTGGTAGACCATGGTAGACCTTAGTGGACCTTTTTAGACCTTAGTGGACCTTGGTACACGTTGGTAGACCTTTAAGGACCTTGGTAGACCTTAGTGGACCTTGGTAGACCTTAGTGGACCTTGGTAGACCTTAGTGGACCTTGGTAGACCTTAGTGGACCTTGGTAGACCTTGGTAGACCTTAGTGGACCTCTGTAGACCTTAGTGGACCTTGGTAGACTTTAGTGGACCTTGGTAGACCTTGGTAGACCTTGGTAAACCTTAGTGGACCTTGGTAGACCTTAGTGGACCATTGGTAGACCTTGGTAGACCTTAGTGGACCTTGGTAGACTTTAGTGGACCTAGGTAGACCTTAGTGGACCTTGGTAGAACTTAGTGGACCTTGGTAGACTTAACTGGACCTTGGTAGAACTTAGTAGACCTTAGTGGACCTTGGTAGACCTTAGTGGACCTTGGTAGACCTTAGTGGACCTTAGTAGACCTTAGTGGACCTTGGTAGACCTTGGTAGACCTTGGTAGACCTTACTGGACCTTGGTAGACTTTAGTGGACCTTGGTAGACCATGGTAGACCTTAGTGGACCTTGGTAGACCTTAGTAGACCTTGGTAGACCTTGGTAGACCTTGGTAGACCTTGGTAGACCTTAGTGGACCTTGGTAGACCTTAGTGTACCTTCGTAAAAGTTGGTAGACCTTAGTGGACCTTGGTAGACCTTAGTGGACCTTGGTAGACTTTAGTGGACCTTGGTAGACCTTGGTAGACCTTAGTGGACCTTGGTAGACCTTAGTGGACCTTGGTAGACCTTGGTAGACCTCAGTGGACCTTGGTAGACCTTAGTGGACCTTGGTAGACTTTAGTGGACATGGGAGACCTTACTGGACCTTGGTAGACCTTAGTGGACCTTGGTAGACCTTAGTGGACCTTGGTAGACTTTAGTGGACCTTGGTAGACCTTACTGGACCTTGGCAGACCTTAGTAGACCTTTGTGGACCTTTGTAGACCTTCGTAGACCTTAGTGGACCTTGGTAGACCTTAGTAGACCTTAGTGGACCTTGGTAGACGTTAGTGGACCTTGGTAGACCTTAGTGGACATTGGTAGACTTTAGTGGACCTTGGTAGACCATGGTAGACCTTAGTGGACCTTGGTAGACCTTACTGGACCTTGGTAGACCTTGATAGACCTTAGAGGACCTTGGTGGACTTTAGTGGACCTTGGTAGACCTTGGTAGACCTTAGTGGACCTTGGTAGACCTAATTGGACCTTGGTAGACTTTAGTGGACCTTGGTAGACCTTAGTGGACCTTGGTAGACGTTGGTAGACCTTTGTGGACCTTGGAATACCTTAGTGGACCTTGGTAGACTTAACAGGACCTTGGTAGACCTTAGTGGACTTTGGCAGACCTTAGTAAACCTTGGTAGACTTCAGTGGACCTTGGTAGACCTTAGTGGACCTTGGTAGACCTTAGTGGACCTTGGAAGACCTTAGTGGACCTTGGTAGACTTTAGTGGACCTTTGTAGACCTTGGTAGACCTTAGTGGACTTTGGTAGACCTTAGTGGACCTTGGTGGACCTTGGTAGACCTTAGTGGACCTTGGTAGACCTTAGTGGACCTTGGTAGACTTTAGTGGACCTTGGTAGGCCTTAGTGGACCTTGGTAGACTTTAGTAGACCTTAGTGGACCGTGGTAGACCTTAGTGGACCTTGGTAGACCTTGGTGGACCTTGGTAGATCTTAGTGGACCTTGGTAGACTTTAGTGGACCTTGGTAGACCTTTGTGGATCTTGGTAGACTTAGTGGATCTTGGTAGACCTTAGTGGACCTTGGTAGACTTAACTGGACCTTGGTGGACCTTAGTAGACCTTAGTGGACCTTGGTAGACCTTAGTGGACCTTGGTAGACTTAACTGGACCTTGATAGACCTTAGTAGACCTTAGTGGACCTTGGTGGACTTTAGTGGACCTTGGTAGACTTAATTGGACCTTGGTAGACCTCAGTAGACCTTAGTGGACCTTGGTAGACCTTAGTGGATCTTGGTAGACCTTAGTGGACCTTGGTAGACCTTGGTAGACCTTGGTAGTCCTTAGTGGACCTTGGTAGACTTTAGTAGACCTTGGTAGACCTTAGTGGACCTTGGTAGACCTAAGTGGACCTTGGTAGACCTTAGTGGACCTTGGCAGACCTTAGTAGACCTTTGTGGACCTTCGTAGACCTTCGTAGACCTTCGTAGACCTTAGTGGACCTTGGTAGACCTTAGTAGACCTTAGTGGACCTTGGTAGACGTTAGTGGACCTTGGTAGACCTTAGTGGACATTGGTAGACTTTAGTGGACCTTGGTAGACCATGGTAGACCTTAGTGGACCTTGGTAGACCTTACTGGACCTTGGTAGACCTTGGTAGACCTTAGAGGACCTTGGTGGACTTTAGTGGACCTTGGTAGACCTTGGTAGACCTTAGTGGACCTTGGTAGACCTAATTGGACCTTGGTAGACTTTAGTGGACCTTGGTAGACCTTAGTGGACCTTGGTAGACGTTGGTAGACCTTTGTGGACCTTGGAATACCTTAGTGGACCTTGGTAGACTTAACAGGACCTTGGTAGACCTTAGTGGACTTTGGCAGACCTTAGTAAACCTTGGTAGACTTTAGTGGACCTTGGTAGACCTTAGTGGACCTTGGTAGACCTTAGTGGACCTTGGTAGACTTTAGTGGACCTTTGTAGACCTTGGTAGACCTTAGTGGACTTTGGTAGACCTTAGTGGACCTTGGTGGACCTTGGTAGACCTTAGTGGACCTTGGTAGACCTTAGTGGACCTTGGTAGACTTTAGTGGACCGTGGTAGGCCTTAGTGGACCTTGGTAGACTTTAGTGGACCTTGGTAGACCTTTGTGGATCTTGGTAGACTTAGTGGATCTTGGTAGACCTTAGTGGACCTTGGTAGACTTAACTGGACCTTGGTGGACCTTAGTAGACCTTAGTGGACCTTGGTAGACCTTAGTGGACCTTGGTAGACTTAACTGGACCTTGATAGACCTTAGTAGACCTTAGTGGACCTTGGTAGACCTTAGTGGACCTTGGTAGACTTTAGTGGACCTTGGTAGACATTGGTAGACCTTAGTGGACCTTGGTAGACTTTAGTGGAACTTGTAAGACCTTGGTAGACCTTAGTGGACCTTGGTAGACCTTAGTGGACCTTGGTTCAACTTGGTGGACCTTAGTGGACCTTGGTAGACCTTAGTGGACCTTGGTAGACCTTTGTAGACCTTAGTGGACCTTGGTAGACCTTAGTGGACCTTGGTAGACTTTAATGGACCTTGGTAGACCTTGGTAGACCTTAGTGTACCTTGGTAGACCTTGGTAGACCTTGGTAGACCTTGGTAGACCTTGGTAGACCTTGGTAGACCTTGGTACACCTTAGTGGACCTTGGTACACCTTAGTGGACCTTTCTAGACCTTAGTGGACCTTGGTCGACTTTAGTGGACCTTGGTAGACCTTGGTAGACCTTGGTAAACCTTAGTGGACCTTGGTAGACCGTAGTGGACCTTGGTAGACCTTGGTAGACCTTAGTGGACCTTGGTAGACCTTAGTGGACTTTGTTAGACTTTAGTGGACCTTGGTAGACCTTAGTGGACCATGGTAGACCTTAGTGGACCTTGGTAGACTTAACTGGACCTTGGTAGACCTTAGTAGACCTTAGTGGACCTTGGTAGACCTTAGTGGACCTTGGTAGACCTTAGTGGACCTTGGTAGACCTTAGTGGACCTTGGTAGACTTTATTGGACCTTGGTAGACCTTAGTGGACCTTGGTAGACCTTAGTGGACCTTGGTAGACTTTAGTGGACCTTGGTAGACCCTGGTAGACCTTAGTGGACCTTGGTAGACCTTAGAAGACCTTGAAAGACCTTAGTAGACCTTGGTAGACCTTAGTGGACCTTGGTAGACCTTAGTGGACCTTGGTATTCTTCAGTGGACCTTAGTGGACCTTGGTAGACCTTAGTGGACCTTGGTAGACCTTAGTGGACCTTGGTAGACTTTAGTGGACCTTGGTAGACCTTAGTAGACCTTGGTAGACCTTGGTAGACCTTGGTAGACCTTAGTGGACCTTGGTAGACCTTGGTAGACCTTAGTGGACCTTGGTAGACCTTAGTGGACCTTGGTAGACTTTAGTGGACCTTGGTAGACCTTGGAAGACCTTAGTGGACCTTGGTAGACCTTAGTGTACCTTGGTAAAACTTGGTAGATCTTAGTGGACCTTGGTAGACCTTAGTGGACCTTCCAAGACCTTAGTGGACCTTGGTAGACTTTAGTGGACCTTGGTAGACCTTGGTAGACCTTAGTGGACCTTGGTAGACCTTAGTGGACCTTAGTAGACCTTGGTAGACCTTGGTAGACCTTAGTGGACCTTGGTAGACCTTAGTGGACCTTGGTAGACTTTAGTGGACATGGGAGACCTTACTGGACCTTGGTAGACCTTAGTGGACCTTGGTAGACCTTAGTGGACCTTGGTAGACTTTAGTGGACCTTGGTAGACCTTAGTGGACCTTGGTAGACCTTAGTGGACCTTAGTGGACCTTCGTAGACCTTTGTGGACCTTGGTAGACCTTAGTAGACCTTAGTGGACCTTGGTAGACCTTAGTGGACCTTGGTAGACCTTAGTGGACATTGGTAGACCTTAGTGGACCTTGGTAGACCATGGTAGTCCTTAGTGGACCTTGGTAGACCTTACTGGACCTTGGTAGACCTTGGTAGACCTTAGAGGACCTTGGTGGACTTTAGTGGACCTTGGTAGACCTTGGTAGACCTTAGTGGACCTTGGTAGACCTAAGTGGACCTTGGTAGATTTTAGTGGACCTTGGTAGACCATGGTAGACCTTAGTGGACCTTGGTAGACCTTAGTGGACTTTGGTAGACGTTGGTAGACCTTTGTGGACCTTGGTAGACCTTAGTAGACCTTGGTAGACCCTACTGGACCTTGGAAGACCTTAGTGGACCTTGGTAGACCTTAGAGGACCTTGGTAGACCTTGGTAGACCTTAGTGGAACTTGGTAGACCTTAGTGGACCTTGGTAGACTTTAGTGGACCTTGGTAGACCTTAGTGGACCTTGGTAGACCTTAGTGGACCTTGGTAGACCTTGGTAGACCTTGGTAGACCTTAGTGGACCTTTGTAGACTTTAGTGGACCTTGGTAGACCCTGGTAGACCTTAGCGGACCTTGGTAGACCTTAGTAGACCTTGGTAGACCTTGATAGACCTTGGTAGACCTTAGTGGACCTTGGTAGACCTTAGTGGACCTTGGTAGACCTTGGTAGACCTTAATGGACCTTGGTAGACCTTAGTGGACCTTGGTAGACCTTGGTAGACCTTGGTAGACCTTGGTAAACCTTGGTAGACCTTAGTGGACCTTGGTAGACCTTAGAGGACCTTCCTAGACCTTAGTGGACCTTGGTAGACTTTAGTGGACCTCGGTAGACCTTGGTAGACCTTAGTGGACCTTGGTAGACCTTAGTGGACCTTGGTAGACTTTAGTGGACCTTTGTAGACCTTAGTGGACCTTGGTAGACCTTAGTAGACCTTAGTGGACCTTGGTAGACCTTAGTGGACCTTGGTAGACCTTGGTAGACCTTAGAGGACCTTGGTAGACTTTAGTGGACCTTGGTAGATCTTGGTAGACCTTAGTGGAACTTGGTAGACCTAAGTGGACCTTGGTAGACTTTAGTGGACCTTGGTAGACCATGGTAGACCTTAGTGGACCTTGGTAGACCTTAGTGGACCTTGGTAGACCTTGGTAGACCTTTGTGGACCTTGGTAGACCTTAGTGGACCTTGGTAGACCTTAGTGGACCTTGATAGACTTTAGTGGACCTTGGTAGACAATAGTGGACCTTGGTAGACAATAGTGGACCTTGGTAGACTTAACTGGACCTTGGTAGACCTTAGTGGACCTTAGTGGACCTTGGTAGACCTTAGTGGACCTTGGTAGACTTAACTGGACCTTGGTAGACCGTAGTGGACCTTGGTAGACCTAAGTAGACCTAAGTGGACCTAAGTAGACCTTCGTGGACCTTGGTAGACCTTAGTAGACCTTAGTGGACCTTGGTAGACCTTAGTGGACCTTGGAAGACCTTAGTGGACCTTGGAAGACTTTAGTGGACCTTGGTAGACCTTAGTGGACCTTGGTAGACCTAAGTAGACCTTAGTGGACCTAAGTAGACCTTTTTGGACCTTGGTAGACCTTAGTAGACCTTAGTGGACCTTGGTAGACCTTAGTGGACCTTGGTAGACCTTAGTGGACCTTGGTAGACCTAAGTAGACATTAGTGGACCTTCGTAGACTTTAGTGGACCTTGGTAGACCTTGGTAGACCTTAGTGGACCTTGGTAGACCTAAGTGGACCTTGGTAGACTTTAGTGGACCTTGGTAGACCTTGGTAGACCTTGGTAGACCTTAGTGGACCTTGGTAGACCTTAGTGGACCTTGTTAGAACTTATTGGACCTTGGTAGACCTTAGTGGACCTTGGTAGACTTAACTGGACCTTGGTAGACCTTAGTGGACCTTGGTAGACTTAACTGGACCTTGGTAGACCTTAGTGGACCTTAGTGGACCTTGGTAGAATTAACTGGACCTTGGTAGACCTTAGTAGACCTTAGTGGACCTTAATAGACCTTAGTGGACCTTGGTAGACTTAACAGGACCTTGGTAGACCTTAGTGGACTTTGGCAGACCTTAGTAAACATTGGTAGACTTTAGTGGACCTTGGTAGACCTTAGTGGACCTTGGTAGACCTTAGTGGACCTTGGAAGACCTTAGTGGACCTTGGTAGACCTTTGTGGACCTTGGTAGACCTTGGTAGACCTTGGTAGACCTTAGTGGACCTTGGTAGACCTTAGTGGACCTTGGTAGACCTTATTGGACCTTGGTAGACTTTAGTGGACCTTGGTAGGCCTTAGTGGACCTTGGTAGACTTTAGTAGACCTTAGTGGACCGTGGTAGACCTTAGTGGACCTTGGTAGACCTTAGTGGACTTTGGTAGACTTTAGTGGACCTTGGTAGACCTTGGTATACCTTGGTAGACCTTGGTAGACCTTAGTGGACCTTGGTAGACTTTAGTGGACCTTGTTAGACCTTGGTAGACCTTAGTGGACCTTGGTAGACCTTAGTGGACCTTGGAAGACTTAACTGGACCTTGGTAGACCTTAGTGGACCTTGGTAGGCTTTAGTGGACCTTGGTAGACCTTAGTGGACCTTGGTAGACCTTAGTGGACCTTCGTGGACCTTAGTGGACCTTGGTAGACTTAACTGGACCTTGGTAGACCTCAGTAGACCTTAGTGGACCTTGGTAGACCTTAGTGGACCTTGGTAGACCTTGGTAGACCTTGGTAGACCTTAGTGGACCTTGGTAGACCTAAGTGGACCTTGGTAGACTTTAGCGGACCTTGGTAGACCTTGGTAGACCTTAGTGGACCTTGGTAGACCTTATTGGACCTTGGTAGAATTTAGTGGACCTTGGAAGACCTTGGTAGACCTTAGTGGAAAATGGTAAACCTTAGTGGACCTTGGAAGACCTTGGTAGACCTTAGTGGACCTTGGTAGACCTTGGTAGACCTTGGTAGACTTTAGTGGACCTTGGTACACCTTAGTGGAACTTTCTAGACCTTAGTGGACCTTGGTAGACTTTAGTGGACCTTGGTAGACCTTGGTAGACCTTGGTAAACCTTAGTGGACCTTGGTAGACCTTAGTGGACCTTGGTAGACTTTTTGGACCTTGGTAGACCTTATTGGACCTTGGTAGACCTTAGTGGACCTTGGTAGACTTAACTGGAACTTGGTAGACCTCAGTAGACCTTAGTGGACCTTGGTAGACCTTAGTGGACCTTGGTAGACCTTGGTAGACCTTGGTAGACCTTGGTAGACCTTGGTAGACCTTAGTGGACCTTGTTAGACCTAAGTGGACCTTGGTAGACTTTAGTGGACCTTGGTAGACCTTGGTAGACCTTAGTGGACCTTGGTAGACCTTAGTGGACCTTGGTAGACCTTTTTGGGCCTTGGTAGACCTTATTGGACCTTGGTAGACCTTAGTGGACCTTGGTAGACTTTAGTGGACCTTGGTAGACCTTATTGGACCTTGGTAGACCTTAGTGGACCTTGGTAGACCTTGGTAGACTTTAGTGGACCTTGGTAGATCTTGGTAGACCTTAGTGGAACTTGGTAGACCTAAGTGGACCTTGGTAGACGTTAGTGGACCTTGGTAGACCATGGTAGACCTTAGTGGACCTTGGTAGACCTTAGTGGACCTTGGTAGACCTTGGTAGACCTTTGTGGACCTTGGTAGACCTTAGTGGACCTTGGTAGACTTTAGTGGACCTTGGTAGACAATATTGGACCTTGTTAGACAATAGTGGACCTTGGTAGACTTAACTGGACCTTGGTAGACCTTAGTGGACCTTAGTGGACCTTGGTAGACCTTAGTGGACCTTGGTAGACTTAACTGGACCTTGGTAGACCGTAGTGGACCTTGGTAGACCTAAGTAGACCTTAGTGGACCCAAGTAGACCTTCGTGGACCTTGGTAGACCTTAGTAGACCTTAGTGGACCTTGGTAGACCTTAGTGGACCTTGGTAGACCTTAGTGGACCTTGGAAGACTTTAGTGGACCTTGGTAGACCTTAGTGGACCTTGGAAGACCTACGTAGACCTTAGTGGACCTAAGTAGACCTTAGTGGACCTTGGTAGACCTTAGTAGACCTTAGTGGACCTTGGTAGACCTTAGTGGACCTTGGTAGACCTTAGTGGACCTTGGTAGACCTAAGTAGACCTTAGTGGACCTTCGTAGACATTAGTGGACCTTGGTAGGCCTTGGTAGACCTTAGTGGACCTTGGTAGACCTAAGTGGACCTTGGTAGACTTTAGTGGACCTTGGTAGACCTTGGTAGACCTTAGTGGACCTTGGTAGACCTTAGTGGACCTTGGTAGACCTTATTGGACCTTGGTAGACCTTTTTGGACCTTGGTAGACCTTAATGGACCTTGGTAGACCTTAGTGGACCTTGGTAGACTTAACTGGACATTGGTAGACCTTAGTAGACCTTAGTGGACCTTAATAGACCTTAGTGGACCTTGGTAGACTTAACAGGACCTTGGTAGACCTTAGTGGACCTTGGTAGACCTTAGTGGACTTTGGTAGACTTTAGTGGACCTTGGTAGACCTTGGTAGACCTTGGTAGACCTTGGTAGACCTTAGTGGACCTTGGTAGACTTTAGTGGACCTTGGTAGACCTTGGTAGACCTTAGTGGACCTTGGTAGACCTTAGTGGACCTTGGAAGACTTAACTGGACCTTGGTAGACCTTAGTGGACCTTGGTAGACCTTAGTGGACCTTGGTGGACCTTAGTGGACCTTGGTAGACTTAACTGGACCTTGGTAGACCTCAGTAGACCTTAGTGGACCTTGGTAGACCTTAGTGGACCTTGGTAGACCTTGGTAGACCTTGGTAGACCTTAGTGGACCTTAGTAGACCTAAGTGGACCTTGGTAGACTTTAGTGGACCTTGGTAGACCTTGGTAGACCTTAGTGGACCTTGGTAGACCTTAGTGGACCTTGGTAGACCTTATTGGACCTTGGTAGACCTTATTGGACCTTGGTAGACCTTAGTGGACCTTGGTAGACTTAACTGGACCTTGGTAGACCTCAGTAGACCTTAGTGGACCTTGGCAGACCTTAGTGGACCTTGGTAGACCTTGGTAGACCTTGGTAGACCTTAGTGGACCTTGGTAGACTTTAGTGGACCTTGGTAGACCTTGGTAGACCTTAGTGGACCTTGGTAGACCTAAGTGGACCTTGGTAGACTTTAGTGGACCTTGGTAGACCTTGGTAGACCTTAGTGGACCTTGGTAGACCTTAGTGGACCTTGGTAGACCTTTTTGGGCCTTGGTAGACCTTATTGGACCTTGGTAGACCTTAGTGGACCTTGGTAGACTTTAGTGGACCTTGGTAGACCTTGGTAGACCTTAGTGGACCTTGGTAGACCTTAGTGGACCTTGGTAGACTTTTGTGGACCTTGGTAGGCCTTAGTGGACCTTGGTAGACTTTAGTAGACCTTAGTGGACCGTGGTAGACCTTAGTGGACCTTGGTAGACCTTAGTGGACTTTGGTAGACTTTAGTGGACCTTGGTAGACCTTGGTAGACCTTGGTAGACCTTGGTAGACATTGGTAGACCTTGGTAGACCTTAGTGGACCTTGGTAGACCTTATTGATTCTTGGTAGACTTTAGTGGACCTTGGTAGACCTTGGTAGACCTTAGTGGACCTTGGTAGACCTTATTGGACCTTGGTAGACCTTATTGGACCTTGGTAGACCTTAGTGGACCTTGGTAGACTTAACTGGACCTTGGTAGACCTCAGTAGACCTTAGTGGACCTTGGTAGACTTTAGTGGACCTTGGTAGACCTTGGTAGACCTTAGTGGACCTTGGTAGACTTTAGTGGACCTTGGTAGACCTTGGTAGACCTTAGTGGACCTTGGTAGACCTAAGTGGACCTTGGTAGACTTTAGTGGACCTTGGTAGACCTTGGTAGACCTTAGTGGACCTTGGTAGACCTTAGTGGACCTTGGTAGACCTTATTGGTCCTTGGTAGACCTTATTGGACCTTGGTAGACCTTAGTGGACCTTGGTAGACTTTAGTGGACCTTGGTAGACCTTGGTAGGCCTTAGTGGACCTTGGTAGACCTTAGTGGACCTTGGAAGACTTAACTGGACCTTGGTAGACCTTAGTGGACCTTGGTAGGCTTTAGTGGACCTTGGTAGACCTTAGTGGACCTTGGTGGACCTTAGTGGACCTTGGTAGACTTAACTGGACCTTGGTAGACCGTAGTGGACCTTGGTAGACCTTGGTAGACCTTAGTGGACCTTGGTAGACCTTAGTGGACTTTGGTAGACTTAACTGGACCTTGGTAGAATATAGTGGACCTTGGTAGACCTTAGTAGACCTTACTGGACCTTGGTAGACCTTAGTGGACCTTGGTAGACCTTGGTAGACCTTAGTGGACCTTGGTAGACTTTATTGGACCTTGGAAGACCCTGGAAGACCTTAGTGGACCTTGGTAGACTTTAATGGACCTTGGAAGACTTTAGTGGACCTTGGTAGACCTTGGTAGACCTTACTGGACCTTGGTAGACCTTAGTGGACCTTGGTAGACCTTAGTGGACCTTGGTAGACTTTAGTGGACCTTGGTAGACTTTAGTGGACCTTGGGAGACCTTAGTGGACCTTAATAGACTTAACTGGACCTTGGTAGATCTTAGTGGACCTTGGTAGACCTTAGTGGACCTTGGTATACCTTAGTGAACCTTGGTAGACTTTAGTGGACCTTGGTAGACCTTGGTAGACCTTGGTAGACCTTAGTGGACTTTGGAAGACCTTAGTGGACCTTGGTAGACCTTAATGGCCCTTGGTAGACTTTACTGGACCTTGGTAGACCTTAGTGGACGTTGGTAGACCTTAGTGGACCTTGGTAGACCTTAGTTGACCTTGGTAGACTTTTGTGGACCTTGGTAGACCTTAGTGGACCTTAGTGGACCTTGGTAGACCTTAGTGGACCTTGGTAAACCTTAGTGGACCTTGGTAGACTTTAGTGGACCTTGGTAGACCTTAGTGGACCTTGGTAGATCCTATTGGACCTTGGTAGACTTTAGTGGACCTTGGTAAAACTTAGTGGAACTTGGTAGACCCTAATAGATCTTGGTAGACTTTAGTTGACCTTGGAAGACTTTAGTTGACCTTGGTAGACCTTAGTGGACCTTGGTAGACCTTGGTAGACCTTAGTGGACCTTGGTAGACTTAACTGGACCTTGGTAGACCTTAGTGGACCTTAGTGGACCTTGGTAAACCTTAGTGGACCTTGGTAGACTTTAGTGGACCTTGGTAGACCTTAGTGGACCTTAGTAGACCCTATTGGACCTTGGTAGACTTTAGTGGAAATTGGTAAAACTTAGTGGAACTTGGTAGACCCTAATGGATCTTGGTAGACTTTAGTTGACCTTGGTAGACCTTAGTGGACCTTGGTAGACTTAACTGGACCTTGGAAGACCTTAGTAGACCTTAGTGGACCTTAGTAGACCTTAATAGACCTTGATAGTCTTTAGTGGACCTTGGTAGATCTTAGTGGACCTTGGAATACATTAGTGGACCTTGGTAGACTTTAGTGAACCTTGGTAGACCTTAGTGGACCTTGGTAGACTTAACTGGACCTTGGTAGACCTTAGTGGACCTTGGTAGACCATAGTGGACCTTGGTAGACCTTAGTGGACCTTGGTAGACCTTGGTAGACCTTAGTGGACCTTGGGAGACTTTAGTGGACCTTGGAAGACCCTGGTAGACCTTTGTGGACCTTGGTAGACCTTAGTGGACCTTGGTAGACTTTAGAGGACATTGGAAGACCTTAGTGGACCTTAGTAATAATAATAATAATAATAATACATTTTATTTATAACGCACTTTACATTTGAAAACAAATCTCAAAGTGCTAAAACATTAAAATCAGTTCAACTATGCAACATTTAACAAATAATTAACATACATACAAAACAACATACATACGCACCAACATATAAACATGTAAATCAAATAAAACCACAAATGGACTCAAATGCCAAAAAAACAAACAAATTACTTTTCAAATTTAACTTAAATGCATCTATTGTGTGGGACTCCTTTATGAAAAGTGGAAGACTGTCACCCTTGAACCTCATTTTGAGAGCGTGGAATAGGTAAGCTGGTTGGAAGATCGTGGAGCTTGTGGAGTGGAGTGAACACAGAGAAGGTCTGCGATATAGCTCGGAGCCAAGCCATGTAAAGCTTCCAGACATGCAAATGCTGCGGCGGGATCCCGATAGATGTAACATGGGCGTCGTACTGTTCCCATAGCAACACAGCGTGTGTAAACCTCAGTAGGCAGGCGAGTGTTTGAATTTAAGCGCAGCAGCTCCGGTCCCGAGTAATAAGGCATATCACCGTATATGTGAAAGTATATGGCAGACTTTGAATCATTACCCGAGGCAGGGTAAAGTCCATGAATAAATCCAAACAGGACTAAAATTGCCACAGCAAATTCAGAGTTGGAGCAGGGCAGCAACGGCTCGTGTTAGGCAAGCGATAGTACAGATTAAGTCCAGAAAACTCCGGGTGCAATAAAATCCAATTCAGTCCAGACTGAATGTTGTCCTCCCGTTCCTGAAGGAGTAGCGATAATCCACCAATAAGATCATTTACTAATTAAAATTCAAAAAATAATAAAATACGGTAACGGTAGCGGCAGCCAAATGCGCCAGCGTTCACCATCACCATCCAGTACCCAACAGACGCCGAGACCATCCGATGAAAAACAGGAGCGGCAGTAGACCTTAGTGGACCTTGGTATACCTTAGTGAACCTTGGTAGACTTTAGTGTACCTTGGTAGACCTTGGTAGACCTTAGTGGACTTTGGTAGACCTTAATGGACCTTGGTAGACCATGGTAGACCTTAATGGCCCTTGGTAGACTTTTGTGGACCTTGGTAGACCTTATTGGACGTTGGTAGACCTTAGTGGACCTTGGTAGACCTTGGTAGACCTTAGTTGACCTTGGTAGACTTTTGTGGACCTTGGTAGACCTTGGTAGACCTTAGTGGACCTTGGCAGACCTTAGTGGACCTTGGTAAACCTTAGTAGACCTTGGTAGACCTTAGTGGAACTTGGTGGACTTTAGTGGACCTTGGTAGACCTTGGTAGACCTTAGTGGACCTTGGTAGACTTTACTGGACCTTGGTAGACCTTAGTGGACCTTGGTAGACCTAACTGGACCTTGGTAGAGCTTATTAGACCTTAGTGGACCATGGTAGACCTTAGTGGCTTTTGGTAGAGCTTAGTGGATCTTGGTAGACCTTAGTGGACCTTGGTAGACTTTAGTGGACCTTGGTAGACTTCACTGGACCTTGGTAGACCTTGGTGGACCTTGGTAGACCTTGGTAGACCTTAGTGGACCTTGGGAGACTTTAGTGGACCTTGGAAGACCCTGGTAGACCTTAGTGGACCTTGGTAGACCTTAGTGGACCTTGGTAGACTTTAGAGGACATTGGAAGACCTTAGTGGACCTTAGTAGACCTTAGTGGACCTTGGTATACCTTAGTGAACCTTGGTAGACTTTAGTGGACCTTGGTAGACCTTGGTAGACCTTAGTGGACTTTGGTAGGCCTTAGTGGACCTTGGTAGACCTTGGTAGACCTTAATGGCCCTTGGTAGACTTTTGTGGACCTTGGTAGACCTTATTGGACGTTGGTAGACCTTAGTGGACCTTGGTAGACCTTGGTAGACCTTAGTTGACCTTGGTAGACTTTTGTGGACCTTGGTAGACCTTGGTAGACCTTAGTGGACCTTGGCAGACCTTAGTGGACCTTGGTAAACCTTAGTAGACCTTGGTAGACCTTAGTGGAACTTGGTGGACTTTAGTGGACCTTGGTAGACCTTGGTAGACCTTAGTGGACCTTGGTAGACCTAACTGGACCTTGGTAGAGCTTATTAGACCTTAGTGGACCATGGTAGACCTTAGTGGCTTTTGGTAGAGCTTAGTGGATCTTGGTAGACCTTAGTGGACCTTGGTAGACTTTAGTGGACCTTGGTAGACTTAACTGGACCTTGGTAGACCTTGGTGGACCTTGGTAGACCTTAGTGGACCTTGGTAGACTTTAGTGGACCTTGGTAGACCTTAGTGGACCTTGGTAGACTTAACTGGACCTTGGTAGACCTTAGTGGACCTGAGTGGACCTTGGTAGACCTTAGTGGACATTGGTATTCCTTAGTGGACCTGAGTGGACCTTGGTAGACCTTAGTGGACATTGGTATTCCTTAGTGGACCTTGGTAGACTTTAGTGGACCTTGGTAGACCTTGGTAGAGCTTAGTGGACCTTGGTAGACCTTAGTGGACCTTGGTAAACCTTGGTAGACCTAAATGGACCTTGGTAGACTTTAGTGGACCTTGGTAGACCTTATTGGACATTGGTAGACCTTAGTGGACCTTAATAGACGTTAGTGGACATTGGTAGACCTTAGTGGACCTTGTTAGACCTTAGTAGACCTTGGTAGACTTTAGTGGACCTTGGTAGACCTTAGTGGACCTTGGTAGACTTAACTGGACCATGGTAGACCTTAGTGGACCTTGGAAGACCTTAGTGTACCTTGGTAGACTTTAGTGGACCTTGGTGGACCTTAGTGGACCTTTGTAGACCTTAGAGGACCTTGGTAGACTTAACTGGACCTTTGAAGACCTTAGTGGACCTTAGTGGACCTTGGTAGAATTTAGTGGACCTTGGTAGACCTTAGTGGACCTTGAAAGACTTTAGTGGACCTTGGTAGACCTTAGTGGACCTTGGAAGACCCTAGTGGACCTTGGTACACCTTAGTGGACCTTGGTAGAACTTAGTGGACCTTGGTAGACCCTAATGGACCATGGTAGACTTTAGTGGACCTTGGTAGACCTTAGTGGACCTTGGAAGACTTAACTGGACCTTGGTAGACCTTAGTAGACCGTAGTGGACCTTAGTAGACCTTAATGGACCTTGGTAGTCTTTAGTGGACCTTGGTAGATCTTAGTAGACCTTAATGAACCTTGGTAGATTTTAGTGGACCTTTGTAGACCATGGTAGACCTTAGTGGACCTTGGTAGACTTTAGTGGACCTTGGTAGACCTTAGTGGACCTTGGTAGACTTAACTGGACCTTGGTAGACCTTAGTGGACCTTGGTAGACCTTAGTGGACCTTGGTAGACATTAGTGGACCTTGGTAGACTTTAGTGAACCTTGGTAGACCTTAGTGGACCTTGGTAGACTTAAATGGACCTTGGTAGACCTAAGTCGACCTTAGTGGACCTTAGTAGACCTTAGTGGACCTTGGTAGACCTTAGTGGACCTTGGTAGACTTTAGTGGACCTTGTTAGACCTTGGTAGACCTTAGTGGACCTTGCTAGACCTTAGTGGACCTTGGTAGACCTTGGTAGATCTTAGTGGACCTTGATAGATTTAAGTGGACCTTGGAAGACCTTAGTGGACCTTGGTAGACCTTAGTGGACCTTAGTAGACCTTAGTGGACCTTGGTAGACTTTAGTGGACTTTGGTACACTTTAGTGGACCTTGGTAGACCTTTGTGGACCTTGGTAGACCTTAGTGGACCTTGGTAGACTTTAGTGGACCTTGGTAGACCTTAGTGGACCTTGGTAGACTTAACTGGACCTTGGTAGACCTTAGTGGACCTTGGTAGACTTAACTGGACCTTGGTAGACCTTATTAGACCTTAGTGGACCATGGTAGACCTTAGTGGCTTTTGGTAGAGCTTATTGGACCTTAGTAGACTTTAGTGGACCTTGGTAGACTTAACTGGACCTTGGTAGACCTTAGTGGACCTTGGTTGACCTTAGTGGACCTTGGTAGACTTTAGTGGACCTTGGTAGACCTTACAGGACCTTGGTAGACTTAACTGGACCTTGATAGACCTTAGTGGACCTGAGTGGACATTGGTAGACCTTAGTGGACCTGAGTGGACCTTGGTAGACCTGAGTAGACCTTAGTAGACTTTTTTGGACCTTGGTAGACCTTAGTGGACCTTGGTAGACTTAACTGGACCTTGGTAGACCTTAATGGACCTTAGTGGACCTTAGTAGATCTTAGTGGACCTTGGTAGACCTTGATGGACCTTGGTAGACTTAACTGGACCTTGGTAGACCTTAGTGGACCTTGGTAGACCTTAGTGGACCTTGGTAGACATTAGTGGACCTTGGTAGACTTTAGTGAAGCTTGGTAGACCTTAGTGGACCTTGGTAGACTTAACTGGACCTTGGAAGACCTAAGTCGACCTTCGTGGACCTTAGTAGACCTTAGTGGACCTTGGAAGTCTTAACTGGACCATGGTAGACCTTAGTGGACCTTGGAAGACCTTAGTGGACCTTGGTAGACTTTAGTGGACCTTGGTGGACCTTAGTGGACCTTTGTAGACCTTAGTGGACCTTGGTAGACTTAACTGGACCTTGGTAGACCTTATTGGACCTTAGTGGACCTTGGTAGACCTTAGTGGACCTTGGTAGACCTTAGTGGACCTTGGTAGACTTTAGTGGACCTTGGTAGACCTTAGTGGACCTTGGAAGACCCTAGTGGACCTTGGTACACCTTAGTGGACCTTGGTAGAACTTAGTGGACCTTGGTAGACCCTAATGGACCTTGGTAGACTTTAGTGGACCTTGGTAGACCTTAGTGGACCTTGGTAGACTTAACTGGACCTTGGTAGACCTTAGTAGACCTTAGTAGACCTTAATGGACCTTGGTAGTCTTTAGTGGACCTTGGTAGATCTTAGTAGACCTTAATGGACCTTGGTAGACTTTAGTGGACCTTTGTAGACCTTGGTAGACTTTAGTGGACCTTGGTAGACTTTAGTGGACCTTGGTAGACCTTAGTGGACCTTGGTAGACTTAACTGGACCTTGGTAGACCTTAGTGGACCTTGGTAGACCTTAGTGGACCTTGGTAGACATTAGTGGACCTTGGTAGACTTTAGTGAACCTTGGTAGACCTTAGTGGACCTTGGTAGACTTAAATGGACCTTGGTAGACCTAAGTCGACCTTAGTGGACCTTAGTAGACCTTAGTGGACCTTAGTAGACCTTAGTGGACCTTGGTAGACTTTAGTGGACCTTGTTAGACCTTGGTAGACCTTAGTGGACCTTGCTAGACCTTAGTGGACCTTGGTAGACCTTGGTAGACCTTAGTGGACCTTGGTAGATTTTAGTGGACCTTGGAAGACCTTAGTGGACCTTGGTAGACCTTAGTGGACCTTAGTAGACCTTACTGGACCTTGGTAGACTTTAGTGGACTTTGGTACACATTAGTGGACCTTGGTAGACCTTTGTGGACCTTGGTAGACCTTAGTGGACCTTGGTAGACTTTAGTGGACCTTGGTAGACCTTAGTGGACCTTGGTAGACTTAACTGGACCTTGGTAGACCTTAGTGGACCTTGGTAGACTTAACTGGACCTTGGTAGACCTCATTAGACCTTAGTGGACCATGATAGACCTTAGTGGCTGTTGGTAGAGCTTATTGGACCTTGGTAGACTTTAGTGGACCTTGGAAGACTTAACTGGACCTTGGTAGACCTTAGTGGACCTTGGTAGACCTTAGTGGACCTTGGTAGACTTTAGTGGACCTTGGTAGACCTTACTGGACCTTGGTAGACTTAACTGGACCTTGATAGACCTTTTTGGACCTGAGTGGACATTGGTAGACCTTAGTGGACCTTGGTAGACCTGAGTGGACCTTGGTAGACTTTATTGGACCTTGGTAGACCTTAGTGGACCTTGGTAGACTTAACTGGACCTTGGTAGACCTTAATGGACCTTAGTGGACCTTAGTAGATCTTAGTGGACCTTGGTAGACCTTAGTGAACCTTGGTAGACTTAACTGGACCTTGGTAGACCTTAGTGGACCTTGGTAGACCTTAGTGGACCTTGGTAGACATAAGTGGACCTTGGTAGACTTTAGTGAACCTTGGTAGACCTTAGTGGACCTTGGTAGACTTAACTGGACCTTGCTAGACCTAAGTCGACCTTAGTGGACCTTAGTAGACCTTAGTGGACCTTGGTAGACCTTAGTGGACCTTGGTAGACTTTAGTGGACCTTGGTAGACCTTGGTAGACCTTAGTGGACCTTGCTAGACCTTAGTGGACCTTGGTAGACCTTGGTAGACCTTAGTGGACCTTGGTAGATTTTAGTGGACCTTGGTAGACCTTAGTGGACCTTGATAGACCTTAGTGGACCTTAGTAGACCTTACTGGACCTTGGTAGACTTTAGTGGACTTTGGTAGACTTTAGTGGACCTTGGTAGACCTTTGTTGACCTTGGTAGACCTTAGTGGACCTTGGTAGACTTTAGTAGACCTTGGTAGACCTTAGTGGACCTTGGAAGACTTAACTGGACCTTGGTAGACCTTAGTGGACCTTGGTAGACTTAACTGGACCTTGGTAGACCTTATTAGACCTTAGTGGACCATGGTAGACCTTAGTGGCTTTTGGTAGAGCTTATTGGACCTTAGTAGACTTTAGTGGACCTTGGTAGACTTAACTGGACCTTGGTAGAACTTAGTGGACCTTAGTAGACCTTAGTGGACCTTGGTAGACTTTAGTGGACCTTGGTAGACCTTACTGGACCTTGGTAGACTTAACTGGACCTTGATAGACCTTAGTGGACCTGAGTGGACATTGGTAGACCTTAGTGGACCTGAGTGGACCTTGGTAGACCTGAGTGGACCTTGGTAGACTTTTTTGGACCTTGGTAGACCTTAGTGGACCTTGGTAGACTTAACTGGACCTTGGTATACCTTAATGGACCTTAGTAGATCTTAGTGGACCTTGGTAGACCTTAGTGAACCTTGGTAGACTTAACTGGACCTTGGTAGACCTTAGTGGACCTTGTTAGACCTTAGTGGACCTTGGTAGACATTAGTGGACCTTGGTAGACTTTAGTGAACCTTGGTAGACCTTAGTGGACCTTGGTAGACTTAACTGGACCTTGGTAGACCTAAGTCGACCTTCGTGGACCTTAGTAGACCTTAGTGGACCTTGGTAGTGTTAACTGGACCATGGTAGACCTTAGTGGACCTTGGAAGACCTTAGTGGACCTTGGTAGACTTTAGTGGACCTTGGTGGACCTTAGTGGACCTTTGTAGACCTTAGTGGACCTTGGTAGACTTAACTGGACCTTGGTAGACCTTATTGGACCTTAGTGGACCTTGGTAGACCTTAGTGGACCTTGGTAGACCTTAGTGGACCTTGGTAGACTTTAGTGGACCTTGGTAGACCTTGGTGGACCTTGGAAGACCCTAGTGGACCTTGGTACACCTTAGTGGACCTTGGTAGAACTTAGTGGACCTTGGTAGACCCTAATGGACCTTGGTAGACTTTAGTGGACCTTGGTAGACCTTAGTGGACCTTGGTAGACTTAACTGGACCTTGGTAGACCTTAGTAGACCTTAGTAGACCTTAATCGACCTTGGTAGTCTTTAGTGGACCTTGGTAGATCTTAGTAGACCTTAATGGACCTTGGTAGACTTTAGTGGACCTTTGTAGACCTTGGTAGACCTTAGTGGACCTTGGTAGACTTTAGTGGACCTTGGTAGACCTTAGTCGACCTTGGTAGACTTAACTGGACCTTGGTAGACCTTAGTGGACCTTGGTAGACATTAGTGGACCTTGGTAGACTTTAGTGAACCTTGGTAGACCTTAGTGGACCTTGGTAGACTTAAATGGACCTTGGTAGACCTAAGTCGACCTTAGTGGACCTTAGTAGACCTTAGTGGACCTTGGTAGACCTTAGTGGACCTTGGTAGACTTTAGTGAACCTTGTTAGACCTTGGTAGACCTTAGTGGACCTTGCTAGACCTTAGTGGACCTTGGTAGACCTTGGTAGACCTTAGTGGACCTTGTTAGATTTTAGTGGACCTTGGAAGACCTTAGTGGACCTTGGTAGACCTTAGTGGACCTTAGTAGACCTTACTGGATCTTGGTAGACTTTAGTGGACTTTGGTACACATTAGTGGACCTTGGTAGACCTTTGTGGACCTTGGTAGACCTTAGTGGACCTTGGTAGACTTTAGTGGACCTTGGTAGACCTTAGTGGACCTTGGTAGACTTAACTGGACCTTGGTAGACCTTAGTGGACCTTGGTAGACTTAACTGGACCTTGGTAGACCTCATTAGACCTTAGTGGACCTTGGTAGACCTTAGTGGCTGTTGGTAGAGCTTATTGGACCTTGGTAGACTTTAGTGGACCTTGGAAGACTTAACTGGACCTTGGTAGAACTTAGTGGACCTTGGTAGACCTTAGTGGACCTTGGTAGACTTTAGTGGACCTTGGTAGACCTTACTGGACCTTGGTAGACTTAACTGGACCTTGGTAGACCTTAATGGACCTTAGTGGACATTGGTAGATCTTAGTGGACCTGAGTGGACCTTGGTAGACCTAAGTGGACCTTGGTAGACTTTATTGGACCTTGGTAGACCTTAGTGGACCTTGGTAGACTTAACTGGATCTTGGTAGACCTTAATGGACCTTAGTGGACCTTAGTAGATCTTAGTGGACCTTGGTAGACCTTAGTGAACCTTGGTAGACTTAACTGGACCTTGGTAGACCTTAGTGGACCTTGGTAGACCTTAGTGGACCTTGGTAGACATTAGTGAACCTTGGTAGACTTAACTGGACCTTGGTAGACCTTAGTGGACCTTGATAGACCTTTTTGGACCTGAGTGGACATTGGTAGATCTTAGTGGACCTGAGTGGACCTTGGTAGACCTGAGTGGACCTTGGTAGACTTTATTGGACCTTGGTAGACCTTAGTGGACCTTGGTAGACTTAACTGGACCTTGGTAGACCTTAATGGACCTTAGTGGACCTTAGTAGATCTTAGTGGACCTTGGTAGACCTTAGTGAACCTTGGTAGACTTAACTGGACCTTGGTAGACCTTAGTGGACCTTGGTAGACCTTAGTGGACCTTGGTAGACATTAGTGGACCTTGGTAGACTTTAGTGGACCTTGTTAGACCTTGGTAGACCTTAGTGGACCTTGCTAGACCTAAGTCGACCTTAGTGGACCTTAGTAGACCTTAGTGGACCTTGGTAGACCTTAGTGGACCTTGGTAGACTTTAGTGGACCTTGTTAGACCTTGGTAGACCTTAGTGGACCTTGCTAGACCTTAGTGGACCTTGGTAGACCTTGGTAGACCTTAGTGGACCTTGGTAGATTTTAGTGGACCTTGGTAGACCTTAGTGGACCTTGATAGACCTTAGTGGACCTTAGTAGACCTTACTGGACCTTGGTAGACTTTAGTGGACTTTGGTAGACTTTAGTGGACCTTGGTAGACCTTTGTTGACCTTGGTAGACCTTAGTGGACCTTGGTAGACTTTAGTGGACCTTGGTAGACCTTAGTGGACCTTGGAAGACTTAACTGGACCTTGGTAGACCTTAGTGGACCTTGGTAGACTTAACTGGACCTTGGTAGACCTTAGTGGACCTTGGTAGACCTTAGTGGACCTTGGAAGACTTTAGTGGACCTTGGTAGACCTTACAGGACCTTGGTAGACTTAACTGGACCTTGGTAGACCTTAGTGGAACTGAGTGGACATTGGTAGACCTTAGTGGACCTGAGTGGACCTTGGTAGACCTGATTGAACCTTGGTAGACCTTAGTGGACCTTGTTAGACCTTAGTGGACCTTGGTAGACTTAACTGGACCTTGGTAGACTTTAATGGACCTTAGTGGACCTTAGTAGATCTTAGTGGACCTTGATAGACCTTAGTGGACCTTGGTAGACTTTAGTAGACCTTGGTAGACCTTAGTGGACCTTGGTAGACCTTAGTGGACCATGGTAGACCTTAGTGGACCTTGGTAGACCTTGTTAGACCTTAGTGGACCTTGGTAGACCTTAGTGGACATTGGTAGACCTTAGTGGACCTTGGAAGACTTTAGTGGACCTTGGTAGACTTAGTGGACCTTGGTAGACTTTAGTGGACCTTGGTAGACCTTAGTGGACCATGGTAGACTTAACTGGACCATGGTAGACCTTAGTGGACCTTGGTAGACTTTATTGGAACTTGGTAGAACTTAGTGGACCTTAGTAGACCTTAGTGGACCTTGGTAGACTTACCTGGACCTTGGTAGACCTTAGTGGACCTTAGTGGACCTTGGTAGACCTTAGTGGACCTTGGTAGACCTTAGTGGACCTTAGTAGACCTTACTGGACCTTGGTAGACTTTAGTGGACTTTGGTAGACTTTAGTGGACCTTGGTAGACCTTTGTTGACCTTGGTAGACCTTTGTTGACCTTGGTAGACTTTAGTGGACCTTGGTAGACCTTGGTAGGCCTTATTGGACCTTGGTAGACATTAGTGGACCTTGGTAGACCTTAGTGGACCTTGGAGGACTTTAATGGACCTTGGTAGACCTTAGTGGACCTTGGTAGACTTTAGTGGACCTTGGTAGACCTTAGTGGACCTTGGTAGACTTAACTGGACCATGGTAGACCTTAGTGGACCTTGGTAGACCTTAGTGGACCTTGGTAGACTTTAGTGGACCTTGGAAGACCTTAGTGGACCTTAGTAGACCTTAGTGGACCTTGGTAGACTTAACTGGACCTTGGTAGACCTTAGTGGACCTTAGTGGACCTTGGTAGACCTTAGTGGACCTTGCTAGACCTTAGTGGACCTTGGTAGACCTTGGTAGACCTTAGTGGACCTTGGTAGATTTTAGTGGACCTTGGAAGACCTTAGTGGACCTTGGTAGACCTTAGTGGACCTTAGTAGACCTTACTGGACCTTGGTAGACTTTAGTGGACTTTGGTACACATTAGTGGACCTTAAAATACCTTTGTGGACCTTGGTAGACCTTAGTGGACCTTGGTAGACTTTAGTGGACCTTGGTAGACCTTAGTGGACCTTGGTAGACTTAACTGGACCTTGGTAGACCTTAGTGGACCTTGGTAGACTTAACTGGACCTTGGTAGACCTCATTAGACCTTAGTGGACCATGGTAGACCTTACTGGCTGTTGGTAGAGCTTATTGGACCTTGGTAGACTTTAGTGGACCTTGGAAGACTTAACTGGACTTTGGTAGACCTTATTGGACCTTGGTAGACCTTAGTGGACCTTGGTAGACCTTAGTGGACCTTGGTAGACTTTAGTGGACCTTGTTAGACCTTGGTAGACCTTAGTGGACCTTGCTAGACCTTAGTGGACCTTGGTAGACCTTGGTAGACCTTGGTAGACCTTAGTGGACCTTGGTAGATTTTAGTGGACCTTGGAAGACCTTAGTGCTTGGTAGACCTTAGTGGACCTTAGTAGACCTTACTGGATCTTGGTAGACTTTTGTGGACTTTGGTACACATTAGTGGACCTTGGTAGACCTTTGTGGACCTTGGTAGACCTTAGTGGACCTTGGTAGACTTAACTGGACCTTGGTAGACCTTAGTGGACCTTGGAATACTTAACTGGACCTTGGTAGACCTCATTAGACCTTAGTGGACCATGGTAGACCTTAGTGGCTGTTGGTAGAGCTTATTGGACCTTGGTAGACTTTAGTGGACCTTGGAAGACTTAACTGGACCTTGGTAGACCTTAGTGGACCTTGGTAGACCTTAGTGGACCTTGGTAGACTTTAGTGGACCTTGGTAGACCTTACTGGACCTTGGTAGACTGAACTGGACCTTGATAGACCTTTTTGGACCTGAGTGGACATTGGTAGACCTTAGTGGACCTGAGTGGACCTTGGTAGACCTGAGTGGACCTTGGTAGACTTTATTGGACCTTGGTAGACCTTAGTGGACCTTGGTAGACTTAACTGGACCTTGGTAGACCTTAATGGACCTTAGTGGACCTTAGTAGATCTTAGTGGACCTTGGTAGACCTTAGTGAACCTTGGTAGACTTAACTGGACCTTGGTAGACCTTACTGGACCTTGGTAGACCTTAGTGGACCTTGGTAGACATTAGTGGACCTTGGTAGACTTTAGTAAACCTTGGTAGACCTTAGTGGACCTTGGTAGACTTAACTGGACCTTGCTAGACCTAAGTCGACCTTAGTGGACTTTAGTAGACCTTAGTGGACCTTGGTAGACCTTAGTGGACCTTGGTAGACTTTAGTGGACCTTGTTAGACCTTGGTAGACCTTAGTGGACCTTGCTAGACCTTAGTGGACCTTGGTAGACCTTGGTAGACCTTAGTGGACCTTGGTAGATTTTAGTGGACCTTGGTAGACCTTAGTGGACCTTGATAGACCTTAGTGGACCTTAGTAGACCTTACTGGACCTTCGTAGACTTTAGTGGACTTTGGTAGACTTTAGTGGACCTTGGTAGACCTTTGTTGACCTTGGTAGACCTTAGTGGACCTTGGTAGACTTTAGTGGACCTTGGTAGACCTTAGTGGACCTTGGAAGACTTAACTGGACCTTGGTAGACCTTAGTGGACCTTGGTAGACTTAACTGGACCTTGGTAGACCTTAGTGGACCTTGGTAGACCTTAGTGGACCTTGGAAGACTTTAGTGGACCTTGGTAGACCTTACAGGACCTTGGTAGACTTAACTGGACCTTGGTAGACCTTAGTGGAACTGAGTGGACATTGGTAGACCTTAGTGGACCTGAGTGGACCTTGGTAGACCTGAGTGGACCTTGGTAGACTTTATTGGACCTTGGTAGACCTTAGTGAACTTTGGTAGACCTTATTGGACCTTGGTAGACTTAACTGGACCTTGTTAGACCTTAATGGACCTTAGTGGACCTTAGTAGATCTTAGTGGACCTTGATAGACCTTAGTGGACCTTGGAAGACTTTAGTAGACCTTGGTAGACCTTAGTGGACCTTGGTAGACCTTAGTGGACCTTGGTAGACCTTAGTGGTACTTGGTAGACCTTGTTAGACCTTAGTAGACCTTGGTAGACCTTAGTGGACATTGGTAGACCTTAGTGGACCTTGGAAGACTTTAGTGGACCTTGGTAGACTTAGTGGACCTTGGTAGACTTTAGTGGACCTTGGTAGACCTTAGTGGACCATGGTAGACTTAACTGGACCATGGTAGACCTTAGTGGACCTTGGTAGACTTTATTGGAACTTGGTAGAACTTAGTGGACCTTAGTAGACCTTAGTGGACCTTGGTAGACTTAACTGGACCTTGGTAGACCTTAGTGGACCTTAGTGGACCTTGGTAGACCTTAGTGGACCTTGGTAGACCTTATTAGACCTTAGTAGACCTTACTGGACCTTGGTAGACTTTAGTGGACTTTGGTAGACTTTAGTGGACCTTGGTAGACCTTTGTTGACCTTGGTAGACCTTAGTGGACCTTGGTAGACTTTAGTGGACCTTGGTAGACCTTGGTAGGCCTTATTGGACCTTGGTAGACATTAGTGGACCTTAGTGGACCTTAGTAGATCTTAGTGGACCTTGGTAGACCTTAGTGAACCTTGGTAGACTTAACTGGACCTTGGTAGACCTTATTGGACCTTAGTGGACCTTAGTAGATCTTAGTGGACCTTGGTAGACCTTAGTGAACCTTGGTAGACTTAACTGGACCTTGGTAGACCTTAGTGGACCTTGGTAGACCTTAGTGGACCTTGGTAGACATTAGTGGACCTTGGTAGACTTTAGTGAACCTTGGTAGACCTTAGTGAACCTTGGTAGACTTAACTGGACCTTGGTAGACTTTAGTGAACCTTGGTAGACCTTAGTGGACCTTGGTAGATCTTAGTAGACCTTAATGAACCTTGGTAGATTTTAGTGGACCTTTGTAGACCATGGTAGACCTTAGTGGACCTTGGTAGACTTTAGTGGACCTTGGTAGACCTTAGTGGACCTTGGTAGACTTAACTGGACCTTGGTAGACCTTAGTGGACCTTGGTAGACCTTAGTGGACCTTGGTAGACATTAGTGGACCTTGGTAGACTTTAGTGGACCTTGGTAGACCTTAGTGGACCTTGGTAGACTTAAATGGACCTTGGTAGACCTAAGTCGACCTTAGTGGACCTTAGTAGACCTTAGTGGACCTTGGTAGACCTTAGTGGACCTTGGTAGACTTTAGTGGACCTTGTTAGACCTTGGTAGACCTTAGTGGACCTTGCTAGACCTTAGTGGACCTTGGTAGATCTTAGTGGACCTTGATAGATTTTAGTGGACCTTGGAAGACCTTAGTGGACCTTGGTAGACCTTAGTGGACCTTAGTAGACCTTACTGGACCTCGGTAGACTTTAGTGGACTTTGGTACACTTTAGTGGACCTTGGTAGACCTTTGTGGACCTTGGTAGACCTTAGTGGACCTTGGTAGACTTTAGTGGACCTTGGTAGACCTTAGTGGACCTTGGTAGACTTAACTGGACCTTGGTAGACCTTAGTGGACCTTGGTAGACTTAACTGGACCTTGGTAGACCTTATTAGACCTTAGTGGACCATGGTAGACCTTAGTGGCTGTTGGTAGAGCTTATTGGACCTTAGTAGACTTTAGTGGACCTTGGTAGACTTAACTGGACCTTGGTAGACCTTAGTGGACCTTGGTAGACCTTAGTGGACCTTGGTAGACCTTACTGGACCTTGGTAGACTTAACTGGACCTTGATAGACCTTAGTGGACCTGAGTGGACATTGGTAGACCTTAGTGGACCTGAGTGGACCTTGGTAGACCTGAGTGGACCTTGGTAGACTTTTTTGGACCTTGGTAGACCTTAGTGGACCTTGGTAGACTTAACTGGACCTTGGTAGACCTTAATGGACCTTAGTGGACCTTAGTAGATCTTAGTGGACCTTGGTAGACCTTAGTGAACCTTGGTAGACTTAACTGGACCTTGGTAGACCTTAGTGGACCTTGGTAGACCCTAGTGGACCTTGGTAGACATTAGTGGACCTTGGTAGACTTTAGTGAACCTTGGTAGACCTTAGTGGACCTTGGTAGACTTAACTGGACCTTGGTAGACCTAAGTCGACCTTCGTGGACCTTAGTAGACCTTAGTGGACGTTGGTAGTGTTAACTGGACCATGGTAGACCTTAGTGGACCTTGGTACACCTTAGTGGACCTTGGTAGAACTTAGTGGACCTTGGTAGACCCTAATGGACCTTGGTAGACTTTAGTGGACCTTGGTAGACCTTAGTGGACCTTGGTAGACTTAACTGGACCTTGGTAGACCTTAGTAGACCATAGTAGACCTTAATGGACCTTGGTAGTCTTTAGTGGACCTTGGTAGATCTTAGTAGACCTTAATGGACCTTGGTAGACTTTAGTGGACCTTTGTAGACCTTGGTAGACCTTAGTGGACCTTGGTAGACTTTAGTGGACCTTGGTAGACCTTAGTGGACCTTGGTAGACTTAACTGGACCTTGGTAGACCTTAGTGGACCTTGGTAGACCTTAGTGGACCTTGGTAGACATTAGTGGACCTTGGTAGACTTTAGTGAACCTTGGTAGACCTTAGTGGACCTTGGTAGACTTAAATGGACCTTGGTAGACCTAAGTCGACCTTAGTGGACCTTAGTAGACCTTAGTGGACCTTGGTAGACCTTAGTGGACCTTGGTAGACTTTAGTGGACCTTGTTAGACCTTGGTAGACCTTAGTGGACCTTGCTAGACCTTAGTGGACCTTGGTAGACCTTGGTAGACCTTAGTGGACCTTGGTAGATTTTAGTGGACCTTGGAAGACCTTAGTGGACCTTGGTAGACCTTAGTGGACCTTAGTAGACCTTACTGGACCTTGGAAGACTTTAGTGGACTTTGGTACACATTAGTGGACCTTGGTAGACCTTTGTGGACTTGGTAGACCTTAGTGGACCTTGGTAGACTTTAGTGGACCTTGGTAGACCTTAGTGGACCTTGGTAGACTTAACTGGACCTTGGTAGACCTTAGTGGACCTTGGTAGACTTAACTGGACCTTGGTAGACCTCATTAGACCTTAGTGGACCATGGTAGACCTTAGTGGCTGTTGGTAGAGCTTATTGGACCTTGGTAGACTTTAGTGGACCTTGGAAGACTTAACTGGACCTTGGTAGACCTTAGTGGACCTATGTAGACCTTAGTGGACCTTGGTAGACTTTAGTGGACCTTGGTAGACCTTACTGGACCTTGGTAGACTTAACTGGACCTTGATAGACCTTTTTGGACCTGAGTGGACATTGGTAGACCTTAGTGGACCATAGTGGACCTTGGTAGACCTGAGTGGACCTTGGTAGACTTTATTGGACCTTGGTAGACCTTAGTGGACCTTGGTAGACTTAACTGGACCTTGGTAGACCTTAATGGACCTTAGTGGACCTTAGTAGATCTTAGTGGACCTTGGTAGACCTTAGTTAACCTTGGTAGACTTAACTGGACCTTGGTAGACCTTAGTGGACCTTGGTAGACCTTAGTGGACCTTGGTAGACATTAGTGGACCTTGGTAGACTTTAGTGAACCTTGGTAGACCTTAGTGGACCTTGGTAGACTTAACTGGACCTTGCTAGACCTAAGTCGACCTTAGTGGACCTAAGTAGACCTTAGTGGACCTTGGTAGACTTTAGTGGACCTTGTTAGACCTTGGTAGACCTTAGTGGACCTTGGTAGATTTTAGTGGACCTTGGTAGACCTTAGTGGACCTTGATAGACCTTAGTGGACCTTAGTAGACCTTACTGGACCTTGGTAGACTTTAGTGGACTTTGGTAGACTTTAGTGGACCTTGGTAGACCTTTGTTGACCTTGGTAGACCTTAGTGGACCTTGTTAGACTTTAGTGGACCTTGGTAGACCTTAGTGGACCTTGGAAGACTTAACTGGACCTTGGTAGACCTTAGTGGACCTTGGTAGACTTAACTGGACCTTGGTAGACCTTAGTGGACCTTGGTAGACCTTAGTGGACCTTGGAAGACTTTAGTGGACCTTGGAAGACTTTAGTGGACCTTGGTAGACCTTACAGGACCTTGGTAGACTTAACTGGACCTTGGTAGACCTTAGTGGAACTGAGTGGACATTGGTAGACCTTAGTGGACCTGAGTGGACCTTGGTAGACCTGAGTGGACTTTGGTAGACTTTATTGGACCTTGGTAGACCTTAGTGGACCTTGGTAGACCTTAGTGGACCTTGGTAGAATTAACTGGACCTTGGTAGACCTTAATGGACCTTAGTGGACCTTAGTAGATCTTAGTGGACCTTGATAGACCTTAGTGGACCTTGGTAGACTTTAGTAGACCTTGGTAGACCTTAGTGGACCTTGGTAGACCTTAGTGGACCTTGGTAGACCTTAGTGGACCTTGGTAGACCTTGTTAGACCTTATTGGACCTTGGTAGACCTTAGTGGACATTGGTAGACCTTAGTGGACCTTGGAAGACTTAGTGGACCTTGGTTGACTTTAGTGGACCTTGGTAGACCTTAGTGGACCTTGGTAGACTTAACTGGACCATGGTAGACTTAACTGGACCATGGTAGACCTTAGTGGACCTTGGTAGACTTTATTGGAACTTGGTAGAACTTAGTGGACCTTAGTAGACCTTAGTGGACCTTGGTAGACTTAACTGGACCTTGGTAGACCTTAGTGGACCTTAGTGGACCTTGGTAGACCTTAGAGGACCTTGGTAGACCTTAGTTGACCTTGGTAGACGTTAGTGGACCTTAGTAGACCTTACTGGACCTTGGTAGACTTTAGTGGACTTTGGTAGACTTTAGTGGACCTTGGTAGACCTTGGTAGACCTTTGTTGACCTTGGTAGACCTTAGTGGACCTTGGTAGACTTTAGTGGACCTTGGTAGACCTTGGTAGGCCTTATTGGACCTTGGTAGACATTAGTGGACCTTGGTAGACCTTAGTGGACCTTGGAGGACTTTAATGGACCTTGGTATACCTTAGTGGACCTTGGTAGACTTTAGTGGACCTTGGTAGACCTTAGTGGACCTTGGTAGACTTAACTGGACCATGGTAGACCTTAGTGGACCTTGGTAGACCTTAGTGGACCTTGGTAGACTTTAGTGGACCTTGGAAGACCTTAGTGGACCTTAGTAGACCTTAGTGGACCTTGGTAGACTTAACTGGACCTTGGTAGACCTTAGTGGACCTTAGTGGACCTTGGTAGACCTTAGTGGACCTTGCTAGACCTTAGTGGACCTTGGTAGACCTTGGTAGACCTTAGTGGACATTGGTAGATTTTAGTGGACCTTGGAAGACCTTAGTGGACCTTGGTAGACCTTAGTGGACCTTAGTAGACCTTACTGGACCTTGGTAGACTTTAGTGGACTTTGGTACACATTAGTGGACCTTAATAGACCTTTGTGGACCTTGGGAGACCTTAGTGGAACTTGGTAGACTTTAGTGGACCTTGGTAGACCTTAGTGGACCTTGGTAGACTTAACTGGACCTTGGTAGACCTTAGTGGACCTTGGTAGACTTAACTGGGCCTTGGTAGACCTTATTAGACCTTAGTGGACCATGGTAGACCTTAGTGGCTGTTGGTAGAGCTTATTGGACCTTGGTAGACTTTAGTGGACCTTGGAAAACTTAACTGGACCTTGGTAGACCTTAGTGGACCTTGCTAGACCTTAGTGGACCTTGGTAGACTTTAGTGGACCTTGGTAGACCTTACTGGACCTTGGTAGACTTAACTGGACCTCGATAGACCTTTTTGGACCTGAGTGGACATTGGTAGACCTTAGTGGACCTGAGTGGACCTTGGTAGACCTGAGTGGACCTTCGTAGACTTTATTGGACCTTGGTAGACCTTAGTGGACCTTGGTAGACTTAACTGGACCTTGGTAGACCTTAATGGACCTTAGTGGACCTTAGTAGATCTTAGTGGACCTTGGTAGACCTTAGTGAACCTTGGTAAACTTAACTGGACCTTGGTAGACCTTAGTGGACCTTGGTAGACCTTAGTGGACCTTGGTAGACATTAGTGGACCTTGGTAGACTTTAGTGAACCTTGGTAGACCTTAGTGAACCTTGGTAGACTTAACTGGACCTTGGTAGACTTTAGTGAACCTTGGTAGACCTTAGTGGACCTTGGTAGACCTTAGAAGACCTTGGTAGACTTTAGTGGACCTTGTTAGACCTTGGTAGACTTTAGTGGACCTTGGTAGACCTTGGTAGACCTTAGTGGACCTTGGTAGACCTTAGACGAACTTGGTAGACTTAATTGGACCTTGGTGGACCTTAGTGGACCTTGGTAGACCTTACTGGACCTTGTTAGACCTTAGTGGACCTTGGTAGACCTTGGTAGACTTTAGCGGACCTTGGTAGACCTTAGTGGACCTTGGTAGACCTTAGTGGACCTTGGTAGACTTTAGTGGATTTTGGTAGACCTTAATGGACCTTGGTAGACCTTATTGGACCTTAGTAGACCTTAGTGGACCTTGGTAGACTTTAGTGGACCTTGGTAGACCTTAGTGGACCTTGGTGGACTTTATTGGACCTTGGTAGACCTTGGTAGACCTTGGTAGACCTTGGAAGACCTTGGTAAACCTTAGTGGACCTTGGTAGACCTTAGTGGACCTTGGTAGACCTTGGTAGACCTTAGTGGACCTTGGTAGGCTTTAGTGGACCTTGGTAGACCTTAGTGGACCTTCGTAGACTTAACTGGACCTTGGTAGACCTTAGTGGACCTTGGTAGACTTTAGTGGACGTTGGTAGATCTTAGTGGACCTTGGTAGACTTTAGTGGACCTTGGTAGACCTTAGTGGACCTTGATAGACTTAACTGGACCTTGGAAGACCTTAGTAGACCCTAGTGGACCTTGGTAGATTTCAGTGGACTTTGGTAGACCTTATTGGACCTTGGTAGACTTAACTGGACCTTGGAAGACCTTAGTAGACCTTAGTGGACCTTGGTAGACTTTACTGGTCCTTGGTAGACCTTAGTGGACCTTGGTAGACTTAACTGGACCTTGGAAGACCTTAGTAGACCTTAGTGGACCTTGGTAGACTTTAGTGGACCTTGGTAGACCTTAGTGGACCTTGGAAGACCTTAGTGGACCTTGGTAGACTTTAGTGGACCTTGGTAGACCTTGGTAGACCTTAGTGGACCTTGGTAGACTTAACTGGACCTTGGTAGACCTTAGTGGACCTTGGTAGACTTTAGTGGACCTTGGAAGACCTTAGTGGACCTTAGTGGACCTTGGTAGACCTTAGTGGACCATGGTAGACCTTAGTGGACCTTGGTAGACTTTAGTGGACCTTGATAGACCTTACTGGACCTTGGAAGACTTAACTGGACCTTGGTAGACCTTAATAGATCTTAGTGGACCTTGGTAGCCCTTAGTGGACCTTGGTAGACCTTGGTAGACCTTGGTAGACCTTACTGGACCTTGGTAGACTTTTGTGGACCTTGGTAGACCTTGGTAGACCTTAGTGGACCTTGGTAGACCTTAGAGGAACTTGGTAGACTTAACTGGACCTTGGTGGACCTTAGTTGACCTTGATAGACCTTACTGGACCTTGGTAGACTTTAGTGGACCTTGGTAGTCCTTGGTAGACCTTGGTAGACCTTAGTGGACCTTGGAAGACCTTAGTGGACCTTAGTAGACCTTAGTGGACCTTGGTAGACCTTAGTGGACCTTGTTAGACCTTAGTGGACCTTGGTAGACCTTGGTAGACCTTAGTGGACCTTGGTAGACCTTAGTGGACCTTGGTAGACCTTAGTGGACCTTGGTAGTCTTTAGTGGATTTTGGTAGACCTTAATGGACCTTGGTAGACTTAACTGGACCTTGCTAGACCTTAGCAGACCTTAGTGGACCTTGGTAGACTTAACTGGACCTTGGTAGACTTTAGTAGACCTTGGTAGACCTTAGTGGACCTTGGTAGACTTAACTGGACCTTGGAAGACCTTAGTAGACCTTAGTGGACCTTGGTAGACCTTAGTGGACCTTGGTAGACATTAGTGGACCTTGGTAGACCTTGGTAGACCTTAGTGGACCTTGGAAGACCTTAGTGGACCTTGGTAGACCTTAATGGACCTTGGTAGACTTAACTGGACCTTGGTAGACCTTAGTAGACCTTAGTGGACCTTGGTAGACTTTAGTGGACCTTGGTAGACCTCAGTGGACCTTGGAAGACTAAACTGGACCTTGGTAGACCTTAGTGGACCTTAGTGGACCTTGGTAGACCTTGGTAGACCTTAGTGGACTTTGGTAGACTTTAGTGGACCTTGGTAGACCATGGTAGACCTTAGTGGACCTTGGTAGACCTTAGTGAACCTTGGTAGACTTTAGTGGACCTTGGTAGACCTTGGTAGACCTTAGTGGACCTTGGAAGACTTACCTGGTTTTGGTTGACCTTACTGGACCTTGTTAGACCTTAGTGTACCTTGGTAGACTTTAGTGGACCTTGGTAGACCTTAGTGGACCTTAGTGGACCTTGGTAGACTTTAGTGGACCTTGGTAGACCTTAGTGGACCTTGGTAGACCTTGGTAGACCTTAGTGGACCTTGGTAGACTTTTGTGGACCTTGGTAGACCTTGGTAGATCCTAGTGAACCTTGAAAGACTTTAGTGGACCTTGGTAGACCTTAGTGGACCTTGGTAGACCTAAGTGGACCTTAGTGGACCTTGGTAGACCTTAGTGAACCTTGGTAGTTCTTAGTGGACATTGGTAGACCTTGGTAGCTCTTAGTGGACCTTGGTAGACCTTAATGGACCTTGGAAGACCTTAGTGGACCTTGGTAGACCTTAGTGGAACTTGGTAGACTTAACTGGACCTTGGTAGACCTTAGTAGACCTAAGTGGACCCTGGTAGAACTAAGTGAACCTTGGTAGACCTTGGTAGACCTTAGTGGACCTTGGTAGACTTTAGTGGACTTTATTGGACCTTGGTAGACCTTTGTAGACCTTGGAAGACCTTAGTGGACCTTGGTAGACTTTAGTGGACCTTGGTAGACCTTTGTGGACCTTGGTAGACCTTAGTGGACCATGGTAGACTTTAGTGGACCTTGGTAGACCTTACTGGACCTTGATAGACTTAACTGGACCTTGGTAGACCTTATTAGACCTTAGTGGACCATGGTAGACCTTAGTGGCTTTTGGTAGAGCTTAGTGGACCTTGGTAGACCTTAGTGGACCTTGGTAGACTTTAGTGGACCTTGGTAGACTTAACTGGACCTTGGTGGACCTTAGTGGACCTTGGTAGACCTTAATGGACCTTGGTAGACTTTAGTGGACATTGGTAGACCTTAGTGGACCTTGGTAGACTTAACTGGACCTTGGTAGACCTTAGTGGACCTGAGTGGACCTTGGTAGACCTGAGTGGACCTTGGTAGACTGTAGTGGACCTTGGTAGACCTTAGTGGACCTTGGTAGACCATTAATTTCCTTGGTAGACCTTAGTGGACCATGGTAGACCTTAGTGGACCTTGGTAGACTGTAGTGGACCTTGGTAGACCTTAGTGGACCTTGGTAGACCTTAGTGTCCTTGGTAGACCTTAGTGGACCTTGGTAGACTTAACTGGACCTTGGTAAACCTTAGTGGACCTTGGTAGACCTTGGTAGACCTTTGTGGACCTTGGTAGACCTTGGTAGACCTTAGTGGACCTTGGTAGACTTTAGTGGACCTTGGTAGACCTTGGTAGACCTTAGTGGAACTTGGTAGACCTTAGTCGACCTTGGTAGACTTAACTGGACCTTGGTAGACCTTAGTGGACCTTGGTAGACCTTAGTGGACCTTGGTAGACATTAGTGGACCTTGGTAGACTTTAGTGGACCTTGGTAGACCTTAGTGGACCTTGGTAGACTTAACTGGACCTTGGTAGACCTAAGTAGACCTTAGTGGACCTTAGTAGACCTTAGTGGAATTTGGTAGACCTTACTGGACCTTGGTAGACTTTAGTGGACCTTGGTAGACCTTGGTAGACCTTAGTGGACCTTGGTAGACCTTGGTAGACCTTAGTGGACCTTGGTAGATTTTAGTGGACCTTGGTAGACCTTAGTGGACCTTGGTAGACCTTAGTGGACCTTAGTAGACCTTAGTGGACCTTGGTAGACTTTAGTGGACCTTGGTAGACCTTTGTGGACCTTGGTAGACCTTAGTTGACCTTGGTAGACTTTAGTGGACCTTGGTAGACCTTAGTGGACCTTGGTAGACTTAACTGGACCTTGGTAGACTTAACTGGACCTTGGTAGACCTTATTAGACCTTAGTGGACCATGGTAGGCCTTAGTGGCTTTTGGTAGAGCTTAGTGGACCTTGGTAGACCTTAGTGGACCTTGGTAGACTTTAGTGGACCTTGGTAGACTTAACTGGACCTTGGTAGACCTTAGAGGACCTTGGTAGACCTTATAGGACCTTGGTAGACTTTAGTGGACCTTGGTAGACTTTAGTGGACCTTGGTAGACTTAACTGGACCTTGGTAGACCTTAGTGGACCTGAGTGGACCTTGACAGACCTGAGTGGACCTTGGTAGACCTTAGTAGACCTTGGTAGACTTTAGTGGACCTTGGTAGACCTTGTTAGACCTTAGTGGACCTTGCTAGACCTTAGTGGACCTTGGTAGACCTTGGTAGACCTTAGTGGACCTTGGTAGACCTTAGTGGACCTTGGTAGACTTAACTGGACCTTGGTAGACCTAAGTGGACCTTAGTAGATCTTAGTGGACCTTGGTAGACCTTAGTGGACCTTGGTAGACTTTAGTGGACCTTGGTAGACTTTAGTGGACCTTGGTAGACCTTAGTGGACTTTGGTAGACATTAGTGGACCTTGGCAGACCTTGGAAGACCTTAGTGGACCTTGGTAGACTTTAGTGGACCTTGGTAGACCTTGGTAGACCTTAGTGGACCTTGGTAGACCTTAGTGGACCTTGGTAGACCTTAGTGGACCTTGGAAGATTTTAGTGGACCTTGGTAGACCTTAGTGGACCTTGGTAGACTTTAGTGGACCTTGGTAGACCTTAGTGGACCTTGGTAGACTTAACTGGACCATGGTAGACCTTAGTGGACCTTGGTAGACCTTAGTGGACCTTAGTAGACTTTAGTGGACCTTGGTAGACCTTAGTGGACATTAGTAGACCTTAGTGGACCTTGGTAGGCTTAAATGGACCTTGATAGACCTTATTAGACCTTAGTGGACCTTGGTAGACCTTACTGGACCTTGGTAGACCGTAGTAGACCTTGGTAGGCTTTAGTGGACCTTGGTAGACCTTAGTGGACCTTGTTAGACCTAAATGGACCTTGGTAGACCTTAGTAGACCTTAGTGGACCTTGGTAGACCTTAGTGGACCTTGGTAGACCTTAGTGGACCTTGGTAGACTTAAGTGGACCTTGGTAGACCTTAGTAGACCATAGTGGACCTTAGTAGACCTTAATAGACCTCGGTAGACCTTAGTGGACCTTGTTAGACTTTAGTGGACCTTGGTAGACCTTGGTAGACCTTGGTAGACCTTGGTAGACCTTGGTAGACCTTAGTGGACCTTGGTAGACTTTAGTGGACCTTGGAAGACCCTGGTAGACCTTAGTGGACCTTGGTAGACCTTAGTGGACCTTGGTAGACTTTAGTGGACCTTGGTAGACCTTGGTAGACCTTACTGGACCTTGGTAGACCTTAGTGGACCTTGGTAGACCTTAGTGGACCTTGATAGACTTTAGTGGACCTTGGGAGACCTTAGTGGACCTTAATAGACTTAATTGGACCTTGGTAGATCTTAGAGGACCTTGGTAGACCTTAGTGGACCTTGGTAGACTTTAGTGGACCTTGGAAGACCTTAGTGGACCTTGGTAGACCTTAGTGGACCTTGGTAGACCTTGGTAGACCTTAGTGGACCTTGGTAGACCTTGGTAGACCTTAATGGACCTTGGTAGACTTTAGTGGAAATTGGTAGACCTTGGTAGACCTTGGTAGACCTTAGTGGACCTTGGTAGACTTTAGTAGACCTTGGAAGACCCTGGTAGACCTTAGTGGACCTTGGTAGACTTTAGTGGACCTTGGAAGACCTTAGTGGACCTTGGTAGACCTTAGTGGACCTTGGTAGACCTTAGTGGACCTTGGTAGACTTTAGTGGACCTTGGAAGACCTTAGTGGACCTTGGTAGACCTTAGTGGACCTTGGTAGACCTTAGTGGACCTTGGTAGACTTTAGTGGACCTTGGTAGACCTTGGTAGACCTTACTGGACCTTAGTAAGGCAAGGCAAGGCAAGTTTATTTGTCTAGCACCTTTCAAACACAGTGGCAATTCAAAGTGCTTTACATAAGGATAAGCATTAAAACATTCCTGAGATCTAGAACCTCAGAAAGACTTCTTGCAAACATTTAGTTACAATTAAAAACATGAAATTCAAACAAGAGAGATAAAAATTAAGAACTTGAAAAATTAAAAGAAAATATTGTAAAATATACCCTACAATTTGGTAAATACGAAATTAAAACAAGAGAAATAAGCAAATAAAACATAAAAACTAAAAGAAAATATAGTAAAATATACCTTACAGTTTAGAGAATATGGAATTAAAACAAGACTAAAAGAAATATGGTAAAATGAGGGTAATAGTAAAAATATCGAGCTCAATCATAGGCACAAGGAAAAAGAAAAGTTTTTAACCTGGATTTAAAGATTTCTACATTTGAGGAACATCTAATATCTCCTGGCAGTCTGTTCCAGTTATATGCAGCCCAACAACTAAATGCTGCTTCACCATGTTTAGTTTGGACTCTGGGCTCTACTAGCTGACCTGAGTCCATGGATCTAAGAGATCTACTGGGTTTATATTCTCTGAACATTTCTGAGATGTATTCTGGGCCGAACCCATTCAGTGATTTATAGACCAGTAGCAGCACTTTAAATTCTATTCTGTAACTAACCGGAAGCCAGTGTAGAGATTTCAGAACTGGAGTGATGTGCTCAGTTCTCTTTGTCTTGGTTAAAACTCTTGCAGCAGCGTTCTGAATGAGCTGTAACTGTTTAATGGTCTTTTTGGGAAGTCCAGTTAAGAGACCATTACAATAGTCCACCCTACTGGAGATAAAAGCATGGATGAGCTTCTCTAGGTCTTGTTGACACAGTAGACCCTTGATTTTGGCTATATTTCTAAGATGGTAGAAGGCTGTTTTGGTGATGGTTTTAATATGGCTGGTGAATGTCAGATCTGAGTCTATTAGAACGCCAAGATTTCGGACTTGGTCTTTGGTTTTTAGAGCCCGGGAACTGAGGTGTTCAATGACACTAGACCTCTTTTCTTTGTTGCCAAACACGACAATCTCTGTTTTGTCCTTATTTAACTGTAAAAAATTCTGGCTCATCCATTTATTGATGTCCTCTAAACACTGACACAGTGAATCTATTGGGCTGTAATCATCTGGTGAGAGAGCCAGATATACAGTATCTGTGTGTCATCTGCATAACTATGGTAATTAATGTTGTTAGCCTGTAGCATTTGGCCTAATGGCAGCATATAAAGATTGAACAGGAGAGGTCCGAGAACTGATCCCTGGGGGATTCCACATGTCATAGCCACTCTGTCAGATTCATAGCTACCAATAGTGACAAAGTAACTGCGGTCTTTTAAGTACCTGAACCAATTAAGGACTGTTCCGGAAAGTCCAACCCAGTTTTCCAACCTGTCCAGCAGTATTCTGTGATCTACAGTGTCGAAGGCTGCACTAAGATCCAGTAAAACCAGAACTGATATTTTACCTGAGTCACTATTCAGCCGTAGATCATTTACCACTTTTATGAGAGCCGTTTCAGTGCTGTGGTGAGGTCGAAAGCCTGACTGAAATTTGTCAAAAGAACCACTGGAATTCAAAAAACTGCTGACTTGATTGTAGACAACTTTCTCAATGATCTTAGCTGTGAAAGGAAGATTTGAGATCAGCCTGTAGTTGTTTAACACAGACGCATCCAGAGTTCTCTTTTTTAGGAGTGGTTTAATGGCAGCTGTTTTAAGTGATTTTGGAAAAACGCCTGATGATAGTGAGCCATTAACTATTTGTTGCAAATCAGTTTTTACAGAGTTAAAAATAGTTTTAAAAAATTCAAATGGCAGCATGTCGAGACAACATGTCGATGATTTGGTAGACCTTAGTGGACCTTGGTAGACCTTAGAGGACCTTGGTAGACCTTAGTGGACCTTGGTAGACTTTAGTGGACCTTGGTAGACTTTAGTGGACCTTGGTAGACCTTAGTGGACCTTGGTAGACTTAACTGGACCTTGGTAGACCTTAGTAGACCATAGTAGACCTTAGTGGACCTTGGTAGACCTTATTGGACCTTGTTAGACCTTAGTGGACATTGGTAGACTTTAGTGGACCTTGGTAGACCTTGGTAGACCTTAGCAGACCTTGGTAGACCTTAGTGGACCTTGGTAGACTTAACTGGACCTTGGTAGACCTTAGTGGACCTTTGTAGACCTGAGTGGACCTTGGTAGACCTTGATGGACCTTGGTAGACTTAACTGGACCTTGGCAGACCTTAGTAGACCTTAGTGGACCTTGGGAGACCTTAGTGGACCTTGGTAGACTTTAGTGGACCTTGGTTGACTTTAGTGGACCTTGGTAGACCTTGGTAGACTTTAGTGGATCTTGGTAGACCTTGGTAGACCTTAGTGGACCTTGGTAGACCTTAGTGGACTTTGGTAGACCTTGGTAGACCTTGGTAGGCCTTAGTGGACCTTGGTAGACCTTAGTGAACCTTGGTAGACCTTAGTGGACCTTGGAAGACTTTAGTGGACCTTGGTAGACCTTAGTGGAAATTGGTAGTCTTAACTGGACCATGGTAGACCTTAGTGGACCTTGGTAGACCTTAGTGGACCTTGGTAGACTTTAGTGGACCTTGGAAGACCTTAGTGGACCTTTGTAGACCTTAGTGGACCTTGGTAGACTTAACTGGACCTTGGAAGACCTTAGTGGCCCTTAGTGGAACTTGGTAGACCTTAGTGGACCTTGGTAGACCTTATTAGACCTTGGTAGACTTTACTGGACCTTGGTAGACGTTAGTGGACCTTGGTAGACCCTAGTAGACCTTGGTAGACTTTAGTGGACCTTGGTAGACCTTAGTGGACCTTGGTAAACCCTAATGGACCTTGGTAGACTTTAGTGGACCTTGGTAGACCTTAGTGGACCTTGGTAGACTTCACTGGACCTTGGTAGACCTTAGTAGACCTTAGTGGACCTTAGTAGACCTTAATGGACCTTGGTAGATCTTAGTAGACCTTAGTAGACCTTGGTATATATTAGTGGACCTTGGTAGACTTTAGTGGACCTTGGTAGACTTTAATGGACCTTGGTAGACCTTAGTGGACCTTGGTAGTCTTTAGTGGACCTTGGTAGATCTTAGTAGACCTTAGTGGACCTTAGTAGACCTTAATGGACCTTGGTAGTCTTTAGTGGACCTTGGTAGATCTTAGCAGACCTTAGTGGACCTTGGTATACCTTAGTAGACCTTTGTAGACTTTAGTGGACCTTGGTAGACTTTAATGGACCTTGGTAGACCTTAGTAGACCTTAATGGACCTTGGTAGTCTTTAGTGGACCTTTGTAGATCTTAGTAGACCTTAGTGGACCTTGGTATACCTTAGTGGACCTTGGTAGACTTTAGTGGACCTTGGTGGACTTTAATGGACCTTGGTAGACCTTGGTAGACCTTAGTGGACCTTGGTAGACCTTAGTGAACCTTGGTAGACCTTGGTAGAACTTAGTGGACCTTGGTAGACTTTAGTGGACCTTGGTAGACATTAGTGGACCTTGGTAGACCTTATTGGACCTTGGTAGACTTAACTGGACCTTGGTAGACCTTAGTGGACCTTGGTAGACCTTAGTGGACCTTGGTAGACTTTAGTGGACCTTGGTAGACCTTAGTGGACCTTGGTAGACTTAACTGGACCTTGGTAGACCTTAGTAGACCTTAGTAGACCTTAGTGGACCTTGGTAGACCTTAGTGGACCTTTGTAGACCTTATTGGACCTTGTAAGACCTTAGTGGACCTTGGTAGACTTTAGTGGACCTTGGCAAAACTTAGTGGACCTTGGTAGACTTTAGTGGACCTTGGTAGACCTTAGTGGACCTTGGTAGACTTAAGTGGACCTTGGTAGACCTTACTGGACCTTGGTAGACCTTAGTTGACCTTGGTAGATCTTAGTGGACCTTGGTAGACTTTAGTGGACCTTGGTAGACTTAAGTAGACCTTAGTGAACCTTGGTAGACCTTAGTGGACCTTGGTAGACCTTGGTAGACCTTAATTGACTTTAGTAGACTTTAGTGGACTTTGGTAGACCTTGGTAGACCTTAGCAGACCTTGGTAGACCTTAGTGGACCTTGGTAGACTTAACTGGACCTTGGTAGACCTTAGTGGACCTTTGTAGACCTTAGTGGACCTTGGTAGACCTAAGTGGACATTGGTAGACTTTAGTGGACCTTGGTAGACCTTAGTGGACCTTGGTAGACCTTAGTGGACCTTGGTAGACTTAACTGGACCTTGGTAGACCTTACTAGACCTTAGTGGACCTTGGTAGACCTTAGTGGACCTTGGTAGACTTAACTGGACCTTGGCAGACCTTAGTAGACCTTAGTGGACCTTGGGAGACCTTAGTGGACCTTGGTAGACTTTAGTGGACCTTGGTTGACTTTAGTGGACCTTGGTAGACCTTGGTAGACCTTGATAGACTTATCTGGACCTTGGTAGACCTTAGTGGACCTTGGTAGACCTTAGTGGACCTTGGTAGACTTTAGTGGACCTTGGAAGACCTTAGTGGACCTTAGTGGACCTTGGGAGACCTTGGGACACGTTAGTGGACCTTGGTAGACCTTAGTGGACCTTGGTAGACTTAAGTGGACCTTGGTAGATCTTAGTGGACCTTGGAATACCATAGTGGACCTTGGTAGAACTTAGTGGACCTTGGTAGACTTTAGTGGACCTTGTTAGACCTTAGTGGACCTTGGTAGACTTAACTGGACCTTGGTAGACCTTACTAGACCTTAGTGGACCTTGGTAGACCTTAGTGGACCTTGGTAGACCTTAGTGGACCTTGGTAAATTTAACTGGACCTTGGTAGACCTTAGTAGACGTTAGTGGACCTTGGGAGACTTTAGTGGACCTTGGTAGACTTTGATGGACCTTGGTAGACCTTAGTGGACCTTGGTAGACCTTAGTGGACCTTGTTAGACTTTAGTGGACCTTGGTAGACCTTGGTAGACCTTAGTGGACCTTGGTGGACTTAACTGGACCTTCGTAGACCTTACTGGACCTTGGTAGACCTTAGTGGACCTTGGTAGATCTTAGTGGACCTTGGTAGACTTTAGTGGACCTTGGTAGACTTAAGTAGACCTTAGTGAACCTTGGTAGACCTTAGTGGACCTTGGTAGACCTTGGTAGACCTTAGTTGACTTTAGTAGACTTTAGTGGACCTTTGTAGACCTTGGTAGACCTTAGCAGACCTTGGTAGACCTTAGTGGACCTTGGTAGACTTAACTGGACCTTGGTAGACCTTAGTGGACCTTTGTAGACCTTAGTGGACCTTGGTAGACCTTAGTGGACCTTGGTAGACTTTAGTGGACCTTGGTAGACCTTAGTGGACCTTGGTAGACTTAACTGGACCTTGTTAGACCTTACTAGACCTTAGTGGACCTTGGTAGACCTTAGTGGACCTTGGTAGACCTTAGTGGACATTGGGAGACTTTAGTGGACCTTGGTAGACTTTAGTGGACCTTGGTAGACCTTAGTGGATCTTGGTAGACCTTAGTGGACCTTGTTAGACTTTAGTGGACCTTGGTAGACCTTGGTAGACCTTAGTGGACCTTGGTAGACTTAACTGGACCTTGGTAGACCTTAGTAGACCTTGGTAGACCTTAGCGGACCTTGGTAGACTTTAGTGGACCTTGGAAGACCTTAGTGGACCTTAGTGGACCTTGGGAGACCTTAGTGGACCTTGGTAGACCTTAGTGGACCTTGGTAGACTTTAGTGGACCTTGAAAGACCTTGGAAGATCTTAGTGGACCTTGGTAGACCTTAGTGGACCTTGGTAGACCTTAGTGGACCTTGGTAGACCTTAGTGGACCTTGTTAGACTTTAGTGGACCTTGGTAGACCTTGGAAGACCTTAGTGGACCTTGGTAGACTTAACTGGACCTTGGTAGACCTTACTGGACCTTGGTAGACCTTAGTGGACCTTTGTAGATCTTAGTGGACCTTGGTAGACTTTAGTGGACCTTGGTAGACTTAAGTAGACCTTAGTGAACCTTGGTAGACCTTAGTGGACCTTGGTAGACCTTGGTAGACCTTAGTTGACTTTAGTAGACTTTAGTGGACCTTTGTAGATCTTGGTAGACCTTAGCAGACCTTGGTAGACCTTAGTGGACCTTGGTAGACTTAACTGGACCTTGGTAGACCTTGGTGGACCTTGGTAGACTTTAGTGGACCTTGGTAGACCTTAGTGGACCTTGGTAGACTTAACTGGACCTTGGTAGACCTTACTAGACCTTAGTGGACCTTGGTAGACCTTAGTGGACCTTGGTAGACTTAACTGGACCTTGGCAGACCTTAGTAGACCTTAGTGGACCTTGGGAGACCTTAGTGGACCTTGGTAGACTTTATTGGACCTTGGTTGACTTTAGTGGACCTTGGTAGACCTTGGTGAACCTTAGTGGACCTTGACAGACTTATCTGGACCTTGGTAGACCTTAGTGGACCTTGGTAGACCTTAGTGGACCTTGGTAGACTTTAGTGGACCTTGGAAGACCTTAGTGGACCTTAGTGGACCTTGGGAGACCGTGGGAGACCTTAGTGGACCTTGGTAGACCATAGTGGACCTTGGTAGACCTTAGTGGACCTTGGTAGACTTTAGTGGACCTTGTTAGACCTTAGTTGACCTTGGTAGACCTAACTGAACCTTGGTAGACCTTACTAGACCTTAGTGGACCTTGGTAGACCTTAGTGGACCTTGGTAGACCTTAGTGGACCTTGGTAAATTTAACTGGACCTTGGTAGACCTTAGTGGACCTTGGGAGACTTTAGTGGACCTTGGTAGACTTTAGTGGACCTTGGTAGACCTTAGTGGACCTTGGTAGACCTTAGTGGACCTTGTTAGACTTTAGTGGACCTTGGTAGACCTTGGTAGACCTTAGTGGACCTTGGTAGACTTAACTGGACCTTGGTAGACCTTAGTAGACCTTGGTAGACCTTAGCGGACCTTGGTAGACTTTAGTGGACCTTGGAAGACCTTAGTGGACCTTAGTTGACCTTGGAAGACCTTAGTGGACCTTGGTAGACCTTAGTGGATCTTGGTAGACTTTAGTGGACCTTGAAAGACCTTGGTAGATCTTAGTGGACCTTGGTAGACCTTAGTGGACCTTGGTAGACCTTAGTGGACCTTGGTAGACTTTAGTGGATCTTGGTAGACTTTAGTGGACATTGGTAGACCTTAGTGGACCTTGCTAGACTTAACTGGACCTTGGTAGACCTTAGTAGACCTTAGTGGACCTTGGTAGACCTTGATGGACCTTGGGAGACCTTGGGAGACCTTGGCAGACCTTGGTAGACCTTAGTGGACCTTGGTAGACGTTAGTGGACCTTGGTAGACCTTGTTAGACCTTAGTGGATCTTGATAGACCTTAGTGGACCTTGGTAGACTTTAGTGGACCTTGGTAGACCTTGGTAGACCTTAGTGGACCTTGGTAGACTTTAGTGGACCTAGGTAGACCTTGTTAGACCTTAGTGGACCTTGGTAGACCTTAGTGGACCTTGGTAGACTTAACTGGACCTTGGTAGACTTTAGTAGACCTTGGTAGACCTTAGTGGACCTTGGCAGACTTAACTGGACCTTGGAAGACCTTAGTAGACCTTAGTGGACCTTGGTAGACCTTAGTGGACCTTGGTAGACTTTAGTGGACCTTGGAAGACCTTGGTAGAACTTAGTGGACCTTGGTAGACCTTATTGGACCTTGGAAGACTTTAGGGGACCTTGGTAGACCTTAGTGGACCTTGGTAGACCTTAATGGACCTTGGTAGACTAAACTGGACCTTGGTAGACCTTAGTAGACCTTAGTGGACCTTGGTAGACCTTAGTGGACTTTGGTAGACTTTAGTGGACCTTGGTAGACCTTGGTAGACCTTAGTGGACCTTGGTAGACCTTAGTGAACCTTGATATACTTTAGTGGACCTTGGTAGACCTTAGTGGACCTTGGAAGACTTACCTGGTTTTGGTAGAACTTACTGGACCTTGTTAGACCTTAGTGGACCTTGGTAGACTTTAGTGGACCTTGGTAGACCTTACTGGACCTTAGTGGACCTTGGTAGACTTTAGTGGATCTTGGAAGACCTTAGTGGACCTTGGTAGACCTTAGTGGACCTTGGAAGACCTTGGAAGACCTTAGTGGACCTTGGTAGACTTTTCTGGACCTTGGTAGACCTTGGTAGATCCTAGTGGACCCTGGCAGACTTTGGTGTACCTTGGTAGACCTTAGTGAACCTTGGTAGACTTTAGTGGACCTTGGGAGACCTTAGTGGACCTTAGTGGACCTTGGTAAACCTTAGTGGACCTTGGTAGACCTTAGTGGACCTTGGTAGACCTTGGTAGATCTTAGTGGAACTTGGAAGACCTTAATGGACCTTGGTAGACCTTAGTGGACCTTGGTAGACCTTAGTGGAACTTGGTAGACTTAACTGGACCTTGGTAGACCTTAGTAGACCTTAGTGGACCTTGGTAGAACTTACTGGACCTTGGTAGACCTTGGTAGACCTTGGTAGACCTTGGTAGACCTTGGTAGACCTTAGTGGACCTTGGTAGACTTTAGTGGACCTTGGTAGACCTTGGTAGACCTTGGTAGACCTTGGTAGACCTTAGTGGACCTTGGTAGACTTTAGTGGACCTTGGTAGACCTTTATGGACCTTGGTAGACCTTAGTGGACCTTGGTAGACTTTAGTGGACCTTGGTAGACCTTAATGGACCTTGATAGACTTAACTGGTTCTTGGTAGACCTTAGTGGACCTTGGTAGACTTAACTGGACCTTTGTAGACCTTATTAGACCTTAGTGGACCATGGTAGACCTTAGTGGCTTTTGGTAGACCTTAGTGGACCTTGGTAGACCTTAGTGGACCTTGGTAGACCTTAGTGGACCTTGGTAGACTTTAGTGGACCTTGGTAGACCTTAGTGGACCTTGGTAGAATTAACTGGACCTTGGTAGACCTTAGTAGACCTTAGTGGACCTTGGTAGACCTTAGTGGACCTTACTGGACCTTGGTAGACCTTAGTGGACCTTACTGGACCTTGGGAGACCTTGGGACACCTTAGTGGACCTTGGTAGACCTTAGTGGACCTTGGTAGACTTAAGTGGACCTTGGTAGATCTTAGTGGACCTTGGTAGACCATAGTGGACCTTGGTTGACCATAGTGGACCTTGGTAGACCTTAGTGGACCTTGGTAGACTTTAGTGGACCTTGTTAGACCTTAGTGGACCTTGGTAGACTTAACTGGACCTTGGTAGACCTTACTAGACCTTAGTGGACCTTGGTAGACCTTATTGGACCTTGGTAGACCTTAGTGGACCTTGGTAGACCTTAGTGGACCTTGGTAAATTTAACTGGACCTTGGTAGACCTTAGTAGACCTTAGTGGACCTTGGGAGACCTTGATGGACCTTGGGAGACCTTGGGAAACCTTGGCAGACCTTGGTAGACCTTAGTGGACCTTGGTAGACTTTAGTGGACCTTGGTAGACCTTGTTAGACCTTAGTGGATCTTGATAGACCTTAGTGGACCTTGGTAGACTTTAGTGGACCTTGGTAGACCTTGGTAGACCTTAGTGGACCTTGGTAGACTTTAGTGGACCTAGGTAGACCTTGTTAGACCTTAGTGGACCTTGGTAGACCTTAGTGGACCTTGGTAGACTTAACTGGACCTTGGTAGACTTTAGTAGACCTTGGTAGACCTTAGTGGACCTTGGCAGACTTAACTGGACCTTGGAGGACCTTGGAAGACCTTAGTAGACCTTAGTGGACCTTGGTAGACCTTAGTGGACCTTGGTAGACTTTAGTGGACCTTGGAAGACCTTGGTAGAACTTAGTGGACCTTGGTAGACCTTATTGGACCTTGGAAGACTTTAGGGGACCTTGGTAGACCTTAGTGGACCTTGGTAGACCTTAATGGACCTTGGTAGACTAAACTGGACCTTGGTAGACCTTAGTAGACCTTAGTGGACCTTGGTAGACCTTAGTGGACTTTGGTAGACTTTAGTGGACCTTGGTAGACCTTGGTAGACCTTAGTGGACCTTGGTAGACCTTAGTGAACCTTGATATACTTTAGTGGACCTTGGTAGACCTTAGTGGACCTTGGAAGACTTACCTGGTTTTGGTAGAACTTACTGGACCTTGTTAGACCTTAGTGGACCTTGGTAGACTTTAGTGGACCTTGGTAGACCTTACTGGACCTTAGTGGACCTTGGTAGACTTTAGTGGATCTTGGAAGACCTTAGTGGACCTTGGTAGACCTTAGTGGACCTTGGAAGACCTTGGAAGACCTTAGTGGACCTTGGTAGACTTTTCTGGACCTTGGTAGACCTTGGTAGATCCTAGTGGACCCTGGCAGACTTTGGTGTACCTTGGTAGACCTTAGTGAACCTTGGTAGACTTTAGTGGACCTTGGGAGACCTTAGTGGACCTTAGTGGACCTTGGTAGACCTTAGTGGACCTTGGTAGACCTTAGTGGACCTTGGTAGACCTTGGTAGATCTTAGTGGAACTTGGAAGACCTTAATGGACCTTGGTAGACCTTAGTGGACCTTGGTAGACCTTAGTGGAACTTGGTAGACTTAACTGGACCTTGGTTGACCTTAGTAGACCTTAGTGGACCTTGGTAGAACTTACTGGACCTTGGTAGACCTTGGTAGACCTTGGTAGACCTTGGTAGACCTTGGTAGACCTTAGTGGACCTTGGTAGACTTTAGTGGACCTTGGTAGACCTTGGTAGACCTTGGTAGACCTTGGTAGACCTTAGTGGACCTTGGTAGACTTTAGTGGACCTTGGTAGACCTTTATGGACCTTGGTAGACCTTAGTGGACCTTGGTAGACTTTAGTGGACCTTGGTAGACCTTAGTGGACCTTGGTAGACCTTAGTGGACCTTGGTAAATTTAACTGGACCTTGGTAGACCTTAGTAGACCTTAGTGGACCTTGGGAGACTTTAGTGGACCTTGGTAGACTTTAGTGGACCTTGGTTGACCTTAGTGGACCTTGTTAGACTTTAGTGGACCTTGGTAGACCTTGGAAGACCTTAGCGGACCTTGGTAGACTTAACTGGACCTTGGTAGACCTTACTGGACCTTGGTAAACCTTAGTGGACCTTGGTAGATCTTAGTGGACCTTGGTAGACTTTAGTGGACCTTGGTAGACTTAAGTAGACCTTAGTGAACCTTGGTAGACCTTAGTGGACCTTGGTAGACCTTGGTAGACCTTAGTTGACTTTAGTAGACTTTAGTGGACCTTTGTAGACCTTGGTAGACCTTAGCAGACCTTGGTAGACCTTAGTGGACCTTGGTAGACTTAACTGGACCTTGGTAGACCTTAGTGGACCTTTGTAGACCTTAGTGGACCTTGGTAGACCTTAGTGGACCTTGGTAGACTTTAGTGGACCTTGGAAGACCTTAGTGGACCTTGGTAGACTTAACTGGACCTTGGTAGACCTTACTAGACCTTAGTGGACCTTGGTAGACCTTAGTGGACCTTGGTAGACTTAACTGGACCTTGGCAGACCTTAGTAGACCTTAGTGGACCTTGGGAGACCTTAGTGGACCTTGGTAGACTTTAGTGGACCTTGGATGACTTTAGTGGACCTTGGTAGACCTTGGTAGATCTTAGTGGACCTTGAAAGACTTATCTGGACCTTGGTAGACCTTAGTTGACCTTGGTAGACCTTGGTGGACCTTGGTAGACTTTAGTGGACCTTGGAAGACCTTAGTGGACCTTAGTGGACCTTGGGAGACCTTGGGAGACCTTGGGAGACCTTAGTGGACCTTGGTAGACCATAGTGGTCCTTGGTAGACCTTAGTGGACCTTGGTAGACTTTAGTGGACCTTGTTAGACCTTAGTTGACCTTGGTAGACTTAACTGGACCTTGGTAGACCTTACTAGACCTTAGTGGACCTTGGTAGACCTTAGTGGACCTTGGTAGACCTTAGTGGACCTTGGTAGACCTTAGTGGACCTTGGTAAATGTAACTGGACCTTGGTAGACCTTAGTAGACCTTAGTGGACCTTGGGAGACTTTAGTGGACCTTGGTAGACTTTAGTGGACCTTGGTAGACCTTAGTGGACCTTGGTAGACCTTAGTGGACCTTGTTAGACTTTAGTGGACCTTGGTAGACCTTGGTACACCTTAGTGGACCTTGGTAGACTTTACTGGACCTTGGTAGACCTTAGTGGAACTTGGTAGACCTTAGTGGACCTTGGTAGACTTTAGTGGACCTTGGAAGACCTTAGTGGACCTTGGGAGACCTTAGTGGACCTTGGTAGACCTTAGTGGACCTTGGTAGACTTTAGTGGACCTTGGAAGACCTTGGTAGATCTTAGTGGACCTTGGTAGACCTTAGTGGACCTTGGTAGACTTTAGTGGATCTTGGTAGACTTTAGTGGACATTGGTAGACCTTAGTGGACCTTGCTATACTTAACTGGACCTTGGTAGACCTTAGTAGACCTTAGTGGACCTTGGTAGACCTTGATGGACCTTGGGAGACCTTGGGAGACCTTGGCAGACCTTGGTAGACCTTAGTGGACCTTGGTAGACTTTAGTGGACCTTGGTAGACCTTGTTAGACCTTAGTGGATCTTGATAGACCTTAGTGGACCTTGGTAGACTTTAGTGGACCTTGGTAGACCTTGGTAGACCTTAGTGGACCTTGGTAGACTTTAGTGGACCTTGGTAGACCTTGTTAGACCTTAGTGGACCTTGGTAGTCCTTAGTGGACCTTGGTAGACTTAACTGGACCTTGGTAGACTTTAGTAGACCTTGGTAGACCTTAGTGGACCTTGGCAGACTTAACTGGACCTTGGAAGACCTTAGTAGACCTTAGTGGACCTTGGTAGACCCGAGTGGACCTTGGTAGACTTAACTGGACCTTGGTAGACCTTAGTGGACCTTTGTAGACCTTAGTGGACCTTGGTAGACCTTAGTGGACCTTGGTAGACTTTAGTGGACCTTGGTAGACCTTAGTGGACCTTGGTAGACTTTAGTGGACCTTGGTAGACCTTTAAGGACCTTGGTAGACCTTAGTGGACCTTGGTAGACTTTAGTGGACCTTGGTAGACCTTAATGGACCTTGATAGACTTAACTGGTTCTTGGTAGACCTTAGTGGACCTTGGTAGACTTAACTGGACCTTTGTAGACCTTATTAGACCTTAGTGGACCATGGTAGACCTTAGTGGCTTTTGGTAGACCTTAGTGGACCTTGGTAGACCTTAGTGGACCTTGGTAGACCTTAGTGGACCTTGGTAGACTTTAGTGGACCTTGGTAGACCTTAGTGGACCTTGGTAGAATTAACTGGACCTTGGTAGACCTTAGTAGACCTTAGTGGACCTTGGTAGACCTTAGTGGACCTTACTGGACCTTGGTAGACCTTAGTGGACCTTACTGGACCTTGGGAGACCTTGGGACACCTTAGTGGACCTTGGTAGACCTTAGTGGACCTTGGTAGACTTAAGTGGACCTTGGTAGATCTTAGTGGACCTTGGTAGACCTTAGTGGACCTTGGTAGACCATAGTGGACCTTGGTAGACCTTAGTGGACCTTGGTAGACTTTAGTGGACCTTGTTAGACCTTAGTGGACCTTGGTAGACTTAACTGGACCTTGGTAGACCTTACTAGACCTTAGTGGACCTTGGTAGACCTTATTGGACCTTGGTAGACCTTAGTGGACCTTGGTAGACCTTAGTGGACCTTGGTAAATTTAACTGGACCTTGGTAGACCTTAGTAGACCTTAGTGGACCTTGGGAGACTTTAGTGGACCTTGGTAGACTTTAGTGGACCTTGGTTGACCTTAGTGGACCTTGTTAGACTTTAGTGGACCTTGGTAGACCTTGGAAGACCTTAGCGGACCTTGGTAGACTTAACTGGACCTTGGTAGACCTTACTGGACCTTGGTAAACCTTAGTGGACCTTGGTAGATCTTAGTGGACCTTGGTAGACTTTAGTGGACCTTGGTAGACTTAAGTAGACCTTAGTGAACCTTGGTAGACCTTAGTGGACCTTGGTAGACCTTGGTAGACCTTAGTTGACTTTAGTAGACTTTAGTGGACCTTTGTAGACCTTGGTAGACCTTAGCAGACCTTGGTAGACCTTAGTGGACCTTGGTAGACTTAACTGGACGTTGGTAGACCTTAGTGGACCTTTGTAGACCTTAGTGGACCTTGGTAGACCTTAGTGGACCTTGGTAGACTTTAGTGGACCTTGGAAGACCTTAGTGGACCTTGGTAGACTTAACTGGACCTTGGTAGACCTTACTAGACCTTAGTGGACCTTGGTAGACCTTAGTGGACCTTGGTAGACTTAACTGGACCTTGGCAGACCTTAGTAGACCTTAGTGGACCTTGGGAGACCTTAGTGGACCTTGGTAGACTTTAGTGGACCTTGGATGACTTTAGTGGACCTTGGTAGACCTTGGTAGATCTTAGTGGACCTTGAAAGACTTATCTGGACCTTGGTAGACCTTAGTTGACCTTGGTAGACCTTGGTGGACCTTGGTAGACTTTAGTGGACCTTGGAAGACCTTAGTGGACCTTAGTGGACCTTGGGAGACCTTGGGAGACCTTGGGAGACCTTGGGAGACCTTAGTGGACCTTGGTAGACCATAGTGGTCCTTGGTAGACCTTAGTGGACCTTGGTAGACTTTAGTGGACCTTGTTAGACCTTATTTGACCTTGGTAGACTTAACTGGACCTTGGTAGACCTTACTAGACCTTAGTGGACCTTGGTAGACCTTAGTGGACCTTGGTAGACCTTAGTGGACCTTGGTAGACCTTAGTGGACCTTGGTAAATTTAACTGGACCTTGGTAGACCTTAGTAGACCTTAGTGGACCTTGGGAGACTTTAGTGGACCTTGGTACACCTTAGTGGACCTTGGTAGACCTTAGTGGACCTTGTTAGACTTTAGTGGACCTTGGTAGACCTTGGTACACCTTAGTGGACCTTGGTAGACTTTACTGGACCTTGGTAGACCTTAGTGGAACTTGGTAGACCTTAGTGGACCTTGGTAGACTTTAGTGGACCTTGGAAGACCTTAGTGGACCTTGGGAGACCTTAGTGGACCTTGGTAGACCTTAGTGGACCTTGGTAGACTTTAGTGGACCTTGGAAGACCTTGGTAGATCTTAGTGGACCTTGGTAGACCTTAGTGGACCTTGGTAGACTTTAGTGGATCTTGGTAGACTTTAGTGGACATTGGTGGACCTTAGTGGACCTTGCTAGACTTAACTGGACCTTGGTAGACCTTAGTAGACCTTAGTGGACCTTGGTAGACCTTGATGGACCTTGGGAGACCTTGGGAGACCTTGGCAGACCTTGGTAGACCTTAGTGGACCTTGGTAGACTTTAGTGGACCTTGGTAGACCTTGTTAGACCTTAGTGGATCTTGATAGACCTTAGTGGACCTTGGTAGACTTTAGTGGACCTTGGTAGACCTTGGTAGACCTTAGTGGACCTTGGTAGACTTTAGTGGACCTTGGTAGACCTTGTTAGACCTTAGTGGACCTTGGTAGACTTAACTGGACCTTGGTAGACTTTAGTAGACCTTGGTAGACCTTAGTGGACCTTGGCAGACTTAACTGGACCTTGGAAGACCTTAGTAGACCTTAGTGGACCTTGGTAGACCCGAGTGGACCTTGGTAGACTTAACTGGACCTTGGTAGACCTTAGTGGACCTTTGTAGACCTTAGTGGACCTTGGTAGACCTTAGTGGACCTTGGTAGACTTTAGTGGACCTTGGAAGACCTTAGTGGACGTTAGTGGACCTTGGAAGACCTTGGGAGACCTTGGGAGACCTTAGTGGACCTTGGTAGACCATAGTGGACCTTGGTAGACTTTAGTGGACCTTGTTAGACCTTAGTTGACCTTGGTAGACTTACCTGGACCTTGGTAGACCTTACTAGACCTTAGTGGACCTTGGTAGACCTTAGTGGACCTTGGCAGACTTAACTGGACCTTGGAAGACCTTAGTAGACCTTAGTGGACCTTGGTAGACCTGAGTGGACCTTGGTAGAACTTAGTGGACCTTGGAAGACCTTGGTAGAACTTAGTGGACCTTGGTAGACCTTATTGGACCTTGGTAGACTTTAGGGGACCTTGGTAGACCTTAGTGGACCTTGGTAGACCTTAATGGACCTTGGTAGACTAAACTGGACCTTGGTAGACCTTAGTAGACCTTAGTGGACCTTGGTAGACCTTAGTGGACCTTGGTAGACCTTAGTGAACCTTGATAGACTTTAGTGGACCTTGGTAGACCTTGGTAGACCTTAGTGGACCTTAAAAGACTTACCTGGTTTTGGTAGACCTTACTGGACCTTAGTGGACCTTGGTAGACTTTAGTGGATCTTGGAAGACCTTAGTGGACCTTGGTAGACCTTAGTGGACCTTGGTAGACCTTGGTAGACCTTAGTTGACCTTGGTAGACTTTTGTGGACCTTGGTAGAACTTGGTAGATCCTAGTGGACCTTGGCAGACTTTAGTGGACCTTGGTAGACCTTAGTGGACCTTGGTAGACTTTAGTGGACCTTGGGAGAACTTAGTGGACCTTAGTGGACCTTGGTAGACCTTAGTGGACCTTGGTAGACCTTAGTGGACCTTTGGTAGACCTTGGTAGATCTTAGTGGAACTTGGTAGACCTTAATGGACCTTGGTAGACCTTAGTGGACCTTGGTAGACCTTAGTGGAACTTGGTAGACTTAACTGGACCTTGGTAGACCTTAGTAGACCTTAGTGGACCTTGGTAGAACTTACTGGACCTTGGTAGACCTTGGTAGACCTTGGTAGACCTTGGTAGACCTTGGTAGACCTTAGTGGACCTTGGTAGACTTTAGTGGACTTCGGTAGACCTTGGTAGACCTTGGTAGACCATGGTAGACCTTAGTGGACCTTGGTAGACTTTAGTGGACCTTGGTAGACCTTTGTGGACCTTGGTAGACCTTAGTGGACCTTGGAAGACTTTAGTGGACCTTGGTAGACCTTACTGGACCTTGATAGACTTAACTGGACCTTGGTAGACCTTAGTGGACCTTGGTAGACTTAACTGGACCTTGGTAGACCTTATTAGACCTTAGTGGACCATGGTAGACCTTAGTGGCTTTTGGTAGACCTTAGTGGACCTTGGTAGACCTTAGTGGACCTTGGAAGACCTTAGTGGACCTTTGTAGACCTTAGTGGACCTTGGTAGACCTTAGTGGACCTTGGTAGACTTTAGTGGACCTTGGTAGACCTTAGTGGACCTTGGTAGAATTAACTGGACCTTGGTAGACCTTAGTGGACCTTGGTAGACCTTAGTGGACCTTGGTAGACCTTACTGGACCTTGGTAGACTTTAGTGGACCATGGCAGAACTTAGTGGACCTTGGTAGACTTTAGTGGACCTTGGTAGACCTTAGTGGACCTTGGTAGACTTAAGTGGACCTTGGTAGACCTTACTGGACCTTGGTAGACCTTGGTGGACCTTGGTAGACCTTAGTGGACCTTGGTAGACTTTAATGGACCTTGGTAGACTTAAGTAGACCTTGGTAGACCTTAGTGGACCTTGGTAGACCTTAGTGGTTCTTGGTAGACCTTAGTGGACCTTGGTAGACCTTAGTGGACCTTGGTAGACCTTAGTGGACCTTGGTAGACTTATCTGGACCTTGGCAGACCTTAGTAGACCTTAGTGGACCTTGGGAGACCTTTGTGGACCTTTGTAGACTTTAGTGGACCTTGGTAGACCTTAGTGGACCTTGGTTGACTTTAGAGGACCTTGGTAGACCTTAGTGGACCTTGGTAGACCTTAGTGGACCTTGGTAGACTTTAGTGGACCTTGAAAGACCTTAGTGGACCTTGGTAGACCTTAGTGGACCTTGGTAGACTTTAGTGGACCTTGAAAGACCTTAGTGGACCTTGGTAGACCTTAGTGGACCTTGGTTGACTTTAGTGGACCTTGGTAGATCTTAGTGGACCTTGGTAGACCTTATTGGACCTTGGTAGACCTTAGTGGACCTTGGAAGACTTTAGTGGACCTTGTTAGACCTTAGTGGACCTTGGTAGACTTAACTGGACCTTGGTAGACCTTATTGGACCTTGGTAGACCTTAGTGGACCTTGGTGGACTTTAGTGGACCTTGGTAGACCTTGGTAGACCTTGGTAGACCTTGGTAGACCTTGGTAGACCTTGGTAGACCTTGGTAAACCTTAGTGGAAATTGGTAGACCTTAGTGGACCTTGGTAGATCTTGGTAGACCTTAGTGGACCTTGGTAGGCTTTAGTGGACCTTGGTAGACCTTAGTGGACCTTCGTAGACTTAACTGGACCTTGGTAGACCTTAGTGGACCTTGGTAGACTTTAGTGGACGTTGGTAGATCTTAGTGGACCTTGGTAGACTTTCGTGGACTATGGTAGACCTTAGTGGACCTTGATACACTTAACTGGACCTTGGTAGACCTTAGTAGACCCTAGTGGACTTTGGTAGACCTTATTGGACCTTAGTAGACTTAACTGGACCTTGAAAGACCTTAGTAGACCTTAGTGGACCTTGGTAGACTTTACTGGACCTTGGTAGACCTTAGTGGACCTTGGTAGACTTAACTGGACCTTGGAAGACCTTAGTAGACCTTAGTGGACCTTGGAAGACCTTAGTGGACCTTGGTAGACTTTAGTGGACCTTGGTAGACCTTAGTAGACCTTGGTAGACCTTAGTGGACCTTGGAAGACTTTAGTGGACCTTGGAAGACCTTAGTGGACCTTAGTGGACCATGCTAGACCTTAGTGGACCTTGGTAGACTTTAGTGGATCTTGGTAGACCTTACTGGACCTTGATAGACTTATCTGGACCTTGGTAGACCTTAGTGGACCTTGGCAGACTTTAGTGGACCTTGGAAGACCTTAGTGGACCTTAGTGGACCTTGGGAGACCTTGGGAGACCTTAGTGGACCTTGGTAGACCTTAGTGGACCTTGGTTGACTTTAGTGGACCTTGGTAGATCTTAGTGGACCTTGGTAGACCTTATTGGACCTTGGTAGACCTTAGTGGACCTTGGTAGACTTTAGTGGACCTTGTTAGACCTTAGTGGACCTTGGTAGACTTAACTGGACCTTGGTAGACCTTACTAGACCTTAGTGGACCTTGGTACACCTTAGTGGAACTTCGTAGACTTAACTGGACCTTGGTAGACCTTATTGGACCTTGGTAGACCTTAGTGGACCTTGGTAGACTTTAGTGGACCTTGGTAGACCTTGGTAGACCTTAGTGGACCTTGGTAGACCTTAGTGGACCTTGGTAGACCTTAGTGGACCTTGGTGGACTTTAGTGGACCTTGGTAGACCTTGGTAGACCTTGGTAGACCTTAGTGGACCTTGGTAGACCTTAGTGGACCTTGGTAGACCTTGGTAACCCTTAGTGGACCTTGGTAGGCTTTAGTGGACCTTGGTAGACCTTAGTGGACCTTCGTAGACTTAACTGTACCTTGGTAGACCTTAGTGGACCTTGGTAGACTTTAGTGGACGTTGGTAGATCTTAGTGGACCTTGGTAGACTTTAGTGGACTATGGTAGACCTTAGTGGACCTTGATAGACTTAACTGGACCTTGGTAGACCTTAGTAGACCCTAGTGGACCTTGGAAGACCTTAGTGGACCTTGGTAGACCTTAATGGACCTTGGTAGACCTTAATGGACCTTGGTAGACTTAACTGGACCTTGGTAGACCTTAGTAGACCTTAGTGGACCTTGGTAGAGTTTACTGGACCTTGGTAGACCTTAGTGGACCTTGGTAGACTTAACTGGACCTTGGCAGACCTTAGTAGACCTTAGTGGACCTTGGGAGACCTTAGTGGACCTTGGTAGACTTTAGTGGACCTTGGATGACTTTAGTGGACCTTGGTAGACCTTGGTAGATCTTAGTGGACCTTGAAAGACTTATCTGGACCTTGGTAGACCTTAGTTGACCTTGGTAGACCTTAGTGGACCTTGGTAGACTTTGGTGGACCTTGGAAGACCTTAGTAGACCTTGGGAGACCTTGGGAGACCTTGGGAGACCTTAGTGGACCTTGGTAGACCATAGTGGACCTTGGTAGACCTTAGTGGACCTTGGTAGACTTTAGTGGACCTTGTTAGACCTTAGTTGACCTTGGTAGACTTAACTGGACCTTGGTAGACCTTACTAGACCTTATTGGACCTTGGTAGACCTTAGTGGACCTTGGTAGACCTTAGTGGACCTTGGTAGACCTTAGTGGACCTTGGTAAATTTAACTGGACCTTGGTAGACCTTAGTAGACCTTAGTGGACCTTGGGAGACTTTAGTGGACCTTGGTAGACTTTAGTGGACCTTGGTAGACCTTAGTAGACCTTGGTAGACCTTAGTGGACCTTGTTAGACTTTAGTGGACCTTGGTAGACCTTGGTACACCTTAGTGGACCTTGGTACAGCTTAGTGGACCTTGGTAGACTTAACTGGACCTTGGTAGACCTTAGTGGAACTTGGTAGACTTTAGTGGACCTTGGAAGACCTTAGTGGACCTTAGTGGACCTTGGGAGACCTTAGTGGACCTTGGTAGACCTTAGTGGACCTTGGTAGACTTTAGTGGACCTTGGAAGACCTTGGTAGATCTTAGTGGACCTTGGTAGACCTTAGTGGACCTTGGTAGACCTTAGTGGATCTTGGTAGACTTTAGTGGATCTTGGTAGACTTTAGTGGACATTGGTAGACCTAAGTGGACCTTGCTAGACTTAACTGGACCTTGGTAGACCTTAGTAGACCTTAGTGGACCTTGGTAGACCTTGATGGACCTTGGGAGACCTTGGGAGACCTTGGCAGACCTTGGTAGACCTTAGTAGACCTTGGTAGACTTTAGTGGACCTTGGTAGACCTTGTTAGACCTTAGTGGATCTTGATAGACCTTAGTGGACCTTGGTAGACTTTAGTGGACCTTGGTAGACCTTGGTAGACCTTAGTGGACCTTGGTAGACTTTAGTGGACCTTGGTAGACCTTGTTAGACCTTAGTGGACCTTGGTAGTCCTTAGTGGACCTTGGTAGACTTAACTGGACCTTGGTAGACTTTAGTAGACCTTGGTAGACCTTAGTGGACCTTGGCAGACTTAACTGGACCTTGGAAGACCTTAGTAGACCTTAGTGGACCTTGGTAGACCTGAGTGGACCTTGGTAGACTTAACTGGACCTTGGTAGACCTTAGTGGACCTTTGTAGACCTTAGTGGACCTTGGTAGACCTTAGTGGACCTTGGTAGACCTTAGTGGACCTTGGTAGACTTTAGTGGACCTTGGAAGACCTTAGTGGACGTTAGTGGACCTTGGGAGACCTTGGGAGACCTTGGGAGACCTTAGTGGACCTTGGTAGACCATAGTGGACCTTGGTAGACCTTAGTGGACCTTGGTAGACTTTAGTGGACCTTGTTAGACCTTAGTTGACCTTGGTAGACTTAACTGGACCTTGGTAGACCTTACTAGACCTTAGTGGACCTTGGTAGACCTTAGTGGACCTTGGCAGACTTAACTGGACCTTGGAAGACCTTAGTAGACCTTAGTGGACCTTGGTAGACCTGAGTGGACCTTGATAGACTTTAGTGGACCTTGGAAGACCTTGGTAGAACTTAGTGGACCTTTGTAGACCTTATTGGACCTTGGTAGACTTTAGGGGACCTTGGTAGACCTTAGTGGACCTTGGTAGACCTTAATGGACCTTGGTAGACTAAACTGGACCTTGGTAGACCTTAGTAGACCTTAGTGGACCTTGGTAGACCTTAGTGGACTTTGGTAGACTTTAGTGGACCTTGGTAGACCTTGGTAGACCTTAGTGGACCTTGGTAGACCTTAGTGAACCTTGATAGACTTTAGTGGACCTTGGTAGACCTTGGTAGACCTTACTGGACCTTGGAAGACTTACCTGGTTTTGGTAGACCTTACTGGACCTTGTTAGACCTTAGTGGACCTTGGTAGACTTTAGTGGACCTTGGTAGACCTTACTGGACCTTAGTGGACCTTGGTAGACTTTAGTGGATCTTGGAAGACCTTAGTGGACCTTGGTAGACCTTAGTGGACCTTGGTAGACCTTGGTAGACCTTAGTTGACCTTGGTAGACTTTTGTGGACCTTGGTAGAACTTGGTAGATCCTAGTGGACCTTGGCAGACTTTAGTGGACCTTGGTAGACCTTAGTGGACCTTGGTAGACTTTAGTGGACCTTGGGAGAACTTAGTGGACCTTAGTGGACCTTGGTAGACCTTAGTGGACCTTGGTAGACCTTAGTGGACCTTGGTAGACCTTGGTACATCTTAGTGGAACTTGGTAGACCTTAATGGACCTTGGTAGACCTTAGTGGACCTTGGTAGACCTTAGTGGAACTTGGTAGACTTAACTGGACCTTGGTAGACCTTAGTAGACCTTAGTGGACCTTGGTAGAACTTACTGGACCTTGGTAGACCTTGGTAGACCTTGGTAGACCTTGGTAGACCTTAGTGGACCTTGGTAGACTTTAGTGGACTTCGGTAGACCTTGGTAGACCTTGGTAGACCATGGTAGACCTTAGTGGACCTTGGTAGACTTAAGTGGACCTTGGTAGATCCTTTGTGGACCTTGGTAGACCTTAGTTGGCCTTGGAATACTTTAGTGGACCTTGGTAGACCTTACTGGACCTTGATAGACTTAACTGGACCTTGGTAGACCTTAGTGGACCTTGGTAGACTTAACTGGACCTTGGTAGACCTTATTAGACCTTAGTGGACCATGGTAGACCTTAGTGGCTTTTGGTAGACCTTAGTGGACCTTGGTAGACCTTAGTGGACCTTGGAAGACCTTAGTGGACCTTTGTAGACCTTAGTAGACCTTGGTAGACCTTAGTGGACCTTGGTAGACTTTAGTGGACCTTGGTAGACCTTAGTGGACCTTGGTAGAATTAACTGGACCTTGGTAGACCTTAGTGGACCTTGGTAGACCTTAGTGGACCTTGGTAGACCTTACTGGACCTTGGTAGACTTTAGTGGACCATGGCAGAACTTAGTGGACCTTGGTAGACTTTAGTGGACCTTGGTAGACCTTAGTGGACCTTGGTAGACTTAAGTGGACCTTGGTAGACCTTACTGGACCTTGGTAGACCTTGGTGGACCTTGGTAGACCTTAGTGGACCTTGGTAGACTTTAATGGACCTTGGTAGACTTAAGTAGACCTTGGTAGACCTTAGTGGACCTTGGTAGACCTTAGTGGACCTTGGTAGACCTTGGTAGACCTTAGTTGACTTTAGTAGACTTTAGTGGACCTTGGTAGACCTTAGCAGACCTTGGTAGACCTTAGTGGACCTTGGTAGACTTAACTGGACCTTGGTAGACCTTAGTGGACCTTGGTAGACCTTAGTGGACCTTGGTAGACCTTAGTGGTTCTTGGTAGACCTTAGTGGACCTTGGTAGACCTTAGTGGACCTTGGTAGACCTTAGTGGACCTTGGCAGACCTTAGTAGACCTTAGTGTACCTTGGGAGACCTTTGTGGACCTTGGTAGACTTTAGTGGACCTTGGTAGACCTTAGTGGACCTTGGTTGACTTTAGAGGACCTTGGTAGACCTTGGTAGACCTTAGTGGACCTTGATAGACTTATCGGGACCTTGGTAGACCTTAGTGGACCTTGGTAGACCTTAGTGGACCTTGGTAGACTTTAGTGGACCTTGGAAGACCTTAGTGGACCTTAGTGGACCTTGAGAGACCTTAGTGGACCTTGGTAGACCTTAGTGGACCTTGGTTGACTTTAGTGGACCTTGGTAGATCTTAGTGGACCTTGGTAGACCTTATTGGACCTTGGTAGACCTTAGTGGACCTTGGAAGACTTTAGTGGACCTTGTTAGACCTTAGTGGACCTTGGTAGACTTAACTGGACCTTGGTAGACCTTACTAGACCTTAGTGGACCTTGGTACAACTTAGTTGAACTTCTTAGACTTAACTGGACCTTGGTAGACCTTATTGGACCTTGGTAGACCTTAGTGGACCTTGGTAGACTTTAGTGGACCTTGGTAGACCTTGGTAGACCTTAGTGGACCTTGGTAGACTTTAGTGGACCTTGGTAGACCTTGGTAGACCTTAGTGGACCTTGGTAGACCTTAGTGGACCTTGGTAGCCCTTATTGGACCTTGGTGGACTTTAGTGGACCTTGGCAGACCTTGGTAGACCTTGGTAGACCTTGGTAGACCTTGGTAAACCTTAGTGGACCTTGGTAGACCTTAGTGGACCTTGGTAGATCTTGGTAGACCTTAGTGGACCTTGGTAGGCTTTAGTGGACCTTTGGTAGACCTTAGTGGACCTTCGTAGACTTAACTGGACCTTGGTAGACCTTAGTGGACCTTGGTAGACTTTAGTGGACGTTGGTAGATCTTAGTGGACCTTGGTAGACTTTCGTGGACTATGGTAGACCTTAGTGGACCTTGATGCACTTAACTGGACCTTGGTAGACCTTAGTAGACCCTAGTGGACCTTGGTAGACTTTAGTGGACTTTGGTAGACCTTATTGGACCTTAGTAGACTTAACTGGACCTTGGAAGACCTTAGTAGACCTTAGTGGACCTTGGTAGACTTTACTGGACCTTGGTAGACCTTAGTGGACCTTGGTAGACTTAACTGGACCTTGGGAGACCTTAGTAGACCTTAGTGGACCTTGGAAGACCTAAGTGGACCTTGGTAGACTTTAGTGGACCTTGGTAGACCTTAGTGGACCTTGGTAGACCTTAGTGGACCTTGGTAGACTTTAGTGGACCTTGGTAGACCTTGGTAGACCTTAGTGGACCTTGGTAGACTTAACTGGACCTTGGTAGACCTTAGTGAACCTTGGTAGACTTTAGTGGACCTTGGAACACCTTAGTGGACCTTAGTGGACCATGCTAGACCTTACTGGACCTTGGTAGACTTTAGTGGACCTTGGTAGACCTTACTGGACCTTGGAAGACTTAACTGGACCTTGGTAGACCTTAATAGACCTTAGTGGACCTTGGTAGCCCTTAGTGGACCTTGGTAGACCTTGGTAGACCTTAGTGGACCTTGGAAGACTTTAGTGGACCTTGGTAGACCTTGGTAGACTTTAGTGGACCTTGGAAGACCTTAGTGGACCTTAGTGGACCATGCTAGACCTTAGTGGACCTTGGTAGACTTTAGTGGACCTTGGTAGACCTTACTGGACCTTGATAGACTTATCTGGTCCTTGGTAGACCTTAGTGGACCTTGGCAGACTTTAGTGGACCTTGGAAGACCTTAGTGGACCTTAGTGGACCTTGGGAGACCTTGGGAGACCTTAGTGGACCTTGGTAGACCTTAGTGGACCTTGGTTGACTTTAGTGGACCTTGGTAGATCTTAGTGGACCTTGGTAGACCTTAGTGGACCTTGGTAGACTTTAGTGGACCTTGTTAGACCTTAGTGGACCTTGGTAGACTTAACTGGACCTTGGTAGACCTTACTAGACCTTAGTGGACCTTGGTACACCTTAGTGGAACTTCGTAGACTTAACTGGACCTTGGTAGACCTTATTGGACCTTGGTAGACCTTAGTGGACCTTGGTAGACTTTAGTGGACCTTGGAAGACCTTGGTAGACCTTAGTGGACCTTGGTAGACCTTAGTGGACCTTGGTAGACCTTAGTGGACCTTGGTGGACTTTAGTGGACCTTGGTAGACCTTGGTAGACCTTGGTAGACCTTAGTGGACCTTGGTAGACCTTAGTGGACCTTGGTAGACCTTGGTACACCTTAGTGGACCTTGGTAGGCTTTAGTGGACCTTGGTAGACCTTAGTGGACCTTCGTAGACTTAACTGGACCTTGGTAGACCTTAGTGGACCTTGGTAGACTTTAGTGGACGTTGGTAGATCTTAGTGGACCTTGGTAGACTTTAGTGGACTATGGTAGACCTTAGTGGACCTTGATAGACTTAACTGGACCTTGGTAGACCTTAGTAGACCCTAGTGGACCTTGGTAGACTTTAGTGGACTTTGGTAGACCTTATTGGACCTTAGTAGACTTAACTGGACCTTGGAAGACCTTAGTAGACCTTAGTGGACCTTGGTAGACTTTACTGGACCTTGGTAGACCTTAGTGGACCTTGGTAGACTTAACTGGACCTTGGAAGACCTTAGTAGACCTTAGTGGACTTTGGTAGACCTTAGTGGACCTTGGTAGACTTTAGTGGACCTTGGTAGACCTTAGTGTACCTTGGTAGACCTTAGTGGACCTTGGTAGACTTTAGTGGAACTTGTTAGACCTTGGTAGACCTTAGTGGACCTTGGTAGACTTAACTGGACCTTGGTAGACCTTAGTGAACCTTGGTAGACTTAAGTGGACCTTGGAAGACCTTAGTGGACCTTAGTGGACCATGCTAGACCTTAGTGGACCTTGGTAGACTTTAGTGGACCTTGGTAGACCTTACTGGACCTTGGAAGACTTAACTGGACCTTGGTAGACCTTAATAGACCTTAGTGGACCTTGGTAGCCCTTAGTGGACCTTGGTAGACCTTGGTAGACCTTAGTGGACCTTGATAGACTTTAATGGACCTTGGTAGACCTTGGTAGACCTTAGTGGACCTTGGTAGACCTTACTGGACCTTGGTAGACTTTAGTGGACCTTGGTAGACCTTGGTAGACCTTAGTGGACCTTGGTAGACTTTAGAGGAACTTGGTAGACTTAACTGGACCTTGGTAGACCTTAGTGGACCTTGGTAGACCTTACTGGACCTTGGTAGACTTTAGTGGACCTTGGAAGACCTTGGTAGACCTTGGTAGATTTTAGTGGACCTTGGAAGACCTTAGTGGACCTTGGTAGACCTTAGTGGACCTTGGTGGACTTTAGTGGACCTTGGTAGACCTTGGTAGACCTTAGTGGACCTTGTTAGACCTTAGTGGACCTTGGTAGACCTTGGTAGACCTTAGTGGACCTTGGTAGACCTTAGTGGACCTTGGTAGACCTTAGTGGACCTTGGTAGACTTTAGTGGATTTTGGTAGACCTTAGTGGACCTTGGTAGACTTAACTGGACCTTGCTAGACCTTAGCAGACCTTATTGGACCTTGGTAGACTTAACTGGACCTTGGTAGACTTTAGTAGACCTTGGTAGACCTTAGTGGACCTTGGTAGACTTAACTGGACCTTGGAAGACCTTAGTAGACCTTAGTGGACCTTGGTAGACCTTAGTGGACCTTGGTAGACTTTAGTGGACCTTGGTAGACCTTGGTAGACCTTAGTGGACCTTGGAATACCTTAGTGGAACTTGGTAGACCTTAATGGACCTTGATAGACTTAACTGGACCTTGGTAGACCTTAGTAGACCTTAGTGGACCTTGGTAGACCTTGGTAGACCTTAGTGGACTTTGGTAGACTTTAGTGGACCTTGGTAGACCTTGGTAGACCTTAGTGGACCTTGGTAGACCTTAGTGGACCTTGGTAGACTTTAGTGGACCTTGGTAGACCTCAGTGGACCTTGGTAGACTAAACTGGACCTTGGTAGACCTTAGTAGACCTTAGTGGACCTTGGTAGACCTTGGTAGACCTTAGTGGACTTTGGTAGACTTTAGTGGACCTTGGTAGACCTTGGTAGACCTTAGTGGACCTTGGTAGACCTTAGTGGACCTTGGTAGACTTTAGTGGACCTTGGTAGACTTTAGTGGACCTTGGTAGACCTTAGTGGACCTTGGAAGACTTACCTGGTTTTGGTTGACCTTACTGGACCTTGTTAGACCTTAGTGTACCTTGGTAGACTTTAGTGGACCTTGGTAGACCTTAGTGGACCTTGGTAGACCTTAGTGGACCTTGGTAGACCTTGGTAGACCTTAGTGGACCTTGGTAGACTTCTGTGGACCTTGGTAGACCTTGGTAGACCTTGGTAGATCCTAGTGGACCTTGGCAGACTTTAGTGGACCTTGGTAGACCTTAGTGGACCTTGGTAGACCTAAGTGGACCTTAGTGGACCTTGGTAGACCTTAGTGGACCTTGGTAGACCTTAGTGGACATTGGTAGACCTTGGTAGATCTTAGTGGGCCTTGGTAGACCTTAATGGACCTTGGTAGACCTTAGTGGACCTTGGAAGACCTTAGTGGAACTTGGTAGACTTAACTGGACCTTGGTAGACCTTAGTAGACCTAAGTGGACCCTGGTAGAACTAAGTGGACCTTGGTAGACCTTGGTAGACCTTGGTAGACCTTGGTAGACCTTGGTAGACCTTAGTGGACCTTGGTAGACTTTAGTGGACCTTTGTAGACCTTGGTAGACCTTGGAAGACCTTAGTGGACCTTGGTAGACTTTAGTGGACCTTGGTAGACCTTTGTGGACCTTGGTAGACCTTAGTGGACCATGGTAGACATTAGTGGACCTTGGTAGACCTTACTGGACCTTGATATACTTAACTGGACCTTGGTATACCTTATTAGACCTTAGTGGACCATGGTAGACCTTAGTGGCTTTTGGTAGAGCTTAGTGGACCTTGGTAGACCTTAGTGGACCTTGGTAGACTTTAGTGGACCTTGGTAGACTTAACTGGACCTTGGTGGACCTTAGTGGACCTTGGTAGACCTTAATGGACCTTGGTAGACTTTAGTGGACCTTGGTAGACCTTAATGGACGTTGGTAGACTTAACTGGACCTTGGTAGACCTTAGTGGACCTGAGTGGACCTTGGTAGACCTGATTGGACCTTGGTAGACCTTAGTGGACCTTGGTAGACCTTAGTGGACCTTGGTAGACTTTAGTGGATTTTGGTAGACCTTAGTGGACCTTGGTAGACTTAACTGGACCTTGCTAGACCTTAGCAGACCTTAGTGGACCTTGGTAGACTTAACTGGACCTTGGTAGACTTTAGTAGACCTTGGTAGACCTTAGTGGACCTTGGTAGACTTAACTGGACCTTGGAAGACCTTAGTAGACCTTAGTGGACCTTGGTAGACCTTAGTGGACCTTGGTAGACTTTAGTGGACCTTGGTAGACCTTGGTAGACCTTGGTGGACCTTGGAAGACCTTAGTGGATCTTGGTAGACCTTAATGGACCTTGATAGACTTAACTGGACCTTGGTAGACCTTAGTAGACCTTAGTGGACCTTGGTAGACTTTAGTGGACCTTGGTAGACCTCAGTGGACCTTGGTAGACTAAACTGGACCTTGGTAGACCTTGGTAGACCTTAGTGGACTTTGGTAGACTTTAGTGGACCTTGGTAGACCTTGGTAGACCTTAGTGGACCTTGGTAGACCTTAGTGGACCTTGGTAGACTTTAGTGGACCTTGGTAGACCTTGGTAGACCTTAGTGGACCTTGGAAGACTTACCTGGTTTTGGTTGACCTTACTGGACCTTGTTAGACCTTAGTGTACCTTGTTAGACTTTAGTGGACCTTGGTAGACCTTAGTGGACCTTGGTAGACCTTAGTGGACCTTGGTAGACCTTGGTAGACCTTAGTGGACCTTGGTAGACTTTTGTGGACCTTGGTAGACCTTGGTAGATCCTAGTGGACCTTGGCAGACTTTAGTGGACCTTGGTAGACCTTAGTGGACCTTGGTAGACCTAAGTGGACCTTAGTGGACCTTGGTAGACCTTAGTGTACCTTGGTAGACCTTAGTGGACATTGGTAGACCTTGGTAGATCTTAGTGGGCCTTGGTAGACCTTAATGGACCTTGGTAGACCTTAGTGGACCTTGGAAGACCTTAGTGGAACTTGGTAGACTTAACTGGACCTTGGTAGACCTTAGTAGACCTAAGTGGACCCTGGTAGAACTAAGTGGACCTTGGTAGACCTTGGTAGACCTTGGTAGACCTTGGTAGACCTTAGTGGACCTTGGTAGACTTTAGTGGACCTTTGTAGACCTTGGTAGACCTTGGAAGACCTTAGTGGACCTTGGTAGACTTTAGTGGACCTTGGTAGACCTTTGTGGACCTTGGTAGACCTTAGTGGACCATGGTAGACATTAGTGGACCTTGGTAGACCTTACTGGACCTTGATATACTTAACTGGACCTTGGTATACCTTATTAGACCTTAGTGGACCATGGTAGACCTTAGTGGCTTTTGGTAGAGCTTAGTGGACCTTGGTAGACCTTAGTGGACCTTGGTAGACTTTAGTGGACCTTGGTAGACTTAACTGGACCTTGGTGGACCTTAGTGGACCTTGGTAGACCTTAATGGACCTTGGTAGACTTTAGTGGACCTTGGTAGACCTTAATGGACGTTGGTAGACTTAACTGGACCTTGGTAGACCTTAGTGGACCTGAGTGGACCTTGGTAGACCTGATTGGACCTTGGTAGACCTTAGTGGACCTTGGTAGACCTTAGTGGACCTTGGTAGACTTTAGTGGATTTTGGTAGACCTTAGTGGACCTTGGTAGACTTAACTGGACCTTGCTAGACCTTAGCAGACCTTAGTGGACCTTGGTAGACTTAACTGGACCTTGGTAGACTTTAGTAGACCTTGGTAGACCTTAGTGGACCTTGGTAGACTTAACTGGACCTTGGAAGACCTTAGTAGACCTTAGTGGACCTTGGTAGACCTTAGTGGACCTTGGTAGACTTTAGTGGACCTTGGTAGACCTTGGTAGACCTTGGTGGACCTTGGAAGACCTTAGTGGATCTTGGTAGACCTTAATGGACCTTGATAGACTTAACTGGACCTTGGTAGACCTTAGTAGACCTTAGTGGACCTTGGTAGACTTTAGTGGACCTTGGTAGACCTCAGTGGACCTTGGTAGACTAAACTGGACCTTGGTAGACCTTGGTAGACCTTAGTGGACTTTGGTAGACTTTAGTGGACCTTGGTAGACCTTGGTAGACCTTAGTGGACCTTGGTAGACCTTAGTGGACCTTGGTAGACTTTAGTGGACCTTGGTAGACCTTGGTAGACCTTAGTGGACCTTGGAAGACTTACCTGGTTTTGGTTGACCTTACTGGACCTTGTTAGACCTTAGTGTACCTTGTTAGACTTTAGTGGACCTTGGTAGACCTTAGTGGACCTTGGTAGACCTTAGTGGACCTTGGTAGACCTTGGTAGACCTTAGTGGACCTTGGTAGACTTTTGTGGACCTTGGTAGACCTTGGTAGATCCTAGTGGACCTTGGCAGACTTTAGTGGACCTTGGTAGACCTTAGTGGACCTTGGTAGACCTAAGTGGACCTTAGTGGACCTTGGTAGACCTTAGTGTACCTTGGTAGACCTTAGTGGACATTGGTAGACCTTGGTAGATCTTAGTGGGCCTTGGTAGACCTTAATGGACCTTGGTAGACCTTAGTGGACCTTGGAAGACCTTAGTGGAACTTGGTAGACTTAACTGGACCTTGGTAGACCTTAGTAGACCTAAGTGGACCCTGGTAGAACTAAGTGGACCTTGGTAGACCTTGGTAGACCTTGGTAGACCTTGGTAGACCTTAGTGGACCTTGGTAGACTTTAGTGGACCTTTGTAGACCTTGGTAGACCTTGGAAGACCTTAGTGGACCTTGGTAGACTTTAGTGGACCTTGGTAGACCTTTGTGGACCTTGGTAGACCTTAGTGGACCATGGTAGACATTAGTGGACCTTGGTAGACCTTACTGGACCTTGATAGACTTAACTGGACCTTGGTATACCTTATTAGACCTTAGTGGACCATGGTAGACCTTAGTGGCTTTTGGTAGAGCTTAGTGGACCTTGGTAGACCTTAGTGGACCTTGGTAGACTTTAGTGGACCTTGGTAGACTTAACTGGACCTTGGTGGACCTTAGTGGACCTTGGTAGACCTTAATGGACCTTGGTAGACTTTAGTGGACCTTGGTAGACCTTAATGGACGTTGGTAGACTTAACTGGACCTTGGTAGACCTTAGTGGACCTGAGTGGACCTTGGTAGACCTGATTGGACCTTGGTAGACCTTAGTGGACCTTGGTAGACCTTAGTGGACCTTGGTAGACTTTAGTGGATTTTGGTAGACCTTAGTGGACCTTGGTAGACTTAACTGGACCTTGCTAGACCTTAGCAGACCTTAGTGGACCTTGGTAGACTTAACTGGACCTTGGTAGACTTTAGTAGACCTTGGTAGACCTTAGTGGACCTTGGTAGACTTAACTGGACCTTGGAAGACCTTAGTAGACCTTAGTGGACCTTGGTAGACCTTAGTGGACCTTGGTAGACTTTAGTGGACCTTGGTAGACCTTGGTAGACCTTGGTGGACCTTGGAAGACCTTAGTGGATCTTGGTAGACCTTAATGGACCTTGATAGACTTAACTGGACCTTGGTAGACCTTAGTAGACCTTAGTGGACCTTGGTAGACTTTAGTGGACCTTGGTAGACCTCAGTGGACCTTGGTAGACTAAACTGGACCTTGGTAGACCTTGGTAGACCTTAGTGGACTTTGGTAGACTTTAGTGGACCTTGGTAGACCTTGGTAGACCTTAGTGGACCTTGGTAGACCTTAGTGGACCTTGGTAGACTTTAGTGGACCTTGGTAGACCTTGGTAGACCTTAGTGGACCTTGGTAGACTTTAGTGGACCTTGGTAGACCTTGGTAGACCTTAGTGGACCTTGGAAGACTTACCTGGTTTTGGTTGACCTTACTGGACCTTGTTAGACCTTAGTGTACCTTGTTAGACTTTAGTGGACCTTGGTAGACCTTAGTGGACCTTGGTAGACCTTAGTGGACCTTGGTAGACCTTGGTAGACCTTAGTGGACCTTGGTAGACTTTTGTGGACCTTGGTAGACCTTGGTAGATCCTAGTGGACCTTGGCAGACTTTAGTGGACCTTGGTAGATCTTAGTGGACCTTGGTAGACCTAAGTGGACCTTGGTAGACCTAAGTGGACCTTAGTGGACCTTGGTAGACCTTAGTGGACCTTGGAAGACCTTAGTGGACATTGGTAGACCTTGGTAGACCTTGGTAGATCTTAGTGGACCTTGGTAGACCTTAATGGACCTTGGTAGACCTTAATGGACCTTGGAAGACCTTAGTGGAACTTGGTAGACTTAACTGGACCTTGGTAGACCTAAGTAGACCTAAGTGGACCCTGGTAGAACTAAGTGGACCTTGGTGGACCTTGGTAGACCTTGGTAGACCTTGGTAGACCTTAGTGGACCTTGGTAGACTTTAGTGGACCTTGGTAGACCTTGGTAGACCTTGGAAGACCTTAGTGGACCTTGGTAGACTTTAGTGGACCTTGGTAGACCTTTGTGGACCTTGGTAGACCTTAGTGGACCATTGTAGACTTTAGTGGACCTTGGTAGACCTTACTGGACCTTGGTAGACCTTATTAGACCTTAGTGGACCATGGTAGACCTTAGTAACTTTTGGTAGAGCTTAGTGGACCTTGGTAGACCTTAGTGGACCTTGGTAGACTTTAGTGGACCTTGGTAGACTTAAATGGACCTTGGTGGACCTTAGTGGACCTTGGTAGACCTTAATGGACCTTGGTAGACTTTAGTGGACCTTGGTAGACCTTAGTGGACCTTGGTAGACTTAACTGGACCTTGGTAGACCTTAGTGGACCTGAGTGGACCTTGGTAGACCTGAGTAGACCTTGGTAGACTGTAGTGGACCTTGGTAGATCTTAGTGGACCTTGGTAGACCTTAGTTTCCTTGGTAGACCTTAGTGGACCATGGTAGACCTTAGTGGACCTTGGTAGACTGTAGTGGACCTTGCTAGACCTTAGTGGATCTTGGTAGACCTTATTGTCCTTGGTAGACCTTAGTGGACCTTGGTAGACTTAAATGGACCTTGGTAGACCTTAATGGACCTTGGTAGACCTTGGTAGACCTTTGTGGACCTTGGTAGACCTTGGTAGACCTTACTGGACCTTGGTAGACTTTAGTGGACCTTGGTAGACCTTGGTAGACCTTAGTGGAACTTCGTAGACCTTAGTCGACCTTGGTAGACCTAACTGGACCTTTGTAGACCTTAGTGGACCTTGGTAGACCTTAGTGGACCTTGGTAGACTTTTGTGGACCTTGGTAGACCTTGGTAGATCCTAGTGGACCTTGGCAGACTTTAGTGGACCTTGGTAGACCTTAGTGGATCTTGGTAGACCTAAGTGGACCTTAGTGGACCTTGGTAGACCTTAGTGGACCTTGGTAGACCTTAGTGGACATTGGTAGACCTTGGTAGATCTTAGTGGGCCTTGGTAGACCTTAATGGACCTTAGTGGACCTTGGAAGACCTTAGTGGAACTTGGTAGACTTAACTGGACCTTGGTAGACCTTAGTAGACCTAAGTGGACCCTGGTAGAACTAAGTGGACCTTGGTAGACCTTGGTAGACCTTGGTAGACCTTGGTAGACCTTAGTGGACCTTGCTAGACCTTAGTGGATCTTGGTAGACCTTAGTGTCCTTGGTAGACCTTAGTGGACCTTGGTAGACTTAAATGGACCTTGGTAGACCTTAGTGGACCTTGGTAGACCTTGGTAGACCTTTGTGGACCTTGGTAGACCTCGGTAGACCTTACTGGACCTTGGTAGACTTTAGTGGACCTTGGTAGACCTTGGTAGACCTTAGTGGAACTTGGTAGACCTTAGTCGACCTTGGTAGACCTAACTGGACCTTTGTAGACCTTAGTGGACCTTGGTAGACCTTAGTGGACCTTGGTAGACTTTTGTGGACCTTGGTAGACCTTGGTAGATCCTAGTGGACCTTGGCAGACTTTAGTGGACCTTGGTAGACCTTAGTGGATCTTGGTAGACCTAAGTGGACCTTAGTGGACCTTGGTAGACCTTAGTGGACCTTGGTAGACCTTAGTGGACATTGGTAGACCTTGGTAGATCTTAGTTGGCCTTGGTAGACCTTAATGGACCTTAGTGGACCTTGGAAGACCTTAGTGGAACTTGGTAGACTTAACTGGACCTTGGTAGACCTTAGTAGACCTAAGTGGACCCTGGTAGAACTAAGTGGACCTTGGTAGACCTTGGTAGACCTTGGTAGACCTTGGTAGACCTTAGTGGACCTTGGTAGACTTTAGTGGACCTTTGTAGACCTTGGTAGACCTTGGAAGACCTTAGTGGACCTTGGTAGACTTTAGTGGACCTTGGTAGACCTTTGTGGACCTTGGTAGACCTTAGTGGACCATGGTAGACTTTAGTGGACCTTGGTAGACCTTACTGGACCTTGATAGACTTAACTGGACCTTGGTAGACCTTATTAGACCTTAGTGTACCATGGTAGACCTTAGTGGCTTTTGGTAGAGCTTAGTGGACCTTGGTAGACCTTAGTGGACCTTGGTAGACTTTAGTGGACCTTGGTAGACTTAACTGGACCTTGGTGGACCTTAGTGGACCTTGGTAGACCTTAATGGACCTTAGTAGACTTTAGTGGACCTTGGTAGACCTTAATGGACGTTGGTAGACTTAACTGGACCTTGGTAGACCTTAGTGGACCTGAGTGGACCTTGGTAGACCTGATTGGACCTTGGTAGACCTTAGTGGACCTTGGTAGACCTTAGTGGACCTTGGTAGACTTTAGTGGATTTTGGTAGACCTTAGTGGACCTTGGTAGACTTAACTGGACCTTGCTAGACCTTAGCAGACCTTAGTGGACCTTGGTAGACTTAACTGGACCTTGGTAGACCTTGGTAGACCTTGGTAGACCTTGGTAGACCTTGGTAGACCTTGGTAGACCTTAGTGGAAATTGGTAGACCTTAGTGGACCTTGGTAGATCTTGGTAGACCTTAGTGGACCTTGGTAGGCTTTAGTGGACCTTGGTAGGCTTTAGTGGACCTTGGTAGACTTTAGTGGACGTTGGTAGATCTTAGTGGACCTTGGTAGACTTTCGTGGACTATGGTAGACCTTAGTGGACCTTGATACACTTAACTGGACCTTGGTAGACCTTAGTAGACCCTAGTGGACTTTGGTAGACCTTATTGGACCTTAGTAGACTTAACTGGACCTTGAAAGACCTTAGTAGACCTTAGTGGACCTTGGTAGACTTTACTGGACCTTGGTAGACCTTAGTGGACCTTGGTAGACTTAACTGGACCTTGGAAGACCTTAGTAGACCTTAGTGGACCTTGGAAGACCTTAGTGGACCTTGGTAGACTTTAGTGGACCTTGGTAGACCTTAGTGGACCTTGGTAGACCTTAGTGGACCTTGGTTGACTGTAGTGGACCTTGGTAGATCTTAGTGGACCTTGGTAGACCTTATTGGACCTTGGTAGACCTTAGTGGACCTTGGAAGACTTTAGTGGACCTTGTTAGACCTTAGTGGACCTTGGTAGACTTAACTGGACCTTGGTAGACCTTACTAGACCTTAGTGGACCTTGGTACACCTTAGTGGAACTTCGTAGACTTAACTGGACCTTGGTAGACCTTATTGGACCTTGGTAGACCTTAGTGGACCTTGGTAGACTTTAGTGGACCTTGGTAGACCTTGGTAGACCTTAGTGGACCTTGGTAGACTTTAGTGGACCTTGGTAGACCTTGGTAGACCTTAGTGGACCTTGGTAGACCTTATTGGACCTTGGTGGACTTTAGTGGACCTTGGTAGACCTTGGTAGACCTTGGTAGACCTTGGTAGACCTTGGTAAACCTTAGTGGACCTTGGTAGACCTTAGTGGACCTTGGTAGATCTTGGTAGACCTTAGTGGACATTGGTAGGCTTTAGTGGACCTTTGGTAGACCTTAGTGGACCTTCGTAGACTTAACTGGACCTTGGTAGACCTTAGTGGACCTTGGTAGACTTTAGTGGACGTTGGTAGATCTTAGTGGACCTTGGTAGACTTTCGTGGACTATGGTAGACCTTAGTGGACCTTGATGCACTTAACTGGACCTTGGTAGACCTTAGTAGACCCTAGTGGACCTTGGTAGACTTTAGTGGACTTTGGTAGACCTTATTGGACCTTAGTAGACTTAACTGGACCTTGGAAGACCTTAGTAGACCTTAGTGGACCTTGGTAGACTTTACTGGACCTTGGTAGACCTTAGTGGACCTTGGTAGACTTAACTGGACCTTGGAAGACCTTAGTAGACCTTAGTGGACCTTGGAAGACCTAAGTGGACCTTGGTAGACTTTAGTGGACCTTGGTAGACCTTAGTGGACCTTGGTAGACCTTAGTGGACCTTGGTAGACTTTAGTGGACCTTGGTAGACCTTGGTAGACCTTAGTGGACCTTGGTAGACTTAACTGGACATTGGTAGACCTTAGTGAACCTTGGTAGACTTTAGTGGACCTTGGAAGACCTTAGTGGACCTTAGTGGACCATGCTAGACCTTAGTGGACCTTGGTAGACTTTAGTGGACCTTGTTAGACCTTAGTGGACCTTGGTAGACTTAACTGGACCTTGGTAGACCTTACTAGACCTTAGTGGACCTTGGTACACCTTAGTGGAACTTCGTAGACTTAACTGGACCTTGGTAGACCTTATTGGACCTTGGTAGACCTTAGTGGACCTTGGTAGACTTTTAGTGGACCTTGGTAGACCTTGGTAGACCTTAGTGGACCTTGGTAGACCTTAGTGGACCTTGGTAGACCTTAGTGGACCTTGGTGGACTTTAGTGGACCTTGGTAGACCTTGGTAGACCTTGGTAGACCTTAGTGGACCTTGGTAGACCTTAGTGGACCTTGGTAGACCTTGGTACACCTTAGTGGACCTTGGTAGGCTTTAGTGGACCTTGGTAGACCTTAGTGGACCTTCGTAGACTTAACTGGACCTTGGTAGACCTTAGTGGACCTTGGTAGACTTTAGTGGACGTTGGTAGATCTTAGTGGACCTTGGTAGACTTTAGTGGACTATGGTAGACCTTAGTGGACCTTGATAGACTTAACTGGACCTTGGTAGACCTTAGTAGACCCTAGTGGACCTTGGTAGACTTTAGTGGACTTTGGTAGACCTTATTGGACCTTAGTAGACTTAACTGGACCTTGGAAGACCTTAGTAGACCTTAGTGGACCTTGGTAGACTTTACTGGACCTTGGTAGACCTTAGTGGACCTTGGTAGACTTAACTGGACCTTGGAAGACCTTAGTAGACCTTAGTGGACTTTGGTAGACCTTAGTGGACCTTGGTAGACTTTAGTGGACCTTGGTAGACCTTAGTGGACCTTGGTAGACCTTAGTGGACCTTGGTAGACTTTAGTGGAACTTGGTAGACCTTGGTAGACCTTAGTGGACCTTGGTAGACTTAACTGGACCTTGGTAGACCTTAGTGAACCTTGGTAGACTTAAGTGGACCTTGGAAGACCTTAGTGGACCTTAGTGGACCATGCTAGACCTTAGTGGACCTTGGTAGACTTTAGTGGACCTTGGTAGACCTTACTGGACCTTGGAAGACTTAACTGGACCTTGGTAGACCTTAATAGACCTTAGTGGACCTTGGTAGCCCTTAGTGGACCTTGGTAGACCTTGGTAGACCTTAGTGGACCTTGATAGACTTTAGTGGACCTTGGTAGACCTTGGTAGACCTTAGTGGACCTTGGTAGACCTTACTGGACCTTGGTAGACTTTAGTGGACCTTGGTAGACCTTGGTAGACCTTAGTGGACCTTGGTAGACTTTAGAGGAACTTGGTAGACTTAACTGGACCTTGGTAGACCTTAGTGGACCTTGGTAGACCTTACTGGACCTTGGTAGACTTTAGTGGACCTTGGTAGACCTTGGTAGACCTTGGTAGATTTTAGTGGACCTTGGAAGACCTTAGTGGACCTTGGTAGACCTTAGTGGACCTTGGTGGACTTTAGTGGACCTTGGTAGACCTTGGTAGACCTTAGTGGACCTTGTTAGACCTTAGTGGACCTTGGTAGACCTTGGTAGACCTTAGTGGACCTTGGTAGACCTTAGTGGACCTTGGTAGACCTTAGTGGACCTTGGTAGACTTTAGTGGATTTTGGTAGACCTTAGTGGACCTTGGTAGACTTAACTGGACCTTGCAAGACCTTCGCAGACCTTAGTGGACCTTGGTAGACTTAACTGGACCTTGGTAGACTTTAGTAGACCTTGGTAGACCTTAGTGGACCTTGGTAGACTAAACTGGACCTTGGAAGACCTTAGTAGACCTTAGTGGACCTTGGTAGACCTTAGTGGACCTTGGTAGACTTTAGTGGACCTTGGTAGACCTTGGTAGACCTTAGTGGACCTTGGAAGACCTTAGTGGACCTTGGTAGACCTTAATGGACCTTGATAGACTTAACTGGACCTTGGTAGACCTTAGTAGACCTTAGTGGACCTTGGTAGACTTTAGTGGACCTTAATAGACCTCAGTGGACCTTGGTAGACTAAACTGGACCTTGGTAGACCTTAGTAGACCTTAGTGGACCTTGGTAGACCTTGGTAGACCTTAGTGGACTTTGGTAGACTTTAGTGGACCTTGGTAGACCTTAGTAGACCTTAGTGGACCTTGGTAGACCTTAGTGGACCTTGGCAGACTTTAGTGGACCTTGGTAGACTTTAGTGGACCTTGGTAGACCTTAGTGGACCTTGGAAGACTTACCTGGTTTTGGTTGACCTTACTGGACCTTGTTAGACCTTAGTGTACCTTGGTAGACTTTAGTGGACCTTGGTAGACCTTAGTGGACCTTAGTGGACCTTGGTAGACTTTAGTGGACCTTGGTAGACCTTAGTGGACCTTGGTAGACCTTGGTAGACCTTGGTAGACCTTAGTGGACCTTGGTAGACTTCTGTGGACCTTGGTAGACCTTGGTAGACCTTGGTAGATCCTAGTGGACCTTGGCAGACTTTAGTGGACCTTGGTAGACCTTAGTGGACCTTGGTAGACCTAAGTGGACCTTAGTGGACCTTAGTAGACCTTAGTGGACCTTGGTAGACCTTAGTGGACATTGGTAGACCTTGGTAGATCTTAGTGGGCCTTGGTAGACCTTAATGGACCTTGGTAGACCTTAGTGGACCTTGGAAGACCTTAGTGGAACTTGGTAGACTTAACTGGACCTTGGTAGACCTTAGTAGACCTAAGTGGACCCTGGTAGAACTAAGTGGACCTTGGTAGACCTTGGTAGACCTTGGTAGACCTTGGTAGACCTTAGTGGACCTTGGTAGACTTTAGTGGACCTTTGTAGACCTTGGTAGACCTTGGAAGACCTTAGTGGACCTTGGTAGACTTTAGTGGACCTTGGTAGACCTTTGTGGACCTTGGTAGACCTTAGTGGACCATGGTAGACATTAGTGGACCTTGGTAGACCTTACTGGACCTTGATAGACTTAACTGGACCTTGGTATACCTTATTAGACCTTAGTGGACCATGGTAGACCTTAGTGGCTTTTGGTAGAGCTTAGTGGACCTTGGTAGACCTTAGTGGACCTTGGTAGACTTTAGTGGACCTTGGTAGACTTAACTGGACCTTGGTGGACCTTAGTGGACCTTGGTAGACCTTAATGGACCTTGGTAGACTTTAGTGGACCTTGGTAGACCTTAATGGACGTTGGTAGACTTAACTGGACCTTGGTAGACCTTAGTGGACCTGAGTGGACCTTGGTAGACCTGATTGGACCTTGGTAGACCTTAGTGGACCTTGGTAGACCTTAGTGGACCTTGGTAGACTTTAGTGGATTTTGGTAGACCTTAGTGGACCTTGGTAGACTTAACTGGACCTTGCTAGACCTTAGCAGACCTTAGTGGACCTTGGTAGACTTAACTGGACCTTGGTAGACTTTAGTAGACCTTGGTAGACCTTAGTGGACCTTGGTAGACTTAACTGGACCTTGGAAGACCTTAGTAGACCTTAGTGGACCTTGGTAGACCTTAGTGGACCTTGGTAGACTTTAGTGGACCTTGGTAGACCTTGGTAGACCTTGGTGGACCTTGGAAGACCTTAGTGGATCTTGGTAGACCTTAATGGACCTTGATAGACTTAACTGGACCTTGGTAGACCTTAGTAGACCTTAGTGGACCTTGGTAGACTTTAGTGGACCTTGGTAGACCTCAGTGGACCTTGGTAGACTAAACTGGACCTTGGTAGACCTTGGTAGACCTTAGTGGACTTTGGTAGACTTTAGTGGACCTTGGTAGACCTTGGTAGACCTTAGTGGACCTTGGTAGACCTTAGTGGACCTTGGTAGACTTTAGTGGACCTTGGTAGACCTTGGTAGACCTTAGTGGACCTTGGAAGACTTACCTGGTTTTGGTTGACCTTACTGGACCTTGTTAGACCTTAGTGTACCTTGTTAGACTTTAGTGGACCTTGGTAGACCTTAGTGGACCTTGGTAGACCTTAGTGGACCTTGGTAGACCTTGGTAGACCTTAGTGGACCTTGGTAGACTTTTGTGGACCTTGGTAGACCTTGGTAGATCCTAGTGGACCTTGGCAGACTTTAGTGGACCTTGGTAGACCTTAGTGGACCTTGGTAGACCTAAGTGGACCTTAGTGGACCTTGGAAGACCTTAGTGGACCTTGGTAGACCTTAGTGGACATTGGTAGACCTTGGTAGACCTTGGTAGATCTTAGTGGACCTTGGTAGACCTTAATGGACCTTGGTAGACCTTAGTGGACCTTGGAAGACCTTAGTGGAACTTGGTAGACTTAACTGGACCTTGGTAGACCTTAGTAGACCTAAGTGGACCCTGGTAGAACTAAGTGGACCTTGGTGGACCTTGGTAGACCTTGGTAGACCTTGGTAGACCTTAGTGGACCTTGGTAGACTTTAGTGGACCTTGGTAGACCTTGGTAGACCTTGGAAGACCTTAGTGGACCTTGGTAGACTTTAGTGGACCTTGGTAGACCTTTGTGGACCTTGGTAGACCTTAGTGGACCATGGTAGACTTTAGTGGACCTTGGTAGACCTTACTGGACCTTGATAGAGTTAACTGGACCTTGGTAGACCTTATTAGACCTTAGTGGACCATGGTAGACCTTAGTAACTTTTGGTAGAGCTTAGTGGACCTTGGTAGACCTTAGTGGACCTTGGTAGACTTTAGTGGACCTTGGTAGACTTAAATGGACCTTGGTGGACCTTAGTGGACCTTGGTAGACCTTAATGGACCTTGGTAGACTTTAGTGGACCTTGGTAGACCTTAGTGGACCTTGGTAGACTTAACTGGACCTTGGTAGACCTTAGTGGACCTGAGTGGACCTTGGTAGACCTGAGTAGACCTTGGTAGACTGTAGTAGACCTTGGTAGACTGTAGTGGACCTTGGTAGATCTTAGTGGACCTTGGTAGACCTTAGTTTCCTTGGTAGACCTTAGTGGACCATGGTAGACCTTAGTGGACCTTGGTAGACTGTAGTGGACCTTGCTAGACCTTAGTGGATCTTGGTAGACCTTAGTGTCCTTGGTAGACCTTAGTGGACCTTGGTAGACCTTAGTGGACCTTGGTAGACCTTGGTAGACCTTTGTGGACCTTGGTAGACCTTGGTAGACCTTACTGGACCTTGGTAGACTTTAGTGGACCTTGGTAGACCTTGGTAGACCTTAGTGGAACTTGGTAGACCTTAGTCGACCTTGGTAGACCTAACTGGACCTTTGTAGACCTTAGTGGACCTTGGTAGACCTTAGTGGACCTTGGTAGACTTTTGTGGACCTTGGTAGACCTTGGTAGATCCTAGTGGACCTTGGCAGACTTTAGTGGACCTTGGTAGACCTTAGTGGACCTTGGTAGACCTAAGTGGACCTTAGTGGACCTTGGTAGACCTTAGTGGACCTTGGTAGACCTTAGTGGACATTGGTAGACCTTGGTAGATCTTAGTGGGCCTTGGTAGACCTTAATGGACCTTGGTAGACCTTAGTGGACCTTGGAAGACCTTAGTGGAACTTGGTAGACTTAACTGGACCTTGGTAGACCTTAGTAGACCTAAGTGGACCCTGGTAGAACTAAGTGGACCTTGGTAGACCTTGGTAGACCTTGGTAGACCTTGGTAGACCTTAGTGGACCTTGGTAGACTTTAGTGGACCTTTGTAGACCTTGGTAGACCTTGGAAGACCTTAGTGGACCTTGGTAGACTTTAGTGGACCTTGGTAGACCTTTGTGGACCTTGGTAGACCTTAGTGGACCATGGTAGACTTTAGTGGACCTTGGTAGACCTTACTGGACCTTGATAGAATTAACTGGACCTTGGTAGACCTTATTAGACCTTAGTGGACCATGGTAGACCTTAGTGGCTTTTGGTAGAGCTTAGTGGACCTTGGTAGACCTTAGTGGACCTTGGTAGACTTTAGTGGACCTTGGTAGACTTAACTGGACCTTGGTGGACCTTAGTGGACCTTGGTAGACCTTAATGGACCTTGGTAGACTTTAGTGGACCTTGGTAGACCTTAATGGACGTTGGTAGACTTAACTGGACCTTGGTAGACCTTAGTGGACCTGAGTGGACCTTGGTAGACCTGATTGGACCTTGGTAGACCTTAGTGGACCTTGGTAGACCTTAGTGGACCTTGGTAGACTTTAGTGGATTTTGGTAGACCTTAGTGGACCTTGGTAGACTTAACTGGACCTTGCTAGACCTTAGCAGACCTTAGTGGACCTTGGTAGACTTAACTGGACCTTGGTAGACTTTAGTAGACCTTGGTAGACCTTGGTAGACCTTGGTAGACCTTGGTAGACCTTAGTGGAAATTGGTAGACCTTAGTGGACCTTGGTAGATCTTGGTAGACCTTAGTGGACCTTGGTAGGCTTTAGTGGACCTTGGTAGACCTTAGTGGACCTTCGTAGACTTAACTGGACCTTGGTAGACCTTAGTGGACCTTGGTAGACTTTAGTGGACGTTGGTAGATCTTAGTGGACCTTGGTAGACTTTCGTGGACTATGGTAGACCTTAGTGGACCTTGATACACTTAACTGGACCTTGGTAGACCTTAGTAGACCCTAGTGGACTTTGGTAGACCTTATTGGACCTTAGTAGACTTAACTGGACCTTGAAAGACCTTAGTAGACCTTAGTGGACCTTGGTAGACTTTACTGGACCTTGGTAGACCTTAGTGGACCTTGGTAGACTTAACTGGACCTTGGAAGACCTTAGTAGACCTTAGTGGACCTTGGAAGACCTTAGTGGACCTTGGTAGACTTTAGTGGACCTTGGTAGACCTTAGTAGACCTTGGTAGACCTTAGTGGACCTTGGTAGACTTTAGTGGACCTTGGTAGACCTTGGTAGACCTTAGTGGACCTTGGTAGACTTAACTGGACCTTGGTAGACCTTAGTGAACCTTGGTAGACTTTAGTGGACCTTGGAAGACCTTAGTGGACCTTAGTGGACCATGCTAGACCTTAGTGGACCTTGGTAGACTTTAGTGGACCTTGGTAGACCTTACTGGACCTTGGAAGACTTAACTGGACCTTGGTAGACCTTAATAGACCTTAGTGGACCTTGGTAGCCCTTAGTGGACCTTGGTAGACCTTGGTAGACCTTAGTGGACCTTGGTAGACTTTAGTGGACCTTGGTAGACCTTAGTAGACTTTAGTGGACCTTGGAAGACCTTAGTGGACCTTAGTGGACCATGCTAGACCTTAGTGGACCTTGGTAGACTTTAGTGGACCTTGGTAGACCTTACTGGACCTTGATAGACTTATCTGGACCTTGGTAGACCTTAGTGGACCTTGGCAGACTTTAGTGGACCTTGGAAGACCTTAGTGGACCTTAGTGGACCTTGGGAGACCTTGGGAGACCTTAGTGGACCTTGGTTGACTTTAGTGGACCTTGGTAGATCTTAGTGGACCTTGGTAGACCTTATTGGACCTTGGTAGACCTTAGTGGACCTTGGTAGACTTTAGTGGACCTTGTTAGACCTTAGTGGACCTTGGTAGACTTAACTGGACCTTGGTAGACCTTACTAGACCTTAGTGGACCTTGGTACACCTTAGTGGAACTTCGTAGACTTAACTGGACCTTGGTAGACCTTATTGGACCTTGGTAGACCTTAGTGGACCTTGGTAGACTTTAGTGGACCTTGGTAGACCTTGGTAGACCTTAGTGGACCTTGGTAGACCTTAGTGGACCTTGGTAGACCTTAGTGGACCTTGGTGGACTTTAGTGGACCTTGGTAGAACTTGGTAGATCCTAGTGGACCTTGGCAGACTTTAGTGGACCTTGGTAGACCTTAGTGGACCTTGGTAGACTTTAGTGGACCTTGGGAGAACTTAGTGGACCTTAGTGGACCTTGGTAGACCTTAGTGGACCTTGGTAGACCTTAGTGGACCTTGGTAGACCTTGGTACATCTTAGTGGAACTTGGTAGACCTTAATGGACCTTGGTAGACCTTAGTGGACCTTGGTAGACCTTAGTGGAACTTGGTAGACTTAACTGGACCTTGGTAGACCTTAGTAGACCTTAGTGGACCTTGGTAGAACTTACTGGACCTTGGTAGACCTTGGTAGACCTTGGTAGACCTTGGTAGACCTTAGTGGACCTTGGTAGACTTTAGTGGACTTCGGTAGACCTTGGTAGACCTTGGTAGACCATGGTAGACCTTAGTGGACCTTGGTAGACTTTAGTGGACCTTGGTAGACCTTTGTGGACCTTGGTAGACCTTAGTTGGCCTTGGAATACTTTAGTGGACCTTGGTAGACCTTACTGGACCTTGATAGACTTAACTGGACCTTGGTAGACCTTAGTGGACCTTGGTAGACTTAACTGGACCTTGGTAGACCTTATTAGACCTTAGTGGACCATGGTAGACCTTAGTGGCTTTTGGTAGACCTTAGTGGACCTTGGTAGACCTTAGTGGACCTTGGAAGACCTTAGTGGACCTTTGTAGACCTTAGTGGACCTTGGTAGACCTTAGTGGACCTTGGTAGACTTTAGTGGACCTTGGTAGACCTTAGTGGACCTTGGTAGAATTAACTGGACCTTGGTAGACCTTAGTGGACCTTGGTAGACCTTAGTGGACCTTGGTAGACCTTACTGGACCTTGGTAGACTTTAGTGGACCATGGCAGAACTTAGTGGACCTTGGTAGACTTTAGTGGACCTTGGTAGACCTTAGTGGACCTTGGTAGACTTAAGTGGACCTTGGTAGACCTTACTGGACCTTGGTAGACCTTGGTGGACCTTGGTAGACCTTAGTGGACCTTGGTAGACTTTAATGGACCTTGGTAGACTTAAGTAGACCTTGGTAGACCTTAGTGGACCTTGGTAGACCTTAGTGGACCTTGGTAGACCTTGGTAGACCTTAGTTGACTTTAGTAGACTTTAGTGGACCTTGGTAGACCTTAGCAGACCTTGGTAGACCTTAGTGGACCTTGGTAGGCTTAACTGGACCTTGGTAGACCTTAGTGGACCTTGGTAGACCTTAGTGGACCTTGGTAGACCTTAGTGGTTCTTGGTAGACCTTAGTGGACCTTGGTAGACCTTAGTGGACCTTGGTAGACCTTAGTGGACCTTGGCAGACCTTAGTAGACCTTAGTGTACCTTGGGAGACCTTTGTGGACCTTGGTAGACTTTAGTGGACCTTGGTAGACCTTAGTGGACCTTGGTTGACTTTAGAGGACCTTGGTAGACCTTGGTGGACCTTGGTAGACTTAACTGGACCTTGGTGGACCTTAGTGGACCTTGGTAGACCTTAATGGACCTTGGTAGACTTTAGTGGACCTTGGTAGACCTTAATGGACGTTGGTAGACTTAACTGGACCTTGGTAGACCTTAGTGGACCTGAGTGGACCTTGGTAGACCTGATTGGACCTTGGTAGACCTTAGTGGACCTTGGTAGACCTTAGTGGACCTTGGTAGACTTTAGTGGATTTTGGTAGACCTTAGTGGACCTTGGTAGACTTAACTGGACCTTGCTAGACCTTAGCAGACCTTAGTGGACCTTGGTAGACTTAACTGGACCTTGGTAGACTTTAGTAGACCTTGGTAGACCTTGGTAGACCTTGGTAGACCTTGGTAGACCTTGGTAGACCTTAGTGGAAATTGGTAGACCTTAGTGGACCTTGGTAGATCTTGGTAGACCTTAGTGGACCTTGGTAGGCTTTAGTGGACCTTGGTAGACCTTAGTGGACCTTCGTAGACTTAACTGGACCTTGGTAGACCTTAGTGGACCTTGGTAGACTTTAGTGGACGTTGGTAGATCTTAGTGGACCTTGGTAGACTTTCGTGGACGATGGTAGACCTTAGTGGACCTTGATACACTTAACTGGACCTTGGTAGACCTTAGTAGACCCTAGTGGACTTTGGTAGACCTTATTGGACCTTAGTAGACTTAACTGGACCTTGAAAGACCTTAGTAGACCTTAGTGGACCTTGGTAGACTTTACTGGACCTTGGTAGACCTTAGTGGACCTTGGTAGACTTAACTGGACCTTGGAAGACCTTAGTAGACCTTAGTGGACCTTGGAAGACCTTAGTGGACCTTGGTAGACTTTAGTGGACCTTGGTAGACCTTAGTAGACCTTGGTAGACCTTAGTGGACCTTGGTAGACTTTAGTGGACCTTGGTAGACCTTGGTAGACCTTAGTGGACCTTGGTAGACTTAACTGGACCTTGGTAGACCTTAGTGAACCTTGGTAGACTTTAGTGGACCTTGGAAGACCTTAGTGGACCTTAGTGGACCATGCTAGACCTTAGTGGACCTTGGTAGACTTTAGTGGACCTTGGTAGACCTTACTGGACCTTGGAAGACTTAACTGGACCTTGGTAGACCTTAATAGACCTTAGTGGACCTTGGTAGCCCTTAGTGGACCTTGGTAGACCTTGGTAGACCTTAGTGGACCTTGGTAGACTTTAGTGGACCTTGGTAGACCTTAGTAGACTTTAGTGGACCTTGGAAGACCTTAGTGGACCTTAGTGGACCATGCTAGACCTTAGTGGACCTTGGTAGACTTTAGTGGACCTTGGTAGACCTTACTGGACCTTGATAGACTTATCTGGACCTTGGTAGACCTTAGTGGACCTTGGCAGACTTTATTGGACCTTGGAAGACCTTAGTGGACCTTAGTGGACCTTGGGAGACCTTGGGAGACCTTAGTGGACCTTGGTTGACTTTAGTGGACCTTGGTAGATCTTAGTGGACCTTGGTAGACCTTACTGGACCTTGATAGACTTATCTGGACCTTGGTAGACCTTAGTGGACCTTGGCAGACTTTATTGGACCTTGGAAGACCTTAGTGGACCTTAGTGGACCTTGGGAGACCTTGGTAGACTTTAGTGGATCTTGGAAGACCTTAGTGGACCTTGGTAGACCTTAGTGGACCTTGGTAGACCTTGGTAGACCTTAGTTGACCTTGGTAGACTTTTGTGGACCTTGGTAGAACTTGGTAGATCCTAGTGGACCTTGGCAGACTTTAGTGGACCTTGGTAGACCTTAGTGGACCTTGGTAGACTTTAGTGGACCTTGGGAGAACTTAGTGGACCTTAGTGGACCTTGGTAGACCTTAGTGGACCTTGGTAGACCTTAGTGGACCTTGGTAGACCTTGGTACATCTTAGTGGAACTTGGTAGACCTTAATGGACCTTGGTAGACCTTAGTGGACCTTGGTAGACCTTAGTGGAACTTGGTAGACTTAACTGGACCTTGGTAGACCTTAGTAGACCTTAGTGGACCTTGGTAGAACTTACTGGACCTTGGTAGACCTTGGTAGACCTTGGTAGACCTTGGTAGACCTTAGTGGACCTTGGTAGACTTTAGTGGACTTCGGTAGACCTTGGTAGACCTTGGTAGACCATGGTAGACCTTAGTGGACCTTGGTAGACTTTAGTGGACCTTGGTAGACCTTTGTGGACCTTGGTAGACCTTAGTTGGCCTTGGAATACTTTAGTGGACCTTGGTAGACCTTATTGGACCTTGATAGACTTAACTGGACCTTGGTAGACCTTAGTGGACCTTGGTAGACTTAACTGGACCTTGGTAGACCTTATTAGACCTTAGTGGACCATGGTAGACCTTAGTGGCTTTTGGTAGACCTTAGTGGACCTTGGTAGACCTTAGTGGACCTTGGAAGACCTTAGTGGACCTTTGTAGACCTTAGTGGACCTTGGTAGACCTTAGTGGACCTTGGTAGACTTTAGTGGACCTTGGTAGACCTTAGTGGACCTTGGTAGAATTAACTGGACCTTGGTAGACCTTAGTGGACCTTGGTAGACCTTAGTGGACCTTGGTAGACCTTACTGGACCTTGGTAGACTTTAGTGGACCATGGCAGAACTTAGTGGACCTTGGTAGACTTTAGTGGACCTTGGTAGACCTTAGTGGACCTTGGTAGACTTAAGTGGACCTTGGTAGACCTTACTGGACCTTGGTAGACCTTGGTGGACCTTGGTAGACCTTAGTGGACCTTGGTAGACTTTAATGGACCTTGGTAGACTTAAGTAGACCTTGGTAGACCTTAGTGGACCTTGGTAGACCTTAGTGGACCTTGGTAGACCTTGGTAGACCTTAGTTGACTTTAGTAGACTTTAGTGGACCTTGGTAGACCTTAGCAGACCTTGGTAGACCTTAGTGGACCTTGGTAGGCTTAACTGGACCTTGGTAGACCTTAGTGGACCTTGGTAGACCTTAGTGGACCTTGGTAGACCTTAGTGGTTCTTGGTAGACCTTAGTGGACCTTGGTAGACCTTAGTGGACCTTGGTAGACCTTAGTGGACCTTGGCAGACCTTAGTAGACCTTAGTGTACCTTGGGAGACCTTTGTGGACCTTGGTAGACTTTAGTGGACCTTGGTAGACCTTAGTGGACCTTGGTTGACTTTAGAGGACCTTGGTAGACCTTGGTGGACCTTGGTAGACTTAACTGGACCTTGGTGGACCTTAGTGGACCTTGGTAGACCTTAATGGACCTTGGTAGACTTTAGTGGACCTTGGTAGACCTTAATGGACGTTGGTAGACTTAACTGGACCTTGGTAGACCTTAGTGGACCTGAGTGGACCTTGGTAGACCTGATTGGACCTTGGTAGACCTTAGTGGACCTTGGTAGACCTTAGTGGACCTTGGTAGACTTTAGTGGATTTTGGTAGACCTTAGTGGACCTTGGTAGACTTAACTGGACCTTGCTAGACCTTAGCAGACCTTAGTGGACCTTGGTAGACTTAACTGGACCTTGGTAGACTTTAGTAGACCTTGGTAGACCTTGGTAGACCTTGGTAGACCTTGGTAGACCTTGGTAGACCTTAGTGGAAATTGGTAGACCTTAGTGGACCTTGGTAGATCTTGGTAGACCTTAGTGGACCTTGGTAGGCTTTAGTGGACCTTGGTAGACCTTAGTGGACCTTCGTAGACTTAACTGGACCTTGGTAGACCTTAGTGGACCTTGGTAGACTTTAGTGGACGTTGGTAGATCTTAGTGGACCTTGGTAGACTTTCGTGGACGATGGTAGACCTTAGTGGACCTTGATACACTTAACTGGACCTTGGTAGACCTTAGTAGACCCTAGTGGACTTTGGTAGACCTTATTGGACCTTAGTAGACTTAACTGGACCTTGAAAGACCTTAGTAGACCTTAGTGGACCTTGGTAGACTTTACTGGACCTTGGTAGACCTTAGTGGACCTTGGTAGACTTAACTGGACCTTGGAAGACCTTAGTAGACCTTAGTGGACCTTGGAAGACCTTAGTGGACCTTGGTAGACTTTAGTGGACCTTGGTAGACCTTAGTAGACCTTGGTAGACCTTAGTGGACCTTGGTAGACTTTAGTGGACCTTGGTAGACCTTGGTAGACCTTAGTGGACCTTGGTAGACTTAACTGGACCTTGGTAGACCTTAGTGAACCTTGGTAGACTTTAGTGGACCTTGGAAGACCTTAGTGGACCTTAGTGGACCATGCTAGACCTTAGTGGACCTTGGTAGACTTTAGTGGACCTTGGTAGACCTTACTGGACCTTGGAAGACTTAACTGGACCTTGGTAGACCTTAATAGACCTTAGTGGACCTTGGTAGCCCTTAGTGGACCTTGGTAGACCTTGGTAGACCTTAGTGGACCTTGGTAGACTTTAGTGGACCTTGGTAGACCTTAGTAGACTTTAGTGGACCTTGGAAGACCTTAGTGGACCTTAGTGGACCATGCTAGACCTTAGTGGACCTTGGTAGACTTTAGTGGACCTTGGTAGACCTTACTGGACCTTGATAGACTTATCTGGACCTTGGTAGACCTTAGTGGACCTTGGCAGACTTTATTGGACCTTGGAAGACCTTAGTGGACCTTAGTGGACCTTGGGAGACCTTGGGAGACCTTAGTGGACCTTGGTTGACTTTAGTGGACCTTGGTAGATCTTAGTGGACCTTGGTAGACCTTATTGGACCTTGGTAGACCTTAGTGGACCTTGGTAGACTTTAGTGGACCTTGTTAGACCTTAGTGGACCTTGGTAGACTTAACTGGACCTTGGTAGACCTTACTAGACCTTAGTGGACCTTGGTACACCTTAGTGGAACTTCGTAGACTTAACTGGACCTTGGTAGACCTTATTGGACCTTGGTAGACCTTAGTGGACCTTGGTAGACTTTAGTGGACCTTGGTAGACCTTGGTAGACCTTAGTGGACCTTGGTAGACCTTAGTGGACCTTGGTAGACCTTAGTGGACCTTGGTGGACTTTAGTGGACCTTGGTAGACCTTGGTAGACCTTGGTAGACCTTGGTAGACCTTAGTGGACCTTGGTAGACCTTAGTGGACCTTGGTAGACCTTGGTACACCTTAGTGGACCTTGGTAGGCTTTAGTGGACCTTGGTAGACCTTAGTGGACCTTCGTAGACTTAACTGTACCTTGGTAGACCTTAGTGGACCTTGGTAGACTTTAGTGGACGTTGGTAGATCTTAGTGGACCTTGGTAGACTTTAGTGGACTATGGTAGACCTTAGTGGACCTTGATAGACTTAACTGGACCTTGGTAGACCTTAGTAGACCCTAGTGGACCTTGGAAGACCTTAGTGGACCTTGGTAGACCTTAATGGACCTTGGTAGACTTAACTGGACCTTGGTAGACCTTAGTAGACCTTAGTGGACCTTGGTAGACTTTACTGGACCTTGGTTGACCTTAGTGGACCTTGGTAGACTTAACTGGACCTTGGCAGACCTTAGTAGACCTTAGTGGACCTTGGGAGACCTTATTGGACCTTGGTAGACTTTAGTGGACCTTGAAAGACTTATCTGGACCTTGGTAGACCTTAGTTGACCTTGGTAGACCTTAGTGGACCTTGGTAGACTTTGGTGGACCTTGGAAGACCTTAGTGGACCTTGGGAGACCTTGGGAGACCTTGGGAGACCTTGGGAGACCTTAGTGGACCTTGGTAGACCATAGTGGACCTTGGTAGACCTTAGTGGACCTTGGTAGACTTTAGTGGACCTTGTTAGACCTTAGTTGACCTTGGTAGACTTAACTGGACCTTGGTAGACCTTACTAGACCTTATTGGACCTTGGTAGACCTTAGTGGACCTTGGTAGACCTTAGTGGACCTTGGTAGACCTTAGTGGACCTTGGTAAATTTAACTGGACCTTGGTAGACCTTAGTAGACCTTAGTGGACCTTGGGAGACTTTAGTGGACCTTGGTAGACTTTAGTGGACCTTGGTAGACCTTAGTAGACCTTGGTAGACCTTAGTGGACCTTGTTAGACTTTAGTGGACCTTGGTAGACCTTGGTACACCTTAGTGGACCTTGGTACACCTTAGTGGACCTTGGTAGACTTAACTGGACCTTGGTAGACCTTAGTGGAACTTGGTAGACCTTAGCGGACCTTGGTAGACTTTAGTGGACCTTGGAAGACCTTAGTGGACCTTAGTGGACCTTGGGAGACCTTAGTGGACCTTGGTAGACCTTAGTGGACCTTGGTAGACTTTAGTGGACCTTGGAAGACCTTGGTAGATCTTAGTGGACCTTGGTAGACCTTAGTGGACCTTGGTAGACCTTAGTGGACCTTGGTAGACTTTAGTGGATCTTGGTAGACTTTAGTGGACATTGGTAGACCTAAGTGGACCTTGCTAGACTTAACTGGACCTTGGTAGACCTTAGTAGACCTTAGTGGACCTTGGTAGACCTTGATGGACCTTGGGAGACCTTGGGAGACCTTGGCAGACCTTGGTAGACCTTAGTAGACCTTGGTAGACTTTAGTGGACCTTGGTAGACCTTGTTAGACCTTAGTGGATCTTGATAGACCTTAGTGGACCTTGGTAGACTTTAGTGGACCTTGGTAGACCTTGGTAGACCTTAGTGGACCTTGGTAGACTTTAGTGGACCTTGGTAGACCTTGTTAGACCTTAGTGGACCTTGGTAGTCCTTAGTGGACCTTGGTAGACTTAACTGGACCTTGGTAGACTTTAGTAGACCTTGGTAGACCTTAGTGGACCTTGGCAGACTTAACTGGACCTTGGAAGACCTTAGTAGACCTTAGTGGACCTTGGTAGACCTGAGTGGACCTTGGTAGACTTAACTGGACCTTGGTAGACCTTAGTGGACCTTTGTAGACCTTAGTGGACCTTGGTAGACCTTAGTGGACCTTGGTAGACTTTAGTGGACCTTGGAAGACCTTAGTGGACGTTAGTGGACCTTGGGAGACCTTGGGAGACCTTGGGAGACCTTAGTGGACCTTGGTAGACCATAGTGGACCTTGGTAGACCTTAGTGGACCTTGGTAGACTTTAGTGGACCTTGTTAGACCTTAGTTGACCTTGGTAGACTTAACTGGACCTTGGTAGACCTTACTAGACCTTAGTGGACCTTGGTAGACCTTAGTGGACCTTGGCAGACTTAACTGGACCTTGGAAGACCTTAGTAGACCTTAGTGGACCTTGGTAGACCTGAGTGGACCTTGGTAGACCTGAGTGGACCTTGATAGACTTTAGTGGACCTTGGAAGACCTTGGTAGAACTTAGTGGACCTTGGTAGACCTTATTGGACCTTGGTAGACTTTAGGGGACCTTGGTAGACCTTAGTGGACCTTGGTAGACCTTAATGGACCTTGGTAGACTAAACTGGACCTTGGTAGACCTTAGTAGACCTTAGTGGACCTTGGTAGACCTTAGTGGACTTTGGTAGACTTTAGTGGACCTTGGTAGACCTTGGTAGACCTTAGTGGACCTTGGTAGACCTTAGTGAACCTTGATAGACTTTAGTGGACCTTGGTAGACCTTGGTAGACCTTACTGGACCTTGGAAGACTTACCTGGTTTTGGTAGACCTTACTGGACCTTGTTAGACCTTAGTGGACCTTGGTAGACTTTAGTGGACCTTGGTAGACCTTACTGGACCTTAGTGGACCTTGGTAGACTTTAGTGGATCTTGGAAGACCTTAGTGGACCTTGGTAGACCTTAGTGGACCTTGGTAGACCTTGGTAGACCTTAGTTGACCTTGGTAGACTTTTGTGGACCTTGGTAGAACTTGGTAGATCCTAGTGGACCTTGGCAGACTTTAGTGGACCTTGGTAGACCTTAGTGGACCTTGGTAGACTTTAGTGGACCTTGGGAGAACTTAGTGGACCTTAGTGGACCTTGGTAGACCTTAGTGGACCTTGGTAGACCTTAGTGGACCTTGGTAGACCTTGGTACATCTTAGTGGAACTTGGTAGACCTTAATGGACCTTGGTAGACCTTAGTGGACCTTGGTAGACCTTAGTGGAACTTGGTAGACTTAACTGGACCTTGGTAGACCTTAGTAGACCTTAGTGGACCTTGGTAGAACTTACTGGACCTTGGTAGACCTTGGTAGACCTTGGTAGACCTTGGTAGACCTTGGTAGACCTTAGTGGACCTTGGTAGACTTTAGTGGACTTCGGTAGACCTTGGTAGACCTTGGTAGACCATGGTAGACCTTAGTGGACCTTGGTAGACCTTGTTAGACCTTAGTGGATCTTGATAGACCTTAGTGGACCTTGGCAGACTTAACTGGACCTTGGAAGACCTTAGTAGACCTTAGTGGACCTTGGTAGACCTGAGTGGACCTTGGTAGACCTGAGTGGACCTTGATAGACTTTAGTGGACCTTGGAAGACCTTGGTAGAACTTAGTGGACCTTGGTAGACCTTATTGGACCTTGGTAGACTTTAGGGGACCTTGGTAGACCTTAGTGGACCTTGGTAGACCTTAATGGACCTTGGTAGACTAAACTGGACCTTGGTAGACCTTAGTAGACCTTAGTGGACCTTGGTAGACCTTAGTGGACTTTGGTAGACTTTAGTGGACCTTGGTAGACCTTGGTAGACCTTAGTGGACCTTGGTAGACTTACCTGGTTTTGGTAGACCTTACTGGACCTTGTTAGACCTTAGTGGACCTTGGTAGACTTTAGTGGACCTTGGTAGACCTTACTGGACCTTAGTGGACCTTGGTAGACTTTAGTGGATCTTGGAAGACCTTAGTGGACCTTGGTAGACCTTAGTGGACCTTGGTAGACCTTGGTAGACCTTACTGGACCTTGGAAGACTTACCTGGTTTTGGTAGACCTTACTGGACCTTGTTAGACCTTAGTGGACCTTGGTAGACTTTAGTGGACCTTGGTAGACCTTACTGGACCTTAGTGGACCTTGGTAGACTTTAGTGGATCTTGGAAGACCTTAGTGGACCTTGGTAGACCTTAGTGGACCTTGGTAGACCTTGGTAGACCTTAGTTGACCTTGGTAGACTTTTGTGGACCTTGGTAGAACTTGGTAGATCCTAGTGGACCTTGGCAGACTTTAGTGGACCTTGGTAGACCTTAGTGGACCTTGGTAGACTTTAGTGGACCTTGGGAGAACTTAGTGGACCTTAGTGGACCTTGGTAGACCTTAGTGGACCTTGGTAGACCTTAGTGGACCTTGGTGGACCTTGGTACATCTTAGTGGAACTTGGTAGACCTTAATGGACCTTGGTAGACCTTAGTGGACCTTGGTAGACCTTAGTGGAACTTGGTAGACTTAACTGGACCTTGGTAGACCTTAGTAGACCTTAGTGGACCTTGGTAGAACTTACTGGACCTTGGTAGACCTTGGTAGACCTTGGTAGACCTTGGTAGACCTTGGTAGACCTTAGTGGACCTTGGTAGACTTTAGTGGACTTCGGTAGACCTTGGTAGACCTTGGTAGACCATGGTAGACCTTAGTGGACCTTGGTAGACCTTGTTAGACCTTAGTGGATCTTGATAGACCTTAGTGGACCTTGGTAGACTTTAGTGGACCTTGGTAGACCTTGGTAGACCTTAGTGGACCTTGGTAGACTTTAGTGGACCTTGGTAGACCTTGTTAGACCTTAGTGGACCTTGGTAGTCCTTAGTGGACCTTGGTAGACTTAACTGGACCTTGGTAGACTTTAGTAGACCTTGGTAGACCTTAGTGGACCTTGGCAGACTTAACTGGACCTTGGAAGACCTTAGTAGACCTTAGTGGACCTTGGTAGACCTGAGTGGACCTTGGTAGACTTAACTGGACCTTGGTAGACCTTAGTGGACCTTTGTAGACCTTAGTGGACCTTGGTAGACCTTAGTGGACCTTGGTAGACTTTAGTGGACCTTGGAAGACCTTAGTGGACGTTAGTGGACCTTGGGAGACCTTGGGAGACCTTGGGAGACCTTAGTGGACCTTGGTAGACCATAGTGGACCTTGGTAGACCTTAGTGGACCTTGGTAGACTTTAGTGGACCTTGTTAGACCTTAGTTGACCTTGGTAGACTTAACTGGACCTTGGTAGACCTTACTAGACCTTAGTGGACCTTGGTAGACCTTAGTGGACCTTGGCAGACTTAACTGGACCTTGGAAGACCTTAGTAGACCTTAGTGGACCTTGGTAGACCTGAGTGGACCTTGATAGACTTTAGTGGACCTTGGAAGACCTTGGTAGAACTTAGTGGACCTTGGTAGACCTTATTGGACCTTGGTAGACTTTAGGGGACCTTGGTAGACCTTAGTGGACCTTGGTAGACCTTAATGGACCTTGGTAGACTAAACTGGACCTTGGTAGACCTTAGTAGACCTTAGTGGACCTTGGTAGACCTTAGTGGACTTTGGTAGACTTTAGTGGACCTTGGTAGACCTTGGTAGACCTTAGTGGACCTTGGTAGACCTTAGTGAACCTTGATAGACTTTAGTGGACCTTGGTAGACCTTGGTAGACCTTACTGGACCTTGGAAGACTTACCTGGTTTTGGTAGACCTTACTGGACCTTGTTAGACCTTAGTGGACCTTGGTAGACTTTAGTGGACCTTGGTAGACCTTACTGGACCTTAGTGGACCTTGGTAGACTTTAGTGGATCTTGGAAGACCTTAGTGGACCTTGGTAGACCTTAGTGGACCTTGGTAGACCTTGGTAGACCTTAGTTGACCTTGGTAGACTTTTGTGGACCTTGGTAGAACTTGGTAGATCCTAGTGGACCTTGGCAGACTTTAGTGGACCTTGGTAGACCTTAGTGGACCTTGGTAGACTTTAGTGGACCTTGGGAGAACTTAGTGGACCTCAGTGGACCTTGGTAGACCTTAGTGGACCTTGGTAGACCTTAGTGGACCTTGGTAGACCTTGGTACATCTTAGTGGAACTTGGTAGACCTTAATGGACCTTGGTAGACCTTAGTGGACCTTGGTAGACCTTAGTGGAACTTGGTAGACTTAACTGGACCTTGGTAGACCTTAGTAGACCTTAGTGGACCTTGGTAGAACTTACTGGACCTTGGTAGACCTTGGTAGACCTTGGTCGACCTTGGTAGACCTTAGTGGACCTTGGTAGACTTTAGTGGACTTCGGTAGACCTTGGTAGACCTTGGTAGACCTTAGTGGACCTTGGTAGATTTTAGTGGACCTTGGTAGACCTTTGTGGACCTTGGTAGACCTTAGTTGGCCTTGGAATACTTTAGTGGACCTTGGTAGACCTTACTGGACCTTGATAGACTTAACTGGACCTTGGTAGACCTTAGTGGACCTTGGTAGACTTAACTGGACCTTGGTAGACCTTATTAGACCTTAGTGGACCATGGTAGACCTTAGTGGCTTTTGGTAGACCTTAGTGGACCTTGGTAGACCTTAGTGGACCTTGGAAGACCTTAGTGGACCTTTGTAGACCTTAGTGGACCTTGGTAGACCTTAGTGGACCTTGGTAGACTTTAGTGGACCTTGGTAGACCTTAGTGGACCTTGGTAGAATTAACTGGACCTTGGTAGACCTTAGTGGACCTTGGTAGACCTTAGTGGACCTTGGTAGACCTTACTGGACCTTGGTAGACTTTAGTGGACCATGGCAGAACTTAGTGGACCTTGGTAGACTTTAGTGGACCTTGGTAGACCTTAGTGGACCTTGGTAGACTTAAGTGGACCTTGGTAGACCTTACTGGACCTTGGTAGACCTTGGTGGACCTTGGTAGACCTTAGTGGACCTTGGTAGACTTTAATGGACCTTGGTAGACTTAAGTAGACCTTGGTAGACCTTAGTGGACCTTGGTAGACCTTAGTGGACCTTGGTAGACCTTGGTAGACCTTAGTTGACTTTAGTAGACTTTAGTGGACCTTGGTAGACCTTAGCAGACCTTGGTAGACCTTAGTGGACCTTGGTAGACTTAACTGGACCTTGGTAGACCTTAGTGGACCTTGGTAGACCTTAGTGGACCTTGGTAGACCTTAGTGGTTCTTGGTAGACCTTAGTGGACCTTGGTAGACCTTAGTGGACCTTGGTAGACCTTAGTGGACCTTGGCAGACCTTAGTAGACCTTAGTGTACCTTGGGAGACCTTTGTGGACCTTGGTAGACTTTAGTGGACCTTGGTAGACCTTAGTGGACCTTGGTTGACTTTAGAGGACCTTGGTAGACCTTGGTAGACCTTAGTGGACCTTGATAGACTTATCTGGACCTTGGTAGACCTTAGTGGACCTTGGTAGACCTTAGTGGACCTTGGTAGACTTTAGTGGACCTTGGAAGACCTTAGTGGACCTTAGTGGACCTTGAGAGACCTTAGTGGACCTTGGTAGACCTTAGTGGACCTTGGTTGACTTTAGTGGACCTTGGTAGATCTTAGTGGACCTTGGTAGACCTTATTGGACCTTGGTAGACCTTAGTGGACCTTGGAAGACTTTAGTGGACCTTGTTAGACCTTAGTGGACCTTGGTAGACTTAACTGGACCTTGGTAGACCTTACTAGACCTTAGTGGACCTTGGTACACCTTAGTGGAACTTCGTAGACTTAACTGGACCTTGGTAGACCTTATTGGACCTTGGTAGACCTTAGTGGACCTTGGTAGACTTTAGTGGACCTTGGTAGACCTTGGTAGACCTTAGTGGACCTTGGTAGACTTTAGTGGACCTTGGTAGACCTTAGTGGACCTTCGTAGACTTAACTGGACCTTGGTAGACCTTAGTGGACCTTGGTAGACTTTAGTGGACGTTGGTAGATCTTAGTGGACCTTGGTAGACTTTCGTGGACTATGGTAGACCTTAGTGGACCTTGATGCACTTAACTGGACCTTGGTAGACCTTAGTAGACCCTAGTGGACCTTGGTAGACTTTAGTGGACTTTGGTAGACCTTATTGGACCTTAGTAGACTTAACTGGACCTTGGAAGACCTTAGTAGACCTTAGTGGACCTTGGTAGACTTTACTGGACCTTGGTAGACCTTAGTGGACCTTGGTAGACTTAACTGGACCTTGGAAGACCTTAGTAGACCTTAGTGGACCTTGGAAGACCTAAGTGGACCTTGGTAGACTTTAGTGGACCTTGGTAGACCTTAGTGGACCTTGGTAGACCTTAGTAGACCTTGGTAGACTTTAGTGGACCTTGGTAGACCTTGGTAGACCTTAGTGGACCTTGGTAGACTTAACTGGACCTTGGTAGACCTTAGTGAACCTTGGTAGACTTTAGTGGACCTTGGAAGACCTTAGTGGACCTTAGTGGACCATGCTAGACCTTACTGGACCTTGGTAGACTTTAGTGGACCTTGGTAGACCTTACTGGACCTTGGAAGACTTAACTGGACCTTGGTAGACCTTAATAGACCTTAGTGGACCTTGGTAGCCCTTATTGGACCTTGGTAGACCTTGGTAGACCTTAGTGGACCTTGGTAGACTTTAGTGGACCTTGGTAGACCTTGGTAGACTTTAGTGGACCTTGGAAGACCTTAGTGGACCTTAGTGGACCATGCTAGACCTTAGTGGACCTTGGTAGACTTTAGTGGACCTTGGTAGACCTTACTGGACCTTGATAGACTTATCTGGTCCTTGGTAGACCTTAGTGGACCTTGGCAGACTTTAGTGGACCTTGGAAGACCTTAGTGGACCTTAGTGGACCTTGGGAGACCTTGGGAGACCTTAGTGGACCTTGGTAGACCTTAGTGGACCTTGGTTGACTTTAGTGGACCTTGGTAGATCTTAGTGGACCTTGGTAGACCTTAGTGGACCTTGGTAGACTTTAGTGGACCTTGTTAGACCTTAGTGGACCTTGGTAGACTTAACTGGACCTTGGTAGACCTTACTAGACCTTAGTGGACCTTGGTACACCTTAGTGGAACTTCGTAGACTTAACTGGACCTTGGTAGACCTTATTGGACCTTGGTAGACCTTAGTGGACCTTGGTAGACTTTAGTGGACCTTGGTAGACCTTGGTAGACCTTAGTGGACCTTGGTAGACCTTAGTGGACCTTGGTGGACTTTAGTGGACCTTGGTAGACCTTGGTAGACCTTGGTAGACCTTAGTGGACCTTGGTAGACCTTAGTGGACCTTGGTAGACCTTGGTACACCTTAGTGGACCTTGGTAGGCTTTAGTGGACCTTGGTAGACCTTAGTGGACCTTCGTAGACTTAACTGGACCTTGGTAGACCTTAGTGGACCTTGGTAGACTTTAGTGGACGTTGGTAGATCTTAGTGGACCTTGGTAGACTTTAGTGGACTATGGTAGACCTTAGTGGACCTTGATAGACTTAACTGGACCTTGGTAGACCTTAGTAGACCCTAGTGGACCTTGGTAGACTTTAGTGGACTTTGGTAGACCTTATTGGACCTTAGTAGACTTAACTGGACCTTGGAAGACCTTAGTAGACCTTAGTGGACCTTGGTAGACTTTACTGGACCTTGGTAGACCTTAGTGGACCTTGGTAGACTTAACTGGACCTTGGAAGACCTTAGTAGACCTTAGTGGACTTTGGTAGACCTTAGTGGACCTTGGTAGACTTTAGTGGACCTTGGTAGACCTTAGTGGACCTTGGTAGACCTTAGTGGACCTTGGTAGACTTAACTGGACCTTGGTAGACCTTAGTGAACCTTGGTAGACTTAAGTGGACCTTGGAAGACCTTAGTGGACCTTAGTGGACCATGCTAGACCTTAGTGGACCTTGGTAGACTTTAGTGGACCTTGGTAGACCTTACTGGACCTTGGAAGACTTAACTGGACCTTGGTAGACCTTAATAGACCTTAGTGGACCTTGGTAGCCCTTAGTGGACCTTGGTAGACCTTGGTAGACCTTAGTGGACCTTGATAGACTTTAGTGGACCTTGGTAGACCTTGGTAGACCTTAGTGGACCTTGGTAGACCTTACTGGACCTTGGTAGACTTTAGTGGACCTTGGTAGACCTTGGTAGACCTTAGTGGACCTTGGTAGACTTTAGAGGAACTTGGTAGACTTAACTGGACCTTGGTAGACCTTAGTGGACCTTGGTAGACCTTACTGGACCTTGGTAGACTTTAGTGGACCTTGGTAGACCTTGGTAGACCTTGGTAGATTTTAGTGGACCTTGGAAGACCTTAGTGGACCTTGGTAGACCTTAGTGGACCTTGGTGGACTTTAGTGGACCTTGGTAGACCTTGGTAGACCTTAGTGGACCTTGTTAGACCTTAGTGGACCTTGGTAGACCTTGGTAGACCTTAGTGGACCTTGGTAGACCTTAGTGGACCTTGGTAGACCTTAGTGGACCTTGGTAGACTTTAGTGGATTTTGGTAGACCTTAGTGGACCTTGGTAGACTTAACTGGACCTTGCTAGACCTTAGCAGACCTTAGTGGACCTTGGTAGACTTAACTGGACCTTGGTAGACTTTAGTAGACCTTGGTAGACCTTAGTGGACCTTGGTAGACTTAACTGGACCTTGGAAGACCTTAGTAGACCTTAGTGGACCTTGGTAGACCTTAGTGGACCTTGGTAGACTTTAGTGGACCTTGGTAGACCTTGGTAGACCTTAGTGGACCTTGGAAGACCTTAGTGGACCTTGGTAGACCTTAATGGACCTTGATAGACTTAACTGGACCTTGGTAGACCTTAGTAGACCTTAGTGGACCTTGGTAGACTTTAGTGGACCTTAATAGACCTCAGTGGACCTTGGTAGACTAAACTGGACCTTGGTAGACCTTAGTAGACCTTAGTGGACCTTGGTAGACCTTGGTAGACCTTAGTGGACTTTGGTAGACTTTAGTGGACCTTGGTAGACCTTGGTAGACCTTAGTGGACCTTGGTAGACCTTAGTGGACCTTGGTAGACTTTAGTGGACCTTGGTAGACTTTAGTGGACCTTGGTAGACCTTAGTGGACCTTGGAAGACTTACCTGGTTTTGGTTGACCTTACTGGACCTTGTTAGACCTTAGTGTACCTTGGTAGACTTTAGTGGACCTTGGTAGACCTTAGTGGACCTTAGTGGACCTTGGTAGACTTTAGTGGACCTTGGTAGACCTTAGTGGACCTTGGTAGACCTTGGTAGACCTTAGTGGACCTTGGTAGACTTCTGTGGACCTTGGTAGACCTTGGTAGACCTTGGTAGATCCTAGTGGACCTTGGCAGACTTTAGTGGACCTTGGTAGACCTTAGTGGACCTTGGTAGACCTAAGTGGACCTTAGTGGACCTTGGTAGACCTTAGTGGACCTTGGTAGACCTTAGTGGACATTGGTAGACCTTGGTAGATCTTAGTGGGCCTTGGTAGACCTTAATGGACCTTGGTAGACCTTAGTGGACCTTGGAAGACCTTAGTGGAACTTGGTAGACTTAACTGGACCTTGGTAGACCTTAGTAGACCTAAGTGGACCCTGGTAGAACTAAGTGGACCTTGGTAGACCTTGGTAGACCTTGGTAGACCTTGGTAGACCTTAGTGGACCTTGGTAGACTTTAGTGGACCTTTGTAGACCTTGGTAGACCTTGGAAGACCTTAGTGGACCTTGGTAGACTTTAGTGGACCTTGGTAGACCTTTGTGGACCTTGGTAGACCTTAGTGGACCATGGTAGACATTAGTGGACCTTGGTAGACCTTACTGGACCTTGATAGACTTAACTGGACCTTGGTATACCTTATTAGACCTTAGTGGACCATGGTAGACCTTAGTGGCTTTTGGTAGAGCTTAGTGGACCTTGGTAGACCTTAGTGGACCTTGGTAGACTTTAGTGGACCTTGGTAGACTTAACTGGACCTTGGTGGACCTTAGTGGACCTTGGTAGACCTTAATGGACCTTGGTAGACTTTAGTGGACCTTGATAGACCTTAATGGACGTTGGTAGACTTAACTGGACCTTGGTAGACCTTAGTGGACCTGAGTGGACCTTGGTAGACCTGATTGGACCTTGGTAGACCTTAGTGGACCTTGGTAGACCTTAGTGGACCTTGGTAGACTTTAGTGGATTTTGGTAGACCTTAGTGGACCTTGGTAGACTTAACTGGACCTTGCTAGACCTTAGCAGACCTTAGTGGACCTTGGTAGACTTAACTGGACCTTGGTAGACTTTAGTAGACCTTGGTAGACCTTAGTGGACCTTGGTAGACTTAACTGGACCTTGGAAGACCTTAGTAGACCTTAGTGGACCTTGGTAGACCTTAGTGGACCTTGGTAGACTTTAGTGGACCTTGGTAGACCTTGGTAGACCTTGGTGGACCTTGGAAGACCTTAGTGGATCTTGGTAGACCTTAATGGACCTTGATAGACTTAACTGGACCTTGGTAGACCTTAGTAGACCTTAGTGGACCTTGGTAGACTTTAGTGGACCTTGGTAGACCTCAGTGGACCTTGGTAGACTAAACTGGACCTTGGTAGACCTTGGTAGACCTTAGTGGACTTTGGTAGACTTTAGTGGACCTTGGTAGACCTTGGTAGACCTTAGTGGACCTTGGTAGACCTTAGTGGACCTTGGTAGACTTTAGTGGACCTTGGTAGACCTTGGTAGACCTTAGTGGACCTTGGAAGACTTACCTGGTTTTGGTTGACCTTACTGGACCTTGTTAGACCTTAGTGTACCTTGTTAGACTTTAGTGGACCTTGGTAGACCTTAGTGGACCTTGGTAGACCTTAGTGGACCTTGGTAGACCTTGGTAGACCTTAGTGGACCTTGGTAGACTTTTGTGGACCTTGGTAGACCTTGGTAGATCCTAGTGGACCTTGGCAGACTTTAGTGGACCTTGGTAGACCTTAGTGGACCTTGGTAGACCTAAGTGGACCTTAGTGGACCTTGGTAGACCTTAGTGGACCTTGGTAGACCTTAGTGGACATTGGTAGACCTTGGTAGACCTTGGTAGATCTTAGTGGACCTTGGTAGACCTTAATGGACCTTGGTAGACCTTAGTGGACCTTGGAAGACCTTAGTGGAACTTGGTAGACTTAACTGGACCTTGGTAGACCTTAGTAGACCTAAGTGGACCCTGGTAGAACTAAGTGGACCTTGGTGGACCTTGGTAGACCTTGGTAGACCTTGGTAGACCTTAGTGGACCTTGGTAGACTTTAGTGGACCTTGGTAGACCTTGGTAGACCTTGGAAGACCTTAGTGGACCTTGGTAGACTTTATTGGACCTTGGTAGACCTTTGTGGACCTTGGTAGACCTTAGTGGACCATGGTAGACTTTAGTGGACCTTGGTAGACCTTACTGGACCTTGATAGAGTTAACTGGACCTTGGTAGACCTTACTAGACCTTAGTGGACCATGGTAGACCTTAGTAACTTTTGGTAGAGCTTAGTGGACCTTGGTAGACCTTAGTGGACCTTGGTAGACTTTAGTGGACCTTGGTAGACTTAAATGGACCTTGGTGGACCTTAGTGGACCTTGGTAGACCTTAATGGACCTTGGTAGACTTTAGTGGACCTTGGTAGACCTTAGTGGACCTTGGTAGACTTAACTGGACCTTGGTAGACCTTAGTGGACCTGAGTGGACCTTGGTAGACCTGAGTAGACCTTGGTAGACTGTAGTGGACCTTGGTAGATCTTAGTGGACCTTGGTAGACCTTAGTTTCCTTGGTAGACCTTAGTGGACCATGGTAGACCTTAGTGGACCTTGGTAGACTGTAGTGGACCTTGCTAGACCTTAGTGGATCTTGGTAGACCTTAGTGTCCTTGGTAGACCTTAGTGGACCTTGGTAGACTTAACTGGACCTTGGTAGACCTTAGTGGACCTTGGTAGACCTTGGTAGACCTTTGTGGACCTTGGTAGACCTTGGTAGACCTTACTGGACCTTGGTAGACTTTAGTGGACCTTGGTAGACCTTGGTAGACCTTAGTGGAACTTGGTAGACCTTAGTCGACCTTGGTAGACCTAACTGGACCTTTGTAGACCTTAGTGGACCTTGGTAGACCTTAGTAGACCTTGGTAGACTTTTGTGGACCTTGGTAGACCTTGGTAGATCCTAGTGGACCTTGGCAGACTTTAGTGGACCTTGGTAGACCTTAGTGGACCTTGGTAGACCTAAGTGGACCTTAGTGGACCTTGGTAGACCTTAGTGGACCTTGGTAGACCTTAGTGGACATTGGTAGACCTTGGTAGATCTTAGTGGGCCTTGGTAGACCTTAATGGACCTTGGTAGACCTTAGTGGACCTTGGAAGACCTTAGTGGAACTTGGTAGACTTAACTGGACCTTGGTAGACCTTAGTAGACCTAAGTGGACCCTGGTAGAACTAAGTGGACCTTGGTAGACCTTGGTAGACCTTGGTAGACCTTGGTAGACCTTAGTGGACCTTGGTAGACTTTAGTGGACCTTTGTAGACCTTGGTAGACCTTGGAAGACCTTAGTGGACCTTGGTAGACTTTAGTGGACCTTGGTAGACCTTTGTGGACCTTGGTAGACCTTAGTGGACCATGGTAGACTTTAGTGGACCTTGGTAGACCTTACTGGACCTTGATAGACTTAACTGGACCTTGGTAGACCTTATTAGACCTTAGTGGACCATGGTAGACCTTAGTGGCTTTTGGTAGAGCTTAGTGGACCTTGGTAGACCTTAGTGGACCTTGGTAGACTTTAGTGGACCTTGGTAGACTTAACTGGACCTTGGTGGACCTTAGTGGACCTTGGTAGACCTTAATGGACCTTGGTAGACTTTAGTGGACCTTGGTAGACCTTAATGGACGTTGGTAGACTTAACTGGACCTTGGTAGACCTTAGTGGACCTGAGTGGACCTTGGTAGACCTGATTGGACCTTGGTAGACCTTAGTGGACCTTGGTAGACCTTAGCGGACCTTGGTAGACTTTAGTGGATTTTGGTAGACCTTAGTGGACCTTGATAGACTTAACTGGACCTTGCTAGACCTTAGCAGACCTTAGTGGACCTTGGTAGACTTAACTGGACCTTGGTAGACTTTAGTAGACCTTGGTAGACCTTAGTGGACCTTGGTAGACTTAACTGGACCTTGGAAGACCTTAGTAGACCTTAGTGGACCTTGGTAGACCTTAGTGGACCTTGGTAGACTTTAGTGGACCTTGGTAGACGTTGGTAGACCTTGGTGGACCTTGGAAGACCTTAGTGGACCTTGGTAGACCTTAATGGACCTTGATAGACTTAACTGGACCTTGGTAGACCTTAGTAGACCTTAGTGGACCTTGGTAGACTTTAGTGGACCTTGGTAGACCTCAGTGGACCTTGGTAGACTAAACTGGACCTTGGTAGACCTTAGTGGACTTTGGTAGACTTTAGTGGACCTTAGTAGACCTTGGTAGACCTTGGTAGACCTTGGTAGACCTTAATGGACCTTGGTAGACCTTAGTGGACCTTGGAAGACCTTAGTGGAACTTGGTAGACTTAACTGGACCTTGGTAGAACTTAGTAGACCTAAGTGGACCCTGGTAGAACTAAGTGGACCTTGGTAGATCTTGGTAGACCTTGGTAGACCTTGGTAGACCTTAGTGGACCTTGGTAGACTTTAGTGGACCTTTGTAGACCTTGGTAGACCTTGGAAGACTTTAGTGGACCTTGGTAGACTTTAGTGGACCTTGGTAGACCTTTGTGGACCTTGGTAGACCTTAGTGGACCATGGTAGACTTTAGTGGACCTTGGTAGACCTTACTGGACCTTGATAGACTTAACTGGACCTTGGTAGACCTTATTAGACCTTAGTGGACCATGGTAGACCTTAGTGGCTTTTGGTAGAGCTTAGTGGACCTTGGTAGACCTTAGTGGACCTTGGTAGACTTTAGTGGACCTTGGTAGACTTAACTGGACCTTGGTGGACCTTAGTGGACCTTGGTAGACCTTAATGGACCTTGGTAGACTTTAGTGGACCTTGGTAGACCTTAATGGACGTTGGTAGACTTAACTGGACCTTGGTAGACCTTAGTGGACCTGAGTGGACCTTGGTAGACCTGATTGGACCTTAGTAGACCTTAGTGGACCTTGGTAGACCTTAGTGGACCTTGGTAGACTTTAGTGGATTTTGGTAGACCTTAGTGGACCTTGGTAGACTTAACTGGACCTTGCTAGACCTTAGCAGACCTTAGTGGACATTGGTAGACTTAACTGGACCTTGGTAGACTTTAGTAGACCTTGGTAGACCTTAGTGGACCTTGGTAGACTTAACTGGACCTTGGAAGACCTTAGTAGACCTTAGTGGACCTTGGTAGACCTTAGTGGACCTTGGTAGACTTTAGTGGACCTTGGTAGACCTTGGTAGACCTTGGTAGACCTTAGTGGACCTTGGTAGACCTTAGTGGACCTTGGTAGACTTTAGTGGATTTTGGTAGACCTTAGTGGACCTTGGTAGACTTAACTGGACCTTGCTAGACCTTAGCAGACCTTAGTGGACATTGGTAGACTTAACTGGACCTTGGTAGACTTTAGTAGACCTTGGTAGACCTTAGTGGACCTTGGTAGACCTTAATGGACCTTGATAGACTTAACTGGACCTTGGTAGACCTTAGTAGACCTTAGTGGACCTTGGTAGACTTTAGTGGACCTTGGTAGACCTCAGTGGACCTTGGTAGACTAAACTGGACCTTGGTAGACCTTGGTAGACCTTAGTGGACTTTGGTAGACTTTAGTGGACCTTGGTAGACCTTGGTAGACCTTAGTGGACCTTGGTAGACCTTAGTGGACCTTGGTAGACTTTAGTGGACCTTGGTAGACCTTGGTAGACCTTAGTGGACCTTGGAAGACTTACCTGGTTTTGGTTGACCTTACTGGACCTTGTTAGACCTTAGTGTACCTTGGTAGACTTTAGTGGACCTTGGTAGACCTTAGTGGACCTTGGTAGACCTTAGTGGACCTTGGTAGACCTTGGTAGACCTTAGTGGACCTTGGTAGACTTTTGTGGACCTTGGTAGACCTTGGTAGATCCTAGTAGACCTTGGCAGACTTTAGTGGACCTTGGTAGACCTTAGTGGACCTTGGTAGACCTAAGTGGACCTTAGTGGACCTTGGTAGACCTTAGTAGACCTTGGTAGACCTTAGTGGACATTGGTAGACCTTGGTAGACCTTGGTAGATCTTAGTGGACCTTAATAGACCTTAATGGACCATGGTAGACCTTAGTGGACCTTGGAAGACCTTAGTGGAACTTGGTAGACTTAACTGGACCTTGGTAGACCTTAGTAGACCTAAGTGGACCCTGGTAGAACTAAGTGGACCTTGGTGGACCTTGGTAGACCTTGGTAGAACTTGGTAGACCTTGGTAGACCTTAGTGGACCTTGGTAGACCTTAGTGGACCTTGGTAGACTTTAGTGGACCTTGGTAGACCTTGAAAACCTTAGTGGACCTTGGTAGACTTTAGTGGACCTTGGTAGACCTTTGTGGACCTTGGTAGACCTTAGTGGACCATGGTAGTCTTTAGTGGACCTTGGTAGACCTTACTGGACCTTGATAGAGTTAACTGGACCTTGGTAGACCTTATTAGACCTTAGTGGACCATGGTAGACCTTAGTAACTTTTGGTAGAGCTTAGTGGACCTTGGTAGACCTTAGTGGACCTTGGTAGACTTTAGTGGACCTTGGTAGACTTAACTGGACCTTGGTGGACCTTAGTGGACCTTGGTAGACCTTAATGGACCTTGGTAGACTTTAGTGGACCTTGGTAGACCTTAGTGGACCTTGGTAGACTTAACTGGACCTTGGTAGACCTTAGTGGACCTGAGTGGACCTTGGTAGACCTGAGTAGACCTTGGTAGACTGTAGTGGACCTTGGTAGACCTTAGTGGACCTTGGTAGACCTTAGTTTCCTTGGTAGACCTTAGTGGACCATGGTAGACCTTAGTGGACCTTGGTAGACTGTAGTGGACCTTGCTAGACCTTAGTGGATCTTGGTAGACCTTAGTGGACCTTGGTAGACTTAACTGGACCTTGGTAGACCTTAGTGGACCTTGGTAGACCTTGGTAGACCTTTGTGGACCTTGGTAGACCTTGGTAGACCTTACTGGACCTTGGTAGACTTTAGTGGACCTTGGTAGACCTTGGTAGACCTTAGTGGAACTTGGTAGACCTTAGTCGACCTTGGTAGACTTAACTGGACCTTTGTAGACCTTAGTGGACCTTGGTAGACCTTAGTGGACCTTGGTAGACCTTAGTGGACCTTGGTAGACATTAGTGGACCTTGGTAGACTTTAGTGGACCTTGGTAGACCTTAGTGGACCTTGGAAGACTTAACTGGACCTTGGTAGACCTAAGTAGACCTTAGTAGACCTTAGTGGAATTTGATAGACCCTACTGGACCTTGGTAGACTTTAGTGGTCCTTGGTAGACCTTGGTAGACCTTAGTGGACCTTGGTAGACCTTGGTAGACCTTAGTGGACCTTGGTAGATTTTAGTGGACCTTGGTAGACCTTAGTGGACCTTGGTAGACATTAGTGGACCTTAGTAGACCTTAGTGGACCTTGGTAGACTTTATTGTACCTTGGTAGACCTTTGTGGACCTTGGTAGACCTTAGTTGACCTTGGTAGACTTTTTTGGACCTTGGTAGACCTAAGTGGAATTTGGTAGACTTAACTGGACCTTGGTAGACCTTAGTGGACCTTGGTAGACTTAACTGGACCTTGGTAGACTTAACTGGACCTTGGTAGACCTTATTAGACTTTAGTGGACCATGGTAGACCTTAGTGGCTTTTGGTAGAGCTTAGTGGACCTTGGTAGACCTTAGTGGACCATGGTAGACTTTAGTGGACCTTGGTAGACTTAACTGGACCTTGGTAGACCTTAGAGGACCTTTGTAGACCTTAAAGGACCTTGGTAGACTTTAGTGGACCTTGGTAGACCTTAGTGGACCTTGGTAGACTTAACTGGACCTTGGTAGACCTTAGTGGACCTGAGTGGACCTTGATAGACCTGAGTGGACCTTGGTAGACCTTAGTGGACCTTGGTAGACTTTAGTGGACCTTGGTAGACCTTGTTAGACCTTAGTGGACCTTGCTAGACCTTAGTGGACCTTGGTAGACCTTGGTAGACCTTAGTGGACCTTGGTAGACCTTAGTGGACCTTGGTAGACTTAACTGGACCTTGGTAGACCTAAGTGGACCTTAGTAGATCTTAGTGGACCTTGGTAGACTTTAGTGGACCTTGGTAGACCTTGGTAGACCTTAGTGGACCTTGCTAGACCTTAGCAGACCTTAGTGGACCTTGGTAGACTTAACTGGACCTTGGTAGACTTTAGTAGACCTTGGTAGACCTTAGTGGACCTTGGTAGACTTAACTGGACCTTGGAAGACCTTAGTAGACCTTAGTGGACCTTGGTAGACCTTAGTGGACCTTGGTAGACTTTAGTGGACCTTGGTAGACGTTGGTAGACCTTGGTGGACCTTGGAAGACCTTAGTGGACCTTGGTAGACCTTAATGGACCTTGATAGACTTAACTGGACCTTGGTAGACCTTAGTAGACCTTAGTGGACCTTGGTAGACTTTAGTGGACCTTGGTAGACCTCAGTGGACCTTGGTAGACTAAACTGGACCTTGGTAGACCTTGGTAGACCTTAGTGGACTTTGGTAGACTTTAGTGGACCTTAGTAGACCTTGGTAGACCTTGGTAGACCTTGGTAGACCTTAATGGACCTTGGTAGACCTTAGTGGACCTTGGAAGACCTTAGTGGAACTTGGTAGACTTAACTGGACCTTGGTAGAACTTAGTAGACCTAAGTGGACCCTGGTAGAACTAAGTGGACCTTGGTAGATCTTGGTAGACCTTGGTAGACCTTGGTAGACCTTAGTGGACCTTTTAGACTTTAGTGGACCTTTGTAGACCTTGGTAGACCTTGGAAGACTTTAGTGGACCTTGGTAGACTTTAGTGGACCTTGGTAGACCTTTGTGGACCTTGGTAGACCTTAGTGGACCATGGTAGACTTTAGTGGACCTTGGTAGACCTTACTGGACCTTGATAGACTTAACTGGACCTTGGTAGACCTTATTAGACCTTAGTGGACCATGGTAGACCTTAGTGGCTTTTGGTAGAGCTTAGTGGACCTTGGTAGACCTTAGTGGACCTTGGTAGACTTTAGTGGACCTTGGTAGACTTAACTGGACCTTGGTGGACCTTAGTGGACCTTGGTAGACCTTAATGGACCTTGGTAGACTTTAGTGGACCTTGGTAGACCTTATTGGACGTTGGTAGACTTAACTGGACCTTGGTAGACCTTAGTGGACCTGAGTGGACCTTGGTAGACCTGATTGGACCTTAGTAGACCTTAGTGGACCTTGGTAGACCTTAGTGGACCTTGGTAGACTTTAGTGGATTTTGGTAGACCTTAGTGGACCTTGGTAGACTTAACTGGACCTTGCTAGACCTTAGCAGACCTTAGTGGACATTGGTAGACTTAACTGGACCTTGGTAGACTTTAGTAGACCTTGGTAGACCTTAGTGGACCTTGGTAGACTTAACTGGACCTTGGAAGACCTTAGTAGACCTTAGTGGACCTTGGTAGACCTTAGTGGACCTTGGTAGACTTTAGTGGACCTTGGTAGACCTTGGTAGACCTTGGTGGACCTTGGAAGACCTTAGTGGACCTTGGTAGACCTTAATGGACCTTGATAGACTTAACTGGACCTTGGTAGACCTTAGTAGACCTTAGTGGACCTTGGTAGACTTTAGTGGACCTTGGTAGACCTCAGTGGACCTTGGTAGACTAAACTGGACCTTGGTAGACCTTGGTAGACCTTAGTGGACTTTGGTAGACTTTAGTGGACCTTGGTAGACCTTGGTAGACCTTAGTGGACCTTGGTAGACCTTAGTGGACCTTGGTAGACTTTAGTGGACCTTGGTAGACCTTGGTAGACCTTAGTGGACCTTGGAAAACTTACCTGGTTTTGGTTGACCTTACTGGACCTTGTTAGACCTTAGTGTACCTTGGTAGACATTAGTGGACCTTGGTAGACCTTAGTGGACCTTGGTAGACCTTAGTGGACCTTGGTAGACCTTGGTAGACCTTAGTGGACCTTGGTAGACTTTTGTGGACCTTGGTAGACCTTGGTAGATCCTAGTAGACCTTGGCAGACTTTAGTGGACCTTGGTAGACCTTAGTGGACCTTGGTAGACCTAAGTGGACCTTAGTGGACATTGGTAGACCTTAGTGGACCTTGGTAGACCTTAGTGGACATTGGTAGACCTTGGTAGACCTTGGTAGATCTTAGTGGACCTTAATAGACCTTAATGGACCATGGTAGACCTTAGTGGACCTTGGAAGACCTTAGTGGAACTTGGTAGACTTAACTGGACCTTGGTAGACCTTAGTAGACCTAAGTGGACCCTGGTAGAACTAAGTGGACCTTGGTGGACCTTGGTAGACCTTGGTAGAACTTGGTAGACCTTGGTAGACCTTAGTGGACCTTGGTAGACCTTAGTGGACCTTGGTAGACTTTAGTGGACCTTGGTAGACCTTGAAAACCTTAGTGGACCTTGGTAGACTTTAGTGGACCTTGGTAGACCTTTGTGGACCTTGGTAGACCTTAGTGGACCATGGTAGTCTTTAGTGGACCTTGGTAGACCTTACTGGACCTTGATAGAGTTAACTGGACCTTGGTAGACCTTATTAGACCTTAGTGGACCATGGTAGACCTTAGTAACTTTTGGTAGAGCTTAGTGGACCTTGGTAGACCTTAGTGGACCTTGGTAGACTTTAGTGGACCTTGGTAGACTTAACTGGACCTTGGTGGACCTTAGTGGACCTTGGTAGACCTTAATGGACCTTGTTAGACTTTAGTGGACCTTGGTAGACCTTAGTGGACCTTGGTAGACTTAACTGGACCTTGGTAGACCTTAGTGGACCTGAGTGGACCTTGGTAGACCTGAGTAGACCTTGGTAGACTGTAGTGGACCTTGGTAGACCTTAGTGGACCTTGGTAGACCTTAGTTTCCTTGGTAGACCTTAGTGGACCATGGTAGACCTTAGTGGACCTTGGTAGACTGTAGTGGACCTTGCTAGACCTTAGTGGATCTTGGTAGACCTTAGTGTCCTTGGTAGACCTTAGTGGACCTTGGTAGACTTAACTGGACCTTGGTAGACCTTAGTGGACCTTGGTAGACCTTGGTAGACCTTTGTGGACCTTGGTAGACCTTGGTAGACCTTACTGGACCTTGGTAGACTTTAGTGGACCTTGGTAGACCTTGGTAGACCTTAGTGGAACTTGGTAGACCTTAGTCGACCTTGGTAGACTTAACTGGACCTTTGTAGACCTTAGTGGACCTTGGTAGACCTTAGTGGACCTTGGTAGACCTTAGTGGACCTTGGTAGACATTAGTGGACCTTGATAGACTTTAGTGGACCTTGGTAGACCTTAGTGGACCTTGGTAGACTTAACTGGACCTTGGTAGACCTAAGTAGACCTTAGTAGACCTTAGTGGAATTTGATAGACCCTACTGGACCTTGGTAGACTTTAGTGGTCCTTGGTAGACCTTGGTAGACCTTAGTGGACCTTGGTAGACCTTGGTAGACCTTAGTGGACCTTGGTAGATTTTAGTGGACCTTGGTAGACCTTAGTGGACCTTGGTAGACATTAGTGGACCTTAGTAGACCTTAGTGGACCTTGGTAGACTTTATTGTACCTTGGTAGACCTTTGTGGACCTTGGTAGACCTTAGTTGACCTTGGTAGACTTTTTTGGACCTTGGTAGACCTAAGTGGAATTTGGTAGACTTAACTGGACCTTGGTAGACCTTAGTGGACCTTGGTAGACTTAACTGGACCTTGGTAGACTTAACTGGACCTTGGTAGACCTTATTAGACTTTAGTGGACCATGGTAGACCTTAGTGGCTTTTGGTAGAGCTTAGTGGACCTTGGTAGACCTTAGTGGACCATGGTAGACTTTAGTGGACCTTGGTAGACTTAACTGGACCTTGGTAGACCTTAGAGGACCTTTGTAGACCTTAAAGGACCTTGGTAGACTTTAGTGGACCTTGGTAGACCTTAGTGGACCTTGGTAGACTTAACTGGACCTTGGTAGACCTTAGTGGACCTGAGTGGACCTTGATAGACCTGAGTGGACCTTGGTAGACCTTAGTGGACCTTGGTAGACTTTAGTGGACCTTGGTAGACCTTGTTAGACCTTAGTGGACCTTGCTAGACCTTAGTGGACCTTGGTAGACCTTGGTAGACCTTAGTGGACCTTGGTAGACCTTAGTGGACCTTGGTAGACTTAACTGGACCTTGGTAGACCTAAGTGGACCTTAGTAGATCTTAGTGGACCTTGGTAGACTTTAGTGGACCTTGGTAGACCTTGGTAGACCTTAGTGGACCTTGGTAGACCTTAGTGGACCTTGGTAGACCTTAGTGGACCTTGGAAGACTTTATTGGACCTTGGTAGACCTTAGTGGACCTTGGTAGACTTTAATGGACCTTGGTAGACCTTTGTGGACCTTGGTAGACTTAACTGGACCATGGTAGACCTTAGTGGACCTTGGTAGACCTTATTGGACCTTGGTAGACTTTAGTGGACCTTGGTAGACCTTAGTGGACCTTAGTAGACCTTAGTGGACCTTGGTAGGCTTAAATGGACCTTGATAGACCTTATTAGACCTTAGTGGACCTTGGTAGACCTTATTGGACCTTGGTAGACCGTAGTGGACCTTGGTAGACTTTATTGGACCTTGGTAGACCTTAGTGGACCTTGTTAGACTTAAATGGACCTTGGTAGACCTTAGTAGACCTTAGTGGACCTTGGTAGACTTTAGTGGACCTTGGTAGACCTTAGTGGACCTTGGTAGACTTAAGTGGACCTTGGTAGACCTTAGTAGACCATAGTGGACCTTAGTAGACCTTAATGGACCTTGGTAGACCTTAGTGGACCTTGGTAGACTTTAGTGGACCTTGGTAGACCTTGGTAGACCTTAGTGGACCTTGGTAGACTTTAGTGGACCTTGGTAGACCCTGGTAGACCTTAGTGGACCTTGATAGACCTTAGTGGACCTTGGTAGACCTTAGTGGACCTTGGTAGACCTTGGTAGACCTTACTGGACCTTGGTAGACCTTAGTGGACCTTGGTAGACCTTAGTGGACCTTGACAGACTTTAGTGGACCTTGGGAGACCTTAGTGGACCTTAATAGACTTAACTGGACCTTGGTAGATCTTAGAGGACCTTGGTAGACCTTAGTGGACCTTGGTAGACTTTAGTGGACCTTGGAAGACCTTAGTGGACCTTGGTAGACCTTAGTGGACCTTGGTAGACTTTAGTGGACCTTGGTAGACCTTAGTAGACCTTAGTGGACCTTGGTAGACCTTGGTAGACCTTAATGGACCTTGGTAGACTTTAGTGGAAATTGGTAGACCTTGGTAGACCTTGGTAGACCTTAGTGGACCTTGGTAGACTTCAGTGGACCTTGGAAGACCCTGGTAGACCTTATTGGACCTTGGTAGACCTTAGTGGACCTTGGTAGACTTTAGTGGACCTTGGTAGACATTGGTAGACCTTACTGGACCTTGGTAGACTTTAGTGGACCTTGGTTGACCTTAGTGGACCTTGGTAGACTTTGGTGGACCTTGGTAGACTTTAGTGGACATTGGAAGACCTTAGTGGACCTTAGTAGACCTTAGTCGACATTGGTATACCTTAGTGGACCTTGGTACTCTTTAGTGGACCTTGGTAGTCTTTAGTTGACCTTGGTAGATCTTGGTAGACCTTTGTGGACCTTGGTAGACCTTAGTGGACCTTGGTAGACCTTAGTGGACCTTGGAAGACCTTGGTAGACCTTAGTGGACCTTGGTAGACCTTAGTGGACCTTGGTAGACCTTGGTAGACCTTGGTAAACCTTAGTGGACCTTGGTAGACCTTAGTGGACCTTGGTAGACCTTGGTAGACCTTAGTGGACCTTGGTAGACCTTAGTGGACCTTGGTAGACTTTAGTGGAACTTGGTAGACCTTAGTGGAACTTGGTGGACCTTAGTGGACCTTGGTAGACTTAATTGGACCTTGGAAGACCTCAGTAGACCTTAGTGGACCTTGGTAGACCTTAGTGGACCTTGGTAGACCTTAGTGGACCTTGGTAGACCTTGGTAGACCTTGGTAGACCTTAGTGGACTTGGTAGACTTTAGTGGACCTTGGTAGACCCTGGTAGACCTTAGTGGACCTTGGTAGACCTTAGTAGACCTTGGTAGACCTTGGTAGACCTTGGTAGACCTTAGTGGACCTTGGTAGACCTTAGTGGACCTTGGTAGACCTTGGTGGACCTTGGTAGACCCTAGTGGACCTTGGTAGACTTTAGTGGACCTTGGTAAACCTTGATAGACCTGAGTGGACCTTGGTAGACCTTAGTGGACCTTGGTAGACTTTAGTGGACCTTGGTAGACCTTGTTAGACCTTAGTGGACCTTGCTAGACCTTAGTGGACCTTGGTAGACCTTGGTAGACCTTAGTGGACCTTGGTAGACCTTAGTGGACCTTGGTAGACTTAACTGGACCTTGGTAGACCTAAGTGGACCTTAGTAGATCTTAGTGGACCTTGGTAGACTTTAGTGGACCTTGGTAGACCTTGGTAGACCTTAGTGGACCTTGGTAGACCTTAGTGGACCTTGGTAGACCTTAGTGGACCTTGGAAGACTTTAGTGGACCTTGGTAGACCTTAGTGGACCTTGGTAGACTTTAGTGGACCTTGGTAGACCTTAGTTGACCTTGGTAGACTTAACTGGACCATGGTAGACCTTAGTGGACCTTGGTAGACCTTATTGGACCTTGGTAGACTTTAGTGGACCTTGGTAGACCTTAGTGGACCTTAGCAGACCTTAGTGGACCTTGGTAGGCTTAAATGGACCTTGATAGACCTTATTAGACCTTAGTGGACCTTGGTAGACCTTATTGGACCTTGGTAGACCGTAGTGGACCTTGGTAGACTTTAGTGGACCTTGGTAGACCTTAGTGGACCTTGTTAGACTTAAATGGACCTTGGTAGACCTTAGTAGACCTCAGTGGACCTTGGTAGACCTTAGTGGACCTTGGTAGACTTAAGTGGACCTTGGTAGACCTTAGTAGACCATAGTGGACCTTAGTAGACCTTAATGGACCTTGGTAGACCTTAGTGGTCCTTGGTAGACTTTAGTGGACCTTGGTAGACTTTAGTGGACCTTGGTAGACCCTGGTAGACCTTAGTGGACCTTGATAGACCTTAGTGGACCTTGGTAGACCTTAGTGGACCTTGGTAGACCTTGGTAGACCTTACTGGACCTTGGTAGACCTTAGTGGACCTTGGTAGACCTTAGTGGACCTTGACAGACTTTAGTGGACCTTGGGAGACCTTAGTGGACCTTAATAGACTTAACTGGACCTTGGTAGATCTTAGAGGACCTTGGTAGACCTTAGTGGACCTTGGTAGACTTTAGTGGACCTTGGAAGACCTTAGTGGACCTTGGTAGACCTTAGTGGACCTTGGTAGACTTTAGTGGACCTTGGTAGACCTTAGTAGACCTTAGTGGACCTTGGTAGACCTTGGTAGACCTTAATGGACCTTGGTAGACTTTAGTGGAAATTGGTAGACCTTGGTAGACCTTGGTAGACCTTAGTGGACCTTGGTAGACTTCAGTGGACCTTGGAAGAACCTGGTAGACCTTATTGGACCTTGGTAGACCTTAGTGGACCTTGGTAGACTTTAGTGGACCTTGGTAGACATTGGTAGACCTTACTGGACCTTGGTAGACTTTAGTGGACCTTGGTTGACCTTAGTGGACCTTGGTAGACTTTGGTGGACCTTGGTAGACTTTAGTGGACATTGGAAGACCTTAGTGGACCTTAGTAGACCTTAGTCGACATTGGTATACCTTAGTGGACCTTGGTACTCTTTAGTGGACCTTGGTAGTCTTTAGTGGACCTTGGTAGATCTTGGTAGACCTTTGTGGACCTTGGTAGACCTTAGTGGACCTTGGTAGACCTTAGTGGACCTTGGAAGACCTTGGTAGACCTTAGTGGACCTTGGTAGACCTTAGTGGACCTTGGTAGACCTTGGTAGACCTTGGTAAACCTTAGTGGACCATGGTAGACCTTAGTGGACCTTGGTAGACCTTGGTAGACCTTAGTGGACCTTGGTAGACCTTAGTGGACCTTGGTAGACTTTAGTGGACCTTGGTAGACCTTAGTGGACCTTGGTGGACCTTAGTGGACCTTGGTAGACTTAATTGGACCTTGGAAGACCTCAGTAGACCTTAGTGGACCTTGGTAGACCTTAGTGGACCTTGGTAGACCTTAGTGGACCTTGGTAGACCTTGGTAGACCTTGGTAGACCTTAGTGGACTTGGTAGACTTTAGTGGACCTTGGTAGACCCTGGTAGACCTTAGTGGACCTTGGTAGACCTTAGTAGACCTTGGTAGACCTTGGTAGACCTTGGTAGACCTTAGTGGACCTTGGTAGACCTTAGTGGACCTTGGTAGACCTTGGTGGACCTTGGTAGACCCTAGTGGACCTTGGTAGACTTTAGTGGACCTTAGTAGACCTTGGTAGACCTTAGTGGACCTTGGTCGACCTTGGTAAACCTTGGTAAAACTTGGTAGACCTTAGTGGACCTTAGTGGACCTTCCTAGACCTTAGTGGACCTTGGTAGACTTTAGTGGACCTTGGTAGACCTTGGAAGACCTTAGTGGACCTTGGTAGACCTTAGTGGACCTTGGTAGACCTTGGTAGACCTTGGTAGACCTTGGTAGACCTTGGTAGACTTTAGTGGACATGGGAGACCTCACTGGACCTTGGTAGACCTTAGTGGACCTTGGTAGACCTTAGTGGACTTTGGTAGACTTTAGTGGACATGGGAGACCACACTGGACCTTGGTAGACCTTAGTGGACCTTGGAAGACCTTAGTGGACCTTGGTAGACTTTAGTGGACCTTCATAGACCTTAGTGGACCTTGGTAGACCTTAGTAGACCTTAGTGGACCTTCGTAGACCTTAGTGCACCTTGGAAGACCTTAGTAGACCTTAGTGGACCTTGGTAGACCTTAGTGGACCTTGGTAGACCTTATTGGACATTGGTAGACTTTAGTGGACCTTGGTAGACCATGGTAGACCTTAGTGGACCTTGGTAGACCTTACTGTGCCTTGGTAGACCTTAGAGGACCTTGGTGGACTTTAGTGGACCTTGGTAGACCTTAGTGGACCTTGATAGACCTAAGTGGACCTTGGTAGACTTTAGTGGACCTTGGTAGACCATGGTAGACCTTAGTGGACCTTGGTAGACCTTAGTGGACCTTGGTAGACGTTGGTAGACCTTTGTGGACCTTGGTAGACCTTAGTGGACCTTGGTAGACCTTAGTGGACCTTGGTAGACCTTGGTAGACCTTAGTGGACCTTGGTAGACCTTAGTGAACCTTGGTAGACTTTAGTGGACCTTGGTAGACCTTAGTGGACCTTGGTAGACCTTAGTGGACCTTGGTAGACCTTGGTAGACCTTGGTAGACCTTAGTGGACCTTGGTAGACTTTAGTGGACCTTGGTAGACCCTGGTAGACCATAGTGGACCTTGGTAGACCTTAGTAGACCTTGGTAGACCTTGATAGACCTTGGTAGACTTTAGTAGACCTTGGTAGACCTTAGTGGACCTTGGTAGACCTTGGTAGACCTTGGTAGACCTTAATGGACCTTGGTAGACCTTAGTGGACCTTGGTAGACCTTGGTAGACCTTAGTGGACCTTGGTAGACCGTAGTGTACCTTGGTGAACCTTGGTAGACCTTAGTGGACCTTGGTAGACCTTAGTGGACCTTGGTAGACTTTAGTGGACCTTGGTAGACCTTAGTGGACCTTGGTAGACCTTAGTAGACCTTAGTGGACCTTTGAAGACCTTAGTCGACCTTGGTAGACTTTAGTGGACATGGGAGACCTTACTGGACTTTGGTAGACCTTAGTGGACCTTGGTAGACCTTAGTGGACCTTGGTAGACTTTAGTGGACCTTGGTAGACCTTAGTGGACCTTGGTAGACCTTAGTAGACCTTAGTGGACCTTTGTAGACCTTAGTGGACCTTCGTAGACCTTAGTAGACCTTAGTGGACCTTGGTAGACCTTAGTGGACCTTGGTAAACCTTAGTGGACATTGGTAGACTTTAGTGGACCTTGTTAGACCATGGTAGACCTTAGTGGACCTTGGTAGACCTTAGTGGACCTTGGTAGACCTTGGTGGACCTTGGTGGACCTTGTTGGACCTTAGAGGACCTTGGTGGACTTTAGTGGACCTTGGTAGATCTTGGTAGACCTTAGTGGACCTTGGTAGACCTTAGTGGACCTCGGTAGACTTTAGTGGACCTTGGTAGACCATGGTAGACCTTAGTGGACCTTGGTAGACCTTAGTGGACCTTGGTAGACCTTGGTAGACCTTTGCGGACCTTGGTAGACCTTAGTGGACCTTGGTAGACCTTAGTGGACCTTGGTAGACTTTAGTGGACCTTGGTAGACAATAGTGGACCTTGGTAGACTTAACTGGACCTTGGTAGACCTTAGTGGACCTTAGTTGACCTTGGTAGACCTTAGTGGACCTTGGTAGACTTAACTGGACCTTGGTAGACCGTAGTGGACCTTGGTAGACCTTGGTAGACCTTAGTGGATCTTGGTAGACCTTAGTGGACCTTGTTAGACCTTAGTGGACGTTGGTAGACCTTAGTGGACCTTGGTAAACCTTGGTAGACCTTAGTGGACCTTGGTAGACCTTAGTGGACCTTGGTAGACTTTAGTGGACCTTGGTAGACCTTAGAGGACCTTGGTAGACCTTAGTGGACCTTGGTAGACCTTGATAGACCTTGGTAGACCTTGGTAGACCTTAGTGGACCTTGGTAGACTTTAGTGGACCTTGGTAGACCCTGGTAGACCTTAGTGGACCTTGGTAGACCTTAATAGACCTTGGTAGACCTTGATAGACCTTGGTAGACTTTAGTGGACCTTGGTAGACCTTAGTGGACCTTGGTAGACCTTGGTAGACCTTGGTAGACCTTAGTCGACCTTGGTAGACCTTAGTGGACCTTGGTAGACCTTGGTAGACCTTAGTGGACCTTGGTAGACCGTAGTGTACCTTGGTGAACCTTGGTAGACCTTAGTGGACCTTGGTAGACCTTAGTGGACCTTGGTAGACTTTAGTGGACCTTGGTAGACCTTAGTGGACCTTGGTAGACCTTAGTAGACCTTAGTGGACCTTTGAAGACCTTAGTCGACTTTGGTAGACTTTAGTGGACATGGGAGACCTTACTGGACTTTGGTAGACCTTAGTGGACCTTGGTAGACCTTAGTGGACCTTGGTAGACTTTAGTGGACCTTGGTAGACTTTAGTGGACCTTGGTAGACCTTAGTAGACCTTAGTGGACCTTGGTAGACAATAGTGGACCTTGGTAGACTTAACTGGACCTTGGTAGACCTTAGTGGACCTTAGTTGACCTTGGTAGACCTTAGTGGACCTTGGTAGACTTAACTGGACCTTGGTAGACCGTAGTGGACCTTGGTAGACCTTGGTAGACCTTAGTGGATCTTGGTAGACCTTAGTGGACCTTGTTAGACCTTAGTGGACGTTGGTAGACCTTAGTGGACCTTGGTAAACCTTGGTAGACCTTAGTGGACCTTGGTAGACCTTAGTGGACCTTGGTAGACTTTAGTGGACCTTGGTAGACCTTAGAGGACCTTGGTAGACCTTAGTGGACCTTGGTAGACCTTGATAGACCTTGGTAGACCTTGGTAGACCTTAGTGGACCTTGGTAGACTTTAGTGGACCTTGGTAGACCCTGGTAGACCTTAGTGGACCTTGGTAGACCTTAATAGACCTTGGTAGACCTTGATAGACCTTGGTAGACTTTAGTGGACCTTGGTAGACCTTAGTGGACCTTGGTAGACCTTGGTAGACCTTGGTAGACCTTAGTCGACCTTGGTAGACCTTAGTGGACCTTGGTAGACCTTGGTAGACCTTAGTGGACCTTGGTAGACCGTAGTGTACCTTGGTGAACCTTGGTAGACCTTAGTGGACCTTGGTAGACCTTAGTGGACCTTGGTAGACTTTAGTGGACCTTGGTAGACCTTAGTGGACCTTGGTAGACCTTAGTAGACCTTAGTGGACCTTTGAAGACCTTAGTCGACTTTGGTAGACTTTAGTGGACATGGGAGACCTTACTGGACTTTGGTAGACCTTAGTGGACCTTGGTAGACCTTAGTGGACCTTGGTAGACTTTAGTGGACCTTGGTAGACCTTAGTGGACCTTGGTAGACCTTAGTAGACCTTTGTGGACCTTTGTAGACCTTAGTGGACCTTGGTAGACCTTAGTAGACCTTAGTGGACCTTGGTAGACCTTAGTGGACCTTGGTAAACCTTAGTGGACATTGGTAGACTTTAGTGGACCTTGGTAGACCATGGTAGACCTTAGTGGAGCTTGGTAGACCTTAGTGGACCTTGGTAGACCTTGGTGGACCTTAGAGGACCTTGGTGGACTTTAGTGGACCTTGGTAGATCTTGGTAGACCTTAGTGGACCTTGGTAGACCTAAGTGGACCTCGGTAGACTTTAGTGGACCTTGGTAGACCATGGTAGCCCTTAGTGGACCTTGGTAGACCTTGGTAGACCTTTGCGGACCTTGGTAGACCTTAGTGGACCTTGGTAGACCTTAGTGGACCTTGGTAGACTTTAGTGGACCTTGGTAGAAAATAGTGGACCTTGGTAGACTTAACTGGACCTTGGTAGACCTTAGTGGACCTTGGTAGACTTAACTGGACCTTGGTAGACCGTAGTGGACCTTGGTAGACCTTAGTGGATCTTGGTAGACCTTAGTGGACCTTGTTAGACCTTAGTGGACGTTGGTAGACTTTAGTGGACCTTGGTAGACTTTAGTGGACCTTGGGAGACCTAAGAGGACTGTGGTAGACCTTAGTGGACCTTGGTAGACCTTAGTGGACCTTGGTAGACTTTAGTGGACCTTGGTAGACCTTAGTGGACCTTGGTAGACCTAAGTAGACCTTAGTGGACCTTCGTAGACCTTAGTTGACCTTGGTAGACCTGAGTAGACCTTAGTGGACCTTGGTAGACCTTAGTGGACCTTGGTAGACCTTAGTGGACCTTGGTAGACCTTGGTAGACCTTAGTGGACGTTGGTAAGGCAAGGCAAGGCAAGGCAAGGCAAGGCAAGTTTATTTGTATAGCACCTTTCATACACAGTGGCAATTCAAAGTGCTTTACATAAGGAAAAATTAAAAATTAAATCTAGAACCTCAGAAAGACTTCTTGCAAACATTTAGCTACAATTAAAAACATGAAATGCAAACAAGAGAGATAAAGATTAAGAACTTGAAAAATTAAAAGAAAATATTGTAAAATATACCCTACAATTTGGTAAATACGAAATTAAAACAAGAGAAATAAGCAAATAAAACATAAAAACTAAAAGAAAATATAGTAAAATATACCTTACAGTTTAGAGATTATGGAATTAAAACAAGACTAAAAGAAATATGGTAAAATGAGGATGATAGTAAAAATTTCGAGCTCAATCATAGGCACAAGAAAAAAGAAAAGTTTTTAACCTGGATTTAAAGATTTCTATGTTTGAGGAACATCCAGTTGGTAGACCTAAGTGGACCTTGGTAGACTTTAGTGGACCTTGGTAGACCTTGCTAGACCTTAGTGGACCTTGGTAGACCTTAGTGGACCTTGGTATACCTTATTGGACCTTGGTAGACCTTATTGGACCTTGGTAGACCTTAGTGGACCTTGGTAGACCTTAGTGGACCTTGGTAGACTTAACTGGACCTTGGTAGACCTTAGTGGACCTTAGTGGACCTTGGTAGACCTTAGTGGACCTTGGTAGACTTAACTGGACCTTGGTAGACCTTAGTAGACCTTAGTGGACCTCAATAGACCTTAGTGGACCTTGTTAGACTTAACAGGACCTTGGTAGACCTTAGTGGACTTTGGCAGACCTTAGTAAACCTTGGTAGACTTTAGTGGACCTTGGTAGACCTTAGTGGACCTTGGTAGACCTTAGTGGACCTTGGTAGACTTTAGTGGACCTTGGTAGACCTTGGTAGACCTTAGTGGACCTTGGTAGACCTTAGTGGAACTTAGTAGACCTTGATAGACCTTAGTGGACCTTCGTAGACCTTAGTGGACCTTGGTAGACCTTAGTGGACCTTGGTAGACTTTAGTGGACCTTGGTAGGCCTTAGTGGACCTTGGTAGACTTTAGTGGATCTTGGTAGACCTTAGTGGACCTTGGTAGACTTAACTGGACCTTGGTGGACCTTAGAAGACCTTAGTGGACCTTGGTAGACCTTAGTGGACCTTGGTAGACTTAACTGGAACTTGGTAGACCTTAGTAAACCTTAGTGGACCTTGGTAGACCTTAGTTGACCTTGGTAGACCTTAGTGGACCTTGGTAGACATTGGTAGACCTTAGTGGACCTTGGTAGACTTTAGTGGACCTTGCAAGACCTTGGTAGACCTTAGTGGACCTTGGTAGACCTTAGTGGACCTTGGTTGACCTTGGTGGACCTTAGTGGACCTTGGTAGACCTTAGTGGACCTTGGTAGACCTTGGTAGACCTTAGTGGACCTTGGTAGACCTTAGTGGACCTTGGTAGACTTTAGTGGACCTTGGTAGACCTTAGTGGACCTTGGTAGATTTTGGTAGACCTTGGTAGACCTTGATAGACCTTGGTAGACCTTAGTGGACCTTGGTACACCTTAGTGGACCTTTCTAGACTTTAGTGGACCTTGGTAGACTTTAGTGGACCTTGGTAGACCTTGGTAGACCTTGGTAAACCTTAGTGGACCTTGGTAGACCTTAGTGGACCTTGGTAGACCTTAGTGGACCTTGGTAGACTTTAGTGGACCTTGGTAGACCTTAGTGGACCTTGGTAGACCTTAGGGGACCTTGGTAGACCTAACTGGACCTTGGTAGACCTTAGTAGACCTTAGTGGACCTTGGTAGACCTTAGTGGACCTTGGTAGACCTTAGTGGACCTTGGTAGACCTTGGTAGACCTTGGTAGACCTTGGCAGACCTTAGTGGACCTTGGTAGACTTTAGTGGACCTTGGTAGACCCTGGTAGACCTTAGTGGACCTTGGTAGACCTTAGAAGACCTTGGTAGACCTTGGTAGACCTTGGTAGACCTTGGTAGACCTTGGTAGACCTTAGTGGACCTTGGTAGACCTTGGTAGACCTTAGTGGACCTTGGTAGACCCTAGTGGACCTTGGTAGACTTTAGTGGACCTTGGTAGACCTTGGTAGACCTTGGTAGACCTTAGTGGACCTTAGTAGACCTTAGTGTACCTTGGTTAAACTTCGTAGACCTTAGTGGACCTTGGTAGACCTTACTGGACCTTCCTAGACCTTAGTGGACCTTGGTAGACTTTAGTGGACCTTGGTAGACCTTAGAGGACCTTGGTGGACTTTAGTGGACCTTGGTTGATCTTGGTAGACCTTAGTGGACCTTGGTAGACCATGGTGGACCTTGGTAGACCTTAGTGGACCTTGGTAGACCTTGGTAGACCTATGCGGACCTTGGTAGACCTTAGTGGACCTTGGTAGACCTTAGTGGACCTTGGTAGACTTTAGTGGACCTTGGTAGACAATAGTGGACCTTGGTAGACTTAACTGGACCTTGGTAGACCTTAGTGGACCTTAGTGGACCTTGGTAGACCTTAGTGGACCTTGGTAGACTTAACTGGACCTTGGTAGACCGTAGTGGACCTTGGAAGACCTTGGTAGACCTTAGTGGACCTTGGTAGACCTTAGTGGACGTTGGTAGACTTTAGTGGACCTTGATAGACCTTAGTGGACCTTGGTAGACTTTAGTGGACCTTGGGAGACCTAAGAGGACTTTGGTAGACCTTAGTGGACCTTGGTAGACCTTAGTGGACCTTGGTAGACTTTAGTGGACCTTGGTAGACCTTGGTAGACCTAAGTAGACCTTAGTGGACCTTCGTAGACCTTAGTGGACCTTGGTAGACCTTGGTAGACCTTAGTGGACCTTGGTAGACCTTAGTGGACCTTAGTGGACCTAAGTAGACCTTAGTGGACCTTCGTAGACTTTAGTGGACCTTGGTAGACCTTGGTAGACCTTAGTGGACGTTGGTAGACCTAAGTGGACCTTGGTAGACCTTATTGGACCTTGGTAGACCTTATTGGACCTTGGTAGACCTTAGTGGACCTTGGTAGACCTTATTGGACCTTGGTAGACCTTAGTGGACCTTGGTAGACCTTAGTGGACCTTTGTAGACTTTAGTGGACCTTGGTAGACCCTGGAAGTTCTTAGTAGACCTTGGTAGACCTTGATAGACCTTGGTAGACCTTAGTGGACCTTGGTAGACCTTAGTGGACCTTGGTAGACGTTGGTAGACCTTAGTGGACCTTGGTAGACCTTAGTGGACCTTGGTAGACTTTAGTGGACCTTGGTAGACCTTAGTGGACCTTGGTAGACCTTAGTAGACCTTAGTGGACTTTTGTAGACCTTAGTGGACCTTGGTAGACTTTAGTGGACATGGGAGACCTTACTGGACTTTGGTAGACCTTAGTGGACCCTTGTAGACCTTAGTGGACCTTGGTAGACCTTAGTAGACCTTAGTGGACCTTTGTAGACCTTAGTGGACCTTGGCAGACCTTAGTAGACCTTAGTGGACTTTTGTAGACCTTAGTGGACCTTGGTAGACTTTAGTGGACATGGGAGACCTTACTGGACCTTGGTAGACCTTAGAAGACCTTAGTGGACCTTTGTAGACCTTAGTGGACCTTGGTAGACCTTAGTAGACCTTAGTAGACCTTAGTGGACCTTTGTAGACCTTAGTGGACCTTGGTAGACCTTAGTGGACATTGGTAGTTTTTACTGGACCTTGGTAGACCATGGTAGACCTTAGTGGACCTTGGTAGACCTTAGTAGACCTTAGAGGACCTTGGTAGACTTTAGTGGACCTTGGTAGATCTTGGTAGACCTTAGTGGACCTTGGTAGACCTTAGTGGACCTTGGTAGACCTTGGGAGACCTTAGAGGACCTTGGTAGACTTTAGTGGACCTTGGTAGATCTTGGTAGACCTTAGTGGACCTTGGTAGACCTAAGTGCACCTTGGTAGACTTTAGTGGACCTTGGTAGACCATGGTAGACCTTAGTGGACCTTGGTAGACCTTAGTGGACCTTGGTAGACCTTTGTGGACCTTGGTAGACCTTAGTGGACCTTGGTAGACCTTAGTGGACCTTGGTAGACTTTAGTGGACCTTGGCAGACAATAGTGGACCTTGGTAGACAATAGTGGACCTTGTTAGACTTAACTGGACCTTGGTAGACCTTAGTGGACCTTGGTAGACCTTAGTGGACCTTGGTAGACTTAACTGGACCTTGGTAGACCGTAGTGGACCTTGGTAGACCTAAGTAGACCTTAGTAAACCTAAGTAGACCTTAGTGGACCTTGGTAGACCTTAGTAGACCTTAGTGGACCTTGGTAGACCTTAGTGGACCTTGGTAGACCTTAGTGGACCTTGGTAGACCTAAGTAGACGTTAGTGGACCTTCGTAGACTTTAGTGGACCTTGGTAGACTTTAGTGGACCTTGGTAGACCTTGGTAGACCTTAGTGGACCTTGGTAGACCTAAGTGGACCTTGGTAGACTTTAGTGGACCTTGGTAGACCTTAGTGGACCTTGGTAGACCTTAGTAGACGTTAGTGGACTTTTGTAGACCTTAGTGGACCTTGGTAGACTTTAGTGGACCTTGGTAGACCTTAGTGGACCTTGGTAGACCTTAGTGGACCTTGGTTGACCTTGGTGGACCTTAGTTGACCTTGGTAGACCTTAGTGGACCTTGGTAGACCTTTGTAGACCTTAGTGGACCTTGGTAGACCTTAGTGGACCTTGGGAGACTTTAGTGGACCTTGGTAGACCTTGGTAGACCTTAGTGGACCTTGGTAGACCTTGGTAGACCTTGGTACACCTTAGTGGACCTTTCTAGACCTTAGTGGACCTTGGTAGACTTTAGTGGACCTTGGTAGACCTTGGTAGACCTTGGTAAACCTTAGTGGACCTTGGTAGACCGTAGTGGACCTTGGTAGACCTTGGTAGACCTTAGTGGACCTTGGTAGACCTTAGTGGACTTTGGTAGACTTTAGTGGACCTTGGTAGACCTTAGTGGACCTTGGTAGACCTTAGTGGACCTTGGTAGACTTAACTGGACCTTGGTAGACCTTAGTAGACCTTAGTGGACCTTGGTAGACCTTAGTGGACCTTGGTAGACCTTAGTGGACCTTGGTAGACTTTAGTGGACCTTGGTAGACCCTGGTAGACTTTAGTGGACCTTTGGAGACCTTAGTAGACCTTGATAGACCTTGGTAGACCTTGGTAGACCTTAGTGGACCTTGGTAGACCTTAATGGACCTTGGTAGACCTTGGTAGACCTTAGTGGACCTTGGTAGACCTTTGTAGACCTTAGTGGACCTTGGTAGACCTTAGTGGACCTTGGTAGACTTTAGTGGACCTTGGTAGACCTTGGTAGACCTTGGTAGACCTTAGTGGACCTTAGTGTACCTTGGTAAAACTTGGTAGATCTTAGTGGACCTTGGTAGACCTTAGTGGACCTTCCTAGACCTTAGTGGACCTTGGTAGACTTTGGTGGACCTTGGTAGACCTTGGTAGACCTTAGTGGACCTTGGTAGACCTTAGTGGACCTTGGTAGACCTTGGTAGACCTTAGTGGACCTTGGAAGACTTTATTGGACCTTGGTAGACCTTAGTGGACCTTGGTAGACTTTAGTAGACCTTAGTGGACCTTCGTAGACCTTAGTGGACCTTGGTAGACCTTAGTAGACCTTAGTGGACCTTGGTAGACCTTAGTGGACCTTGGTAGACCTTAGTGGACATTGGTAGACCTTAGTGGACATTGGTAGACCTTAGTGGACCTTGGTAGACCATGGTAGACCTTAGTGGACCTTGGTAGACCTTACTGGACCTTGGTAGACTTTGGTAGACCTTAGAGGACCTTGGTGGACTTTAGTGGACCTTGGGAGACCTTGGTAGACCTTAGTGGACCTTGGTAGACCTAAGTGGACCTTGGTAGACTTTAGTGGACCTTGGTAGACCATGGTAGACCTTAGTGGACCTGGGTAGACCTTAGTGGACCTTGGTAGACGTTGGTAGACCTTTGTGGACCTTGGTAGACCTTAGTGGACCTTGGTAGACCTTAGTGGACCTTGGTAGACCTTAGTGGACCTTGGTAGACATTGGTAGACCTTAGTGGACCTTGGTAGACCTTAGTGGACCTTTGTAGACTTTAGTGGACCTTGGTAGACCCTGGTAGTTCTTAGTAGACCTTGGTAGACCTTGATAGACCTTGGTAGACCTTAGTGGACCTTGGTAGACCTTAATGGACCTTGGTAGACCTTAGTGGACCTTGGTAGACCTTGGTAGACCTTAGTGGACCTTGGTAGACCTTAGTGTACCTTGGTAAACCTTGGTAGACCTTAGTGGACCTTGGTAGACCTTAGAGGACCTTCCTAGACCTTAGTGGACCTTGGTAGACTTTAGTGGACCTTGGTAGACCTTAGTGGACCTTGGTAGACCTTAGTGGACCTTGGTAGACTTTAGTGGACCTTGGTAGACCTTAGTGGACCTTGGTAGACCTTAGTAGACCTTAGTGGACTTTTGTAGACCTTAGTGGACCTTGGTAGACTTTAGTGGACATGGGAGACCTTACTGGACTTTGGTAGACCTTAGTGGACCCTTGTGGACCTTAGTGGACCTTGGTAGACCTTAGTAGACCTTAGTGGACCTTTGTAGACCTTAGTGGACCTTGGCAGACCTTAGTAGACCTTAGTGGACTTTTGTAGACCTTAGTGGACCTTGGTAGACTTTAGTGGACATGGGAGACCTTACTGGACCTTGGTAGACCTTAGAAGACCTTAGAAGACCTTAGTGGACCTTTGTAGACCTTAGTGGACCTTGGTAGACCTTAGTAGACCTTAGTGGACCTTTGTAGACCTTAGTGGACCTTGGTAGACCTTAGTGGACCTTGGTAGACCTTAGTGGACCTTGGTAGACCTTAGTGGACATTGGTAGACCTTGGTAGACCTTAGTAGACCTTAGAGGACCTTGGTAGACTTTAGTGGACCTTGGTAGATCTTGGTAGACCTTAGTGGACCTTGGTAGACCTTAGTGGACCTTGGTAGACCTTGGTAGACCTTAGAGGACCTTGGTAGACTTTAGTGGACCTTGGTAGATCTTGGTAGACCTTAGTGGACCTTGGTAGACCTAAGTGCACCTTGGTAGACTTTAGTGGACCTTGGTAGACCATGGTAGACCTTAGTGGACCTTGGTAGACCTTAGTGGACCTTGGTAGACCTTTGTGGACCTTGGTAGACCTTAGTGGACCTTGGTAGACCTTAGTGGACCTTGGTAGACTTTAGTGGACCTTGGCAGACAATAGTGGACCTTGGTAGACAATAGTGGACCTTGGTAGACTTAACTGGACCTTGGTAGACCTTAGTGGACCTTGGTAGACCTTAATGGACCTTGGTAGACTTAACTGGACCTTGGTAGACCGTAGTGGACCTTGGTAGACCTAAGTAGACCTTAGTGGACCTAAGTACACCTTAGTGGACCTTGGTAGACCTTAGTAGACCTTAGTGGACCTTGGTAGACCTTAGTGGACCTTGGTAGACCTTAGTGGACCTTGGTAGACCTAAGTAGACGTTAGTGGACCTTCGTAGACTTTAGTGGACCTTAGTGGACCTTCGTAGACTTTAGTGGACCTTATTGGACCTTGGTAGACCTTAGTAGACCTTAGTGGACCTTTGTAGACCTTAGTGGACCTTGGCAGACCTTAGTAGACCTTAGTGGACTTTTGTAGACCTTAGTGGACCTTGGTAGACTTTAGTGGACATGGGATACCTTACTGGACCTTGGGAGACCTTAGAAGACCTTAGTGGACCTTTGTAGACCTTAGTGGACCTTGGTAGACCTTAGTAGACCTTAGTGGACCTTTGTAGACCTTAGTGGACCTTGGTAGACCTTAGTAGACCTTAGTGGACCTTGGTAGACCTTAGTGGACATTGGTAGACTTTACTGGACCTTGGTAGACCATGGTAGACCTTAGTGGACCTTGGTAGACCTTAGTGGACCTTGGTAGACCTTAGTAGACCTTAGAGGACCTTGGTAGACTTTAGTGGACCTTGGTAGATCTTGGTAGACCTTAGTGGACCTTGGTAGACCTTAGTGGACCTTGGTAGACCTTGGTAGACCTTAGAGGACCTTGGTAGACTTTAGTGGACCTTGGTAGATCTTGGTAGACCTCAGTGGACCTTGGTAGACCTAAGTGCACCTTGGTAGACTTTAGTGGACCTTGGTAGACCATGGTAGACCTTAGTGGACCTTGGTAGACCTTAGTGGACCTTGGTAGACCTTTGTGGACCTTGGTAGACCTTAGTGGACCTTGGTAGACCTTAGTGGACCTTGGTAGACTTTAGTGGACCTTGGCAGACAATAGTGGACCTTGGTAGACAATAGTGGACCTTGGTAGACTTAACTGGACCTTGGTAGACCTTAGTGGACCTTGGTAGACCTTAATGGACCTTGGTAGACTTAACTGGACCTTGGTAGACCGTAGTGGACCTTGGTAGACCTAAGTAGACCTTAGTGGACCTAAGTACACCTTAGTGGACCTTGGTAGACCTTAGTAGACCTTAGTGGACCTTGGTAGACCTTAGTGGACCTTGGTAGACCTTAGTGGACCTTGGTAGACCTAAGTAGACGTTAGTGGACCTTCGTAGACTTTAGTGGACCTTAGTGGACCTTCGTAGACTTTAGTGGACCTTATTGGACCTTGGTAGACCTTAGTAGACCTTAGTGGACCTTTGTAGACCTTAGTGGACCTTGGCAGACCTTAGTAGACCTTAGTGGACTTTTGTAGACCTTAGTGGACCTTGGTAGACTTTAGTGGACATGGGATACCTTACTGGACCTTGGGAGACCTTAGAAGACCTTAGTGGACCTTTGTAGACCTTAGTGGACCTTGGTAGACCTTAGTAGACCTTAGTGGACCTTTGTAGACCTTAGTGGACCTTGGTAGACCTTAGTAGACCTTAGTGGACCTTGGTAGACCTTAGTGGACATTGGTAGACTTTACTGGACCTTGGTAGACCATGGTAGACCTTAGTGGACCTTGGTAGACCTTAGTGGACCTTGGTAGACCTTAGTAGACCTTAGAGGACCTTGGTAGACTTTAGTGGACCTTGGTAGATCTTGGTAGACCTTAGTGGACCTTGGTAGACCTTAGTGGACCTTGGTAGACCTTGGTAGACCTTAGAGGACCTTGGTAGACTTTAGTGGACCTTGGTAGATCTTGGTAGACCTCAGTGGACCTTGGTAGACCTAAGTGCACCTTGGTAGACTTTAGTGGACCTTGGTAGACCATGGTAGACCTTAGTGGACCTTGGTAGACCTTAGTGGACCTTGGTAGACCTTTGTGGACCTTGGTAGACCTTAGTGGACCTTGGTAGACCTTAGTGGACCTTGGTAGACTTTAGTGGACCTTGGCAGACAATAGTGGACCTTGGTAGACTTAACTGGACCTTGGTAGACCGTAGTGGACCTTGGTAGACCTAAGTAGACCTTAGTGGACCTAAGTAGACCTTAGTGGACCTTGGTAGACCTTAGTAGACCTTAGTGGACCTTGGTAGACCTTAGTGGACCTTGGTAGACCTTAGTGGACCTTGGTAGACCTAAGTAGACGTTAGTGGACCTTCGTAGACTTTAGTGGACCTTGGTAGACCTTGGTAGACCTTAGTGGACCTTGGTAGACCTAAGTGGACCTTGTTACACTTTAGTGGACCTTGGTAGACCTTGGTAGACCTTATTGGACCTTGGTAGACCTTATTGGACCTTGGTAGACCTTAGTGGACCTTGGTAGACCTTAGTGGACCTTGGTAGACTTAACTGGACCTTGGTAGACCTTAGTGGACCTTAGTGGACCTTGGTAGACTTAACTGGACCTTGGTAGACCTTAGTAGACCTTAGTGGACCTTGGTAGACCTTAGTGGACCTTGGTAGACTTAACAGGACCTTGGTAGACCTTATTGGACTTTGGCAGACCTTAGTAAACCTTGGTAGACTTTAGTGGACCTTGGTAGACCTTAGTGGACCTTGGTAGACCTTAGTGGACCTTGGTAGACCTTAGTGGACCTTGGTAGACTTTAGTGGACCTTGGTAGACCTTGGTAGACCTTAGTGGACCTTGGTAGACCTTAGTGGACCTTGGTAGACCTTAGTGGACCTTGGTAGACTTTAGTGGACATGGGAGACCTTACTGGACCTTGGTAGACCTTAGTGGACCTTGGTAGACCTTAGTGAACCTTGGTAGACTTTAGTGGACCTTGGTAGACCTTAGTGGACCTTGGTAGACCTTAGTAGACCTTAGTAAACCTTCGTAGACCTTCGTAGACCTTATTGGACCTTGGTAGACCTTAGTAGACCTTAGTGGACCTTGGTAGTTGTTAGTGGACCTTGGTAGACCATGGTAGACCTTAGTGGACCTTGGTAGACCTTACTGGACCTTGGTGGACCTTGGTAGACCTTGGTAGACCTTAGAGGACCTTGGTGGACTTTAGTGGACCTTGGTAGACCTTGGTAGACCTTAGTGGACCTTGGTAGACATAAGTGGACCTTGGTAGACCTTAGTGGACCTTGGTAGACCATGGTAGACCTTAGTGGACCTTGGTAGACCTTAGTGGACCTTGGTAGACGTTGGTGGACCTTTGTGGACCTTGGTAGACCTTAGTGGACCTTGGTAGACTTAACAGGACCTTGGTAGACCTTAGTGGACTTCGGCAGACCTTAGTAAACCTTGGTAGACTTTAGTGGACCTTGGTAGACCTTAGTGGACCTTGGTAGACCTTAGTGGACCTTGGTAGACCTTAGTGGACCTTGGTAGACTTTAGTGGACCTTGGTAGACCTTGGTAGACCTTAGTGGACCTTGGTAGACTTTAGTGGACCTTGGTAGACCTTAGTGGACCTTGGTGGACCTTGGTGGACCTTGGTAGACCTTAGTGGACCTTGGTAGACCTTAGTGGACCTTGGTAGACTTTAGTGGACCTTGGTAGGCCTTAGTGGACCTTGGTAGACTTTAGTAGACCTTAGTGGACCGTGGTAGACCTTAGTGGACCTTGGTAGACCTTGGTGGACCTTGGTAGATCTTAGTGGACCTTGGTAGACTTTAGTGGACCTTGGTAGACCTTAGTGGACCTTGGTAGACTTAGTGGATCTTGGTAGACCTTAGTGGACCTTGGTAGACTTAACTGGACCTTGGTGGACCTTAGTAGACCTTAGTGGACCTTGGTAGACCTTAGTGGACCTTGGTAGACTTAACTGGACCTTGGTAGACCTTAGTAGACCTTAGTGGACCTTGGTAGACCTTAGTGGACCTTGGTAGACCTTAGTGGACCTTGGTAGACATTGGTAAACCTTAGTGGACCTTGGTAGACTTTAGTGGACCTTGCAAGACCTTGGTAGACCTTAGTGGACCTTGGTAGACCTTAGTGGACCTTGGTTGACCTTGTTGGACCTTAGTTGACCTTGGTAGACCTTAGTAGACCTTGGTAGGCCTTTGTAGACCTTAGTGGACCTTGGTAGACCTTAGTGGACCTTGGTAGACTTTAGTGGACCTTGGTAGACCTTGGTAGACCTTAGTGGACCTTGGTAGACCTTGGTAGACCTTGGTAGACCTTGGTAGACCTTGGTAGACCTTAGTGGACCTTGGTACACCTTAGTGGACCTTTCTAGACCTTAGTGGACCTTGGTAGACTTTAGTGGGCCTTGGTAGACCTTGGTAGACCTTGATAAACCTTAGTGGACCTTGGTAGACCGTAGTGGACCTTGGTAGACCTTGGTAGACCTTGGTAGACCTTGGTAGACCTTAGTGGACCTTTGTAGACCTTAGTAGACCTTAGTGGACTTTTGTAGAACTTAATGGACCTTAGTAGACTTTAGTGGACATGGGAGACCTTACTGGACTTTGGTAGACCTTAGTGGACCTTGGTAGACCTTAGTGGACCTTGGTAGACCTTGGTAGACCTTAGTGGACCTTGGTAGACCTTAGTAGACCTTGGTAGACCTTGATAGACCTTGGTAGACCTTAGTGGACCTTGGTAGACCTTAGTGGACCTTGGTAGACCTTGGTAGACCTTAATAGACCTTGGTAGACTTTAGTGGACCTTGGTAGACCTTGGTAGACCTTAGTGGACCTTGGTAGACCTTAGTGGACCTTGGTTGACCTTGGTGGACCTTAGTTGACCTTGGTAGACCTTAGTGGACCTTGGTAGGCCTTTGTAGACCTTAGTGGACCTTGGTAGACCTTAGTGGACCTTGGTAGACTTTAGTGGACCTTGGTAGACCTTGGTAGACCTTAGTGGACCTTGGTAGACCTTGGTAGACCTTGGTAGACCTTGGTAGACCTTAGTGGACCTTGGTACACCTTAGTGGACCTTTCTAGACGTTAGTGGACCTTGGTAGACTTTAGTGGACCTTGGTAGACCTTGGTAGACCTTGATAAACCTTAGTGGACCTTGGTAGACCGTAGTGGACCTTGGTAGACCTTGGTAGACCTTGGTAGACCTTGGTAGACCTTAGTGGACCTTTGTAGACCTTAGTAGACCTTAGTGGACTTTTGTAGACCTTAATGGACCTTGGTAGACTTTAGTGGACATGGGAGACCTTACTGGACTTTGGTAGACCTTAGTGGACCTTGGTAGACCTTAGTGGACCTTGGTAGACTTTAGTGGACCTTGGTAGACCTTAGTGGACCTTGGTAGACCCTGGTAGACCTTAGTGGACCTTGGTAGACCTTAGTAGACCTTGGTAGACCTTGATAGACCTTGATAGACCTTAGTGGACCTTGGTAGACCTTAGTGGACCTTGGTAGACCTTGGTAGACCTTAATGGACCTTGGTAGACCTTAGTGTACCTTGGTAGACCTTAGTGGACCTTGGTAGACCTTAGAGGACCTTCCTAGACCTTAGTGGACCTTGGTAGACTTTAGTGGACCTTGGTAGACCTTGGTAGACCTTAGTGGACCTTGGTAGACCTTAGTGGACCTTGGTAGACTTTAGTGGACATGGGAGACCTTACTGGACTTTGGTAGACCTTAGTGGACCTTGGTAGACTTTAGTGGACATGGGAGACCTTACTGGACTTTGGTAGACCTTAGTGGACCTTGGTAGACCTTAGTGGACCTTGGTAGACTTTAGTGGACCTTGGTAGACCTTAGTGGACCTTGGTAGACCTTAGTAGACCTTAGTGGACCTTTGTAGACCTTAGTGGACCTTGGTAGACCTTAGTAGACCTAAGTGGACCTTGGTAGACCTTAGTGGACCTTGGTAGACCTTAGTGGACATTGGTAGACTTTAGTGGACCTTGGTAGACCATGGTAGACCTTAGTGGACCTAGGTAGACCTTAGTGGACCTTGGTAGACCTTGGTAGACCTTAGAGGACCTTGGTAGACTTTAGTGGACCTTGGTAGATCTTGGTAGACCTTAGTTGACCTTGGTAGACCTAAGTGGACCTTTGTAGACTTTAGTGGACCTTGGTAGACCATGGTAGACCTTTGTGGACCTTGGTAGACCTTAGTGGACCTTGGTAGACCTTTGTGGACCTTGGTAGACCTTAGTGGACCTTGGTAGACCTTAGTGGACCTTGGTAGACTTTAGTGGACCTTGGTAGACAATAGTGGACCTTGGTAGACAATAGTGGACCTTGGTAGACTTAACTGGACCTTGGTAGACCTTAGTGGACCTTAGAGGACCTTGGTAGACCTGAGTGGACCTTGGTAGACTTAACTGGACCTTGGTAGACCGTAGTGGACCTTGGTAGACCTAAGTAGACCTTAGTGGACCTAAGTAGACCTTAGTGGACCTTGGTAGACCTTAGTAGACCTTAGTGGACCTTGGTAGACCTTAGTGGACCTTGGTAGACCTTAGTGGACCTTGGTAGACCTAAGTAGACCTTAGTGGACCTTAGTGGACCTTCGTAGACTTTAGTGGACCTTGGTAGACCTTGGTAGACCTTAGTGGACCTTGGTAGACCTAAGTGGACCTTGGTAGACTTTAGTGGACCTTGGTAGACCTTGGTAGACCTTAGTGGACCTTGGTAGACCTTAGTGGACCTTGGTAGACCTTATTGGACCTTGGTAGACCTTATTGGACCTTGGTAGACCTTGGTAGACCTTGGTAGACCTTAGTGGACCTTGGTAGACTTAACTGGACCTTGGTAGACCTTAGTAGACCTTAGTGGACCTTGGTAGACCTTAGTGGACCTTGGTAGACTTAACAGGACCTTGGTAGACCTTAGTGGACTTTGGCAGACCTTAGTAAACCTTGGTAGACTTTAGTGGACCTTGGTAGACCTTAGTGGACCTTGGTAGACCTTAGTGGACCTTGGTAGACCTTAGTGGACCTTGGTAGACTTTAGTGGACCTTGGTAGACCTTGGTAGACCTTAGTGGACCTTGGTAGACCTTAGTGGACCTTGGTAGACCTTGGTAGACATTAGTGGACCTTGGTAGACCTTAGTGGACCTTGGTAGACTTTAGTGGACCTTGGTAGACCTTAGTGGACCTTGGTAGACCTTAGTGGACCTTGGTAGACCTTAGTGGACCTTGGTAGACTTTAGTGGACCTTGGTAGACCTTGGTAGACCTTAGTGGACCTTGGTAGACTTTAGTGGACCTTGGTAGACCTTAGTGGACCTTGGTGGACCTTGGTGGACCTTGGTAGACCTTAGTGGACCTTGGTAGACCTTAGTGGACCTTGGTAGACTTTAGTGGACCTTGGTAGGCCTTAGTGGACCTTGGTAGACTTTAGTAGACCTTAGTGGACCGTGGTAGACCTTAGTGGACCTTGGTAGACCTTGGTGGACCTTGGTAGATCTTAGTGGACCTTGGTAGACTTTAGTGGACCTTGGTAGACCTTAGTGGACCTTGGTAGACTTAGTGGATCTTGGTAGACCTTAGTGGACCTTGGTAGACTTAACTGGACCTTGGTGGACCTTAGTAGACCTTAGTGGACCTTGGTAGACCTTAGTGGACCTTGGTAGACTTAACTGGACCTTGGTAGACCTTAGTAGACCTTAGTGGACCTTGGTAGACCTTAGTGGACCTTGGTAGACCTTAGTGGACCTTGGTAGACATTGGTAAACCTTAGTGGACCTTGGTAGACTTTAGTGGACCTTGCAAGACCTTGGTAGACCTTAGTGGACCTTGGTAGACCTTAGTGGACCTTGGTTGACCTTGTTGGACCTTAGTTGACCTTGGTAGACCTTAGTAGACCTTGGTAGGCCTTTGTAGACCTTAGTGGACCTTGGTAGACCTTAGTGGACCTTGGTAGACTTTAGTGGACCTTGGTAGACCTTGGTAGACCTTAGTGGACCTTGGTAGACCTTGGTAGACCTTGGTAGACCTTGGTAGACCTTGGTAGACCTTAGTGGACCTTGGTACACCTTAGTGGACCTTTCTAGACCTTAGTGGACCTTGGTAGACTTTAGTGGGCCTTGGTAGACCTTGGTAGACCTTGATAAACCTTAGTGGACCTTGGTAGACCGTAGTGGACCTTGGTAGACCTTGGTAGACCTTGGTAGACCTTGGTAGACCTTAGTGGACCTTTGTAGACCTTAGTAGACCTTAGTGGACTTTTGTAGAACTTAATGGACCTTAGTAGACTTTAGTGGACATGGGAGACCTTACTGGACTTTGGTAGACCTTAGTGGACCTTGGTAGACCTTAGTGGACCTTGGTAGACCTTGGTAGACCTTAGTGGACCTTGGTAGACCTTAGTAGACCTTGGTAGACCTTGATAGACCTTGGTAGACCTTAGTGGACCTTGGTAGACCTTAGTGGACCTTGGTAGACCTTGGTAGACCTTAATAGACCTTGGTAGACTTTAGTGGACCTTGGTAGACCTTAGTGGACCTTGGTAGACCTTAGTGGACCTTGGTTGACCTTGGTGGACCTTAGTTGACCTTGGTAGACCTTAGTGGACCTTGGTAGGCCTTTGTAGACCTTAGTGGACCTTGGTAGACCTTAGTGGACCTTGGTAGACTTTAGTGGACCTTGGTAGACCTTGGTAGACCTTAGTGGACCTTGGTAGACCTTGGTAGACCTTGGTAGACCTTGGTAGACCTTAGTGGACCTTGGTACACCTTAGTGGACCTTTCTAGACGTTAGTGGACCTTGGTAGACTTTAGTGGACCTTGGTAGACCTTGGTAGACCTTGATAAACCTTAGTGGACCTTGGTAGACCGTAGTGGACCTTGGTAGACCTTGGTAGACCTTGGTAGACCTTGGTAGACCTTAGTGGACCTTTGTAGACCTTAGTAGACCTTAGTGGACTTTTGTAGACCTTAATGGACCTTGGTAGACTTTAGTGGACATGGGAGACCTTACTGGACTTTGGTAGACCTTAGTGGACCTTGGTAGACCTTAGTGGACCTTGGTAGACTTTAGTGGACCTTGGTAGACCTTAGTGGACCTTGGTAGACCCTGGTAGACCTTAGTGGACCTTGGTAGACCTTAGTAGACCTTGGTAGACCTTGATAGACCTTGATAGACCTTAGTGGACCTTGGTAGACCTTAGTGGACCTTGGTAGACCTTGGTAGACCTTAATGGACCTTGGTAGACCTTAGTGTACCTTGGTAGACCTTAGTGGACCTTGGTAGACCTTAGAGGACCTTCCTAGACCTTAGTGGACCTTGGTAGACTTTAGTGGACCTTGGTAGACCTTGGTAGACCTTAGTGGACCTTGGTAGACCTTAGTGGACCTTGGTAGACTTTAGTGGACATGGGAGACCTTACTGGACTTTGGTAGACCTTAGTGGACCTTGGTAGACTTTAGTGGACATGGGAGACCTTACTGGACTTTGGTAGACCTTAGTGGACCTTGGTAGACCTTAGTGGACCTTGGTAGACTTTAGTGGACCTTGGTAGACCTTAGTGGACCTTGGTAGACCTTAGTAGACCTTAGTGGACCTTTGTAGACCTTAGTGGACCTTGGTAGACCTTAGTAGACCTAAGTGGACCTTGGTAGACCTTAGTGGACCTTGGTAGACCTTAGTGGACATTGGTAGACTTTAGTGGACCTTGGTAGACCATGGTAGACCTTAGTGGACCTAGGTAGACCTTAGTGGACCTTGGTAGACCTTGGTAGACCTTAGAGGACCTTGGTAGACTTTAGTGGACCTTGGTAGATCTTGGTAGACCTTAGTTGACCTTGGTAGACCTAAGTGGACCTTTGTAGACTTTAGTGGACCTTGGTAGACCATGGTAGACCTTTGTGGACCTTGGTAGACCTTTGTGGACCTTGGTAGACCTTAGTGGACCTTGGTAGACCTTAGTGGACCTTGGTAGACTTTAGTGGACCTTGGTAGACAATAGTGGACCTTGGTAGACAATAGTGGACCTTGGTAGACTTAACTGGACCTTGGTAGACCTTAGTGGACCTTAGAGGACCTTGGTAGACCTGAGTGGACCTTGGTAGACTTAACTGGACCTTGGTAGACCGTAGTGGACCTTGGTAGACCTAAGTAGACCTTAGTGGACCTAAGTAGACCTTAGTGGACCTTGGTAGACCTTAGTAGACCTTAGTGGACCTTGGTAGACCTTAGTGGACCTTGGTAGACCTTAGTGGACCTTGGTAGACCTAAGTAGACCTTAGTGGACCTTAGTGGACCTTCGTAGACTTTAGTGGACCTTGGTAGACCTTGGTAGACCTTAGTGGACCTTGGTAGACCTAAGTGGACCTTGGTAGACTTTAGTGGACCTTGGTAGACCTTGGTAGACCTTAGTGGACCTTGGTAGACCTTAGTGGACCTTGGTAGACCTTATTGGACCTTGGTAGACCTTATTGGACCTTGGTAGACCTTGGTAGACCTTGGTAGACCTTAGTGGACCTTGGTAGACTTAACTGGACCTTGGTAGACCTTAGTAGACCTTAGTGGACCTTGGTAGACCTTAGTGGACCTTGGTAGACTTAACAGGACCTTGGTAGACCTTAGTGGACTTTGGCAGACCTTAGTAAACCTTGGTAGACTTTAGTGGACCTTGGTAGACCTTAGTGGACCTTGGTAGACCTTAGTGGACCTTGGTAGACCTTAGTGGACCTTGGTAGACTTTAGTGGACCTTGGTAGACCTTGGTAGACCTTAGTGGACCTTGGTAGACCTTAGTGGACCTTGGTAGACCTTGGTAGACATTAGTGGACCTTGGTAGACCTTAGTGGACCTTGGTAGACCTTAGTGGACCTTGGTAGACTTTAGTGGACCTTGGTAGGCCTTAGTGGACCTTGGTAGACTTTAGTAGACCTTAGTGGACCGTGGTAGACCTTAGTGGACCTTGGTAGACCTTAGTGGACTTTGGTAGACTTTAGTGGACCTTGGTAGACCTTGGTAGACCTTAGAGGACCTTGGTAGACCTTAGTGGACCTTGGTAGACTTTAGTGGACCTTGGAAGACCTTGGTAGACCTTAGTGGACCTTGGTAGACCTTAGTGGACCTTGGTAGACCTTGGTAGACCTTAGTGGACCTTGGTAGACCTTAGTGGACCTTGGTAGACTTAACTGGACCTTGGTAGACCTTAGTGGACCTTGGTAGGCTTTAGTGGACCTTGGTAGACCTTGGTAGACCTTAGTGGACCTTGGTAGACTTAACTGGACCTTGGTAGACCTTAGTAGACCTTAGTAGGCCTTAGTGGACCTTGGTAGACCTTAGTGGACCTTGGTAGACTTTAGTGGACCTTGGTAGACCTTGGTAGACCTTAGTGGACCTTGGTAGACCTTATTGGACCTTGGTAGACTTTAGTGGACCTTGGTAGACCTTGGTAGACCTTAGTGGACCTTGGTAGACCTTAGTGGATATTGGTAGACCTTGGTAGACCTTGGTAGACCTTGGTAGACTTTAGTGGACCTTGGTAGACCTTAGTGGACCTTGGTAGACTTTAGTGGACCTTGGTAGACCTTAGTGGACCTTGGTAGACCTTAGTGGACCTTGCTAGACTTTAGTGGACCTTGGTAGACCTTAGTGGACCTTGGTAGACTTAACTGGACCTTGGTAGACCTTAGTGGACCTTGGTAGACCTTAGTGGACCTTGCTAGACTTTAGTGGACCTTGGTAGACAATAGTGGACCTTGGTAGACAATAGTGGACCTTGGTAGACTTAACTGGACCTTGGTAGACCTTAGTGGACCTTAGTGGACCTTGGTAGACTTAACTGGACCTTGGTAGACCGTAGTGGACCTTGGTAGACCTAAGTAGACCTTAGTGGATCTAAGTAGACCTTAGTGGACCTTGGTATACCTTAGTAGACCTTAGTGGACCTTGGTAGACCTTAGTGGACCTTGGTAGACCTTAGTGGACCTTGGTAGACTTTAGTGGACCTTGGTAGACCTTAGTGGACCTTGGTAGACCTAAGTAGACCTTAGTGGACCTAAGTAGACCTTAGTGGACCTTGGTAGACCTTAGTAGACCTTAGTAGACCTTGGTAGACCTTAGTGGACCTTGGTAGACCTTAGTGGACCTTGGTAGACCTAAGTAGACCTTAGTGGACCTTCGTAGACTTTAGTGGACCTTGGTAGACCTTGGTAGACCTTAGTGGACCTTGGTAGACCTAAGTGGACCTTGGTAGACTTTAGTGGACCTTGGTAGACCTTGGTAGACCTTAGTGGACCTTGGTAGACCTTATCGGACCTTGGTAGACCTTAGTGGACCTTGGTAGACCTTAGTGGAATTTGGTAGACTTAACTGGACCTTGGTAGACCTTAGTGGACCTTAGTGGACCTTGGTAGACTTAACTGGACCTTGGTAGACCTTAGTAGACCTTAGTGGACCTTGGTAGACCTTAGTGGACCTTGGTAGACTTAACAGGACCTTGGTAGACCTTAGTGGACTTTGGCAGACCTTAGTAAACCTTGGTAGACTTTAGTGGACCTTGGTAGACCTTAGTGGACCTTGGTAGACCTTAGTGGACCTTGGTAGACCTTGGTAGACCTTAGTGGACCTTGGTAGACCTTAGTGGACCTTGGTAGGCCTTAGTGGACCTTGGTAGACTTTAGTAGACCTTAGTGGACCTTGGTAGACCTTAGTGGACCTTGGTAGACCTTAGTAGACTTTGGTAGACTTTAGTGGACCTTGTTAGACCTTGGTAGACCTTGTTAGACCTTAGTGGACCTTGGTAGACCTTAGTGGACCTTGGTAGACTTTAGTGGACCTTGGTAGACCTTAGTGGACCTTGGTAGACCTTAGTGGACCTTGGTAGACTTAACTGGACCTTGGTAGACCTTAGTGGACCTTGGTAGGCTTTAGTGGACCTTGGTAGACCTTGGTAGACCTTAGTGGACCTTGGTAGACTTAACTGGACCTTGGTAGACCTTGGTAGACCTTAGTAGACCTTAGTGGACCTTGGTAGACCTTAGTGGACCTTGGTAGACTTTACTGGACCTTGGTAGACCTTGGTAGACCTTAGTGGACCTTGGTAGACTTAACTGGACTGCAAGTTACCTATACCAAGATCCAAGATTTAAAATGTACTTGAAAGGACCACAGCACATATTACTACTTTTCCTAAGTACATCTTAGATAAGCTAGTCCAGTGAAGTCAGCTGTGTTCATGGATGTTCCTTTATTGTGATATTTAAAATGAGATGTTCAGGTAGATAAGTAAGACAAATGATACCAAATGGGCTAAAATAAGACATTTGGAATGGTCTTTCCAAAGCCAAGCCCCTTACGTCAGCTCTATCAAGAGTATGTGGACTGTATTGAAAATTCAAGTATGTGCCTGAAACCCAATAAGTCTGGTTGAACTCTTTGGACAAAAAAGTATTTGTTTTAATTATTAAGCCAAAAAAAGGAATAGTTGCCGAAATCATTGAAATATGAAGACTGGTTTGATATGTTTTTCACAAATATATGTATTTTTTTGTACAACCCCAAATCAGAAAAAGTTGGGACGGTATGGAAAGTGCAAATAAAATAAAAATGCAGTGTTCCTTACATTCACTGAAATATCTCAGGTTTAAACTGTCTGCAATGAAACAAAAGTCAAAGTAAATGTAAGAAACTGTGTGTTTTTGTTATTATTATTTGCATTTTCTATACTGTCCCAACTTTTTCTGATTTGGGGTTGTACTTTAAATGCTAAAAATGAAGAGAAAAGTGTCCTGCTTGTATAGAAAGGCTTGTGTTTTACTACCATGTAGCATGTATACCTTGTGGGGGGACTAAAATAACGTTGCAAAACAGTAAAAGTTGTTTTTGGGGTTGCCAGGTGTATGGTTTTTAGGTCTGTTCTCAGTTGGACGCATCACTTATGTGTAGGTCTTGAAGTTTAAAAGCAAGTAAGGTTTGGCTTGACATTTATTTGGTTCTTTAAGAGTACTGAAAGTCCGTGGCTTTCCACAGCATATACTTCACTAAGAAATGCTTGACTAATCAACCAAGATGATTTAGTTGATGGACATTAATCCAACATTGCCCTCTGCTGGATATCTGAAGAATCACTGCTTGTGTCCCATATAGCAGCCATTTTGTAGGATATGTTTCAACAGCAGAACATTTTTTTTTTTTTTATGTACAGTATATATGAAACATATTTTTCACTTCATTTTAATGCACATCCAAGCAAATGCATGCAGAGCATCTTGAAACTGCAAGGAAGAGGCAGTTGTAATTTAAGGCATGTGCGTGTCAGACTATCTAAAGGCTTTGCAATGCTAAGTATGATGGTTGAGGGGTGGGAGACTTATGATCTGCATAGCTCTGTGTCAGCCTGAGTTTCCCTCAAAAACAAACATTCACTTACTGTACACACATACACACTTGTGTACTGAGCAAGAACATGCCAGTTGTATACTTTTCTACAATTTTTGATCCAGGACAAACTGGATACAGAAGTTATAGATCAGATAGTGCATAAAGAGAATCAGAGGCATAAGAGTAAATGCAGTAATAAATATTTAGTGCCATCAACCCATCTGTCCACACCAGCTCTCATTACAGCAAATGCCAGAAGAGTTTTCCATTAACCACTGACCTGAACTCCTGACCTAACTGTAACCTCTTGCATATCAAACTTATACCACAGCACGAAGAATGCCAAGATGCAATGTTCTCAAATAAGACATTACTAGGGTGACCATACGTCCTCTTTTTCCCGGACATGTCTTCTCTGGCCCATGCTGCCATCCTGCCAAGTGTCTTCTTTTTTTGAAAAACCCAAATATGGTCACCCTAGACACTGCACAATTCACACATGCACAGGTAGGAGTATATTTCAAAGTTGACCATTTCAAAATGATTGACAACGACGATAAAATGATTTTTTTTTTTTCAATAAAGAAAGATGCCGCCGCTCAGGTGGTACAGCGGTAAAACACGCCAGCACACCAGAGCTGGGATTTGAAACACATTGTTTCAAATCTCGGCTTTGCCATCCGGCTGGGCGGCTGGATGAACAACTATTGGCTGTTGGGAGAAGGGTGAGATGGTGGAAAGCCGAACCAGGGCTCCTCATAACTGACGCAAGTACGACCTCTGCTGGCTGATTGATGGCGCCTGCGCAAAGTCGAGAAATAAAGTGTTGACCAGGCTGTGGCTCTCCGTACACAAAGCCGATCCGCATATGAACTCGCCTCATGCAGGTGAAAAGATGCAGTCGATACTGCACGTGTCGGAGGGGGCATGTGTCAGTTGCGGCGCTCCTCAGTCAGCAGTGGAGGGTTGTATTGGTAGAGGTGAAGCATAACGCAATCAGGGTAATTGGATATGACTAGATTAGTGAGAAAATTGGGGGTAAAAAAAAAAAAAAAGAAATATGCCAACATGCAGGAGTCAAAATATGCAAGAGTCAAGTGCCGTCATCTTTGGCTTATGTAAAGAAGATGGAAGCTGAGGCCCAACACAGTGTCATTCTTTAGAACATTCCATTGTTACAAATGTAACAAATGCACATTTACAGAAAATATATAAAAATATATTTAATTATACAACCTTTTTTAGAATGGCATTACTAAAATCTAATTGGCTTTAGTTTAAAAAAAAAGATTTTTATGGATGTTGAAGACTTGCAAGAGGGTATTAAAGCATATTTTTATTTTATAGTTATAACAAACTCAATTTTTAGAAAAGCTAGAATATTTTGTAAATGGCAATAAAACAAGAATATGTTATTTGTCAATTCTCTTGTACCTCTGACGATGAAAAAGGCAAGACATACAATTACAAAATAAGCCTCTGCATAAAGGGTACCTTCACATTTCATACCATGACAGACATCAGCTTTTGCATCTTTTACTAATAACAGTCTGGATTTTTTTGCCTTTGGCACAGAAAACTCGACATCCCTTTTTCCCAAAAACAAGCTGAAACATGGACTCACTTGACCACAGCATACGTTTCCAATGTCATTTGTTCCATCCAAGATGAGCTTGGGTCCTAAGAATGTTGAGGCATTTCTGGATAGGAGTAAACTATCACCTTCTCTTTGCATAATAGAGTTTCAGAATGCATTGCTTAATGCAGCTGCACTCACATTTTTTTACAGCAGCATGATCGTTTCTTATGCAATGCTGTCTAGGGGCTTGAAGGTCACACGTATTCAACAATGGTTCATGGCCATGCCCTACATGATTGAGATTTCTTTGGATTCCCTGAATCATTTTTTTTTTTTACAATACAATACGTATGGTAGATGTATGACTTACATTTTCTGCAATCTTGTGTTGAGAAATGCTTTCTTTAAACTGGCCTTGTGGTGTGGACTGTGGGAGGAAACCGGAGCTCCCAGAGGAAATCCACACAGAAATGGGGAGAACATGCAAACTCCACACAGAACGGACCCGGACCGCCCCACCTGGGGATCAAACCCAGGACCTTCTTGCTGTGAGGAGACAGTGCTACCCATAGGGCCTTTGTTGTTGTAACTTGCAGAAAGTGACATGCCATTGTCATGTTGAAATTAGCACATACGTCTCTAATAAAAAGTAGTCTAAAAAGCAGCGTATGTTGCTTCACAATGGCTAGAAATCTTTCAACATTATTGGTGCTCTCACACAAGAATAACTTACCAGTGCTATGAAGTTGAATAAGAAAGGAGTGTCAACATACTTTTGCCTATATAGTGAATAACAAGTGTAATTTTCATAAATCATTATGCAAATACATACCCTCCAAGACAACTTCACAAAGTCTGTAAGTAAATTTTTTAATATGCATTACCAGAATTTATTTTCTATGGTCATGCTTCTTTGCCTGTTTTCAAATGAATTAAATTTTCAGTAACAAACCGCTGTCAAACAACTAACTATAATTAATATGTAAAAATATTCTTTATACATTTGTTTGACTTTAAACTAACAAATCCAGTTATTTGACACAATGTTCCATCATAAGCATGGCTTGAGTACAATGTTTGGCAGACTTTTAAAAAAAAAACCTGACCTGAAAAACCAACATCTGGAGCACTTGATCTCTCAGTGGACTTGTATGTTTCTGACACATGTCCACATGTTGACAGTAACACAGTTGTAGATTTATGCGGCTCTGCGTCCTCTCACATGTGAACCTTTAGCTCTCTCCAAGGTAATTTCCTGCATGCTTTGATCGCCATCTTAAATCTGTCCAGCACATTTACCACAGAGTTTAATGCAGTCTGAAAAACTGGAGACAGGGGTTTCAGAGTCCATGTTCGAGCAGACTCTTCACTCAAACCTGCTGCTCCATAGAGCCGTGATATATAACCTGCCACAAGTTAATGTGCTGTAAAAAACTTATGTGAATCATATGGTATAGAATTGTAGCTGAAATGGGGAATATACAAACGCCATTTCCAAAAAAGTCAGGACATTGTATAAAATGCAGTTACAAGATTTTGATTTGTTAATTCTCTTGACTCTGTCAAAAGTAGAAAGGGTTCACCAACTTCACTGTATTTTGTCAGGACAAAGGCAAAATAAGAGTGAAAAGTTTATGGAATATTTAAGTTACAGTGTTTCACAATAAGCAGGTGAATATATTGGTATCAGCTGAGGGAATCATGATTGGGTATAAAATGAGAAACCAGTCTCTAAGAATCAGTCTGTACTAGCAATGATGGGTTGGGGCTCACAACTTCAGAAAAGAATTCCAATCAGCTCAAAAAGAACATTTCTCAATGCAAGATTGTGAATAATTTAGTCTTTCACCATCTAATGTTTATAATATTGTAAACATTAGATGGAAAGCCCCCTTTCACCCTGTTCTTCAATGGTCAGGACCACTACAGAGCAGGTATTATTTGGGTGGTAGATCATTCTCAGCACTGCAATGACACTGACATGGTGGTGGTGTGTTAGTGTGTGTTGTGCTGGTATGAGTGGATAAGACACAGCAGCGCTTCTGGAGTTTTTAAACACCTCACTGTCACTGCTGGACTGAGAATAGTCCACCAACCAAAAATATATCCAGCCAACAGCACCCCATAGGCAGCTTCCTGTGACCACTGATGAAGGTCTAGAAGATGACCAACTCAAACAGCAGACTTTACATCTACAAGGTGAACCAACTAGGTAGGAGTGTCTAATAGAGTGGACAGTGAGTGGACACGGTATTTAAAATCTCCAGCAGCACTGCTGTGTCTGATCCACTCATACCAGCACAACACACACTAACACACCACCACCATGTCATAGTCACTGCAGTGCTGAGAATCATCCACCACCTGTGGTGGTCCTGTGGGGATCCTGACCATTGAAGAACAGGGTGAAATCAGGTCAAAAAAGTATGTAGAGAAACAGATGGACTACAGTCAGTAATTGTAGAACTACAAAGTTACTTTCTACTTATATCACAGATTCTTTGTTCTTTTTATTGCGCTGTACAAAACATCCTAACTTTTCTGGACAGGAGGTTACATATTTTGTCCTACATCCTACAAAGTGCTTATGGATAGAAAGTGATGGTATAAATAACTTTGCAGGGGGTGTGTTAAAGCTTGTTGGGCAGAGTGGTGCATTACCTGCTCCTCCTGATCCACTTTCACTAGTAAAATAGGTCTGGCTGAGGCTCCAAACCTTTATAGATATTTCTAAAGCATGCTCAGTAAAGCTTAATACAGGAAATGACAGCTATCCTGATAGTTCAAGGTGAGAGGCTTTATCACATCTACCCACATGCAGATGAATCACAATCCAATATCTATTACTCACTCACACACAGCATATTCATTCAGTACTCACATGGTTAGATTAATACTTCCTAAACGTATGTCTAAGACACCAGCGCACATCATGACCATGGTTGCCAGGTCTGTCATTTTTTAATTTCGTTTTCCTGTTTGACCACCACTTTTACAGGTGGCACGGTGGCTCAGTGGGTAGCACTGTCTCCTCACAGCAAGAAGGTCCTGGGTTCGATCCCCAGGTCCGAGTCCTTTCCGCGTGGAGTTTGCATGGCCTCCCCGTGTCTGCGTGGGTTTCCTCCGGGAGCTCCGGTTTCCTCCCACAGTCCAAAGACATGCAAGTGACGTGAATTAGATATACAAAATTGTCCATGACTGTGTTTGACATTAAACTTGTGAACTGATTAATCTTGTGTAATGAGTGATTAACAGTCCTGTCATGTATGTAACCAAAGTGTCTAAACATGATATTAAAATCCTAATAAATAAATAAATAACCACCACTTTCACCACCATATTATGGTAAAAGCCACGCTGGTAACAGTAGTGCCTGAGTTCCAGAGGTTTGAATCAAGGGCTGGGCTCACAAATACAGAAGGCACATAGCATTGTGTGAACATTGGGGAGGAAACATATACAGTAAGTGCAGCATTAGTGCCGGTACCAAGCCCAGATAAATAGGATAGCAACATCAGCTGGAGCATCCAGCATAAAAACTGTGCCCAAATCAAATATGCAACTGAATGATCCACTGTGGCGACCGCTATTTATTTATTTATTATGAATTTAACATCCTGTTTTCCTAACAGGAGCAGCCAAGGGGAATTGTTCATGGTCATTGATCCTGTGGGTCCAGTTTCCTCAGGATTACTTGTGGCAATGCAGTAACACACCCTGAAAAGAACACCAATCCATCACAGGACCATGAGCATACCCCATTAGACACCCTACCGGCCAACAGCACTGCTGGGAAGTAGAGGGCTGGAAATGGGGTTTGTAGTAAAGTTTTTTTTTGTGATTTGAAAATAAATACAATGAATTCCCTTTAGCAAATACATTTTCACAAACCATTCCCTCTTACTCAGGGTCAAATTCAAATGTGATTTAAATTGGGTCACAGTACGTCCATCACCTCTTAGAAATAGTTTTCATGGAACACTGTTAAACAGCTGTTTCTAACTCTATTTAGGGCATGCAAGTGTGCTAGAGACCGTTTGTACATTTTTATATAGTGTATAGCAGGGGTGTCAAACTCATTTTCACCGAGGGCCACATCAGCATTATTGTGGCCCTCAAAGGGCCAATTGTAACGTATCCTGCTGTGAATGCAGTCTGCTGTTTTTGTTGGAGGCTAAATTCTGCATTTATATTGTCCTACTTTACCACAGACACAGCCTCATAACACAAGAGATGCACCGGTTTCTTTTCCTGAAGCACAAACTTGTTTTCACTTTCATTACATTACCTCCTTATGCTTAATTTTCTTATTTATCTTCTTGTACATTTTAGGATCATGTGTAAATATGTGTAACATCATCTACTGGCAGGATGTGTCACTTTGCAGGTCACAAAATCAGCCTGCATTTTGAAAGATGCAGTTTGTTTAGGATTTTACAGTGTATTTTTAAGACAATTGTTCTGCCCTCACTAATAGTTTATCCCCCTTGCTCAGCTAGACAGACAGACAGACAGCTCCCTTCAGAATACAGTCGGTTTTATTTGCTTCCTAGCTGTGTGATACACTGTGTGCATCAAAATGAAGTAAAAATACAAACAATAAAAACAATAAAGAACTTAATACAGTAAAGGCACACAGGTGTAGTCAAGTGTTACATCTGGTACAATATGAGATTTAACCAAACGTAAAATAGCGCTAAGGAGTTAGCATTTTGTGTAAAGATACTAATTGCTATAGTAACGGTAACAATTGTATTTATTTACGGTAAATTTGTAACTAAAACGCTGTGATATACTCACTAAACATTTACAAACAACTGAGAATATAAACACCACTACTTACAGACGATGCTTTGGTATTATACTGAAAGATAAATATTTGTATTTATTTATTATTGTTTACGTTACTGACTACGCTACCCCGCGTTCTTTTGCCGTAAAAGTCACATGGCTACTCAGCGAGGTCAAAGTTAGTTGCCATGACTACAATGTCACCAGTTGAATTTAAAGGCGCAGGAGCGCATTAAATTATAAGTGCGTCTCTGTAACGACTCGAACCAAAACAACAATCGTACAGTCGCTTAAGCTCTCGCGGGCCGGATCAAATGACGCGGCGGGCCGGATCTGGCCCGCGGGCCTTGAGTTTGACACCTCTGGTGTATAGTGTGCCTTAGGAAATAAAATCGTCTTTGCCTCCACCTTCTGGCCAAAAGCACACACCTTATTCCACAACATGACTGACAAACTACTTTTGCTGCAGCATACTCATCCAAATACAGTAAATATTTCATTTTCAGTACACAAGTACACAAAGGTTTACTTACAGTACATGCCATTATCACTTCTGCATAGATATGAGAGTTCCTCCATCAATACAAATGTATCATTAGGCATAAAATAATCATGCATGCTACATGTACAGTTAGGCCCAGAAATATTTGGACAGTGACACAAGTTTTGGCATTTTAGCTGTTTACCAAAACATATCCAAGATACAGTTATATAATCAATATGGGCTTAAAGTGCAGACTCTCAGCTTTAATTCAAGGTATTCACATCCTAATTGGAGGAAGGATTTAGGAATTACAGCTCTTTAATATGTAGCTGCCTCTTTTTCAAGGGACCAAAAGTAATTGGACAATTATCTCAAAAGCTATTTCATGGGCTGCATGGGTTATTCCCTCATTAATCCATCATCAATTAAGCAAGTAAAATGTCTGGAGTTGATTCCAGGTGTAGCATTTGCATTTGGAAGCCGTTGCTGTGAACCCACAACATGCGGTCAAAGGAGCTCTCAATGGAAGTGAAACAGACCATCATTAGGCTGAAAAAAAAAAGAAATCCATCACAGAGATAGCGGAAATGTTAGAAGTGGCAAAATCAACAGTTTGGTACATTCTGGGGGAAAAAAGAGCGCACTGTTGAGCTCGGGGACTCAAAAAGACCTGGACGTCCACGGAAGACAACAGTGGTGGATGATCGCAGAATCCTTTCCATGGTGAAGAAAAACCCCTTCACAACATCCACCCAAGTGAAGAACACTCTACAGGAGGTAGGTTTATCAGTATCTAAGTTTACCATAAAGAGAAGACTTCATGAGAGCAAATACAGAGGGTTCACCACAAGGTGCAAATCATTAATCAGACTCAAAAATAGTAAAGGCCACATTAGACTTTGCCAAAAAAACATCTAAAGAAGCCAGCCCAGTTCTGGAACAGCATTCTTTGGACAGATGAAACTAAGATTACCTGTACCAGAAAGATGGGAAGAATAAAGTATGGAGAAGGCTTGGAACAGCTCACGGTCCAAAGCACACCACATCCTCTGTAAAACATGGTGGAGGCAGTGTGATGGCATGGGCATGCATGGCTTCCAATGGCACTGGGTCACTAGTGTTTATTGATGATGTGACAGAAGACAGAAGCAGCCGGATGAATTCTGAAGTGTACAGGGATATACTTTCTTCTCAGATTCAACCAAATGCAGCAAGGTTGATTGGACAGCGCGTCACAGTACAGATGGACAATGACCCAAAACATACTGCGAAAGCAACCCACGAGTTTTTTTAAGGCAAAGAAGTGGAATATTCTGCAATGGCTGAGTCAATCACCAGATCTTAACCTGATTGAGCATGAATTTCACTTGCTTAAGACAAAACTTAAGGCAGAAAGACCCACAAACAAGCAACAACTGAAGACAGCCACAGTAAAGGCCTGGCAAAGCACCACAAATGAGGAAACCCAGCTTTTGGTGATGTCCATGGGTTTCAGACTTCAGGCAGTCATTGCCTGCAAAAGATTCTCAACAAAGTATTAAAAATGAACATTTTATTTATGGTGAAGTTAATTTGTCCAATTACTTTTGAACCCCTGAAATGAGGAGGCTTTGTAGAAAAATGGTTGCAATTCCTAAATGTTTTATAGGATATTTTTGTTTAACCCCTTGAATTAAACATGAAAGTCTACACTTCAATTGCATCTCAGTTGTTTTATTTCAAATCCAATGTGGTGGCATGCAGAGCCCAAATCATGAAGATTGTGTCACTGTCCAAATATTTCTGGGCCTAACTGTATATTTAATGCTTAGACACACATAAGAACAAAGTACATGTACACTATATAAACAGAAGTATGTGAGCCCTTGACTGTGATCCTATTCTAGAGAGATTAATTAGCTATTAATATAAGGCATTGTAAACAGTGGAATTATTACACAGTGCACATGGTTGTAAAGGAGTAAAACAGAATATACACTAATCAGACATAACATTAAAACCACCTACTGGTTTCTACACTCACTGTCCATTTTATCAGCTCCACTTACCATACAGAAGCACTTTGTAGTTCTACAATTATTGACTGTAGTCCAACTGTTTCTCTGCATGGTTTCTTTTAGCCTGCCTTCACCCTGTTCTTCAATGGTCAGGACCACCACAGAGCAGGTATTATTTAGGTAATGGATCATTCTCAGCACTGCTGTGACACTGTCATGGTCCACTCACTGTCCTCTCTATTAGACACTTCTACCTAGTTGGTTCACCTTGTAGATGTAAAGTCAGAGACCATCGCTCATCTATTGCTGCTGTTTGAGTTGGTCATCTTCTAGACCTTCATCAGTGATGTTTTTGGTTGGTGGACTGTTCTCAGTCCAGCAGTGACAGTGAGGTGTTTAAAAACTCTGTCAGCACTGCTGTGTCTGATCCACTCATACCAGCACACACACAACACACACTAACACACCACCACCATGTCAGTGTCACTGCAGTGCTGAGAATGATCCACCACCCAAATAATACCTGCTCTGTAGTGTTCCTCTGAGAGTCCTGACCATTGAAGAACAGCATAAAAGGGGGCTAACAAAGCATGCAGAGAAACAGATGGACTACAGTCAGTAATTGTAGAACTACAAAGTACTACATATGGTAAGTGAAGCTGATAAAATGGACAGTGAGTGTAGAAACAAGGAGGTGGTTTTAATGTTATGGCTGATTGGTGTATGTGCATGAAGGAAAGGGAGGGCAGAGGAAAGGTGGAACAACTGACAAGAACGAACAAGATTAGACACAAGTTTATATTAGATGGGCAGATATATATATATGTATACAGTGGTATCTTGTAACTCGATGTCCCCTGAACTCGAAATCTTTAAAACTCGATGCCCTTCGTCGAGAAATATGTACACTTAAAATTCTACATGTGTCGCTTTGTTCAGCGGCTTGAACGGTGCGATTAAACATCATCAAAGTATTAATATTGACAATATGTATATCAAACAAACCAGCAGAATCGCACAATCACGTTTATGCTGTCCGTTTTACTTCAAATAAATAAGCATCAAAATAATTTTTTAGATAATGCTTTGCTTTTATTGCAAAATGATAGTGCACAGCACCGTGACCCAGATCAACCACACAGAAGCATACAATCATAAACGCTGCTTACCTTTGCTTCTCTTTTTCAAATTGAGACCAAATCCGTGTGTTGTTCCATTAGAGGTATAATCCACTTGTTTTTCTTTATGGCGGCCATCTTGTATGTTTCCAGAATATTCCTAGAGTATATAAACCTATATCCAACAGTGTTTGTCTACCTAACTAACTAAAACTGTCTTATTCAGATCATTTTTTCCCTCTGCTTTTGCGGTTAAAAGTTGAAACTGGTAAAGCTGTTATTTATACTTCTACAATTATTAACGTGTTTTTCATTGCCAGCTCATCTGAAACCGAAAAACAGCATATATGGCTTTGAATCAGAGGAACAACTGAATTCCGAGTTCGGAAGATCTGATTGGTTTATTCAGCCGTCATTCAAGGCGTGACCCATGACTGAATAATTTGCGCACTGATCCACTGATGGAGTTGTTTACGCTCGACACCATAATAAAACAGACTGAGCAAAACGAATGAATCTTTACCATAGATAAGAGCACAGCTCCCTGATTCAATTCCAATGAACAATTAGTTTGAAAAGAGTAGTTTCTGACTCGTTTTACTTAGTGATTCAGTTTTTGATTGTAATTCAGACTGATGTGAAGAAACGGGGAAGGTAAATTTCATGTGTATGGACAGTTTGGCAGAGCTTTAGAGCCAAAAGGCTCAAATCTATTGAATAATGACATTATAAAGTACATATTCATGTTTTTTTCTGCAATATATTCTGTTTTTTTTGTGTTAGAAAGCTTTGGAGACATTTGGAGACCAACATGGACTCTTTTTACTCCAACTTCAATAACTCCAAATCAGAATTAGTTACAAGCTAAAAATTTGGTATGGTGATTCTAAACAACATTTGCCACAGTAATAAATTGTGGAATTTCAGACCTGCATTCCTACTTGCATTCACTGAAACTTTGGATTTAAAAAATGTAAAAAGCACCTATTTTTATTTATTTATTTGGTTTTTATCATCATTTGAGCTTGGTAAAATATCACCATGGCATTTATCTGTTTTTTCTAATACTTTATCTAACATTAAACTGAAAATTTTGTCTTATAAACTTTTTGAATGAAAAGCCTTAAGAACTAGGTATGTCCTTCATGTGGAAAATGCACAAAAACAGGCCTGAAAGCCAAGGGGTCACTTTTACACTTGTGTTATAGCTTGGGGTTCTAAGAAATTGTGAGAATCAGCTTTTCTGAGAGTCTAAAATGCTTGTTTAAAAAAAAGCTTAATGTGACAATGTATTAAAAGAACGACATAGAAACACAAAACCTCTCTTAATTATTACTGCTCATAAGTTCTGCTTATTGTTTTAGTACAATAAGTCACGTTAAGCTTTGTGAACTGCCAAACTCCACACAAAATAACGGCACAGCCAACACAAAAGTGATTATGTGAATGTGCACTTACTGAACTCGCTAAGGAATACGATATTCCAACATCAAGCATCTCCACGATTAAGAAGGAAACAATGAAGAAGTAAAAGTAAATTGCAGTTTTTATTGTATTTTTATTTTTATTTTTAAGTGTTTTGCAACCCAAGGGACCATGGAACGCATTAACAGGTTTGCCATAAATCCTTGTGGGAAAAAATACCTTCAATATATATATTATATATATATGTATATATATACAGTGGTATGTAAAAGTTTGGGCACCCCTGATATTTTTCATGATTTTCCTTTATAAATCATTGGTTGTTTGGATCAGCAATTTCAGTTAAATATATCATATAGCAGACGAACACAGTGATATTTGAGAAGTGAAATGAAGTTTATAGGATTTACAGAAAGTGTGCAATAATTATTTAAACAAAATTAGGCAGGTGCATAATTTTGGGCACCCTTGTCGTTTTATTGATTTGAATACCTTTAGCACTAATTATTGGAACACATAATTTGTTTTGTAAGCTCATTGACCCTTGACCTACATACACAGGTGAATGCAATTATGAGACAGGGTTAAGGTGGCCAATTGCAAGTGTTTCTCCTCTTTGCATCTTCTGTGAAGAGTGGCAACATGGGAGCCTCAAAACAACTCTCAAATGACCTGAAAACAAAGATTGTTCAACATCATGGTTTAGGGGAAGGATACAAAAAGCTATCTCAGAGATTTCAGCTGTCAGTTTCCACTGTGAGGAACATAGTGAGGAAATGGAAGACCACAGGCACAGTTCAAGTTAAGGCCCGAAGTGGCAGGCCAAGAAAAATCTCAGATAGGCAGAGGCGAAGGATGGTGAGAACAGTCATAGTCAACCCACAGACCAGCTCCAAAGACCTACAACATCATCTTGCTGCAGATGGTGTCACTGTGCATCGTTCAACTATTCAGCGCACTTTGCACAAGGAGAGGTTGTATGGGAGAGTAATGCAGAAGAAGCCTTTTTTGCGCACACGCCACAAACAGAGTCGCTTGAGTTATGCTAAAGCACATTTGGACAAGCCAGCTTCATTTTGGAATAAGGTGCTGTGGACTGATGAAACTAAAATTGAGTTATTTGGACATAACAAGGGGCGGTATGCATGGCGGAAAAAGAACACAGCATTCCAAGACAAACACTTGCTACCCACAGTAAAATTTGGTGGCGGTTCCATCATGCTGTGGGGCTGTGTGGCCAGTGCAGGTACTGGGAATCTTGTTAAAGTTGAGGGTCGCATGGATTCCAGTCAATATCAGCAGATTCTTGAGAACAATGTTCAAGAATCAGTGACAACGTTGAAGTTGCGCCGGGGCTGGATACTTCAACAAGACAACGACCCTAAACACTGCTCAAAATCTACTAAGGCATTCATGCAGAGGAACAAGTACAACGTTCTGGAATGGCCATCTCAGTCTCCAGACCTGAATATTATTGAAAATCTGTGGTGTGACTTAAAGCGGGCTGTCCATGCTCGGAAACCATCAAACCTGACTGAACTGGAGATGTGTTGTAAAGAAGAATGGTCCAAAATACCTTCAACCAGAATCCAGACTCTCATTGGAAGCTATAGGAAGCGTTCAGAGGCTGTTATTTCTGCAAAAGGAGGATGTACTAAATATTGATGTAATTTTTCTGTTGGGGTGCCCAAAATTATGCACCTGCCTAATTTTGTTTAAATAATTATTGCACACTTTCTGTAAATCCTATGAACTTCATTTCACTTCTCAAATATCACTGTGTTCGTCTGCTATATGATATATTTAACTGAAATTGCTGATCCGAACAACCAATGATTTATAAAGGAAAATCATGAAAAATATCAGGGGTGCCCAAACTTTTACATACCACTGTATATATATATATATATATATATATATATATATATACAGGGGTTGGACAAAAAAACTGAAACACCTGTCATTTTAGTGTGGGAGGTTTCATGGCTAAATTGGACCAGTCTGGTGGCCAATCTTCATTAATTGCACATTGCACCAGTAAGAGCAGAGTGTGAAGGTTCAATTAGCAGGGTAAGAGCACAGTTTTGCTCAAAATATTGCAATGCACACAACATTATGGGTGACATACCAGAGTTCAAAAGAGGACAAATTGTTGGTGCACGTCTTGCTGGCGCATCTGTGACCAAGACAGCAAGTCTTTGTGATGTATCAAGAGCCACGGTATCCAGGGTAATGTCAGCATACCACCAAGAAGGACAAACCACATCCAACAGGATTAACTGTGGACGCAAGAGGAAGCTGTCTGAAAGGGATGTTCGGGTGCTAACCCGGATTGTATCCAAAAAACATAAAACCCAAATCACGGCAGAATTAAATGTGCACCTCAACTCTCCTGTTTCCACCAGAACTGTCCGTCGGGAGCTCCACAGGGTCAATATACACGGCCGGGCTACTATAGCCAAACCTTTGGTCACTCGTGCCAATGCCAAACGTCGGTTTCAATGGTGCAAGGAGCGCAAATCTTGGGCTGTGGACAATGTGAAACATGTATTGTTCTCTGATGAGTCCACCTTTACTGTTTTCCCCACATCCGGGAGAGTTACGGTTTGGAGAAGCCCCAAAGAAGCGTACCACCCAGACTGTTGCATGCCCAGAGTGAAGCATGGGGGTGGATCAGTGATGGTTTGGGCTGCCATATCATGGCATTCCCTTGGCCCAATACTTGTGCTAGATGGGCGCGTCACTGCCAAGGACTACCGAACCATTCTGGAGGACCATGTGCATCCAATGGCGGTGCCATGTATCAGGATGACAATGCACCAATACACACAGCAAGACTGGTGAAAGATTGGTTTGATGAACATGAAAGTGAAGTTGAACATCTCCCATGGCCTGCACAGTCACCAGATCTAAATATTATTGAGCCACTTTGGGGTGTTTTGGAGAAGCGAGTCAGGAAACGTTTTCCTCCACCAGCATCACGTAGTGACCTGGCCACTATCCTGCAAGAAGAATGGCTTAAAATCCCTCTGACCAGGACTTGTGCAGGACTTGTATATGTCATTTCCAAGACGAATTGACGCTGTATTGGCCGCAAAAGGAGGCCCTACACCATACTAATAAATTATTGTGGTCTAAAACCAGGTGTTTCAGTTATTTTGTCCAACCCCTGTATATATACACAATGACCAGTCATAACATTATGACCACTGACAGGTAAAGTGAATAACACTGACCTGCCACCTGTTAGTGGGTGGGATATATTAACAAGTGAACATTTTATCCTCAAAGTTGATGTGTTAGAAGCAGGAAAAATGGGCAAGTGCAAGGATTTTGACAAGGGCCAAATTGTAATCGCTAGACGACTGGGTCAGAGCATGTCCAAAACTGCAGCTCCTGTGGGGTTTTCCCATGCTGACCCGAAAGCACCAACAATGGGCACGTGAGCATCCGAACTGGACTACAAAGCAGTGGAAGAAGGTGGGCTGGTCTAATGAATCATGTTTTCTTTTACATCACGTGGATGGCCGGGTGCGTGTGCGTCGCTTACCTGGGGAACACAAGGCACCAGGATGCACTATGGGAAAAAGGCAAGCCAGCAAAGGCAGTGTGATGCTTTGGGTAATGTTCTGCTGGGAAACGTTGGGTCCTGCCATCCGTGTGGATGTTACTTTAACACGTACCACCTACCTAAGCACTGTTGCAGACCATGTACACTCTTTCATGGAAACGGTATTCCCTGATGGCTGTGGCCTTTTTCAGCAGGACAATGCCCCCTGCCACAAAGCAAAAGTGGTTCAGGAATAATTTGAGGAGCACAACAATTTGAGGTTTGAGGTGTTGACTTGGCCTCCAAATTCCCCAGATCTCGAGCATCTGTGGGATGTGCTGGACAAACAAGTCAGATCCATGGAGGCCCCACCTCACAACTTGCAGGAGTTAGAGGATCTGCTGCTAATATCTTGGTGCTAGATACCACAAGCACACCTACAGGGGTCTGGTGGAGTCCATGCCTTGAGGGGTCAGGGCTGTTTTGGCAGCAAAAGGGGGACCAACATAATATTAGAAAAATGGTCATAATATTATGGCTGATCAGTGTATATATGTATGTGTTTGTGTGTGTGTGTACAGATAACAAGTCAACATAGACAGTGAGAAAAATACATTTCATTAAATGTCATTTCCAACGTTTCATAAGATTAAATAACATTTCTCAATGTAATAAACTGCACAGCAATAGTAAATAAACTCTTAGGTATCTGTGCTACAAGAAATATCTAAACTGTTAAGATTGAAATTAAGAATAAAGGCATTTTTAGTTTACAGCACAGTATTGCAATTTAGGCACTGGAACAAGAATTTTGAGGAAAAGAGTGTGAGGATTGATAGCAAGCAGTTGGGGTGACCTGTGGGCCTCTTGTTGATCGATCAGTATGGATCTAGCTTTATCTGTCTGTGTAGAAAACAAGTGAACACCATCCCACAGATCTGAAAAACACACACAGTACATTGTATGTTAGAAATGTTTGCACACAAATGAATAAATGTGAATAACCTGACAGAAGCTCACAAAGCTTTAAGGCTTCTAGTGAAGGCTTCATAAGCATCATCAGCACATGCTGTTCATTTGTGGGTTTTTCCTTTCCATAGCAAAAACATGCAAAAGAATAACGTGAATAAATGAATGCATGTGTATCTTCTCTGCAATGGATTACATAGTACATTGTACAGGGTGTGTTTCTTTTTTTTCCCCTTTTAGTGCATCCAATTGTTCAATTTGCATCGTGCTTCCTCTCTGTCTATCCCGAACCCTGCCCTGACTGAGCAGATCGAAGCTAACCCATATCCCCTCCAAAACATAAGTAGCAGCCGGATGCATTTTTGCCACCCACACATTGATGAGTTTGGCGCCACCTAGCGTTGCATGTGGAGAGACACACCCTAAGGGCACTCTTCCTCATCTCTTGTGCAGGCGCCTCTAATCAGCCGGCAGAGGTCGTAATCGCATTCTGACAGAGAGAGACCCACATCCGGTTCTTTGTCCCACCCCCCAACTGAGAAACCGGCCAATCGTTGCTCATACAGCCACTCAGCTTCGAACCGGTGAAGCAAAGCTGGATTTGATACGAGGTACTCAGAATCCAGCCCTGGTTGCAGCATGTATTTTTACCGGTGCGCCACCTGAGCGGCCACAGTGTGTGTTACTGAAGCTTCTTTCTAGGTTGACCATTAAGTTAAAAAAAAGGTTATCAGACATTCACAGTGTGTTCGTAACTTTGTATTATTTTCACTTCCCTATAACTAACTTAACTAAAACTGGTTGATATGGTAACTGCCTTTGTGAATGCCTTGTTAAGTGAACACTAAATATTGTTGCAACACTTATAATTACAGACACACTGTTGATGTCAAGTGACCTTTTTGAGTTAATGGACAACCTAGACAGGAGCTTTAGTAACACTCCCTGTACAAGGTACTAATGCACTGCTGAGAAATACACCTACAATATAGGAGTTATTGCCCTTTAATAAAAGGTAGCACAGTGGTGCAGCAAGCAGTGTAAGGTTGGATTATTGCCCCTGGTCAAGGTTTTTTAAGGAGTTTGTCCTATTCTCCATGTGTCCACTTGGGTTTTTTCTGGGTATTCATAAACAGCATTTTAAGTAAACCTGTGTTCAGATTTGTTTCTTTTTTAACATCAGAAATTGTAGTCCACTTGTTTAATACAAAAATATCAAAATTAGATATTTTTCAGTCAGTAATTGTAGAACTACAAAGTGCTTCTATATGGTAAGGAGCTGATAAAATAGACAGCGAGTGTAGAAACAAGGAGGTGGTTTTAATGTTATGGCTGATCGATGTACATGTTAAATGCAACAACAAAACAAGAATTTATGATTTGTTAAATTCTCTTGATAATTAATTCAATTGTCAAAAGAGTCTTTATTGCATGAAAAACGGTCATGCTACTGTGATAAATATAGCCACATGGGCTTAAGAATTCTTTGGAAAATTGTTGTCACTGAAAACAATTTCCTTAAAAGACATTGAAAATGAGTGCTGTGGTCAACTTGAGTCCAAGTTTAAGCTTATTTGTGGAAAATAACTGCAGTTAAGTTCTCCAAGCCAAAGACAAAATGAACCATCCAGACTGTTATCATCAAAAGGTGCAAAAAGCCTGTCATGGTGTGGGATGCATCAATGCCTACTACATGGGTGTGTGAAAAAACTACTGACACATAGGCACATCATATTAAACCCTATGGATTAAGAATGGGATATCACTCAAGTTCATACGCGTGTGAAGGCAGGCGAGCAAATACTTTTGGCAATATAGTGTATTTAAATTCTTGTTTTCTATAACTGTATTTGAATTCTAAGTAGGTTTATAAATGCTACTGATAATAGGATTTGGAATATATTTTGCATTGTACAGTTTCTATGGGAACTGAAGTGTAAGACCGGCCTCATGCCAAAATAGCTGCATCTGGGTCAGTTAGCATGTGTGGGTGTTTATATGAGTGCATACATTTGATAAGTCAGACCACTGACAATTGGTGAAATCAGTAAAAGAGATAAATAGAGTGTTAACAGTCATTTACACATTTCACAATATTTTTTGTTCTGTGGGGTTGACTTTTGCAGTTATTGTAGTTTAAATTCTGCACATTGGGACTGAAATATATTACGACACCACATGCTTCACTGTTTTTAAAGAAAAGAAAAAGTCTGCAGTAAAACGACTAAAAACAACACGTTTCACATTCTCAAACAGGCTTAAACATCAAACACTGCTAACAGGTTCCAACAGGATGTTGGGCCGCTCAGGTGGCGCAGCGGTAAAAACACAAGCTGGAACCAGAGCTGGGATCTCGTATACATTGTATCAAATGTCAGCTCTGCCTGCCGGTTAAGGCTGAGCATGAACAACGATTGGCCTGTTGTTCAAATTTGGGCGGGACTAAGCCGGATGGTGTCTCTCTCCTATGACTGGTGCAATTACGACCTCTGCTGGCTGATTGATGGCACCTGCACAGAGATGAGGAAAGAGTGCTCTCAGGGTGTGTCTCTCCATATGTAACAGGTGTTATTTTTTTTTTATATATATATATATATATATTTCACTCAAAATCTTCATGTTCTACCCCTTGTAATTTATATAGACCACTGAAGTCGTTTCGTCATTTTGTAGGCCACACCATGTTGTTATGCCCATATTTGGTAACCCGGGTCTAAGAGAAATTTTGAATGGGAAATATGAATGGAGATTTCGCAAATTGCCTCTCTCGCATCCTGTAGTCATAAAAAATTTTCCAAAGCTGTTACGTTTTGTTTTATGGAGATTCTTCTGTCTATTATCACTGGATCCTCTGAATTATGAAGTCGTTAAAGAGTCAAAATATGAATATTGCTACATGTAAGCCAATGCTACTGTGCACTGAATTGACGTCACTAAACTGGAAGCCTCTTAATGTTTTCTTTTTTTTTTTCTTGTATAAGCCTCTTAAATAACCACACGAAGCAGCGCGATTCGCCAGTGTAACAGTGCAGTAATATTCACAAGTTTTGGTTGATATTTTTAGTAGCTAGCTACATTAAAGTAGAAAGCAAGAATGGTTGGGTGTTACGCCTTTGGTTGTACTCACCAAAAGTCAGCCGCTCGTTCCGTTGATTTGATTGGTGTAGTTCAGTGATGTCTAATTAATGTGCAGTAGCATTAGCTTTCGTGTAGCATTATTAGTATTATGACCCTTTAACAACCTCGTAAGTCAGAGGATCCAGTGATGTACAGGAGAAAAATGTACACAGGACAAAACGTACAGGGTTCTGAAAATGTTTATTTAGCACAGGATGCGTTAGAGTAGATTTTTTGAAAACCCCGTTAATTTTTCCCCATAGGAAATCTGAGTTAGACCCGGGTCTCCAAATATGGGCATAACGAGGACTACAGAATGACGCACGACTTCAGTGGTCTATTGTTTTAATTGTTGAGACAGAAATGTGTTTAGGTAATGTATTTTATGTGGGGTTTTTGTATATATTTCGATTTGGTTGCCTCTTGGGGGCGGGGGCGTTACGTAGTTGGTTGTGACAGGCCAACTTTCTTCAGTCTGGCTGGAGAGCGACTGAGGAGAGGTTGGTTGAACCTAAGCGCCTTTATAAAAAATAGATTAAACTCATAAATACTATGTAAACTGTTTTAAAAGTTATTAAATATGAAGCAAAATGTTTTTGTTATTTCTTTAATGGACGTATTAAAGATATGTGTTATATAATTTTGTTAAATTAGAGAGTGAGATGTATTAGCTTGCTATAGCTGCCTCGTGCAGTGCTAACCCTCCTCCCTTTTCCCGCTTTTTAAATTTTTTTGGGGTACAGGCTAGTGTAAAGGTGGGCACGAGTCGAGGTTTCTCACTGATTTTCTTTTTCTTGTACACATCCAGGTACGTTATGTTATTTTAATCGCTTCTGTTTTATGTTTCATAAAGTGTTCTGTATAAAATTATAAAATGCTGGTATTAGAAATAGATTATTATATTAGGTGGGCACAAGGCGAGGTTTCTCACTGATTTTCTTTTTCTTGTACACATCCAGATTCGTCTCATCCGTTCAATAAATATATGTCTGGTACCAGCAGCAGTGGTCCGTGAGTCTTCTTTCCTCTTTTAAAAATAAATAAATCACAACGCAGAGGTGGCGTGACCGGTTCCTTATCATCATTGTAAGGTGGACCGGTTACACATACACAATGCTGAGCTGCACTGCACTCGTCAAAGTGTAGGTGATAAGATGCATACGGCTGCTGCCCACGTGTCAGAGGGGGCATGGGTTAGCTTTGTTCGCCTCAATCAGAGCAGGCATCGGCATTGGTGGAAAGGAAGCATGACACAATCAGGCAATTAGACGTGCTAAAAGGGAGAAAAAGGGGAGAAAATGCATAAAAAACAAATATATATAAAAACAGAATGTTGTACTGGATGAGCATCCTTATGTGGTGTTCAAAGTAGAACTTCCAAAGTGTTGACTTGGCACAGAAGTGTCAATACCTATGAGACTTAAATATGGCCAAAATAATAATAAAAATAAAAACGCAAGTGCAAAAATCTTGCAAACATCCCACTATTATAGAGCATTTTAGCATTAAGCATATGAGCACAAGCTATTTGTGACAAGTATATTTGTAATTTAATTTTTATTACCTTAATATTTTATGTAGCAGTGTAATAATTTAATAAAAAAATAAAAAAAATAAATAAAAAAAAATAATTATATATATTACATTTACATTACATTTTCAGCATTTAGCAGACGCTTTTATCCAAAGCGACTTACACACTGAGCGGAACACAATGAGCAATTGAGGGTTAAGGGCCTTGCTCAGCGACCCAACAGTGGCAACTTGGTGGTGGCGGGGCTTGAACCGGCAACCTTCTGTTTACTAGTCCAGTACCTTAACCACTGAGCTATCACTGTATATATATACAGGTTCTTCTAAAAAAATTAGCATATTGTGATAAAGTTCATTATTTTCCATAATGTAATGATAAAAATTAAACTTTCATATATTTTAGATTCATTGCACACCAACTGAAATATTTCAGGTCTTTTATTGTTTTAATACTGATGATTTTGGCATACAGCTCATGAAAACTGAAAACCTATCTCAAAAAATTAGCATATTTCATCCGACCAATAAAAGAAAAGTGTTTTTAATACAAAAAAAGTCAACCTTCAAATAATTATGTTCAGTTATGCACTCAATACTTGGTCGGGAATCCTTTTGCAGAAATGACTGCTTCAATGCGGCGTGGCATGGAGGCAATCAGCCTGTGGCACTGCTGAGGTGTTATGGAGGCCCAGGATGCTTCGATAGCGGCCTTAAGCTCATCCAGAGTGTTGGGTCTTGTGTCTCTCAACTTTCTCTTCACAATATCCCACAGATTCTCTATGGGGTTCAGGTCAGGAGAGTTGGCAGGCCAATTGAGCACAGTAATACCATGGTCAGTAAACCATTCACCAGTGGTTTTGGCACTGTGAGCAGGTGCCAGGTCGTGCTGAAAAATGAAATCTTCATCTCCATAAAGCTTTTCAGCAGATGGAAGCATGAAGTGCTCCAAAATCTCCTGATAGCTAGCTGCATTGACCCTGCCCTTGATAAAACACAGTGGACCAACACCAGCAGCTGACATGGCACCCCAGACCATCACTGACTGTGGGTACTTGACACTGGACTTCAGGCATTTTGGCATTTCCTTCTCCCCAGTCTTCCTCCAGACTCTGGCACCTTGATTTCCGAATGACATGCAAAATTTGCTTTCATCCGAAAACAGTACTTTGGACCACTGAGCAACAGTCCAGTGCTGCTTCTCTGTAGCCCAGGTCAGGGGCTTCTGCCGCTGTTTCTGGTTCAAAAGTGGCTTGACCTGGGGAATGCGGCACCTGTAGCCCATTTCCTGCACACGCCTGTGCACGGTGGCTCTGGATGTTTCTACTCCAGACTCAGTCCACTGCTTCCACAGGTCCCCCAAGGTCTGGAATCGGCCCTTCTCCACAATCTTCCTCAGGGTCCGGTCACCTCTTCTCGTTGTGCAGCGTTTTCTGCCACACTTTTTCCTTCCCACAGACTTCCCACTGAGGTGCCTTGATACAGCACTCTGGGAACAGCCTATTCGTTCAGAAATTTCTTTCTGTGTCTTACCCTCTTGCTTGAGGGTGTCAATGATGGCCTTCTGGACAGCAGTCAGGTCGGCAGTCTTACCCATGATTGCAGTTTTGAGTAATGAACCAGGCTGGGAGTTTTTAAAAGCCTCAGGAATCTTTTGCAGGTGTTTAGAGTTAATTCGTTGATTCAGATGATTAGGTTAATAGCTCGTTTAGAGAACCTTTTCATGATATGCTAATTTTTTGAGATAGGAATTTTGGGTTTTCATGAGCTGTATGCCAAAATCATCAGTATTAAAACAATAAAAGACCTGAAATATTTCAGTTGGTGTGCAATGAATCTAAAATATATGAAAGTTTAATTTTTATCATTACATTATGGAAAATAATGAACTTTATCACAATATGCTAATTTTTTGAGAAGGACCTGTATACACTGTGTTCCAAATTATTATGCAAAAAGTGTTTAGGAGTGATAAGGTAAGAATTTTTTTGTTTGTCAGTTAAACTCATTGATGGTGATGTGTGTCAGGGCTCTTTATATCACTGAAAGCAATTGCAGACACCTGTGCTAATTAGTTTGGCAGGTGTGTCCAATTAAAGGCAAGACTACTTAAGAAGGCTGTCCCACATTATTAAGCAGCCTACATTTTCAGCCAAAATGGGAAAGAAAAAGGATGTGTCGGCTGCTGAGAAGCAACAAATTGTGGAGTGTTTAGGTCAAGGCATGACTACAATCAACATTGCCAAGAAACTTCATCGTGATCATCGCACAATCAAGAAGTATGTAGCTGATTCAGAACACACACGTGTGCGTGCTGATAAGGGAAAATTGAGGACTCTTTCCAACAGGCAATTACGTCAGGTTAAAAGAGCAGCTGCAAAAATGCCTTGTCATAGCAGCAGACAAGTTTTTGAAACTGCTGGTGCCTCCAACGTCCCCCGAACAACAAGATGCAGGGTCCTTCAGAGGTTTGCAGCTGTGCGTAAGCCATCCTGTCGACCTCCTCTATCCACTGCACACAAGCAGAAATGGCTCCAGTGGGCCAAACAATACATGAAGACTGACTTCAAAACTGTTTTGTTCACCAATGAGTGCCGTGCAACGCTCGATGGTCCAGATGGATGGAGTGGAGGATGGCTGGTTGATGGACACCCCATGCAAACAAGGCTACGGCGCCAACAAGGAGGAGGTGGAGTAATGTTTTGGGCTGGAATCATGGGGAGAGAGATTGTCGGCCCCTTTAGGATCCCTGAAGGGGTAAAGATGACCTCCATAATGTATGTGGAGTTTCTCAAACAGCACTTCCTGCCATGGTTCAAGAAGAAGAACCGTGCATTCCGCAGCAAGATCATTTTCATGCATGATAATGCACCGTCTCATGCTGCAAAGAACACATCTGCATCTCTGGCTGCTATGGGCATAAAAGGGGACAAACTTATGGTGTGGCCCCCATGCTCCCCTGACCTCAACCCCATTGAGAACCTCTGGAGCATCATCAAAAGGAGTGTCTATGGTGGCGGGAGGCAGTTCACATCTAAGCAACAGCTCTGGGAGGGTATTCTGTCCTCATGCAAAACAATTGAAGCAGATACCATCCAAAACCTGACAAATTCAAGGGACGAGAGAGTTCAGAAGCTCCTTTCGAACAAGGGGTGTGTGCAAATGTAACATCACCTAGAATAAAGTTTTGACTTGAAAACTGTTTGATTTCAGTTTGTAATAACCTGCTAATGCTTATAATTTCAGAAATGACCATTTTTTTTGTTCTTTATAAAAATGAAAAGGTTGAAAACTCTGCTGTGCATAATAATTTGGAACATGCATTTTGAGTGCATTTTGAGTGTTTTATTTTTTTTTAAATATACTGTTATCATTGGCAGTTTGTTCAAAAACCTTTCAATTGTACTCTAATAGTTGATGACTGGAAAATTACAATGACTGCAATTCATATAGGTAATTTTGGAAAATCTGAGAAAATATTATTTGCATAATAATTTGGAACACAGTGTATATACAGTGTATCACAAAAGTGAGTACACCCCTCACATTTCTGCAAATATTTTATTATATCTTTTCATGGGACAACACTATAGAAATGAAACTTGGATATAACTTAGAGTAGTCAGTGTACAGCTTGTATAGCAGTGTAGATTTACTGTCTTCTGAAAATAACTCAACACACAGCCATTAATGTCTAAATGGCTGGCAACATAAGTGAGTACACCCCACAGTGAACATGTCCAAATTGTGCCCAAAGTGTCAATATTTTGTGTGACCACCATTCTTATCCAGCACTGCCTTAACCCTCCTGGGCATGGAATTCACCAGAGCTGCACAGGTTGCTACTGGAATCCTCTTCCACTCCTCCATGATGACATCACGGAGCTGGTGGATGTTAGACACCTTGAACTCCTCCACCTTCCACTTGAGGATGCGCCACAGGTGCTCAATTGGGTTTAGTCCATCACCTTTACCTTCAGCTTCCTCAGCAAGGCAGTTGTCATCTTGGAGGTTGTGTTTGGGGTCGTTATCCTGTTGGAAAACTGCCATGAGGCCCAGTTTTCGAAGGGAGGGGATCATGCACTGTTTCAGAATGTCACAGTACATGTTGGAATTCATGTTTCCCTCAATGAACTGCAGCTCCCCAGTGCCAGCAACACTCATGCAGCCCAAGACCATGATGCTACCACCACCATGCTTGACTGTAGGCAAGATACAGTTGTCTTGGTGCTTCTCACCAGGGCGCCGCCACACATGCTGGACACCATCTGGACACCATCTGAGCCAAACAAGTTTATCTTGGTCTCGTCAGACCACAGGGCATTCCAGTAATCCATGTTCTTGGACTGCTTGTCTTCAGCAAACTGTTTGCGGGCTTTCTTGTGCGTCAGCTTCCTTCTGGGAAGAAGACCATGCAGACCGAGTTGATGCAGTGTGCGGCGTATGGTCTGAGCACTGACAGGCTGACCTCCCACGTCTTCAACCTCTGCAGCAATGCTGGCAGCACTCATGTGTCTATTTTTTAAAGCCAACCTCTGGATATGACGCCGAACATGTGAACTCAACTTCTTTGGTCGACCCTGGCGAAGCCTGTTCCGAGTGGAACCTGTCCTGGAAAACCGCTGTATGACCTTGGCCACCATGCTGTAGCTCAGTTTCAGGGTGTTAGCAATCTTCTTATAGCCCAGGCCATCTTTGTGGAGAGCAAAAATTCTATTTCTCACATCCTCAGAGAGTTCTTTGCCATGAGGTGCCATGTTGAATATCCAGTGGCCAGTATGAGAGAATTGTACCCAAAACACCAAATTTAACAGCCCTGCTCCCCATTTACACCTGGGACCTTGACACATGACACCAGGGAGGGACAACGACACATTTGGGCACAATTTGGACATGTTCACTGTGGGGTGTACTCACTTGTGTTGCCAGCTATTTAGACATTAATGGCTGTGTGTTGAGTTATTTTCAGAAGACAGTAAATCTACACTGCTATACAAGCTGTACACTGACTACTCTAAGTTATATCCAAGTTTCATGTCTATAGTGTTGTCCCATGAAAAGATATAATGAAATATTTGCAGAAATGTGAGGGGTGTTCTCACTTTTGTGATACACTGTATATATATACAGTATATATATATATATATATATATATATATATATATATACAGTGTATCACAAAAGTGAGTACACCCCTCACATTTCTGCAGATATTTAAGTATATCTTTTCATGGGACAACACTGACAAAATGACACTTTGACACAATGAAAAGTAGTCTGTGTGCAGCTTATATAACAGTGTAAATTTATTCTTCCCTCAAAATAACTCAATATACAGCCATTAATGTCTAAACCACCGGCAACAAAAGTGAGTACACCCCTTAGTGAAAGTTCCTGAAATGTCAATATTTTGTGTGGCCACCATTATTTCCCAGAACTGCCTTAACTCTCCTGGGCATGGAGTTTACCAGAGCTTCACAGGTTGCCACTGGAATGCTTTTCCACTCCTCCATGATGACATCACGGAGCTGGCGGATATTCGAGACTTTGCGCTCCTCCACCTTCCGCTTGAGGATGCCCCAAAGATGTTCTATTGTGTTTAGGTCTGGAGACATGCTTGGCCAGTCCATCACCTTTACCCTCAGCCTCTTCAATAAAGCAGTGGTCGTCTTAGAGGTGTGTTTGGGGTCATTATCATGCTGGAACACTGCCCTGCGACCCAGTTTCCGGAGGGAGGGGATCATGCTCTGCTTCAGTATTTCACAGTACATATTGGAGTTCATGTGTCCCTCAATGAAATGTAACTCCCCAACACCTGCTGCACTCATGCAGCCCCAGACCATGGCATTCCCACCACCATGCTTGACTGTAGGCATGACACACTTATCTTTGTACTCCTCACCTGATTGCCGCCACACATGCTTGAGACCATCTGAACCAAACAAATTAATCTTGGTCTCATCAGACCATAGGACATGGTTCCAGTAATCCATGTCCTTTGTTGACATGTCTTCAGCAAACTGTTTGAGGGCTTTCTTGTGTAGAGACTTCAGAAGAGGCTTCCTTCTGGGGTGACAGCCATGCAGACCAATTTGATGTAGTGTGCGGCGTATGGTCTGAGCACTGACAGGCTGACCCCCCACCTTTTCAATCTCTGCAGCAATGCTGACAGCACTCCTGCGCCTATCTTTCAAAGACAGCAGTTGGATGTGACGCTGAGCACGTGCACTCAGCTTCTTTGGACGACCAACGCGAGGTCTGTTCTGAGTGGACCCTGCTCTTTTAAAACGCTGGATGATCTTGGCCACTGTGCTGCAGCTCAGTTTCAGGGTGTTGGCAATCTTCTTGAAGCCTTGGCCATCTTCATGTAGCGCAACAATTCGTCTTTTAAGATCCTCAGAGAGTTCTTTGCCATGAGGTGCCATGTTGGAACTTTCAGTGACCAGTATGAGAGAGTGTGAGAGCTGTACTACTAAATTGAACACACCTGCTCCCTATGCACACCTGAGACCTAGTAACACTAACAAATCACATGACATTTTGGAGGGAAAATTACAAGCAGTGCTCAATTTGGACATTTAGGGGTGTAGTCTCTTAGGGGTGTACTCACTTTTGTTGCCGGTGGTTTAGACATTAATGGCTGTATATTGAGTTATTTTGAGGGAAGAATAAATTTACACTGTTATATAAGCTGCACACAGACTACTTTTCATTGTGTCAAAGTGTCATTTTGTCAGTGTTGTCCCATGAAAAGATATACTTAAATATCTGCAGAAATGTGAGGGGTGTACTCACTTCTGTGATACACTGTATATATAGTGGGGAAAATAAGTATTTGATCCCCTGCTGATTTTGTAAGTTCACCCCCTTACAAAGACTTGAACAGTCTATAATTTTTATGGAAGGTTTATTTTAACAGAGAGAGACAGAATATCAACAAAAAATCCAGAAAAAAAAACATTAAATGAAGGTTATAAATTAATTTGTATTTAATTAAGGGAAATAAGTATTTGATCCCCTAGCAACCAGCAAGAATTCTGACCCCCACAGACCGGTTATGTGCCCATGAGGCACACAAATTAGTCCTGTCCCTGTATAAAAGACACCTGTAACAGAATCAGTTTCTTCCATTCAAATCTCTCGACCACCATGGGCAAGACCAAAGAGCTATCAAAGGACGTCAGGGACAAGATTGTAGACCTGCACAAGGCTGGAATGGGCTACAAGACCATCAGCAAGACGCTTAGTGAGAAAGAGACCACTGTTGGTGCGATAATTCGAAAATGGAAGAAATACAAGATCACAGTCAATCACCCTCACTCTGGAGCTCCATGCAAGATCTCACCTGGTGGGGTAAGAATGATTATGAGAAAGGTGAGGTCAGTCCAGAATTACACGAGAGGAGCTTGTCAATGATCTCAAGGGAGCTGGGAGCAGAGAAATACTGGATATGACCCCAAGAACACCATCCCCACCGGGCATTTCTTTGCCTCCAAACACGGCGAGTGGAGTTGATGCCAAAGAGCTCAATTTTGGTCTCATCTGACCATATCACATTCTCCCAAGCTTTCTCTGAATCATTCAGGTGTTCATTGGCAAGCTTCAGACGGGCCTGTACATGAGCCTTCTTGAGCAAAGGGACTTTGCGGGCACTGCAGGATCTCAATCCATTACGGCGAAGTGTGTTACTAATGGTTTTCTTGGTGACTGTGCTCTCAGCTCCCTTGAGATCATTGACCCTGACGTCCTTTGATAGCTCTTTGGTCTTGCCCATGGTGGTTGAGAGATTTGAACGGAAGAAACTGATTCTGTGACAGGAGTCTTTTATACAGGGACAGGACTAATTTGTGTGCCTCATGGGCACATAACCGGTCTGTGGGGGTCAGAATTCTTGCTGGTTGCTAGGGGATCAAATACTTATTTCCCTTAATTAAATACAAATAAATTTAAAACCTTTATTTAATGTTTTTTTTTCTGGATTTTTTGTTGATATTCTGTCTCTCTCTGTTAAAATAAACCTTCCATAAAAATTATAGACTGCTCAAGTCTTTGTAAGGGGATAAACTTACAAAATCAGCAGGGAATCAAATACTTATTTCCCCCACTGTATATATATATACAGTGTATCACAAAAAGGAGTACACCCCTCACATTTCTGCAGATATTTAAGTATATCTTTTCATGGGACAACACTGACAAAATGACACTTTGACACAATGAAAAGTAGTCTGTGTGCAGCTTATATAACAGTGTAAATTTATTCTTCCCTCAAAATAACTCAATATACAGCCATTAATGTCTAAACCATCAAATTGGTCTGCATGGCTGTCACCCCAGAAGGAAGCCTCTTCTGAAGTCTCTACACAAGAAAGCCTGCAAACAGTTTGCTGAAGACATGTCAACAAAGGACATGGATTACTGGAACCATGTCCTATAGTCTGATGAGACCAAGATTAATTTGTTTGGTTCAGATGGTCTCAAGCATGTGTGGCGGCAATCAGGTGAGGAGTACAAAGATAAGTGTGTCATGCCTACAGTCAAGCATGGTGGTGGGAATGCCATGGTCTGGGGCTGCATGAGTGCAGCAGGTGTTGGGGAGTTACATTTCATTGAGGGACACATGAACTCCAATATGTACTGTGAAATACTGAAGCAGAGCATGATCCCCTCCCTCCGGAAACTGGGTCGCAGGGCAGTGTTCCAGCATGATAATGACCCCAAACACACCTCTAAGACGACCACTGCTTTATTGAAGAGGCTGAGGGTAAAGGTGATAGACTGGCCAAGCATGTCTCCAGACCTAAACCCAATAGAACATCTTTGGGGCATCCTCAAGCGGAAGGTGGAGGAGCGCAAAGTCTCGAATATCCGCCAGCTCCGTGATGTCGTCATGGAGGAGTGGAAAAGCATTCCAGTGGCAACCTGTGAAGCTCTGGTAAACTCCATGCCCAGGAGAGTTAAGGCAGTTTTGGGAAATAATGGTGGCCACACAAAATATTGACACTTCAGGAACTTTCACTAAGGGGTGTACTCACTTTTGTTGCCGGTGGTTTAGACATTAATGGCTGTATATTGAGTTGTTTTGAGGGAAGAATAAATTTACACTGTTATATAAGCTGCACACAGACTACTTTTCATTGTGTCAAAGTGTCATTTTGTCAGTGTTGTCCCATGAAAAGATATACTTAAATATCTGCAGAAATGTGAGGGGTGTACTCACTTTTGTGATACACTGTATATGTATATATATATATATATACAGTGCTGGCCAAAAGTATTGGCACCCCTGCAATTCTTCTCAGATAATACTCAATTTCTTCCAGAAAATGATTGCAATCACAAATGCTTTGGTATTAATATCTTCATTTATTTTGCTTGCAATGAAAAAACACAAAAGAGAATGAAAAAAAAGTCAAATCAATTATCATTTTACACAAAACTCCAAAAATGGGCCGGACAAAAGTATTGGCACCCTCAGCCTAATACTTGGTAGCACAACCTTTAGACAAAATAACTGCGAACAACCGCTTCCGGTAACCATCAATGAGTATCTTACAATGCCCTGCTGGAATTTTAGACCATTCTTCTTTGGCAAACTGCTCCAGGTCCCTGAGATTTGAAGGGTGCCTTCTCCAAACTGCCATTTTGAGATCTCTCCACAGGTGTTCTATGGGATTCAGGTCTGGACTCATTGCTGGCCACTTTAGAAGTCTCCAGTGCTTTCTCTCAAACCATTTTCTAGTGCTTTTTGAAGTGTGTTTTGGGTCATTGTCCTGCTGGAAGACCCATGACCTCTGAGGGAGACCCAGCTTTCTCACACTGGGCCCTACATTATGCTGCAAAATTTGTTGGTAGTCTTCAGACTTCATAATGCCATGCACACGGTCAAGCAGTCCAGTGCCAGAGGCAGCAAAGCAACCCCAAAACATCAGGAAACCTCCGCCATGTTTGACTGTAGGGACCGTGTTCTTTTCTTTGAAGGCCTCGTTTTTTTTCCTGTAAACTCTATGTTGATGCCTTTTCCCAAAAAGCTCTACTTTTGTCTCATCTGACCAGAGAACATTCTTCCAAAACGTTTTTGGCTTTCTCAGGTAAGTTTTGGCAAACTCCAGCCTGGCTTTTTTATGTCTCTGGGTCAGAAGTGGGGCCTTCCTGGGTATCCTACCATAGAGTCCCTTTTCATTCAGACGCCGACGGATAGTACTGGTTGACACTGTTGTACCCTCGGACTGCAGGGCAGCTTGAACTTGTTTGGATGTTAGTCGAGGTTCTTTATCCACCATCCGCACAATCTTTCGTTGAAATCTCTCGTCAATGTTTCTTTTCCGTCCACATCTAGGGAGGTTAGCCACAGTGCCATGGGCTTTAAACTTCTTGATGACACTGCGCACGGTAGACACAGGAACATTCAGGTCTTTGGAGATGGACTTGTAGCCTTGAGATTGCCCATGCTTCCTCACAATTTTGCTTCTCAAGTCCTCAGACAGTTCTTTGGTCTTCTTTCTTTTCTCCATGCTCAATGTGGTACACACAAGGACACAGGACAGAGGTTGAGTCAACTTTAATCCATTTTAACTGGCTGCAAGTGTGATTTAGTTATTGCCACCACCTGTTATGTGCCACAGGTAAGTAACAGGTGCTGTTAATTACACAAATTAGAGAAGCATCACATGATTTTTCAAAGGGTGCCAATACTTTTGTCCACCCCCTTTTTTATGTTTGGTGTGGAATTATATCCAATTTGGCTTTTTGACAATTCTTTTTGTGGTTTTCCATTGAAGACAAATTAAATGAACATTTTAATATCAAAGCATTTGTAATTGCAATCATTTTCTGGAAGAAATTGAGTATTATCTGACAGAATTGCAGGGGTGCCAATACTTTTGGCCAGCACTGTATAGTCGTTTTAAGTTCTTCTTTATATCCTGCTGCTTAGTTTAATTCCACATTTACAGAATGCATTTTAGTTTTTAAAGTTGACAAGTACAGCCACTCATGTGGTGCAGCAGTAGCACACCAGAGCTGACATTTCGAACTCATCGGTTCAAAACGCAGCTCTGCCATCCGGCTGGGCAGAGCGGCTACACGAATGACGATTAGCTGTTGTTCATACAGGGTGGGAGCCGGATAGGGACCTCATAACTGATGCAATTACAACCTCTGCTGGCTGGTTGATGGTGCCTGCACAGTCGAGAAATAATGCGTTGATCAGGGTGTGGCTCTTCGTACACAAAGCTGATCTGCATTTGAACTCGCCTCATGCAGGTAAATAGATGCAGTCGGCTACTGCATGTGTCGGAGGGGGTGTATGTCAGTCTCGCTCTCCTCAATGCGCAATGGAGATGAGCATCAGTAGAAAAAGCGTAATGCAATCAGGTAATTGGATACAACTAGATTGAAAGGAAAATTGGGAAAAATAAAAGAGAAGTGAGTTGGGCTAAGCAGGCACACAGATATTCCACTTTAAGTCAATAATTAAGTGGTTAAAGCAGTTAAATAAGCTAGACCACTACCACTGGGATCCAGGGTTTAAATCTTCAGCAGTGCTATCGGTTGGTTGAACATCTACATACAGAAATTATGAGGGGTGGCCGAGGCCCTGCGATAGATTGGCAGTCTGTATGTAGTGTGTTACTGCATTGTGCACAGTTTCCAGGGAAACTGGACCCACTGCAAATCTGACCATGATAAAGCAATGGTAAAACATACATGTGAAATGAAATTATTACAATTTATTGATGGCAGTCAGAAGTCCAATTGCAGGACAGTATAAATTTATGACAAACATAATAAATATAATAATGTATTATTATTGGTCCGTGTTTAAAGACGAGTAGGGTGGGTGGCCGGCATCGCCGTGGACCGCGAGCGCCCTTCAGGCACAGACCGCTCCCCGTCCTGGCGGCATGGCGCACTCAGGCAATTATACTGGGGACAGTCTGCCTGGGTCAACAGCCGTGTCGGAGGGGCCCTGTTCCCCTGACACTGAGGAAGCTCGCCCACAGCCCCTGGGTAAGCGGCAGAGTCGGAGAGCTCTGTAATGCTCACTGCTGGATCCACAAGCCACCTTCACCCCTGACCCTTCCATGCCAAACCAGACAAGTGGGCTCCCACACCTGCCCAAAGAAGGGGGGGGTAAGAAAGAGCACCTTGCAGACCCCATCCGTAAATCCCTTGGGTGGACCCCACCCGTTCACTTCTTAATGGTTTCACACCCTGTTGAACTCTCGTCTCGTGCCGGTATTTAGCCTTAGATGGAGTTTACCACCCGCTTTGGGCTGCATTCCCAAACAACCCAACTCCAAGAAGGCCACACCCTGGCAGTGTGGGGGCCATTACCGGCCTCGCACCGTCCACTAGCTGTTAATGAAACATGACCACAGTTTTTAATGAAACGTGACCATGCAGAGTAAATCTCTATTGAAATAAATATGATGTGGCAAGGAAACGCAAGTGGCGACAAAGCAGCTAAGCCATGCTGTGCTGCATACTGACTGAACCATAAAATGTACACAGAGTAGAACAAGCATTCTACTTTCCCACAAATACAAACTCAGCCAAATCAGGTGATGAAAACATGCTGTAGCAGCATGCACAGTGTACAAACACACACATGCACAACCTTACACTCTACTGGCTGATCAGGAGCCAAATATTGGCACTATGCATTCAAACATCAGAGAAGTCCTCTTCCTCTTCTTTATACAGTCGATAAATAAAGCAGGCGGTCAACAGTGCTCCTGCTAACTACAGGTACACAACACACACATCATAAAGAGATATACAAAAATAAATAGATACACATTATAAGAACAACACACAAGACAGAAACAGACTTAAAGACTTAGGACTTAAAGAAATGTTAATAAAAGAAATGTTAATAAAATATAAAAAAATTCTAAAAGCAAACTGTATACCTATCAACCTACAATACCCATTCCCAGATAAGTGTTTTTGCTGAGAACAAGCCTAAATGTCACCACTGCACAATTCTTCTCTACTCTCTTTCGGTCCATCTGTGATTAGAAACAGATAACTCACTTATGTCTCTGCATAGACTTGATATATGGCTTTTTTCTTTGAATAATAGTTTCAGGTAGTCTCATGGGTAACAGTACACTGTTTCGCCCAAATGTACAAATATTTTTAAATCTATAACATTTAAGCTTTATATAAGAATACATTTATTTTTATGGCATTCTTCTAACTTGCTCATCACAGGTTCACACTTAACTACCATGTTTTCTGGTTGCTGTACTCATACAGACTGAATTTTGTATGTTTGCTGGAGACCCAAACCATATTTTGTGTGCAACTATGTGTATAACTGTAACACTTGCAGTGCACTAGTTAGGCATACTATTTAATACAGTAGTGTGATTTGGGATACAGCCTGCTGTAGCTGCAGTTTATGAGATGAGACTGAAGTGAGATTTGTTCCTGCCTAAATGAGACCCCATTCAAACCCACCTTTAAGCCAACCAATTTTCAGACTATCTGAACAGAAAGTCTGACTGTAATCTGGCATGCCTACACTCTCTTTTTTCCAGATTAATCATAAGCACTTGACCTCTGTGAAGCGGTGCTTGTCTTTTATTAGCATAATAATACATCACTGAAGAGCAGGAACGTAATTACTGCACTCCCTTGAGGGGTGCTTCTGCCCACTTTAAGGCTTTTTACTGTGAAATCGTTTCGCTGATTTACCGCAGCCTTTATTTTTAGCCAGCTTTTAAAGGCCAAAACCCTTGTTTCCACGGTGACTTGATCACATGACACGCTTATGTAGAGGAACCAAGGACTTTGGCAGTGGTGCTGTATTCTGCTTATAGATTCCCAATGCCGCTCGAAGTCCCAACAGCACTCTGGTCAAAGAATGTCTGGTGAACAAATATTGATTCTGACATTAAAGACAGTAAGAACCAGCAAAAAAAAAATGAATAAGATACTAAAACCATAGATCAAAGTTTGACTACACTTCAAAACATGTTCAGACCTTGTGTCCTATAGGGATACAAATCCATTAGAACAAATAATACTGCATATTGTCTAGTTGTGTAAACTAGCATCACAACCACTAATACTTCCAAATATACACTGATCAGCTATAACATTAAAACCACCTCCTTGTTTCTACACACACCATATAAAAGTTCTTTGTGGTTCTACAATTACTGACTGTAGTCCATCTGTTTCTCTGCATGCATTGTTAGCCCCCTTTTATGCTGTTATTCAATGGTCAGGACCACCACAGAGCAGGTATTATTTGGGTGTTTGATCATTCTCAGCACTGCAGTGACACTGACATGGTGGTGGTGTGTTAGTGTTTGTTGTGCTGGTATGAGTGTATCAGACACAGCAGCGCTGCTGGAGTTTTTAAATACCGTGTCCACTCACTGTCCACTCTATTAGACACTCCTACCTAGTTGGTTCACCTTGTAGATGTAAAGTCAGAGAAGATCGCTCATCTATTGCTGCTGTTTGAGTTGGTCATCTTCTAGACCTTCATCAGTGGTTACAGGATGTTGCCCATGGGGTGCTGTTGGCTGGACATTTTTGGTTGGTGGACTATTCTCAGTCCAGCAGTGACAGTGAGGTATTTAAAAACTCCATCAGCGCTGCTGTGTCTGATCACTCATCTGAGAATGATCCACCACCCAAATAACACCTGCTCTGTAGTAGTCCTGTTGAATGACCATTGAATAACAGCATAAAAGGGGGGTAACAAAGCATGCAGAGAAACAGATGGACTACAATCAGTAACTGTAGAACTACAAAGTGCTTCTATATGGTAAGTGGAGCTGATGAAATAGACATTGAGTGTACAACCCCTGGCAAAAATTATGGAATCACCACTCTTGGAAGATGTTCTTTCAATTGTTTAATTTTGTAGAAAAAAAAGAAATCACAGACATGCCACAAAACTATCATTTCTCAAACTGTCAACTCTCTGGCATTAAGAAACAATAAAAAAAGAAACAAATATAATAGTTGTGGTCAGTCACAATTGCTTTTTTTTAGATCAAGTAGAGGAAAAAAAAATGGAATCACTCAAATCTGAGGAAAAAATTATGGAATCATTAGAAAACACTGCACCATTATTACTTTGTTGCACCACCTCTGGCTTTTATAATGGTTTAAACTCTATGAGGCATGGAGTTAACTAATGACAAACAGTATTCTTCATCAATCTGCCTTCAACTGTCTCTTGCTGTTGCCAGATCAGCTTTGCAGGTTGGAACCTTGTCATTGACCATTTTCTTCAATTTCCACCAGAGATTTTCAAATGGATTGAGATCCGGACTATTTGCAGGCCATGCCATTGACATTATATGTTTTCTTGAAGGAAAGTTTTCACGTCCTTTGCCCTATGGCAAGATGCATTATCATCTTGAAAAATGAAGTCATCATCACCAAACATCCTTTCAACTGATGGAATAAGAAAAGCGTCCAAAATTTCAATGTGGACTTTGGCATTTATTGAAGACCATCTCCCCTGTGCCTTTACCCGACATGCAGGCCCATATCATCAACAACTGTGGAAATTAACATGTTTTCTTTAGGCAGTTATCTTCATAAATTTCATTGGACAGACACCAAACAAAAGTTCCAGCATCATCACCTTGCCCAATGCAGATTCACGATTCATCACTGAAGATCACTTTTATCCAGTCACCCACAGTCCACGATTGCTTTTCTTTAGCCTACTTTAACCTTGTTCTTTTCTTTTTAGGTGTTAATGGTGGCTTTTGTTTGGCTTTTCTGTATGTAAATCCCATTTCTTTTAGGTGATTTCTTACAGTTCAGTCACAGACATTGACTCCACTTTCCGGCCACTTGTTTCTCATTTGTTTTGTTGTGCATTTTCTGTTTTCAAGACATATTGCTTTGTTTTCTATCTTGATGCTTTGATGTCTTACTTGGTCTACCAGTATGCTTCCCTTTTACAACCTTCCCATTTTGTTTGTACTTGGTCCAGATTTTAAACACAGCTTACTGGGAACAACCAACATCTTTTGCGACATTCCACAATGATTTATCTTCTTGAAGGAGTTTTATAATCCTCTCATTTGTTTCAACTGACATATCTTGTGTTGGAACCAGGATTCATGACAATCTGCTTTGTGCAACAGCTCTCCGAGGTGTGAGCACTCTTTTTAAACTGAAGAATAATTAGCAAATCTAATCTGCTGCAGATGTTTTGTTTTTAAACTGCAAATTACAGAGTGATTCCATAATTTTTTCCTCAGATTTGAGTGATTCCATATTTTTTTCCTCTACTTGATCTAAAAAAAGCAATTGTGACTGACCACAACTATTATATTTGTTTCTTTTTTTTATTGTTTCTTAATGCCAGAAGGTTGACATTTTGAAAAATGATAGTTTTGTGGCATGTCTGTGTTGTTTTTTTTTTTACTACAAAATTAAACAATTGACAGAACATCTTCCAAGAGTGGTGATTCCATAATTTTTGCCAGGGGTTGTAGAAACAAGGAGGTGGTTTTAATGTTATGGCTGATTAGTGTATCTTGGTTATGTATAGTTTTCACTGCTCACGGTTCTTTTATGAATTATGCCAGGTTTGACTTTTTAAAGAGAGTGTCTCTTCCTTTGGATGCCTTCCATATAAGGCATTATGTCATAAATATTGAGCATGTTCAACTGATGTCCAATTCTGAATCAAGGCAAACTTGAAGGAATGCAGACCAAAAGGGTGAAATTTAATTGACCTAATCCACAACACAAAATTACAGTGATGCCAGGCTGAAATTGTGACACCTCTGTCAAAGATGTAAATTTTCAAGAAAGGAAACTACTCAATGAAATCAGTAGTACTAGAAATCGTTTGAGCCAGGCATCACATGCATCACATACTGCTAATAAAACCTCACCCCCCTAAGATTATGTGTTTACATCACAGTAAAACAGCTGTAGACCTTTATTCATTTTCCACCACATTAATATTAAACCCTTTGGCTCTACACACCTAAGCACCAAATGCAGTAAGGTAATCATGAATAGGGTTGCTAGTTCAAGTACCAGCTTAGTCACTCAAGCTCGTTCTGGACACACCTCTAATGTTTAGATGCAAAGATATACAGTGTATCACAAAAGTGAGTACACCCCTCACATTTCTGCAAATATTTCATTATATCTTTTCATGGGACAACACTATAGAAATAAAACTTGGATATAACTTAGAGTAGTCAGTGTACAGCTTGTATAGCAGTGTAGATTTACTGTCTTCTGAAAATAACTCAACACACAGCCATTAATGTCTAAATGGCTGGCAACATAAGTGAGTACACCCCACAGTGAACATGTCCAAATTGTGCCCAAAGTGTCAATATTTTGTGTGACCACCATTATTATCCAGCACTGCCTTAACCCTCCTGGGCATGGAGTTCACCAGAGCTGCACAGGTTGCTACTGGAATCCTCTTCCACTCCTCCATGATGACATCACGGAGCTGGTGGATGTTAGACACCTTGAACTCCTCCACCTTCCACTTGAGGATGCGCCACAGGTGCTCAATTGGGTTTAGTCCATCACCTTTACCTTCAGCTTCCTCAGCAAGGCAGTTGTCATCTTGGAGGTTGTGTTTGGGGTCGTTATCCTGTTGGAAAACTGTCATGAGGCCCAGTTTTCGAAGGGAGGGGATCATGCACTGTTTCAGAATGTCACAGTACATGTTGGAATTCATGTTTCCCTCAATGAACTGCAGCTCCCCAGTGCCAGCAACACTCATGCAGCCCAAGACCATGATGCTACCACCACCATGCTTGACTGTAGGCAAGATACAGTTGTCTTGGTACTTCTCACCAGGACGCCACCACACATGCTGGACACCATCTGAGCCAAACAAGTTTATCTTGGTCTCGTCAGACCACAGGGCATTCCAGTAATCCATGTTCTTGGACTGCTTGTCTTCAGCAAACTGTTTGTGGGCTTTCTTGTGCGTCAGCTTCCTTCTGGGATGACGACCATGCAGACCGAGTTGATGCAGTGTGCGGCGTATGGTCTGAGCACTGACAGGCTGACCTCCCACGTCTTCAACCTCTGCAGCAATGCTGGCAGCACTCATGTGTCTATTTTTTAAAGCCAACCTCTGGATATGACGCCGAACACGTGGACTCAACTTCTTTGGTCGACCCTGGCGAAGCCTGTTCCGAGTGGAACCTGTCCTGGAAAACCGCTGTATGACCTTGGCCACCATGCTGTAGTTCAGTTTCAGGGTGTTAGCAATCTTCTTATAGCCCAGGCCATCTTTGTGGAGAGCAACAATTCTATTTCTCACATCCTCAGAGAGTTATTTGCCATGAGGTGCCATGTTGAATATCCAGTGGCCAGTATGAGAGAATTGTACCCAAAACACCAAATTTAACAGCCCTGCTCCCCATTTACACCTGGGACCTTGATACATGACACTAAGGGAGGGACAACGACACATTTGGGCACAATTTGGACATGTTCACTGTGGGGTGTACTCACTTATGTTGCCAGCTATTTAGACATTAATGGCTGTGTGTTGAGTTATTTTCAGAAGACAGTAAATCTACACTGCTATACAAGCTGTACACTGACTACTCTAAGTTATATCCAAGTTTTATGTCTATAGTGTTGTCCCATGAAAAGATATAATGAAATATTTGCAGAAATGTGAGGGGTGTACTCACATTTCTGCAGATATTTAAGTATATCTTTTCATGGGACAACACTGACAAAATGACACTTTGACACAATGAAAAGTAGTCTGTGTGCAGCTTATATAACAGTGTAAATTTATTCTTCCCTCAAAATAACTCAATATACAGCCATTAATGTCTAAACCACCGGCAACAAAAGTGAGTACACCCCTAAGAGACTACACCCCTAAATGTCCAAATTAAGCACTGCTTGTCATTTTCCCTCCAAAATGTCATGTGACTCGTTAGTGTTACTAGGTCTCAGGTGTGCATAGGGAGCAGGTGTGTTCAGTTTAGTAGTACAGCTCTCACACTCTCTCATACTGGTCACTGAAAGTTCCAACATGGCACCTCATGGCAAAGAACTCTCTGAGGATCTTAAAAGACGAATTGTTGCGCTACATGAAGATGGCCAAGGCTACAAGAAGATTGCAAACACCCTGAAACTGAGCTGCAGCACAGTGGCCAAGATCATCCAGCATTTTAAAAGAGCAGGGTCCACTCAGAACAGACCTCGCGTTGGTCGTCCAAAGAAGCTGAGTGCACGTGCTCAGCGTCACATCCAACTGCTGTCTTTGAAAGATAGGCGCAGGAGTGCTGTCAGCATTGCTGCAGAGATTGAAAAGGTGGGGGGTCAGCCTGTCAGTGCTCAGACCATACGCCGCACACTACATCAAATTGGTCTGCATGGCTGTCACCCCAGAAGGAAGCCTCTTCTGAAGTCTCTACACAAGAAAGCCCGCAAACAGTTTGCTGAAGAAATGTCAACAAAGGACATGGATTACTGGAACCATGTCCTATGGTCTGATGAGACCAAGATTAATTTGTTTGGTTCAGATGGTCTCAAGCATGTGTGGCAGCAATCAGGTGAGGAGTACAAAAATAAGTGTGTCATGCCTACAGTCAAGCATGGTGGTGGGAATGCCATTGTCTGGGGCTGCATGAGTGCAGCAGGTGTTCGGGAGTTACATTTCATTGAGGGACACATGAACTCCAATATGTACTGTGAAATACTGAAGCAGAGCATGATCCCCTCCCTCCGGAAACTGGGTCGCAGGGCAGTGTTCCAGCATGATAATGACCCCAAACACACCTCTAAGATGACCACTGCTTTATTGAAGAGGCTGAGGGTAAAGGTGATGGACTGGCCAAGCATGTCTCCAGACCTAAACCCAAAGGTGGAGGAGCGCAAAGTCTCGAATATCCGCCAGCTCCGTGATGTCGTCATGGAGGAGTGGAAAAGCATTCCAGTGGCAACCTGTGAAGCTCTGGTAAACTCCATGCCCAGGAGAGTTAAGGCAGTTCTGGGAAATAATGGTGGCCACACAAAATATTGACACTTCAGGAACTTTCACTAAGGGGTGTACTCACTTTTGTTGCCGGTGGTTTAGACATTAATGGCTGTATATTGAGTTATTTTAAGGGAAGAATAAATTAACACTGTTATATAAGCTGCACACAGACTACTTTTCATTGTGTCAAAGTGTCATTTTGTCAGTGTTGTCCCATGAAAAGATATACTTAAATATCTGCAGAAATGTGAGGGGTGTACTGACTTTTGTGATACACTGTACAGTATATATATATATATATACAGTGTATCACAAAAGTGAGTACACCCCTCACATTTCTGCAAATATTTCATTATATCTTTTCATGGGACAACACTATAGACATGAAACTTGGATATAACTTAGAGTAGTCAGTGTACAGCTTGTATAGCAGTGTAGATTTACTGTCTTCTGAAAATAACTCAACACACAGCCATTAATGTCTAAATAGCTGGCAACATAAGTGAGTACACCCCACAGTGAACATGTCCAAATTGTGCCCAAATGTGTCGTTGTCCCTCCCTGGTGTCATGTGTCAAGGTCCCAGGTGTAAATGGGGAGCAGGGCTGTTAAATTTGGTGTTTTGGGTACAATTCTCTCATACTGGCCACTGGATATTCAACATGGCACCTCATGGCAAAGAACTCTCTGAGGATGTGAGAAATAGAATTGTTGCTCTCCACAAAGATGGCCTGGGCTATAAGAAGATTGCTAACACCCTGAAACTGAGCTACAGCATGGTGGCCAAGGTCATACAGTGGTTTTCCAGGACAGGTTCCACTCGGAACAGGCTTCGCCAGGGTCGACCAAAGAAGTTGAGTCCACGTGTTCGGCGTCATATCCAGAGGTTGGCTTTAAAAAATAGACACATGAGTGCTGCCAGCATTGCTGCAGAGGTTAAAGACGTGGGAGGTCAGCCGGTCAGTGCTCAGACCATACGCCGCACACTGCATCAACTCAGTCTGCATGGTCGTCATCCCAGAAGGAAGCTGACGCACAAGAAAGCCCGCAAACAGTTTGCTGAAGACAAGCAGTCCAAGAACATGGATTACGGGAATGCCCTGTGGTCTGACGAGACCAAGATAAACTTGTTTGGCTCAGATGGTGTCCAGCATGTGTGGCGGCGCCCTGGTGAGAAGTATCAAGACAACTGTATCTTGCCTACAGTCAAGCATGGTGGTGGTAGCATCATGGTCTTGGGCTGCATGAGTGTTGCTGGCACTGGGGAGCTGCAGTTCATTGAGGGAAACATGAATTCCAACATGTACTGTGACATTCTGAAACAGAGCATGATCCCCTCCCTTCGAAAACTGGGCCTCATGGCAGTTTTCCAACAGGATAACGACCCCAAACACAACCTCCAAGATGACAACTGCCTTGCTGAGGAAGCTGAAGGTAAAGGTGATGGACTAAACCCAATTGAGCACCTGTGGCGCATCCTCAAGTGGAAGGTGGAGGAGTTCAAGGTGTCTAACATCCACCAGCTCCGTGATGTCATCATGGAGGAGTGGAAGAGGATTCCAGTAGCAACCTGTGCAGCTCTGGTGAATTCCATGCCCAGGAGGGTTAAGGCAGTGCTGGATAATAATGGTGGTCACACAAAATATTGACACTTTGGGCACAATTTGGACATGTTCACTGTGGGGTGTACTCACTTATGTTGCCAGCCATTTAGACATTAATGGCTGTGTGTTGAGTTATTTTCAGAAGACAGTAAATCTACACTGCTATACAAGTTATACACTGTATCACAAAAGTGAGTACACCCCTCACATTTCTGCAAATATTTCATTATATCTTTTCATGGGACAACACTATAGACATGAAACTTGGATATAACTTAGAGTAGTCAGTGTACAACTTGTATAGCAGTGTAAATTTACTGTCTTCTGAAAATAACTCAACACACAGCCATTAATGTCTAAATGGCTGGCAACATAAGTGAGTACACCCCACAGTGAACATGTCCAAATTGTGCCCAAAGTGTTAATATTTTGTGTGACCACCATTATTATCCAGCACTGCCTTAACCCTCCTGGGCATGGAATTCACCAGAGCTGCACAGGTTGCTACTGGAATCCTCTTCCACTCCTTCATGATGACATCACGGAGCTGGTGGATGTTAGACACCCCTCCACCTTCCACTTGAGGATGCGCCACAGGTGCTCAATTGGGTTTAGTCCATCACCTTTACCTTCAGCTTCCTCAGCAAGGCAGTTGTCATCTTGGAGGTTGTGTTTGGGGTCGTTAACCTGTTGGAAAACTGCCATGAGGCCCAGTTTTCGAAGGGAGGGGATCATGCTCTGTTTCAGAATGTCACAGTACATGTTGGAATTCATGTTTCCCTCAATGAACTGCAGCTCCCCAGTGCCAGCAACACTCATGCAGCCCAAGACCATGATGCTACCACCACCATGCTTGACTGTAGGCAAGATACAGTTGTCTTGGTACTTCTCACCAGGGCGCCGCCACACATGCTGGACACCATCTGAGCCAAACAAGTTTATCTTGGTCTCGTCAGACCACAGGGCATTCCAGTAATCCATGTTCTTGGACTGCTTGTCTTCAGCAAACTGTTTGCGGGCTTTCTTGTGCGTCAGCTTCCTTCTGGGATGACGACCATGCAGACCGAGTTGATGCAGTGTGCGGCGTATGGTCTGAGCACTGACAGGCTGACCTCCCACCTCTTCAACCTCTGCAGCAATGCTGGCAGCACTCATGTGTCTATTTTTTAAAGCCAACCTCTGGATATGACGCCGAACACGTGGACTCAACTTCTTTGGTCGACCCTGGCGAAGCCTGTTCCGAGTGGAACCTGTCCTGGAAAACCGCTGTATGACCTTGGCCACCATGCTGTAGCTCAGTTTCAGGGTGTTAGCAATCTTCTTATAGCCCAGGCCATCTTTGTGGAGAGCAACAATTCTATTTCTCACATCCTCAGAGAGTTCTTTGCCATGAGGTGCCATGTTGAATATCCAGTGGCCAGTATGAGAGAATTGTACCCAAAACACCAAATTTAACAGCCCTGCTCCCCATTTACACCTGGGACCTTGACACATGACACCAGGGAGGGACAACGACACATTTGGGCACAATTTGGACATGTTCACTGTGGGGTGTACTCACTTATGTTGCCAGCTATTTAGACAATAATGGCTGTGTGTTGAGTTATTTTCAGAAGACAGTAAATCTACACTGCTATACAAGCTGTACACTGACTACTCTAAGTTATATCCAAGTTTCATGTCTATAGTGTTGTCCCATGAAAAGATATAATGAAATATTTGCAGAAATGTGAGGGGTGTACTCACTTTTGTGATACACTGTATATACAGTGTATCACAAAAGTGAGTACACCCCTCACATTTCTGCAGATATTTAAGTATATCTTTTCATGGGACAACACTGACAAAATGACACTTTGACACAATGAAAAGTAGTCTGTGTGCAGCTTATATAACAGTGTAAATTTATTCTTCCCTCAAAATAACTCAATATACAGCCATTAATGTCTAAACCACCGGCAACAAAAGTGAGTACACCCCTTAGTGAAAGTTCCTGAAGTGTCAATATTTTGTGTGGCCACCATTATTTCCCAGAACTGCCTTAACTCTCCTGGGCATGGAGTTTACCAGAGCTTCACAGGTTGCCACTGGAATGCTTTTCCACTCCTCCATGACGACATCACGGAGCTGGCGGATATTCGAGACTTTGCGCTCCTCCACCTTCCGCTTGAGGATGCCCCAAAGATGTTCTATTGGGTTTAGGTCTGGAGACATGCTTGGCCAGTCCATCACCTTTACCCTCAGCCTCTTCAATAAAGCAGTGGTCGTCTTAGAGGTGTGTTTGGGGTCATTATCATGCTGGAACACTGCCCTGCGAACCAGTTTCCGGAGGGAGGGGATCATGCTCTGCTTCAGTATTTCACAGTACATATTGGAGTTCATGTGTCCCTCAATGAAATGTAACTCCCCAACACCTGCTGCACTCATGCAGCCCCAGACCATGGCATTCCCACCACCATGCTTGACTGTAGGCATGACACACTTATCTTTGTACTTCTCACCTGATTGCCACCACACATGCTTGAGACCATCTGAACCAAACAAATTAATCTTGGTCTCATCAGACCATAGGACATGGTTCCAGTAATCCATGTCCTTTGTTGACATGTCTTCAGCAACTGTTTGCGGGCTTTCTTGTGTAAAGACTTCAGAAGAGGCTTCCTTCTGGGGTGACAGCCATGCAGACCAATTTGATGTAGTGTGCGGCGTATGGTCTGAGCACTGACAGGCTGACCCCCCACCTTTTCAATCTCTGCAGCAATGCTGACAGCACTCCTGCGCCTATCTTTCAAAGACAGCAGTTGGATGTGACGCTGAGCACGTGCACTCAGCTTCTTTGGACGACCAACGCGAGGTCTGTTCTGAGTGGACCCTGCTCTTTTAAAACGCTGGATGATCTTGGCCACTGTGCTGCAGCTCAGTTTCAGGGTGTTGGCAATCTTCTTGTAGCCTTGGCCATCTTCATGTAGCGCAACAATTCGTCTTTTAAGATCCTCAGAGAGTTATTTGCCATGAGGTGCCATGTTGGAACTTTCAGTGACCAGTATGAGAGAGTGTGAGAGCTGTACTACTAAATTGAACACACCTGCTCCCTATGCACACCTGAGACCTAGTAACACTAACAAATCACATGACATTTTGGAGGGAAAATGACAAGCAGTGCTCAATTTGGACATTTAGGGGTGTAGTCTCTTAGGGGTGTACTCACTTTTGTTGCCGGTGGTTTAGACATTAATGGCTGTATTTTGAGTTATTTTGAGGGAAGAATAAATGTACACTGTTATATAAGCTGCACACAGACTACTTTTCATTGTGTCAAATTTTCATTTTGTCAGTGTTGTCCTATGAAAAGATATACTTAAATATCTGCAGAAATGTGAGGGCTGTACTCACTTTTGTGATACACTGTATATATATATATATATATATATATATATATATATATACTGTATACAGTGTATCACAAAAGTGAGTACACCCCTCACATTTCTGCAGATATTTAAGTATATCTTTTCATGGGACAACACTGACAAAATGACACTTTGACACAATGAAAAGTAGTCTGTGTGCAGCTTATATAACAGTGTAAATTTATTCTTCCCTCAAAATAACTCAATATACAGCCATTAATGTCTAAACCACCGGCAACAAAAGTGAGTACACCCCTTAGTGAAAGTTCCTGAAGTGTCAATATTTTGTGTGGCCACCATTATTTCCCAGAACTGCCTTAACTCTCCTGGGCATGGAGTTTACCAGAGCTTCACAGGTTGCCACTGGAATGCTTTTCCACTCCTCCATGACGACATCACGGAGCTGGCGGATATTCGAGACTTTGCGCTCCTCCACCTTCCGCTTGTGGATGCCCCAAAGATGTTCTATTGGGTTTAGGTCTGGAGACATGCTTGGCCAGTCCATCACCTTTACCCTCAGCCTCTTCAATAAAGCAGTGGTCGTCTTAGAGGTGTGTTTGGGGTCATTATCATGCTGGAACACTGCCCTGCGACCCAGTTTCCGGAGGGAGGGGATCATGCTCTGCTTCAGTATTTCACAGTACATATCGGAGTTCATGTGTCCCTCAATGAAATGTAACTCCCCAACACCTGCTGCACTCATGCAGCCCCAGACCATGGCATTCCCACCACCATGCTTGACTGTAGGCATGACACACTTATCTTTGTACTCCTCACCTGATTGCCGCCACACATGCTTGAGACCATCTGAACCAAATAAATTAATCTTGGTCTCATCAGACCATAGGACATGGTTCCAGTAATCCATGTCCTTTGTTGACATGTCTTCAGCAAACTGTTTGCGGGCTTTTTTGTGTAGAGACTTCAGAAGAGGCTTCCTTCTGGGGTGATAGCCATGCAGACCAATTTGATGTAGTGTGCGGCGTATGGTCTGAGCACTGACAGGCTGACCCCCCACCTTTTCAATCTCTGCAGCAATGCTGACAGCACTCTTGCGCCTATCTTTCAAAGACAGCAGTTGGATGTGACGCTGAGCACGTGCACTCAGCTTCTTTGGACAACCAACGCGAGGTCTGTTTTGAGTGGACCCTGCTCTTTTAAAACGCTGGATGATCTTGGCCACTGTGCTGCAGCTCAGTTTCAGGGTGTTGGCAATCTTCTTGTAGCCTTGGCCATCTTCATGTAGCACAACAATTCGTCTTTTAAGATCCTCAGAGAGTTTTTTGCCATGAGGTGCCATGTTGGAACTTTCAGTGACCAGTATGAGAGAGTTTGAGAGCTGTACTACTAAATTGAACACACCTGCTCCCTATGCACACCTGAGACCTAGTAACACTAACAAATCACATGACATTTTGGAGGGAAAATGACAAGCAGTGCTCAATTTGGACATTTAGGGGTGTAGTCTCTTAGGGGTGTACTCACTTTTGTTGCCGGCTGTTTAGACATTAATGGCTGTATATTGAGTTATTTTGAGGTAAGAATAAATTTACACTCTTATATAAGCTGCACACAGACTACTTTTCATTGTGTCAAAGTGTCATTTTGTCAGTGTTGTCCCATGAAAAGATATACTTAAATATCTGCAGAAATGTGAGGGGTGTACTCACTTTTGTGATACACTGTATATATATTATTTTTTTATTTTTTTATTTTTTTCCCCTTCCCATTTTCCTCCCCATTTGTCTTCCACTGCTGAGGGATACACGATTGCATCCGAAGAGAGCACGTCACTGTACACGCCTCTTCCGACATGTGCACAGCCCTATTTTCGCCCCTGCATTCTGCATAGTCGTCTCTTCCACCAATCCACCACCCACACATAGCCCTGCAGATACGGTGACCAATTAGTATCTGCTGCAGGCACTGTCAATTATGCCCGCCAGATGGCGTCCAGTCGACCGGTGGCAATGGCAAGTTTCGAACCGAGGAGTTCAGAATCTCGGTGCTGGTCCCTAGATGCAAAGATATTTTGACCAGGTTATGCAATGTGTTCTTAGGAATTGAGATAAAAAAAAAAACAAGCTTGGCACATTTTCTAATGCTGGGTTTTGCAACAAAGTCAATCTGGCAACGCTATACATTAAGCCAGGAGACTAGTAGTAAAGGTCTGGAATGCACACAGGCAGTAAACATACAGCAGTTTGGTTACATAGGGCAGAAAATGTGCTGCAAATGTGTTTGCAAAAGGGTTCAATTAAACCTTTAATATAGCTGTTTTTTGGAAACTAGCAAAGTTATCATGCGTCAAATAAAACCATCTGCAACAAGCCCACCTGCTGCGGAGATTGCAGAATCATTAACATTTAGCAGACGCCTTTATCCAAAGCGACTTACAGTAGTGTGACAGTATACAGTCTGAGCAATTGAGGGTTAAGGGCCTTGCTCAAGGGCCCAACAGCAGCAACCTGGCAGTGGTGGGGCTTGAACCAGCGATCTTCTAATTACTAGTCCAGTACATTAACCGCTAGGCTACAACTGCCCAGAATCATTTACAAGTTCGGCATTTAGCAGACGCTCTTATCCAGAGCGACTTACAGAAGTGCTTCCATAGTAAACATTACCTTACTCTAGTTCAAGTAAACAACAGTTTAAGAACAAAAATCTGCTGAAACCCTGATATAACCAAAGTGTTTTGGGTTTTTTTTTTGCAGGAAATGAATGAGCGTTAGTAAGTAAGTAAGTACATGTCAGCTTAAGTGCTTAGTAAATAGGTGGGTTTTAAATCTTTTTTAAAGACGGCAAGAGACTCAGATGTTCGGACAGACAGAGGAAGTTCATTCCACCATTTGGGTGCCAGTACAGAGAAAAGCCTTGATGCTTGTCTTTTGCACTTTTCAGCATCGGACCGATCCACATCAGAACAAGTTTTTGTGAATAAGCATAAGTAAATTTTATAATATTTACCAAAGACAATTGGCAAAATTAAATACCAAGTTCCACAACATGTTTGCTACAAACTGTTCATTCAAAACCTAATGACATGGTTCATAGTCAACCAGGGAACATGAATTAGAATGTGTGGTTGCGTGTTTTATTTAAGGGGGATAAGTTGGCTCAGATTGATAACAGCAACTCTGATATGTAAGAGACATTGACAAAAAATATGTAACTTTGTGTGCATGTGGGACATGATTTAGTTCACTCAAGCCTCCACGACTCAAAATTTTTTATATAAGATGCCAATCTCTTTATTGAACTAAATAAAGATGATTTTGTGTTCAGTCTGAATCACAATCCTATACACGGTTTATTTACAGATTGTAGATCAATAGCTACCAGAACTCCCACTATAAAAACTAAAGAGACTAAAGTTCACACTCTGCTATGAGAGCTTTTTTTCTTTTAAGGTTTTAGAAGAAATACTTTTTTTGATTGCTCTAGTTTTTTTTTGAGAGTTCAGTCAATACTGCCTACTTAAAATAAAAATAGTTTTCCATCTCAGATTGACCCACACACCCATGTAAATGACTATTTTGGGAGAAACCTCGCTGCAGTGTTCCACACTGAATCATGGCCCAAGTGTAATTCAATGGGCAGAATGAGCTTAGAGAGAGACTGAATGACCTAAAGTTGGGTAAAACCAACAGAAACTTAACAACCACCCTTAATTTGCCTTAGCTGTTATGTGTTATATAAACACCACCCAGAGATGTGTTCAAGATGTGTTGGCACTAAACTAAAAACTAAGGAGTTGTAACAAAAGCTGAGAGAACATTTAATTGCCCCAAAAGGGCAATGGGTATTAAAGGATTTGCATAACCTTGAGCTTGTTAAGCCACACCATTGGGAGCAATGTCTGTAAGGGAAAAAGGCCAAAATGTTGTCCTGACCCAATAAAAGCTTGGACAAATGTGTCAGTGCCAACCATAAGAGGATCACTTAACAACCCAGGACTTTATGGCCAGATTCCACAATGCACGACACTCTTGACCATGAAGTACAGGTGAACTGGAATATGGTGGAAAAAATCTGAATAGGCCTGTAGACTTCTGGGACAGAGTTCTGTGAAGTGATAATCCAAATTTGGAACTGTTTAGCCATATGGCAGTAATAGTTGGATCAAAAATGCAATATAGATGTGTATACTGCAGGACAATTTCTAATTAGACATTTATAATACGGAGGGATACAGGGACAGAATCATGCCCATCTGCCTTGCTAGAATGAGCATGCAGATGACTTTCTGATGACACTTAGAGTAACTCATAACTGACAGTCCCCTGCAATTCACTGAGTGCTCCTGGTGAAAGTGGATTGTTTTATCACAGTTTCTTCCTTACAGATTTGCCAGCTTCTGGCGACGCAGATGCCAGCACTCTTTATCTTTTCTGGGGAAAATCCCTTTCGCTAAGTGGTACTTTTCACTGGGACCTTTCTCAAGCTGTCCCAGGGGAGTTTTGACAGCCCTTTCCAGAGCAGGCCCCATGTTTGGATCCACACTGAGAGCTAGCGGCAAAAGTTGGTTGAGTGGCAACCCCGTTCTGATTTTTTTTTCCTTTTTTTTTTTTTTAAAGGGTTGTTGCAGGTGCTCTGAGTTGCTTGCCATATTGTGACAACCAGTTTTCATTTCTGCTCTGTCCATTTTATATCTTCTTTCCACTGTTGACTATGGATGGGGATTTTGTGTCTTTTATTTGTTACTTTGGTTGTTTCTGTTTTCTTGGCAACTTCATTATTTCCCTGTTACACTTTTTCTTTGTGGCTTTTTAGGCACAGTATTGTTCTACCTTGCTTAATCATCTGGCAAAGGGGGTTCATTTTCAATTCTTGCAGGTTACGGGCTACAGTTGGTGCCTCAGTGGTGAATCACGACCCACTCTGTTACAACTTCCTCACAAAATTCTAGCGTAGAAAGTAGGGCTGGTATCGATTCGATACTCTGTATCGGTATCGGTATCGGTCCGATATTGGCCCAAATCACTGGATCGGATACTGGAAGGTAAAAAATGTGTAATCCAATCCGATACCGCTTAATGTAAATAACATTTAATGTAAATAAGGCCATTGTTTGTGTGTAAAGCAAATAACACACAAAGATACGTTCCAACAGAGTGCCGTTTATTGCCACTCACTCTTGATGACATCATTAACATGTGCCACTGATCTACAACTCATCTGCAACGGCCATTCAGAAATTTAAACACCCTGATGTACTTAAACTTTTAGCAGTTTAGCATCATCTACTACTGCCACATCTAAAAACACTGTTAAAACAAAATAAAAATCGCTTTATAAATCGCTTAATAAATTATAAATCGGACTTGTCCCAGCTTGGAGATCTCTCACATCCTCAACGATTAATCCATTAGTGTTATGAAATAAACAAACTACACCATTTCCCATTTTCCTCTTCAAAATCCAGCAGGTTTTTTAATAAGCGCTTTGGTTTGTAATAATCTAAAAACGTGACAGAACTTCAACGAAAAAACCCAACTCTGCGTCAATTCTAATTGGTCCATCGTGTTTGATTGACATCCACATCTTCCAATTGTACACATTTTTGTTTTAAGTGTGATGTTGTAGGTTCTGTATTTATTTCTTTAGAATATTTGTTTCATAGTCTGAGCATTGTTATTTAGATAGCTAGTTTAACCATGGTGCATTGAGACATGTATTATTACTGCTTAGTTGTTTGAAAGGAGAAATGATGGTATCGGATTAGTATCGGTATCGGCAGACACTCAATTTGCAGTACTGGTATCGGTATAAAAAAGTGGTATCAAGCCAGCCCTAATAGAAAGTGTTCCAGACAGTTTAAAAATAGAAAGCTGTATGAGAACATCTTATTAATAAAGAAAGCATTACCTGTAGACAGGCCACGCCGATGCCTACCGCTCCAATAACAAGCAAGTGGTCAGCGAGGAAGCGTTCTAGTTTGGTGATACAGCCACCCTGCAAAACACCAGAGCCGGTGAGTCCGTTTTAGTTCTAGCATGTAGCTGATGACAGCAGTATTATAAATATACACATTTCTGTCCTAGTTTACCTTCTTGTTGCAATGTTTGTGCTTTTTAAAGCTTAACATATTTTTCCATGGCCAGACAAAGCTAAGATGCTTCCCGCTGATTTGAGTGGAAAACAGCTGCAGAAATCTGTTACCTTTTAGACATTTAGAGGTGTAGCCTGTCAAATATTTCTCTACACAATTTCAATTTTGCATGTTAAGTGGTAAGATTAAGTGAAAGCCAGAATTCAGACCACTAGTACAAACCCTATTTCCAGAAAGGTTGGGTCGTTTAGTAAAATGCAGTAAAATAATCTGTAATCTATTCATTCTCTTAAATCTATTTTTAACAAAAAAAATATTTTTAATGTTTAAAATGATCATTATATTTTGTAAATATAAACACATTTACAATTGGATGCCTGCAACCAACCCAAAAACAGTTGGGACAGAGGCAAAAAAAAAAGTAAAAAAATTGATAGAATATTGAGGTTAGTGTTTTGAAACGTTCTACAATAAGCAGGTGAATTAGTCTTTACAGGCAATAATGAGTTGTGGCTCTACACTTTGTGGCAAACTTCATAGAGAATGGTTGATCAGATCAAACAGAACATTTCTCAGCACAAGATTGCAAATGATTTAGGTCTTTCTGCATCAACTGTACATAACATTGTGAAAAGATTTAAGGAATTCAGAGAAATGTCAGTCTGAAACCATTGATGAATGTGTGACCTACGGGCCCCCATACACCATTTAATGAGAAACTGTCACGCTACTGTGATAAATATACCCACATGGGCTCGGGGGAACTTTAGAAAATTGTTATCACTTAACACAGTCAGTTGCTGCTTCAAGAAATGCAACCTGAGACGTTATTACACAAAGACAAACCAGTACGTCAATTCTAAAATCCATTCTACCAAGTTCTCACGGCATCCATACGTTTATCAGCAAAAGTCAAAAAGTCACAATCTGTCATAGTATGGTGATTCATCAGTGACCACAGCATGAGTGACTTGCATATGTGTGAAGGTACCATTGATGTGGAAGGATATATTGGGATTTTAGAGAGACACATGCTGCCATCAAGTCCATGGTTATTTCAGCAAAATAATGCCAGGCCTCATTCTGCACGTGCTACAACAGTGAGACTTCATAGACAGAGTGCTTGTGTTTGACTGGCCTGCCTAAAGTCCAGATCTGTTTTTTATTGAAAATGTGTGGTGCATCATGAAGAGGAGAATCAGACAACTTCAACCATGGACTGTTGAGCAGCTAAAGTCTCATATCAAGCAACAATGGAGAAAAATTCCACTTACATAACTGCAACAATTAGTGTCCTCATCTTATAAATAGGAAAGGTGGTGGAACACAGTGCTAAACACACCTCCATCCCACTTTTTTTTTGGAGTGTGTTGCAGCTATTTATTTTTTTTTACTTTGGTCAGCTAAATAAGAATTCAAGAGAAATAACAAATCATAGATTTGTAGGGATGTAATGATGCACCACAAGACAGTGCACTGGTGCTATCCACCTTGCCTGGTTGATGTCACTACACAGAGTTGCCAGGTTCGGGGTTTTCCAGCCAAATTGGGCTTAATTCAAAATGTTTGAACATTTAAAGGTTGCGGGTTAGTGATTTATGCCTGACCTGGCAACCCTGTCACTACACTGTTTTAGTAAAACGTGGGATTTGTTTTAAAATTTCAGGGAAATGTGCAGAATTGTTTTGCAGAGTTTGCACCAACCTCAGAAATGAAAGGGCATTAATTATTTAGATAAATAAAAGATAAAAACAAATACAGTATTTTATTTTAATTTTTTAAAAAGAGAAATGATAAAAAGAAACTTTGTCATAATTTGCCTTCAATTTCATTTTGTTTAAAAAAATGGGGGGGAAATCGTATCGTGAACCCAGTATCGTGAATCGCATCGCATCGTGGAAAGAGTGTATCGTTACATCCCTATAGATTTGTCATTACTGCACTAAACGTCCCACTTTTCTGGAAAAAGATCTCCTTTATATGCCTTTAACTCAACAGTGGCTTCAATCGTTCCACTCTGCCATAAAGGCCTGATTTATAGTGCTGCAGAGATGGTGGTCCATCCAGCAGGTTTTCCCATCTTTGCACAGGACTTTTGGAGCACTTTCAGAGTAATTGAATACGTTTGGAGTGTTCTATCTTTGTTGGGTTTTTCCAGGTCCTACAGTTTCCTCCAACTCTCTAAAAACTTGTTGATGAAGTGGCTACTTTAAACTGTCCCATGTAGAGTCTATGTAGTCTATGTAGAGTCTGGCCAGAATAAAGTGGTTGATGAAAATAAAGGAATTAATAATAATATTATTTAATAAATAAATGAATGAATTTATATTTATTATTATAGGTTTCTGTTATTCTGTCCATCTGTATGCTACTGTATACATATCTATTTAAAATGTATGACTATTGTCCTATAACATGACTTACCCTAGAGACAAATAACATGTGGAATAAACCTAAAATGTAAAGTATATGGCCCAGCTGGAGGTTAACTCTAGCATTAGCGTTTTCACTGAGGCCCGTGGGAGTCACTATCATGTCAATATGAGCACCTGCTGGCCTGACAGCTTTAGTTTTCTAATCCAAATCCTCCCCAAGTGATACATAAAGAGCATTATAAATGTCAGTGGTCAGTAATAAAAAGGTGTTGACAGTCATTAAACAGTGAGCTCGGCTGACTGTGTTTTTCTCATTTGAAAAGAATTCTGTGGGAATCAGAGGAGGACCCACCTCCACTTTGTAGATGTTGGACGGATGGTCTCTCAGGCCACATTGAGGGGTTATCGTCTTGCAGCAGCTGTCAGGAACCACCCTGCCTTTTGCCTCTTGGGACATGATATATGTGCTGTGCTGCCAATCAAATGAGTTGTTGCTCCCACAGCACTTAAACTGCACAGTAAATGAAAGTGAGTAAGTAATTTTTTTTTTGCAGATACATATATAAACAGAATGGTTTCCATTATGAGCTGGTGTTCTGCTTTTACTCTAACATCAAGTGCTGCTGGGATTTGGAGTTTCTTACATCCTGCTGCAGTTGGTCCACTGCCTGAGTGATGCTCTCCTTCCCTGGCTGAGAATAATTCTCCGTCATCGTCTTACTCAGGTGCTGCTTCAGCTCCTCACTCAACTGTCAGAGAGGGCAGGTGACAAAAGCAATGACAAAACCCAAATAAATTTTTTGAGAGTATTTGAAAAATAAAAATAAGACACTGTAACGTAATACAGGGGTTTTGAACCTTTTTGGACATGCGCCACCTTCCATGTTCTGACCTCGAACTTGTGCTCCCCCCAAACCTCAAACTTGTGACACCATTGCATTGTGCACATTATACATACGATGCATTTTTGATGATTAAAATACTTACTTCTTATTCAATGCGACGGCTGAGCCTATTCAGCGTGCATACTATAGAATAGTAACTTCAGTTACAGCCAGTCGTAAATCGTAAGCGGTACTTGCTTTTGATGTAGACAAGAGCATAAAACGTTACTACACAAAGCCAAGTAGAGGCAAAAGTACATCAGTTGCTAAGTTTGCTAGTTCAGGATAATCTACTTTGACCGACAGAAAACTCAGGGGAGCTAACTTATAGCTCCACGAGCAGAACGAGTCTGACCTGGCTTCTGCTCTGTGGTAATAGCCAGTTTAATTCAGCCTGAGCTTTTTAAGGTAAGCGAGTCACACAAAATGTTCCAGTAGCTGGTGTTTATTTAAAACTGCAGCATTCATTAATAACAGTAAAACGGAGAGATGACTGAGAAGAGAAACTTACACTTCGCTTCATACGAATCGACTCCTGACTCACTTATAGCGATATTGTGAACAGAGCATCTCCCACTATACACCTCTCTTAAAGACATACACACCAACAGCCAATTTATCCTCACTGTTAGCCGTATTTTTAAGTTTTCTTCAGACTGAACTGGAAAATATTAAATGTGTGTGTGTGTGTGAGTGTGTGTGTGTGTGAGTGTGTTAGGGTGGCCAGCCGTCTGGCTTTAGGTCGGACAGTCCGGTTTTTCTGCTGCCAGTCCTCCGCCCTTACAATTTTGATCAATATTATCTGTCATTGGCTCAGGTACATGTCAAAACAAATGCTCGCCCACCACTGGCTAATCGCAGAAGGTCCGCCCTCTAAATGCTAGTCTGTGATTGGGTGGTTGAATTTCGCCCGCTCGCTCCGTTCTGCATTTTTTCTGAAATTTTTTAGAAATTAAAAAATCTTGTAATGTGACACCCTGGACAGGCACTGGGGCGTGCCCCACAGGTTGAAAACCCCTGATGTAAGCAAATGTTGCTAGCTATATAGGTTGTTTTGCCATGTTAGATTATTGGATGGTCTTTGCCTTTAATGTTAGTCAGGCACAGGCCTAGATACTTTATCGTCTACTTACAGTACACCTTAAAATCCCACTGTGTGTGTGTGTGTGTGTGTGTGTGTATGTTCTTACCCTCTGATAATACACGTACGCTAGGACTCCAGCTACAAGTTCAATCAGAAATATCACCAGCAAACAGGAGAAGTACTGCAGGATAGAAGAAATAAACATATAAGACAGTCTTATATGACAAGAAATGTCATAATAGTAAAATGTGTCCCTTGGAAGGGAACCTTCTGTGTATTTTTAACAACCTTGGCAAAGAGACCAATCCATGGAATCCATGGATCCATGGTATTTATAACAGTATTAGTCATGCTTATATGGGCACATTATTAAATATATAAATGTTTTTAATCCAGCAGATTTTGCTACATTTATTTAGAGCTGCAAATGTTTTTCTAAATTCCAACACTACCATAATGTTCATGTCTCATCATCCAAGAGAAGCCTTATCTACACACACTGCTGGTCTCTTCCCACACACTGCTGGTCTCTTCCCACTAGGGGTCGCCACAGTAGATGACTTGTCCCCATCTTTCCTTGTCCTGCCCATCCTTATCTGTCACCCAAGTCAACTGCATGTCTCCCCTCACCACATCAATAAACCTCCTCACTGGCCTTCATATATCTCCCAATATAACTCTCAACCCCTTCTCTGTACATGCCCAAACCATCTCAATGTCTCCACCCTAATTTTGTCTTCAAATATGCCTGTGCTGTCTGTCTAGTAAATTTGTTCCTAATTCTCTTCAAGCCTGTCACTTCCAACGAGAACCACAATTTCTGCCACCACCAGCTTCCTATTCCTGCCATCCAACACAGCAGCAACCTCTCTACTGTCTTGTAAAGTTCCACTTTCCCTCTGGCAAAAATGCTTTTATCGCAAATCACTCCTGCCACTCTATGCCAGCCACTCCACCCTGCCTGCACTCTCTTCTTCATGCCCTTCATTAATTTGTACACTCAATTACAAGTATCTAAATGCATCCACTTTTACTACGTCAACATCGCCCTCCCTCCATCGCTTTCCATGGCTCTGTTTTACTCTTGTTACCTTTCATTCTTCTTCTCTAATGCATACCACCACCTCTCCAGGCTCTCCTTAACCTGCTTCCTACTCTCGCCTCAAATCTCAGTCATGGAGACTCCTGCCTTATCTTGTTCGTCAGCCTGTCCATGACCATTGCAAATAGAAAAGAAATCAGACCTGATCCTGATGCTACCTATACTTTAAAACCATCCATCATTTCTCATGCTTTCACATTGTCCTCATGTACATCTTGCTACACTGGTCCAAACTACACTGTAACTCTTTATATCTCAAGCCCTTCAAGGAACCATGCAAAGAAAGTCAGTTCCTCTAAATGAAGTGATTCAAAACAATTCATATTGTAAAAAAAATAAACACAAGCAGCGGCACAGAAAAAGCAACAGAATAGTTGTGTCATCTATTGTTGACAATGACCCATTTTTAAAAACATTTACAGCCTGTGGGATGAAAATTTCTCATCAGTGTCATCTTATGGTCACATAAGGTCACGGGGGGGGCCAACATAGCATACAGAGGAACAGATGGACAACAGTAATTGTAGAACTACAAAGTGTTTCTATATGGTAAGTGGAGCTGATAAACTGGACACTGAGTGTAGAAACAAGGAGGTGGTTTTAATGTTATGGTTGATCAGCAAAGCATATAACAGCTAGAGTTCTGTAGAAAAGCTCAATATTCATTAATTTATTTATAGTCTGTTTTACCACCGCTTTATCCTGTTAAGGGTCAGGGTGGATCAACTTGGGCTTCAATAACATCTCAGCATTGTTTTCATCTTCATAATAAGCCACACATTTTCAATAGGAGAGATCTAAAGTGCAGGCAGGCCACTCAAGCACATGCACTCTTTGTCTACAAAGCCACGCCTTTGTAGCAAATGCAGAACGAGGCCTGGCATTGTTTTACTAAAATATACACATCAGCGTTAGGGCTGGCTCAATACCACTTTTTAATGTCCGATACCGATACCAATCTGATACCGTCTGATACCGATACCAATCTGATACCAATTTCTCCTCTCAAACAACTAAGCAGTAATAATACATGTCTCAATGCACCATGGTTAAAGTAGCTATCTAAATAACAATGCTCAGACTGTGAAACAAATATTCTAAAGGAATAAATACAGAACCTACAACATCACACTTATGCTAAACTGCTGTTTTTATTTTACCTTTTACACACAGGACATTTAGCGGCATTTTTGGTTTCACTTACGTTCAAGCTGTTGTGGATGTGACACATCTCGATTTACGGTGTGTCGTCCAAAGTGTCTACAATTGAACGATGTGGAAACGCGATAGACCAATTGGAATTGACGCAGAGTTTCTGCCTTCCGACTGGGCTGGGCGGCTGCATGAACAACGACTGGCTGTTGTTCATAGGGGTAAAAAGTCGGATCATAGGTCCTCATAACTGGTGCAACTGCGTCCCCTGCTGGCTGACTGATGGCGCCTGCACAGGGCTGAGGAATAATGCTGATGGGGGTGTGGCCCTCTACACAGTGCCCGTCAGTGTATGAACTCGACTCGTGCAGGTGAAAAATTGCAGTTGAGAGGCGTCCTCAGTCAGTGGTGAAGGGTCAAATCAGTATAGAGGATGCAATCAGGGTAATTAGACACGACTAGATTAGGGGAGAAAATTAAAAAAGAAAGGAATTGACGCAGAGTTGAGATTTTCGGTTAAAGTTCTGTCAAATTTTAGATTATTAAACCCTGCTGGATTTTGAAGAGGACATCTGTGGCTAAACGGGAAACAGTGTAGTTTGTTTTATTTCATAACACTAATGGATTAATCATTGAGGATGTGAGAGATCTCCAAGCCGGGACAAGATAGGTTCTTTATCTCAGGTTTATCATTTATAAAGTGATCTTTATTGTGTTTAAACAGTGTTTTTAAATGTGGCAGTTGTAGATGATTTTTTAAATGCTAAAAATGTAAGTAGATCAGTGTGTTTTAATTTCTGAATGGCTGTTGCGGAGGAGTTGTAGAGATGCACCTTGTTACGGCAGTGAGCTGGCAATAAACAGCGCTCTGTCAGAACGTATCTTTGTGTGTTATTTGCTTTACACTCAAACAATGGACTTATTTACATTAAATGTTATTTACATTAAGCAACAATAGCGGATCGGATTACACGTTTTTTTCCTTCCGATATCTGATCCAGTGATTTGGGCCAATATCGGACAGATACCGTGCCAGCCCTAATCAGCGTTATTGATATTCTCATACACACAAACTGCGATTTCTCTGGTTTCTTTGAATATTTCCACAACATTATGTATATTAGGTGGTAAAATTATCTGAGAAATGCACTTTTTTATCTGAATAATTCTCTCAGACAGTTTGTGTGCTACACAAAACACAATCAAGTTGTTCCACCAAAACATTGAAAGTAATTTCTTTATAGTTAAACAAAAGGTTAAATTGAATAAAATAAGTAAAACTAATAAACAGGCAATGTAAAAGAAGTACATATTCCATAATGCACTGCAATTTAATCACCTTAAAACAGCAACCTTTTGTACTGTTTTATACTCTGGTGGTGAAGCAAAAAAGAAAAAAAAAAATAAATAAACAAAAACAATCATGTTACAACAACAGCTGGTATAAACACAGTCGGGAGGAAAATGAAAAGTCAACCTGTCAGCTCAAGGCCATTTAAACAATTCCCTACAGCTGCCTGCTTTCCTCCAGCTGGAATCAGTGTGTGGGGGTGTGTGTTTACTCATCATGTGTTAAGTGAGTAGAAAACTGAATGTATACCTACTGTGGCTACTGAAAAAACACTTACAGGTCATCAAAACAAACTGATTTTATTTATTTATTTAGCACAGAAACACAAACTAAAACACATGCATCACGTATCAGAATAAAACAGCTAGAACGATCTCTCTCACTGTCTTTCGGTTTCTCTGTCTGTCTGTCTCTGCCTTTCAACACTTCATAAAGGCAGAAAAGCAGGCTTTCGTGAACCGCCTAAAAGAAAGGTCCAAACGGACCTCTCTCACTGCTGCTGCAACTGTCAGTCAGGTGTCTAAATACAGACATGACTGGATGTCTGAGGGGGGTATGGTCAAGACCCTGTGATGGATTGGCGCTAGGGCTGCACGATATATCGTTTCAGCATCGTCATCGTGATGTGTGCATGCACAATAGTCACATCGCAGGACGTGCAATGTCACTTCATGCAAATTAAATCGAATACGTCATGCTACAACTTTTTTGCTGCTTGACACAAAACGAAAATTCACACTGTTCTCATTTTCCATGACATATCTACCAGAGGCAGATTTCATCTGCCCGATTTCATTTATTTTACTCCAGTATTAGATGGACGGAGTTTGTTGCTGTTTGTTGGGAGTGACATGCAGTTTCTGCTTGCACAGTGAACCGTCCAATCATTCTTGACCATCAACAGCTAAAGTGGCCCCTCCCCCACTAGTCATTCACCACAGAGTGAAAATGAGCGAGCAACAGGAGAAAAAGACAGAAAGTGAAGATTTGGTTGCAAAACGAAAATCAATGTCAGATATATGGAATTATTTCGGCTACAGAAAGGATGATGTTGACCAAAAACTGGTAATTTGCCGACAGTGCCTTGCAGTTGTTGCCACAACACGAGGCAACACAACTAATTTGTTTGACCATTTAAATCGGCATCACAAAGCTCTGTATGATGGGTGCAAAGCCAGATCTGGATGCTATCCAAAGCAAAAAACACTTTCAGATGCTGTTAGGTTTTTCAGAACAAAGACGTACATTTAATATGGGAAATTTGACGGCATTTTCCAAGCTTTACGACATGCATGCCGCATGTCCCCCACATGGTCTATTCAAAATGGCGGCTGCCATAATCTCTTGGCAAAGGGCAGAGCCTGGGCCTCTTTAGCACATTTCATTGGCTCCACCAGCAGTAAAGGAGGAGGAGCCTAGCTGAGTTTAAAAACCGGCGGGGAGAAAGGTTCGGCCTCTTTCTTACGTGGTGTGTCTAGACTGCAGGAGTAAGGAGTGCCGGCCGGCTTAGCTCTGATATATATTCACAGATTATTTTTACACTTAATAAAGTGTTTTAAAGAGTACTTTCTGGACTTCCTTCGACTGCTTTCTTCAGGACCTTTTGAACAAAAGATTTATCCTAACAAATGGTAGCCAGAGGATGGTTCAGGAGGTCTGAGGATAGCATCGAATTAATTCAGCTGACTGAGGTAAGACCAGGAATTCTGAAAAAATCTTTTGTGCTCAGTACAAGGCGCGCGCCTGCTTAAGGTAAACAGAAGTTCTCTGTATATATATTAGATGCATTTATTATTTAGTGTACTGAGTGTGAAAGTGAATCTCAGAATCCGTAAGTGTCTGATTAAATTACTAAAGTATCATTAGATAGTTTAAAACTGTGAATATATGTTGGAGCTAAAAAAAATTTATGTTTCCTGATTGCTGAGTTTGAATCAGACCGAGCAAAATAAACGGTAAAGGGCTGTTCGGCAGAGGCTTCACCCGGAACACCATTGGAGCGAAACGTGTCTGTCTGTTTCAAAAGCAGGGGCGCGTGATTCGAAAGATCTAAGTTTTAACGAGTCTGGGACTGGGTTAATTCTATAGATTCTATAATTCGAGCGTTGTAAAACCTAGGGTCTGGCAGTTTTAAAAAAACGGGATTCTATGAATGAGCAAACGTTGGAAATCTATTACCTGGCAGTTCAAAGGACGGGGTTCTATGATTTGAACGTGGAAATCTTAGGCGTCTGGCAGTTTAAAAAAACGGGATTCTATGAAAAAGATTGTCCTAAAATTCGGACTTGACTGTTTCGGGAACGGAGTTCGGTTAATTAGACTACTTTAAATTCTAAATTTGGTTCGAAAACAGTACATCGGGAGTTTGTTTGTCAGTGTTTCTGTGCGTATTTATATGTAACCTTTTGTTTGTCCGCCATCTTGCACACGCGTGTTTTTCTGTCTGTCCGCCATTTTGGCTTTCTGTCTGTACGCCATTTTGTCTTGGGAATGCAACGTGGTCTCCCGTCTATCCGCCATTTTGTTTCTTGAGAACGCAGCGTGGCTTTGTCTGTCCGCCATTTTGGCTCTGGGTTGCGCAGCGTGGTTTCTTTTGTTCGGCGGCCATTTTGGACCAGAGAGCTGAGCGTGGTTTTCTGTCTGTCCACCATTTTGGCTCTGGGAGAGCTGAGCGTGGTTTTCTGTCTGTCCACCATTTTGGCTCTGGGAGAGCTGAGCGTATTTTTCTGTGTATCCGCCTTTTTGGCTCCATGTGAGCAGCTTGCCGTATCTTGTCCATCGGCTATCTTTGTACGCCTGGATTGGGTAAGTGCTGCAGTTAATTTTATAATCGACTTTATTTTTATAATCTTAAGATAACTGAGTTAAGATGAAGTATTTATGGTACCTTATTAAGTGTGTTTTTAGGTAGATAGCGCTCTTGAACTTTAAGGTTCTTAAACCAGGAAAGAGTGGAATTCATCCATGTGTGACAGGACATTTTCACACAAATAGTTAAGGAAAATCTCCTTAATCAGAGTTGTTATAGTGAATAAGATTAAAAATTTTTTTGACTAACCCAACGCTTGTTAATCGTGTTAGGAGCTTTGCATGTATTGTTGAGAGATTGTTATATTGTTTTTTGTTTTAATGTGTGGGGTAATGCTGGGCAATAATTCGACATCAATATGTCGCAAGTGGGGAATGTTTCAATAGCGGGGATATGATTTTAAACAAATTCGATCAATACACATACATACACGAATCCAGTGCTTTAGTGTTACCGCTCTGATCGCACTGGTTACTGTAACACAGTAGTTTTTAAAGCACATTTCACAGACTGTAATTTTGCTTTTGCTTAAGTATGTTTTGTATTAGTAATTGTTACATTTTGAATAGCAGCTGTTACCGAGCAAAATAAAAAAAATAAAAAACGCTAAAGAAATCGCGGCTGTGAAACTGCTGCAGCGAATTTTGCGACAGTGAGTCGAGTCTTTTGTCTCGGTTCCTTTTGAAGAGCCGCGTGTTTACATGGCGACTGCCGGAAGAGTCGGTTCCTTTGTTTCGGTTAGAAGAGCCGATTCATGGATTCGAATCATTTTACGACACATCGCTAGTGGGTGTCTTTGAAAAAGTTTTATGTCATTTGAAATGACACATTACACATCCCTAACTGTTTTAAGTGTTGCGTCAACATGTTTCTTTTATTGCTTTTGAGTTAAGGACAACGTTTCTTCTATTACATTTGAATTAAAAACTACTGTTGAGGTTTGTATCCACTCCCGTTTACATTACACAGAGGAGACCCCCTGCTGTTTACTCGGTGAGTACATTTTAAATGAGTTACTTTCTACTTTTTGCTTGAGTGGATTTTCAAAGTAGTAACTTTGCTCGTAATTGAGTAAAGATTCATTAAGGTAATAGTACTTTTACTTGAATACAGTTTTTTTTGGTACTCTTTCCACCTCTGATTAAGACATGTGTTGATATATTAGATTATATATTGTCAAAGCTTATGTTTATTTGAGTGAGGTCGTGTTTTTCACTGTGTACAAATGCTGAATACAAGTAAAAGGTAAAAGCTAACATGTTACTGTTTCTAAAATATTGTGTAGTTGTAAAGAGTGAGATTTCATAGCCCTATAAATCTTATGAGGTGTGATCATTTGTTTGCCTCTGGAATTAAATTGGAAATAATGCCTGAAGGTACCACTATTTCTGTACAAGACAGGTACTCTGATCCCTTCTGGATTTGTGCAGAATTTTCTTTCTGTCTTTGCTACAGAAATATCCGTAGTTATACTAAGTGATCTTGCCAAATTATGTTCTATAACTGAAAGGAAAACATCTCACGTATCAAGTTAATGATTGTATAAATACTACAGTGTACTTCTAAAATTGAACATTATTATCAAATGCTGTAATGTACTTAATCCTACCACTTTTTACAATGCCAGAGGTGACACTGCCGACAAAGCTGTTGCACACCTTCCACTGCTCAATAACGACATTATTTGTTTTACAGGTCCAGCTAACACCAGACTTTGATTGAACTAACTTTAAAATTCTGTGCTTTCCAACAGGATAAACACATTTAGAAGGTTTATTTAATATTTTATTTTCAAGATTTGATTGTAAAATTTGAAAAAGGGGGGAGTATTATGGCAGGAATAAGAATTTATGTTTAATATGCCGCTTTGTGTATTAAATCCTGTGATACATTGTGCTGGGGCAGCTGGACTGGCAGACCTACGGATATGCATGCAGATTCAGGTATGTATATGCATGCAGATTCAGGGACGCCTGGTGAAGGTAATCTTTTGCGACCCTGCGGTCACATATGAGGACATTACATTTTGGTTTTGTTATGCCTTATTCCTTGACCTGCTAAACTTCGATCGATTGTCCCCATTAGTGGACACTTTTGTCTGCCAGCTAGTGGTAGCAAAAGTACTAGAACACTAATAAAGTTTGTTTGCTTCTTTATTAAGATTTTGACGTTATGTTTTGCACTTTGGTTACATTTATGACAGGAGCGGTGGTTGCTCATTGCACGGGATTCAGGTTGTATCGGGCACAGACATGGACGGTTCAGTGTCTCTGGTTCGCCTCGCTGGCATGTCTTTGGACTGTGGGAGGAAACCGGAGCACCCGGGGAAAACCAACATGCGGGCTCCGCGGGGGGGGGACCTTCTTGCTGTGACAGTGTGCGACGGTACTACCCACTGAGCCACCGTGTCGCCCAACTAAGGTTAAAAACATAAGGAATAGGAAAAATGCATTGAAAAAATCAAAGCTCGGGTCTCAGGAGATTAAATATAATTGCTTACACGGACTCCGGTAAGATTCAATTTAATTGGTAATATTTTTTGGAAATTGGTAATTGGTAATTGGTAATATTTGATGCTTGTGTTGTATCCGATGAATCTTTTCTAGCTAATTGATCAGGTCAACTCACTCATTTTATACTATATAGTTTATTGAAGAAGTTAGATTGGTTCAATGTGGTGCAGTAAACCTTGTGGCAATACTATGCATGATCATAGATGAGTGCAATTTAAAGATTGAGGGAATAGTGAGAAGAAAATAACTTGTTAGGAGAGAAGTACATGAAGGGGGGTGACTGGAGACCCAGGTCATAGGTTTCACAGACACACAGCAACCCAGCGGGGGGTTGAGGCCATAAACTGCAGGCCCTGCATGAGTAAAGAGAAGTCTGATATTTAATCTACTGTGTACTGGCTGAGGATGGTGGACACTTATGCAGTACCAAAGATGATGTAAAAATTATGAATACCAGATCTTGCAGATGTGTGTCATGGCTGTTGTTGCATTCTGATGTTTGAGTAAAGCAGTGTTCAAGAGGCATATGGGGTGCTGAGGTACAGAATGCCAAAGTAATGACATCAGACAAGAGGAAGGGAAAGCTGATGTGAGACTGGATGGAGACGTTATGCAGTGAAATCTCAAGACCGTGTGGGACAGTAGTGTGTTTTAATAGACATCCACCTGAAGATCTGGGTTCCATAATAAAAAGTGAGGGGTTCGGTAACATCTTATAGAGGTTTTGGATGTATTTTACAGTAAGGTATTAGAATAACAATAATTCGTGTAGAAAAAGTTTTGGTTACAAGAGTAAATTAGAAAGAGCTACAAGTGCTTGTGTTTTAGTGAGAGTAGGGATGCAGGTACCATAGTGATGTGGGGTTAATGACATTTGTAGGGAGATGTAACAATAATACAATAGAGATAGTATAGGTTGGTAGTACTTTGCAGTGAGTTAACTAAATGGAACTGTTTAAGTAGAGTTTAATGTGATTCAAGAAAGCCAAAGTGGATCAAAGCGCTGGTGATGATGAGCATGAGGGATTGGCTGACTAGGAGCAGGAGATGGTCATGTGAGAGTCTGTTGGATTGTGGGAAATGTAGTCTGTATTGTTAGAAGCAGGAGGTGTGTTAGTACCAGTGACCAAAAGTTGGGGTAAAAATCTGAATGAATAAATAATATAAGTCAGGGGTTTGTAGGACTGATGGAAGTTGATATAGCAGAGCTGTTGTTATTTTAAGTATGGCAGAGAAAATAATAAATAGTGGATTGGTGATTTTGTATTGGAAAAAATGTGATTTAGAAAATTTGAAGGCTCTCTAGCATGCGACGATGATGAAGTAGAATAAGTGTAGAAAATGTTAGATGTAATGTGTATGCACCTTCTGCTCTGATCAGTTTGAACTGTTTGAAGTGGAATTTTATATAGCAGGAAGGGTTGTGAAGTAATTGTTTGTTTCCAGGGGATCACTGTCGATTGCCTTGAAGTATATGTTTGTTTCCATAGGACCATTGTCGGTCGCGGTGAAGTGATTGTTTGTTTCCAGGGGATCACTGTCGATTGCCCTGAAGTATATGTTTGTTTCCATAGGGCCATTGTCGGTCGCGGTGAAGTGATTGTTTGTTTCCATAGGGCCATTGTCGGTCGCGGTGAAGTATATGTTTGTTTCCATAGGGCCATTGTCGGTCGCGGTGAAGTAATTGTTTGTTTCCAGGGGATCACTGTCGATTGCCCTGAACTATACGTTTGTTTCCATAGGGCTATTGTCGGTCGCGGTGAAGTAATTGTTTGTTTCCAGTAGACACTGTTGTTGTACTGAGGTTTACGTTCTTTTGTCTGAGTTGTGTTTGGACAACCGAGTGAGTTGTGCCAGTGAATGTTAAAAGAATACTCGTATTCTTCGACTAGGCAGGAATCTTCTGTTCTAGGGTGTGTCTCGTTAAAACCAGTTTATCTTTGTCTTAATACGTGTTACAGATTTTGCTCGAAAGGTTGTTTAAAGCGGTCTAAAATGTCTAATTTAACACATAGAGAATTTATCCATGTCTCACCCACTAACTCAGGAACCAACCCCAACCAACATCAAAGCTTATAAAGACAATTACACCTGTTTCAGGAGCAACAAACCAGAACCGATAAACAGGGGACATTTTTCAGAAGGGATGTGTGTATGAATGGGTGTCTGTCGCTAAAACACTGAATGAACTGCCAAAGGCAGCTCACTTGCGGCCCTGACGCTAACCTTCCTTACTCGCCGGCGCCACATTGGTGTCAGAAGTGGGATCGTGGTGTTTGGGTGGCTCTGATGGTTTGGTGAGCCAATATGCCCGGTCTGTCGGAGTGCGCTAGCCCAGGTGGCTGTAGGGGCAGGGTGCCCGGTCCAGCAGTGGGTGGAAGAGCGACTCGGCAGTGTAATGGGGTGCGGTCCAGACACAGAGCCACCCAGTGGACGCTGGTGAGTGGGTCACCGGGACGGTTGACCATTAGGGAGGAAACAGTGTAGCGTCGCCACTGGGTCTGGCACGGGCTTCACCCAGAAAGCCTTGCGACAGTGGTGTCTAAGCTCACCGTGGCCGTGTATCCCGTTGTTGGGAGTGGGGTGGCTGCGGTGAGGGCTGGGTAAGTAGCTTATATGTTTGTCTGTTGTATGATTGTATGTGTGTATGAATGGGTTAAGTGGCTAGAAGGGATGTTTGGGCCATGGAAGGAAGTTATTGCAAGTTTGGTGATGTCAGCATGCGTGGGAACGGCAATTTTAGTGGTATGTTGTTGTGGTATCCCGTGCATCAGGGTATTAATAGAAAAATTTGTGATAGAAGTAGTGTGTAGAGGAAGCAGAGGGGGGCAGGATCCACCAGTTATCCAGATGGTGTTGGCTGATTTGTCGAGATATCAGGTAGATGATGATGAGGAGGATACCCTTGAAGGTGGGCCGGAAGACCCACTTCGAGCAGTATAAGTGCTACTAACTCTGCTTAATTAAAGGTAAAACCGACCAGACAAGATGAGGAGAGAGGACCAGCACTACTAATCACACACCGTGATGAAGGAAGGAGACTTGGAAGGACTGGCAGAGGCAGACACTGAGGGGACTGGAAGACCCACTCCAAGGGACAGAAGTGGCACTAACTGGACCTGCCTACAGGGAACAACCCACAGCAGAAAAGCCCGACAAAACCGACTATGTGGAAGAAGAGTCCAGCGGAATCAACGGAGCGGAACAAGACGAGGGGGGAGAATTTAGTTAGACTAGGAGAAAAAAAAAACATAAACATATAGTTCGCAGACACATAGACCATCTTTGAAAACACTAGTTAAGTGCAACACACATAGTTTAGCTACAAAACGCAAGGGGTTAGTTCAGGATTGTTTACAATGTATATATGTTTGGTACTCTGCTATTTTTAGGAAATGTTTGTGCTGCTGTGGAAACAGGTAAGGCCGACAGGGGAGAATCCATAAGACATTAGGAGTCATGCAGAGACACAGGAGCTATGGGCCCCTTCTGAATATCTGCAGCTCCGTCTGGTGGAGGACAACCTGAACGGACTTCCTGTGGAAGCTACGCACCCATTGTGTTTATTTTATTTTTCTTCTCTTTTTGATTTCCTATTTTTTAAATTACTTTATTTTGATTTCCTGTTTTTATTATTTTTTGTTTGTTTGTTTGTTTCAGGGTTAGGAGCTGTTGCGATAGGTACGGTTCCTTTAGTTTAACTGGTAGCCTTTTTATTTTTTAGAAACGTTTTATTGTATAAAATTCAGCCCAGTGGCCATGTAGTCAGAAGGGGTTAAATTGGGGGGTTGCTGACGGCTATCCTTATCTCCTGGGATCTAGAAACACCTAACCTATAGTTAAAAGTTATTGTGAAAGCATTAAGATGCTTTCAAGGGCGGATTGTTAGGTTTTTCAGAACAAAGACGTACATTTAATATGGGAAATTTGACGGCATTTTCCAAGCTTTACGACATGCATGCCGCATGTCCCCCACATGGTCTATTCAAAATGGCGGCTGCCATAAACTCTTGGCAAAGGGCGGAGCCTGGGCCTCTTTAGCACATTTCATTGGCTCCACCAGCAGTAAAGGAGGAGGAGCCTAGCTGAGTTTAAAAACTGGCGGGGAGAAAGGTTCGGCCTCTTTCTTACGTGGTGTGTCTAGACTGCAGGAGTAAGGAGTGCCGGCCGGCTTAGCTCTGATATATATTCACAGATTATTTTTACACTTAATAAAGTGTTTTAAAGAGTACTTTCTGGACTTCCTTCGACTGCTTTCTTCAGGACCTTTTGAACAAAAGATTTATCCTAACAATGCCTTTTCCAGTGTTTCACTGTATGAGAGAGGTTCCAAACGACACACAGAAATCAGTGATGCAATAACTTTTCACCTCGCGAAAGACATGGTGCTGGTTAACACAGTTACCAAAGAGGGTTTTAAAAACATAATCCGGTCGCTTCATAAGCGGTATGTAATACAGTAACGCATGTATTTTTCTCAAGTTGCCATCCCCGAGTTGTACGAGAAATGCAAAATAAGTTTAATATAGCTTTAAATTTATAATATAGCTTTACGTTTTATAGCAAATTGCATTTATTTTAAGTTGTACTTATGTATACCACTCAGGGGACCGGTGTATAGCTGCTCTTTTATTTGTATAGTTTTATTTTAATGATGTTTACTACTTGAAGAGGTTTTGATTGTGAAATAAAATGTTAAATGACCCATTTTGTCAATCCTGTTAATTCCCTTATGTGATATTGAAGCTTTCTTAGTTTAATGCTCAGTTTCAACCGAGTACAAAGATGTAGCTTGTCATAATCTCTTGTATCCCTTGTAGGCACCACCTTTTTCACAGATGAGCCCCTTATTTAGAGTAAGATACATGCATTATTAATATTACTAATAATGTGGTGAAAATTCCAGCATTTTTTTAATATTGCAATATATGTCGCAGAAAAAAAAAATCGCAATGTCAGTTTTTTCCAAAATCGTGCAGCCCTTATTGGCACTAAGGTTGGGCGGTATGACGGTATTACGGTATACCGCGATATTCAAAAATGGTGACGGTATTTTTAAAATGTGAAGCACCAAATTTCTGCTTCAGATTTACCTTGAAAACTGAGACTTTAGGACATTCGCGCATCCACAGTAAGGGAGGGGTGGGAGTGGTAGGCGGTTGGAGCTCACTGATTGGTTGTGGGGTGCTCACTGTGTAAGGTGATAACACAGAGAGACGAGTGAAGAGCCACACTGGCTAGTGTTAGCTGTGAGGTAACATGCAGAAACTAAAAAAAACGGCTCGTATTTTAATTTTCCGAAATCAACATTTTTTATCAGTTCAGAAATTAACACAAGCGCGTGCATGCACGGATATGTACGTATTTACTTAATATATATTCAGTGTAAATCGAGCACAAGAGTGGAGAATAAGGAGCAAACAGTAATAATAACGTTACGCCCGATCCCCTGTTCTGACTTATTTATTCCTAAATAAAAGCACTATTTTAAGAAAAAAGAATGTCTCACCTGTCGTGTAATGTGAATTATAAATATATTGTCTGGCCCTTTAAGAATGTTAAGTGCACTATAGGGCGCAGGGAGCGAGTGTGTAGGGAAGATTTTGGAATTGACCTTTTCCGACTGTGCTCGAGTTGTTTTGCACTGAGCTTGTGTGACATTTAAAGTAGACTTCTCGTTAAACCAATCAAATGTTTGGACTTTGAATTATTTTACAATATTTCACATCACCGTCATCGCAACATTAACATTTACATTCATATTTTTTTGTTACGGTATAGAACTTAATTCTGTATTACAGGCATAACTAATCGTACACGTTAATACACTTTTAAGAAATAGCCTATAACTATAAATCTACCAGTTAACTTTTGAAATATATTGAACTGTTAGCCTGCTATTATTCTGTTTTGTGTGGGCAGTGAGAGGTTACAATGGCTAAATGTTATATGTTAATATGTTGGAAAGTGTATTTGATACAGATACATTTATACTTCTATCCGTATTTATTATAGATCAGATAGTATAAGCATTGAAATAACATTGAAATATTGTGTACACTGTAAAGTTTATACTTTGTACACCATGAAATCTGTGATTTTTGAAAAATGAGGTCCATGAATTTAAGCAAATTTCACCGAGAATTTAGTAGGGCCCTATTCATAGTATTCAACGTTCTACAAATTCACATTTATTTCTTTTCAAAGTTGCATTCCTTTTTAGCCAAGATTGACGATCGGGCAATGAGTCAAACCACACCGTTGCTAAACTTACACCTGACTGTAGCAACCTCAGATCATAACACTGCCTCCAGAGGCTTGTTCGTTGGGTAATATGCTTGATGGGTGCATCCTGGTGCAATCTATTCTGTGGGTAAAGGATGCACACATGCCCGGTTGTCCACATGATCTTGCAGGAAAAACAAGATTTGTGTTACCAGTCAACCTTCAATGACCATTTCACAAGCCTTACTTCCCACTCAAGCTGCTTTTAACGTTTGACTGGCTTGCGACTACACCCCACACACAGAAAGGTTTGTTGCTCTGTGTTGTGACAGATTCACTTAATCAAAAGTAGTACATGTATCTGCTATTTCAGCCACTGTGGCTCTTCTGTTTGGTCTGTACCAGATGCCATAGCCTTCATGTCTTCTTGCATTAATGAGTCATGACTAACTAAGAATCTGTCAGCTGTTCTTAGCTTGTCCTTCCTCAGATCACTGTCTGTGGCTGTTCGGAGATGCTTCATCCCTTAGCAAAGTCAGTCAGGTCTTTATCCCTAATCATATCTGCTGCATTCATGTATTTAACAAGTGTACTACCAGTAACTATCATCAGCCCAACATTTGATATAACCTTGAACATCACATACACAGCCACTTTGAAACAAGCATAGCCATGCATGTTTTGGTAGATGGTTCTACAGTATTGGCTGATCAGTGTATGTGCACAGTTATAGGCAGCATAGCTATAAGCTGTTAGTGGGTGCCACTTGTCATTTGCCACCCAATGTTCCACTTGTGTCCAATTGTGTTTTCTTTTGATACGATTTGTTCAAACCTAACAAAAACATCCAGCAGTTAGATTGGCTGTTGTAAATTGCGCCATATGTGTAAATAAGTGAGTGTTTGAGTTAGTGATGCCCTGCAGGCAATAGGTGCCCTATCCAAGGTGTATTACCCACTACTTATAGTGTCAATTCTTTTTCATTAATCACTTTATTCTTGTCTGGGTCTCATTGTGAAACAGTGAGCACAAAGCAGGAATACCATGGACAGGATGCCAATCCATTACAGGGCTATCCCCCACTAAGACAGCCAATCTCAACTGCTGATATTCAAATCTGGACCTCAGCAGTGTTGGGCTAAAGAATACTACAGTTTCTTTACACCCCACCCTCACCCATGGTGTTAGTGATGAGTGCACTATGTGTCACGCTTGGAGCCTCAGGGTGATCCTGTGCTCCAGTGTGCCACGCCCTTCTCTCCCCAGTCTCCAACCAGCCTCCCTCTCCTGATTGGTTAGCTGGGGCTAATTAGCCCCAGCTGCTACTATTTAGGAGAGGCTCAGGGAAAGGCTGGTTGGAGATTATTGAGTGTAACTCTGTCTGTTTGCTCCTGGTAACTCTGTCTGTTTGCTCCTGGTAACTCTGTCTGTTTGCTCCTGGTAACTCTGTCTGTTTGCTCCTGGTAACTCTGTTTGCTCCTGGTAACTCTGTCTGTTTGCCCCTGGTAACTCTGTCTGTTTGCTCCTGGTAATTCTGTCTGTTTGCTCCTGGTAATTCTGTCTGTTTGCCCCTGGTAATTCTGTCTGTTTGCCCCTGGTAATTCTGTCTGTTTGCCCCTGGTAATTCTGTCTGTTTGCCCCTGGTAACTCTGTTTTACCTTCCTCCTAGCTCCTGTCGGTCAGTTTAGCCTGTTCCTGTTATGTTAGCCTGTTTAGTCTGTTCATGCCTTGTTTAGTCTGTTTAGTTCTTGTGTAGTTCTGTTCATTCCATGTTTCATCTGTTTAGTCCTTGTCTAGCCTGTTTAGTCATGTTTGCCAGTGTAGCTTTGTTAGCCTGTTTAGTTTAGTCCCTGTTTAGCCCCTGTCTGTTAGCCTAGTCCTTGTTTGTTAGCCTGTGTGTACTATCCTCCGTTTAGCCTTTGTTTAGTCCTGTTCAGTCTGTTCTGTCCTGTCTTTATTATTAATAAATATAGTTTTCTTTCACACATCTCCGCGTTTGTGTCCGCCCCTCCTGTCCGTCTAGCCCACAATCCGTTACAGAATAATCTCCCTTATAGGACACAGCGAGATGTTGCTGGTTTATTCTTTCCCAGACTTTGGCTCTATGAGGTTTCCTCTAGTCTTCCCGCTTAGTAGGCCGGCTCCTTATGATGGAAGCAACCATAGGGTTGAAGGCTTCCTTCTCCAGAGCCAGCTCTACCTGCAGAACCTTCTGGACCCCCAGCCAACTGAAATCGACAAGGTACGATTTATGATGTCTAGACTGAGGGGTGCTGCTCGTGAGTGGGCTAAGCAGCGTTGGTCTGACAGGGGAGTTGTGCTGAACTCGGTGAAGGATTTTGAGGGCCTCATGAGAACCAAATTTTCATGTAGCAAAGTGCCCACTGCAGCTTATACCTGGCATCCAGTGCCCACTGGGGAGGTTAAATTTTCCCCAGTGCCCACTGTGGATGTGGTCCAGGAGCCAGTGCCCGCTTATAAAGCTCGTGACTGTCCCAAGTCCACGTTAGGAGCCAGCCAATATTATTTAGGTCCTGTTTCCTGTTACGACCCCAAGGGCTCCGGGGGTCCTTCTGTGTGTTCACCGGCTCCAGTGTTTTCGCAGCTGAGCCCAGTTTCTCCAGGGTCCAAGCAGCTGATTTCGGATGCCTCTCCAGTGTTTTCGCAGCTGAGTCCAGTTTCTCCAGGGTCCAAACAGCTGGCTTCTGACGCATATCCAGGGTCCAAGCAGCTGATTTCGGACGCCTCTCCAGTGTTTTCGCAGCTGAGTCCAGTTTCTCCAGGGTCCAAACAGCTGGCTTCTGACGCATATCCAGGGTCCAAGCAGCTGATTTCGGACGCCTCTCCAGTGTTTTCGCAGCTGAGTCCAGTTTCTCCAGGGTCCAAACAGCTGGCTTCTGACGCATATCCAGGGTCCAAGCAGCTGATTTCGGACGCCTCTCCAGTGTTTTCGCAGCTGAGTCCAGTTTCTCCAGGGTCCAAACAGCTGGCCTCTGACGCATATCCAGGGTCCAAGCAGCTGACTTTGGACGCCTCTCTAGTGTTTTCGCAGCTGACTTTGGACGCCTCTCCAGGGTCCTCGCAGCTGAATGACGTTTCTCCAGTGTTTTCGCTAGTGACTTCGGACGCCTCTTCAGGGTCCTCACAGCTGTTTCAAGGAGTTTCTCAAGGATTTTCGCAGCTGACTTCGGACACCTCTCCAGGGTCCTCACAGCTGAGTGATGTTTCAATAGTGTTTTCGCAGCTGACTTCGGACGCCTCTCCAGGGTCCTCGCAGCTGAATGACGTTTCTCCAGTGTTTTCGCAGCTGACTTCGGACGCCTCTCCAGGGTCCATGCAGCTGAATGACGTTGCTCCAGTGTTTTCCCAAGTGACTTCGGACGCCTCTCCAGGGTCCTCGCAGCTGAATGACGTTTCTCCAGTGTTTTCGCAGCTGACTTCGGACGCCTCTCCAGGGTCCACGCAGCTGAATGACGTTGCTCCAGTGTTTTCCCAAGTGACTTCGGACGCTTCTCCAGGGTCCTCGCAGCTGAGTGACGTTTCTCTAGTGTTTTCGCAGTTAACTTTGGACACCTCTCCAGGGTTCTCACAGCTGTTTCAAGAACTTTCTCAAGGGTTTTTGCAGCTGATTCCGGACGCCTCTCAAGGGTCCTCACAGCTGAATCAAGGAGATTCTCAAGGATTTGTGCAGCTGATTAATGACGTTTCTCCAGTGTTTTTGCAGCTGACTCTTGACGCCTCTCCTCAAGGGTCCACGCAGCTGACTCCGGACGCCTCTTCTCAAGGGTCCACGCAGCTGACTCCGGACGCCTCTTCTCAAGGGTCCTCTCAGCTGACTCCCGAAGCCTCTTCGCCAGGCTCACCGCAGCTGACTCCCGAAGCCTCTTCACCAGGCTCATCGCAGCTGACGCCCGAAGCCTCTTCGCCAGGCTCACCGCAGCTGACTCCCGAAGCCTCTTCGCCAGGCTCACCGCAGCTGACTCCCGAAGCCTCTTCGCCAGGCTCACCGCAGCTGACTCCCGAAGCCTCTTCGCCAGGCTCACCGCAGCTGACTCCCGAAGCCTCTTCGCCAGGCTCACCGCAGCTGACTCCCGAAACCTCTTCGCCAGGCTCCACGCAGCTGGCTCCTGTTCCCGAGTTGGCGCATTCCGACGGCACTTCTGTTCCTGAGTTGGTGTCCTCCGACGGCACTTCTGTTCCTGAGTTGGTGTCCTCCGACGGCACTTCTGTTCCTGAGTTGGTGTCCTCCGACGGCACTTCTGTTCCTGAGTTGGTGTCCTCCGACGGCACTCCTGTTCCTGAGTTGGTGTCCTCCGACGGCACTTCTGTTCCTGAGTTGGTGTCCTCCGACGGCACTTCTGTTCCTGAGTTGGTGTCCTCCGACGGCACTTCTGTTCCTGAGTTGGTGTCCTCCGACGGCACTTCTGTTCCTGAGTTGGTGTCCTCCGACGGCACTTCTGTTCCTGAGTTGGTGTCCTCCGACGGCACTTCTGTTCCTGAGTTGGTGTCCTCCGACGGCACTTCTGTTCCTGAGTTGGTGTCCTCCGACGGCACTTCTGTGCCTGAGTTGGCGCCCCCTGATGGCGCTCCTGTTCCAGAGTTGGTGTCCTCCGACGGCACTCCTGTTCCTGAGTTGGCGCCCCCTGATGGCGCTCCTGTTCCAGAGTTGGTGTCCTTCGAAGGTGCTTCTGTTTCCTCGTCGGCACTCCCAGATGGCGCTCCTGTTTCCGTGTTGGCGCCCCCCGATGGTACTTCTGTTCCCACGATGGCGCCCCCCGACGGCGCTTTTGAACTCTCGTCGGCGCTCCCCGATAGCGCTTCTGGTCTCCTATCATGCCTACCGCAAGGCATATTAAATAACTTCAAATTTGCCCCTCAGGGTCCAGGACCTCCTTTTTGTTTTTGGTTTTTGTATTGGGCACGCCAGGAGTCGTGCCTTCGGGGAGGGGCCTACTGTCACGCTTGAAGCCTCAGGGTGATCCTGTGCTCCAGTGTGCCACGCCCTTCTCTCCCCAGTCTCCAACCAGCCTCCCTCTCCTGATTGGTTAGCTGGGGCTAATTAGCCCCAGCTGCTACTATTTAGGAGAGGCTCAGGGAAAGGCTGGTTGGAGATTATTGAGTGTAACTCTGTCTGTTTGCTCCTGGTAACTCTGTCTGTTTGCTCCTGGTAACTCTGTCTGTTTGCTCCTGGTAACTCTGTCTGTTTGCTCCTGGTAACTCTGTCTGTTTGCCCCTGGTAACTCTGTCTGTTTGCCCCTGGTAACTCTGTCTGTTTGCTCCTGGTAATTCTGTCTGTTTGCTCCTGGTAATTCTGTCTGTTTGCCCCTGGTAATTTGCCCCTGGTAATTCTGTCTGTTTGCCCCTGGTAATTCTGTCTGTTTGCCCCTGGTAATTCTGTCTGTTTGCCCCTGGTAATTCTGTCTGTTTGCCCCTGGTAATTCTGTCTGTTTGCCCCTGGTAACTCTGTTTTACCTTCCTCCTAGCTCCTGTCGGTCAGTTTAGCCTGTTCCTGTTATGTTAGCCTGTTTAGTCTGTTCATGCCTTGTTTAGTCTGTTTAGTTCTTGTGTAGTTCTGTTCATTCCATGTTTCATCTGTTTAGTCCTTGTCTAGCCTGTTTAGTCATGTTTGCCAGTGTAGCTTTGTTAGCCTGTTTAGTTTAGTCCCTGTTTAGCCCCTGTCTGTTAGCCTAGTCCTTGTTTGTTAGCCTGTGTGTACTATCCTCCGTTTAGCCTTTGTTTAGTCCTGTTCAGTCTGTTCTGTCCTGTCTTTATTATTAATAAATATAGTTTTCTTTCACACATCTCCGCGTTTGTGTCCGCCCCTCCTGTCCGTCTAGCCCACAATCCGTTACACTATGCAGGGTGCATGCCTGGCTTGCAGCCAGTGTTTGTGGGTGGTGCATGACCCAGCACAATCCTGATTAGGATGGAAAAAGAGAATAATATAAGTTTGCAAATCATGAATGTAATTTTGAAGTGCTGTGTACAGAGGAATTATCGACTGGGATGCCCTGACCATGTCCAAAAGCATACCTGTCTTTACTAAACAGTATGTATAACTAGTACACCATAATGTAATGTAATACTTATTGTTCACACATGTGCATAAACAACAACAAGAGTATACTACATGAATATCTCAGTGCCCGGATGTGCAGGGATCAAGAAAGCAAACCGTGGACAGGAGGCTCCTCTGCTCGCGGATGACAGCACAGCACCCCAGGAAGCCAGTGACCATGACCATTCCTCCGGCCAAGAGCAGGATGTAGGTTGACACAGCAAACGTGCTGGAGGCCAGCAGGCTTAGGTACTCGCCCTTATCGATCAGAGTCCAGATTCCCACTCCCATGACAACGCCTCCGCCCATCTAAGACAGAAAAACAGGATAAAAGGAATAAATTAGACAACGAAAAGTTGTAATCTTTCAGAATCAATTCATTACATTATTTCTTATGTTCACTATCTGTTTCATCCAGTTAGGGTGTTAGGGTGGCTCTGGAGCCACACAGAAACACTACGTGCAGGGTGTGAACACAACCTGGACAGGGTGCCAATCTACGCTGGACAAACAGTGACCAGAGGTAAGGTTCGAACCCTATGCAGCCCACACTTCCCTCTATCCAGCCGTTCAGTAAAAATTTTTAATATTGGCATAAATAGGCGCCCAGGTGGCACAGCTGGATATTCTGCTATTGCACCAGCGCCGAGATTCTGAACTCTTTGGTTCGAAACTCTGCATTGCCACCAGTCGGCTGGGCGCCATTTAGCGCGCATAATTGGCACTGCCTGCAGCAGACACGTTTCTGCTAGGGCAGGACGACCGGACTATGTGGGTGGGGTGTTCAAATGCCAGGTAAGGACCCTGATTAGCAGATAGAGAGACACCAGTGCAGTATGCATGGGTGATAAAGGGCTGCGCCAAGTCGGAGGAGGCGTGAGCAGCAATATACCCACCCCGACTGCAATCAGGGATCCCCCAGCAGCGGAAGACAAATTGACTATGCTAAATTGGGAGAAAATGGGGAAAAAATTTCATGAATTATTTTAATTCACACAATTAAAATGTAGTTCATTTTTTTACTATTTCACACATTTTGGACATAAAAACAAGAAGAAATCAGAACGAGTACTCAAGGTGGGACAGTGCTCTATTATGCTTACCCTCCACCACTGACATTTGGGTGCAAATCTCACTCAGTCGGGTGCAATATCAGCCAGCTAAGCACCTACACAGACACTATTGGCTATGTCTGAAGGGGGAATAGCCAAAGCCCTGCAATGGACTGGGACCCTGTCCAGGGTATTGCTGCCTTGCACATTTTGTTTCTCAGTGAAACCAGAACTGCCGCGACCCCAACCAGGATGAAGTGGTTGATGAAAATGAATTAAAAATGCAAAGGAAAAAAACGTCAGTTTGTGACAGTTTCAAAGATGCTACACAGCTTTACAACAAGCAGTGTAAATGTACACACCCCATTTCTAGAAAAGTTATATTTTTTTAACCTTTATTCAACTGACAAAAGTACAAAGAAAAGATTTTGTGTGCAAATGTTTTTTACTGACCAACTAAATTATATGGTGTAAATATAAACATAAGTGGAACTTGTTTCCTGCCATGCACTTTTTTTGATGAGGCAAAATGAGAGTGAAAAAAGCTTGGAGAAGGGAAAGATTGGTCATGGCTCACCACACTTTGTGCCAAAAATTGTGAGACAATTATCAGTTTAAAATAAGCATTTCTCACTGCAAGACTGCAAACAATTTAGATATTTCACCATCTACCATACATTATACTGTAAAAATATTCAGGGAATCCATAGAAATCTATTTGCTAATGTAAAGCAGACTAGAAGGTCTCAAAAAGCAGCACATAATGTCGTGTTCTAAAGAGATTCAAATGCAGAATCAGAGTTATCAAAGTTATTAAAATCTACCAGACTGGAAAGAGTTACAAAGCCATTGCTTAGGATCTGGGACTTTAGCGAACCACAGCAAGATCCATTATCCACTAATGGAGAGAATTTGGAGCGGTGGTAATTCTTCCCAAATGTTGATAGTCTATCAAAATTTCACCAGGTTTACTCATTTTCACTCATCAATACTGTAAAAATATTTGGGAAATTCAGAGAAATCTAAGTCTGTGTATCCCAAGGCCTAAAACAACTGTTAAATGTGTGTTAACGGTCATGCTGCCATGAAAAATCTCAGCAGAGCCACCAATCTGGTCATCATCTACTCAAACACAATTGGCCAGGGTTGGACAGGATATATTCTTGCTGCCGCTATGATTTGTAATCTGTGGGACTGGTCCGGATTCAAATCTCCAGCAGTGCTATTGGCCAGTTGGGGGTGCTCGAGGCCCTGTGATGGATTGGCATCCTGTTCGGAGTGTGTTACTGCATTCGCCCACTGATTCCAGGAAAGCCAGACCCATCACAACCCTGACCAGAATAAAAAGAAAAATAAAGTAAAACATAAAAATGAAATGAAAAAACTAACTGAAGCACTAATTGTGAGCCAGGCAATCTCGTCAACCATCAGTGCCTGACCTCACAAATGTTCCATTGACTAAATAGCTACAAACACATACAATTTTGCAGAAAGCTTGACAGGGGGCAACTTCATACCAATAGAATAGGTATCCAACAAGCTCATGGTCAGGTGTCCACATACCTTTGGTTGTGTATTGTATAGTTTAGTTAATGCTCATTTCCACTTGTGTTTTTGACTTCCAGAACTTATCCCCATATCTTCCCCAAACTGGAGGAAATCTCTGTAAACACACCCCCATTCAATCTTTTCATTCTCTTTTCTCCTGGGCCCAAACAAAAGCCCAGCCTGTATAAGACACACCCTTTAAACTCTTCTGAACAGTAAGCGAGCTCACATACCACACGCTACAGGGCTCACACTCACTTCAGAACAAGACTGCTCTTTTAAACTCACTGTTCCCACCAAAACAACCCCGGCTTCTTTTTCTTCAATCTCAGTTTGTGAAGGAAGTCACTACAAAGAATAAAGCCACAGTAACAGAGTGGGTGAGCTTCCAAGAACAAATCAAATATTTTACCGACTTCACTCCAAAACCTTTTTTTTTTTTTTTTCTCACTAAACAGGCCAAAAAAGTATGTGAACCCTTATACAACACATATAGATCACCAAATAACTTTTAATATTAGACAAAGATAACCCAAATAAACACAAAAATTTCTTTTATTAAAGGAAAATGCTGTTCAGCCCTATCTGGTGCTATGTGTAAAAATTGTCCCCTGAGCTACTAAATCAACCACTTAACCAAATGCAATTGACAATTGGTTCAATTTTACTAACCACAAACAGGCACGATTACTGCCAGACTTGTTTAATCTAAACATCACTTAAATGGAAACTGTCTGGTAATGTGAAGAAGGCTAGAAAATCTCAAAAAGCAGCACATAAGGCCACATTCTAAAGAGATTCAAATACAGATATGAAACTGGAAACAGCCCCGGCTTCTTTTCTTCAATCTCAGTTTTTGAAAGGAGTCACTTAAAAGAATAAAGACACAGTAACATAAAGTGGGTGAGCTACCAAGCTACCAAGAACTACATATACACATACATATATATACTGATCAGCCATAATATTAAAACCACCTCCTTGTTTCTAAACTCACTGTCCATTTTATCAGCTTCACTTACCATATAGAAGCACTTTGAAGTTGTACAATTACTGACTGTAGCCCCCTTTCTTGGTGTTCTTCAATGTTCTAAAGAGAACTACATATATATATATATATATATACAGTGGGGGAAATAAGTATTTGATCCCCTGCTGAGTTTGTAAAATTACCCCCTTACAAAGACTTGAACAGTCTATCATTTTTATGGAAGGTTTATTTTAACAGAGAGAGACAGAATATCAACAAAAAATCCAGAAAAAAAACATTAAATAAAAGTTATAAATTAATTTGTATTTAATTAAGGGAAATAAGTATTTGATCCCCTACCAACCAGCAAGAATTCTGACCCCCACAGACCGGTTATGTGCCCATGAGGCACACAAATTTGTCCTGTCCCTGTATAAAAGACACCTGTCACAGAATCAGTTTCTTCTGTTCAAATCTCTCGACCACCATGGGCAAGACCAAAGAGATATCAAAGGATGTCAGGGACAAGATTGTAGACCTGCACAAGGCTGGAATGGGCTACAAGACCATCAGCAAGACGCTTGGTGAGAAAGAGACCACTGTTGGCGCGATAATTCGAAAATTGAAGAAATACAAGATCACAGTAAATCACCCTCGCTCTGGAGCTCCATGCAAGATCTCACCTCGTGGGGTAAGAATGATTCTGAGAAAGGTGAGGTCAGCCCAGAATTACACGGGAGGAGCTTGTCAATGATCTCAAGGGAGCTGGGAGCAGAGAAATGCTGGATATGACCCCAAGAACACCATCCCCACCGGGCATTTCTCTGCCTCCAAACACGGCGAGTGGAGTTGATGCCAAAGAGCTCAATTTTGGTCTCATCTGACCATATCACATTCTCCCAAGCTTTCTCTGAATCATTCAGGTGTTCATTGGCAAACTTCAGACGGGCCTGTACATGAGCCTTCTTGAGCAAAGGGACTTTGCGGGCACTGCAGGATCTCAATCCATTACGGCGAAGTGTGTTACTAATGGTTTTCTTGGTGACTGTGCTCCCAGCTCCCTTGAGATCATTGACAAGCTCCTCCCGTGTAATTCTGGGCTGACCTCACCTTTCTCAGAATCATTCTTACCCCACCAGGTGAGATCTTGCATATAATCTATAGAATATACTGTATATATATTCTATAGAGATTCAAATACAGATGTGAACCTGGGAAGAATTATAAAGCTATTGCTAATGCTCTGGGGCTTTAGTGAACCTCAGTGAGAGACATTATCCACAAATGGAGAGAACCTGAAACAACGGTGATTCTTTCTAAAAGTTCACAGCCTACCGAGAACTCATCGATGACTCATTCAGAAATCACAAAAGAACCCGGACAAAAATCTACATAGCTGCAGGTCTCACTTGTCTCAGTTAAGGTCAATGAACACTATTCTACAATAAGACAGACACTGTGCAGAAATGATAGCCTTGGAGAATTGTGAGGCATAAAAAAACCCAAAGTGTCCTCTTGCATTTGGCAAAAAACATGTATCTGACCCCCAAGATTTTGGGGATATTATTCTTTGGACTGATGAGTCAACGGTGGAACTTTTTGTTAGACATGGGTACTGTTACATCTGCCATAAAGCTAATACAGTAGACCCTTGAGTTACAAACGGTTTACCATACGAACATTTTGGGTTACGAACAATCTTTTTCAACTTAACGTATGGAAAAATTTCGGATTACAAACCGAAATTCGTGAAACATGTGACGTCACGAACAAGTTGACTCTGACCGTCTCTCTCTCTCTCTCTCTCTCTTATATATATATATATATATATATATATATATATATATATATATATACAGTGTATCACAAAAGTAAGTACACCCCTCACATTTCTGCAGATATTTAAGTATATCTTTTCATGGGACAACACTGACAAAATGACACTTTGACACAATGAAAAGTAGTCTGTGTGCAGCTTATATAACAGTGTAAATTTATTCTTCCCTCAAAATAACTCAATATACAGCCATTAATGTCTAAACCACCGGCAACAAAAGTGAGTACACCCCTTAGTGAAAGTTCCTGAAGTGTCAATATTTTGTGTGGCCACCATTATTTCCCAGAACTGCCTTAACTCTCCTGGGCATGGAGTTTACCAGAGCTTCACAGGTTGCCACTGGAATGCTTTTCCACTCCTCCATGACGACATCACGGAGCTGGCGGATATTCGAGACTTTGCGCTCCTCCACCTTCCGCTTGAGGATGCCCCAAAGATGTTCTATTGGGTTTAGGTCTGGAGACATGCTTGGCCAGTCCATCACCTTTACCCTCAGCCTCTTCAATAAAGCAGTGGTCGTCTTAGAGGTGTGTTTGGGGTCATTATCATGCTGGAACACTGCCCTGCGACCCAGTTTCCGGAGGGAGGGGATCATGCTCTGCTTCAGTATTTCACAGTACATATTGGAGTTCATGTGTCCCTCAATGAAATGTAACTCCCCAACACCTGCTGCACTCATGCAGCCCCAGACCATGGCATTCCCACCACCATGCTTGACTGTAGGCATGACACACTTATCTTTGTACTCCTCACCTGATTGCCGCCACACATGCTTGAGACCATCTGAACCAAACAAATTAATCTTGGTCTCATCAGACCATAGGACATGGTTCCAGTAATCCATGTCCTTTGTTGACATGTCTTCAGCAAATTGTTTGCGGGCTTTCTTGTGTAGAGACTTCAGAAGAGGCTTCCTTCTGGGGTGACGGCCATGCAGACCAATTTGATGTAGTGTGCGGCGTATGGTCTGAGCACTGACAGGCTGACCCCCAACCTTTTCAATCTCTGCAGCAATGCTGACAGCACTCCTGCGCCTATCTTTCAAAGACAGCAGTTGGATGTGACGCTGAGCATGTGCACTCAGCTTCTTTGGACGACCAACGCGAGGTCTGTTCTGAGTGGACCCTGCTCTTTTAAAACGCTGGATGATCTTGGCCACTGTGCTGCAGCTCAGTTTCAGGGTGTTGGCAATCTTCTTGTAGCCTTGGCCATCTTCATGTAGCGCAACAATTCGTCTTTTAAGATCCTCAGAGAGTTCTTTGCCATGAGGTGCCATGTTGGAACTTTCAGTGACCAGTATGAGAGAGTGTGAGAGCTGTACTACTAAATTGAACACACCTGCTCCCTATGCACACCTGAGACCTAGTAACACTAACGAGTCACATGACATTTTGGAGGGAAAATGACAAGCAGTGCTCAATTTGGACATTTAGGGGTGTAGTCTCTTAGGGGTGTACTCACTTTTGTTGCTGGTGGTTTAGACATTAATGGCTGTATATTGAGTTATTTTAAGGGAATAATAAATTTACACTGTTATATAAGCTGCACACAGACTACTTTTCATTGTGTCAAAGTGTCATTTTGTCAGTGTTGTCCCATGAAAAGATATACTTAAATATCTGCAGAAATGTGAGGGGTGTACTCACTTTTGTGATACACTGTATATATATATATACAGTGAGCGGAGAGTGGATGGTGTTTTTTCGGTATTTTTTTTATATTTTGTAGAATTCTATATTAAAATGGCCTCAAAGAAAGTGCAGAGAAAGCATAGTGGTGAGAAAATGAACAAATCTATTATTATTTCTTGTTGTATAATTACTCCTGCCAGTACATGTCAATGTGTATCAGACAGAGGGGACAGTGAATGCGAGAGAAGAAGGAATTCGGCTCAGTAAAGTATTCTTTTTTTCGTGCAATTACACCTACAAAATACAACACTATTGAAATGAAGGAAATAATAGAGAAATATGAGAGTTATTGTTGTTTTTGGTAGATACATTTTATAAAAAAGAAGGAAATTTATTATGGTGTATGGTACAGCACACGTACTTTACTGAAATGTGATGTGATGTTTTTTATGTACAGTACAGTACTGCTGTGTATTGTTTATTATTGTTTATTACAGGAATGTCTACTCTATAATTTAAGATTTAGGGGAAAATATACTTGTATTTATAATAAAAAAGACCATTTAAGACATTAGAGAGGTTAGGTAAGGGGGTGGTTTGGGAGGTCTGGCACGGATTAATTCTATTTACATTATTTCTTATGGGAACAATAGGTTTAACTAACGAACATTTTGACTTAGGAACAGCCCTTTGGAACCAATTCAATTCGTAAGACAAGGGTCTACTGTACTGCACCAGTATTTCACCATAAGAACAGAAAACCTAGAGTCAAACATGGTGGTGCTAGTGTTATGGTCAGGGGATGCTTTGCTTTTGCAGGGCCTGGATGACTTGTCATAATTGATGGAGCCATGAATTCTGCTCTCTATCAGAAAATCCAGAAGAAAACCATCCACACATCAGTTTGTGACCTAAAGCTTAAGCACAGTTGGGTTCTGCAGCAGGACAACAATCCAAAGCACACAAGTCCACTTCTGAAATTCTGAAGGATTTGGAGTGCTCAAGTAAAAGTTCTGACTCAGCACTGAGGTGCTGTGAAAAGGCCTTAAATGGGCGGCTCATCCTCAAAAAACCCTCCAATGTAGCCAAATTAAAACAATTAAGAACAAAAACATAAAGAGGAGTGTGTCAAAATTCTGCCACAGCAATGTAAAAGGCTCATCCCAAGTTATTGCAAATGTTAGATTTCAGCTGTTACTGCCAAGGGTGGCACAAGTACTAGTTACATTTGGGGGCAATTACTTGATGAATACAGGTTTTATAAGACCCTCCACTAGATGCTGGAACATGTACAAAACTCACAGTCTTTAAATCATTGCATACTCTATATGTGCCAACAATTTCCTTTTCAGTTTCAGCATGACTGTACCTCTGCGATCTGCTAAGAGCATTGGCCTTAACTGCACTATTAATTGGTAGACTTACCTAACAAATGCTCTTTGTAATGAATGGGCACAAATTCCCAGACACACTTTAGAATGGTATGAAATGAAGAGAGAAGGCAGTAACTGTAAATGTACACTATATTGCTAAAAGTATTCACTCACCCATCCAAATCATTGAATTCAGGTGTTCCAATCACTTTCATTCAGGTGTATAAAACCAAGCACCTAGGCATGCAGACTGCTTCTACAACATGTGAAAGAATGGGTCGCTCTCAGGAGTTCAGTGAATTCCAGCGTGGTACCGTGATAGGATGTCACCTGTGCAACAAGTCCAGTCGTGAAATTTCCTCTATACTAAATATTCCACAGTCAACTGTCAGCTGTATTATAACAAAGTAGAAGTGATTGGGAACGACAGCAACTCAACCACGAAGTGGTAGGCCATGTAAAATGACAGAGCTGGGTCAGCGGCTGCTGAGGTGCATAGTGCGCAGAGGTCGTCAACTTTCTGCAGAGTCAATCGCTACAGACTTTCAACCTCTATGTGGCCTTCAGATTAGCTCAAGAACAGTGTGTAGAGAGCTTCATGGAATGGGTTTCCATGGCCGAGCAGCTGCATCCAAGCCTTCCATCACCAAGAGCAATGCAAAGCGTCGGATGCAGTGGTGTAAAGCACGCCGCCACTGGACTCTAGAGCAGTGGAGACGTCTTCTCTGGAGTGACGAATCACACTTCTCCGTCCTTCAATCTGATGGACGAGTCTGGGTTTGGTGGTTGCCAAAGTTTGGTGGAGGGGGGATTATGGTGTGGGGTTGCTTTTCAGGAGTTGGTCTCGGGCCCCTTAGTTTCAGTGAAAGGAATGCTTCAGCATACCAAGAGATTTTGGACAATTTCATGCTCTTAACTTTGTGGAAACAGTTTGGGGATGGCCTCTTCATGTTCCAACATGACTGCGCACCAGTGCACAAAGCAAGGTCCATAAAGACATGGGATGAATTAGAGTGGAGACTGTGAGCCAGGCCTAAAGCTTGTGGAAAGCCTTACCAGAAGAGTTGAAGCTGTTATTGTCAGCTCATCATCTGAAACTTAATCCCAGCAAGACAGAGATGTTGCTCATTCCCGGAGATCAGTCTCCAACCCAGGACCTAGTCATTTCTCTTGATGACTCCCAGATCAGACCATCTGATAAGGTAAGAAGCCTTGGTGTTGTCTTGGATAACCAACTGACCTTCTCTCCTTATATAGCCCACATGACAAGATCGTGCCGTTCCTCCTGTACAACATCAGGAAGATTCGACCATTTCTCTCCAGGGAAGCTACTCAGATTCTGGTCCAGTCACTTGTAATCTCACGGTTGGACTACTGCAACTCCCTCCTGGCAGGAGCTCCCATGTCCACTATTAAACCCTTGCAGCTCATTCAAAACGCAGCTGCCCGTCTGGTTTTTAACCAGCCCAAACACTGCCACATCACCCCACTGCTGCGTTCTCTTCACTGGCTTCCTGTAGCTGCACACATTCAGTTTAAAACACTGATGCTCACCTACAAAGCCAAAAATAAACCAGCCCCAAGCTACCTTCAAGGCCTAATCAAACCCCGCTCTGTACCACGCAACCTCCGAGCCACTAGTCTCGCTCGACTTGAGCCTCCACCCAGGACTAAAGGAAGACAAGCATCAAGGCTCTTCTCTCTTCTAGCACCCAAGTGGTGGAATGAACTTCCTCGGTCTGTCCGAACATCTGAGTCTCTTGCTGTCTTTAAAAAACGATTAAAAACCCAACAGGTTTCAGCAGATTTGTGTTCTTTGACTGTTGTTTACTAAAACTTGAGAAATGAAATGTTTACTATGGAAGCACTTCTGTAAGTCGCTCTGGATAAGAGCGTCTGCTAAATGCAGAAAATGTAAATGTAAATGTAAATGTTATAGCTGCAAAGGGTGGGCCGACATCATATTAAACCCTATGGATTAAGAATAGGATGTTACTCAAGTTCATATGCGTGTGAAGGCAGACGAGCAAATATTTTTGGCAATATAGTGTATCTGTACATAAGGATGGGGTACTGCCATGTGAATTCCCATGGTTAGAAATAGGATGTTTAATGAGTTAATGGTCAGGAGTCCACATACTTTTGAGCATAAAGCTTACATAGTATCATGCAGCCACTAATCAAGCAAGTCCCAGTTTGTGAGCTGCTGCACTGCTGGATCATAGACGACTTGTACTGGGAAGTTAGGAAAGGTAAATGTAATAAGAAACTGGGAGATTGACAGATGAGTCTGCCTCCACACTGCTACTGACAGTGACTCACTTTTACACATAAACACACACTATCACACACTTCTGTTCACCCTGACAATTCTCAGCTGACTCTTGCTCTAGCTTCAAGCCTTGTAAAGCAATAAAGTTCGAGTTCTGACTCAGTTATCTTATTAACCGCTTCCGTTTTAACCTACAGGCACTATTTTGAGATTCACCTACACTGATCTGATTTGATTATTTTTGATAAGGTCTCATAGATCAAACCAGTACTCAGCCTGGCGCTAGGGTGGCACAGCGGTCTAAGAAGCAGCACTGTGGTGTGTTCAAAATGGGAATCTTGAATCTAAGCGGAGCCACCGGCCTGGCTGTCTACATTATTAATTTTTGAGAGAGGAAAGATCGGACAGGGTCTCGTCCTGCTGCCACCGCAATATGCAATTCCCGGGACTGGTCCAGGCACCTGTTTTTTTTTTTGTTTTTTTTTAATTATCTATTTTTCCCACTTTTTTCCCCCAACTTTTATCCCCATTCTAATCATGTCCAATTACCCTGATTGTGTCCTCTATACTGATTCGACCCTTTTGCCGCTGACTGAGGACGCCACTCAACTGACTTGCGCCCCCTCCGGCACACAATCAGTACAGCCTGCATTTTTCACTTGCACGAGCCGAGTTCATACACCAAGAGACACTGCGCACGGAGGGTCACACCCCCCTCAATGTTATTCCTCAGCCCTGTGCAGGCACCGTCAGTCAACCAGCAGGGGCCGCAGTTGTACCAGTCATGAGGACCTATGATCCGACTCTACCTCTAAGCCCCTGAACAACAGCCAAACGTTGTTCATACTGCCGCCCAACCCAGTCGGAAAGGTAGAGCTGAGTTTCGATACGATGCATCTAGAAACCCAACTCTGGTGCGCTAGCGTACTTTACCGCTGCGCCACCTGAGCGGCACCCCAGGCACCTGTTTAAATGGAGGGGGGGCTGAGTTACATGGAGCTTGGCATGGCTCTCCATACATGACACGGCTCCATGTGGACCAACAATGGCAGGTAATAAGAAGTGGCCACAGACTGGACACATATCAGAGGGGGCATGTGGTGATCCAGCTCTCCTTGTTCAGATCAGAGGTTGTGTAAACGGCAGCAGATTAACAATCCTAAGCAGGAAGAATTACACTCACTCACTCAGTGGGGGGGGGGGGGGGGCTTTGGGGGGAGCTATCCCAGCTTTTAAATAGGCGCAAGGAACACAGTAACACCCTGGACGGGGCACCAGTCCATCGCAGGGCAGACACACACACACACACACACACACACATTCACCTCTAGGGCAATTCAGTGTCTCCAATTAACCTGACTGCATGTTTTTGAACTGTGGGAGGAAACCGGAGCTCCCGGAGGAAACCCAAGGACACAGGGAGAACATGCAAACTCCGCACAGAAAGGACACGGACCACCCCGCCTGGAGATCGAACCCAGGACCTTCTCGCTGTGAGGCGACAGTGTGACCCACTGAGCCACCGTGCCATCCGGAAGAATTATACTGTTCATTTATTCCTCCTGCCAAAACGATGCAGCCTAAACTCTAGACACTTGCACCATACTCACCCAGAAGAGGAAGTTAAAGACGAAGAGAAGGTACTTAAGACAGACCGTCACCCAGTCGTCCTGCTCATCCTTATACGTGCTTCCCATCTCTGTTGCTCAAGCTAAAAAACAAACATAAAAACAGGGCTGTTAAAGTATCAAGGTTTTTTCTCATATTTTTAGGGGTCAACACATGAAAAAGTTTGGTCTGTATATCTGTCTTGGCAGTTTTGCCTTCCTGATGCAACCCTTCTTATTTTATCCAGGCTTGGGAACGACACCGAGAGAACACTGATGGCTAGGCTGTTGTCCCAATTAAATTACAGCACAGCAGTGTGGATTGTGGATGTAATACTGTCCGAAATCTGGCAACTTTGAGTATATGTTAAGCATGAATGCTCTTGATTGAATCTGCTGTTTAAATAATATGCTTCATCAACATATATTTAATTATATTAAATTAGAAATACCTGAAAATGATAAAAAGACATGTAGGGAGTAGAACGTGCAGACTATTTAATACTGTGTATGATTGGTCTGAGTGAACAAACTGTCTAAAAAAAATTGAATAATAAACTGTTTTAAAGCATGTACAATAAATTAACACAATAACTAAACATGAAATATTTTGGTATAATACATAATATACAGAACAAAATGAAAACTTCAGCTGGCAAGCTAGAGGACTTGGTCTCAATATGCACACAAAATTTTGCGTGCCCAAAACAGAAGTCTAGCTATTAGTTGAAATTGAATTTGACACACTATTTTGTAACAGGGTGCGCCTCGTTCTCTCTCTTGTGAGACCGCCATTGCATATATTGAACACGCCTCGTTCCCTCCCACACACCTGCAAGAGAATAATAGAACTCCCTTGAGAGGCCTGTAGGACAGGGGGCAGTTTACAGAAACCAAAAGAGTGCTGACTTCCCAGGTCAGCAGAAAACCAAACCAGACCGAGCAAGCTGGCATTACAACTTCAGAAAAAATGTGGGTGGCAAAAGTGTGGCAACGAGTTGGCGAATAAGAGAAGCCGAGATATATAAAAAATTCTCCACGTTAAATGAATTAATGTTCACAAGATGTATTTAACTGTCAAACAAGACAGACTGACAGATCACATAATATGCCTCCATGCCCGATCTGCCACCCAACCTAGGCAGTGCAGAGGGACACAACTCCTAATGTGGGTAAGCTGCTAAACCCCATTCCACAGCCACCCTGTTACCCTATTTAGTATATAGGATGGTATTTGGGACACAGCAGCTTTTTTCTGCTCCAAGTGCAACCTAATATAGTTTCATGTTAAATTTAGAGATGTACCGATCGGGGTTTTTGGCACCGATTCCGGCCGATAGCCGATTCCGATCGCGCGCACGCTTGTGTGCCTTTAGAAGAGACGCTTTGTTCACAGTATCGCTATAAGTGATTCATTGATTCACGAGTCGATTCATTTTTCGCGAAGCGTAAGTTTCTCTTCTCAGTTATCTCTCCGTGTTTATTTAAAACCACGACATTTAATTAATAACAGTAAACACCAGCTACTACAGAACATTCTGTGTGACTCTCTTACATTAAAAAGCTTAATTAAAAAGCTTAATTAAACTGCTATTACCACAGATCTGTAACCGACCGTCAGACTCGTTCCGTCTAAGGAGCTAAAAGTTCAGCAGATGATCCTGAACTAACGTATTTGGTAATGAATAAACTTTTGCCTCTGATTGGCTCTGTAACGTTTTCTGTTCTCATCTACATCACAAGTAAGAACCGCTTACGATTTACCAAAGTGAACCAGGAGTTTATATAACGTGCTGATAGAATCGACTCAGATGTGACCGGGTTGAATTATCTTTTTAAAGTAAATATTACAATCAGCAAAATTACATCGTATGTATGATGCACAACGTTAATGATGTTATTTTAGGTCATGAAGAGCTTTCACGATGGTTTCTGTACGATGGTTGATGAATGGTGATGTGATGGTTGGCGCCTCGTAGCTCAAAGTCTGGATCAATCCACTGAGCTGTTAACTTAACATGATCTTTATATATCACACGATCGGATCGGCTACTTTTAGGAAATATCGGCCGATCGCCGATAGCATATTTTGATTAAAAATCGGCCGATACCGATTCATAGCCGATCGATCGTCCCTTCTCTAGTTAAATTGTTTGCTTGTGAGGCTCCATATCAATTTTATTATCAGTTTTATAGTCCTGTTCTCAGTGTATTTTAGCCTCGCCAAATCAAACAGAAAAGTAAAGCTGAATAAATTGAAACCACAAACTAACTCCCGGAATCTACAATCTTCACCAATGCCTGCTGTAAGCCTTATTGCCAGGCAACTTGTACTAATTAAATAGAAAGATACAGTTTTACCTACATTCTGTCAGTGAAGTAAAAATTGTTTGCATTATGCCATTTAAAAGAAGTACTACTACTTGACAAAAGGTTATGTGGTTAAACTATCTGACAACCTGCCCTAATGTATAGAAAATAGGGGTAATATTTCAATGTCTTGAGCTGTGATCCATTTAGCTTTTTAAAATATTCATACTTGCTAAACAAATAGTGCAGTATAGATTTGAAGTATCAACTGGTGCAGGTTGTATTTTGTCAATGTATAATATTGTATGTAGTAAATATACACCAATCAGGCATAACATTATGAGCACCTTCATAATATTGTGTTAATCCCCCTTTTGCTGCCAAAATAGCCCTGACCCGTCGAGGCATGGACTCCACTAGACCCCTAAAGGTGTGCTGTGGTATCTGGCACCAAGATGTCAGCAGCAGATCCTTTAACTCATGTAAGTTATGAGGTGGGGCCTCCATTGATCGGACTTGTTTGTACAGCACATCCCACAGATGCACGATTGGATTGGGATCTGGAGACCTGGAGAATTTGGAGGCCAAGTCAACACCTCAAACTCGTTCTTGTGCTATTCAAACCATTCCTGAAGCATTTTTGCTTTGTGGCAGGGCGCATTATCCTGCTGAAAGACCCCACAGCCATCAGGGAATACCGTTTCCATGAAAGGGTGTACATGGTCTGCAACAATGCTTAGGTAGGTGGTACGTGTCAAAGGAACATCCACACAGATGGCAGGACCCAGGGTTTCCCAGCACAACATTACCCAAATCATCACACTGCACACTGGCTTGCCTTCTTCCCACAGTGCATCCTGGTGCCATGTGTTCCCCAGGTAAGCAACACACCCAACCATTCACGTGATGCAAAAGAAAACATGATTCATCAGACCAGGCCACCTTCTTCCATTGCTCCTTCCCACTAACAGGTGTCAAGATGAAGAGAAAATCAATGTTATTCACTTCACCTGTCAGTGGTCATAATGTTATGCCGTCGGTGTATTATTACTGTTTGTAGTGTACTGAAGACCAAGATTGGGTTGTTTATGACATCATTTCATTGAGCATTAACAGTGGAACATTTGAGAAGTGTAAGCACCACCCTCATAAAAAATAACTGTTTTCAGCAAAACCGCATGTGCCACAATTATTGGCACCACCACATTTAACACAAGGAATTTAAGACCATTCCTTCAAGCAGAATTTTCAGAAGCTCAATTTTTATTTCATCTGACCATAAAACATGGTTTCAGTCGAAGTCTCAGTAGTGCTTAGCTAACTCCATGAACTTACGGATGAGACAGATGACAGAAAAGGCCTTTTCCTGGCATGCTTTCCAAATCATCTGTTGGCATGATAGTTGGCGCCCGGTGGTAGTCTAAAGACTTAGTGACCCAAAGATGTAATTATTATGTTCTTCGACTGTTGTTTACCTAAACTTGAGAAATAAAATGTTCACTATAGAAGCACTTCTGTAAGTCGCTCTGGATAAGAGCGTCTGCTAAATGCTGAAAATGTAAATGTATTTTTCTGTAATTCTCCAACAGTGATTATTGAAGATTTTTCTGCCACACTTGGATCCTCATCCAGGCAAGTTTGTCACAGTTCCAGGTGATTTTTTCTAACTTTTCCCATCATTGCCCTTACTGTAAATATTGACATTTTTAGAAGAGTAGCTCTTGTTTACAGCCTTTATTTGATTAATGAAGGTCAACATACCCTTTTTCTTATTTAAATTGTGTTTTCTTGTCTTCCACATTTTTGAATGGGTTTTGTTTCACAATCCTCTCCAGGGTGCAGTTATCCCTATTGCTTGTACACTTTTTTCTATCACATCTTTTCCTTCCCTTCGACTCTCCATTAATGTGCTTGGACACAGAGCTCTGTGAACAGCCAGCCTCTTTAGCAATGACCTTTTGTGTCTTGCCCTCCTTGTGCAAGGTGTCAATGGTCGTCTTTTGGACAACTGTCAAGTCAGCAGTCTTCCCCATGATTGTGTAGCATACAGAACTAGACTGAGAGACCATTTAAATGCCTTTGCAGGTGTTTTGAGTTAATTAGCTGATTAGAGTGTGGCACCAGGTGTCTTCAATATTGTACCTTGTCACAATATTCTAATTTTCTGAGATACTGAATTTGGGGTTTTCATTAGTGGTCAGTTATAATCATCAACATTAAAAGAAATAAACATTTGAAATATATCAGTCTGTGTGTAATGAATGAATATAATATACAAGTTTCACTTTTTGAATGGAATAACTGAAATAAATCAACTTTTTCTTGATATTCTAATTTTATGACCAGCACCAGCACATATATATATATATATATATATAAATAATAACAGTTACAGGTTTCTTATAGTTTGCATGCATGTCTTGTATGTCATAGTGATCTTGTAATTTCAAGAATTTCTGCTATATTTTATGACTGTACAACAGGAACAAATCACAAACTTGCCATGAAGAATGGGATTCCAAACTCCATCAGATTAAAGGGCAAGAGACTGAATTGCTATATTCAGGTCTCTTCTCAGGTGTTGGATGGGGTTCAGATCTGGACTTCAGGTGTCTACATAGACAGCATTTTATGTCGTCCTTCACACACTCCCAAGAAGACGGCTGTCTAAATTCTAAATTGCCTTAAAATGCTGCCTACTGAGATGCCTTATTCTGAGCAATATTCTGACTGAATAACGAGGAGCATCCAATGCTTCCTCACCTGCGAAAGCAATGTCAGCATTCAATGCAGCAGAGCTTTTTTTCACCATTTTTCAGACTCTACCTACCATACAGATAATGTTTGTGGATATACAATTACTGATGGTAGTTTAAATTGTTTTTTTGTTTTTTTTTTATTTACATATAAAACCACCCAAACATTATCTGGTCAGTGGGGTTCCAGTTCAATTGGTAACTGTGGTACAGATTGTACAGAGCAACAACATATGGGCTACAGTCAGTAACTGTATATCCACACAGTTAATCTGTGTGTACGTACTAGATATATGTACTTTATAGAAAACAAAACAAAAAAAATTAAACCTGATAATAGTTTAATGAACCTGCTATTCTGTGAAAACACTTTGAGAGAAAATGTTAGAATATTAGTTTATGTTTGGTTGGTTAAACAGGCCTCTTAGTCAAATGTCAAACTGGGTTTAGAACACTGGAGTTCATTTATAACAGGGAACACTTGCTACTTTGTGACATGTACTGTAATAGATTTAATAATGGAGATTCACAAACAGTTCCTTGGACTTGCAAAGTTCAAAGAATCCAACTTTGTATCTGAATACACAGATAATTTATTTTAAAACACTATAGCTACCATATAGATTAAAGTTTGTGGATGCTCAACTACTATTGTGAATTTAAAATGTCTTTTAAATGTTTTCGTGGTTCTTTTGGTATTTTTTTATTTAAAACCACCCAAATATCATCTGGTGAGTGAGGGCCCCATTCAGTTAATGACTGTGGTACAGAGAGGTGACAAATGTGCAGAGCATGATCTGTAAATTAGGTGTACCTTATACAACCCCAAATCAGAAAAAGTTGGGACAGCATGGGAAAAAAGAAATAATAAAAAATTTCTTACATTTACTTTGACTTTATTTAATTGCAGACAGGATGCACCTGAGATATTTCATGTTTTATCTGCTTAACTTCATTTCATTTATTAATAAACATCCATTCCTGCATTTCAGGTCTGCAACACATTCCAAAAAAAGCTGGGACGGTAAAGCATTTACCACTTTGTAATGTTGCCAAACTTAAAAAGACGTTGTGGCACCGAGGATACCAATTGATTTAGTGTTTCAGCTTTTATTTTGTCCCATTCTTCCTGCAAACACGTCTTAGAATGTACAACAGTACGGGGTCGTCGTTGTCATATTTTTCCTTTCAAGATTCTCTATTGGGAACAGGTCAGGACTGCAGGCAGGCCGGTCCAGTACCCGTACCCTCTTCTTCTGCAGCCATGCCTTTGTAACGTGTGCAGCATGTGGTTTTGCATTGTCTTGTTGAAAAATACATGGACGTCTCAATGTTAAAGCTTTTCAGCATTAATTCTGCCATCACAGAAGTGTGAATGACCTTTGCCAAGGGCACTGACACAGCCCCATACCAAGACAGACCCTGGCTTTTGGACTTGTTGCTGATAACAGTCTGGATGGTCCTTTTCATCTTTGGTCCGGAGCACACAGCGTCCATTTTTTCCAAAAATGACCTGGAATGATTTATCTGACCACAATACACGTTTCCACTGTGTGATGGTCCATCCTAGATGCCTCCGAACCCCGAGAAGTTGACACCGCTTCTGGACATGGTTAACATAAGGCTTCTTTTGCACAGTAGTAAAGTTTTAAGTGGCATTTGTGCATGTAACTCTGTATTGTAGTGCTTGACAAATATTTGCCAAAGTAATCCCTCACCCATGTGGTTATATCAGCTATTGTTGAGTGGCGGTTCTTGATGCAGTGCCGTCTGAGGGATTGAAGATCACGAGCGTTCTTAACTTAAGCTTGCACACTTGGCCCTAATGCACTGAAATTCCTCCTGATTGTAGAGCTTGACAAAGGTTTAAAATGCAGTAATGGATGTTTATTAATAAATAAAATGAAGTTGAGCAGATAAAACATGAAATATCTTGGGTTCATCCTGTCTGCAATCAAATAAAAGTCAAAGTAAATGTAAGGAACACTGCATTTTTATTTTATCTGCATTTTCCATACTGTCCAAACTTTTTCTGATTTGGGGTTGTATACCAATAAATATACATACTAGATATATGTACCTTATAGGAAACGGGCAGCACTGTGGCTAAGTGGGTAGCACTGTCGCCTCACAGCCAGAAGGTTCTGGGTTCAATCCCCAGCCGGGGTGGTCCGGGTCCTTTCTGTGAGGAGTTTGCATGTTCTCCCTGTGTCTGCGTGGGTTTACTCGGGGTTTCCTCCAAAGTCCAAAGACATGCAAGTGAGGTGATTTGGAGATACTGTACTAAATTGTCCATGACTGTGTTTGATATAACCTTGTGAACTGATGAACCTTGTGTAATGAGTAACTACCGTTCCTGTCATAAATGTAACCAAAGTGTAAAACATGACGTTAAAATCCAAACAAACAAACAACCTTATAGGAAACAAAACAATTTGAAACTTGATAATAGTTTAATGCACATGTTATTCTGAAAATATCTGTGAGAGAAAATGCTAGAATATTAGTTTATATTGTGTTGGTTAAACAGGCCTCTCTTAGTTATGTCAGCCTGGGTTTATAAGACAGTTTGTTTATAACAGGGAACACTTGCTGCTTTGTGCTCATGTAATATAATAAAGAATAGCTGCTGTCCGCATATAAATGGCCACCGTTGTGTCAGCATATAAAAGCCGCGTTGTCATCAAACATACTAACAGAAAATTAAAACCCGTGTGCCCCCTTTAACAGATTGTTGAGTTGAATTCGAGTTATTTATACACAACAACTTTAACGAAATGTATCGTACAGAATGACAGTTTAAGCAAAGCCGTGTAGTTTTATCTGCACTGCAGCACCTGCATTTACCCGCATGTAGAAAAGTAACCCATAAGAAAACGAACCTCAGCAAACAGCTGCTACTTTTTCACTGCAGACCGGCAAGACAAGAAGAGAAAGCGTCTTAAAACTCACCCCAAAAAAAGCAAAGTGTCCTCAGGGATTAAAATAGCACTTTTTTAATCTCACGGTATCAAGCTTGTTGCTTGTTTAGCAACTCGAAGGAGGAGTGGAGGATCACTGGGAGGCGGGGAGGAAAAACAGCGACTCCATCCCGCCCCTCCACCTCAGCCATTAAATACAGCAACACTCACTCACCATCCATTTTCCTCCGTCCACTCACTGTACTGTACTGTACTGAGACTGTAAAGCATCTGAGAAATCAACATTACACCTTTCAGTTCAACTGATGAATAATTTAGGTTAAAAAAAACATCACAGACTAGCTATATACAGATTTGTTGATCAGTTTCGGCTGTTCAAAACCCAACAAATGCTGGTTGGTGAGAAGCAAAAACCAGTATATCCAACATAAAAAGACAACAAATGCTAGTCACCACTATACAAACCACAAATTCTAGGACAAATCCAGTGCCAAATCCAATGCAAAACACAAAAATAGGCTAATAGTCAGCTAATAGTAGCCAGTAAACTGTACTGCCAGTAGCCAGTAGCACTCACTGTACTGTACTGTACTGTACTGTACTGAGACTGTAAAGCATCTCAAGAATCAACATTAGACGTTTCAGTTCAGCTGATGAATAATTTAGGTTCAATATTTAGATTTTCCTGCAGAAAGAAACATCACAGTCTAGCTAAAGTGGTAATTGCTGCCATATACAGTTGTTGATCAGTTCAAAACCCCAAAAATGTTGGTTGGTAAGAAGCAAAAACCAGTATAACCAGCATAAAAAGACAACAAATGCAAGTCAGTGACAACAAACACCACCATACAAACATCAAATTCTAGGTCAAATCCAGTGCAAAACACAAAAATAGGCTAATAGTCAGCTAATAGTAGCCAGTAAACCAGTATAACAACACAACAGAGATGACCAGCACAAAAACAGCATGAGATAGTGGCATAACCAATATAACAACAAACCAGCATTTGTGATTTCTAAAAATGATTTTTACTAGTCACCAACCAGCACATTGTGTGGTCTGTGTTTTGGTCCCAAATAAAATGAGTAATAGATCAGTATTAATTAGTAATAAACCAGCATTGATAAACCAGTAGTAAGCCAGTTACAACCAGCAACCAGCTATTGCTGATCTGTGTTGTTTGGATATAATGTAGATGTAGAATTATATAGCATACACGCTAACCATATCATAAATGCAATAGGAATTTTAATTCCTCTAAATATATGATCATTTGTTTTACCACATCCATTGTTTTACCACATCCTGTTACATAGATCACCAGGGGTTTGTCATAGGTATCCTTTTCATTATGCAAAGTACACCATTTACTGATGAAGTGCTGGGGCTTGTGCGACCCTTACTGCTGAGGTTAATTTGATATTTTCAACAGTGAGACAGGGCTTGATTGATTAAACAGGCTAGTTCAGGTCTTATTTATGTATGTCAATAGCAAAAAGCTTTTTATTAGAGAAACAGTATGCTGTGCCCTTTCTTTGGACGAGGCGAATTAAAATGAAGTCCCATCCGAAGGGTACAAGCAAAAGAGACAACAAAAACATAGCAGGAATTTAATTATTTACCAATAATACATTTTTTTTTTGTTTTTTATAATTTTCCCCACTTTTTTCCCCAATTTTCTCCCCTAATCTAGTCGTGTCCAATTACCCTGCGTGTGTCCTCTATACTGATTCGACCCTTCACCGCTGACTGAGGACACCTCTCAACTGACGTACGCCCCCTCCGCCCTCAGTACAGACTGCATTTTTCACCTGCACAAGTCGAGTTCATACACAAACAGGCACTGTGTGCGGAGGGCCACACCCCATCTGCATTATTCCTCAGCCCTGTGCAGGTGCCATCAGTCAGCCAGCAGGGGCCGCAGTTGCACCAGTTATGAGGACCTATGATCCGACTTTTTACCCCAACCCTGAACAACAGCCAATCGTTGTTCATGAAGGCAGAGCTGAGATTCTATACGATGTATTCGAGACCCTAACTCTGGTGCGCTAGCGTACTTTACCGCTGCGCCACCTGAGCGGCTAATAATAACATTTTAATGTTGCATGGTGATTGAAATTGTTCTAAAAAGGACACAATCTTATTATTTTGTCTTTGCCATAAAACACTGTGTTTATGTTAAATAGGTGTGCCCTAATGTTAAATAGGTGCCCTGTACTATTATAATAAAAACACATAAAGTCTGATTCTGCTTTTATAGAGAAAGATTACTTCATGTAAACAATGCCCTGATTAAAATTAAATTCAGAGGACCTTCAAAGTATTGTGAAGACGCATGCAGCTTTAAAAGCCTACATCTCTAAAGTCATAGTTATCAATGCTCAGCAAGCCATACTGCCTTCAAACAGAAGAAATTCAGTAGTATTACTACTGAACTACTACTAGGAGTGGGTGTCCTACAAAGATCACGCCAGGAGCACAACATACAACGATAGTTCGCAGTATTTGCTGGGGCTTGTTTATATGTCTTCTCTCTACTTTTTAAAAAGGATAAATAAAATGAATAGACAAAAGGACTGCACAATGCAAAGTGTACAGAAAAACATACCCAGTCCTGACTATGGAGGTATGATTAGACAATAAATTTCAATAAATCTCAAAGTGGTATAGAATGTTTAACATTAATAGAATACTCTAATCTCTAATATTAATCATTAATATAACAAAATAAGCTTTGGACACATTAAATACATGGAATGTGATACATGGAAAGTATACAGGCAGAAATGCTGTGAGCAAACCTGAGTAACAGTGCCCAAATATTAGGAATGCTAAATCTGTCCAAATGTAGTTTGGTGATGGGTGTAGAGAAAAAGGTAAAGACCAACCACCAACAATACCAACATACAAATATTAAGGTCATTGTGAAAACATAAACGTATGTTTTGTTTGCACGTTTTAGCAATGACAGCAATGGCTAATTAGAAGGGTTGTCCACATAGTTTTGGCCATGAATTAACGAATGCAAATGCTCAGCAAATATTTTTTTAGTCCTTCATTGTGATTCTTACCTGCAACTTCTTGCCCTCTCTACCAAGTACTTGTTTGTTTATCTCTATGGCCTTTTGTGCCTGGACTAAAGCTCTTTAAATTCCTTTCCCATGGGGGCATGGGCAAGTATGTGTTTGGGAGGAACGGTCCAGCAGACACATTCAAAAAGGGCATCACACTGCCTATGTTACACACATTATATGGCCAAAAGTACACTGATCAGCCATAACATTAAAACCTCATTGTTTCTACACTCACTGTCTATTTTATCAGCTCCACTTACCATATAGAAGCACTTTGTAGTTCTATAGTTACTGACTTAGTCCATCTATTTCTCTAAATACTGTTTTAGCCTGCTTTCACCCTGTTCTTCAATGGTCAGGACCACCACAGAGCAGGTATTATTTAGGTGGTGGATGATTCTCAGCACTGCAGTGACACTGACATGGTGGTGGTGTGTTAGTGTGTGTTGTGCTGGTATGAGTGGACCAGACACAGCAGCGCTGCTGGAGTTTTCAAATACCGTGTCCACTCACTTTCCACTCTATTAGACACACCAACCTAGTTGGTCCACCTTGTAGATGTAAGGTCAGAGACGATCGCTCATCTATTGCTGCTGTTTCAGTTGGTTATCTTCTAGACCTTTAGCAGTGGTCACAGGACGCTGCCCACGGGTACGCTGTTGGCTGGATATTTTTGGTTGGTGGACTATTCTCAGTTCAGCAGTGACAGTGAGGTGTTTAAAAACTCCATCAGCGCTGCTGTGTCTGATCCACTCATACCAGCACAACACACACTAACATACCACCACCATGTCAGTGTCACTGCAGTGCTGAGAATGATCCACCACCCAAATAATACCTGCTCTGTAGTGGTCCTGTGAGAGTCCTGACCATTGAAAAACAGCATAAAAAAGGGCTAACAAAGCATGCAGAGTAACAGATGGACTACAGTCAGTAACTGTAGAACAACAAAGTGCTTCTGTATGGTAAGTGGAGCTGATAAAATGGACAGTGAGTGTAGAAACAAGGAGGTGGTTTTAACATTATGGCTGATCGATGTATGTAGATACTACATACCAGAGCTTATACCAGATTTTGCCAGACATACCAGATGTTGAGCATGGAACAGCACCACCAACTGCTAAAACATGCATGTATGGTCAGGTGCTTCATGAATTGCTTTTTTATGACTGAGCCACAGGATCAGTGTGTACAGTGCCAAAAGATGCATTGAGTAGTTTACAGACTGTAAGGCAGACATTCTATTCTCAAGAGGAAATTATAAATGTTGATTTATCTTTCTAACGTCTAATGGAAAAGCAGAGTATGGTAGATACATAAGTGAGGCTTTATCAAGCAACATTAGTGTGCAACATTACTAATGCTTTTAAGGCTAAAAGTAGGTGAATCCCCATAGTCACAAATGTAATTAAAAAGGGAGCAAATGGGGCGCTCATGTGGCACAGCATGATAAGTCGCTAGTACACCAAGATTCTAAACCCAGAATTCCAGGTCCCAGGTTCGAGTCTCAGCTTCGGCTAATGCCTGCAGCAGACAAAATTGGCCTCCAGTCTGCTAGGGTGGGAAAGGGTGGGAAAGCGTGGGAAAGCGTGGGAAAGGACAGAGGGGTGGGCCTGTGTAATGATCCTGGTTTTTCAGGGCGCCTGCACAGCACCTGCACAGTGGTGGAGGAGCACAGAGGTTGGGATGTGGCCCTTCCGTGCGCGAAGCCGGTCTCACTTGCAAATGCACTGAGGTGTGGGTGTATAAGAAGGGATCAGCAGACTGTTCACACATCAGAGGGAGTGTGTGTCAGTCAAGTCACCCCCTGATTGCCACGACTAGGGGCCCCCAGCAGCAGATTGACCATGGTAAATTAGTAGAAAAAGGGGGTAAAAAAGGGAGCAAATGGACCAGTTTCAAATTGTTTGTTTGTTTGTTCATTAGGATTTTAACGTCATGTTTTACACTTTGGTTACATTTATGACAGGAACGGTAGTTACTCATTACACAAGATTCATTAATTCACAAGGTTATATCAAACACAGTCATGGACTACTTAAATCTCCAACTCACCTCACGTGCATGTCTTTGGACTGTGGGAGGAAACCGGAGCACCCAGAGCAAACCTACACAGACATGGGGAGAACATGCAAACTCCACACAGAAAGGACCCGGACCACCCCACCTGGGGATCAAACCCAGGACCTTCTTGCTGTGAGGCGACAGTGCTACCCACTTAGCCACCGTGCCGCCCCAGTTCCAAATTAACAAGCATGTATTAGCTATTATAGTGTACTGTGTTGTACTGTTTTGCTGTGCAAAAAATTAATTGCTGTAATATTATGTAATGTATTAGCAAAAGAATAAAAATGTGTTGCCCTTGTTCTCTCAAGGGTAGCACAGAGATGCCAACTAGATAACACATACCCTTGGGCACTGTACAGCAGCTTGTCTCTTGTGTTCATTTATGGATGTACAGTACTACTTTGTGTTTTGTTAAACTGCAGGTGTGGGTGTCTGTCCTTCAGCTTAGGCTAATGCTTCAGCATGACATTTACATCAGAGGACTGCACTATACCACCTTTAAATAAGATTTTGCTTATATAGTCATCAATATCAGCTTTTTTCTAAATTGGGTATGTAAACAATTCAGATAGCAAAATTACGTGGGTCCAATGTCGGTGAACGTTGTTACAGTCATAAACACACACAGACGGTGATGACACTGCCATGTGAACACAGGACAATGAGCGATCAGTGATTCGGGGCGACAAGATGCCAAGAATTGATGCTGGTCTGAATGCAGGGTTATGTTACGAAGGATTCATCTCTCTCTCGCCATCTCTCTCCTCTCGCTCTATCCCTGTGTAAAATTATTAAAGCAATGCAAACTCTCTGAAGCGCCTGTTTAATTCACTATGTTAAAATATACAGAGAAGCCTAACGTAATTTCTAAGACACCGTGAACAAGTAGGTGGCACGGTGGCTCGGTGGGTAGCACCATCCTGTGCCTGTCGGTTTCTAAAAACATGCAGTCAGGTTAATTGGAGACACTGAATTGCCCAGTGTGTGTGTGTGTGTGTGTGTGTGTGTGTGTGTGTGTGTCTTCCCTGTGATGGACTTGTGCCCCGTCCAGGGTGTTACCGTGTGCCTTGCGCCCATTGAAAAGCTGGGATAGGCTCCAGCACCCCACCTGCGCGACCCTAATTGGATAAGCGATTAAGAAAGGTACATTTTAAGTACTGTTTTATATTCAGGTCATAAGATATATTTCTTTCTTAGATATACAGTATATGGGTTTCTACGCAAAAACAGATATTTTAGGTTATCAATATTGTTAAAATTGTATACTCACTCCCTTTGGCATTCTTTGCTTATATAAGTTTATTCATTTATTTGTGTGTGTTGACTTTATAGTAGACTTTGACCATGTCACTGCTATGCCCAGAGCTCTACTGATTCTGAGTAAGTTAGGATTTTGAATGAATATACACTGATCAACCATAACATTAAAACCACCTTCTTGTTTCTACACTTACTGTCAATTTTATCAGCTCCACTTACCATACAGAAGCACTTTGTAGCTCTACAATTACTGACTGTGGTCCATCTGTTTCTCTGCATGCTTTGTTAGCCCCCTTTTATGCTGTTCTTCAATGGTCAGGACTCTCCCAGGACCACTACAGAGTAGGTATTATTTGGGTGATGAGCAGTGACACTGACATGGTGGTGGTGTGTTAGTGTGTGTTGTGCTGGTATGAGTGGATCAGACACAGCAGCGCTGCTGGAGTTTTTAAACACCTCACTGTCACTGCTGGACTGAGAATAGTCCACCAACCAAAAACATCCAGTTAACAGCTCCCCATAGGCAGCGTCCTGTGACCACTGATGAAGGTCTAGAAGATGACCAACTCAAACAGCAGCAGTAGATGAGCGATCGTCTCTGACTTTACATCTACAAGGTGGACCAACTAGGAAGGAGTGTCTAATAAAGTGGACAGTGAGTGGACACAGTATTTAAAAACTCCAGCAGCACTGCTGTGTCTGATCCACTTATACCAGCACAACACACACTAACACACCACCACCATGTCATTGTAAATAATACCTGTGGTGGTCCTGACCATTGAAGAACAGGGTAAAAGCGGGCTAAAAAAAAAAGTCAGTAATTGTAGAACTACAAAGTGCTTCTATATGGTAAGTGGAGCTGATAAAATGGACAGTGAGTGTAGAAACAAGGAGGTGGTTTTAATGTTAATGGCTGATTGGTGTATTTACACTAAAATTTATTTGATCAAAATAATCAAATAAATTTGCTTTATTTTCTTTTACTAACTGAAAGGGACTCGTCAATCAAACCAATGCTTAAAGGCCTGGGTTTGTATCCCTGTGTCTGCCTGAGTTTTCTCCCACAAGTTTAAAAATGTGTAGCCAGGTCTGTTGGAGTTAGTAAAATTGCACTGTATGTGTGTGTGTCTGCCTGGTGAAAGACTGGTGATCTGTTCAGGGTGTTTCCTGCTTTTCGCTGAATAAATCATACCGCGACCCGGTCTGTGGTAAAACAGACAATAAATGAATGTTTGTGTAACGTTTATGTGTATTCAATTCAAACTTTGATTTATTACTGATCCTAGTATTGCTGTTTAGATTTAAATGATTATAAATGATAGTAAAATTCCTTTTTAATATTAACAGCATGTAAAAAGTTATTACGTAAAAAGTAATGCCTATATGTTTTATTTTCTGAAAGCTTTGAATGGTACAAAGTAAATTTTAACTTTGTAAGCCTATGCCTCCTTAATGCAAATTGATCTCAGTCAACATCATGCCAATGTAGTCCCAACATATAATGCTGGTCTACAGCCAATGAAGGCGCATTGTCTTACACTGGTTGGCAGCCAATGTCAGGCCAATATAGGCTCGCCAGTCAAAATGGTGTTGGCCCAATGTGATTTGCCAATTGGTTAATCCTTTTCTTGCCCTGCAACGGCATCACTTAATACCAGAGCGTCACATTGACAGCAATGTTTGACAGTACATTTGCTTCTAAAGTAAATAGCAAACTAGCAATAAATCATCTTTTTGTAATTATTTCAGATCCCAGTCATGGACATTTAATAGTTACACAGTACTAAAAGGACTGAGTACATTTGGCTTGTATTTTTTTCCCTCTCTTGTACTCTCTTCTTTCCTCTGATCCTATTTGTTTATTAATTTTGTCTTTCCACTCCCTTATGATTTCTGATTAAAATTTTAGGTTACATTAGAGGAGCTCTTTTGAACTTTTAGACAGCCCTTCTGCTATCTATTTTCACTCGAGCTCAAGCATACATACACAGTTGTTTTCCTCAGCAAGTGCTAAGTAGATATTAAATTTGAATCACCTACAACAGAATTTTTAAACAATCCTATTTTGGTGGTAAAACCAAGAACCTGGCAACTCCTGTGGCATAATGTCAAGAACTGACTAAGCACACCCACACATTCAACAGTTTTGCTAGGGCGGAATGACCGGACTATGTTGGTGGGGTCTACAAACGCTGTGTAAGGACCATAGAGGCAGATAGAGAGGTGCCTGCACAGTGTGCATAGGTGAAAAAGGGTTCTGCTAAAGGCTGCACGCGGGTCAGAAAAGGTGTGAGCAGCAATATACCCACCTCAACTGCAATCAGGGATCCCCCTGCAGCGGAAGACAAATTGATTACGCTAAATTGGGAGAAAATGCATAAATAAAATATAAAAAAATACCTATACCAGGGCTGGACTGGGAATTAAATACAGCCCTGGACCATTTTCTAAACCAGCCCACTGCAATCACAGCAAATCAAAACACTCAGCTCCTTTATTAGCCCCAAATATACACATTTAACATGTCACAGAGACTCCATTCTTGAATTTGTAAGATACAAGTACAAGAAACTAAATGCATATATCTTGATAAACGAGGACACTTTTCTCTGCTATCCTATCAATGATTGTTAACAAACAAAATCTTTCTAGATTGTCCATGCTCTTGAGCACTCTCCTCTTAAGCTCACCCCACAGCTCAGATTGAGGACTAAGAAAACCAGTGCTGAAGCTTAATTTTGTGTTCAGCAGAGCATTTTCGTGTTGATCTGGACATATGATTTGGATCACTGTCCTGCTGGAATGACCTATTTTTAGTTTCTTGGCAGAGATGTACAGATTTTAATTAAAATGTCCTGGCATTTCTTGGAATGAACAATGCCATGCACTCTAATGAGTTCCCAGGGCCTTCGGAGGTAAAGCCCCACAACACCACAGACCCTCCAGCAGTTTCATTTTCAATGAGGTTATCATTCTTTTTATGGCTCACTGTAAGTGTCTGTTGCCAAAAACCTTTTCTTTTTAGAATTCTATTTGTTAAGAACTTTATCTTTCCATTCCATTTGGATTTCTGATTAGATTTTTTTTAGAAACATTCCCTGATTTTTCTTATTTAAATTGTGTCATTCTTTGTTGGAGAATGACTAATAACCCATAATCAACCATTTTTGGCTTCCATTCCAGTGGTTAAGAAACCATGTAGAAGGTCTAAAAGTCCAAAATCTCACATAAAAGGTCTCTTAATTTACCTTTTCATTTAAAACAATGATATAACATTGCCAGATTTTTTCTCTTTTAACTAAAACTGCATCAATACATCAGTGGCATTTTCAAACACAATACATACTACATTAAAACAATACGATTTGTTGAAAATACAAACACTTGTTTTCACTTGACCGAGTAAGTGGTAGGTGTATAATGTGCTCTGAAGTATGTTTTTGCCACTAACATAACAGCAGCATATTTAATTCTTTTTGATTGAAATACAAAGTCCTGGCAACCTTATTTACAGTGGGTAAATCAATAAAAGCAGTATGACACATACGAACCTATTATTAAATTAAATTTAAAAGTCTATTTCATTTGGCATAAGGTGGAGCCTGACAATGCATTGTGGAGAAATATGACTACATGTTTACATCACAGCAGATTTAGTGGCTGCCACACAAGATATGGCCATGCTTCAAAAATAACATCTTAAAGTCTTGTAAAGCATGCTTAACTGTGGACAGTATTATGTGCTTCTAAAGTTTTTTTACTTATTGCAATTCCATTATGTGGTTCTTGGATTCAGATTTCCTGGCTTTCTCGGCAAAAGACCACTGTTCCATGTACTTTTTGATGGGTGCAGTCAAACTAGCCATATCTACACCATTACAGAGGAGTCATTAGCTATATTTCAGGTCATGCCACAACGTTTAATGTCATTATATAATTTCACTACCAAATTAAGAATGTAAAAAATCCTACAACAAGCTCATAGAAGTCAAATTTAAAGCAAGTCTTTCGGCCATACCCATTACCTACAGGTACATTACAAATGTTACGTTTTTAGCTTTGTGGCACATTTTGGGAAATGCCCTTTCCTGTTCCAGTATTACTATGTGTGCAGAAAGCAGAACTATGAAGATTTCAGTGGCTTGTGCAGAGACTTTATCTCAACCTCACCGAACACTTTTGGGATACACTAAATGACGACATCAGGGTCCACCCATACAGATGTTTTTTTTTTACTTAATGAGCACAAATTCCCACAGATACAGTTGAAGATATTTTGGAAAGCCCTTGCAGAAAAGGTGTACAACTCCATAATAATGTCCAAAGTTTTGGAATGTACATGAGCAAGGGATTACTTTGGCAAACCTTTGTCAAGCACTACAATACAGAGATACATGCACAAATGCCACTTGAAACTTTACTGTGCAAAAAATAAGCCTTATGTTAACCATGTCCAGAAGCGGTGTTGATTTCTCTGGGCTCTGAGGCATCTAGGATGGACCATCACACAGTGGAAACGTGTATTGTGGTCAGATGAATCAGCATTCCAGGTCTTTTTTGGAAAAAATGGACGCCGTGTGCTCCAAACCAAAGACGAAAAGGACCATACAGACTGTTATCAGCAACAAGTCCAAAAGCCAGGGTCTGTCTTGGTATAGGGCTGTGTCAGTGCCCTTGGCAAAGGTAATTTACACTCCTGTGATGGCAGCATTAATGCAGAAAAGTACATTGAGCTCTTAGAGCAACATATGCTGCCTTCAAGACGTCATCTTTTCCAGGGACGTCCATGCATTTTTCAACAAGACGATGTAAAACCACATGCTGCACACATTACAAAGGCATGGCTGCGGAAGAAGAGGGTACGAGTACTGGACTGGCCTGCCTGCAGTCCTGAATCAGAATCAGAATCTTTATTTTCGCCAAGTACCAGGTGTACAAGGAATTTCTTTTGGTGCTGGTGTCAACATATAAACATCTAATTAAATAATAGAAAGTTGTATAAATATAACAGCAACAACAACAGTATAGCATGACCTGTCCCCAGTAGAGAATGTGTGGAGAATTTTGAAACGTAAAATGCAACAACGACGACCCCGTACTGTTGCACATCTTAAGACGAGTTTGCAGAGAGAATGGGACAAAATAAAAGCTGAAACACTAAATCACTTGGTCTCCTCGGTGCCGAAACGTCTTTTAAGTGTGGTGAAAAGGAATGGCAACATTACAAAGTGGTAAATGCTTTACTGTCCCAACTTTTTTTGTGTTACAGGCTTGAAATGCAGGAATGGATGTTTAATAATAAATGAAATGAAGTCGAGCAGACAAAACATGAAATATCTCAGGTTCATCCTGTCTGCAATCAAATAAAAGTCAAAGTAAATGTAAGAAACTCTGTTTATGTTCCCTACACGTATATGTAAATGTATGACCTGCATTGCATTGAATGTAAAATATGTTGGGGGGATTTTTGGTCATGGCACTGTAGCATATAATCGAAACACAGATTACTGGTGTATTAAAATATCCTGGGTGAATTTATAACGAATTGAGATGAGATGAGCTCTCAGTGATGCTCGGTGCGTGCGGTGTGTGGGCAGGTGGAGGTGCCATCGCGAGTGTAGGAGGCACTGATTTAGTCTCGGGTTCATCTCCACTCACTCCTACTCAACTCCAAAATGAACTTCTTTAGGAAGGGAACTTTGGATGGAGGATGGAGGACGCACCCGACACGACTAATCCGGACATGAATCAGGACATCAGACGATACAGCAAGGCTGACTGAACTTTAAAATAAATGTAGGTGGTGTTTATGTTTATGTGCCAGGCAAATGCTGAAGACTAATTTGACTCAACTGGTTATTTGACTGCTGTTTTCTAGGATCGTTAAGCTAACTTCACAATGGACTATAGGACTCTTCTGGATCTTCTCGGTAGTCGTCGAGTCGTATCAGAAAAGAGTCGGAGGTGTCAAATTCTTTGACATTATCCTGCCTAAATCTAATTAGGTGAATTATGCACATTTTGGGAAGGTATAAAGTAAGCAAACTGGTGATATTATATGAAGAATAAAGTGCTTCATACTTCAGCATATGCTAAGGTTCAGGAAAGAGGTATATAGATAATATCGAGGAGGATTTAAACAATTTGTGCCCAAGTCGAGTTAATAGGAATCCCGTCGGTTCGTATGGGACTCAGGCACTCGACGCGGTGTCTGCTCCTGCGCAGAAAGATGGCGGAGGCTGACAGCTCTGAGGTAAGTCAAATATTTAAAAAATTAGCTTTTCTAACACGTTACAGTTTATGCCATTAAAGCAGACGCGAGTAATATAACCAAACATGTTATTATATCGCATAGTTGTCCTGTGCATTGCCGAATATGTCCAGTTTGAAACCGAAGAGCGAATTGTGCTGTACAGCTAGAACCATACATTGCTGGCATACAGCCGTTGACCAATAGCTTCGTGCATTTATATACATATATATGTAGTCTAACCTGCTGTACAGAATTAAGGTCTTGCGGTAATACAAACACTGCGTTTAAAATACACCCAGGACTAATTTAATACGGTAATACCTCCCTTATAAACGTAAAAGCAGAATGACCTGAGCTGGACATTGCGGTTGTGAACACCGTGCTGCAGTAATAATGCCGTTAGCGTAATCTGCTCTATTCATTCATTCACTTATTCGATTTTACAAACTGCTTTTTTTGTGGTCAGGGTCGCGTCGTGTTCGTCGCTGTCTGGAAAAACTGGGCACAACTGGGTACAAATCCATTCATTCACCGGCTCACCGCTACAGTTAAATTCGAAAGTTGACATGCACTTACTTGCACGATAAATGTAGGTCATGGCAACCTAGGGATTTATATTATTTTATTTATTAATGCAATTATATTTTCTGTTACTTATACATCCTTATAACATTTTGGGGGAACCAAATCTACCTGGGGGTTCCTGTCAATCTGATATATTCCTGCCATATCAATAAATTGATGGGGACACTAATGAGTCCTAACATTATGCAAAGCTAGTGAGTAAAATATATGTACATTTAGTTAATTTATTCATTTTTACATCAGTACAGTACATTAAAACCACCTCCTTGTTTCTACACTCACTGTCCATTTTATCAGCTCCACTTACCATATAGAAGCACTTTGTAGTTCTACAATTACTGACTGTAGTCCATCTGTTTCTCTACATACTTTTTTTTAGCCCGCTTTTACCCTGTTCTTCAATGGTCAGGACCCCCACAGAGCAGGTATTATTTAGGTGGTGGATGATTCTCAGCACTGCAGTGACACTGACATGGTGGTGGTGTGTTAGTGTGTGTTGTGCTGGTATGAGTGGATAAGACACAGCAGCGCTGCTGGAGTTTTTAAATACCGTGTCCACTCACTGTCCACTCTATTAGACACTCCTACCTAGTTGGTCCACCTTGTAGATGTAAAGTCAGAGAAGATCGCTCATCTATTGCTGCTGTTTGAGTTGGTCATCTTCTAGACCTTCATGAGTGGTCACAGGATGCTGCCCACGGGGTGCTGTTGGCTGGATATTGGTTGATATTGGTTGGTGGACTATTCTCAGTCCAGCAGTGACAGTGAGGTGTTTAAAAACTCCAGCAGCGCTGCTGTGTCTGATCCAATTATACCAGCACAACACACACTAAAACACCACCACCATGTCAGTGTCACTGCAGTGCTGAGAATGATGCACCACCCAAATAATACCTACTCTGTAGTGTTCCTGTGGGGGTCCTGAAGAACAGGGTGAAAGCCGGCTAAAAAAGCATGATGGACTACAGTCAGTAATTGTAGAACTACAAAGTGCTCCTATATGGTTGAGCTGATAAAATGGACAGTGAGTGTAGAAACAATGAGGTGGTTTTAATGTTATGGCTGATCAGTGTATATACACAGTGGAACTTCGATTTAACGGACTAAAAGTGGGGAGCACTGGTCCATAAAATGCGATCGTCTGATATGTGAATATGTCATGTAAAACCTGTAAATAAATATTAAAATTGGTGTACTGTACTACTGGGGAGAAATGTCATTTACCTTGTGTGGTGGAGGAGATGTTTTTTATAGTGGGGACTCTCAACTGTATCTTGTTTTTATTAATCGCTTTATTCCGGTCATGTTTGGGGCAGGGCTAGAACCACTATAAAAAAACTGGGCTTAAGGCAGGAGTGCCAGTCCATCACAAGTTTTGTCCACCCTCTCCACAGTCAATCATGTCTGAGTAGACACCTGACTAGTTGATAGCACTGCTAAGATGCAAACCGGCCGTGGGCTAGCATAACAGATGACTGTGCCACCCAACCACCCTGCCTTATAATTTGTTTCTAATTATCATAGATTAATGTTCTTCTATGTGCCCAGATAAATATGGACAACGTGACTGTTTTTTTCACGCATGCGTCTTAGTGTATGTAAACTTTTCACTTCATCTCTATAGGCACTAGTAAAGCCAATGCACCTTCTGCATTTTTTGGAAGGTGAACAGAAACCAGAGTATCTAGAAAAATGTGCAAGATTTGTAAAGACCCTGATGGGGACTAGGGTAGAAAACCCCTCTGCAGGGTCTGTGCAGCACCCAGTTGCACCATTATGCTGCCACAACTACACAAAACAAAAATCTCCAGTTCTTCTCTAGGTAATTAAGTTTACCCCCAGTTTTATAAATCTAAAGCCTTCTCTAAATTGCCATTAGGTGGGAGTGATTGAGAGTATTATACCATGTGATCCTGCACCTTGTACAGGGGTGTATTCTATTCCTGTGCTCAGTCCTTACAGGTGGTGCAGGACCTACCACGATAATGACCAGAATGAAGCAGCTAGTTAACAATGTATATGTTGACACAATACTCAGTTCATGGGGGTAACCAAGGCTGGTTGGCACAGGTAAAAAGCCAAAAAGTCTAGCCATTTGGATTTACGCTTTTCAGTGTTTCCAGCCCGGGTAAAAAAAAAACCCATCACAAAGTTGAAACCACTTTAAGCTTGCTGACCCTTGTTGTTTTCTTTTTATTGCTAGCAGAAGCAGCAGCAGAGGCAACAGGTCAAAGACGGCGCCCCCTCATCGCAGCCTCTACAGTTACAATCTGTACTTAAACCGATGGCCTCGGTTCATCATGTTCCTCGTCCTCCTCATATCCCACATGTTTCAGCACTATCAACATGCCCTGGACGTGGAAAAATGGCCAAGCTTCTTAACCCAGAGGAGATGACTTCGCGTGATTACTATTTTGACTCATACGCCCACTTTGGCATCCACGAGGTACATTACAAATACCTGTAATACATACACTGATCAGCCATGACATTAAAACCACCTCCTTGTTTCTACACTCACTGTCCATTTTATCAGCTCCACTTACCATATAGAAGCACTTTGTAGTTCTACAATTACTGACTGTAGTCCATCTGTTTCTCTACATACTTTTTTAACCTGCTTTCACCCTGTTCTTCAATGGTCAGGACCCCCACAGGACCACCACAGAGCAGGTATTATTTAGGTGGCACTGCAGTGACAATGACATGGTGGTGGTGTGTTAGTGTGTGTTGTGCTGGTATGAGTGGATAAGACACAGCAATGCTGATGGAGTTTTTAAACACCTGAATGTCACTGCTGAACTGAGAATAATCCACCAACCAAAAATATCCAGCCAACAGCACCCCGTGGGCAGCGTCCTGTGACCACTGATGAAGGTCTAGAAGATGACCAACTCAAACAGCAGCAATAGATGAGTGATCGTCTCTGACTTTACATCTACAAGGTGGACCAACTAGGTAGGAGTGTCTAATAGAGTGGACAGTGAGTGGACACGGTATTTAAAAACCCCAGCAGCTGCTGTGTCTGATCCACTCATACCAGCACAACACACACTAACACACCACCACCATGTCAGTGTCACTGCAGTGCTGAGAATGATCCACCACCCAAATAATACCTACTCTGTGGGGGTCCTGACCATTGAAGAACAGGGTGAAAGCAGGCTAAAACAGTATGTAGAGAAACAGATGGACTACAGTCAGTAATTGTAGAACTATATGGTAAGTGGAGCTGATAAAATGGACAGTGAGTGTAGAAACAAGGAGGTGGTTTTAATGTTATGGCTGATCAGTGTACGTTGAAATGTTTTAGCAAACATTTTGAGACATTAGGGAAAAAAAACAGTGTTTACTACATTTACTTTGTCATTTATTATATTGCAGACAGTATCAACCACAGATATTTAATTTTTTGTCAGGTCAACTTAATTTTATTTGTTAATATACAGAGTCAGAATGATGTTAACACTAATGGATCTATATGGTGGAAATGTGTGTCCGGGCTTTAAATGGTACTGTTACTCGCTGTTTTTTGTGTGTTGAACATGATGGTGAACAGGTTGAGACTGTCCTGTAAATCATCTTACACATATGAAGTATGTTTTGTGAATAAGTGGTTTCTTCCATTCAAGTGTTAACATCATTTTGACTCACCCTGTACATTCAAAAGCTAGTCTGTCGTAATATGGGGTTGTGTTGGTGGCCTGTGCAAAGGTATTTTACATACATATACACTTCTGTAATGGCCGCATTAATGCAAAGTACATGAGATTTAGGAGCAACATATTCTGCCCTTAAGACAACACATTTTCCAGAGTCGTCCATGCATTTTTAACACGTCAATGCAAAACCACATGCTGCACACATTACAAAGGCTACAAGAAAAGAAGGTACGGCAACATTACAAAGTGGTAGACGATTTTCACGAATAATTCGGTTAATTCGCATGAATGTTTTCACCCGATGTTAGAAATGTGACAATCGCGATTGTTTACATACTTTAAATTTTAATTAAAATACTAACATGTCACGAGGCAGAAAGTGACCAGACGCTCGCGGAATATAAATCAAGTAAAGTTTAAATCAAAAGGGCAAAAACAGTGTACAAAATCAGGTAGAGTCCAAAACCAGCGAAAACTAAAACAGTAAACGGAAGACAACAAGGATTATACACGGTAACGGTTAGATTCAGTAATAAGGAGCGCAAACACGATCTGCAAAACAGAAAAGAGTTCAAATTAGAGTCACTGAATCAAACACAGCCGAACTGAATCACAACTCCGTGCGCGATCAGGATTGACTGACCGGGGACATGTGATAGTCACGTGACTGTGGGAGCATGGGAATTGTAGTGCATATTGTTAGAAGCAGAACTTAAGACCTCCAGCCACCCCCCCGGAGTGATTACTTGATGCCCCCCCCAGCCTAGATCTTTTTGTAGTTTTGCACTTTTCCTAATGTAAGGAGGTTTTGCTGCACAATATTTAAAGTAAGGGTTGTTTGTGAGCTATTCTTATAAAGGATATAGCTAATTAAGATTTCTATTTTTGTTTTAATTATTGTTATATCGTTATTGTTATAAAGTTTGAGTCTTTTGAAATGATAATTATAGGTGGTGCTGTTACTATTTTTCACTTCTGCAGTCTTTTAAATTAAAATGCAAAAAAAAAAATTGTTTTTCAATTGCATTATACAACAAAAAAAAAAAATCGTAATCGACAATCGGTAATAATATTAAAATAATCGAGATTTTTTTTTTTTGCAAAATCGCCCAGCCCTAGTAGACACTGGGGCTGGGGCATACGATTCTTTTTTATTTAGATTCAATTATGCATATCTATGGTTCATTAATCTGTGTGAAGAAGCTCAGAACTGCAGAGGAACTGTCCCTCATGCGACATCCATTAATTATGCTCTAGTATTGGTGGGAAAAGTAAACTGCTCAAAAAATGAAGCGAACACTTAATCAGAACAGTATAAACACCAAGTCTGTGAAACTTCAGGAATATCATTCCGGCCGGTTAGGAAGCAGACGTGATCGTGAATCTGCCTTGATGCAAAGGAAAGTTACAATTGGTGCACTTGAGTGGCAACAGCAGGACAACCCCAAAAAAGGGAATGGTTTATAAGTGGTAGCCACACACAATTACTCTCCATTTATCCTTCCTGACGGATTCTTCTTTAGTTTTGTGTTTTGCGTATGTCCTTGTCACTATTGGTAGCATGAGGCACTACCTGTACCAGGATGCCACATCCATACATGTTGTCACCAGAAGGTTTGATGTGTCTTCCAGCATATAACCTCTGGAGCAGTAGACTCTGCGTTCCTCCTAGCCTTATGTGGCCAGAGTGTGTATTGATGCCATTGATTGGCCCTCATGTCTCCCAGGCCTGAATCCAATTGAGAACCTCTGGAATGTTATGCATCAGTGCACCTGACACCGACAAGTAGTGCCACAGACTGTCCAGCAGCTCACTGACCCCTTGATCCAGGTCTGGAAAGAGATCCCCTGGGACACCATGCCCAGATGTTGTCAGGAGTGCATACAGGCATGTGGGGGCCATACACACTACTGAGTCACATTATGAATTGCTGTGATAAAATTATGCAGATTGGATCAGCCTGTGATTTATTTTTTTACTTTGATATTTGGTGTGATTTTGAATGTTGTTACCTTATTTTGTTCTCTACAAATTACACAATTTATATCAGTAAAGATTGTCAGCTTAAATCTTTTATTCATCGAGATCTGGTGTGTGATTTTGTAAAGTGTTCTTTAATTTTTTTGAACGGTGTATTTGGACTGTTCTATACATCACTACACACTTTGCACATCTGGTTTTGGGTGCCACTATGCTTCACCATTGAGATTACAGTTTGCCAGGTGATGCGCGGTGCTGGTTTTCATTCTTGCATGTTCAGGGCTTCACCTTGTTCTTCGGTAGTGAGAGGCGACCCGCCCCATTAGCCCCATTACTGTTCCTTAATAATAGGTTTTTGTTTTTTTAATTAACTTAACTAATTACATTTACTGTTTAAAGGTGTTCCACTTTAGATTTGTTATGAGAATTAAAAAAAAACCTGTCCCAATTATTATGCAGGCATTTGCTGTTTGACTAGCTTCTGTCTCTACAGGTAATTTTAGAGTGGCTCAGTGAGACATTAGTGTGGGTGTTCTAGATAGATAGATAGATAGATAGATAGATAGATAGATGGATGGATAGATGGATGGATGGATGGATGGACGGACGGACGGACGGATGGATGGACGGACGGATGACTGGACAGATAGACAGACAGACAGACAGTCAGACTAGATAGATGGATGAATAGATGGTTGGATGGATGAACAGACAGATAGATAGGTAAACAGACAGATAGATAGGTAAACAGACAGACAGATAGATAGTTATACAGACAGACAGAGAGCTAGATAGATGGATGGATAGAGGAATAGATGGATGGACAGACGGATGAACGGACAGACAGACAGACATACAGACAGTCAGCTTAGATAGCTGGATGGATGGATGGATGAACTGACAGATAGTTAAACAAACAGACAGATAGATAGTTAGACAGACAGAGAGATAGATAGATGGATAGATGAATGGATGGATGGCTGGACGGACGAACAGACAGACAGAAAGACAGTGAGACTAGATAGATGGATGGTTGGATGGATGAATGGACAGATAGATAGTTAAAAAGACAGACAGATAGATAGTTAGACAGACAGAGCGATAGATAGATGGATGGATGAATGGATGGATGGCTGGATGGACGAACAGACAGACAGAAAGACAGACAGACAGTGAGACTAGCTAGATGGATGGTTGGATGGATGAACGGACAGATAGATAGTTAAAAAGACAGAGAGAGAGAGATAGATGGATGGAAGGACGAACAGACAGACAGACAGACAGGTAGATGTAGACTTTGCTGTCCAGTTTGTTCAGTCTCTGCATGTATCTAATTCCAGACTGGCTAAGTCATATAGAGATTAGTGCTCTGTGGGTATCATGCCATCTGTTGCAAGAATCCTTGTTCTTTTTTGCTGAACATAGTTCTTCATGATTTTTGCCTTGTGTTTGGGCTTATTTTCATGCTGCAAAATTAATTTGGGATCAATCAGACTCATCTCTGGTGGTATCCTAAAATGGCTTAAAATCTGCCCATATTTCTTAGCAGTGATGGGGCTTTTAGTTTTGATGGGGCTCTGCTGTTGCTCGTAGAGACCGAGTCATCTGTGTAGCTCTCTTCAGCCCTTTTGTAAACAAACTGCCTTCAATTACAGCCAAAAATGTCCAATTTTAGCTCATCAGTCTGGAGCACCTGCTACCATTGTTTTACACCCCATTCCTTGTGTTTATTAGTGAAAGTATCACAGGACACATTTAGCTTTATATTTTAGTTTACAAATAACAACATTACTGCACCTACACCTGACCATTCATCGTCTGTTTTACCACCACTTCATTTTTCAGGGTTACAGAGGGTCCGATTCACAGGGTGAAAGGCAGGAAACACACCAGACAAGTCGCCAGTCCATCACAGGGCAAACACACATTCACATACCTAGGGGACTTTAGTATCTCCAATTAACCTGGTTGCATGTCTTTGAACTGTGGGAGGAAACCAAAGCACCAGGAGGAAATCCTTGCAGACACAGTGAGAACATGTAAACTCCACACTACAAGGACCTAGATCGCTCCACCTGGGAATCGAACCCTTCTTGTGACAGTGCTACTCACTGAGCCACTGTGCTGCCCCCCGATACACTTGTGCAATTATGTAGAATTCCATTTGGGATCTTTAGGGGTCAGTTTGTCCCATTCTTCAGAAAATGATTCTCCACCTTTTTAGACTATCAGAGTGAATAGCAAACATATCTACTGCCATCTTCAGTTCTCTCTACAGATATTTAATGGAGTTTAAGTCTGTGCTTTGGCTGGGCCACCTTAATAGATTTAGACCTGCCTGATAGCCACCCCATTGTTATGCTTTTGGGCATTGTCAGCTTTAGTCCGACTTTGCATGTGCTCTGGAGGTTTTCTTTAGGGATGTTTCTAAATTTGGCTGCATTCATCCAGCCCTCATTTCTTACCAATCTCTGTGTCAATGCTGCTGGGAAGCACCCACATAGCACGATACTGCCAACACCATGTTTTATGTGTGTTAGCCAAGTGATGTACAGTTTTGCAGAAGTATTTGCTGTTTTGCAGAAATGTGTCTCATCACCCGAAAGAATCTTTTTCCTTGTGCTACCATAGTTATTTACAAGCCATTTAACAAAAACTAAGATGTAATTAAGTTCTTCCTTACTTTTTTCACTAAGCTCACTTGTTCAGATTCCAAATTTGGCCAGACGGCCAACTCTAGGATGACGTAAAATGCTGTCTATGTAGACATCTCAGTAGGTTGTTTTCAGACAGACCCCTAGTGAGCTGTCTACATGTACAGCATTTTATGTCATCCTACACATGCTCATGAGAAGAAGGCTGCCTTTTCTCACAACTTTTCTCACAAAAAATTCTAATATGATGGACAGAAACAGGGCAGCGAGTGGAGTTATTTTTAAATGCAACTAATGCTCATATTCTTTTTTCTTTTTTCTTTATGTGAGGCAGGCTAACTCTGTCAGCTTAGTGAGCTAACATTGTGGCAGTAGGTGGGGATAGTTGGTGATGTAATTGCTGTCTAAGTAGTGGGTCTAAATAATCTGCCTTCTAAAGTTTGATGTTTGAATTCTCTCTACTTAGGCAGCTACCCAGCATGGCAGCGCACTAGGTTTTTAGACAGACCAAATGTATTTTTTCCTGTAAGTGTCCGATTCACCAGTCTGTAAATCCCTAAAGCTTAGTGTCTACTCAGCCAATAATTGTGATGCAAGATTGCTATTTTGCCTAGCTCCCACTTAATTGCTCAAAATACTTTTCTATGCTACAGATTAGATAATATGTCTGTATTTCAAACCACATACTGTAATCCTTAGTAGTGTTCAAACTTATTACAACTAGTGCAACAGGTAGCATTACCTTTTGGACATTCTACACTGCCCAAACATTATGATCAAATGTAGTATGTGGACACCTGACCATAATCTTGTTAGACATCCTCTTCCAAAACAATAAGCAATTTTAACAGAAGTTTGTCTGGGTGCATCCAATTAAAGACCATTTGTGAGGTCAAGCATTGATGTTGGATGAGGAGGCTCACATGTAATGATGGTTTTGCTTTGCTAACAGGAACCCAAATAGTGGCCAAATAGTGCATTTAGTATGTAATATGCAATACTGAATGCACATTTGAAATGGTTTATGTATGAGAAGACACTTACATTTGATGTTTGCTTCCCTCAACAGGAAATGCTAAAGGATGAGGTGAGGACACTGACCTACAGAAACGCTATGTATCATAATAAACACATCTTTAAGGACAAGATCGTTCTAGATGTGGGCAGCGGGACGGGAATCCTTTCCATGTTTGCTGCTAAGGCGGGGGCCAAACACGTCTATGGGGTAAGAATACAGCTTCAACTCAAGACAAAGCATGCTTACAAATAAAAAAAGCATTCAATTAAGAAAAAAAACGTTTCTACACATTCTAACACAAGTTAGAGTGATGGTGTAAACACAAAAAGAAAAGATAATATACAAAAGCAGACATTAAACACAAAGTTTTAGTCTTGTGGCAAGACCTAAAATTAGTTGGAGTAATGGTGTGATAGTGGAAGTAGAAAAACAAACCCAGAGTTCTCTGCAGAGAAACATTTGATTAGATTCTGTGTTATAATAAGCCGTAGATAAATCAGCAGAATGATTTGGAAACAAAAACAAAAAAAAGTATTAAAAGAAAGACACACAATTCCACAGCAGAGAAAGTGAATAGAAAATCGATAGCACAGAAATGAAAACAGGTTGTCACAATACAGCAAGTTGTCACCTGAGATAACCAAGTTCCCAGAAAAAGAGGTAAGAAAGGAAACCCAGAACAAGTCAGGAACAGCAATGCATGAGCGGCACCCAAACACCACCAACTGGCACAGGCTGTGCTCAGCGTTGGGCCAAACGTGGGGCTCACTCTGGACAAAAGCTGTCACGCCGCCTCTGGGGGCAACTTGCTTGTCTATGGTTGTTCCCTCGTGACACTCGAAAAGTGTCACAGAATCACACTTTCAGACAAGCAAATTTCCAAAAAGAGTAGCTGGCAAAGCTGTGAGGGAGAAACTGTGATGAATAGAAATACTTCTAGCTGGAGCAAATTAATGCTCAATGAGGAACAGGTGACTATCAGTTAGGAGAAACTGACATGCCAATGACTGCGTCCAAAATCGCATACTTGAACAGTACGTACTAAATTTGAGACAGTGCACACTGCTCGGTTGGTAAAGCAGTACACAAGTGTGCAGTATGCACGCAACCTTGTATGTACTACCTCCGCCATCTTACCAACATCACGTGATGCATGACGTCTCATCGCCACAGTTATAACAATATTAAAATCGGACAAAATTAATGCTGTCGTTCTCCACAAAGCTATTGATAACGTTGTTCAGGCTTGTACTAAATCATAACATGTTTAATGTTTGTTTCACTCCACTTTCCACCATCTTTCTTCTTCGCTACGAACGCCTTTGCAGCTCCAGTTGAATTATGGGATAAATTATCGGATCGTAAGTGTGCATCGTTTGCATACTCCAAAATGGCTGCCCAGGCAGTAGGTCATCCGGGTACTTTTCGCGTACTGTTTCATGTGTACTACGTATTCGGACATACTAACCGCTCTCGCATACTGCTTTTGCGTACTGTTCAGTATGTAAGTATGTGATTTTGGACGCAGCCAATCATAACCAAGTCACGCCCCACTTCTCCACAGCAGGTGGGCCCATTACACACCACTGTATATATAACAATAAACACAATTTCTTACTGCTGTATGCTTGGTGTAGTTAGAACAAAATAATAGCTATGTGCTTTTGGTTGGTAACAACAAACAAATTTAACATGCAGTATTAGCCCTTATTTTATCATGTCTATATCTTTTGCAGATTGAATGCTCAAGTATATCAGAATACTCTGAGAAAATAATCAAGTCCAACCACCTGGATAACGGTAAATCTTATTTTAAAATGTACATGCATGTGTTACTTGAAAATACACGATTTGGCCAAAAGTATGTGGACACCTGTTCAGTTTGTCTGATATCCCCTTGAGAAATCATTGGCATAAATATCAAGTAATGTCCCATTCTTGTCCCGCCCCATTACTCTTTTGTAAAGGCCTTCCACTGGAATCTTTAAACAAACCTGATTCACTGATTTAACTGATTTTATACAAGTTATAGCCAACGCTGAGGCTAAATTTGATACATTTACATTTTCAGCATTTAGCAGATGCTTTTTATCCAAAGCGATTTACAATACTGGGACAGGACACAGTCTAAGCAATTGAGGGTTAAGGGCCTTGTTCAAGGGCCCAACAGCAGCAACCTAACTGTGGTGAGGCTTGAACCAGTGACATTCTGATTACTAGTCCAGTACCTTAACCACTAGGCTGCACAGTCCCTGTGGTGTCAACTTTTGACTATATAGTGTAATAACAATACCAAAGACTTCTCATAGCACAGTTGTGTTTGTTTGTACAACAAGGAAATGGTGACACATTTCCCAATTAGCTAACAGTGATTCATCATAATCAGCAGCAGTCACTTCCTGTACAGGGCACGCACTTCCTAAGTGTGATATCATTTGTGGTTGTTTATTTAAATAAGCCCATAACAGTTAGTCAGTGAATTACTGCAGTGTCATTGGTCATTAAAGACTGACAGCTTGTCTGCTGGAAGAAAGAGAAACAAGAGATGGATGGATAACAAAAAAAAAAAGAAAAAAGAGAGAGAAGTAAAGCAGTTTCACTTTGAACCTCAAAGCAGGGCTAATTTCATTAAAAAAAAAATTCATTTTCATTTTTCACTCCAAGCAGTATCTAGAGCTGGCAAAATACACTATAGCCAAAAGTACAGACATTTCATATAAACATGTGTTATTCTTTCCTCACAAACTTATTTATAGTTACATTTTTAACCCACAATTGCTTTGGATGTTTTTTGTATAGCACTTTTTACAATGGACATTGTTTCAAAGTAACTTTACAGAATCCAAGACCAACAGACCAGGACCAAAAACCCCTGTTGAGCAAGTGGAGGGCTACAGAGGCAAGGAAAAACTCCCTTAAAAATACAGGAAGAAACCTTGAGAGGAACCAGAGGAACCTAGAGGAACCTAGCACAAAAATAAAAAAATATATAATAATGTAAACAGTTGGAGTTTCCTATTATTCAGCGGCCCGGTGTAGAGAGTTCCTGACATTTTTGGTGCAAACATGCCAGGTTCCCGTCACATCTAGAAGGAGCAGCATTTTTGGCACAGCAGTTGTGACTAAACACAACTCAATAAATTGTGGGTTAAGGGCCTTGCTCAGGGGCGAGGCTGTTAATCACTAGGTCAGTACCTTAAGCTATGAGCTACCACTGCCCCAATAATTTAGATGGGTGACTACATACTTTTGGCCACATAGTGTATATTAGTTTAACTATGGATTTGTGTTTTAATTATGAATTTATTTTTGAGGGGGCTTGGGCGGTAAATTACCACGGTTCCATGGTTCCCTTGCAGTGCTATCGGTTGGTCAGGTGTTTACATACAGACAAGATTGGCTAGATTGTCAGAGGTGGTGAAATGGCTGAGGCCCTGTGATGGATTGGTGTCCTGTCCGGTGTGTGTTATTGCATTGCTCCCAGTGATTCCAGGAAAACAGACACACCAGGACAATGACTAGAATAAAGAGGTGGTGAAATAGGAAAATGAAATGAAATACTAAATCCGAGACATACATTCTCCAGTCCATTGCAGGGTAACCCAAACTACACAGTCACTCATTCCCTCTTAAATAGGGGTCATTTAAAGCAGTGGTTCCCAACCACAGATACCAGTCTGTGGGTCATTTATTACCGGGCCGCTTAGAAAGAATAAATAATTAGAGATCACTACAAAATCAATGAAAACACTGCTTCCATTCCCAAACAAATTTACGGAGTAGATCGGACATAGGAACACACTTTGGGTGTTATTATCTCCTATAACCCCTAGTTCCCACTGTTTTTCCATCATTGGTGAGTGGTATTGTTATGCACTTTGTGTTTTTTATTATGCTTATCATTTAATTTTATTTTACATCCTCCCGCCCCTGCCAGTCTGTGAAATGATATCTTATATTAAACCAGTCCGTGGTGCAAAAAAGATTGGGGACCGCTGATTTAGAGCATCCAGCTCACATATGTTATTGTTAGGTGAGGTGAGGTGAGTATCACAAAGCTTGGTTCTTGGGACACATGTTGCTTTGTGATGCCCCCTTTTGTACTATCGTGCAGCCCTCAAAATTTAGCCTGAAATGCATAAATAATAGTGAAGAAAATTGCATAGATACTTGTCTTATGTCCCTACTAAAATCTAATTTATAAAATGATGAGTACATTTTGAGTAACACTGTGTATTTGTGTATTTAATACTATCCCTATAGAACATAGTTTTGTGTATATTCAGAATAACACAAACACAGTACTGTGTACAATTTTGGTAGTGCCATATCAGGATGTGCATGTGTTTGATTAAAGTGTGTGTTCATGTATGTGTATATGTGTGCTTTTGTTTTGCAGTTATTACCATCTTCAAGGGAAAAGTGGAGGAGACAGAACTGCCTGTTGATCAGGTGGACATTATTGTCTCTGAGTGGATGGGCTATTGTCTTTTCTATGAATCCATGCTGAAGACTGTCATATATGCCAGAGACAAGTGGCTAGTAAGTGTGTATTTGATGTGTTTAGGTAGTATTCAGACTTATTTCTATAGTATTCTGTCATATCTATACTGTTATGTCTGTACTTTCTCACAGCATGTACAATGTTGTGAAAAACGTATTGCCAGTCTAAACCTAATAACCGGTTGTGCCACCCTTGGCAATAACAACTGCAACACATTTTTGCAATAAATTGTGATGGATTTTTAACACCTCTGTGGAGGAATTTTGGCCCACTTATTGAAGAATTGTTTTCATTTTGCTACTGGGTTTTCAAGCATGAACTGCCTGTTTAAGGTCTTGCCACAGCATCTTAATTAGATTCAAGTTAGGAATTAGATGTACTTACAGTGGAATGTGGTTTTAGTTTAATGGCAGATGTAATGTGACACATGTTAAAACCCACCCTTGATTTATCAGTCCACAGAATATTATCCCAGAAGTTCTGGGGGTCATCTAGATGATGTTTGGCAAATGAGCCTTTGTGTTCTTTTTGGTCATCAGTGGTTTGCACCTTGCAACTCTCCCATGGATGCCGTTTTAGCTCTGTGTCTTTCTTATTTTAGAATCATATATCATATATATAATATCATGTGTATTTGAATATTTTTGGAACTGCTTTTGGTGACCGTCTAGCCTGCTTCCCATTGCCAGACAGGTTTGATTTAAGCGACGTTTACGTTCATGGCTGGTGTAATTAAACCCAGTTGTTAACTGAATTTGGTAATATGGTTGATTTAGTAGGTAGAAGTAAAATAGATTTTTCACATAGAGCCAGGTAGGCTGGCACTTTATCTAAAAGCATTGTGTGTTTACTTGGGTTATTTATGTCTAATATTAAAAGTAGTTTGGTGTTTTGAAACTTAAATATACAAAAAAGAAGAGATTGGGAGAGGGGGCAAATACTTTTGCACTGTATCTGAGTAGGCAGCTGTGTACGGAATATGAAGCTGATGACACATTCATTGTAAATCACTGTGAGGGGATTTATTAAGTGCGTTAAAGTAGGAATATTTTAATGCATTAACATTTGCTGAATAGCACACAAGTGGGATTAATGCACACAAGAGGGACAAGGTGTGAGAATAAAAATGATATGAGTGATATTTTAATGTGTCAGCTGTGTGAAATGAATAAGATAATGCTTGGTGACGTAAGTAATATGATTACTTACTTTTTTTTTTTTTAGAAACCTGGAGGGTACATGTTCCCAGATAAAGCAACATTATATGTGGTGGCCATAGAGGACAGACAATATAAAGACTTTAAAATCCATTGTAAGTATGCACACATATATGGTTTTGCTTCAAAGATATATGTATTATGTATACATTTAATTATTCAACTACACAGTTGTATCTTTCATCCACTGCTGCAGACCCCTACCCTGACCAAGGAGTTCCATACTCAATTTGATCCCTCCAAAATGTGTAGTAACCAATCTAGTAACCAATAGTTTTTTTTACCTGCACGAGGTGTGTTCACACAGTATCAGTATCATGTATAGAGTCACGCATTGATCTCCATCATTCACCATTTCTGTACAGGTGACATTGACTAGTTAGAAAGGCTGCAACTGCATTTACACCGTTTAGAAGACACTCTTTATCCAAAGTGAGCTACAGTTGTGACTGATACAATACAAGCAATTGAGGGTTAAGTGCCTTGCTCGGGGCCCAACAATGGGAATTTGGCAGTGGTGTGACTTAAACTGGCACCCTTTCATTTGCTAGTTCCAATTGCCCTCCGATTGCTAGTTCAGTACCCTTACTGCCCATGCAGCAGCAATGAGTAATCCCTATAGCCAATCAAGACATAGCCAATCAAGCCTGTGTAGATGCCTGGCTTGAGAACACAAGATCTCAACAGTGGTGAGCTAGCACATTAGACCACTGCGCCACTTAATATATATATATATATATATATATATATATATATACAGTATATACAGTATATACAGTATATATATACAGGGGTTGGACAAAATAACTGAAACACCTGGTTTTAGACCACAATAATTTATTAGTATGGTGTAGGGCCTCCTTTTGCAGCCAATACAGCATCAATTCGTCTTGGAAATGACATATACAAGTCCTGCACAGTGGTCAGAGGGATTTTAAGCCATTCTTCTTGCAGGATAGTGGCCAGGTCACTACGTGATGCTGGTGGAGGAAAACGTTTCCTGACTCGCTTCTCCAAAACACCCCAAAGTGGCTCAATAATATTTAGATCTGGTGACTGTGCAGGCCATGGGAGATGTTCAACTTCACTTTTATGTTCATCAAACCAATCTTTCACCAGTCTTGCTGTGTGTATTGGTGCATTGTCATCCTGATACACGGCACCGCCATTGGATGCACATGGTCCTCCAGAATGGTTCGGTAGTCCTTGGCAGTGACGCGCCCATCTAGCACAAGTATTGGGCCAAGGGAATGCCATGATATGGCAGCCCAAACCATCACTGATCCACCCCCATGCTTCACTCTGGGCATGCAACAGTCTGGGTGGTACGCTTCTTTGGGGCTTCTCCACACCGTAACTCTCCCGGATGTGGGGAAAACAGTAAAGGTGGACTCATTAGAGAACAATACATGTTTCACATTGTCCACAGCCCAAGATTTGCGCTCCTTGCACCATTGAAACCGACGTTTGGCATTGGCACGAGTGACCAAAGGTTTGGCTATAGCAGCCCGGCCGTGTATATTGACCCTGTGGAGCTCCCGACGGACAGTTCTGGTGGAAACAGGAGAGTTGAGGTGCACATTTAATTCTGCCGTGATTTGGGCAGCCGTGGTTTTATGTTTTTTGGATACAATCCGGGTTAGCACCCGAACATCCCTTTCAGACAGCTTCCTCTTGCGTCCACAGTTAATCCTGTTGGATGTGGTTTGTCCTTCTTGGTGGTATGCTGACATTACCCTGGATACCGTGGCTCTTGATACATCACAAAGACTTGCTGTCTTGGTCACAGATGCGCCAGCAAGACGTGCACCAACAATTTGTCCTCTTTTGAACTCTGGTATGTCACCCATAATGTTGTGTGCATTGCAATATTTTGAGCAAAACTGTGCTCTTACCCTGCTAATTGAACCTTCACACTCTGCTCTTACTGGTGCAATGTGCAATTAATGAAGATTGGCCACCAGACTGGTCCAATTTAGCCATGAAACCTCCCACACTAAAATGACAGGTGTTTCAGTTATTTTGTCCAACCCCTGTATATATACAGTATATACGTATATATACTGTATATATACAGGTATATATAGTGGGGAAAATAAGTATTTGATCCCCTGCTGATTTTGTTTGATTTTGTAAGTTTACCCCCTTACAAAGACTTGAACAGTCTATAATTTTTATGGAAGGTTTATTTTAACAGAGAGAGACAGAATATCAACAAAAAATCCAGAAAAAAACATTAAATAAAAGTTATACATTAATTTGTATTTAATTAAGGGAAATAAGTATTTGATTTTGAAATTAATTTATAACCTTTATTTAATGTTTTTTTCTGGATTTTTTGTTGATATTCTGTCTCTCTCTGTTAAAATAAACCTTCCATATAAATTATAGACTGTTCAAGTCTTTGTAAGGGGGTAAACTTACAAAATCAGCAGGGGATCAAATACTTATTTTCCCCACTGTATATATATATATATATATATATATATACAGTGTATCACAAAAGTGAGTACACCCCTCACATTTCTGCAGATATTTAAGTATATCTTTTCATGGGACAACACTGACAAAATGACACTTTGACACAATGAAAAGTAGTCTGTGTGCAGCTTATATAACAGTGTAAATTTATTCTTCCCTTAAAATAACTCAATATACAGCCATTAATGACTAAACCACCGGCAACAAAAGTGAGTACACCTCTTAGTGAAAGTTCCTGAAGTGTCAATATTTTGTGTGGCCACCATTATTTCCCAGAACTGCCTTAACTCTCCTGGGCATGGAGTTTACCAGAGCTTCACAGGTTGCCACTGGAATGCTTTTCCACTCCTCCATGACGACATCACGGAGCTGGCGGATATTCGAGACTTTGCGCTCCTCCACCTTCCGCTTGAGGATGCCCCAAAGATGTTCTATTGGGTTTAGGTCTGGAGACATGCTTGGCCAGTCCATCACCTTTACCCTCAGCCTCTTCAATAAAGCAGTGGTCGTCTTAGAGGTGTGTTTGGGGTCATTATCATGCTGGAACACTGCCCTGCGACCCAGTTTCCGGAGGGAGGGGATCATGCTCTGCTTCAGTATTTCACAGTACATATTGGAGTTCATGTGTCCCTCAATGAAATGTAACTCCCCAACACCTGGTGCACTCATGCAGCCCCAGACCATGGCATTCCCACCACCATGCTTGACTGTAGGCATGACACACTTATCTTTGTACTCCTCACCTGATTGCCGCCACACATGCTTGAGACCATCTGAACCAAACAAATTAATCTTGGTCTCATCAGACCATAGGACATGGTTCCAGTAATCCATGTCCTTTGTTGACATGTCTTCAGCAAACTGTTTGCGGGCTTTCTTGTGTAGAGACTTCAGAAGAGGCTTCCTTCTGGGGTGACAGCCATGCAGACCAATTTAATGTAGTGTGCGGCGTATGGTCTGAGCACTGACAGGCTGACCCCCCACCTTTTCAATCTCTGCAGCAATGCTGACAGCACTCCTGCGCCTATCTTTCAAAGACAGCAGTTGGATGTGACGCTGAGCACGTGCACTCAGCTTCTTTGGACGACCAACGCGAGGTCTGTTCTGAGTGGACCCTGCTCTTTTAAAACGCTGGATGATCTTGGCCACTGTGCTGCAGCTCAGTTTCAGGGTGTTGGCAATCTTCTTGTAGCCTTGGCCATCTTCATGTAGCGCAACAATTCGTCTTTTAAGATCCTCAGAGAGTTCTTTGCCATGAGGTGCCATGTTGGAACTTTCAGTGACCAGTATGAGAGAGTGTGAGAGCTGTACTACTAAATTGAACACACCTGCTCCCTATGCACACCTGAGACTTAGTAACACTAACAAATCACATTACATTTTGGAGGGAAAATGACAAGCAGTGCTCAATTTGGACATTTAGGGGTGTAGTCTCTTAGGGGTGTACTCACTTTTGTTGCCGGTGGTTTAGACATTAATGGCTGTATATTGAGTTATTTTGAGGGAAGAATAAATTTACACTGTTATATAAGCTGCACACAGACTACTTTTCATTGTGTCAAAGTGTCATTTTGTCAGTGTTGTCCCATGAAAAGATATACTTAAATATCTGCAGAAATGTGAGGGGTGTACTCACTTTTGTGATACACTGTATATATATATATATATATTTGCCCGATTGCATTTTGCTGCTAACCTCTACTCTTGACCGAGGAGAGCTGTGACTAACGCATGCCCCCTCCAACACGTGTGCAGTATATGACTTCATCTTTTCACCTGCACAAGACAAGTTCATATGGGTCTCAGTCTCATGCACGGAGAGTTACACACTAATCTTTACTCAGCCAGCATAGGTCGTATTTGAATCAATTATGAGGAATCCCCTCCGGCATTCAACCTTGACAGAGCCAATCATTGTCTGTGTATGCGCCCAGCCTGCCAATAGCAGAGCTGAGATTTGAAATGACAAGTTCAAGATGTAAGCTCTGTTATATTCCAGGCTTGGGGGTACCATGGGGCTAGACAGCCTGGTGACAACTCTGGGTAAAAAAGTCTTTTCTCAGTCTTGCTGTATAAGTGTACAGAGGGTCCCTGACAATCTTGAGGGCTGTCTAAATGTACCGCAGTTAAATGAACCCAATATGCCACATGCCTAACCAAAGTGGAATGATAAAACTACAAAAACAACAAAAATAAAACTACAAAATAAAGGGTTGCTGAAATAACAAAAAATACCTAATACAATCCACATGTGTGAAGTTGGAGGGTGCTTAAACATCCACACAGAAAGGTTAAATCCTTTAGCTGTACTCTGCCTTTACTTAATTAAAAACATGTAACAAGGGATTGAATGGAATGATTGCTCTGTATTACTGTCTTCTGATTTCTAGGGTGGGAGAATGTTTATGGTTTTGATATGACCTGCATTCGTAATATTGCCATGATGGAACCGCTGGTTGATATTGTGGATCCAAAACAAGTCGTGACCAACGCTTGCCTTATTAAGGTATGAACATTAAGTGTTTACAAGTGCGTAGGTGGACAGGCATAAAAAAATTAAACAAGAAAGGTAGTGAACGGTTAAGTATTTGAGTCTGGTTTCCTGTTAATGTTACTTGATTAATACTTCCCTAATATTTAGACAATATTCATCGCTGAGAAAGCACACTACACACATGTTTGGAGTGACTTGACTGGTAATCAGTGTGCGAACAATTTGACTGATAGAACTAAAAGTGAGACTAACGTAATGTACAAATCTCTGTTGTTCCCAGGAAAGGGGAACGTCACCCCAGCATTTCCTCCCATTAGTACCTTTTTTTTGATACAGTCAAGAACTAGCACCTTGCAAGATGCAATAGTCTGCAATTTAGGTGGAAAATAAAAATAAGCGGTTAAAAAAAATTAATAAGTGGAATCAGTTTGTAAGCCAACTCTTCCAGTGAAACCCAAACGTTAAACTGCAACCCGCAACCAGAACTGCAACCCAATCCAGCTAGCTGGTCCACCTAAATCCTGAACATTATACCACTGCAGATCAAGGCTTCCCCCTTGGTCCTAACTAACAAAATAAAGAGAACCAGAATTCAGCAGAGACGAATAACTGAATCGTTTAGGGTGACTCGTTTATGCAAAACAGAGTCAATGCACTTGGCAAACACCATCACAGGTAACATTGTATCTCCAGTTCACCTAACTTACATGTCTTTTGACTGTGGGAGGAAACCGGAGCTCCCAGAGGAACCTTGACAGACACAGGGACAACATGCAAATTTCACACAGAAAGGACCCAGGCCACTCTACCTGGGAGCTGTGAGGCGACAGCACTACCCACTGAGTAGTACACAACATCGGCCATCTACTTTACCATTTAGGTCATGCAAATGCAAAGAATTAGTGCCACACTTATTGGCTTGAATGAGCGCTGCAGCACCTGGGAGATGTAGCTCCTTATTTCTGCAAACAACTTGACCTTCACTTTACATTAACAGATAAATTATGAATACCTAAATAATTATAAATTATGAAATATTCTTCATTGGTTGTAATTGTAAACCTTCAATGTTTCCCGCTAGTCAAATGTGAGAAGCAGCCATAACACATCCATTTTTTATTAACTGAACAGTGAAGAACGTCATATAGAGATTATAAGACTTGTTATCTGATTTATTATTCTGCCTCTGTTGCCCTCAAGCTGGCATCACTGCAGGTTTAAATTTCCTTTTGTGTGCAGTCCTTTCCAATTCCAAAGTATCAGAGATAGTTTACAAACACAAAGGGAGGTGAAACAGCATCAGACACCAGGCAGATAAAGGAGGCAGAAGGAGATTTCAGTATCAGTATAGTTCCCTGGTTCTATTATGGGAGTATTCATGACAGATAAGACTGAAAGACCTGAAAGATAAGACCCTCTATGATGTAGAACAGCCTGTTGTCTCATTGTTTGGTTTTCTGAGGGAGAAGCAAAGGGGGGATAAATCTGATGATATCATGTTATCAAGATATAAAAGCTTGTATTGTGCCTATACATAAAGATTATGCGTTTTTAATAAAAATAATAATTTTGCTGTCATAAAAATAAAAAGGTAGACGGGGCAGTCCGGGTCCTTTCTGTGTGGAGTTTGCATGTTCTCCCTGTGTCTGCGTGGGTTTCCTCCGGGAGCTCCGGTTTCCTGCCACAGTCCAAAGAACTTGCAGTCAGGTTAATTGGAGACATTGAATTGCCCTATAGGTGAATGTGTGTGTGTGTGTGTGTGTATGTGTGTCTGCCCTGCGATGGACTGACGCCCCGTCCAGGGTGTTACTGTGTGCCTTGCGCCCATTGAAAAGCTGGGATAGGCTCTAATGCTGTGCTTATAATTTATTTGGTCACTGCTATTTTAAATACCTTTTTTAGTCCAGAAAAAATTATTGTTTATGGCGGTCACTCATACCTACATAAAGTGCCATCAGAAAGTATTCACACCCCTTCACTTTTTCCACATTTTGTTACGTTACAGACAATGTTACAGAAATCCGATTTGAGTATAGTTTTCTTTTAAAAAATCTACATGAAATAGCCCATAATGACAAAGTGAAAACTTGTTTTCAGACATTTTTGTAAATTTATTAAAAATGTAAAAATTTAAACATAATAGGTACATAAGTATTCACACCCATGGCTTAATATTTTGTTGAAACACCTTTGGCAGCAATCACAGCCTCAAGTCTTCTTGGGTATGTCTGTACAAGCTTGGCACACCTGTTTTTGGGCATTTTCTCCCATTCTTTCCTGCAGATCCTCTCAAGCTCAGTCAGGTTGGATGGGCAGCGTCTGTAGACAGCCATTTTTAGGTCTTTCCAGAGATCAATTGGATTCAAGTCCGGGCTCTGGCTGGGCCACTCAAGGACATTCACAGACTGCTCCTGAAGCCACTCCTTTGTTATCTTGGCTGTGTGCTTTGGGTCATTGCCGTGTTGGAAGATGAATCGTCACCCTAGTCTGAGTTCCAGAGCACTCTGGAGCAGGTTTTCTTAAAGAATCTCTCTATATTTGGCTGCTGTCATCTTACCCTCTATGTGGACTAGTCACCCAGTTCCTGCCGCAGAAAAACATCCCCACAGCATGATGCTGCCACCACCATGCTTGACAGTAGGGATGGTGTTAGCCAGGTGATGAGCAGTGCTTGTTTTCCTCCAGACATGACGCTTGTAGTTCAGGCCAAAAAGTTCTATTTTGGTTTCATCAGACCAGAGAATTTTGATTCCTCTGGTCTGAGAATCCTTAAGGTGCTTTTTGGCAAACTCCAAGCGGGCTGCCATGTGCCTTTTAGTGAGGAGTGGCTTCCATCTGGCCACTCTACCATAAAGGCCTGATTGGTGGAGTGTGTTAGCAACAGTTGACCTACTGGATGGTTGTCCTATCTCCACAAGGGAACACTGGAGCTCTGCCTTAGTGACCATTGGGTTCTTGGTCACCTCTCTGACCAAGGCCCTTCTTTCCCGATTACTCAGTTTGGTCGGGCGGCCAGATCTAGGGAGGGTTCTGGTGGTTCCAAACTTCTTCCATTTCCAAATAATGGAGACCACAGTGCTTTTCGGGACCTTCAATGCTGCCGAAATGGTTTTGTATCCTTCCCCAGATTTGTGCCTTGACACAATCCGGTCTCTGCGGTCTAAAGACAATTCCTTTGACTTCATTGCTTGGTTTCTGCTCTGATATGCACTGTCAACTGTGAGACCTTTTATAGACAAGTGTGTGCCATTCCAAATTATGTTCAATCAACTGAATTTACCACAGGTGGTCTCCAATCAAGTTGTAGAAGCATCTCAAGGATGATCAGTGTAAACTGGATGCACCTGAGCTCAATTTTGAGCGTCATAGCAAAGGGTGTGAATACTTATGTACCTATTATGTTTAAATGTTTACATTTTTAAAAGATTTACAAAAATGTCTGAAAACATGTTTTCACTTTGTCATTATGGGCTATTTCATGTAGATTTTTAAAAAGAAAACTATACTCAAATCGGATTTCGAATATGTCTGTAACGTAACAAAATGTGGAAAAGTGAAGGGGTGTGAATACTTTCTGATGGCACTGTATGTATTGATGCAGTAGGCAGAGCATAGACTGAGAATGCTGAGATATCCATGTTTTTTATTTAACTTGTGGGTAACTGCATGTGTGCGGGTGTGTCCCTTGCAGGAGGTGGACATCTACACAGTAAAACTACAAGATTTAATCTTCACATCAGCATTTTGCCTACAGATCCAGAGGAATGACTACATCCATGCCCTCGTCACCTATTTCAACATCGAGTTTACCAAGTGTCACAAGAAGACGGGCTTCTCCACAGGTTCACTTTCACCAACGTATTTTTATTAAAAAACAAGTCTGCAGGCATGGTAGATATATTACATAATGAGATCTATCCTAATTATACAAATTAGGAGTTTTAGCCACACCTATTGCCAACAGGTGTATAACAAAAATTATATTAAAATTAGGTTTATTCTTTAACTTTGTGGCAACAGTTCATAAAAGACCACATTTCTGTTCCACTGTGCTTATGTTTACAAAGTGATGACCATAAAGACACAGATTGACAAGTTTGATATGGATACATTTTAGTCGCCTGTACAGATCCCTGACCTCCACCCCACTAAACATCTTTGGAATGAATTGGAATGTAGAATAGAATGTCTTTATTTGTAATATATACATATACAGGTGTACAGTATAATGAAATTCTTTTGTCACATATCCCAGCTTGTTTGGAAGCTGGGGTCAGAGCGCAGGGTCAAGGGTTAACTGTGAGGGTCAAGCCACGCACCTGCAAAAATGGAAACAAACCCAATATGCAGAATGCATAACCCAGAAGCCACAAACAAAAGGTTCAGTTAGAAAATAAAGAAGGTGGCGCCCAGGTGGCACAGCGGGATATTCCGCTAGCACACCAGCACAGAGATTCTGTACTCCTCGGTTTGAAACTCGTTGCCACCGGTCGGCTGGGCGCCATCTAGCTGGCATAATTGGCAGTGCCTGCAGCCGACGGTTCTGCTAGGGGCGGGATGACCGGACTATGTGGGTGGGGTCTTCAAACGCTGTGTAGGGACTCTGACTGGCAGATAGAGAGGCGCATGTGCAGAGTGCATGGGTGAAAAAGTCTTCCGCATAGGGTTGCGTGCGGGTCGGAGGAGGCGTGAGCAGCAATATACCTCGAGTGCAATCAGGGATCCCCCAGCAGCAGAAGACAAATTGACTATGCTAAATTGGAAGAAAAAGCATAAATAAAATAATTTAAAAAAAATAAAGAAGGTGGCCAAAATAACAGAAACAAAGTAATAAGGCACAATTATCAGCAGTGCACAGTGAATAGCAAAAAGTGGCTAAAAAAAAAAACAGTAAGAATAAAAACTGCCTGTCACACTTAGGCTTAACCAACAAGCCTGTCACGACCAAGTTACTGGAAAAAAAGAATAAAAAGAGGGAACCCAGAACAAATTGGGGACGGCAATGAACTGGCAGCCCACGCCCAGCATGGATTAAGGCCAACAAGTGCCACTTTCCACACACCAACTGTGTTCTAAGGAAAAAGGAGCCAGCAATACTGTGAGGAAGAACCACTGATTAAATAGAAGGACCTCTAGCTGGAACAAATGAGAGATTCTCAGTTAAAGGAACTGATACATTAATATTTCTGTTTACATTTTATGTTTCATAAAGAAAAGCACAGGACACAAAAATAACATTTGACAGGACAAGGGATCCAAAATTGAAAACAATGCCAGGACACGATTAAAGGCATTCTTTATTCAGTTGGAAACAAAAAACAATATGAGCCTAACATGTCATTAATTAGAAATTAAACTCACTTGTTCCCACCTAGTCAGTGCTTACATGACTTTTATTAGCCTATCAATGGTAGCTTTGATGCTTAAAAAGGGTGGATTTATTTCATGTTCCTTGTTCATAATGACAATGATGACAGCTGTCTGAGCAGACTAGAAATGCTATTATCACCAAGCAACCGGTCTAAAGGGTGCAAGTCTTTCTCCAAAGACCTTGGCAACTTGCATTCAACAGTTTGAAATGTGGTTAACAAGTTTGCCATTCATGAACCTTCCAGGATGTAGTCAGCATTGTTGTTAAAAGTATTTGGGCATGCTAGTAAAATATTGTAATGATGACATGTCCTCTTATTTCTGAAGCTTTTTATACTTAACAAGGTAATTAATGTTGACCACAACTGTAGATTTATACTGTGTACATAATGTTTGTGCATAATGCTTGTTCTATTTTATATTCTCATGGCTTTCTACATCCTGCAACATGCATGCATATTTATTTAATTATTCCTAACATTCTCAGCTCCTGATGCTCCTAGCACTCACTGGAAGCAGACAGTGTTTTATCTGGAGGATTATCTGACTGTTCGGAGAGGGGAGGAGATCCTGGGCAGCATCGCTGTGAAACCCAATGAGAACAATGAGGTAAGAGTGGGTTGATGGTGTATAAATAATAAAAGTAAGATGCATTAATATTGACACTTGCTTTCTCTTTCTGAGTGAATTCACTTTAAGAAAAATATGGTTATAAATCATCTGTTTTGTTTGGTAATATTTGTAAATATTTTGGTAATTTTTAGTTTATTGAACATAATTTAGGACAAAACGCCCTAAAGTGATGAAAGATTTATCTTGAACATTTAGTAACAAAGATCCTTCTCTCAGTATTGTTGATGATTGGCCTTGGCTTTGTTAAATAAAACTGAAGCAACATTGGGATTTATCTGGTTTATATACGGTGTCCCTTTATATTAAGCAACACCAACAAAAAGTCACTTCATGCTTTGTCACCTTTCATAACACAAACTTACGGACGTCTTTATGCAAACCAACTGAACGTGTGTGTTTTAAACGCTATGTGTTATTGAAAAAGGGGTAGTGAGAGCACAGTCTTATCTGTACAGTATGTCCGCTGTGATGAGCCGTTGGGCAAAATCCATAAACAGCGGCAAAGGAGCAGATTCGAGCACGAAGGTCATCAGTATGTTTTTTATCAGTATGTTTTTTGCCAAATGTAACACGCATTACTCCTACATCGCACATGTTTTGATTACTTGTTGGATGGTATAAAATAAAGTGACATATGCCATATATCAGAATGGACATTAATATGTGACATCTGTTTTTGCAATAAATCAGAACATAAACACAGAAAAAAGCCATGTTTGAAAGAGCTTCTTTTGAAAGAGCTTTATATCTACAGTAATTGTTCTGTGCTTCACACACAAACACACAATAAACTAAAACTAAAAGAGCTGACATTTTTAACTGGTCGTTTAGAATCTCAGCTCTGCTATCTGGCAGGCTGGGCGGCTACATGAACAATGATTGGCTGCTGTTCATACAGGGTGGGATGAGCCAGACGGGGATTCCTCATAACTGATACAATTACAACCTCAGGGTGTGGCTCTCTGTACATAAAGCTGATCCGCATATGAACTCGCCTCATGCAGGTGAAAGGATGCAGTCGGCTACTGCCCACGTGTCATGGGGGCGTGTGTCAGTCTCGGCTTTTCTCAACCAGGTGGAGGCATCAGTAGAAAGGAAGCGTAATGCAATTGGGTAATTGGATACGCTAAATTCGGGAGAAAAAAGGAAGAAAATGCATAAACAAAAATAAATTTAAGTAACAGAAAGAGCCGCTCAGGTGGTGCAGCGGTAAAGTACGCTAGCACACGGTTGGCTGTTGTTTATAGGGTTAGGGGTAAAAAGTCGGATCATAGGTCCTCATAACTGGTGCAACTGCGGCCCCTGCTGGCTGACTGATGGCGCCTGCACAGGGCTGAGGAATAATGCTGATGGGGGTGTGGCCCTCCATACACAGTGCCCGTCGGTGTATGAACTTGACTCGTGCAGGTGAAAAATGCAGTCTGTACTGACTGTACGTGCCGGAGGGGGCGTATGTCAGTTGAGAGGCGTCCTCAGTCAGTGGTGAAGGGTCGAATCAGTAAAGCGGACATAATCAGGGGTAATTGGACACGACTAGATTAGGGGAGAAAATTGGGGGAAAAAAGTGGGAAAAATTATAAAATAATTTAAAAAAAGTAACAGAAAGAAAGGTAACAGAGAGAAAAGGAAAGTGAGAACTGAAAATGCTCCAGAGAAGTAGTCCATCTAGTCTGAAGTGTTGTCATTAATGTTAAGAACATAAAAATCTAATGTCTTGTGTGCCAAATTAATAATAATATGAAAAAAATTGGCACTTTGTTATTTTTATACTTCCCCTAAAGTAGCATTCTGTAAGACTGGTTGATGTTTAGAAAAACAAAATGATAAATGCTAATTATGCTAATACCGTTTAAATGTAGCATAACAAAAACAGGATGAGCATATACAGTAAATACTATTTAGAATAAACAATACGATAATGTAACATTTTTTCTTTGTCTAGCGTGACTTGGATTTCACCTTCGAGTTGGATTTTAAAGGACAACTTTGCGATGCAGCAATTTCTCACGACTATAAAATGCGGTAGGACCACAGGAGGGAGACGTTTACCTAAACACTCAGCCAACAACAGCGGGTTCTGAACCCAGCACTCCTACATGCTGATAACAGAGACTGGGATGATAATACAGACCTAACGTGGTGCCATCGGTGTGAATGAAGCACAGAGCAGTAGTGCCATCACTCCTCCTGTTCTTTATAAGAGAGCGTTCATGTCACTCTGAATGTAACTGTTTACGAGCTGAGAATATTTATTTACTACTTTATTTTAACCAGTAAATATCAGGAAGCATGGCAGCTAGTAGTGTTTAAAAGTATCTATGAAAAAGTGTGATGATAAAAGAGTTGTACACATTAAGATTTATTTTAATAGAAGCATGGATAAAATGTGTTTATTATCATTTCATTATTTATTTGTGGTAAATTTAGATGTTCTTTTTTCAGGAATTATATAACTAGTCTTGTTTATTCTTCGTTCCCTTTTAAATGCTGTGTTCAATATGATTTGCATTTTAAACATTTTCATTTTTAAACTTGAGAGAATACGAGTGGTAAATAATACAAATGAGTAAAGAATATTGGTTTTAACTTATGAGTGTTTATTAATTTACTTTTTTTTTTTATATTTATTTAAACATACACTATATTGCCAAAAGTATTCTCTCACCCATCCAAATCATTGAATTCCATGGCTACAGGTGTATAAGAGTCATTCTATAATTTGGGGTACATTCCATGTCCAATGATAATAATTATATTTATTCTAACTATTTTCTTTAAAAATGTCATATTTTACCTATTAATGGAAAACATGTTGTACTATCACAAAAACATTATGTGCATCCTATGCTTCAATTAGCTTGAAATTTGTCATGATGTTCCTAAATGAACAGTTTTTGCTGTGTCCGTTTTTTAAGTTGAGGGTGCCTTGGTTTCAAAATAATGAATAAAATTATTAAGGGCAACAACATCTATTTTTTTTATTTATTTCAGTAGTTTAAATACTAAAGATAAATAATATTTTTAAAATTGAGTTTCTCTTTTAAATAATTTAAATATATTTATTTATTATTGTCCGCAAAAGTTCTGTCAACTATGTTACTAACAGAACTCCACTCAGCAACTCAAAAATGGTTTGTTCTAAAACTATGTGACCAGCATTACATGATATCATTTTTCTCTGTGGAGGAATATTGAACAAACTGTGGTGAATGTTCTCTTATTTTTAAAAATATTTTATCTATAATAGAACATTGTCAATGAGTATATTAATTGACCGTCAACTATGTTACATACATTGTTATGGTTACAATTTTTTTTTATAATTTTAATTCAAATGTATGTTCAAATAAGACATTACTCTGTTCAAGAAATGACATGTGGTCAGCCAGGCAAGGTCTACCACAGAAGTTATGGGTCAAAATAGGGAAATTGTCAACTATGTTACCTGTCAACCTAGTAGTCTACATCTACTGTCCCTTTTAAATAAAATAAAAAAATAATTATGTTTAAGCTTTGCAACTAGTGGATATGTTACACTAAAGGAATATATTAACTTGAAACACTGATTGTTCTGTTGAGAAAGAACAATGTTTTTGTACTTTTTGGTGATGTGAAATGTACCCCAAATTATAGAATGACCCATAAAACCAAGCACCTAGGCATGCAGACTACTTCTAAGGAATGGGTGGTCGCTCTCAGGAGCTCAGTGAATTCCAGCGTGGTACCGTAATAGGATTCCACCTGTGCAACAAGTCCAGTCGTAAAATTTCCTCACCAAATATTCCACAGTTAACTGTCAGTGGTATTATAACAACGTGGAAGCGATTGGAAACGACAGCAACTCGTAAGGCCATGTAAAATGACAGAGCTGGGTCAGCGGATACTGAGGCACATAGTGCGCAGAGGTCGTCAACTTTCTGCAAACTTCATGTGGCCTTCAGATTAGCTCAAGAACAGTGAGTAGAGAGCTTCATGGAACGGGTTTCCATGGCCGAGCAGCTGCATCCGAGCCTTACATCACCAAGCGCAATGCAAAACGTCGGATGCAGCGGCGCCACAGGACTCTAGAGCAGTGGGGACGTGTTCTCTGGAGTGACAAATCACACTTCTCCATCTGGCAATCCGATGGATGAGTCTGGGTACTTGTCTGACTGCACTGTGCCAAGTGTAAAGTTTGGTGGAGGGGGGATTATGGTGTGGGGTTGTTTTTCAGGAGTTGGGCTCGGTCCCTTTCATGCTCCCATCTTTGTGGGAAGAGTTTGGGGATGGCCCCTTCCTGTTCCAACATGACTGCGCACCAGTGCACAAAGCAAGGTCCATAAAAGACATGGACAAGCGAGTTTGGTGTGGAAGAACTTGACTGACCTCAACCCGATAGAACACCTTTGGGATGAATTAGAGTGGAGACTGTGAGTCAGGCCTGACCTCACAAATGCGCTTCTGGAAGAATGGTCAAAAATTTCCATAAACACACTCCTAAACCTTGTGGAAAGTCTTCCCAAAAAAGTTGAAGCTGTTATAGGTGCAAAGGGTGGGCTGACATCATATTAAACCCTATGGATTAAGAATGGGATATCACTCAAGTTTATATGTGTGTGAAGGCAGACGAGAGAACACTTTTGGCAATATAGTGTATCAAATAAATACAACATGTTACAATAAAATTGAGTTATATACAGAGGAGCATTTAGGCACAGATCTTAGAAGGAAAGGCTTGGCTTACATACGAGTATTCAATGAATGTTATCTGGAGGTTAGGGCTAGGTGTTGAGCACAGTAGTTCATCCACACAAAACTCATCGGAGCATGCCATCATAAACATTGCTATGTGCATAGGATTATGTTTTTGCTGCACAGGAAAGGGCCTTGTCCCAAAAGGCACTAAATGTATTTGATGTAACTGGTTTTATGAACCTATTAGCAATGGATGTGGCTGAAACATCTACATTTAAAAATTAGGAGAGGTGTCTACATACTTTCGGCTATAGAGTGCAATGACAGGTCATGCATGAACATAGTTGAACTGTAATAGAAACATTACACCTACTTCACATTTTTGGGAATACGTTTTATCCCTTTAAGGCAAGGCAAGGCAAAGTTTAATTATATAGCACCTTATGGGCGGCATGGTGGCTAAGTGGGTAGCACTGTCGCCTCACAGCAAGAAGGTCCTCGGTTCGATCCCGAGGTGGGGCGGTCCAGGTCCTTTCTGTGTGGAGTTTGCATGTTTTCCCCGTGTCTGCGTGGGTTTCCTCCGGGAGCTCTGGTTTCCTCCCACAGTCCAAAGACATGCAAGTGAGGTGAATTGGAGACAATAAATTGTCCATGACTGTGTTCAATATAACCTTGAGAAGTGATGAATCTTGTGTAACCAGTAACTACCGTTTCTGTCATGAATGTAACCACAGTGTGTAAAACATGACGTTAAAATCCTAATAAACAAACAAACAAACATTCAGAACCTTATACACAACCGTGGCTGACCACAGTGCTGTACAGGCTCAGTACATTCCTAAAACATAATACATATAAAAACTATTAATTACAGTCGCTACACCCCTCAAGCAGTGTTAAACACCAAAGTAAAGAGATGTGTCTTTAGCCTTGACCTAAAAACACCAAATGATTGTGCAGTCCTAATCTGGGAAGGCAAGATGTTCCATAATGTTGGATCAGCTACTACAAAGGCTAGATCACCTGTGCTTCTGAGCTAAGACCTTGATGTTTCCAAAAGCATTAGGTAACCAGACCTTGGGGCAGTTAGCAGTCCGAACTTGCAAAAGTTCTGCAGTGTATGATAGTGCCATCCCATTTAAGGCCTTAAAAACCAGCAATAATACTTTAAAATCAATTATAAATTTTACTGGGAGCCAATGGAGGGAAGCCAGGACTGGTGTAATTGAATCGTGTTTCCTTCTCCCAGTTAAAACACGGTCTGCTGCATTTTGCAACAATAGCAACCGACGGGTAAGGGTATATTCCCGCCTTGTTCCCTGTGTAGGCACGGTTTTGGACCCATTGCAAACTTAATCAGGGTAAAGCGCTGAATGATTAAGTTAAAAGATAAACAAATAGGGCCGCTCTGACACCAGAGCTGGGATCTTGAATACATCGTATCGAGTCTCAGCTCTGCCTGAGCAGCCACATGAACACTGATTGGCCTGTCGTTCATATAGGGGTGGGGCGTTTAACCGGATAGGGACTCCACATAACTGATGCACTACGACCTCTCTCCATACACAGAGCTGATCCGCGGCTGATCTCGTCTAGTGTAGGTGAAAAAATGCATACGGCTGCTGCCCAAATGTCGGAGGGGGCGTGGGTTAGCTTCGTTCACCTCAAATCAGAGCGGGGTCAGCATTAGTGGAGAGGAAGCATGACGCAATCGGGCAACTGGACGCGCTAAAAGTCGGGAGAAAATGCATAAAGAAAATATGCTACATATAAGAGATGGAAAACATCCACATTGTGTGTTGGCCTTTGCAGGTGAGGTTTATTTAGTTGCAGCAGGTTTTCTTCTTTACAGTTTGATCCACTAGTCGCACTGTCTTCTCCCAGGTTCTGTCCTCCTGTTCCTTCAGCACCCTGACCCAACAAAACAGGATCCAGAAAGAAATATAAAACAAAAATGAGTAAAAGTAAGGGACAAGGAGTGGGGGAGCAACTCTGGTGTGATTATAATGGACGGGAAAATGTGGACGGGTGTGTCATTAAAAATCCTTTACTTACCTGGCTAGTTGTACCATGGCCTCTAGCACATTGTGACCTGTATAAGCGCTGCACTCGTAGAACAATAAACAAGTCTCCTGTCAAATACAACAGGTAAGGTTAAATAGAAAATAACAATATACAAATTACATTACACACACTGTTACAGAAGAAGAATTTAGACCTCTTGACTTTTTGCACACTTTACTTTGTGGGTTTGATTTTGAATTGATACAGTGTATCACAAAAGTGAGTACACCCCTCACATTTCTGCAAATATTTTATTATATCTTTTCATGGGACAACACTATAGACATGAAACTTGGATATAAGTTAGAGTAGTCAGTGTACAGCTTGTATAGCAGTGTAGATTTACTGTCTTCTGAAAATAACTCAACACACAGCCATTAATGTCTAAATAGCTGGCAACATAAGTGAGTACACCCCACAGTGAACATGTCCAAATTGTGCCCAAATGTGTCAATATTTTGTGTGACCACCATTATTATCCAGCACTGCCTTAACCCTCCTGGGCATGGAGTTCACCAGAGCTGCACAGGTTGCTACTGGAATCCTCTTCCACTCCTCCATGATGACATCACGGAGCTGGTGGATGTTAGACACCTTGAACCCCTCCACCTTCCACTTGAGGATGCGCCACAGGTGCTCAATTGGGTTTAGTCCATCACCTTTACCTTCAGCTTCCTCAGCAAGGCAGTTGTCATCTTGGAGGTTGTGTTTGGGGTCGTTATCCTGTTGGAAAACTGCCATGAGGCCCAGTTTTCGAAGGGAGGGGATCATGCTCTGTTTCAGAATGTCACAGTACATGTTGGAATTCATGTTTCCCTCAATGAACTGCAGCTCCCCAGTGCCAGCAACACTCATGCAGCCCAAGACCATGATGCTACCACCACCATGCTTGACTGTAGGCAAGATACAGTTGTCTTGGTACTTCTCACCAGGGCGCCGCCACACATGCTAGACACCATCTGAGCCAAACAAGTTTATCTTGGTCTCGTCAGACCACAGGGCATTCCAGTAATCCATGTTCTTGGACTGCTTGTCTTCAGCAAACTGTTTGCGGGCTTTCTTGTGCGTCAGCTTCCTTCTGGGATGATGACCATGCAGACCGAGTTGATGCAGTGTGCGGCGTATGGGCTGAGCACTGACAGGCTGACCTCCCACGTCTTCAACCTCTGCAGCAATGCTGGCAGCACTTATGTGTCTATTTTTTAAAGCCAACCTCTGGATATGACGCCGAACACGTGGACTCAACTTCTTTGGTCGACCCTGGCGAAGCCTGTTCCGAGTGGAACCTGTCCTGGAAAACCGCTGTATGACCTTGGCCACCATGCTGTAGCTCAGTTTCAGGGTGTTAGCAATCTTCTTATAGCCCAGGCCATCTTTGTGGAGAGCAACAATTCTATTTCTCACATCCTCAGAGAGTTCTTGTGAGAGAATTGTACCCAAAACACCAAATTTAACAGCCCTGCTCCCCATTTACACCTGGGACCTTGACACATGACACCAGGGAGGGACAATGACACATTTGGGCACAATTTGGACATGTTCACTGCGGGGTGTACTCACTTATGTTGCCAGCTATTTAGACATTAATGGCTGTGTGTTGAGTTATTTTCAGAAGACAGTAAATCTACACTGCTATACAAGCTGTACACTGACTACTCTAAGTTATATCCAAGTTTCATGTCTATAGTGTTGTCCCATGAAAAGATATAATGAAATATTTGCAGAAATGTGAGGGGTGTACTCACTTTTGTGATACACTGTATAACTGTCAAACACTCGGGTGGTGCAGCAGTAAATTAAGTTAGCCCCATACCCCTGGAATCTAGGGTTCCAATCCCCAGCGGTGCTACTGGCCGCTTGGATGTCTACATACAGACATGATACAGGCTATGATTGGTACGAGACCTTACGATGGATTGGCGTTCCTGGTCTCTTGCCGGGGTCAAATGAAAAAAAAAAAAAATCTGTCATCATATGCTAGAAAAATTTTCACCCCACCCCAAAAACCAGGTTTGTCTGAATCAGAAACAATATTGCTGAAACACAGGTGCTACAGTTTATAGTCAAGCGTCACAGTGTAATGGCCTTTTCTTGTCTGTTATCAGCAACAAACTTGGGTGCTGCAGGGACTTCGTTCTTAAATGGCATGTCAACGTTAAGCTGGCTCACTGTGAACAGTGTCACCCAAATTCCAAAAACAGGTCTGTTTTTGATGGCTTACAGATATTATCTGAGATTCCAGACAAATTTCCTTTAAATATACGTTTACAATTTTGCTTTTCTTTCCAACCTGGACAGGGGACCACTGTTCCATGTACTTTTTTTTGGACACTGAGAAACCACCAACTTTTTTTTCACAATTACTAACAAAGATTGAATGACATTACAGATCTATCTACGTGACTGTTCATATTTTTACCCAGCAGATTTTTAAATGGGACTATCATTTTGTACATGCACATGGTCATTTGAGGGTGTATTTAGTCCTACCTTAGCCAGCCTTTCAGCTTCTTTAACTGACACCTCTCTTTCACTCTCCCTGTCTGATTTGTTGCCCAGAAGCATGATGGGAGTGGAGTCTTCGACTGTCTCCTGTATGCTAGCTAGCCAGTGCTGCACCGCCCTAAAGCTGCTATTTACGGTGATATCATAGATCACCACCACACCATCAGCCTTGCGGAAAAACTGCTTGGTAATACTTCGATACCTGAAGGACAAAGACAGAAATGCACCTGTTCAGTGTTGTTCATGCATTAGTTTTACAGTTCAGAGGGTTAATTTATTGTGATTGCACTTTTAATTAACTATTGGGTTAAGGTAGGTTAAGGTTGCCGGTTCAAGCCCCGCCACCACCAAGTTGCCACTGTTGGGTCCCTGAGCAAGGCCCTTAACCCTCAATTGCTCATCATGTTCCGCTCATTGTGTAAGTCGCTTTGGATAAAAGCGTCTGCTAAATGCTGAAAATGTAAATGTACAGTATTAAGTAGTGAAAATAACATGTTTCTGGGCCAATAATATGACACATCTACAGTATTCAGTATCTTCCATATACAGTATATCTGTAGAGTATATACAGTTGTGTTCAAAATTATTCAACCCCCACTGCAGTAAAGTGTTTTAGCAAGTTTGCCATTTATTTTTTATCTTGTTCACAATCAGATCAAATAAGGACTTGTATAATAGACAAATGCAACTGAATCCACTCATACCAGCACAACACACACTAACACACCACCACCATGTCAGTGTCACTGCAGTGCTGAGAATGATCCACCACCTAAATAATACCTGCTCTGTGGTGGTCCTGTGGGTCCTGACCATTGAAGAACAGGGTAAAAGCAGGCTAAAAATTTTATGGATATAGGGGACATATGGATATATACTGTATATATATACAGTATATATATATATATATATATATACAGTGAAGCCCGAAATTATTTATACCCCTGGCAAATTTTGACTTAAAGTTACTTTTACTCAACCAGCAATTTTTTTTTTGGACCGGAAATGACACAGGCGTCTCCCAGAAGATAATAAGACGATGTACAAGAGGCATCATTATGGAAAAAAATATTTCTCAGCTTTTATTTACATTTGAACAAAAAGTGGCATGTCCAAAATTATTCATACCCTTCTCAATAATTAATAGAAAAGCCTTTATTGGCTATTACAGCAATCAAACGCTTCCTATAATTGCTGACCAGCTTTTTGCATGTCTCCACTGGTATTTTTGCCCATTCATCTTTAGCGATGAGCTCCAACTCTTTCAGGTTGGAGGGTCTCCTTGCCATCACCCTGATCTTTAGCTCCCTCCACAGATTCTCAATTGGATTCAAGTCAGGACTCTGGCTGGGCCACTGCAAAATGTTAATGTTTTTGTCCGCTAACCATTTCTTCACCACTTTTGCTGTGTGTTTTGGGTCGTTGTCGTGCTGAAATGTCCACTGGTGCCCAAGGCCAAGTTTCTCTGCAGACTGCCTGATGTTGTTGTTGAGAATCTTGATGTATTGATCTTTTTTCATGATGCCGTTTACTGTGATTAGGTTCCCTGGTCCATTGGCTGAAAAACACCCCCAAATCATTAGGTTCCCACCACCATGTTTGACAGTGGGGATGGTGTTCTTAGGGTTGAAGGCTTCTCCTTTTTTACGCCAAATGAAGGATACATCATTGTGGCCAAACAATTCAATTTTTGTTTCATCTGACCATAAAACAGAAGACCAGAAGTCTTCTTCTTTGTCCAGATGAGCATTTGCAAAGGCCAAGCGAGCTTTTGTGTGCCTTTTCTGGAGAAGTGGCGTCCTCCTTGGTCTGCGTCCGTGGAACCCAGCAGTGTGCAGTGTCCGTTGGACTGTCTGCCTTGAGACGTTGCCACCAGCAGAGCCCAGATTCACCAGGATGGCCTTGGTGGTGATCCTTGGATTCTTTTTCACCTCTCTCACTATCCTCCTGGCCAGCACAGGTGTCACTTTTGGCTTCCGACCACGTCCTCTGAGATTTTCCACAGTGCGGAATGTCTTGTATTTTTTAATAATACTTTGCACTGTAGCCACTGGAACTTGAAAACATTTAGATATGGCCTTATAGCCCTTTCCTGACTTGTGAGCTGCCACAATGCACAGCCGCAGGTCCTTAGTGAGCTCCTTTGTCTTAGCCATGACTGTCCACAAACCAACTGCAGAGAGTTGCTGTTTTTCACCTGTTGAGTTGATTAAAACAGCTGTTCCCAATGAATCAGGGTAATTAGGATGCTTTAGAACAGCTTGGACTATTTGGAATGGTATAGAACTTTGGATTTTCCCATAGACTGTGACAGTTTGCAAAGGGTATGAATAATTTTGGACATGCCACTTTTTGTTCAAATGTAAATAAAAGCTGGGAAATATTTTTTTCCATAATGATGCCTCTTGTACATCGTCTTATTATCTTCTGGAAGACACCTGTGTCATTTCTGGTCAAAAAAAAAATTGCTGGTTGAATAAAAGTAACTTTAAGTCAAAATTTGCCAGGGGTATGAATAATTTCGGGCTTCACTGTATATATATATATATATACACTATATACAGTGTATCACAAAAGTGAGTACACCCCTCACATTTCTGCAAATATTTCATTATATCTTTTCATGGGACAACACTATAGACATGAAACTTGGATATAACTTAGAGTAGTCAGTGTACAACTTGTATAGCAGTGTAGATTTACTGTCTTCTGAAAATAACTCAACACACAGCCATTAATGTCTAAATGGCTGGCAACATAAGTGAGTACACCCCACAGTGAACATGTCCAAATTGTGCCCAAAGTGTCAATATTTTGTGTGACCACCATTATTATCCAGCACTACCTTAACCCTCCTGGGCATGGAATTCACCAGAGCTACACAGGTTGCTACTGGAATCCTCTTCCACTCCTCCATGATGACATCACGGAGCTGGTGGATGTTAGACACATTGAACTCCTCCACCTTCCACTTGAGGATGCGCCACAGGTGCTCAATTGGGTTTAGTCCATCACCTTTACCTTCAGCTTCCTCAGCAAGGCAGTTGTCATCTTGGAGATTGTGTTTGGGGTCGTTATCCTGTTGGAAAACTGCCATGAGGCCCAGTTTTCGAAGGGAGGGGATCATGCTCTGTTTCAGAATGTCACAGTACATGTTGGAATTCATGTTTCCCTCAATGAACTGCAGCTCCCCAGTGCCAGCAACACTCATGCAGCCCAAGACCATGATGCTACCACCACCATGCTTGACTGTAGGCAAGATACAGTTGTCTTGGTACTTCTCACCAGGGCGCCGCCACACATGCTGGACACCATCTGAGCCAAACAAGTTTATCTTGGTCTCGTCAGACCACAGGGCATTCCAGTAATCCATGTTCTTGGACTGCTTGTTTTCAGCAAACTGTTTGCTGGCTTTCTTGTGCGTCAGCTTCCTTCTGGGATGACGACCATGCAGACCGAGTTGATGCAGTGTGCGGCGTATGGTCTGAGCACTGACAGGCTGACCTCCCACGTCTTCAACCTCTGCAGCAATGCTGGCAGCACTCGTGTGTCTATTTTTTAAAGCCAACCTCTGGATATGACGCCGAACACGTGGACTCAACTTCTTTGGTCGACCCTGGCGAAGCCTGTTCCGAGTGGAACCTGTCCTGGAAAACCGCTGTATGACCTTGGCCACCATGCTGTAGCTCAGTTTCAGGGTGTTAGCAATCTTCTTATAGCCCAGGCCATCTTTGTGGAGAGCAACAATTCTATTTCTTACATCCTCAGAGAGTTCTTTGCCATGATGTGCCATGTTGAATATCCAGTGGCCAGTATGAGAGAATTGTACCCAAAACACCTAATTTAACAGCCCTGCTCCCCATTTACACCTGGGACCTTGACACATGACACCAGGGAGGGACAATGACACATATGGGCACAATTTGGACATGTTCACTGTGGGGTGTACTCACTTATGTTGCCAGCTATTTAGACATTAATGGCTGTGTGTTCAGTTATTTTCAGAAGACAGTAAATCTACACTGCTATACAAGCTGTACACTGACTACTCTAAGTTATATCCAAGTTTCATGTCTATAGTGTTGTCCCATGAAAAGATACAATGAAATATTTGCAGAAATGTGAGGGGTGTACTCACTTTTGTGATACACTGTATATATATAGTTGATCTTAATGCATGTCCTAAAGTTGGGTTACAACATAATTAAATAATTGGGAACTCAATAAGAAGATTTCGAAGACCCAAAACATTCCAAAACACCATTTGGAGCTTTGTCCTGGAAAATCCGAGCTTAGCAATCTTATCAGTATAAAAAAAAGAAAGTCTTACGAGATGGTCTGATAAAGCCTGGCGCAAATGTGTCAGTGGCAACCACAGGGAGATCACTTAACAACCAGGGATTTCATGGCAGCATGCATCTAATATTTTTTAATTAAAGATCTCACCTCTCCTGTCCTGCTGTGTCCCATAACTGAAGTACCACTTTACTGTCCCATAGATCCAGAATCCGCACACTGTAATCAATTCCTTTGGACACACAAAGAGAAATAATCAGTACACCATATTTGATATGGTGATATTTAGATAGGCAATTTTTTTTACAAAAGACTCATGGTCAGTAAATACACAAACACAGTTACTTGCATAAACATAACATAATTTTTTACCATTAGACCAATAGAAGTAAAGTCTAACTGTTAAATTGCTGGAGATATGCAGCTTACTAATAATGGCTAATCAAAAGCTGCTGCAGAAATGCGTCGTACCTTTAGCTTATTGTGATATCCATCGTGCAGCCCATAAAAAAATTTTTTGTTTTAGCTAATCTTTTGAGATTGGACATTAAAATAAAATATTAAAGGATTGTTGTAGACTGAACTTACTTAAAATTACTTAAAATTTCAAAAATCAACTCAAGAAGACATCCAGACTTGGGTAAAAAAAAAAAGATTATCAATACTCAACATACTATGTAAATATGGTACTTTTTCAAACCATGTTCACAATGAGTAATCATATAGTATTCCACTAAGAACACATTCAATTTTAAATGGAATCTAATTTAATTTAATCTAATGGAATCCCGCAGTGGGTCTGCTTTATTGAGTGAATGGTAATAAACACTTCAGATAGGTCACCAGTCCATTACAGGGCAAACACAAACACTCTCATTTTTAATATCTCCAACTGGCCTGACTGCTTGTCTTTGGACTTGTAGGAGGAAACCCACGTGGACACATGGAGAACATGCAAACTCATTTGTAATTCAGTTGTAATGTAAGTGTAAAAAATAATACAGTACATTTACATTGAAATACATCTGCCTCTAGGTGTAACAGAGTGGGTGGTTGTGTGACTGTGTGATGCCCTGAGAAGGACTGGTACCCTATCCATGTTGCATTCCCACCTCACCTCTAGTTTTCGTGGGTGGTGCTGGACTCACCACGACTAACCAAAATGAAGCCACTAATGAAAATGAATGTTTAACTACATAATAGGGAATAAAAGATCTACAGAATGCTATAAGACTAATAATTCAAACTGATACTCACCCACAGTGGCTGTGGTGGTGGAGTTAAAGTGTCCATCACAGAAGCGGTGCAGGAAAGCTGTTTTACCTACACTTGAGTTGCCCACAAGTATTACCTTAAAGAGGCGCTGTGGGTCAGATATAGCACTCTCTGCTGGAGCCTAAAACACCCGAATCACAAAGTGGTCTTTAAAATAATTTTACAAATATATAATAACTTTTATTTTTAAACTTTATTTCACAACCATTATTTCACCTTCTGTATAGTCCGTTTGTCAACTGTCTGGCCCCTGGCCAAAGACATTTTAGGCATATTTGAAAGATTCATAGGGCTCATTTGGAGATCAATCTTGACTTCCTCCTCTTCTTTTTCTTCTTCAATAAGCTGGTGGAGAAAAGGACATGGATCTCCCTGCAGCAGGTGTGGGAGGTGATCCTCCTCAATAGAAATGATACGACGAAATGGCCAGCCATCTGGTGGATCATCCAGCACCTTTAGTTTTGAACTCACTGCCACTGAACCTTTGTCTAAGGGCTCGAGCACTCTCCACTTGTCATCAGCTTTGGTGGCTGAGTGTGGGCCATGACCATTTGCAAGAGGGTAAGGCTTCCTGTAGGGTTGCTGAATCTCTTCTGTAAAAGCTTTACTAAAGTGACAATGGAAACAAAAATAAGTGTTAGTACCCAAAGCTAATTTAAGGTTTGCATACAGATGTGTTGTGTCTATCTTGGAATTTTAATGTTACTGCAACTTTTCTTTTTCTGTAACTGAATATGGGGCGGCACAGTGGCTTGGTGGGTAGCACTGTCTCCTCACAGCAAGAAGATCCTGGATTCGATTCCCAGTCGGGGCGTTCTGGGTCCTTTCTGTGTAAAGTTTGCATGTTCTTACTGTGTCTGCGTGGGTTTTCTCCGGCAGCTCCGGTTTCCTCCCACAGTCCAAAAACATGGAATCAGGTTAATTGGAGACACTGAATGGCCCTATAGGTGAATGGGTGTGTGTATGTGTGCCCTGCGACCCTGATTGGATAAGCGGTTAAGAAAGTGAGTGAGTGTTGTGCCACCTAGACACATCCTAAGTGCACTCTTTCCTCATCTGTGTAGGCGCGTCTAATCAGCCAGCAGAGGTCGTAATTGCACCATTCTGACAGGGAGAGACCCATACCCGGCTTAGTCCCGCCCATCTGAATAACAGGCCAATCGATGTTCATGTGGCTGCTCAGCCTCAGCCGGCAAGGCAGAGCTAAGATTCGATACGATGTATTCGAGATCCCAGCTCTGGTTGCACACGTCTTTACCGCTGCGCCACCTGAGCGGCTAAATCCTACATAAAGTTGCAGGGATAATATGGAGAAAATAAAATGGCAATGTAAGGCTTGTTTAAGTGTGGACAGTAGCAACTTTTAGGTTATAAGATCACATTTTACCATCTCAATAGATTCTAGATTAAGCAAAAGATTTGGCACAATTGGTAAAAACACTGTTTCATGTACTATTTCACTAGGTTCAGTCAAACAAGCCCTATTTATATGAGTACAAACAGTCAGCTAGAAGACAACCATAACCTACATATGTCAATAAATAAGCAGTAAATGTTATTTATACGGAGCCTTGCACTTTATGGGCATGTAAAGTAGTTTTCTGAGTGACCCTTTCAGATTAATGAGAGGTTGCCAGGTTTTTTTTCAATGTAGAGCTCTTAGTATGAGACATGAGAAAAATGCCTTATTGTAGATCTTACAATATGGAGTCGTACCAAGTGGAGTGTATACTGGTCAGAAAGAGAAAACCTGGCAAGTGAAGAAAGAATGGCTCACATTATAGCCCTGTCTGTGCTGTATTTATGCCTTGAGTGCATTGTTTACAGGTGCCACCGGACCCAACACTAATTAGGATGTAATGATTAAAATGATCGAATGCCATTCAGGTGGCGCAGCGGTAAAACACGCTAGCAAACCAGAGCTGACAATTCAAACTCATCGTTTTGAAACTCGGCTCTGCTATCCAGGCAGCTTTATGAACAACGATTGGCTTGTTGTTCAGGGCGGGAAAAGCCCAATAGGGACTCCTCACTGCTGATGCAATTATGACCTCTGCTGGCTGATTAATGGCGCCTGCACAGAGATGGGAAAAGAGTGCGTTGATCATGGTGTGGCTCTCTGTACACAAAGCTGATCCGCATATGTATTCGCCTAGTTTGGGTGAAAAGATGCAGTCGGCTGCTGCACACGTGTCGGACGGGGTGTGTTAATTTCATTCTCCTTAATAGGGCCGGGGATCGACATGAGTGAAGAGGAAGCATAATGCAATCGGGCAATTGGACGCGCTAAAAGCCGTGAGACAAAGGGAGAAACATGCATATATATAAAGATGGTGGAATGAAATGAATGAATAAATAAATGAAATAAGTATAAGTAAAATAAATAAGGTGTAATCACTGGCCCACTAGCTTCTTCTAGTGTAGGTACACTGACAATTATATAAAGACAAGCTGAGTAACCCTGACCCACTAACCTGTCCAGTGTGAATACTAGAGTGATCACACGTCTCACCTTTGTGTTGCCTGGTTAAAGTCAGGATGGTCCATCAGGGCTGAGGCTTGTCCTTGTTTATGGCTGGACATTTCCAACAGGCTACTGTCTTTCTATAAGAAATCAACATGTTTTAAAAGTTCAAACATTTGTTTAATGTGAATAAACTGACAGTGGCAAACGATCTGAACACTTACTGAAGAGTTGAGGTCTTGTTCATCTCTCAAATTTTTATTCATATCTCTGAAAAAAATACCCAGTGTAAGTACGTTTTTCATATGTGGGTTATAACATGGCATGCAATTTTTTTTACATAAAATGTGAATAAATTTAGAAAAAACAACCTAGAGGGGTAAAAATCACATAACGCACTTGGCCTTTCACTCTTCCACTCACACCTAAGGGCAATTTACTGTTGCCATTTCACCTTCTGCTTGATTTTGGGAGGTGGGAGAACACCAGAGTAGCGGGAGGAAAATGGGCATGACTTGAGTGATCGTCAAAACCATGTCATACTTGTGGCTCACACCTTGGTGAAATTGTTTATTATATAAAAGTGAACTTTACAGCCAGAAAACAACCGTGTATACTGAATAGACCAGCACCGATACAAAAGTATAATATAAAGCTATTTTATTATTATTAATTTATTCATTCATTCATTGCCTGTTTTACCAATGCTTTACTCTATTCAGGGTTGCAGTGGGTTCGAATCACTGGACAAAAGGCAGAAAACACCCCAAACAGGCCGCCAGTCCATCACAGGGCAAACACACATACACACATTCACACACACACTCCCCAAAGCGGGACTTGTGTTTCTCCAGTTAACCTAACTGTATGTCTTTTGACTGTGGGAAGAAACCAGAGCACTTAGAGGAAGCCCACCAGACACAGGGAGAACATGCAAACTCCACACATAACGGATTCGGACCGCTCTACCTGGGAATCAAACCCAGGAGACAGTGCTACCCACCTACTTTTTACTGCTATTAGTCATTGACCCATGTGTGAATAAGCCTTACCTGAGCATGTCTAATTGTTTAATTAGGTTTTCTTTCTCTCTCTGAAGTCTTTCTGTAATTCTATAAACTTCCCTGTATAAATAAAAGAAAAAATGGTCATGAGTAAGCGTGTGTGTGTGTTTGGTGCATTAAAAATGTGTGTGCTGCTTTACATGTCTTTCTCTTGCTGTAATCTCGAAGCCTGATCCTGAATAGTAGTCAGTTGCTCCTGAGCTAATGACAGCTCATGACATGTGTGCTGCAACTCATGAGAAAGATCCTGATTTTTCTTTTTCAGTTTGATGTTCTCCACCTGACTCTCCTGGTGCTCAGTCTGCAGCTCCTGACACTGATGCTCTAACTTGAGGAAAAAAAACATACCATGGTCATTTTCTGTTATTAAGGAAAAGAGCCACCTTATGCCACAGAACAGCTTCAATAATTTATAATACTGTAAATGACATGAATAGTTTGTGGTATTCACATAGGGTGCACCCCATCCTTTAAAATTGCCTTATGGGCATTCAAGTGGTGCAGCAGTTCAAAGCACTAGCACACCACAATCTCAGCTGAGTCACCGACCTGGCCGGGCATTCACATAAAGTTGGATGGGGTCTCTTCATGCTGCCCCTGCTATATGTTATCCCAAGTGGGAACACCAGTGTGAGTGTGTGTTTGGCTTAGTGTGGTACTCCATATGCAATACAGCTCTGTGTGGGAACCCAACATTGGCAGGTAATAAGAAGCTGCCACAGATTGGACACATGCCGAAGAAGGCTCGTGGTGATCCAGCTCTCCTCGATCAGTTCAAGGGTTGTGCAAGTGGCAGTGGATTTACACTTGTGAATGGAAATGACTAGTCTGGGAGATAAATGGGAAGAAATCCAAAAAAAAAAATTATATTTGATGGCTGTTATTCAACCATGCAAAGAAATAATGTAGCAATGATCTTACTGTTTAACATAGCTACAAAGTTGGAAGCATATTATTTTCTTCATATAGTTGAGTTATTAAGATAAGATAAGATTCCTTTATTGATCCTCATGGGGGAAATCCGAGAACATATTACACCTGTTAGCAACAGTGTGGCTGAAACAGTGTGTCCCAATGTACCACTCACCCGCTTCTGTTTTAGGAAGAGTTGCTCAAGTTCCTGCTCTTTATTGCTCATCTGGCTGTGCAGTTCCTGTGGTGAGAAAAGATTTAGAACCCTCATTTGAATTCTTGTATAATGTTTCTTGACTAATTTACACTATACTTATATAAAAAAATAAAATTTGAGAATTTATCTTAATGCATTTAATGCATTTACATTAGTAAGAAAAAAAATGGCAGTTTTAGCCCATTTTAGTTTGAAGGGGCCAGGCTGGTGGCGCCCAGGTGGCGCAGCGGGATAATCCGCTAGCACACCAGCGCCGAAATTCTGAACTCCTCGATTCGAAACTCGGCGTTGCCACCGGTCGGCTGCGGGCATAATTGGCGGTAAGAAAACCATTAGGCTAGGGCGGGTTAGGGTTAGGGTTAGGAGGAGGTCGGAGGAGGCGTGAGCAGTAATATACACCTCGACTGCAATCAGGGATCCCCAGCAGAGGACGACAAATTTACTACGCTAAATTGCAAGAAAATGGGAGAAAATGCATAAATAAAATAGAAAAAACGAAGGGGCCAGGCTTGGGTTACTTGTTTTGTTGAAGGGTTCCATTTCATTATAATATTTATTTTGCTCTCTAAATTTTATGCCATTATCCTTGCTGCACTATGGGTGTTAAATGACAAGACACATTTAATTTATGCTGTCTTCTCAGTTCTATTTTTATTGAATTGTGTTTTCGACAGTTTCTATGTCTATCTGCAAGTTGTAAGTTATAAGTAATTTTTCTGAATCACATCTAAATTTTTTCTAGTTTATTACTTACATAACTAATGAATTTTACACGTTGCATCGATATGATACAAATATATTTATCAGGATGAAGTGCTTCCTGAAGACTGTATGAACTTGGTTGCACTCTAATTGAGGTATGTTTGAGGTTGAGGTTTAGTTATACATCATAGCTTGTTTAATATTACATGCAAGCATACAGGGGAAGATGATGCAAAATATCCACACAATTGGCATGCAGTCAAACTATGTACTAATGTAAAACAGCTTCAGAATTTATGGTTTTAATGTTTCATAGTTAGATTGGAATGGCAGTGCGCTTTCCAAATAAGTCTTTAAACAAAACCAGTGTGTGTGCACTAAGGGTGAGTGGGGATTACAGTTCAATGCTCACACTCTGCACTGCCTAGAGATTTGTAGTTCTGCTTCTAATTCAACCATCAGCTGTTGCAAATACATTTAAATAAAAATTTTTACCAATTGTGTTAACCAAACATTAAAATCTTTATCAGGTATCGGTTAATTTCATTAACGATCATTTTAATTTCATTTTCATTAACATCTCCAATTTCTACAAAAGGCACACAGGTGGCGCGGCAATCTATCGCGCTGACCCACCACTGCTGAGATCCGGGTTCAAATTTTAGCAATGCTACTTTATTTTGCCAGGGGTCGGCAGAAACATGATTGGCTATGTCAGATGTGAGGAAAGTTTAATAAATAAATCAGAGATTAAGACTCTGGGATGTTGTGGCCTAGTGGTTAATGTACTGGACTAGTAATCAGAAGGTTGCTGGTTCAAGCCCCACCACTGCCAGGTTGCTGCTGTTGGGCCCTTGAGCAAGGCCCTTAACCCTCAATTGCTTAGACTGTATAGTGTCACTACTGTAAGTTGTAAAGTGCTGACATAGCCCTTTCACAAATCCTCAAACACCGCCTAAAATTTATTTATTCAATGCTTATAAATGTCTTATGAAGCTCATTGTAGTTAGCCTACATAGTTAGAGGAAGGTTTACCTTGACAGTGTGTTGATTTTCTTCATAAATAATGTGTTGCTCCATTTCCTCATATAACCACTGGATTTCATTATGGTGTGTTGCAGCTTTTCTGTAGAAAGAAAACGCACATACCGTGGTGTACGAATGCACTGCTGTTTACTGATTGCATCTGTTATTGTGTACTTCTCACACTGAATGTGAACAACAGATTAATGAAGAAAACAATTTACACACACATTTCCTGGTGGTGCCAGACCCATCTTGACTCTGATCGGGATAAAGTGGTTACTGAAGATGAACAATGAATAAAATGTATAAGGAGGCAAAATCATAAAACTGGGTTTCCTACTTTCTCAAGGCATTTTCCATCTCCTTCTTCTCTTGTTGGGCCACTCTGATTTGGGATGTGACTTGTGCTAAGAAATCTTCAAAGTTGTACAGGAGGTGAGGCTCGTCTTTCTTTAGCTGAGCCCACAAAGATCGAACCTCGCTAGGACTAAATTAGAGATGGAGATTGTTATGCCGACTGCTAGAATATGTTCAGTGTTTTAACTACCATTAAAAGGTACTGTCAGAAATAAATAACATACTCACTCCTCAAAAACATCGATAGCACCCAAGCTCTCCATCAACATGCCAAAGTGTCTCTGTTCCTCACAGTCTTGGGGCTCAACCTGATACAGAGCTTCTGAAACTTTTGGTGACAAAACCGTGATCTGATCCTCCACCTGGCTAATTTTACGTGAATACAGGAAATCACCTTGGCAAAAAATAAATAATGAAAAAGAAAAGAAAGAAAAAATGTATGATTTAGTTTTTCTCCAACTTGGACACAATAACTCTGACCACATTACACATTTTCACTGTGTGATGGTCCATCCTAGATGCCTCTGAGCCCAGAGAAGTCGATGCCGCTTCTGGACATGGTTAACACAAGGCTTCCTTTTTCCACAGTAAAGTTTTCAGTGGCATTTGTGCATGTAACTCCAAACTGTAGTGCTTGACAAAGGTTGCCAAAGTAATCCTTGCGGTTCTTGAAGCTTGTTTTTGTTTGCTAAGTCTGAGACCACTAGCACTATGCTTCTCTTTTGCATCTTTCTCTAATTTAATACCATATTTTGAAATACAAATTATTTTATAATAATTTAAGTAAAAAACAAACAAGGTTCTATTCAAAAACAAAGGTTCTAAAGAAAAACAAGTAAGCATTTAAAAAAAATGAATCTTGTCAATGCATTTGCTGTTTTTTTTTTTTACGCTATAGATTTTTCTGGATGCTCTTAATTTTTTAATAATGTTATGGGTTGTAGATGGTAAATAATTTATAATGAGCATTAAAAAACATATTTATAATAATTATTATATGTCCATGAAAAAATGTTGGACTATTTACTTACGCAGTTTTTGCAAAGTGGTAAACCTTGACCTAGGCCTAATTATACACAACTGAGCCTATTGCTCTTTGAATACAAAATAATAACAATAATATCACCACATGTTTACTTGAGGAACATTTGGAACAAAGTAAGAGTGTTTTGATCTTTACCCAAACTCTCCAGTCCCTCATTACCCCATCCCAACTTTGGAAAGTGTTGGATTAGGATATAAAATATGTTAACAAAAATGAATAAAGTTGATCAGGTAAAACATCGGGCGCTCAGGAGCAGTGGTCTAATGAGCTAGCCCACCACTGATGAGTTTTAATCTCATCTGTTATATTAACCAACCAGGCGCCTAAAGACAAGACTGGTTAATGAAGCGGTTGTAAACTGCACGTTTCAGATTTGGGGGGGGCTGTTAGGTATGGCCCTACTCAGTCAGGGTAGGGGTCTGCAGCAGTGGAGGAGTAACTGGGTAATTTTGATATGACTAAAGAGTAATATAAATCTAGTGTGTTTGTCTTTAAAGAAATACTTGCAACAGAGAATTTACAAAGCACTTTCTATTTTGCTTGCATTTTACCAACTACCCCAACTTTCTTTTAACTGCATTTGTATAAGACTTTGTAGCATGTAAATTATGTAAACTCACTTAATCCTAAAGTAAATTCTTCTAGTGTGAGGTAGCCATTTTTGTCTGAGTCCAGTGAGTCAAAAACATCATCCAGTTCTTCTGCTGACAGTGGTAACTCCTTGTCCAGTTTCTAAAAAAAAGTGCACCAATTGACATATCAGGTTATACAAAAACATGAAGTAGCCAATGTCAAAGGTAAATTCTAGGTGAGTAAATCCTATGTACAGACAAGCACCTATACCATGCTATCTTAACAAAAGTATCTTGTTAGCTTCACAAAGCTAGACGTCATTGTACAGTAGATGTGCCACTCACAGACCTTTTTTAAAAGGCCAATGCATAAAGACATAAACCTATATCTGTATATATACAGTACATACATACACATCAGAACATTGAATCCTAAAATGTGGTCTGTAAACCACTAAGAGACTTTGATGTGGTGGAGGAAGTTTTACCTGCTAAACATGAGTTATATGAGTTGCAAGATCTACACTTATTTTGTGAGCTGTTATGCCTATTTAGTCAAATCTGCATTTGTGTGGTCAAACATAAATGTTGGACAAGAAGACCCAGCTTACAAATGATGTTGACTAATTAGTTAGGAGAACTAATCATTCAGTGTTGAAAACATAGCATATGTAAACTAGAAGTTAATATATGCACTGTAATCATACTGAAAAACAAAAACATAAGATTTTATACTTGTTTTTTTTATCGCATGTATGCTTCTGTTTAAAGCATGTGATTAGTTCTACGTTAAAAGTCTCCTGGTTCTTACCCTCATATCAGTGGGTGTTATGTAACCCTTTCCCTCACTATCACAGATCTGGAAGAACTCCTGTGTCTTCTCCAGCAGTGAAGCAGATGCCGAGCTGGATCTTCTTACATCCAGTCTCTTTATAAGCTGAGGCTCTGATTGGTTGTTTTCACTACCTGAGATTTCAGAGACAACTTTCATGGCTGAGCAGTGTTCAGACATGGTAGTCAGTCTTTAACCCACTGATTAGGAAGGGTGTAAATGGGAGGCATCATAGGTGAACCTGATATCCAAAGCATGGGGCGTTAGATGAGAACTCCATGCTTTTCCATTTTGATTTATTTTTCATCCAAGCTGTAAAAATGATAAAAGGATATTTACTTCAGTTGCATTACATCATCAGGTTAAGAAATGGTGCATTGCTGAATTCATTAGAAATCAGAATTCGAGTGTAATGGTCTTGTCTAATTATTTTGTCTAATTCAGTAAATCCATGTATACATACAAAATAATAATCCTGTAATACAGTTACCCTGCAACATAAATAAATTTCCATTTCAATTAGCGGTTATACTTTAGAACAGGGCAGTACAGTGGCTAAGTGGGTAGCACTGTCGCCTCACAGCAAGAAGGTCCTGGGTTCGATCCCCAGGTGGGGCGGTCTTGGTCCTTTCTGTGCGGAGTTTGCATGTTCTTCCCGTGTCTGCGTGGGTTTCCTCCGGGAGCTCCGGTTTCCTCCCACAGTCCAAAAACATGCAGCCAGGTTCATTGGAGACACTGAATTGCCCTATAGGTGAATTGGTGTGTGTGTGTGTATCTATGTTATGTATGTGTGTCTGCCCTGCAATGGACTGGCGCACTGTCCAGGGTGTTACTGTGTGCTTTGCACCCATTGAAAAGCTGGGATAGGCTCCAGCAAACCCCCCATGCGACCCTGATTGGAGTAAATTTAGAACAGATATAGAACTATCTTACCAACAGTGCTAAGTCAAGTTCTCATAAACTCAAAGCTACCTTTCTCGAAAGCCTCACCACGTCATAATGACGGGTAAGGGGGACAGCAGGATGAGGTTTTTGTGGTTAAAGCTGCAATATTTCCTGCTGTGTCTAAGAAAGGACAGGTTAGGCAAATGTAAAAAGACAACATTACAAACTCAATGAAACTAAATGCAAATGCTATATTGTCAAGCTTTAACTTCTTTCAATTTGAACAACTGCAGGCAACATACACATAATGGCAAAAGTGTACAAAATGACACGTGTCATGTTTGCATGTTATTTATGTTGAAGCTGTTGAAACAAGGGTGACACTTTCACTGCTTGATATTATCTTGAATGCAAAAAAAGATGTCACTGATCCAAAAACTGGCACCTAAAGCTTTACTGAAGATTGTCATTGATCTCATAGACAAAGAAAGGGCACATAAACCAACAGCAATGAAAAGCTTGTTTAACTGTATGCAGTGTCATGCATTTTACAGGTGCTTATAATTCATAGCATACCTGTTTTTGGTGTTTTCCGATCTAACTTCTGGGCAAATTTTTTTGGGTTTTGTATCCAATCTTGACAGCTCCATGTACTATGTAATGGATGTAGTAAAACTAGCTTTTATTATATGGGCACAGAAAAGGTGACACCTGAAGTCATACATAGTCACTAATGTAAATGGCACATTGTAGAACTTTCTAGACCACCACATTAGTAATATAAATAGTTGTCTGCTTATTTTTGACCCTGCATATTTTTTACTTAGAAAAACTAGATAGATAGACAGTTAAGACAGACAGACAGACAGACAGGCAGACAGGCAGATAGATAGATAGATAGATAGATAGATAGATAGATAGATAGTCTGTATCCCATGTACTTAATCACAGAAAAAATAAACCATTGATATCCCATCACTGATAAGACAAACATGTTCTTTCCAAGTAAATATAAACTTTTGACTTCAACTGTACCTTATAGAATCAGAAATACTCATTGCCACCCAATCCATACAATGTCACGTTAAGTCAGAAACAAATAATAATAATGCTAAAATAAACAATGCGGTATACGGCAGAAAGACCCGGCTCAAATATTAAATAACAAGTTTTAAAAGCTCGTTGACTTACTTACCTTAACACCCAGTAAAGTGAAAGTTATCTGCACATGATTTCTTTTAACGTGCGCTGCGATTCACAAGTGGCTGATTCAGTGATAGACATCAGCGCTAACGGTTTTTTTTTTTTTTTTTTTTTTTTTTTTTTACTAGCGGTTGCGCTTGATGTTGATGCATCATGGTTTCCTCACTGACACCCACAGCCTCAGCTTTTGTTCGAGTCATGTTAGTGGTTTAGTAAAAAAAATACATAGGCCTGTTATTATGAAATATAGTGCAAATTAAATATTTGAGCTTATTTTTATGTGGCTGTGACTATATGTTTTGTTAATTAGCCTTAATACCTGGCTGTTCCAGTCTGTAAATAGTGTTTTTTTTACTTATGCTAAAGTATACAGATACTCACCTCAGTCCTACATTATAGCTGCACTCCTGCAGGTCCCAACAGAACAGCACAGAACTGCTTTATAGGGTTGCAGCTGGGTACTGATGAACCATGTTTACTGCCACCCCTCCCAAATAATCAATCACAACTGTGAAGAAACCCGGGTGGCTGACAGCACCGCTGACATTTATACCTGGTGGTGCTAGTGTGATGGTCAGGGGCTGCTTTACGTACACATGAACTGGATGACTTGTCATAATTGATGGAACCCTGAATTCTGCTCTCTATCAAAAAATCCTGAAGATGTCCACTTGTCAGTTTGTGACATATGGATCAAGAACTAAATTCCTTCACACAATGTAAAAGACGCTGTATTTTGTTTACCTGTGTTGTGTTTAACTTATATTAAAATTTGTTGGACAGTGCAAAACATCTTAATGTGAAAAAAATCCTTTGTCAATGTGAAAAAAATTTGTCAGCTACTTAAAAATTAAGCTTAATTTGAGCCCTGTGGAATATCAACACACATATCATATAATTCACTATCCAAAGCCAACCTGTTATCTTATAGTTACTTTTAGAACACTCTGGTATGATCTAGAAAATCCATAACTGAGATAAAATTTTGAAATATATTAGTCTGGAAGGGGTTAGAAAAGCCAATCTAATGCATCAATTTAAGGTCTTTAAATTGACAGCCAATACATTAAATAAAGAAAACTTTAAACAGTACCGAATCTGCACTAGTGTCACTGTTTATGACTCACGACAATACAAAATAGGCAAACAGTGCAAAAGTAGTCATGTGAGAGTTTGAAGGGGTAACCCCCAGCTAACCATAGGTGCTAACCATCAATGCTTATCAGATAACTTGCAAACACGCACTTGTGTGTTTTATTGACATACAAGGGCCACATTAAGAATAAGGTAATACATAAGGAATTTAATTCCAACAGAATTATAACATTATAGCAACAGTTAAGTGATGGTGTGAGGGTGCTGTGCTGCACCAGGACCTGACCTTTACATTAATGGGGGAATTATGAGAGACATAATTTGAAAGTGCAGCAGGACACTGATCCAGAACACAAAAGCAATTCCACATCTGAATGTTCACAAATAAACAGAATTACAGTTTTAAAGTAGCTTAACTATAATCCTGAGTTGAACCTGATTTCTACCAGTGTTTTTATTTAAAGCAGTTCTGTAATGTAGGGTGGTCTAAAGTCGCACCTCTATTAATAGAGGTACTAATATAGGATTTTAAATGTTCAGTTGTGATTATTGCTTCTAAAGGTTGATAATTACAGAAAATGATGAATGTTATTCCTTAAATTGTTTTTCAAAATATGTTTACTCAGGTTTCCTTTGTGCAATCTTATGCTCAGTATATTGCAATAATCTTAAAGCGTTAATTGTGTCAAACATACAATAACAATCAAAAAAGGAGAAAATGATTTTTCCACAAAACTGTATTTAAAACAAGTAATCAGTCTATATTAAATGATCATATTGTACATATTGTGGCCTGGTTGAATTTGATGCATTTAACAATTTTTGTATTTTACACTGTTAATGCATCTGATGAATGTTGATAGTTGATACAGATCATCCATTTGAGCCACATGTCCAACTTAATGGACATGACAGTAATAGAGTTGCTGAGTTTCTCCTGCTGCATCTTTTATCAGTCTATTTGACAGCAGGTAGAAGCCGTTTTTTTCTCATCATTTGTGCTGAGCTTGGATCTTCTGAAGCAGCAGCTCCATCTGCAGGTTCAGGTTGGGCTGTCCCTTTTTAGTCTTCTTCTTTAACAGTTGGTATGATGCGATTTTCTTTTCCTTGTACTTCCTCAGAGCCTCCTCTCTCTGTTCTTTATCTTTTAAGTATTCCTGTTCAATAAAGCAAAAAAAAGACCAGTTAAGTTCTTCCACACCAAACTCGCTCATCCATGTCATTATGGACCTTGCTTTGTGCACTGGTGTGTAGTCATGTTGAAACAGGAAGGGGACATCCCCAAACTGTTTCCACAAAGTTGGGAGCATGAAATTGTCCAAAATCTCTTGGTATGCTGAAGCATTAAGAGTTCCTTTCACTGGAACTAAGGGGCCGAGCCCAACTCCTGAAAAGCAACCCCACACCATAATCCCCCCTCCATCAAACTTTACACTTGGCACAGTGCAGTCAGACAAGTACCGTTCTCCTAGCAACCACCAAACCCAGACTCATCCATCAGATTGACGGACGGAGAAGTGTGATTCGTCACTCCAGAGAACACGTCTCCATTGCTCTAGAGTTCAGTGGCGGCGTGCTTTACACCACTGCATCTGACACTTTGCATTGCGCTTGGTGATGTAAGGCTTGGATGCAGCTGCTTGGCCATGTAAACCCGTTCCATGAAGCTCTCTACACACTGTTCTTGAGCTAATCTGAAGGCCACATGAAATTTGGAGGTCTGTAGCGATTGACTCTGCAGAAAGTTGGTGACCTCTGCGCACTATGCGCCTCAGCATCCGCTGACCCCGCTCTGTCATTTTACGTGACCTACCACTTCATGGCTTCATGACTGACAGTTGACTGTGGAATATTTGGTAGTGAGGAAATTTCATGACTGGACTTGTTGCACAGGTGGCATCCTATCACGGTACCACGCTGGAATTCACTGAGCTCCTGAGAGCGACCCGTTCTTTCACAAATGTTTGTAGAAGCAGTCTGCATGCCTAGGTGCTTGGTTTTATACACCTGTGGCCATGATTGGAAAACAGGAATTCAATGATTTGGATGGGTGAGTGAATACTTTTGGCAATATAGTGTATATCCTCATACAGGTATCTCTCCATTGTGTCAAGTGTTGCCAGATGCTACCCAGCTAGAATAAATAATTTGTAAAAATAAATGGAACCATGAACTGAAAATAAATAAAGTAAATTCTCACCTCTCTTTTCCTTTCTCGCTCCTCTTTTTTCCTCTTATATTCCTCCTGCATCTTTTGATATGAAGACATTTTCTTCCATTTCCTTTGGCTCGGTTGGTCACTGTGTGAAATGCTGAGAGATCAAGAAAACTTCACTCACTGCTAGTGAAAATGTGTTTATACAAGACTTCTTGCAGTATAAAGTGGTTCTTATAAAGTGTATGGATGGACATAAAATTATTTAACAATAATTAACATTTTGTACAACACAAATTATTGTTTCAAAGTTTTATAAATAGAAATATAATATTAATCAAGAAAAGTACAAACCCATTTAAAAGTTGGGACATTTTGTAAAATGCAATGAAAACAAGATGACCTGTTAATTATTTTGAACCTTTATTTAGCTTATAATAGTACAAAGAAATTACTTTTGATGTTTTAGCTGACCAATTAAGTATTTTTTAAACATGAACATGTTTAAGCTTGTTGCTGGCATCATATTCTAAATAAGTTGGGACGAGCAAAATAAAAGAATAAAAAGTTTATATAATATTCAAGTTACAGCAGTTTGAAACAATCCACATTAGGAATGTGAACTGCTAACAGGTAATGGTATCATGATTGGGTATAAAAAAGGATCCACCAAAGGCTCAGGCTTTGCAAGTAAAGATTGGGTGTGGCTCATCCATTTGGAAAGACCATTTAAACCGTTATCAACAAAAGATGCAAAAGCCAACATCAAACAAACATCAAAAATATTTGATGGCACACAGTTCGAGAAAAACTGCACTAAGCAACTGCTGTCACCATCATTTCCTCATTAATCACCACATTGTACACGTTGAGTGTTAGCATTAACAAGGCAACATACCTCTCAGTGTGTGAAGTCTGTTGTGCATCATCTGATGAAGCAGAGGCGGACGATTTCTCAGCAGTCATTGACTCAGAGCACAAATCTGCATAAAGTTGTGAATTGACCTGGTCTTTTTTGTTTCCAGCTTCTCCTTTTCTTGCTTTCCCTTTGCCATCTCTCTTCATCTGCTCCTCTTGGTTAAGTCTCTCTTGTTCAGCCATGTAGAGATGCTTCAGATGCTCAGGGTATGTTTCACTGAGCTGGTTGTCAGAATTCTGCTTCCTCCATTTCTCCTTTCGTAATAGTTTATTGTATTGTTGTTGTGTTTGTAGCTTCCTCTTGAAGGCAAATCCCTGACCTGTGGACACATAGCTCTGAATATTAATTATAATATAGTACAATACAACATTAAAGCAAGTGTTATGACAGAACATGTAGAAGGATCCAGAAGATAAGGAAGACCAAGTACAGTGGGGCCAAAAAGTATTTAGTCAGCCACTGATTGTGCAAGTTCTCCTACTTAGAAAGATGAGAGAGGTCTGTAATTTTCATCATAGGTACACTTCAACTATGAGAGATAAAATGAGAAAAAAAAATTCAGGAAATCACATTGTAGGATTTTTAAAGAATTTATTTGTAAATTATGGTGGAAAATAAGTATTTGGTCAATAACAAAAGTTCAACTCAATACTTTGTAACATAACCTTTGTTGGCAATGACAGAGGTCAAACGTTTCCTGTAAGTCTTCACCAGGTTTGCACACACTGTAGCTGGTATTTTGGCCCATTCCTCCATGCAGATCTCCTCTAGAGCAGTGATGTTTTGGTGCTGTCGCTGGGCAACACGGACTTTCAACTCCCTCCACAAATTTTCTATGGGGTTGAAGTCTGGAGACTGGCTAGGCCACTCCAGGACCTTGAAATGCTTTTTACGGAGCCACTCCTTCGTTGCCCGAGCGGTGTGTTTGGGATCATTGTCATGCTGGAAGACCCAGCCACGTTCCATCTTCAATGCTCTCACTGATGGAAGGAGGTTTTTGGCTTAAAATCTCACGATACATGGCCCCGTTCATTCTTCTCTCAACACGGATCAGTCGCCCTGTCCCCTTTGCAGAAAAACAGCCCCAAAGCATGATTTTTCCACCCCCATGCTTCACAGTAGGTATGGTGTTCTTGGGATGCAACTCAGCATTCTTCTTCCTCCAAACACGACGAGTTGAGTTTTTACCAAAAAGTTTCATTTTGGTTTCATCTGACCACATGATATTCTCCCAATCCTCTTCTGGATCATCCATATGCTCTCTGGCAAACTTCAGACGGGCCTGGACATGTACTGGCTTAAGCAGGGGGACACGCCTGGCACTGCAGGATTTGAGTCCCTCTCGGCGTAGTGTGTTACTGATGGTAGCCTTTGTTACTTTGGTCCCAGCTCTCTGCAGGTCATTCATCAGGTCCCTCCGTGTAGTTCTGGGATGTTTGCTCACCGTTCTCATGATCATTTTGACCCCACGGGATGAGATCTTGATCCCAAGGGAGATTATCAATGGTCTCGTATGTCTTCCATTTTCTTACAATTGCGCCCACAGCTGATTTATTCACACCAACCTGCTTGCCTATTGTAGATTCACTCTTCCCAGCCTGGTGCAGGTCTACAATTTTCTTCCCGGTGTCCTCGACAGCTCTTTGGTCTTGGCCATGGTTGAGTTTGGAGTCTGACTGTTTGAGGCTGTGGACAGGTGTCTTTTATACAGCTAACGAGGTCAAACAGGTGCCATTAATACAGGTAACGAGTGGAGGACAGAAGAGCTTCTTAAAGAAGAAGTTACAGGTCTGTGAGAGCCAGAAATCTTGCTTGTTTGTGGGTGACCAAATACTTATTTTCTACAATAATTTACAAATAAATTCTTTAAAAATCCTACAATGTGATTTCCTGAATTTTTTTTTCTCATTTTGTCTCTCATAGTTGAAATGTACCTATGATGAAAATTACAGACCTCTCTCATCTTTCTAAGTAGGAGAACTTGCACAATCAGTGGCTGACTAAATACTTTTTGGCCCCACTGCATAAGCTGGATTGACAACGTCACAACATGGATTGCATCATAAGGAGCTACTCTGCTACAAGCAACACCAGACAGAAGGCATTGGAGAAAGCGGACCCATCTGTGCAGCCAACCATCACAAAGCCACTTCACTTGCTTTTAATCTTAAAGAATGTTAGCAGCTATGTGAGTGGAAAAATACCATATATGACTGACCATCATTGTTTATAAACAATAGTTAGATTAAATTCGAATGGGAATCCTTTTAAGAAATGTTCAAATTGACAAGGATGTGGAAAAACAAGTCAGTTAGCACCATCTCCAAGCTACGACTGATGAAAATCTTGGTCTGTGCAGTAGCCAAATATGAATGTGAAGGCCAGACACTGAAAAAAGAAAGACACATTTAGAGAACAAGTGAATCAGAAAATTGCTGATTGTCATCATGGAGGAGGATGATGACTACTGAGCAAGTTTACGAGATGGCCAGAACAGAAAATGGACTACTGAGCCACATTTTACATTACTTTAGACGTTGAAGCCAGTGTTATGACGAGACTTGTAGAAGGATTCAGAAGACGAGAAAGACCAAGAATAAGCTGCATTTATAACATCATGACATGGATTGCATTATCAGGGGCCAGTCTGCTACAAGCAACACCAGACAGAAGGCATTGGAGAAAGCTGACCCATCTGTGCAGCCAACCATCACAAAGCCACTTTAATTTTATAAGCACTTATTCTTATAAAATGTTACCAGCTATGTCAATGGAAGAATACCAGATATTCCTGACCCATCTGTGTAGCCAACCATCACAAAGCCACTTCAATCGCCCTTTAATTTTATAAAATGTCACCAACTATGTGAATGGAAGAATACCAGATATGATTGACCATTAATGTTTATAAACGCTAGTAAGATGCCGTTTGGAAGGGAATCGGTTCTGTGAATCGACTCCCTATCAAAATATGTTGGAGTCGACTAGCATCGAAAAGTATTATCTCTTATTTGTAAAGCACCTGTCATGTTGTATCCAAATCCTAACGCGGTTAAAAAATGTAAAACAAATAAAGACATATAATTACGGTCATTGGTTACTTGGAAACAGCTGCTCAGTCAGCTGCTCAATGGCTTTTAATCTTATAAAATGTTACCAGCTAAGTGAATGGAAGAATACCAGATAGTACTGACCATTATATTGCTTATACACGCTAGTAAGATGCCGTTCGAAAGTGAATCGGTTCTGTGAATCGACTCCCTATCAAAATATGTTGGAGTCGACTAGCATTAAAAAGTATGATCTCTTATTTGTAAAGCACCTGTCATGTTGTATCCAAATCCTAACGCGGTTAAAAAAATGTGAGACAAATAAAGATATGTAATTACTCTTATTGGTTACTTTATTATGAAACAGCTGCTCATTCACACAATAATACTGTATAACCAGTCAGTCATATGGCAGAAAGCTGACCCATGCGTGCAGCCAACCATCGCAAAGCGATGACTGCGTAGAGACACGGCATGACAAACGTTCAGACACAGAAAAAGATCAGAAATCATTAAAATCGCTGCCATGTTATACATGTTTCTTCCATACGTGTGGAAACGTTTGCCTTACTACATATGTGTGCTGATACTCACCCTCCTGTACACTGCCATGAAAAAACTTGTTTCCCGGATTCCATTTGTTCTTCACATTTTTATGACCAGCTCCAGGAGGACCTTTCGCGTGGTTTTTATTCATATTTTTACCTTTACATTTCGGATTTACCGGCGCCATTGCTGAGCACTGTAAACATCAACGTTATACCACATGGAGATACCAACAACCTGCCTGTCTCAGAGCTATGACGTAATGTGAACTGCAGACAACACTGCTGAGCCTCGAGCAGTCGCTGAGCGTGAAGGCCCTGTGTGTATACTCTACATATGTGATATTTGTGTACTATTTGTAATACACGACTTACTTTTAATATTATAAAAAGTTACCAGCAGTTTGAATGAAAGAATACCAGATATGACTGACCATTATTATTGCTTATAAATGCAAGTAAGAAGTCGTTCGAAAACGAATCGGTTCTTTGAACCGACTCCCTTTCAAGACGCAAGCATCGACTAGTTGTTCACTGTATTTTTTGTAAAACACCTTTCATTTTGTATCCTAATCTTAACACGGTTAACAAATTTGAAACTAAAGATTTAAAGAATATTTACTCTGATTTGGTGCTTTATTTAAAAACAGCTGTTCAGGCATATAATGATCCAACCAGTCAGTGATCGGACGAAAGTGTACTGCATATAAAACTACAGACACAGCCAATAATATGGGAACTACGACGGCCACTGTAAAAATATTTTAAGTTTTGATTTCGAGATTAAAGTTGAAATAACTTAAAAATTCTGTGAAAAGAGCCGATTCATTGATAAGCTGAGCCAATTTTAATGACTCACTAAAAGAGTCAGAGTGAATAGTTCAAGCACTGCAAGCAGCTAGTAGGGTCTGGTGTAAACGTCACTCGTGTTCTTTATGTATCATGCCAGTAGTGGCAGTTTAGCCATTTCCCCGTAAAACATGGCGTTTTGTAACATCTCTGCCGAGTCTTTAAAGAAGAAAATAGACGAGGTTCGGAGTTTTCTTTCTGTAACACTGCGCATAGCGAACGCTCACACAGTGGATTTCTATACCCGCAATGTGTGGAACAACTTTATGGCTGTGAGTCCTGAGGAGGTTCTATCAGCTGTCAATAACGCTCATGAACACACGGCGGCGCCAGATGGTAAGTTATTAATACAGAGAGGTCAAAAGTTTACATACGTACACGATTATATAAATACTGCCTGGCCAAAAAACAGGTCACCACCTGGATTTAACTAAGCAAATAGGTAAGAGCCTCCCATTGGATAATTACTGCATGGGTGATTATGTTTCAGATGGCAACAAGTTATTTAACCCTAACTGATGCAGTGAGTGGCTTCCCATTTGTTAAACAACCATGTGGAAGGGTCAAATTATTGGCATGCATCAAGCAGAGAAAACATCTAAGGAGATTGCTGAAACTACTAAAATCGGGTTAAGAACTGTCCAACGCATTATTAAAAAGTGGAAGGACAGTGGGGAAACATCATCTTCGAGGAAGGAATGTGGTCGGAAAAAAATCTTGAATAATCGTGATCAGTGATCACTTAAACGTTTGGTGAAATCAAATGGTAGAAAAACTACAGTAGAACTCAGGGATATGTTTAATAGTAAAAGTAAGAGCATTTCCACACGCACACACATGCGAAGGGAACTCAAGGGATTGGGACTAAACAGCTGTGTAGCCTTAAGAAAACCACTTGTCAGTGAGGCTAACCGGCAAAAACGGCTTTAATTTGCTAGGGAGCATAAAGATTGGACTCTGGAGCAATGGAAGAAGGTCATGTGGTCTGATGAGTCCAGATTTACCCTGTTCCAGAGTGATGGGCGCATCAGGGTAAGAAGACAGGCGGCTGAAGTGATGCACCCATCATGCCTAGTGCCTACCGTACAAGCCTGTGGGGGCAGTGCTATGATCTGGGGTTGCTGCAGTCGGTCAGGTCTAGGTTCAGCAACGTTATGTGCCCAAAGAATGAGGTCAGCTGACTACCTGAATATACTGAACCACCAGGTTATTCCATCAATGGATTTTTTCTTCCCTGATGGCACGGGGCATATTCCAAGATGACAATGCCAGGATTCATCGGGTTCAAATTGTGAAAGAGTGGTTCAGGGAGCATGAGACATCATTCTCATACATGGATTGGCCACCACAGAGTCCAGATCTGAACCCCATTGAGAATCTTTGGGATGTGCTGGAGAAGACTTTGCGCAGTGGTCCAAATCTTGACCCATTAAAATTACACAAAACATTAGTCTCTCTGCAAAGAATGGGTAGAAAGCCCGAAATGTCACAGTATGCCCAGATGTAGTCCAAGAAAACAAAAACATGCTTCCCATAAATAAGCTGCTGGTGACACTGGTGACAGCTCATCCAGCAGGTCACAAAATAGCCCAGACAAACATGTAAAGAACAGCAGGCCTCTCTTGCCTTATTTAAGGTCAACTATTCCATTATAAGAAAGACACTGGACAAACATTGCATTCATGGAAGTATTAAAAGGTGCAAACCACTGCTGACCAGAAAGAACACAAAGGCTTGTCTCAAATTTGCCAGAAAACATCTACTGTAGATGATCCCCATGACTTTAGAGATAATAACTAATGGGTCAAGGGTAAAACCTTTTGGAAGACGTGTCCTTTTACATCTGGTGTAAATCTAAACCCTTATTCTACCATAAGAGCATGATAACAATGGTCAAACATGGTGGTGGTATGTGATAACTCATGGAACCATGAATTATGCTCCCTACCAGAAAATCCTGAGGGAGACTGTCCACTTGTTACTTGTTGGGTTATGCAGCAGGACACTGATCAAAAGCACATGCAAGACCACCTCTGAATGTCTCAAACAAATAAAATTACTGTTTTGGAGTGGCCAAGTCAAAGTCTGGGCCAAAATGTCTCCACAGCAATGTAAAAGATGTATCGCAAATTATTGCAAACATTTGATCGCAGTAGTTCCTGCCATTTTTACATGGGTGATAAAGGTTTTGAATACATGTTTATCTTCAATAAATGGAATAGTTTATTGGTTATCGGTTCAAAGAATTTGGCAACTTTCGTATTGCTAACCCTAAGTGCTATTTAGTTTCCTCTTTACTTTTCAAACAGACATTACTGTAGTAGTTTTCTTGACTGCTCACACTGGTGTTTCACACTAACTTTGTTCTTGTCTTTTATTTGATCTTATTTATAGTGAAGGCAAACAGTAGCTTTGGGTTCAGTGATGTCAGTAAGAAGCTGGTGGATGTGGAAGCTCTGCTGAGGGCCGCTGAAGCACACTCTCTGCCAGGCCTGGGAGTCTGTGTCCATCGTCAGACACTAATGGACACACTGAAACAGATGAGTCTGGACCAAGGTCAGGATCTCTTCTTCCTCTGATATGATCACCATGTGTGTCCGTGTTTCACTGTTTGCTTGTGCTGTCACTGAGTGTTGTGTGTGTTTCAGATGAAACCGTTTCAGAGGAAATGATACTAACTGATGAGTTCATGAACTCTAAGAAAGCTCATGAGGTGCCAGCTATGGCTGAAGTGGTAGCTGGACTAGCCAGATGCTGCAAAGTCAAACAGGTGATACTTACTTCATGCCACATGAACAGCAGCTTTAGTTTCTTAGCTCTAACGCTCTTAGTATATTAAAGATAGGGTTCAGGGCTTAAATGTTTTATATATAACAGCAAAAATGTTGATGCCAGAGGAAACTGGACTGGTGACATCTATGTATCTTTATAAACGAGGCTGCAAGAAGGTCTCAAAGAAAAAATGAGCTAAAGATAACATAGAGGTCTCTCTATTTTAATACCATGGGTTTTTGAAATGAGATGCACAACAAGCTCATGGTCAGGTGTCCACATACTTTTGACCATGTAGTGTACTTGGATTGGGACATCACTAATAAGTTGTGACCCCAAAAATGGCCCTAACAGAAATGAATGTCAGTCGAAATGTAACATTTCCTGTCTATCAGAGTCTGTATGGTTTCAGCAAATGCAGTTTTGGAATCTGTGCACCTTAAAGCCTATTAAGTGTTTGTCAAGTTCTCTTTTTCTATTTCAGGTTATAGATGTGGGCTCAGGTAAAGGATACCTGTGTGCATTTCTCTCCATGCGGTATGGCCTGCAGGTTTTTGGCATTGACTCCTCCAGCACGAACACCCGCGGTGCTCAGGAGAGGAACAGGAAACTCAAGAAGTATTCCAGAGCCTATCAAAAGCATGGCACAGCCGAAAGTAACCAGGAAGCCTCACATAAACACACAGGCAGCACGGAATTAGATGGAAACTCAGGAATAACCAATCATAAACTTCAGGACGACACAGAGCAGACACAAGAGGAGAGGGATGCAGCGAAACAGAACTGCATTACAGATCTAGCAAGTAGTATGGCTGAAGTGCAGAGCATGGTGTCCTCAGAACTGGAAAGGGATTCAAACAGACCCAAACAAGCACTGGAGTCGACAAATGCTGATTTTGAGAACCTCTTTCTTACAATGTTAGCTGCTGATATCGTGGAGCCAGCTTCCACACGTGTGCATCCCAGCCAACTGAGTACAGAGGAGCGAGAGAAGAGGAAGAGGGAGAACCTTGAGAGGAAGGCACGAGATGGAAAAGGCAACAGTGATAAAGGCAACCTGTACTCACCTCTGACGTCTTATGTTACAGCAGAAACGGAGCTCAGGACTATTATCGATGAGCTGGAGGTGAGAATAAGGAACACTGCATCACACTCAATAACGAGGAGTTTCCTCCTACTAAAACTGGTTCGAATCTGAGGTTAAAGGGGCACACCAGTAAAAAAATACAAACAGTGCACGGTGGCCAGGTGGCGCAGCGGGATAATCCCCTAGCACACCAGCACGAGGTTCTAAACTCTTCGAATCTTGGCTCTGCTACTGGTTGGCTGGGTGCTCTCCAGCAGGCATGATTGGCTAATATCTGCAATGGACAAAATTGGCTTCCAGTCTGCTGGGTAGAAAAGACCGGACTAAAGGGTGCGGTTATCAATGCTGTGTAAGGACCTTGGTTGCCCAGGGGCCCTTGTCAATTTAACAACAGAATTAACAAATCACAGATTGTTGTTTCATTGCATTTTACACAATATCCCAGGTTTTTGGAAATGAATTCGTAAATTAAAAGCATAATCAGATATATTTATTGATAAACTTTTATGCAATATGCAATTATCACAGAAGACAGAGGGCATTGGAGAAAGCTAACCCATCTGTGCAGACAACCATTGCAAAGCTATTGCGGCATAGTGACATGACATTGATCAACATTTTACTTCTATTTTTATGATTCAATATATTGACTTGCAGTCTGGGTCCTTTCAACGGCCAAAAAGATTCAAGTGAGGTGAATTGGAGTTACTAAATTGTCCATGACTGTGTTTGACATTAAACTTGAACTGATGAACCTTGTGTAACGAGTAACTACCGTTCCTGTCATGAATGTAACCAAAGTCTGTTTGTTTGTTTATTTATTTATTAGGATTTTAACATCATGTTTTACACTTTGGTTACATTCATGACAGAAACGGTAGTTACTTGTTACACAAGATTCATCAGGTCACAAGGTTATATCAAACACAGTCATGGACAATTTAGTGTCTCCAATTCACCTCACTTGCATGTCTTTGGACTGGGAGGAAACCGGAGCACCCGGAGGAAACCCACGCGGACTCTGGGAGAACATGCAAACTCCACACAGAAAGGACCCGGACCGCCCCACCTCGGGATCGAACCGAGGACCTTCTTGCTGTGAGGCGACAGTGCTACCCACCGAGCCAAACATGACATTAAAATCCTAATAAATAAATGACTTTGTTTTCATAATTCAGTAAATTTATTTTGTAATTGTGGCTCAATGGGTAGCACTGTCACCTCACAGCAAGAAGGTCCTGGGTTTGATCCCCAGGTGAGGCGGTCCGGGTCCTTTCTGTGCAGAGTTTGCATGTTCTCCTCGTGTCTGGGTGGGTTTCCACCTAACATGCAGTCAGTTTAATTGGAGAAACTGAATTGCCCTATAGGTGAACGGGTGTGTGTATGTGTGTCTGCCCTGCGATGGACTAGCACCCCGTCCAGGGTGTTACTGTGTGCCTTGCGGCCATTAAAAAGCTGGGATAGGCTGGGATAGGATTCGACCTAATTGCTTTATGTCTCTGTTCCAGAATGCAGCCATGGTTGGTCTTCATACATGTGGAGACCTTGCCCCCAGCACCCTACGAATGTTCTGTACCAAGCAGGAGTTACAAGCTGTGTGTAGTGTGGGCTGCTGCTATCACCTCCTCTCTGAGCAGTTTGCTGAGGATATGCAGGGTGAGTGCACAAGTTTTAGCTGTTTTGGCAGAGGCAACCAGATTGTCATTGAGTTTATTACGCCTCATCTCCTCACAGGGGCGGCACGGTGGTTAAGTGGGTAGCACTGTCGCCTCACAGCAAGAAGGTCCTGGGTTCGATCCCCAGGCGGGGCGGTCCGGGTCCTTTCTGTGTGGAGTTTGCATGTTCTCCCCGTGTCTGTGTGGGTTTCCTCCGGGAGCTCTGGTTTCCTCCCACATTCCAAAAACATGCAGTCAGGTTAATTGGAGACACTGAATTGCCCTATAGGGGAATGGGTGTGTGTATGTGTGTGTGTGTGTGTCTGCCCTGAGATGGACTGGTGCCTCTTCCAGGGTGTTACTGTGTGCCTTGCGCTCATTGAAAAGCTGGGATAGGTTCCAGCACCCAACACGACCCTGATTGGATAAGCGTTAAGACAGTGAGTGAGTGGGTCACTTGAAAAACGTTTGAATAAGTATAGTACCTTACTGCCACCTAGGCTTCCAACCAGTTGGTTATAAACGCAAAAATAAAAAAGTGACACTACCTCACACTATCCCTTTAAGAAATCAGATTAACTGACTTGTACATTAGTCTCATTTTTGGCTTGTTTAGACGTCATTGCTAATTCTAAACACCAATCAAAGCCAAGACTAACCAGACGGTGTGGTCAACCAGTCAATAATCAGTTACACATAGTGCTCTGGTGGCACAGTGAGAGAAACTCCCTGAGCTCTGCTACCAGTTGTCTGGGCGCCCCCAACTGATAGTGCCTGCAGCGGACAAAAGACCGGGGGCGGCGTCTACGGTGCTGTGAAGGGCCCTGGTTAGTATCCCGAGGCGCCTATACAGAGGTGAAGGAACGTGGGGGTTGGTGTGAATCTAATAAGAAGGGGTCGGTGGACTGCACATGCGTTGGAAAGAGCATGTGTCAGGCCAATATACCCTGCTCGTACGCGATCGGGGTCTCCAACAGCGACAAATTGGCTACGTTAAATTGGGAGCAAAAGGGAGAAGGGAGTTGCACATGGTAATTTAATTAGATTAAATTAGAAGTTTGTAAACATTTTTATTTAATGACATTTTTTAATGATGGGTCTTTTCTATTCATCCAGAGTGTGAGAGTGGTGTGTATGGATTTCCAATGAGCCAGTATCTGTGTGAGCAGACATGCTTCTGTGGACGGAATGCCAGGATGTCCGCATGTCTTGTATGTTTTAAAAAATGCTTAAATCTTAAAATTTGGTTTAATGTGTTTAGAGATGCATGAGTATTAGCCCGATACCGCGCTCATTAACTCGTACTCGCAAACGAGGCTCCGATACTAAACATCCGATACCTTGTGCCTAGTGCACGTTGCTGCGTTAACGCAGGGATTTTCAACCTGTGGGGCGGCAGTGCATGTCTGGGGGGGCGCGAGTGCCTGACCGGGGGGCGTGACATTGCGAGATTTTTTTACTTCTAAAACTAAAGCAATTAATTTTTCACCCACGGGAGACAGATTGAATTATTCTCACTGACCACGCTCACATGCACATTTAATGTTATCTAGTTCCGTTTGAAAAAAACCCAAAAACCTTCAAAATAGAGCTAACAGCGAAGATAACCGGTTACAAAAGCAGCGACCGCTGTTATAGGACGTGTGAGTGTCTTTAATACTCTGTTCACAGTGTCGATACAAGTGATTCAGGAGTCGACTCATTTTAAGTGCAGCGTAAGTTTCTTTTCTCAGTTATCTCTCCGTGTTTACTGTTATAATGAATGATGCAGTTGTAAATAAACACCAAATACTACAGAACATTCTGTGTGACTCGCTTACATTATAAAGCTCAGGCTTAATTATACTGGTTATTACCACAGAGCGGGAGCCGACTCAGAGTCGTTTACGATTTACCGAAGTGAACCACGAATGTACGTGCTGATAGAATCGGCTCAGATGGGATCGGAATGTATTATCCTTTAAAAGTAAATATTTCAATCAGCAGAATCGCATCGCATGTATGATGTGCACAACGTTAATTACGTGCGTTTATTAATGAACGTTAACGTTAGCTTGTCAGAAGCTTTCTCAATGATGTCTGTGCGGTGTTTTTTTTTTTTTACAATTAGTGATGGCAACCCAAGCAACTGTTCCACTGCACTATTTTACACTAAAAACTACACTATTCCATAATGCTCCAGATTGCATCATTCTAAATAGGTATCGGTATCGGCGAGTACAAAAATACATGTACTTGTACTCGTACTCGGTTGGGAAAAAATGGTATCGATGCATCCCTAAATGTGTTACTTTTTAAGTGAATGTATTCTTGAGTTTGACATAAACTTGTCTTCACCTCATATCATTTTCTCTTCTCTTGTTAAAGGCTCTGGAGAGAGTGTCAGTTGGAGGAGGGGTAAGTAAAAGTCATATTCTTTTCTTTTTTTAATTAGACACTGTCTTCACGGATTTTCAGTTTTTAACCAGGCAGATCACGCCTCATCACTGGGCTGCCAGGTTTAAGCCCCAATCCTGCAAGAATTGAAAATGAACCCAGTTTGCAGGATGCCTAACCAATGTACATTTACATTGCAGTTACAGTATACAGTCTGAGCAATTGAGGGTTAAGGGCCTTGCTCATGGGTTCAACGGCAGCAACCTGGCAGTGGTGGGGCTTGAACCAACAACCTTCTGATTACTAGTCCAGTACCTTAACCACTAGGCTACCGCTTGCCCACAATGTAGAACTGTGCCTAAAAAGCCACAGACAAAAAAGAGATAGGAGCAAATAAATGCAGTGGCCAAAATAATGAGTGAATAACACAAAAACATCCTCAGCCCACAACAGAGAAAGTGGATAGAACGGGGACAGAGCAAAAATGTCAAACAAGTTGTCACCACAGAGCTCAAAGAGGAAAGAAAGGAAACCAAGAATAAACTATGGACAGCAATGTCTGAGCAGCACCCCACCAACTGGCGCAGCTAAAACCCACTGTTACCCCTTTTCCACTGACGCGGCATGGAGCCCGTTCCGGTTCCTGAACTTGATTTTGAACCGGTTCCGCGTGTTTCCACCAGAAAAAAGAGGTTCCAGACAGTGAACTAGCGGGCCAATCTGGCACCACAGAATACTTGGTTTTTCAGCCCGAACCGTGACGTCCGTCAGTGGGCGCGTCATGTTGTACAGCATAGCGTTAGCAACAATGCCGTCCGCTGGGGTCTCATATGGAGCTTAATGCTGCATTTTTATCTTTTAAACTTCACCTGATTACATTTTGAGCCAGTTTGCCGCTGATATTTTCAAAGCGCCTTTAAAAGGTGAATTGTGTGATATTATACATGTGGTATTTTAGAGTGGATTTGATGTTTATTTCACACAGATGGATGTTCATGTTGTGGAACTTTAATGATGTTTCACCGCTCGAGTCGAGCGCTGAGCAAATCGGCTATTTGCGCCGAGAGTCGCGGTGAAAGCGAAGCGCAAAACTCCTCTCACGTTAATGAACTAAAGAAAACAACAACTGAGACAAACACGTCACGTCTTCTTATCACCGATAGTTAGATCGCTGCTTTTTACATAAAAACAAACATCTGTAACAGCAGCACAAATGCTCGCACAAAATCCACACACTCCGTCATGTTATTACTTCTTTTAACTCTTAGTATGTAACGCCCACCGATGATGATGCTGCTTGGTTCTCAAAAACTGGTGGAAACGCGCGTCGGTTCACTACAGAACACCAAGGTTCAGAGAAACCTGAACAGAACCGGTTCAAGAACCACGGTTTTTTTTGGTGGAAAAGGGGTATGTGAGTCCAATTGTGGGGCCTGTTTCAAAAAAGGCCAGCATACTGCACACAGTTTACTCATTTAGTGCATTTCCTTGATGATACCTGCCTAATAAAATGGACCAAATTGAGCCTGGCATCACAGAAAAAAACAGACAGTGGAGCTGGCAAATATGTGAGGAAGAAACCGTGATAAATAGAAACTCTTCCACCTGGAGCAAATTAATGCTCAACAAGGCACAGGTGACTATCAGTTAAAATGAAGCAACATGTCAATCATTTGCGCCACCATGCCCTCTTTGCTGAACATATTTGGGAAAGCAGAACGACTTATGTATATGTCCACACATGAATGCTGCTACTGGAAACATGAATGCAAAACACCTGAAAGCATTTTAGTTTGATATATTAACGTATGGGATGCTGTAGAATAATACAATTGTCATGTAATTTAATCCAGGTGTGTCTAGTAGGCTGCACTTGCAATTCTTTGTCTCTCTTTTCCAGCTTCCTATGGAGTCACTCTTCTATAGAGCAGTACTTCATGTTATTCTGCAGGATCACTACAATGCCCATAAGAGGTACCTGTATTTGCACTATATAGGTGGTTTAGTGTGCGGTCAGCCATCCCAATGATTAGGGTTAGGTCACTACTCTAACAGGTGTATAAATATTATTATTATTATTTATTAGGATTTTAACGTCATGTTTTACACTTTGGTTACATTCATGACAGAAACGGTAGTTACTGGTTACACAAGACTCATCAGTTCACAAGTCACAATGTCAAACACAGTCATGGACAATTTTGTATCTCCAATTCACCTCACTTGCATGTCTTTGGACTGTGGGAGGAAACCGGAGCTTTCAAGAACTGGTTGTGCCACCTCTAGCAGTAACAACTTTAATCAAACGTTTGTGATAACTTGCGATGAGTCTTTTACATCACAGTGGAGAAATTTTGACTTGAATCTTCTTTTAATTGGGCCTTATTTGAGATTTTTTAGGCATGACCTGCCTGTTTAAGATCTTGCCACAGCATCTCGGTGGAATTCAAGACAGGACTTTGACTTGGCCACTCCAAAACCTTCATTTTGTTTCTTTTGAGCCATGCAGAGGTGGACTTGTTGGTGTGCTTTGAATCATTTTCCTGCTGCATAATCCAACTGCGCTTTATCTGTAAGTCAGTAATTGACATTCTCCTTCAGGATTTTCTGGTAGAGAGCAGAATTTGTGGTTCTATGAGTTATGACAAGTCATCAAGGTTGTGCAGAGTTGGGCAGCCCAAGACCACCACCATGTTTTAATGTTGCTATGACTTATTGAGAAATGCAGTGTTAGCTATATGTAAGATGTAAGGGGATCCATGTCTTCCAAAAGTTCCACCTTTGACTCAGTTTAAAAAATATTATCCCAAAGGTTTTGGGGGGTCATCTAGATGTTTTTTGGCAAATGCAAGACAAGGCTTTATGTTTTTTTTGATGAAAAATCATGGAGGAGGGCAATATTTCATATTCACAGCTCTCCTCCCAACCAAGTATAACTGAGCAGCTTGTTAATACCTGTTTTCTTCTCCACTGTGCTGTTTTACCAGTGAAAAGCGAGTTGGGAATGTTTATTCTAAAGCATCATCATTTGTGGACTATGTCAGGAGAGCACTCAGAAAACTAGAACTGGATGAATTAAAGGTAAGACACTGACAAACGATTTCAGAAAATATACATAATGGCTAAAGATGATGGTTAAAACTTGAGATACTGTTTAGTTTAAATTCTTAATATTGTTTTTCTCTCTTGTTTCTTTTTTTTTTTTTTGTTTAGCTTTCAGACAGTGTGATTCAGAGCTATTATGACCTCCACATTACTAGGATGAATGAGATGGTGGCCTTCAACATGGTGAGCTTATGAGTAAAGTTTCTTTCTGATTCTGACTGCAGCAAATGTCGTCCGGGCTGAACAACTAACTAGTTCAAGTACGCATTCCAAGCAGATTCACACACAAGATTAATTCACAGTGAATTTATCATTCAGTGGGCAGCTCTTTAACGTGATCACCTAAGAGAATTAGTGAGAACTTGTGTTCCTGGGCAGCTTTAGTAATTTGATCTTGAAATGAAACAAAATCGGTTCCAAATAAAGTTACATACATGCACCACCAAGAGTGCATATCAAAAACATTTACAAATGTCCAGTAGGAAGGGGGTGAAGAAGAACTTTCTACAGAACTTGCGTTTTGATTAGGGCTGTCAAACGATAAAATTTTTTAATCGCGATTAATCTCAGAATTTCATATAGTTAATCGCGATTAATCGCATTAAAAAAAAAAATCTGTGTAAATGTTATAGAAAAAAAGGATTTTTAAGTGAAATGTTACAATTAAAATGGTGAACACATTTTATGCTAAATGTACTTATGTTAAAAACTGCTGGGACAAGAGAAAACTGTAAGGGAGTTTTATTCACTCACATACTAGGCAGTAATACTATCCAGCAGAGACCCTTGACTTCGTATATATGTCAGATTGTAGGTTAAAATTTCTCCATCAGCAAACATTGTAGATCAGCGGTGCTTTAGGTGGGATAAGGCGTAGTTATTGTAACAGACTTTTCTGTGGTTGTATCGTGACAATGGTTTGATGGACATTTCTACACGAAGTGAGTGTGTTTTGACCCTTTGGGGCTTCCATAGTTCATGGAATAGCATGCTTGGCTAACGCGATGACTCTAGCTGTCCGCTATTCGGTACCGTAACTGAAGAAACTAATTAAAGTGTTAAATGCTCCCGACAATTTGTGAATATACCGTGTATGTATTTCTTTATTAAGCAAGTGCATCACTACGACGCTCGGTTACATTATGTTAACAAACCGCAAATGAAACAAACGGTGGCAAGTCCGACGTTAAAACATTGGTTCTACCAGTCAGACGGAACCCCCCCGCCCCACACTTAGAGAAACGCTGTCTTAATTAGAGATGCCGTGCACGGTCAAGTCTCAACATGAACTACGGATGACTCGCAGGGCCAAATAGAATTTGCGTTAACAGCACTATTTTTTTTTAATCGCGTTATATTGAGATCGCGTTAATGCGTTATTATCGCGATAACTTCGACAGCCCTAGTTTTGATATAACAAATATAACATTTGGCCAACACTTAATAGATGTGCTGTAGTCAACTCTGCTAGCATCACTGGTACACCAAACTATAAAAACATTGTTATTTTGTGTCGTAACGTCACTTAACATTTGTGGTTAAATATAGATTAGTTTTTGAGTCTCTTGTTCTGAATTAAATTTTTTAAGTAATCACCGTTTATTGATAATTGACTGCAGGCAGGCCAGTCAAGCTCACATACTCTGTGTCTATGAAACCACACTGTTGCATGTAGGCATGTAAGGAATAAGCCCTGCCAGTGTCTTGCTAAAATAACTATGGACTTCCCAGAAAAAGACATCACCTTAATGTCTTTAATTAATGCAGCCTCACACCATGACATGCAGAATTTTGCACCTTTTGCTGATAAAAGGCTAGATGGTTTGTTTTGTGTTTGGCACAAAGACCCCAATTTCTACTGTTCCCAAAAACGAGCTAAAACATGAACATAGAGGAATAATGCGTTGATCAGGGTGTGGCTCTCCGTGCACAAGGCTGATCCGCTTATGAACTCACCTTGTGCAGGTGAAAAGATGCAGTCGGCTACTGTACACGTGTTGGAGGGGGTGTGTGTCAGTTCGCTCTCCTTAATCGGGGCAGGGGTCAGCACCAGTAGAGAGGAAGCAATTGGGTAAAAAATTGGATGCGCTAAAAATCGGGAGAAAAAAGGGAGAAAATGCATTTAAAAAGTTGTGTTCTTTAGTTTCTCATGCAATTCTTTGTGGGCTTAAAGGTCACCACATTCAACAATTTATATCATTTGTATGCTTTTATGAATTAATAGTGTACTGTTGTTTTCTTCAGTTAAAGGTCATTTTGGCTCCCTGTATTGAAGGACTGATTTTGCTGGATCGTCTGTGTTACTTAAAGGAGCAGGTAACGAAGACCATGGTCTTATAACTCAGAACATAATGTATGAGATCTCCCACTCTTTAAAACATCGCCTGTAATAATCAGTGTGTCTGCGCGCCAATCATAGTCATGTTTCAACCTTTTGTAACATTTTTTTACCAAAGGTGCCAGTAATTCTGGAGCTTAGTGTTGCACCTATATGATATGTTTACCAGTGTTTAGCACTGTTGCTTAACTGTGGCTGTATTAAGCATGCAGTGTTTGTGCCACTCCAAATTATACATCTATATTAATAATAATATGTTTTCGCAGGGAAATGTGTCTCACTCCGCTCTGGTCCAACTCTTCGATCCACTCCTGTCCCCCAGATGTTATGCGGTCGTGGGAATAAAGGGACAGTGCGTTTCCTAAAACTCAAGCATATTTTATTTGCATTTTTTAAATTATTAATTTTTATATATTTGCAATTCTGATGCATCTTAACTACTCATAAAAACTTGAATGTTTCTGTTACAAGTATTTAAAATGCTCTTTTTAACATGCAGAACATGTGTTTTCAGTTTTTGTAACATTGTTTTTTTTAAATTTATATTTATGCTTATTTCTATTTGCTTGTGCAAATGACTAAGTAAAGACAGATTTTTTTCTTTTTGGTTATCCATCATTTCTGCTCCCAGACTTACAATATATACAGTTATACAAATATACTGTACAGTGAATGGTTCTGATCCCTACACCAGCCTCAAATTTCTATTTTACTTTCCGAACAGGCTGTGGTTGGTTTGATTCCACCTGGAAACAATGGACATAAGGCAGGAATACACCCTTTGACAAAACATCAGTTCATTGCAACACACATTTTAGAAGATACAGAATATAAGCTATGACACAGTGAGAACTCAGTGAGCTTTTAGACCCCACTGCTATTCACACTACAATTACTAGTTGACACCCTTAAACGTTGGTTGGTTTCAGAAATAACTTTACTGTTTAAGAAAATAAGTATAGTCTTGGACTGTGGTCTGTTTTTATGAGGGGGAAACAGTCATAAGAAAAACAAATGCATTTCTGCTGAGTTTTTGGTGGTTCTATATTTTTTGTATGTGCTGCCATTATGGCTAGAGACTCATTCATTTTTCCCCCCAATCTAGTTGTATCCAATTATTGCATTATGCTTCCTCTCTACTGATGTTGTCCTTGACTAACACAAGTCCCCTCCGTCACGTGTGCAGTAGTTGACTGCATCTTTTCATATGCAGATTAAAAAGCAGGTTAAAAAGATATGTAGAGAAACAGATGGACTACAGTCAATAATTGTAGAACTACAAAGTGCTTCTATGTGGTAAGTGGAGCTGATAAAATGGACAGTGATTGTAGAAACAAGGAGGTGGTTTTAATGTTATGGCTGTATGATGCAAACTCCAGCAAATTACTGTTTTCAGTTTTTGGTTCGTGGAGTGAGAGGAAAAAGTGTCATACAATGGTGTTTCACAATAATTTATTACATTTGTATTAACTTCTGGATAACTTATCTGGATAGAGTTGCAGAACACACCCATACCATGGCATCAATCCATCTCATAAACTCACTAACATGAAGAAAAGTAAAGAAAATCCAGTGGGCTGCACAGAGCCCTGACCTCAGCCCCAATAAACAGCTTTGGAATGAACTGGAATGTCAGTTAAGGTGTGACCTTTGAGCTCTAAGACAGCATTGTATGAGAAACCTCCATGATGCTGTGAAATATAGCCACATGGGCTCAGGAGAACTTTGGGAAACTAAACACAGTCTGTTGCTGAATGACGAAATGCAACCGGAATCTTATTTTCAGGAAAAAAAGCTTGTTTTTAAATTATCTGTACCAAAGATGAAATGGACCACCCAGACTTCTATCAGCCAAAGAAACAAAAGCCAACATCAGTTGTGGTATTGTAATGCATCAGTGCACCATCTTGATATGGGTGAATATGGTATACAATATATGTGAAGTTGCCATTAATGTGAAGGTGTATATTAGGATTTTGGAGAGACTTATGCTGGTATCAAGGCATTGACCTTTCCCAGAAAGTCAATGCCAGGCCTCATTTTGCCCATGCTAAAACAGTGTGGCTTTGTAGAAGTGTGTAAGTGTGTGTGTGTGACCAATGTCAGTTGGTTCTGGGAGTGGCGGTGAGTTTAAAAGGCGTTGAGTTTCAAGGTTGTTTTTTTTTTCCCATTAGGATGTTTGGGAAACCTGTTAATGGTCCCATGGAACTGCATATATTTTGGGCTAATGTAAAATAATGGGGTTGTTTTTGACACTTATACACTGAAAATAACACAAATATAATATAAAAACACTGAAATAAAAAGCTGATTCTTACAATTTCTCAGAACCCTGAGCTGTAACACAAGTTTAAAAGTGAAACAGTGAGGAAAATCCAGATAAACACACATGTGGAGCTTTCAGACTGGATTTGACGGTTATTCCACACAAATGCAGTTTCGTCTCACATGCACACTTTGATGACGTATTACCGCCCCGCTCAAGCCGAACGCTAAACAAAGCGACTGTTCATTGTTAATTTGAAATTAAATAAATACATTTTTAAAAAACAAACTGAACACATTGAGTTTAAGGGTACAAATTTCTCGATGAAGGGCGTTGAGTTTCAAAGATTTTGAGTTTAGGGGACGTTGAGTTACAAGGTACCACTGATAAAAAGATATGGCAAGGCAAGTTATTTTTCACAGCACTGTATAGTCAACCTTTCTACACATAAGATCCATTTTAAACAAACAAAGACAAATAAAGCAGTGTTTTAATATTTCATTTTAATCATATACTATTTAATTTGTTAAAAAATACAGAGTTGAGACTTTACACGAAACCACAATGGAGACAAGACACTGTTACATGAGAAACATCACTAGTGGTCTGAATGTTTAGTAAAGTGGCATGTTTTTTCAGTACCTATAAACATTTCTGAGCTACGTCACAATGTAAGCTTGGCATAAATTATGTGGTTTTAATTACATAGAGTGAATGGCACATTCTATTAGACAAACAGTATGGCCATGATTACAAACATTATTAATTATGTTAGACAACATGATGTGGACATAGCAGCAACTCAGATTCAGAAAAATATAATTTCTTTAGTAAGTTTAGTGTAAAAAAAGGTTATATCAATTACTTTTTTGTCTAGTATAAAGCATACATTTTCTTATTAAGACAGAAAAGCTTAGAGGTTTCAGATGTTAGGATTCAATTAAATAACTAATGACATCATTAGGCCATCAAATAACACAACGATAAACGGGTAAGTGAATTAATAAGACCCAGAGATGAGAAAATCTTATTTAGCCATGTAAGTCAGTTTAGTGCAAAAGGTTTGGTTATCTAGTGCACGGAGACCTAATCACCATGCATTCTCATTGAGTTTAAGAGGATCTGCCATGAAGAATGGGACAAACTGCCCAAATACAGGAGTGCAAAAAGTGCAGATGTGTAGAGACTTATCTAAGAAGACCTGCAGCTGTATTTACTTCCAAATGGGCTTCTACGAAGTATGGGTAAACGTCAATTATATCAATTTAAAATCAAACCCACAACACATTAAAATGTTCAAAAAAGTCCAGGGGTCTAAATACTGTCTGAAATCCACTGTGTTTTTAGGCTTGTTCCAATTGTATTAGTATTAAAATTTTACCATGCTCAGATGTCATGAAATAAAGAGTCATTTTATTTATGAATAATCTTAAATGAAATATGATTATTTATTGGTGTCCCAGATTTTGCTTTCTCAGTCGTTACTTTATGTATTCACTTTACAAAAAGTGACATCATTCAAGCTCTTTATTCAAGGAGCCAAGTATAAAAGCTGGCCAAAATAATTTTTTTCTATTTTATTTATGCATTTTTCTCACATTTTTCTCCCAATTTAACGTAGTCAGTTTGTCTTCTGCAGCTGGGGGATCCCTGATTGCAGTCGAGGTGGGTATATTGCTACTCACGCCTTCTCCAACCCGTGCGCAGCCCTTAGCGGAACCCTTTTTCACCTATGCACTCTGCTCAGGCGCCCCTCTGTATGCCAATCAGGGTCAATACACAGCGTTTGAAGACCCCACCCACACAGTCTGGTCATCCCACCCTAGCAGAACCGTGTCCAATTATGCCCGCTAGATGGCGCCCATAACTGATGCAATTACGACCTCTGCTGGCTGATTGATGGCGTCTGCACAGAGTAGAGGAATAATGCTGATCATGGTGTGGCTCACCGTGCACAAGGCTGATGCCTCGTGCAGGTGAAAAGATGCAGCCGGGTACTGCACATGTGTCGAAGGGGGCGTGTGTCAGTTTTCCTCAATTGGGGCGGAGGTCAGCACCAGTAGAGAGGAAGCATAACGCAATTGGGTAAAAATTGGACACGCAAAAAAAGGGAGAAAATGCATAAAAAAGGAAATGGAAATAATTATTACTGATACTTAAGGTTGTTGGGTATATGCAAACATATTGCAAACTTTCTCTATACAGGGTGATGAAGGGCTGCACATATTCACTCATTCATACATGTTCAAGTAAACAATAACCCTACTGCAAATTCTGGGAGTGCAAATTCTGGGTGAGGTAAACCAGAGTACCAAAAGAAACAACTGGACATGGGAGAACATAGAAAAACATGGCAAGCTTCACACACTTACCAAATACAAGGATAAAATCTGGGTCCCTGGAGCTGTGTCATCATACTGAACATGTTTGGTTATGCTACAAGAGCTACCTTAAACAATTAGTGTCCTTTTCTACCAAATGTGGTTTAGCATTCTCTCATTATTTAATAATTATTTAATTATTTTGTAATGCTTTGTGAATATAGACCTACCTTGAAATAAAAACATGAATTCTACATCCTTCACTTAATTTTACCATGTGCTTGAGATGCAAGTCCATTTCCAAAGTAAACAGTGTACAAAAAATAGTTGCATTGCGATCAACAGGTCTGCATCCTACATTAGCGTTTTATTTATTGCGCAGAGAATCTACAGCCCAGTTCAAATTCAATTTGTTTATCAGGTGGACCCAGGTTCACTTGTGTTTTTACAACTGCTGCAGTGATTTTCTTCCTCGTCCCCTGTAAAACTCACGGTGGTGGTCTGATCATTTTAGTACCACTCGAATGAATTATTTTGTATTTATTTATATATTAATTTAGATTTTAATGTCATGTTTTACACACTTTGGTTACATTCATGACAGAAATCGATCATACAGATCGAACCCAGGACCTTCTTGCTACGAGCCCACAGTGCTACCCACTGAGCCACCCCAATAATTTTTTTATGTTGCACTGAAATGGGAACTGTTTATTTAAATTACTTACAATCGCCACATTTACTGACCTACCACCTACTGGTTAACAATTCTTTTCATTCATTACTTCATTATCTGTTTTATCGTCGATTTATCCTGGTCAGGGTCACAAAGGGTTCGATTCACTGGGCGGCAGGCAGGGAATAAACACACACACACACACACACTTCTAATTCAATTTCTAGTCTGACTGCATGTCTTAGGACTTTTGAGAGAAAATCTCCACAGACACAAAGAGAACATGCAAACTTCACACAGACAGAACCCTGGTCGCCCAGCTGGGGAATCGAACCCAAACCCTTCTTGCTGTGAGGCAACAGCACTACCCATTGTGCCACCATGCCGCCCTTTAACAATTTTTACATTGTATAAATATGATATATTAGTAACAATTTGTAAACATTTACTGTACATTAAATTAAATTTCATCCAAGCTAATCTTGCACCTGATTAAAGTGTTGGTTTTAACAGCTACAAGTAGTATTACTTATTAATAACACACTATCATGAGACATTTAGTCCAGGAACACGGTGAGCAGTTGTGTCAGTTCATTAAATAGCTAAATTGTAAAGGATCCAATAAAATAAGCCAATAAAATAGTTCCCAATATGCCCACTAAAATCACTTCTCCACCGGAGTTTCATTACTGTCCAAATAGGAGTGTTTGTAAAAATGGATGTCTGATAAACATATCGAATTTGAATAGGGCTAATATAGCTGCAAGCTAGTCTAGCAATGGCTTGTGAAGAAAGTAGGCTATACCATTGTTGAGCTAGAACAGCTAAAACAGAAGTGCAGGCCATTAATCGTCTTCTCCAGCCTCCCCTGGTGCCCGTGTGATTCTCCGTCCTCCCCGCTTTCCCATGGGACCCTTGGGCTTTGCGAAGGCTTGTTTGTGTGCATGCTGCTTGGGGTGCACTTCTTCATACAGGAAATCACTGGTAAGCTCATCACCATTATCGATCTCCAGCTGTAGAAATTAAAAAGTATAAACATATTGTGTAATATTATACAGCTCTATTAAATAATATGATAGTGGTTTGGAACACTCATACAATGTGGTCTGATGAGTTCTACTATTTACGGCAAGATCTATATACGTCAGTCATGTTTTGGAAAAAAAAAACTCTTATAATTAGGGATGTGGTGGTGTTCAGAATTAACCAACCACATTTAAACTCATGTTACTCAGTAGTCAGTGACACCAGCTATCAATTATTCCGATTAACCCCATATAAAGTTTAGCTATTCTAGTTAGATTTACCTGACATTTATTTAGTTGCATCTTACAGAAAAAGCCATGATCTGCAGAAAGCTTACAAAGCATCAAAGAGATCTCACTGTTGAAGGGTATCAGTCAGGAGAAGGGTATTACAGATACCAAGAAACACAATAAAGATGGTCATTAACAAGTGAAAAAAATATGGCACAACAGTGACATTATCAAGAATTGGGCGTCCCTATAAAATTGATGAAAAGACAAGAAGAAAACTGGTCTGGGAGGCTGCCAAGAGGCCTAAAGCAAGAAGCTGCAGGAATTTCTGGCGAGTACTGGTTGTGTATTCTTCATATGTCTGGACTGTGGGTAAGGGTGGCAAAAACATTTTAAAAACCTTGATGAAGCCTAGTAAAAGCATGTGGCAATGTGTAATGGTCGGTTTAGACAGAGATTGAACTTTTTGGCCATAATTCCAAAAGATATATTTGGTGCAAAAACAACACTGCACATCATCAAAAGATCACCATACCCACAGTGAAGCATGGTGGTGGAAGCATTATGCCTTGGGGCTGTTTTTTTCTTGACTTGAACTAAGGCTTTAGTTAAGGTGGAAAGAATTATGAACAGTTCCAAACAACAGTCAAGCCTTCAGGCCTCTTCTAAAAAAGCTAAAGATGATGATGAATTTCATTATGAACCCAAATGAGGTCCACATCAACAAAAAATGGTTTTACTATCAAAGTTTTTGTATGACCCTGCCAGAGCCCATACCTAAATCCAACTGAAAATCTGTGGGGTGACCTGAAGAGGGCTGTGCACAGGAGATATTCTCACGGTTTTGCAATATAGGGTGGGCAAAGATCACCAAGTCAAAATGTACCATGCTGATAGACTCCCACTTCTTTCTGATGCTAAGGAAGAATCTACCAGGTATTAACTAGAAAGTAAATGATACTAATATATTTACAAAAAACTAAACAAAAACGGTTATAAGCTGATGCAGATTGTATTCTTCTAGTATTAAAGTTGGATGAATAGCAGACCACATTTTATGTGTATTAACATGTATGTATTTCAACAATATACATATAAAAACACATCAACTGAACATCGATGCAAAATCATTACCTTTTTTTCAATTTCAATATTCAGGTTTCTTTCAACTGTGTCCAACAGGGAGTTTTTGCAACTGGAGTACAGCATCCTCTCCCGAATGCTACATTTGTAACCAGGCATTGAGTAGATAAACACTGCAAACAATAACCAAGTATTATCGATCAAATAACATCAGCAATGGAATCAGATAAAAGACAAAACATCATACATCCTTTATTGGTTTTTATTTTCTCTTTTTTTTACCACAGAGCAGACATATTTAAAAAAAACTATTATGTGGTGTCTTTGTGGAATGCAATTCTAGAACTCGAACGTCTTGGTGCAATGGCGGACTATGTTAAGTGAGAACAGTTTTCTGAAGTGCTCCTGAGCCCACTTGGCGTATCTATTTACCACAGTAGCATAATGGGTTCTCGTGCAGAGGCAGTTGAAGGATTAAAATCATGCACATTAAGGTGTGGTTTATGGTCTTGCCCTACATCTAGTTTTCTCTAGATTTCCAGAATATTTTCACAATATTTTCACAATAAAAGAAGAAAGAGAATTATTTGCTAGCTTGCACTGAGAAATCTTCTTTTAGACTGTCAACGACTGACAATTCTCTCAAGAGGTTTTGGCACCATGGTTGTGTAAACCATGATCCACCATGCTTGAAGCAACTGAGCCTTACTTTTATACCCAATCATGATACCCTCACCAGTTACCAATTCACTGGCTTATTGTGGAACATTTCAAAACAGAGTAACAGTTCTATAAACTAAAGTCTTATTTTTCCCTGTCCCAATTTATTAGGTGTGTCAAACCTTAAAAATCATTTATTTGCCAGTTAAATAAAGAATTAACAAGTTACAGATTCTGTTTGGGGGTTGTACATGTGTATAACCTAAGTGTATAAAAGTTTGTTTGTTTGTTTACTTGGATTTTAACGTCATGTTTTACACTTTGGTTACATTCATGACAGGAACGGTAGTTACTCATTACACAAGTGTCTTCAGTTCACAAGGTTATATCAAACACAGTCTTGGACAATTTTGTATCTCCAATTCACCTCACTTGCATGTCTTTGGACTGTGGGAGGAAACTGGAGAAAACCCACACAAACACGGGGAGAGCATGCAAACTCCACACAGAAAGGATCCGGACCGCCCCACCTGGGGATCGAACCCAGGACCTTCCTGCTGTGTATAAAAGTAAATTAATTACTTAATAAATTAATAGTATACAACAGTTAATATCATATCATTAATATGATACAACAGATATGTTAATATCATTTCATTAATATGATACAACAGATATGTTAATATCATATCATTAACATGATACAACAGATATGCTAATATCATATCATTAATATGATACAACAGATATGTTAATATCATATCATTAACATGATACAACAGATATGTTAATATCATATCATTAATATGATACAACAGATATGTTAATATCATATCATTAATATGATACAACAGATATGTTAATATCATATCATTAATATGATACAACAGATATGTTAATATCATATCATTAATATGATACAACAGATATGTTAATATCATATCATTAATATGATACAACAGATATGTTAATATCATATCATTAATATGATACAACAGATATGTTAATATCATATCATTAATATGATACAACAGATATGTTAATTCAGTTAAGCAAGATACAAAGGCCATTAAAATTATTGCTGTTTTTAATTGGTGGTTAAAAATAAATTTCTTGATTTAAATTAAATAAATTTTTATTTCTTGATGAGTATTATTATTATTATTATTATTGGTATTATTATTAGTAGTATTATTATTATTATTGAAATAAACTTCAACCTAATTTTCAGTGTGAGATAAACCTATTAGACCAGCCCTTTTTTATACAACCCTTTAACTCATCTTTCTTAGGAGTCCTAATAATTGTATATACTGTATCTAAGTTAGTTACTTAGTAAATACATACATGACACAGAAAATTGATATCTCTGTGTTACTGGTGTCTATGTAAGTAGCACGAATCAATAAAATGAGAATATTTTACCTGCAGACTCCAGGTAATCTCCTTCATGTGAATGTTTGTAGAGAAAGAGGTGGTAGCGTGCAGCATCTTTAGGGATTTGTTTGGGCAGGTCTCTAATCTCTGTTAAAGCTGCACTGGACAACTTAATGGACTCCTTTTGAAAGTCTATTTCCTATTACACACACAAGCATATTAAACAATCTTCTGTAAAATTCTGTCTATTACACTGCTGTCACAGTTCTATCAGGAGAGATTCTGCACAAATCATAAATCACAAATCACTTCATTTGGAACACCTGTATATTTATTTAATTCATTAGTCATTAGCCTGTCCACAGTAGTGGTGCAATGCATGAAATCATGTTACCTAAAACATTTGAAATGGACATTTTAGTTTTTAAATATAAGTGACTTTAATCATGACATGGTTGTGAATGCCAGACGGACTGGTTGAAATGATTTTTTTTTCATATAACAATCCTTACAGACACAAACACTATGTGATTACGCTTGTGATTAGTTGACAGGAAAGGCTTTTTTTCTGGCAAGCCTTCCAAGTAATCAGTTGGCATGGAAATGATGTCCTATGATCATTTTGGAGATTGGTGACCCCCAAGGTGCTGATTTTCATACAGAATAAGTTCGGTGCACAGTCACCAAATTTACATTAAAAACATTATGGGATGTTACTGACTGAACGTTTTGCAGAAGAAATCGGCAGATTACAAATCTGCACCAGTGGTGTGTTGCTGTTGTGTTAAGATTTAGATCCAACCCATTGTGAAATCCATGCCAGTCTGATAATAGATAGATTAGCTAGATTACATTTTATTGTAAGATAAAGATTCATTTGTTAAGGACTCATTTGTTAAGGATTCGTTTGTTAGGGATTTTTTGTTAAGATTATTTGTTAAAGATTCGTTTGTTAAGGATTTTTTGTTAAGATTCATTTGTTAAGGATTTTTTGTTAAGATTCATTTGTTAAGATTAATTTGTTAAGGACTGCTTGTTAAGGATTTTTTGTTAAGATTCATTTGTTACGGATTCGTTTGTTAAGATTAATTTGTTAAGGATTCGTTTGTTAAGGATTTTTTGTTAAGATTCATTTGTTAAGTATTCGTTTGTTAAGGATTCGTTTGTTAAGATTCATTTGTTAAGGATTCGTTTGTTAAGGATTTTTTGTTAAGATTCATTTGTTAAGGATTGTTTGTTAAGGATTCGTTTGTTAAGGATTGTTAAAGATTCATTTGTTAAGGATTAGTTTGTTAAGGATTGTTAAAGATTCATTTGTTAAGGATTGTTTGTTAAGGATTCGTTTGTTAAGGATTGTTAAAGATTCATTTGTTAAGGATTAGTTTGTTAAGGATTCGTTTGTTAAGGATTGTTAAAGATTCATTTGTTAAGGATTGTTTGTTAAGATTCATTTGTTAAGATTAATTTGTTAAGGACTGCTTGTTAAGGATTTTTTGTTAAGATTCATTTGTTACGGATTCGTTTGTTAAGATTAATTTGTTAAGGATTCGTTTGTTAAGGATTTTTTGTTAAGATTCATTTGTTAAGTATTCGTTTGTTAAGGATTCGTTTGTTAAGATTCATTTGTTAAGGATTCGTTTGTTAAGGATTTTTTGTTAAGATTCATTTGTTAAGGATTGTTTGTTAAGGATTCGTTTGTTAAGGATTGTTAAAGATTCATTTGTTAAGGATTAGTTTGTTAAGGATTGTTAAAGATTCATTTGTTAAGGATTGTTTGTTAAGGATTCGTTTGTTAAGGATTGTTAAATATTCATTTGTTAAGGATTAGTTTGTTAAGGATTGTTAAAGATTCATTTGTTAAGGATTGTTTGTTAAGGATTCGTTTGTTAAGGATTGTTAAAGATTCATTTGTTAAGGATTAGTTTGTTAAGATTCATTTGTTAAGGATTAGTTTGTTAAGATTCATTTGTTAAGGACTGTTTGTTAAGGATTCATTTGTTAAGGATTTTTTGTTAAGATTCATTTGTTAAGGATTCGTTTGTTAAGGATTTTTTGTTAAGATTCATTTGTTAAGGATTGTTTGTTAAGGATTGTTTGTTAAGGATTCGTTTGTTAAAATTCATTTGTTAAGATTCATTTGTTAAGGACTGTTTGTTAAGGATTCATTTGTTAAGGATTTTTTGTTAAGATTCATTTGTTAAGGATTCGTTTGTTAAGGATTTTTTGTTAAGATTCATTTGTTAAGGATTGTTTGTTAAGGATTCGTTTGTTAAAATTCATTTGTTAAGATTCATTTGTTAAGGACTGTTTGTTAAGGATTCGTTTTTTAAAGATTAGTTTTTTAAGGATTTTTTGTTAAGATTCATTTGTTAAGATTCATTTGTTAAGGACTGTTAAGGATTCGTTTGTTTAGGATTTTTTGTTAACATTCATTTGTTAAGGACTGTTTGTTAAGATTCATTTGTTAAGGACTGTTTGTTAAGGATCTGTTTGTTAAGGATTCGTTTGTTAAGATTCATTTGTTAAGGACTGTTTGTTAAGGATCTGTTTGTTAAGGATTCGTTTGTTAAGATTCATTTGTTAAGGACTGTTTGTTAAGGATTCGTTTTTTAGGGATTTTTTGTTAAGATTCATTTGTTAATATTAATTTGTTAAGGACTGTTTGTTAAGGATTCGTTTGTTAAGGATTCGTTTGTTAAGATTCATTTGTTAAGGACTGTTTGTTAAGGATTTGTTTGTTAAGGATTCGTTTGTTAAGGATTTTAAATCACTAGAAGGCACATAAAAAGAAAGCAGCTGCTTGTCTATTAACACACATTGAAATAAATTAGCATACATGACAGATAGCACTAGCAGTAATGTGTCAATAATACATATTATTGTGCGCTATACTTACAAGTTGAACATAGTTAATCCTTTTCTCTCTGAACTGCTCCAGAGCCTGAATAGCATCTCTCTGCATTGGAAAAGCCACGCCCTGTAGAGTCTGGTGCTTTGTGTCGATGTGGACGTCTGTCTGCACCTGAATAGACACAAAAGTATTTTTTTATTACACTGCTCAGCAGCAGCTACAGTAGATTTAGTCTTGAGCAGGTACAAAAAGATGATATTGTCTACATTTATACTTACTGTACTTCTGATTATAATTTAACATTGGATTTAACATGAGAACATTCTTCATGACAACAACAAAAACTAATTTGGTGCCTAAGTTGCTGCATTAGCAGCCCTCATGGTACACTACATTGTGCAACATGAATACCTGGATTAGCTTCCATTTAGTCACAAGAAATAAGTTCAGGCACCAGCATACCGCAATAGGGCCTGCTGACAGGCAGCATTTCAATTAAAGGTGTGGATGGAGTGGAAGTCAGCACTCTGTAAAGGCCACAGAAGTTCTTTCTGTTGTTAATGTTGTTAATTTATTACTTTTTGTCAATAGTTTAGACTATATTATGGGTAATAAAAAATTTGGTTTGATTGTTTGATGCCGTGTTCACACGTTGTAATATTCACAGCAGGAGTAGTGCTTTATATTTTACTAGGGTTTATCTTATATTTGTGTATTTACTCTGATATTTATAACGAGGTCTGTGGTAGCTGGTGAACGTGCCCCGGGTTCCCAGCGAAGCAGACATTACAGAGCTCAGAGAACAAAGGCCTCTTATACCAGGCCTCCTAATTAGTGCTGATCACCCGCAGCCGTGGGGCTGACTACTTAAGCCAGCTCCACACAGCAGCGGGTGTCGCACCTTTGTTTGTTTTCCGGTCCGTGGTGGCAGCTCGTCCACACGTTCGTAGCCTTAGCTGGTAGCCCTGGTGGCGTATGCCATTCGGGTAAGTAAAACCGCAAGGTTTGAGGTAACTGGTATGTTCTGTTGGTCTCGTAGATATAGTGTGGTGCGACGCGGTGCAGTCCTCGAACTGCAGTTCATTGCGCGCTAGCCTTCGAGTTGCAGCCCTCCCGCTACCCCACAGAGCGGTCGAGGGTTGCCTATATCGTTTCTCTCTTGACTGGCCGAGCCTTGGAATGGGCTACCGCCCTCTGGGAGCAGAACGCTCCGGAATGCTCATCCGAAAGCGCCTTTAAGGAGGCCTTAAAGGAGACCTTCTTCCACCCCTCGGGGGGTCGCGAGGCAGGCCCACGCTTACTTGAGCTAACCCAAGGTAATCGGCCAGTCGTAGATTACGTAATCGAATTTAGGACACTAGCGGCGGAGTGTGGGTGGGATGAGGGCTCTCTCACCGCCATCTTTCATCGTGGCTTATCGGAGAAGATAAAGGATGAGCTGGCCACCAGGGACTGTCCAACGACCCTTAAGGCCTCCTATACGCTGGCCACAGCCATCGATACCCGTCTTCGCCAGCGAAACCGGGAGCGGGGTACCTGCCCCCCGTTTACCCGCTTGCTGGCGCCCCCTAAGTCTCCTCCACCGGCCCTGGATCCCGAACCCATGCAGTTGGGCTCAGCCCGTGCCAATGCCCGTTCGGCATCGGGTTCGTTCTCCCGACCCCGGCGGTCGGAAAAACATCTAGGCCGCTCTCGAGTCAGGGACTCGGGAGTGAGCCGACCTACCATCCCTGCCCAAGGTCTGCTTTTGCAGGCCCGGTTGTCCTGGGGCCTCGGGAACACAAACCTTCAGGTTTGTGTCGATTCAGGTGCGGTGGAGAATTTCATTGACAGCGATCTGGTACACAGGCTGGGGATTGAGGTCCAACCGCTAGCATCACCAGTGTCGGTCCATGCGGTGGATGGCCGACCTGTAGCGGGCAGCCCGATAACCCAACAGACAAGACCTCTCACGTTGCGTCTGCAAAACCACGAGGAACGGATTACCTTTCTTGTAACTCACGTTCCTCACCTCCAGGTGGTTTTGGGGTATTCGTGGCTGCAAAGACACAATCCTCAGATCGACTGGGCCACCGGATCAATCTTCATCTGGGGAACGCGGTGTCGCGACTCGTGTTTGCTGCAAGGTGGCACGAGTTCTGCTCCGACGGAACCGAAGATGGAGGTGCCGGATTTGGCAGCTGTTCCCCCTGTGTACCATGACTTACGGGAGGTTTTTAGCAAGTCCCGGGCGCAGGACTTGCCCCCCCACAGACCGTTCGATTGCGCCATCAATCTTTTGTCCGGCACTACTCCTCCTAGGGGGCGCCTTTTTTCGCTCTCCGGTCCAGAGAAGGTGGCTATGGAGGAGTATGTGCGTGAGGCACTTAAACAGGGGTTCATCCGTCCTTCCTCCTCCCCAGCTGGGGCAGGGTTCTTTTTTGTGAACAAGAAGGACGGCACCCTGCGCCCCTGTATCGATTATCGCGGTCTGAACGCCGTTACGATCAAGGATCGGTACCCGCTGCCGCTGATGGCCACGGCTTTCGAAGCCCTTCAGCGAGCTTCTGTTTTTTCCAAGCTCGATCTTCGCAGCGCGTACAATTTGATCCGGATCAGGCAGGGGGATGAGTGGAAGACTGCGTTCATTACGCCCACTGGCCACTATGAATACCGGGTGATGCCATTTGGGTTAATGAATGCCCCCGCAGTCTTCCAGAGATTTATCAATGAGGTCTTGCGGGAGACTCTTGGTAAATTCGTCTATGTTTACTTAGACGATATTCTTATCTTTAGTCGGTCCATCGACGAGCATATAGGGCATGTCCGACGAGTTCTCCAGCTTTTGCTCGACAACCATTTGTTTGTCAAACTGGAGAAGTCAGTCTTTCACTCCCCCACGGTTTCGTTCCTGGGGTTTGTAGTGGCCGAGGGCACCCTGCGCATGGACTCGGCTAAGGTATCAGCTGTGGAGAAGTGGCCAACTCCAAGTTCTTTACGCCAACTGCAAAGGTTTTTGGGCTTTGCAAACTTTTTTCGGCGTTTCATTAAGAACTTTAGCTCAGTCGCCTCTCCGTTAACGGACCTTACAGGAAAAGGTCCGTTCCGATGGACGGTGCAGGCCCAACAAGCTTTTGACGAGCTAAAAACACTCTTGACAACTGCTCCCGTTTTACAGTTGCCCGACCCAGAGGAACCCTTCGTTGTCGAAGTGGATGCCTCCGAGGTCGGAGCTGGGGCAGTCTTGTCCCAAAGAGTGGGGCCAGAGAAGAAGCTGCATCCATGTGCCTTCTTCTCGCACCGCCTGACTCCAGCCGAGCGGAACTACCCGGTTGGAGACAGGGAACTCTTGGCCATTAAGTTGGCGTTAGAGGAGTGGCGACACTGGCTCGAGGGGGCCAATCATCCTTTTCTTGTCTGGACGGATCACAAAAATCTGTCATTCATCCAGCAAGTCAAGAGGATGAACTCCCGTCAGGCCCGGTGGTCCTTATTTTTTGGAAGGTTCAATTTTACACTGTCTTATAGACCGGGGTCCAGAAACGTCAAACCGGACGCTCTGTCTAGACAGTGGGAACCGACCAGGCCGGAGACCGGACCTGATCCCGTGATCCCCTCGACCCTGATAGCGGCCCCAGTCACATGGGGCATATCGAAGGTCATTCGGGATGCCCACCGGGCTGAACCCGACCCCGGTGGGGGACCTCCTGACAGACTGTACGTACCTTCATCCGTACGGCGTCAGGTTTTTGAATGGGCCCATGCTTCCCCATTTTCGGCGCACCCAGGTGTGACTAAGTCCCTGGTCTTGCTGCGCCGAAGATTTTGGTGGCCGGGGATGGAGAACCAGGTACGTGACTTTGTCCGTGCTTGCTCTGTGTGTGCTCTGAACAAGACACCCAGAGAGCGCCCGCGGGGCCTCCTTCATCCGTTGCCAATACCTGCTAGACCGTGGTCCCACATTTCTCTGGACTTTGTGACAGGCTTGCCAAAATCCAGAGGGTTCACGGCGGTATTGGTAATTGTCGACCGGTTTACCAAATCTTGCCTTTTTATCCCACTGCCCAAGCTACCATCCGCCATGGGTACTGCGCAAATCATCCTGAATCATGTGGTGAGAGCACATGGGGTCCCATCAGACATTGTGTCTGATCGGGGTCCACAGTTTGTAAGCCAGTGCTGGCGGGCCTTTTGCCAACTTCTTGGCGCCACGGCCAGCTTATCCTCCGGCTACCACCCGGAGTCGAATGGGCAGTCGGAGAGGCTGATCCAGGATCTGAGCAAGATGCTCAGGTGCCTGACGGCAGGGAATCCGACCACGTGGTCGGATAAGTTGATATGGGCAGAGTTTGCTCACAACACCCTGCATCATTCGGCGATTGGAATGTCACCGTTTGAGGCTCAGTTCGGGTACCCTCCGCCGCTCTTTCCTGAGCAGGAGCAGCAGGTAGCGGTCCCGTCTGTACAGCTTCATGTCCGCCGCTGCCGCGCCGCCTGGCGCAAAGCTAGGCAGGCACTTGTGGCCACCCAGCGCTCTGTGAAGCGCAAAGCTGACCGCAGGCGGCAGCCGGCTCTTACCTTCCGGCCAGGCCAACGAGTACTTGTGTCAACGAGGGATCTCCCCGTTCGAGGTGCCCCACATAAGTTGGCACCCAAGTACATTGGTCCGTTCAAGGTGGTAAAGCGGATTAATCCGGTGACGTATAGGTTGGAGCTTCCTCCCCGTATGAAAGTGCATCCAACCTTTCATGTCTCCCATCTCCGACCATTTATGTGCGGGGGAGTTTTACCCCCTCCCCAACCTCCCGCCCCTCGTATCATCCAGGGTGCCCCTGCCTTCACCCTGCCTTAAGCCAGCTCCACACAGCAGCGGGTGTCGCACCTTTGTTTGTTTTCCGGTCCGTGGTGGCAGCTCGTCCACACGTTCGTAGCCTTAGCTGGTAGCCCTGGTGGCGTATGCCATTCGGGTAAGTAAAACCGCAAGGTTTGAGGTAACTGGTATGTTCTGTTGGTCTCGTAGATATAGTGTGGTGCGACGCGGTGCAGTCCTCGAACTGCAGTTCATTTTGCGCTAGCAGTTAGCGTTAGCGGTTTCACTCAGCGCTGTGTTAAAGCGCTGAAGGTATTCTGGCATCAGTGCCTTCAGTTATTCTGAACATTGGATTCTCCAACCGCTGGGTGGCGACTCCGCTGAGCAAGCGGTTGCCGTGCTAAAGACCCCGGTTCGAATCCGCAGTCTAGAACTGCCTAACTTTGTTTATTTGTTTCTTTCTGGTTTCAGATTGGTGTGTCAGCTCCGCGATCCAGGGCGCGCCGACCGGTCACTGCGATTGTTAGTCGCGGTGTTGGGTCTAGCGCTGCTCGGAGTTCCCCTCCTCTCCCTTCGCTCCTAAGCGTATTAGAGGTTCTCGCGCTCCCGTTTTCCAGCACCACTACAGTGCGGTGGTAACGCTCCCGGCTGCCACGCGGCTGACCGGGGTTCGCGTCCCGCTTCCTTCTGTTTTGGTTTCACTTTGTTTATTTTTCATTTAGTTGCGCCAGCAGCTCCGTCGGAGTTTCCGATCGGGTTTTTTGTGTTCTGTTTTTCGTTTGCTGTTTATCTTTCTGTTGTCCTTATAATTAAATAAAATATTATTATTTTTATTTACTTCTGCATTTGCGTCCTTTCTTCCCACGTGACAATATTAGTAAGATATTTGAGAACTATTTTTGTGTTATCCTCACTGAGGGTCTCTTACTGTTCCAGGCACATGCAATCTTTGTCTTTTTCTGTTATACATTGGGCACTCAGTTAGGATGCTTTATGGAAATAGGTATCTGGCAGGCTTCACAGTGTAGGAGTTTCCTCCCTCATAAGGTGTTGATGTGTCGGGTTGGAGTGTGGCCAATTTAACATCAAGTCTAAACTACTTGGTCTTCGCGTGTTTGATGATTTATTTTGGGTTTATCTAATATTGGGGTGTATCTAATACAGTTTATTGTTTTTTTATTTCATGTTATTCCACTATGTCCTGATATTGTAATCTAATGAATACAAATATTAATACTTTTCTATATTAAAAATAAATGGAACCCAGCCCAAACTATCAAAAACCAGTCTATACCAGGGTAAGCCAAATGAGGTTTTCTTCCTGGCATCTGTCAAAACCACAAACATATGAAAAGCCTTATTTATCACCTCGGAGAAAGTGTTTGCACTGCTTTAGAGTCTAATATTGGTGTCATTTACACAAGTAAACACAATGCTTGGCATAACATAGTAATCTTTGTTTGTACTGCTGCTCAACCTTGGTAACCTTATCCAAGATGCTTTCAACAGTTACTGTGCTCAGGGCCGGATCATGGAAAGACAGGATAACTGAGGCACAATTTTCCTCTATACAATAGCAATGATAAGCGGATAACTAATTTCTCTGATAGTAAATCATGGTTTAGATGGATTATTTAAAATTGAGTGGTGCCCAAAACAGACAACACGCTCAATAAAACAAAATATTTAAAAAAATGACACCTGAGAGAGTGGTGGAGGCAGCTGAGAAACAGAATGCTAATCCTGTGGTATAACATGTCAGTCAGGAATGCTAATCCATGTGATGATGAGCAGGACAGTATTTGGCAAACTGTACAACAACCACAGGGTTAAAATAAATCTGGCCAAAAAATTGATGACCAAGGTAAAGGCATAATAAATGAGTCAGTGAAGCTCAAATCCCTAACGTATTAGTTAAGTGGCACAGTCATGCCTAGCACAGCACCACAGATGGCTATAGTAAACATTGGCTATAAGTAAACATTGGATATATAAAAAGAGAGGAGGGATCAAAGCTGAGAGAACAAACCAGTAACATAGGCCAGCAAGTGACCTGTTTAGTGCAGAGAACAAAATCAATACATACACTGGATCAGTATGATCATGTGAGGACTGGCAGTGCTCACTCTATAACGCTTACACCTGCATTAATGTTCCAGAGTTTTAGGATAAACATGGTGGCTCCAAAGAAACAAAAAATAGACGGCGAATGCAGAAGTTCAGAGGGAAGTGTGTGTGTTTACAGATGTATAATAATCTTCCTATTAGGATTAGTTGTAGCCTAGTGGTTAAGATACTGAACTAGTAATTAAAAGATTGCTTGTATAAGCCCCACCACTGCCAGGCTGCCACTGTTGGGCCCTTGAGCAAGGCCCTCAACCGCGTAGACAGTACACTGTCACAGTACTGTAAGTCACTTTGGAACAAAGCATCTACTAAATGGCAAAAAATGTAAATGTAAAATGTAAACCGGTGAGTGAAATTGGCAAAATCTTATTTTACATAACACTGTCAGATAAGTTAGATAATTAGTCACTTAAATAAAAAGGAAATGTAATTGTTAGTAATTAGGTAGGTCTATTATATTTTTATTTGTTTTGTCTGTGGCCTGTGTTTGCATATTTTTTACTCCAACTGGCCCCCAGCAAGAAAAGTTTGGACACCCCTTCCATATTAAGACTTGGACCTGTATTATAGGACAAAATGCTATGCATTAATAAGGAATATTTGCCTCAAACAGCAATATTATCACACAGGGATGCTTCGTTGGCGCAGCTGTAAATTAAACTAGCCCACTACTGCTGGACCCAGGGTTTTAATCCCCAGCGGTGATGACCGGATGGGTGTCTACATACAGACACGATTGGCAATGTCTGAGGGCCCTGCGATTGGGCATTACACCCAGTAATTCAAGGGAAACCGGAACAACCCTCACCAGGATAAAACTGTGGTAAAACATTAAAATAAATGAATGAATATTGTCACACAAAGGTACATGAACAGCAACTAGCAGATTCTTTTTAAAGCGACTTACAATTGTTTGAAATAGACCGCTGAAGTCGTGCGTCATTCTGTAGTCCTTGTTATGCCCATATTTGGAGACCTGGGTCTAAGCCCGATTTTCAATGGCAAAAATGACAAATTTCAATGGCAAATTTGTAAAATATCGGCTTTAACGCATCCTGTGCTAAATAAACATGTTCAGAACGCTATACGTTTTGTCCTATGTACATTTCTCTCCTGTACATCACTGGATCCTCTGAATTACGAGGTTGTTAAAGGGTCGTAATACTAATAATGCTACAGGAAAGCTAATGCTACTGTGCATTAATTAGACGTCACTGACACCAATCGAATCGATGGAATGAGCAGCCCGCGTTTGGTGAGTGCAACCAAAGGCGTAACACCCAACCATCATTGCTTTCTACTTTAATGTAGCTAGCTACTAAAAATATAAAGTAAAACTTGTGAATATCACTCCACTGTTACACTGGTGAATCACGCTGCTTCGTGTGGTTATTTAAGAGGCTTATAAAAGAAAAAAAAAAGAAAAAATTAAGAGGCTTCCTGTCTAGTGACGTCAATTCAGTGTGCAGTAGCATTAGCTTACATGTAGCAATATTCATATTTTGACTCTTTAATGACTTCATAATTCAGAGGATCCAGTGATAATAGACAAAAGAATCTCCATAAAACAAAACGTAACAGCTCTGGAACATTTTTTATGACTACAGGATGCGAGAGAGGCAATTTTCGAAATCTCCATTCTTTTTTCCCATTCAAAATTTCTCTTAGACCCGGGTTACCAAATATGGGCATAACAACATGGCGTGGACTACAAAATGACGACACGACTTCAGTGGTCTATGAAAATCCAAGAAATTAAGGGTTAAGGCCCTGCTCAAGGTACCAACAGTAGTGGAGCTTAAATCAGCAACATTTTGATCACTAGTCCAGTAGCTTAATCATCAAGCTACACTGCACTTTTATTTGTATTTATTGTTTATTTGTCATGGTGACATTTATATGTTATTAGGTAACTTCAGAAGTGCTTGTGATTTGGCATTATTTACATGTTTACAGTGCATAAAAGCTACACCTTTAATGTTTATTTTGCACATTTATACTTCTATTTTTCTATTTCTAATTTAAATCTATATGTATTTTTATATATATCCTTAAATGTGTATATATATATACATATATATATATATATATATATATATATATACGTATATATACAGTACAGGCCAAAAGTTTGGACACACCAGCCAAAAGTTTGGACACACCTTCTCTTCAATGTTTTTTCTTGATTATTTTTATTTTCTACATTGTAGATTAATACTGAAGACATCCAAACTATGAAGAATTATGTAGTGAACCAAAAAGTGTTAAACAAACCAGAATATGTTTTATATTTTACCAACTCTACCTCTGCACAACCCAACTGATGGTCTCAAACACATTAAAAAAGCAACAAATTCCAAAAATTCACTCTAGACAAGGCACAAACATTCATTGAAAACCATTCCAGGTGGAAACCTAATAAAGCTGGTTGAGAAAATTTCAAAGAGTGTGCAAATCTGTCATTAAAGCAAAAGATGGCTACTTTGAAGAATCTAAAATATAAAACATATTCTGGTTTGTTTAACACTTTTTTGTTTACTACATAATTCCATATGTGTTCCTTCATAGTTTGGATGTCTTTAGTATTAATCTACAATGTAGAAAATTTAAAAACATTAAGAGAAACCACAGGAATGAGAAGGTGTGTCCAAACTTTTGGCCTGTACTGTATATATATATATATATACAGTGTATCACAAAAGTGAGTACACCCCTCACATTTCTGCAGATATTTAAGTATATCTTTTCATGGGACAACACTGACAAAATGACACTTTGACACAATGAAAAGTAGTCTGTGTGCAGCTTATATAACAGTGTAAATTTATTCTTCCCTCAAAATAACTCAATATACAGCCATTAATGTCTAAACCACCGGCAACAAAAGTGAGTACACCCCTTAGTGAAAGTTCCTGAAGTGTCAATATTTTGTGTGGCCACCATTATTTCCCAGAACTGCCTTAACTCTCCTGGGCATGGAGTTTATCAGAGCTTCACAGGTTGCCACTGGAATGCTTTTCCACTCCTCCATGACGACATCACGGAGCTGGCGGATATTCGAGACTTTGCGCTCCTCCACCTTCCGCTTGAGGATGCCCCAAAGATGTTCTATTGGGTTTAGGTCTGGAGACATGCTTGGCCAGTCCATCACCTTTACGCTCAGCCTCTTCAATAAAGCAGTGGTCGTCTTAGAGGTGTGTTTGGGGTCATTATCATGCTGGAACACTGCCCTGCGACCCAGTTTCCGGAGGGAGGGGATCATGCTCTGCTTCAGTATTTCACAGTACATATTGGAGTTCATGCGTCCCTCAATGAAATGTAACTCCCCAACACCTGCTGCACTCATGCAGCCCCAGACCATGGCATTCCCACCACCATGCTTGACTGTAGGCATGACACACTTATCTTTGTACTCCTCACCTGATTGCCGCCACACATGCTTGAGACCATCTGAACAAAACAAATTAATCTTGGTCTCATCAGACCATAGGACATGGTTCCAGTAATCCATGTCCTTTGTTGACATGTCTTCAGAAAACTGTTTGCGGGCTTTCTTGTGTAGAGACTTCAGAAGAGGCTTCCTTCTGGGGTGACAGCCATGCAGACCAATTTGATGTAGTGTGCGGCGTATGGTCTGAGCACTGACAGGCTGACCCCCCACCTTTTCAATCTCTGCAGCAATGCTGACAGCACTCCTGCGCCTATCTTTCAAAGACAGCAGTTGGATGTGACGCTGAGCACGTGCACTCAGCTTCTTTGGACGACCAACGCGAGGTCTGTTCTGAGTGGACCCTGCTCTTTTAAAACGCTGGATGATCTTGGCCACTGTGCTGCAGCTCAGTTTCAGGGTGTTGGCAATCTTCTTGTAGCCTTGGCCATCTTCATGTAGCGCAACAATTCGTCTTTTAAGATCCTCAGAGAGTTCTTTGCCATGAGGTGCCATGTTGGAACTTTCAGTGACCAGTATGAGAGAGTGTGAGAGCTGTACTACTAAATTGAACACACCTGCTCCCTATGCACACCTGAGACCTAGTAACACTAACAAATCACATGACATTTTGGAGGGAAAATGACAAGCAGTGCTCAATTTGGACATTTAGGGGTGTAGTCTCTTAGGGGTGTACTGACTTTTGTTGTCGGTGGTTTAGACATTAATGGCTGTATATTGAGTTATTTTGAGGGAAGAATAAATTTACACTGTTATATAAGCTGCACACAGACTACTTTTCATTGTGTCAAAGTGTCATTTTGTCAGTGTTGTCCCATGAAAAGATATACTTAAATATCTGCAGAAATGTGAGGGGTGTACTCACTTTTGTGATACACTGTATATACTGTATATATATAATGGGAATGGTTGGTGATATTAACTTCCTGTTTGTGGCACATTAGTATATGGGAGGGGGAAAACTTTTCAAGATGGGTGGTGACCATGGCGGCTATTTTGAAGTCGGCCATTTTGGATCCAACTTTAGTTTTTTCAATGGGAAGAGGGTCATGTGACACATCAAACTTATTGAGAATTTCACAAGAAAAACAATGGTGTGCTTGGTTTTAACGTAACTTTATTCTTTCATGAGTTATTTACAAGCTTCTCTTTGTTTACAGCCATTGACATGTCACAGAGGTTAACACGTGAGAAGCGGATAGAAATTGTGTTGATGTCTGGTGAACGCAGTACCCGGGTCGCAGGACACCCTACGAGACCACCTATCTCCCATGCTACAGTTAGCAAACTGCTTGCCAAGTTTCGTGAAACTGGTTCAGTGTTGGATTTGCCAAAATGTGGACGCATGAAAACTGTCACTAATGACGAAACATCAGTGGCTGTCCTAGCTTCATTCAGCAAGAGCCCACAGCGTAGCACTTGCCGCATGTCACTGGAGAGTGGCATCAGTCGAACATCCCTTCGGCGGATATTAGCTACTCACAAATGGCACCCTTACAAACTCCAGCTGCTGCAGCATCTCAACGAGGATGACCCAGATCGGCGCACTGAATTTGCAGAATGGGCAAAACAAAAATTGGAACAGGACCCTCAGTTTACACAGAACATTTTGTTCAGTGATGAGGCAAACTTTTATGTGAATGGTGAAGTTAACAAACAAAACCACCGCTATTGGTCTGACACTAACCCACATTGGATAGATCCCTCCAAGACTGTTGGAACACAAAAATTGATGGTATGGTGTGGTATATGGGGTACAAAGATAGTGGGGCCATTCTTCATCAATGGAAACCTCAAGGCCACTGGATATTTGAAATTGCTACATGATGATGTGTTTCCCTCTTTATGCACTGAAGCTGGCACGTTCCCTGAGTTTTTCCAGCAAGATGGTGCACCACCACATTATGGGTGTCAGGTCCGAGCATTCCTAGATGAACAGTTTCCTGGAAAGTGGATTGGTCGTCGTGGGCCAGTTGAATGGCCCCCAAGGTCTCCCGATCTGACCCCCTTAGACTTTTAGCTTTGCGGTCATCTGAAGGCAACTGTCTATGCTGTGAAGATACGAGATGTGCAGCACCTGAAACTACGGATACTGGAAGCCTGTGCTAGCATTTCTTCTGCGGTGTTGCTATCAGTGTGTGAAGAGTGGGAAAAGAGGGTTGCATTGACAATCCAACACAGTGGGCAGCACTTTGAACACATTTTATAAGTGGTCAGAAACTTGTAAATAACTCATGAAAGAATAAAGTTACGTTAAAACCAAGCACACCATTGTTTTTCTTGTGAAATTCTCAATAAGTTTGATGTGTCACATGACCCTCTTCCCATTGAAAAAACTAAAGTTGGATCCAAAATGGCCGACTTTAAAATGGCCACCATGGTCACCACCCATCTTGAAAAGTTTTCCCCCTCCCATATACTAATGTGCCACAAACAGGAAGTTAATATCACCAACCATTCCCATTTTATTTAGGTGTATCCATATAAATGGCCAACCCTGTATATACGTACATAGGCCATTTATAACAATTATGTCTATGTAGATGACTAAACAACTAAAAGCACTGCTGAGATTTAAACCCAGTGTTCAGTGGTGGTGGGCTCATTATAGATTGAGGCACCACCTGAGCAAATAATTTATCACATCAGATGTTTAGTGGTGATTCTTTTGCCTCCTCATATAGGCTTTTAACTGGGCATGTTCTGAATGTGCCCCAGGCTAGTCTTAATCCTTGGTAGTGAATGGCATCTAGCATTGGTGTAAGACTTCTTTTTTGGGCCATGTGTGGTATTAAGGATCATTAGCTGTCCAGTATTAAGCCTAGGAACTCTTTTCTACTTTAGTTCTCTTTGGATGATCCACAGTGAAACCTTCAGTGCAGTTTGTGCATTTGTGAGGACTCTGAAATCCTTGGATTTGCTCTGTATTAAGTAGATTTGTTTCAGCAGTTGCTGATCCATGTCTGTATTTCTGACATTTTAAACAGCTACACAGGTTTGGTGTTTAGCTTTACTGAATGTCTAGATTTTCCAGTGGCTGAGGCCTGTTGAATGTCAGTATGAGGTTGATGAGTGGCATGATTGGGTGTAGAGATTTAAGTATTATGAATCTCTGCCAGTTTTTGTACACTGGGAGGTATAGTTTGCTACTTCTGTGGATGTTCTGGTCAGTCATCTTTCTATTTGAGGTTTGTTTCTTTGTTGTTTTACATATAAAGATCAATCACCTCTAATTCTCACTCACCTCAGAGACCAACAATACACCAAGCAATACACAGAGCCACACACATCATGCTGATGTACATCAGGGCTTTAGGAGTGACATACTCAAGAAGTTTTATGATGTTATAACACTGCTCGACTGACCCTCAGCCAATGCCCTCTGGGGAAATATAGCACAGGGGACTGCTTGTTGGGTTTTATCAATTTTCACCCAGTGCATAACTTGACTAGAAGACTTGACTGTTTATGTAAAGTAGGAGCCAAGGCACTGTGTTGGAGCAATGGTGGTTGAAGGTTACCTCAGTGAGTTTGATTTGCCTCAGTTCCTCTTCAGCAGCAGTCAGTGGGGAAGGGGCAGCCTGGGAAGTCAAGTACCTCTTATAGCCATTCAGCGACACATCATCCTGTACAGAGAGAGCTCTCTATTAGTAGGTTATTCATTATTATTATTATTATTATTAATATTATAAATCCCATAACCTGAACATTTGGGACATGTAAAATGATAAACTTTTTAACCTATTTAATGGACAAAAGTAGAAATAAAAAAATAAAAAGTAGTAATGAATATAAACAAATCTTGAATCTGATGCCTGCAACATCACACTTCAAAAAGGTTTGGACAGATGAAAACAAAGCAAAAGGTTTATAGGATATTTACGTTACAGGGTTTTAAAACATTTCAGAATAAGCAGGTGAATTGGTAACAGGTGAGGGTATCTCAATAGGGTAGAAAAAGGGGATTCATCAAAGGTTTAGTCTTTGCAAACAATTGCTGAGCCTTAGGGGAAGTGGTAGCTCAGTGATTAAAGCACTAGACTAGTAATCAGAGGGTTGCCGGTTCAAGCCTCAGCACTGCCAAGTTACCAATGTTGAATCCCTGAGCAGGGCCCTTAATTCTCAATTGCTCAAATTGTATCCAATCATAATTGTAAGTCAGATAAAATGGATAAAAAGTGACTAATAAATGCAGTAAATGTAAATGACAGATTGTGGCTCAGCACTTGGTGCCAGATTGCCAGATTCTACATACTATTGTAAAAATGAAATTTAAGTCCATGTAGAACAAGCCTGGAAACAACTGCTGCATGTGTGTGGCCTTCAAAACACTTTATAGTTCCCACAGTAATTGTGTATTACAATCACTGTGTGAACTATGAAGCCATTTATCATTTTAATTTTTACTAGGGCAATATTTTTAATTTCTGTACCCATGGATAAATGTGGTATTGGTGTCATATGTATTTATGTGCATCTCTGGTGACTACGCTGGTCTATGTATATTTTTTTTATGCATTTTTCTCCCATTTTCTCCCAATTTAGTGTAGTCAATTTGTCTTCCACTGCTGTGGGATCCCTGATTGCAGCCGAGGTGGGTGTATTGCTGCTCACGCCTCCTCCGATCCACGTGCAGCCCTTAGCAGAACCCTTTTTCACCTATGCACTCTGTACAGGCGCCTCTCTATCTACCAATCAGGGTTTTTACACAGTGTTTGAAAACTGCACCCACATAGACCCACATCCTGTACTAGCACAGCCATGTCTGCTGCAGGTACTGCCAATTATGCCTGCTAGATGGCACCCAGCCGACCAGTGGCAACGAGTTTCGAACCAAGGAGTTCAGAATCTGCACCTAGGCGCCCTGGTCTTGGTTTTGAGTTTTGAAGATACTTGTTACAGTGGGGCCAAAAAGTATTTAGTCAGCCACTGATTGTGCAAGTTCTCCTACTTAGAAAGATGAGAGAGGTCTGTAATTGTCATCATAGGTACACTTCAACTAAGAGACAAAATGAGGAAAAAAAAAATCCAGGAAATCACATTGTAGGATTTTTAAAGAATTTATTTTTAAATTATGGTGGAAAATAAGTATTTGGTCAATAACAAACAAGCTAGATTTCTGGCTCTCACAGACCTGTAACTTCTTCTTTAAGAAGCTCTTCTGTCCTCCACTTGTATTAATGGCACCTGTTTGACATCGTTATCTGTATAAAAGACACCTGTCCACAGCCTCAAACAGTCAACCATGGCCAAGACCAAAGAGCTGTTGAATGACACCAGGAAGAAAATTGTAGACCTGCACCAGGCTGGGAAGAGTGAATCTACAATAGGCAAGCAGGTTAGTGTGAATAAATCAACTGTGGGAGCAATTGTAAGAAAATGGAAGACATACAAGACCATTGATAATCTCCCTCGATCCCGTGGGGTCAAAATGATCATGAGAACGGTGAGCAAAAATCCCAGAACTACACGGAGGGACCTGATGAATGACCTGCAGAGAGCTGGGACCAAAGTAACAAAGACTACCATCAGTAACACACTACGCCGAGAGGGACTCAAATCCTGCAGTGCCAGGCGTGTCCCCCTGCTTAAGCCAGTACATGTCCAGGCCCGTCTGAAGTTTGCCAGAGAGCATATGGATGATCCAGAAGAGGATTGGGAGAATATCATGTGGTCAGATGAAACCAAAATGGAACTTTCTGGTAAAAACTCAACTCGTCGTGTTTGGAGGAAGAAGAATGCTGAGTAAACACCATACCTACTGTGAAGCATGGGGGTGGAAACATCATGCTTTGGGGCTGTTTTTCTGCAAAGGGGACAGGACGACTGATCCGTGTTAAGGGAAGAATGAACGGGACCATGTATCGTGAGATTTTAAGCCAAAACCTCCTTCCATCAGTGAGAGCATTGAAGACGGAACGTGGCTGGGTCTTCCAGCATGACAATGGTCCCAAACACACCGCTCGGGCAACGAAGGAGTGGCTCCGTAAAAAGCATTTCAAGGTCCTGGAGTGGCCTAGCCAGTCTCCAGACCTCAACCCCATAGAAAATTTATGGAGTCCTGTTGCCCAGCGACAGCCCCAAAACATCACTGCTCTAGAGGAGATCTGCATGGAGGAATGGGCCAAAATACCAGCTACAGTGTGTGCAAACCTGGTGAAGACTTACAGAAAACGTTTGACCTCTGTCATTGCCAACAAAGGTTATGTTACAAAGTATTGAGTTGAACTTTTGTTATTGACCAAATACTTATTTTCCACCATAATTTACAAATAAATCCTTTAAAAATCCTACAATGTGATTTCCTGGATTTTTTTTTCTCATTTTGTCTCTCATAGTTGAAGTGTACCTATGATGAAAATTACAGACCTCTCTCATCTTTCTAAGTAGGAGAACCTGCACAATCAGTGGCTGACTAAATACTTTTTGGCCCCACTGTATGTCTGAGATCAACTGTACCTTTACAGTTCCAAACAGCTCCTCTTTTATGTGCCCGCCACCAAATTCTTTCTTCAGGGTGGCCCGTGTAGCAGCATACAGCATTTTCTGCCTCACCTAAAATGACAAACATGAACACAAGTGACAAATTAGCATCAAGGTAGGATGGGTTTGGTAGATGTTTGGCTTACTGCCATGTTCCTGCTTTCTGTATGGTATAAAGCACAAATTAATAATTTACATTGCAGGAGACGTTAGAATTGCAAATACTCAGACAAAATGATATATTAACTTTGTTTTAGCTCACTTCAACAGTTTTCTGTTATTAAACATACTATAGTGTGATGCAGTGGCAGGGGGTTGCAGATTTTAAGCAGGAGCAAATAAAAATACATTTTGGCTGGTCAGTTGTCGGTTAACCATTGACATGACAGTCAATGCAGTTAAAAGACATGGGCAAAATTTGCATCCCTAGTCTTCAGTTCTGAACCATTAAACATGCCCCCAGTGGTCTTGAAACATGCAGCTATCAAGTTTGGAATCAGCTTCTATCTACAAAAACAGTAGGTTAATTAATTAAACATTCAATACTTTGTAATGTTTTAACTATATGTAAATCAAAAAGGATTTGCATGTTATTGCTTTCTGTTTATTGACATTTTTCCTATTGCCTTATTTTTAAATGGGGTTTGCACTTTTAGTCCAAATTACATCAGACCTCACTTCAAAAGACAAAGCAGAGACAGACAGGAGTCAAAGAGTCAAAGGACTTTGAATAAAATTTGCATTGACAGTAAGAGTTACTCACAGGGGAATGATCTGGTGACCAGGCTAGAAAGATCCATTCATAGCCCTGGTTATTGGTTTTATCAAGCCTATACAGGAGGTAGGAAGGCATGCTATCTTCTAAGAGGGGCAGGACATAACTGTCCCACTCCTGCTCCCATCTCTGGACTGCTGGTCTGGTTCCTCCCAGCACAAGCTGTTCTAGAAAACACAGCAGGACTGCACACTTATCGGGAAGAGAATTTCTCTCCTATACATTTATTATATTATAAACAATTATAAACAAAAGCAGCTGGCAGTCTTCAACCTACCTTTATCAATGACCACCTTAATGAGACGATACTCCCCGTTTCGGGCTTTAGCAAAAACCTCTTTTACTTCTAGTGCGGCTATAACAACAAACAGCAGAAACACAGATAGGATTTCGTAATAAATAAATAAATAACTTTTTTACCATTAAAAATCTGATGATCAGCAATTAGGAACCTTTGACCAGATTTGCCATTTCAATTGATTTGTCTATTAAATAGTAATATCTTATTATTCTAAAAAGATACATACACTGATAAGCATAACATTAAAACCACCTTCTTGTTTCTACACTCACTACTTTTTTTTAGCCTGCTTTCACCCTGTTCTTCAATGGTCAGGACCCCCACAGGACCACCACAGAGCAGGTATTATTTGGGTGGTGGATCATTCTCAGCACTGCAATGACATGGTGGTGGTGTGTTAGTGTGTGTTGTGCTGGTATGAGTGGATCAGACACAGCAGCGCTGCTGGAGTTTTTAAATACCGTGTCCAATCACTGTCCACTCTATTAGGCACTCCTACTTAGTTGGTCCACCTTGTAGATGTAAAGTCAGAGACGATCGCTTATCTATTGCTGCTGTTGGAATTGGTCGTCTTCTAGACCTTCATCCATGGTCACAGGACGCTGCCCATGGGGCGCTGTTGGCTGGATATTTTGGGTTGGTGGACTATTCTCAGTCCAGCAGTGACAGTGAGGTGTTTAAAAACTTCATCAGCATTGCTGTGTCTGATCCACTCATACCAGCACAACACACACTAACACACCACCACCATGTCAGTGTTACTGCAGTGCTGAGAATGATCCACCACCCAATTAATACCTACTCTGTAGTGATCCTGGGAGAGTCCTGACCATTGAAGAACAGCATGAAAGGGGGCTAACAAAGCATGCAGAGAAACAGATGGACTACAGTCAGTAATTGTAGAACTACAAAGTGCTTCTATATGGTAAGTGGAGCTGATAACATGGACAGTGAGTGTAGAAACAAGGAGGTGGTTTTAATGTTATGGCTGATCGGTGTATATCCCTGTTCTCAATGATTTGGCATCTTATCAAATTAAGTCCAGTGACCTTTTCTCAAAGTATAATGCGTTTGCACATAAGAATTGCCATATAATCATTGCCAGCTCCTAAAAGAATGTCAGGCTGCTAGGGGAGGGCACTATAACAATAACAGTATCCCAGTGAGCTCAAAGGCATTTAAAAGACTAGAAAAGACTTCTTTGCTAGTTGTTAAGAGGACGTATACTTTTGAGCCACAGTGAAAGACAATCGCTCAAGACCAGAAATGAAAATATCTAGGACCTATAGGGGCAGGTTTATGACAAAACAGGACCAACTTCAAGCAAACACAATTTCTTTTTATAGACTAATTTGTATCAGGCTAGACTTGGCCTAGTAACAGATGTCCAAGAACTGTTCTGGTCAGTCTGTTATAAATGGGATTTTGCAACACTGAAGGCATTCTTAGAATATAATACAAGCATGATAATCATTAACTTTTGCTGAACATCACATTGGATATTAACACCCTTCACAAAAATGACACACTTATAATGTGGTATATTAAAAGTATAAACAACACTGTATTTCATTTTATTTTTGTGTTTTAACAACACCTATTCCTCAAAAATCATGTCAGGGTTATGGCAAGTCAGGCTTCCCTGAAATCAATCAATGGGCACAATCCAGTAACATGACACCAATCCATTGTGAGGCCTCAGCCATCCCCCTCCCTTCCCCTTCCGCCCCAAACCAGACACAGCCAATCATGTCTGTATGTAGATGTTGCCATGGCTTCGTTACAAATCATATATATTCAGCATCACCATGTGAGTGCCAAGTACCAAGTTGAGCCTTTAAATATACACAGATTTGAAAATACATAGATACAAAGATAGAAGTCCTTTTTGTGTAGACTTCACATGTTTCCTCCAGGAGCTCCAATTTTCTCACACAAGACATGTACGTTAGGTGAACCAGAGATACAGAATTGACTGTGATGGTGTTTGACATTGAACTTGAACTGATGAATCTTGTGTAACCCGTAACTACCTGTCCTGCCATGAACATAACCAAAGTGTAAAACATGATTGTAAAATCCTAACAAAACAAACAAACATAACTGAAAACTTCTTTATTTATTAGGATTTTAGGATTAAGGTCATGTTTTACACACTTTGGTTACATTCATGACAGAAACGGTAGTTACTCATTACACAAGATTCATCAGTTCACAAGTTTAATGTCATACACGGTCATGGCCAATCTCCAATTCACCTCACTTGCATTTCTATGGACTGTGGGAAGAAACCGGAGCTCCCGGAGGAAACCCACACATACACAGGGAGAACATGCAAACTCCACACAGAAAGGACCCAGACCGCCCCACCTGGGGATCGAACCCAGGTGAGGCGACAGTGCTGACCACTGAGCCACCGTGCCGCCCAACATAACTGAAAAAGAAGTAAGCACATTTGAAACTGACCATGTAAATCTTTGTATAAAGAGTTTGCATTTATTTGTTATTTTGTCAGAATTATGACCATATGGGTCATTCTACAAAAAAAGTGGAAACTGGGTGACACAAATCTGCTAAAATGTAAACCTTTCAACATACCCTAAACTTCTTTCATTACATTTAACCCCTAAACTTGATGAATCCACAAAAGTCAACCTTAATCTGTTTCATTATTTTTGATGTATTTTTTTATAAAGAATCTATGAGCTGTTTATTTGTCATTGGTGTTACCAAAGATTCAACCAACATTGATGTTCATTTTTTAAAGACATTCTCATTACAACCTCAGGATTTAGTAAAAGGTAGAGGGGTGGAATGATAACACCAAGAAAAAATATTTGTTTATATTTTATAATGTAATTGTACATGTTTGCACACCATTGCATGAAATTACTTGATTTGCAATTGTACTTTTTTCTTTAAAAACCACAAAAACAGGAGTAGCCAAACAAAGAGGCTTTGATACAAACTCTGAAATATGGACTAATCTATACAACACATATCAACAAACAAATTGTATTTACATTTACATTTTACATTTTCGGCATTTAGCTTTTATCCAAAGCGACTTACAGTATTGTGACAGTATTGAGGGTTAAGGGTCTTGCTCAAGGGCCCAACAGCGCCAACCTGGCAGTGGTGGGGCTTGAACCGGCAACCTTTCGGTTACTAGTCCAGTACCTTAAGCACTAGGCTACAACTTGCTAGAAAGTTTTCAAAAATACATTCATAATGCCAAAATCATGGAAAAACTTGGGGTAACACCAATGACGCAATGACATCAAAAGTTTGATTCAAACATTTTTCAACCTATTGTTATTTTCACTAATGCTCACAGACAGAGTTTATAGCCAATCTATTAGTACTTTGACACGCCAGTCTACAATTTCCCCTCTCTCTAAGGGGGCAAGTTGACAGACACCATGGCAATACAAGGTACAACAGTCCCTACCAATGCTGAGTTCAAATCTACCTATATTACACCATATTCTCCAAGACAGCAAGTTCACTGTTGTATATACTATAAAGCCTTTTAGAAAGGCGTGTTGTTCATTCATTATGACAACTGATGGATGAGCACATGACTCACTCCTAGTGCATTTGCATGCCCATATTTGAGCAATAAAGGCAGATCAAACTTGGCACAGATTTCCTTCTGCACTTTATCTGCTCCTGGTTACACTTTAACACGCATGTGATAAAACCTTTAATCTCAATGTTAACTGAATGAGCCCGGACTGCTGACAACACATAACCTACAAATCATACACTTCATAAACACAATGCAGTGAATAAAGATATTATAAGTAATCACACAGCAGAATAATGAATGAGCTGTTGGTGTTGATTAAAAAAGTTACCCTGGATCCCGGTCTGATGAGACATTCTTCTGCTGATGCTGCTTCAGGATCGCTGATGCGCTGTTTTTTAAAGCACTAAACACGGAAGAACAGAAATGCATTAAGAGAACCTACAGAGCCGGCCTCTGGAGAGACGCCATCGCCTAGGACAGCCCCTTCATCACGTGACACTCAACCGGGCGCCTCATTGAAAAGTTACGGTGTAGTTGCACTATGTAGTGTCAAAATAATAGTATATATATATATATATATATATATATATATATATATATATAGCCATAACACTAAAACCACCTCCTTGTTTACACACTTACTGTCCATTTTATCAGCTCCTCTTACCATATAGGAGCACTTTGTAGTTCTACAATTACTGACTGTAGTCCTTCTGTTTCTCTGCATGCTTTGTTAGCCCCCTTTTATGCTGTTCTTCAATGGTCAGGACTCTCCCAGGACCCCCACAGAGCAGGTATTATTTGGGTGGTGGATCATTCTCAGCACTGCAGTGACAATGACATGGTGGTGGTGTGTTAGTGTGTGTTGTGCTGGTATAAGTGGATAAGACACAGCAGGGCTGATGGAGTTTTTAAATACCATGTCCACTCACTGTCCACTCTATTAGACACTCCCAGGGGCGTAGCACCAAATTCTGGGCCCTATGCACAAGCAGTGCCCATGGGCCCCCCTCACCCCAGTCCAGACTCCTTCTAGACTCCTCAAGGGCCCTCCCCTGACTTGGGGCCCTGGTAACTCTGTCCCAATTTTCACCCCACTACGACGCCCCTAGACACTCCTACCTAGTTGGTCCACCTTGTAGATGTAAAGTCAGAGACGATCGCTCATCTATTGCTGCTGTTTGAGTTGGTCATCTTCTAGACCTTCATCAGTGGTCACAGGACGCTGCCCATGAGGCAACGGTGTTAACAAGAGCCTCTGTGTTAGTATGTGCACGTGAAAAAGACCTAAAAACAAACCAATGCAAACCAATACAAAAACATACACACAGAATAGTGAGTGCAGACTAGAAAAGCCGAATCCCGGACATTTTTGGTGATTTAAAAATCACCGGACGAATTTTTTAGGTCTCAAAAAGAGGACATGTCCGGGAAAAAGAGGACGTATGGCCACCCTAACTCATACCAGCACAACACACACTAACACACCACCACCATGTCAGTGTCACTGTAGTGCTGAGAATGATCCACCACCCAAGTAATACCTGCTCTGTGGTGGTCCTGGGAGAGTCCTGACCATTGAAGAACAGGGTGAAAGGGGGCTAACAAAGCATGCAGAGAAACAGATGGACTACAGTGAGTAATTGTAGAACTACAAAGTGCTTCTATATGGTAAGTGGAGCTGATATAATGGACAGTGAGTGTAGAAACAAGGAGGTGCTTTTAATTTTATGGCTGATTAGTGTATAAATATACACAATGAAATTATTTTTCTGCATATCGTAGCTTGTTTGGAAGCTGGGAGCTGGGGTCAGAGCACAGGGTCAGCCATTTTACAGCACCCCTGGAGCAGGCAGGGTTGAGGGCCTTACTCAAGGGCCCAACAGTAGCTGCATGGCAGAGGCTGGATTTAAACCAACAATCTTCTGATTGCTTCCAAAGCTCTACACACTGGGCTACCACTGTTATATATATCTGTGTGTGTTTGCGTGTGTGTATACACTAACTATAAACTGTAAACAATTTTTTTAAATAGACCCATCACAACCCTGACCAGGATAAAGAGGTTAATGAAAAGTAAATTAAATCTATTCATATATTTATGACAGAAACGGTAGTTATTCATTACACAAAATTCATCAGTTCACAAGTTTTACTCTCAAACACAGTCATGGACAATTTTGGATCTCCAATACACCAATACAGTAAGGGGGGAAGGGTGACAAAGAGTACAAAGCAACAGCCAGTAATTGTATACCCACAAAGATTATCTACAGTAAATCAATGAATGTACCCACTACATGGTGAGTGAATATAGACAGCACATAGTTTTGATACACTGTAAGAAGGCCAATATGCAGATTTGGAGACTGCAAAACATACTGTAGTACTTTGGTACCCACCACAGCTACTGTTAGGACATATTTTTATATTAGTTTTTTATATTTATATAGTAAGGACATTATTTTATATTGTAGAAAGACCCAAACAGAAGACAGAATGTTCTGAAAAAACACTATCCATATGGTCACCAGACGTTGAAATCAACTTCAGAACACTTTGACATATTGTAGTGTAATCTGCCCTCAAAGTGTAGGGTGGGACTGTGCACTCCACCCTACAGTCAAGCTTTATAAATACTTTGGATAGTTGTAATTCAGCTGCTCGCCTGCCTGCTTATGTGTGTGAATTATAGAGACAAAACCACAGAGGCTGGAGGAAGTAGTGACGAGCTATAAAGAAAAAAGTATAGTAGGAGAGGAGTAAATGCTGTGTTTTTTTTTTTTAGATATACACACCCTCCTGTGGAATACGTACCTACACACAATCCTTGTAATTCTACCAATAATATATATGTACAGTATATATCCTGAGCAATATAGTAATATAATAGACTGAATTTGGAATATGGGCAAGTTTTCCTTCATGTTCTTGTTATTAAACCACTGTTATCCTGGGATATACGATGATCAGGAAAGAGTTGCACCACAGTGTGCAACTGAACCTATAAATTTCCTACCAATGTGTTAAACAACCATACAGAGCATTCCACAAGAAGACTGCACATACCATTATTAATCTCTCTCCGTACTTGACAGTTGGCAGTGGATATTTTGGGTTAAAAGAAGGAATAGTAGTTTTCTTAAAACATTTAACAATGTAGATGTAGGTAATATCCTAAAGAGTAAGTCGTCAGACTACCTGACATTGTCCTACTGCTCAGGAACCCAGTTTCTGTTTATATAAAATGTTTACTAATGGAAGCCCTGCCATGATTTAAAGCTTTGTGAAGCTAAAGACATGGGGCATTTATGAACTATTATTTATTAACCTCTTAAGTTACCTTCTATCTGTCTATCTTCTTTATATTGTTCATCTTTGCTCATGTTGTTTGTTCAGGTTTGACAGACACTGATATGACTTGAAAAATGTAAGTTAAGAGAGAGTGAGTAAAAAAAACAACTAAGAATTGAAATACAGTATAAAATAAAAAAGGGCTGCTGTGTCCCAAATACCATCTTATTTACATAATAGTCTGCTAAACCAATTCTAGACCAATGGCAAAACCACTATATTGAGCACACTGTATGTGATGTTGTGTGCGGATTGAGACGCAGCCCTCAAGATTTCCAGCTAAAATTATGTGTTGTCGGTTCTGTGTGGTTCGGTTTATTTTATTTTATTTTTTACTCAAATATATAGGGGTTGTTGTATGTCTGTGTCTGTGTATTTTGGGGGTTTATTTTGGATTGTTTTATTGACAGTTTACCTGAGTGTTACCCTAGTTTCTGCTCCCTTCAGCTTCTGAATAACTAGGCTGTCATTTATTGTTTTAAAAAAAAATGTTTTTATTATTTATTGATTGACTAAATGACTGTTGAGTCAATGTATTACTTAAACAGACAATACAGCCAATCAAGGACGTTCAACGTCAATGACTGACACATTTCTGACAGTGTTGCATCTAGATTCCAGATTTTGCTGGGCTGAACAGAGGTTCAGATGGCAACTTAAATCTTAGTCATAAAACACTATGATTCATTGCCAGGTAAGATATAAGTTTACTGATAACACTGTCCCGTCATGGGTACAGCAGGTAGGATTTAGGTACTGGTTTTGTTCGTAACATTGCTGCCACAAAGTTTGTTTGAGCTGTTTGTCTCAGCCATAGTGTGTGTTTGTGTGTACGTTGTATATCTATGTTAGTATTTTAGCTTATTTATAAGAATCATTATTACATTGCTTCTCATACCAACACCCAACCAACACACCATCTTCACACATGCCTTATAGTGCCTTTTCCATTGCAGGGCAATTTGGTCGCTCCAGATCCTGATTCCTCTCCTCAATGCTTGATGATCTGGTGGCTAAGACTGTTCCTATCCCATATGATTTTGACAATGAGGACAGCAAAGACCATACTGAGTGTCCTCATAAAGCTTCTCTGCCTGAGATACCATCACAACCTATAGTTCGATATGAGAACACTTCTCACACTGGGTGTCCAGATGTAGTTAACAGATCTTCAATACCACCACAACTTTCAGAAACATCTAAAATAATCTAAACGGATCCTTCTCTCCCAGAAACCAATGTTTCTTCTCTTTGGAGACATGGGTAGATGGAGAAACTATTGAGCAGATTGTTGCTGTTTTCATTTGTCAAGAAAAAGTGTCACACTTGTCGCACTTGTCGCAAAAAGTGTCGCACCAATTAATGGTACTTTTTTGGTTCACCCATACAGCCCGCATCAGTAGGATTGGTCCCTGGCCTACATGAGTAACCAAGTTTAGCATGGGTACTTAGGTACAACCACAAATTCTGCCAACAGGGATTAAAAAATTTACCTTACTATAGGGTACTGTGTTTTAATTGTCAAGTTCTTTTTTTGTGTGGTGTTTGTTATTTTGTCCACCATTTGTTGTTATAACTTTGGTTTTAACATATACTATCCTGATCTGGGACTTTTGAACTTCTGTAGGTTCATGGCTGATACCTTTTCTGACTCAGTACTCTGCTAGAGTGATTTTACTGTGTTTTAGAACAATTATGTGAAATAACCACTAGATGATGCTATTGTATAAACCATTTAATGAACCTGTCACCTCTTGTGTTTACGTTGTATGGTCGCTCATGGTACAGAGTATATTTCACAATAGATATATTGTCTTTGCACCTTATTATGATACATTTAAAAACAGCAGCATACACGGCCATTTTAAGTCAAATAAATGTTTAAATTTAATTTGTACGTTTTCTCTGGTCACTTCAGTTTTCTTTCCAAAATGATGCAGTAGGTGGACTGGCTACTTACATTTACATTTTCAGCATTTAGCAGACGCTTTCATCCAAAGCGACTTACAGTTGTGACTATATATTGTGAGTATAATGTCTAAGCAATTGAGGGTTAAGGGCCTTGCTCAAGGGCCCAACAGCAGCAACCTGGCAGTAGTGAGGCTTGAACCTTGAACCTTCTGATTACTGGATCAGTACCTTAACCACTAGGCTACAACTGCCCTTTTTGCCCTTTACTTACAATTGCCGCTATGTGTTAGTAAGAGGATGTGTGTTGGTCTGCAATGGATTGGCACTCTGCCCTTGGTCTATACCAATGCAGCTCTGACCAGTGATTAGTGAAAATGATTATATTAATCAAAATGAATGTACAAAGGAAAAACAACCAACCAAAGTTCATGAATCACTGTATTCCCTCTAAACCACTAGATAAAAAAATAAAATGCTTGACACATCATTAACCTAGCAGTCAGACCTTTTTGTAAGACATATAAGAAGACCAGGGGTGTTGTTTTCACACACACACACACACACACACACACACACACACACACACACACACACACACACACACACACACTGTTTATCATCAGATGTTTGGGGCAGAGGATACAAGGAGGCTGTTAGTCAAGCACTCAAGATGATATGTATCACTCAGTGGGGAACCATAAGGCCCTAGATATTCTAACAATATATACCTATACACTCATCATAATTTCACAATCAACATTTAAACAAATACAACCAAATAAATCCCTAATATCTGCCTATTTGTGTTACAGTGTGAATGGTTACATTAAAGAAGCCTACACTCTGCTGTTGCTGATTGGTGGTCCAGCTGTAAGTTGTTATGTATTAAGCTATAAAGGATGAAGCAATTCAATGCAATAAAATTTCAAACTGACCATTATATTGTCCCTTTAAATTGGTGGGCTTTATTATTGCTATCTTTATGACAAGTACCGCCTACTGTGCCAGCTGCAATAAATCTCACACGTATAGAAATTCGGTCTCATTTTAAAAAACACAGGCTTATCTCACACTTTTGTTTTGCAATGAAAAATTATTCATTTGTTTATTGTCTGTTTTACCACCGCTTATCCTATTCAGGGTCACAGTGAGTCCAATTCACTGGGCAAAAGACAGAAAACAGACCAGTCACCAGTCAGGTCACCAGTCTATCACAGGGCAAACAAACTCACACAAGCATTCTCAATTTTGTATCTCCAGTTAACCTGACTGCATGTCTTTGGACTGTGAGAGTAAACCCACACAGACACAGGGAGAACATGCAAACTCCACACAGAACCAGGATCACTCCACCTGGAAATCGAACCCAGGATCTTCTTGGTGTGAGGAGCCAGTGCTACCCAGCAAGAAGAACAAATGTGCTTCTCATTAATACCTAAATTGGCATTATGTATCCCCTCCTATAACCAAATCAAAGCCATGTTTTAGTGGAATTGTGGTTTATGTTGTAATTGTTTAATATGATATTACATTCACAGCCGGTGTATGAATTCTATACATTTAATTACTTTTGTTATGCCCGAGCATTTATTGTTGAGCACATGTGGATGCACATGTGGAATATGGCAGTGTATGTTTTTAGGTTTAGCAGTACAGTACAGTACAGTACAGTAACAGTAAATACAACACATTGTACACACATATAACAACAACATATGTTGACATAATAACCATGGGCATTAATGTTATTTAGTTTCGAATACAGCTGATATTCCTTATTTTGCTTTAAAGTAAATCAGGTCATGTCGTCTCATTTGAAGTCTCTGTGTGCAGGTCATCTGAACAGCCTCTTCATGTCAGAAAATATCATCATGATTTATGAACTTCATATTAAACTCCAAATTGATGTCGAATTGACCTTGTGTTTATTTTAAGCACCTAAAAAAGACAGAATCAGTGATGCATGGAATGGTTGGCTGTCTCCTGGTTTTAAATCCCTTGGAAAAGCTGAGTGTTCTTGTGTCCATCTGTCACAGATTTTGTGTTGGACCTGCTTTTAGTACAAGCCACAGGGTTGCCAGATTGTTGCCAGAGTATTTTCTGCACACAGAGTTTTAAAATACACCCAGTTGATTATAGACCTGTACCGATCCAACAGTAATTTATAAAAGCAGTATTAACATATGAAATGAAACAGATCACTGATTTTATATCAGCAAGTCTTCATGCTTTATTGATTAAAAACATTGTTATGTAGCAACTGTGGCTATAATTTTGAAAATATAAAAATAAACACTGTGGTAACCATAATTTCAAAGCATCATTCCAAACATGCTAATAAACAAATCTTGTTGTCTACCTTTATACTGGGGTTGTTAGGGTGCCTGCGACGGCTGGTGAACATAACACCAGTTCCCAGCGTCGCAGGCGTTACAGAACAACAAAGAGCTTGGCCTCAAATAGTAGGCCAGCTCGTTAGGGGCGAACGACCTGCACCTGCGATCTCCCTATATAAGGGGGTGTCGCCAGGTTGCAGACGTCGCACCTTTTTCCTTTGTTTTGCTTGCATGCACGACACCGTTCTCTTTTTAGGGACAATCCGGTTACCCCCGGCGCTTCTAGGGCGTAAGGGTGTGTAGGTCGTAAGGCTGAGGTAATTCAGGGTTTTGGTTCTCTTCAGTAGGGATAGACGGTGCGGTCTCGTGCAGGGGGCAGCATTGGGGAGGCACGAACTGGCGCTCACGGAGCTCACAGCCTCCCACTCCCCCAGCGGCTTCAGTAGGAGTTGAGACCCCCATTCCGCCTCCCGAGCGTTTTTCGGGGGACGCTAGGAAGTGTCGGGGTTTCCTCCTATGGTGCTCCCTTATATTCGAGCTTCAGCCTTCCCGCTTCCCTTCAGAGCGCTCCAAGGTTGCGTATACCATTTCTCTGTTGACTGGTAAAGCCTTGGAGTGCTCTTCAGAGCTTTCTTTCAGGGAGGCTCTAAAGGACACTTTTTTCCACCCGGCAGGAGGAAGGGACGCGGGGCCGCGGTTGCTCGAATTATCCCAAGGGGGACGCTCAGTCGCAGATTACGTCATTGAATTTCGTACTCTAGCGGCTGAGTGTGGTTGGGATGAGGGGGCACTGATAGCCATTTTCCATCGCGGGCTGGGGGAGGAAATAAAAGACGAGTTGGCCACTCGTGAACTTCCCACCACGCTCAAAGCCTTTTACCTTTTGGCCACCACCATCGACACCAGACTTCGACAACGGGCTCGGGAGCGGGGTTCTCACCTCCCCTTTGTTCGACCGCAAGGTCAGCCCCAGCCCGTGTCGCAGGACCAGGGCCCAGAACCCATGCAATTGGCCCGCCTCGTCACCCTCCGCCTCGAGAGCCCGAACTCGGTTAAACGAGTAGGCCGCTCTCGGGGTAGGGAGTCGAGAGCGAGCCACACCACCATCCCTGGCCAGGGTCTGTTCCTCAATGCCTCGTTGTGTTGGGGTTCTGGGAACCTGGACCTAAAAGTCTGCGTCGATTCGGGCGCGGTGGAAAGTTTTATTGATTATGGCTTGGTACACAGGTTGGGGATTGAGCTCCAGATGCTGCGGGTTCCCATTGCGGTCCACGCTGTCGACGACCGAGCGGTCGCTGGCAGTCCCATCACGCACCAAACGCCTCCTCTCACAATGCGTTTGGGGAACCATGAGGAGCGAATTACCTTTTTGGTCACCCAGGTCCCCCAGCTCCAAGTGGTTCTGGGACACTCGTGGCTTAAGAGACACAATCCCCAAATTGATTGGGAAACCGGGTCAATCTTTGCCTGGGGTACAAGGTGTCAGGATGCATGTCTGCTGCCAGCCAGCATGTCATCGGACTCACCATCGCCTAGTGTGATTACCCCTGATTTGGCTCGAGTACCACCTGTGTATCACGACCTATGTGAGGTCTTTAGCAAGTCCCGGGCACGGGACTTGCCCCCCCACAGACCTTTCGATTGTGCCATCAATCTGCTTCCTGGCACTACTCCTCCTAGGGGGCACCTTTTTTCACTATCAGCCCCTGAAAGGCTAGCCATGGAGGAGTATGTCAAGGAGGCACTCGATCAGGGGTTCATTTGTCCGTCTTCCTCCCAAGCTGGGGCAGGCTTCTTCTTCGTTGGGAAGAAGGACGGATCATTGCGCCCCTGTATCGACTATCGGGGTCTGAACGCCATTACGATCAAGGATCGTTATCCGCTGCCACTGATGGCCACGGCTTTTGAAGCCCTTTAGTGAGCTTCAACTTTTACTAAGCTCGATCTACGCAGCGCGTATAACTTGATCCGGATCAGGCGGGGGGACGAATGGAAGACTGCTTTCATTACGCCCACGGGACACTATGAGTACCTAGTGATGCCCTTTGGGTTAATGAACGCTCCAGCGTATTCAGATTTTTAGCCGGTCCATTGAAGAGCATGTGAGGCACGTCCGACGGGTTCTCCAGCTTCTGCTCGACCATTGCTTATTCGTCAAGCTGGAGAAGTCCGTTTTTCACGCCCCCTCAATTTCCTTTTTGGGGTTCATAGTATCACAGGGTGCCCTCCAAATGGATCCGGCTAAAATCAAGTCTGTGGAGAACTGGCCAACTTCTAGTTCCGTACGGCAAGTGCAAAGATTCCTGGGCTTTGCAAATTTTTTCAGGCGGTTCATTCGGGACAGTCGCCGCTCCTTTGACGGTCCTTACAGGTAAGGGACCGTTTAAATGGACGATGCAGGCCCAACAAGCCTTTGAGAGGCTCAAGACTCTCTTAACCACTGCTCCAGTTTTGCAGTTACCCGAGCCAGAGGAACCCTTCATAGTTGAAGTGGATGCCTCTGATGTCGGGGTTGGGGCAGTGTTGTCCCAGAGAGTGGGCCCTGAAAAGAAACTCCACCCTTGCGCCTTCTTTTCCCATCGTCTAACTCCTGCCGAGCTTAACTACCCGGTAGGAGATAAGGCGCTTCTGGCCGAGTGGCGACATTGGCTTGAGGGGGCGAAACATGCCTTCCTGATCTGGACGGACCACAAAAACTTGTCGTTCATCCAGCAGGCTAAGAGGATGAATTCCCGTCAGGCTCGGTGGTCTCTTTTTTTTAGTCGCTTCCATTTTACCCTATCTTATAGACCAGGGTCCAAGAATGGTAAGCCGGATGCTTTATCCAGGCAATGGGAGCCAACCAGACCCGAGACCGAGCCTGATCATATCATCCCCCTGAGCCAGATCGCGGCCCCAATTACATGGGGCATATTTAAAGTTGTTAGGGACACTCAAACTGTGGAGCCCAACTGTGGAGCCCAACCCCGACGGGCCTTTTGCCAACTTCTAGGGGCAACGGCTAGCTTATCTTCGGGGTATCACCCCGAGTCCAACGGGCAGTCGGAACGAGTTATTCAAGATTTAGGCAAGATGCTTCTGTGCCTTACTGCAGGCAATCCAGCCACTTGGGCGGATAAATTGTTGTGGGCTGAATTCGCCCACAATACCCTGCACCATGCCGCACTTGGAATGTCACCATTTGAGGCACAGTTCGGGTACCCTCCTCCGCTGTTTCCGGATCAGGAACAAGAGGTTGCGGTCCCAACTGTGCAGCATCATATCCGTCGCTGCCGTGCCGCCTGGCGAAAAGCAAGACAGGCTCTTCTAGCCTCTCAACGCTCCATGAAGCGTAATGCTGATCGCAGGCGACAGCCGGCTCTCACATTCCGGCCGGGCCAACGAGTTCTCCTGTCGACAAGGGATCTCCCCGTCAAAGGTACCCCTCACAAGTTGGCACCCAGGTACATTGGCCCGTTCAAGGTGGTTAGACGGATAAATCCGGTGACATATAGGTTGGAGCTGCCTCCCAGGATGAAGGCGCATCCGACCTCCCATGTCTCCCAACTTCGCCCATTTGCGTGCGAGGGAGCTAGACCCCCTCCCCAACCTCCCGCCCATCGTATCATCCAGGGTGCCCCTGCATTCACGGTTCGCCGCCTCCTGGTTAGCAGGAGGGTGCAGGGTAGCACCCAATACTTGGTGGATTGGGAAGGTTACGGCCCCGAGGAGCGTTCATGGGTACCGGCTCGTCAGATCCTGGACCATGAATTGATCCGCGAGTTTCGACGGAACCGAACCGCGGGTCTTGGGACCTCAGGAGCTGTCCCTAGAGGGGGGGGGGGGGGGGGGGGGGGGGGTACTGTTAGGGTACAGAACAACAAAGAGCTTGGCCTCAAATAGTAGGCCAGCTCGCTAGGGGCGAACGACCTGCACCTGCGATCTCCCTATATAAGGGGGCGTCGCCAGGTTGCAGACGTCGCACCTTTTTCCTTTGTTTTGCTTGCATGCACGACACCGTTCTCTTTTTAGGGACAATCCGGTTACCCCCGGCGCTTCTAGGGCGTAAGGGTGTGTAGGTCGTAAGGCTGAGGTAATTCAGGGTTTTGGTTCTCTTCAGTAGGGATAGACGGTGCGATCTCGTGCAGCCCCCGCGCTGCTGTTATTTTGGCGTTTTTATCCAGCCACCGCTTGCAACGTTAGCAGCGGGCTAACGCTGGGCTAACGGCCACTCAGCAGCAACTGATAAGCCATTAGACGTTAAGCAGATTCATCCCAACCGCTTTGGCTGAGTGGGTTAAGTCACGGCTTAGTCAATCCCCTCAGCTCCGGTTCAAATCTGGTATTTTGGCATTAATGCTATTGTGTCTCTCCTTTTCCCGGCTCCTTCCCAGCTCTGTTAGGCTGGTGACATCGCCGGTACAGCTTTTAATAGAAGCTGATTTATTGTGACAATTTCGTGGTTATATACACTGGTTACAAGTGCGCAGGCTTCCTATTCCTCTCGCTCCTATATAGCGCTACGAGGAACGCAAACACCTCGCAACTGAGAGACCCGGGTTCGCGCCTCGCATTTTCCGTTTTTCTCTTTTTCAGTTGCCTGTGGCGCCAGCGGCATCATTCGGGGTTTCCCGAATTGTTTTTTTTGTTCTCGTTATTGCCCCTTTTTTGTGTTGTTATTGTTTATTTTTAAATAAAAAGAACTTTTTTCCTCTGCACCAGGCAAGGGGTAAGATGATTTCTGGGAATAAATAACATTACACACAGATCCACATGCAGTTAGACTGTTGCCATTTTAGGGATCACCACAGCAGATCATTTATCAACTCACCTTATGTTATCTGGGCTTGGGACAGGCACTGAGAGCGCATTGACCAGTGCACCTTTTAGTGGCTAGGCTGTTCCACCACCCCATCCCGCTCAGACCTATCCAATCATGTCTGTGTAGATGCACGATCAACCATTGGCACCACTGAAATTTAAAGCCTGGATCTCAGATGTGGTGAGCTATCATGATTTTACCACTCTGCCACCCACATGCATAGAAAATGTTCCTATTCAGATTAGGACTGTAACACACATTCTTTACTGCTTTAAGTAGAACTGGTGAGTGTGGGTAAGGATGAGCGATTTGATAAAAAATTCAAATCAAGAATCAACTATAAATCAGATTTAATTATTAACCTATAGCACTACCCAAACAATGAGTGTTTTGTGGCCATGCACAATTAAAACTTTATATACACTGATAAGGACACTTCCACCACTCCCAACCCCCCTGCTGGGTAGGGTCGTAGACTAGCACAAAACACCCCTCCAGGCGCCCAGGTGGCACAGCAGGATGTTTCACTAGCACACCAGCGCTGAGATTTTGAACACGCCGGTTCGAATCTCGGCTCTGCTACCAGTTGGCTGGGTGCCATCTGGCGGGCACAATTGGCAGCAGACAAAATTGCCCACCAAGTCTGCTGGGTGGGAAAAGATGCTGGGGTCTTCAAACGCTGAGTAAGGATCCTGGTTAGCAGACTGAGGCGCCTGTGCAGAAGTAGATAAGCCTCATGCGCGAATACACCTAAGCACGGGCAAAAAAACGGGGTTGAGGACTTTTGAGTGGGCGTGGAGCAGACGAATATACCCTCCTCGAATGCAATCAAGATCCCCAGCAGCAGAAGACTAATTGGCTACGCAAAAATCGGAAGAAAAACGGAGAAAATGCATAAATAAATAGGAAGAAAACCTCCAATGTACAGTTAAAACTTTACATATGCTTGTATGTCGTGTGTGTGTGTGTGTGTAGTTCCAATTAACCTCACTTGCATGTCTTCGGACTGTGGGAAGAAACCCACACAGACAGGGGGAGAACATGCAAACTCCACACAGAAAGGACGCGGACCGCTCCACCTAGGCATCAAACCCAGGACATTCCTGAGTGAGGCGACAGTGCTACCTGCCCAAGATCAGGAGGTACTCGGGTCATCCAGGATTTAAATCCCTAGCACTGCTATTGGCTGGCCTGGCGTTAAATACAGACACGACTGGCTGTGTCTGAGAGGGTATAGCCGAGGCCCTGTGATGAATTTGTGTCCTGTTCAGAACATTACTGCATTATGCCCAGTGATTACATGGAAATCAGACCCAACCCTATCTAGGACACAACCCTGACCAGCATAAATTGGTGGTAGAACATAAAAAAGAAACAAAGCTCACACTCAGGTGTCCACATACCTTTGGCCATATTTTGGATCTCCATCGTACTGTTCACTTTTTGGTTATTTTATAACCAGCCAATCCTCCTTTAATGGAAAATAATATGATCCTCCTAGCCTCTGTTAATCTCTTGGCCTGGACAGACTGTGATGGTTAAATACAGCATAAATGTATTCATGGCTCCGGTTATTATTCTCATATTACTCTGCCATCTATTCCAGTGATAAAATCTAGTGTACACTTTCAGTGCCGCTCTTTGTACAAAGAGGTGATTTTTCTCATCTTTTTTCATTTTTGTGTGTGTGGGGGGGGGGGGGGGGGGGCAGTGTATGTGGATGCATAATCACCTCATCAGTCACAGCGGTCACCATGACGGCAGGTACATTTGTCAGTAGTGAATAGGACTGTCCTATGTCTCGTGAAATGACAAACTGCCAGCTAGTGGTCCACGATGTGGCTCATGGCTGCTATTTCTTTCTTTCGGCTGCTCTCGTTTTTGGGTGTCAGTACAGTGGATCATTCTGGTCCACATACCAGACTTGGCATAGCTTTACACCGAGTGCCCTTCCCTGATGGAACCCTCCTCATTTTATCCGGACTTGGGTCTGGCACTGAGAGTGCCTCCTTATGGCTAAAGTGTTCAATTATTCCCTCTTTTAGACATAGCCAATCACATCTGTGTAGGCTGGGATCTGAGGTTTGAAGTTCAGTGGTGTTATCGACCGGTCTGGCAGAGTTGGCTAAAGTATTTTAACACTGCACATCTATACCACAGCTCAGTTTGGATCCCTGAGGACAACAAAGTCTTTTCTCATTTTTAGAATGTCCTTAACATTTACTCAGACCATCAAAAGTGTTTAGTAAGAAATGTTGAGTGGTGGGAAAATAAGGATGTTAATAACTGGAAAACTGATAACAGATAAAGAAACTGGTCAGTTAATGCTGAGGGTTGAAAGGGTCATTTACATTTTGTGCCAGCATCTGATGTTTGAATTGTATCAAGAATGAAGCTACAGGTCTCTATACATCAGCAGTACAGAGAGTTACGTCTGCTCATTTGATCTAATCTGATTGCAGTTCTAATCTGAACGGATAAATCTTTATATGCATTTATATTATTTAAATCAGCTTGAATGCATGTTAGCAGGCTTGAATGCTGTTTCTGTTCACTGGCTTTATGTTCACCTTACTGTTGATGAACATACTGTAGGTACAGGCAAAAAAGAAGGGTAAGCAGGAGCAGGCAAATATTCCCTCCTCGAAGGCAATCAGGATGCCCAGAAGTGGAAGACTAATTTGCTATGAAACAGGAGAAAAAAGAAGTAAATGCATAGATAAACATAGACACAAAACATCCACAGAATGGAATTGCCGGAGAGTTTCCTAATAACTGCTGCAATGACAACCTCTGCTGACTGTTTGATGGCGCCTGTACAGAGACGGGGGATAATGAAGATTAGTGCGTCGCTCTTTGTACACAATAATGATCTCCATATGAATTTGCCCCATGCAGGTGCAATTAATGATAACAAGGCACAGATGACAGATGAAGATAAACTGACACATCAATCATTTGCACCTCTGTACCCCTCTGCTGGCCAAAAATGACAACACAGAAGGACACGACTCCTCCTGTTGGGCCCTTGAGCTAGGCACTTAACCATCAAGTGCTTAGATAGTATTCAGCCACAATTGGAAGTTGCCTTGGATGAAAACATTTGCTAAATGCTCTAAATGTAAATATAAACATGTAAGTCAGGATTTTATCAGCCAAATACAAGAACATCCTTGCAATAAAAATGCCTCTAGAGGAAACACAAACTCAGCCTGGCCGACAGTTCATCTTTAACATGACAATGGACTGAAGCAAACAACACTGGAGTGACTTTGGAACCTGCACGAGGCGGGTTCATATGGGGATCTGTTTTGCTTACGAAGAGTCACGCACTGATCTCCATTATCCCCTGTCAAATTGTGCAGGTGCCTTCGATTTGCCGACAAAGGTCATAACTGCAGTAATTATAAGGAAACCCTGTTTAGCCATGACAGTCTTTTACAAAACAGACCTGCTCTTGACCAGAACTGAGGAATGTGTAGAATGTATTTAATATATGACTAGAAATGTTAATGATTAACCAAGAACTGACAAATCAGTCATTGTGTTATAAATGTTATCAGTTAAAATGTCATTAAAGTATTGCACTTGATTTGAATCAAACACTGAGCTACAAATTTCTCAGTGTTACAGAGGGCAGAAGCAGTGCTAATTTACATACACATATTAACAGTGCCCTCTGTTCTTCTAACCAGAACAGGTCTCGTTTACGCATTTGTATTAATTAATTCATGAACAACTGAGCCATTATGCATTAAAGTCACAAATGAAAACTGTTTTGTGTCAGTAAGGAGATAGACTGCATGCTAATCTAAAAATTTTATTTTCATGTTCATCACGGATTTATCCTGGTCATGGTTGGTGGGTTTGGCTTCCCCAGAATTAGGGGAATGCCAGTCAATTAGGGGGCTTCCACCACCATCCACACAGAAGCCAATTACGTGTGTATGTTGATGTATGACTGGCTGACAGCACTGTTTTGGACTGGAACCCTGGATCCCATAAGTTGTGGACTAGTATAACTTATCGCTATGCCACATGATCACTCTTTGTTTTGCATTGTGTCCCAGTATAAAAAAAGAAATCTGTTTATTATTTAATAATACATGTACATCGCATTGACTGAATGCAGTGAGCAAGCAATAATCCAGTACGTTTACCACTAGGATACCACTGCCATAACAAATACCACTACACAATAAATACAGTAATTTTTCTGTTTTTCTTCACTATGTTATAAATATCAAAATATATAAAATCAGCCATAACATTAAAACCCCCTCCTTCTTTCCACACTTACTGTCCATTTTGATCAGGTGGATCATTCTCAGCACTGCAGTGACAATGACATGGTGGTGGTGTGTTAGTGTGTGTTGTGCTTGTATGAGTGGATCAGACACAGCAGTGCTGCTGGAGTTTTTAAATACCATGTCCACTCACTGTCCAATCTATTAGACACTCCTACCTAGTTGGTCCACCTTGCAGATGTAAAGTCAGAGACGATCGCTCATCTATTGCTGCTGTTTGAGTTGGTCATCTTCTAGACCTTCATCAGTGGTCAGAGGACGCTGCCTACGGGGCGCTGTTGGCTGAATGTTTTTGGTTGGTGGACTATTCTCAGTCCAGCAGTGACAGTGAGGTGTTTAAAAACTTCATCAGCATTGCTGTGTCTGATCCACTCATACCAGCACAACACACACTAACACACCACCACCATGTCAGTGTCACTGCAGTGCTGAGAATGATCCACCACCCAAATAATACCTACACTGTAGTGGTCCTGTGGGGGTCCTGACCATTGAAGAACAGCATGAAAGGGGGCTAACAAAGTATGTAGAGAAACAGAAGGACTACAGTCGGTAATTGTAGAACTACAAAGTGCTTCTGTATGGTAAGTGGAGCTGATAAAATGGACAATGTTAGTAGAAACAAGGAGGTGGTTTTAATGTTATGGCTGATCGGTGTACATGTAAATACAGCATGAATATTGGTAAAGTGATATGGAACTCAGTTATGTGTTTGTTTTTGATGAGACGCTATAAGTTGCTGTCACGGGTGAAAGTACCATGGGTAAAAATGTCTTTCCAGAGTTGGATGAGATCTTACAGCAAGACAATGCGAAATGTCACATGGCTAGAAATGTCCGACATTGGTTGGCAGAGCATGACCAAGACTTCCAAGTACTACCCTGTCCCCCTAATTCCCCAGACTTGACCCCAACTGAGCATCTGTGGGAACACCTCGATCGTCGTGTTCGCTCTATGTGGGATGCACTGCAGCTGCAATACTGTGACAAACTGTGACATCCTACCATAAACTTACTTAGTCACTTCCAGCCCGTCTAGCTGCTGTCTGTGCTGTACACGTCAGTTACTTTGAATATTAGCTGGTTGTCATAATAATGTGACTCGACTGTGTATAAGTAATAAAAGGTGACTAATAATAATTAATGTTATGCCTCAAAAGTATAATCAGCAGATGCCGAATGAGTTTAAATAAACAATGACTCTCTTAGAGTGGCACAGCTGGTAGAGTGGGTGCTGCATGGCAAAATAGGTCTGGAGAACCTGAGTTCAGTCCTCGTTGAAGATGTTTGCATGTTCTTCCCATGTGGGTACATTGCTTTCCTAAACACATCAAGAAGATGGATTGACTACTTTCAGTTGCCCCGAGGTGTAGGTAAGCGAGTAAATGTTTGAGTATGTGTCTCTCTGCAATGGATTGCCAACCTGTTCAGTGTGTTTCCTGCCTCGCAGCCAGTTTCTAAATGCATCCCGGTGTTATCAATCACCTTTTTCTTTTCTTCCTGAGCTCTTACACCCCCTATCTCTTTGTCTCTCTGTCTCTTTCCCCTGACCCATACTAAATCTTTGCAATATAGCTTTCATTTTGTATTAATAATATACTGAGTAAATTTTGCTGTGCTGGAGAATTTTCATTCAGACTGCACCTTTCAGCATAAATCACGCTCTAATTCTGCACATGTGTTTAATTACCATCATTGCATTTGCACTATCACCATTCATCACCCACTGTTTCACGGCTCTGTATGCGTGTGCAATAAAAAGCCAGACGAGAGAGTGCAAGGCTACGTTTTTACATGAGTATGTGTAGAGTGATGTATGGTAAGTAATCTATAAGGGATGAGTGATGCACTTATTATGTGTGAAAGCTGTAGCGCCTATTAGAACTGACATTTGGCAATATTGCCACTGCTTAAGTAGAATGCTGATGTGATGCTCATCAGTTCCCCCCCCCCCCCCATACTTTTTCAATATGCATCAGCTTTTCTTGCTTTACCTCACTTTTTAAATTTGATAAGCTGTTTTGATTGTGACACTTAATGGAATATGAATGTGACAGGTTCAAACCTGATTCATTTATTCCTGTTTGCATTCTGGTACATGTTGCCATGGGTTATCAGAGAATAACACAGTTACTGCTTCTCAGACACTTAGGAACAGCTTAGTGCAGCCAATACACTTTTTTATGTTTTTGGGAGGTGAATAAACACCTTAATATCTGGATGAAACCCTCACATGCAGTAAACAGATGTGAGGATCAAACCCAGAGTCTTAATAAGCCTTTAATAAGTAGTTAATGCTCAACATCTTTCCAACAGACTAAATTAAAGCAATTTTTTCTCTATTGCTCCAATTTTCTCCCCAATTTAGTTGTATCCAATTACCCTGATTGTGTTATGCTTCACCTCTACCAATATAACCCTCCACTGCTGACTGAGGAGCTTCGCAACTGACACACGCCTCCTTCGACACGTGTTCATCTTTTCCCCTGCACGAGGCGAGTTCATATGCGGATCAGCCTTGTGCACGGAGAGCCACACCCTGATCAGCACTATTCCCCAACTCTGCGCAGGCGCCATCAATCAGCCAGCAGAGGTCTTAATTGCACCAGTTATGAGGAACCCTAGTCTGGCTTGTGCCACCCTCTGAACAACAGCCGATCGTTGTTCATGTAGCCGGCCAGCCCAGTCGGATGGCAGAGCTGAGATTCGATACGATGCATTCGAAATCCCAGCCCTGGGGTGCTAGCGTGTTTTACCGCTGCACCACCTGAGCGGCCAAATTAAAGCAATTTTGCAAAAAACATGAAGGAGAAATTTCTCCACAGCTGTATGAAAGACTTTTTCTCCAGTTTTTTTTAAGTGTTTGGGTGCAGTTGTTGCTGCAGATGTGCAACCACTTAAGAGGCTATTTTGTCTATAAACCTTTGCCTTTATTAAATGAAGTGATTGGTTTTTTTACTCCTGTTCTAATTGCCTTGTTTTGTATGTGAATCTAACATCCTTTAGTGTAAAAAATATGTAAAAATCAAGAAAATAAGGATGAGACTTTTCAACCGGACTGTAAAGGTTTATCTGAGGAGCAACTGTCAATACCAGGAACATTGCATTTCTAGACCTTTTCTGTGCCACTCATTTTTTATTTTATAAAATAATAAAACAGATCTAGGTACCTCTCTATATCTTTTGTGTAATTAAAAACATATGTAAAGCATTCTTAAATATCAAACAACAAAACACAACACCCACCATCCTGGATGTATCCCAGTATGCATTACTGCACTAAATATGTGGAGAAAATATATAAATTATGCGTAAATACTGCTTTACCAATGATTTTTTGTAGTTATGTATTACAGTGGTTTAATATTTAGTTGATGCCTTTGTCCAAAGGGTCCTGCAATGGTAACTGAATGCAATCCAACCAAATTAAAGATAAGTTTCATGTTCATGAAACAGGCAACCTTCTGATTACTAAACCAGTACCTTAACCACTAAGCTACCGCTGTCTTTTTAGGCACTAGCATGAGTATGCTGCCTGGATTAATTCGTTTATGCATGTAATTTAGCACTATTTCTGAATGTTCATGACCTTCAAGCCCTTAGACATTAGGCATTGTAAACATTGTCACTTAACACTGCCAACCACTGCCAATGTAACCTGAAACTTTATTACACAAAGAAGTCATACATCAGTTCTATACAGAAACAGACATGAATGTCTCCATACAAAAGACAAAAAGGACCATCCATAGCAGCCCCGGTTCTGGACTGCTTTGCTTGGGGGGGCAGTAAAACCTAATGAGGGGGCATGTTGATAGTCATGTTTTTGAAGCCAGAAATATATTCAAGGCTTGATTTGTGCATGAATGATGACAGCCAAGCTATTGATACTGGCTTAAAGTGATGTATGAGGTAAAGAAATAAAAATGCATGTTTTCGAACTTAAACTTAAAACCCAATGATTAAAAAATACATGTTGATTATGTAAATGGAGAAAAAAGATTATCTAATTGTATTTCATTTTAATACGCCCCCTTAATTAAATTGCCATTACTAATAGAACAACTCTATTTCTTGAAAGGCTTTAATACAAATTTAAGTCAAAGCTGACAAATGTACCTACACACAGACTGAGAATATTCAAACGTGGAAATAGGAATGAGTGAGAATATTTATATTATTGGGAAATTAAAATATAAAGAAAACAAAAGAATACTAATTCTGTAAAAAAAAAAGTGTTTACCAGTATACCTGCCTCTCGCTCACACTAACAGAACATATACTGCCGAACTGAACTGTTTGGGGCAGTCTGACGATTTTTATATGACTCAAAGAGCCAATCAGGAATAAGCAAGGAAATATCTTCACACTGTAAAACAAAATGCATTTTTGTGATTGGTTCAGAGATAATTTTAAAAATAGCCGTTGCTTGCATTGTGCTTGGGGGGGCAAAGACACAATTTGGGGGGGCAATGCCCCCCTCAGCCCCCCCCTAGCGCCGGCCCTGATCCATAGTGTCATCAGCAAAAGGTGCAGAAGCCAACAGCTGTCATGGTATGGGGGTGCATCAGTGCTCACAGCATGGGTGACTTGAATATGTGTGAAGATACTAATAAAGCGAAGGTGTATATTTTGATTTTAGAGAGATGTGCTGCTATCAAGGATGTCTTTTCATTTTTCATCAAAGTGTGGTCATCTCAGCAAGTGTATATGCTACAAGAGCTTGGCTTCATAGACACAGAGTGCAAGTGCTTAACTGCTAGCCTGCAGTCCTGATCTGACTCCTTTTGAAAATCTATAGTGTAGCATGAAAAGGAGAATCAGGCGATGGTCCATCTGGACCACAGACAGTTGGAGTTTCGTATCAAGCAATAATGGACAAAAATTCCACTTTCAAAACTGCAACAATTTGTGTCCTCAGTTCCTAAACCATTACAAAGTCTTATTAATAGGAGAGTTGATGGTAAATATGCTAAATATGCCCCCCCCGTCCAAACATTTTTGAGTGTGTTGCAGGCATCAAATTTTTTATATATTTATAATAAAAAAAACAATGAAATCAATCAAACAAAACCTTGGATTTTATTCTACTTCAGTTAAAAACTCAAAAAGATTAACAAATCACAGATTATGTCTGATTAAACTGTTATACCGTCTGATTAAAGTGCAATTACTGTAATTGCTTTCCAAAGTGTTTCTATTTCTACGTACAATTTCAACTTAAATCCATATACAGTACAACTTCACTTTTAACTATGACTCTACAAGTTTAAATTTAAATCAGTCTGTTTTATTTCTGCTCTTGTGTATCCCACCTCAGGCTTTTCAGTGAGAAAATGTGATCCTAATGAAGACCCCAGGGGGTCAGACTACTGAGTGATGCATGACATTATAAAAAACAGACCAGTTTTCATTTCCTGAGACACCAGAGGAAACTTCTAAATTATTAGACAGACAGAGAGACAGACAGATAAATAGATAGATAGATATATTAGATAAATAAATAGATACTTTATTAATCACAAAGGAAATGAAGGCCTTAGTAGTTAGTTACATAGATCAAAAGCAATAGTACACACTATAACTATACTATATTTACTACAGTTTAGTAAAACCTCAGTAAAAAAATCCCACAGCTAGTTAATGCTGATTTTACAAGCTGTCCAGCAAAGAAACATGGATTTTTTACTGATGCAGACATTGAGCATGTCCTTGACTTAGGGGTCAATAAATGATGTTCAATAAATGTGCACGACTGGAATATATTACAGTTTCATCTTCTCCTTTTAAACATATTTGGCCACACATACTAAGAAGTAAAGCTACAGAGTGTGTGAGAGTCAAGCTGTAATCCCCTTTTCAAACATCTGGATGGCTATTGCACAAGCTGGTGAGCTGCCATTTCTGACTTATTGCAGTCCACTGGGATTTAGCTGCGGCCAAAGTATTGGAATACCCATAAATCTGCAAATTAATAAACATCAGCTATATCAATAAATCAGTCCAGCCCTCTAAATGCTGAAGCCTCTGGTGGGTAAGCAGGGCCTCATTCTGGAGGGTGGGATTTCTTTCTTTAGACAAATGGATAATTCTTAGCCTGCAAGTGTTGATAAATGAAGGCTCATAAAAAACAAACTAATTTAATCACAGACTGATTTAGTTGGTACACCAAATGCAAGTGTGAACAGTCTCTTTGAATTAGCAATCACCTTATGTTGCTCTTATTAAATTATCAAGGTAATTTCATTCTGCAAGCACACACTGAATGGCTGATTTGACTCTAAGTTAATAATATGCACCTGAGCTCTACGCTTTACTGCCAGACTAAATAATATTGGAATGGACAATTATTAGAAATAAACAGCCTCAACAGGAGGCATTTTATATTAAAATCCATCTAAGTAATTTTGTGATTATACAAATGTAATTATATTTGCATTTATTGCATAAAGAGAATTAAATTCAACCAGATTACAGATATTACAAACCTCGTTCCTGGAAAAGCTGGGACACTTTCTAAAAACGCAATAAAAACTGAAATCTGTAATGTGTTAATTTCCTCGAACCTTCGTTTAACAGACAAAAGGTCAATGAAAAGATTTTCAGTGTTTTTAATGACAAACCTTCTTCTAACTGTTAAATACGAGACAGAGGCATGTTTATCACTGGGTCACATTACCATTTTTTTATGATACTTTGTTTGACAATTAAAAATATGAGTTGCTGCATATTTATAAGTGGAATTTTTGCCTATTCTTGCTGCATACAAGACAGTTTGAACCGTTTAAAGACCCCACCCACATAGTACAGTGGTGGTAGTGGAAGCGCTGGTGTGGTGGTGCAAGCGCTGGTGTGGTAGTGGAATATCCCGCTGCGCCACCTGGGCGCTCATAGTTAAACTTCTAATTGTGGAACCTTTGGTTAACAAATGTTTAGTTTTTATTGCATTTTTAGGAGGGGTGTGATGTAATATCAATGGACTATTTTCATTAAGGTCTTTTTCATGTTAAGGCATTTTTCCTACAAATCTAGTCACATCCAATTACCCAATTACATTGTGCTCCCACTGCCTGCTGACCTCCCCTCCTGACCAAGGAGATGACTAACACACGTCCCCTCCGACACGTGTGCAGTAGCCGACTGCATCTTTTCACCTGCATGAGATGAGTTCTTATGGGGCTTAGTTGCATCACGCACTGATCTCCATTATTCCTCGTCTCTGTCCAGACGCCATCAGTCAGCCAGCAGAGGTCGTAATTGCCTCAGTTAAGAAGAATTCCTTATGTCAACACTGACGGATGAGTAAATTATCGTCTGCATAGGTGCCCAGTCTGCTGGTAGCAGAGATTCAAACTCACAAGTTTGATATGTCAGATGCGTGAGATGCAAGCATGTTTTACTGCTGCGCCACCTGAGCGCCACTGTTGAATGTGTTTAAGCACTAGCGAGCTTTACAGTGCTAACATGTCTATTTTGCATGTTTGCCTTAATAATTATGTAGGATTTAGGATGTTTGTAACTGAAGACTGCAAAGAAAAGTCAGACAGTCATTTCAGCAGTCCTGGCTGTAGGTCTAAATTGAATTTAAGACGACTAATAATCTGACTTTTAATTTGCACAATAACTGGAGACTAAAGAAACGAATATGCAGCATACACGCAGACACACACACACACATACACACACACACACAAACCATTTAATTGCATGTTAAGCAATGTTGTTATTGAACTGTTGAATTATTTGCAGGCATTGACCTATTGTTGCTTATATATAACTGTTATTCTTCCTAAAATGACCTTTCACTATTTAGACAGACATGATGTTGAGGACCTTCTTTGGGTGTCCTTAACTCATACAGAGCACGCTAAACTCTCACTTTAGCTAGTGTGGACTAAAGATTAAGCCGCATGAATAAAAGAGCAAGCATTTGTAGTTAGTCCCAAATAACTAATAGGTCACACTTAAAACTTTACTGTGCAAAAAAGAAGCCTTATGTTAACCATGCCCAAAAGCGGCGTCAACTTCTCTGGGCTTGAAGGCATCTAGGATGGACCATCACACAGTGGAGACGTGTATTGTGGTCAGATGAATCAGCATTCCAGATCTTTTTTGGAAAAAATGGACTCTGTGTGCTCCGGACCAAAGATGAAAAGGACCATCCAGACTGTTATCAGCTACAAGTCCAAAGGCCAGAGTCTGTCATGGTATAGGGCTGTGTCAGTGCCATTGGAAAAAGTAAATTACACTTCTTTGATGGCAGCATTAATGCAGAAAAGTACATTGAGATCTCAGAGCAACATGTGCTGCCTTCAAGACGTCATCTTTTCCAGGGACGTCCATGCATTTTTCAACAAGACAATGCAAAACCACATGCTGCACACATTACAAAGGCATGGCTGTGGAAGAAGAGGGTACGGGTACTGGACTGGCCTGCCTGCAGTCCTGACCTGTCCCCAATAGAGAATGTGTGGAGAAATTTGAAACGAGAAATGTGACAACGACTGTTGCACATCCTAAGACGTGTTTGCAGGAAGAATGAGACAAAATAAAACCTGAAACACCTGCTTGGTATCCTCGGTGCCGAAACGTTAAAAATGTTCAATAAGCAGTTTTCCATGGTTGAATGGTCAGTAACTGAGAAATTATTAGTCGGATAATAAGTCACAGCAGGGTGAATCTCATTCTCATGCATGTCCTCACAGCTATTTTTCTGCTTTGTAAACCAGTGTGTGGCTCTTGTCTTGGATGGTCTGTCCCACCTGCTGTCCTGGATTTAATGCGATGTGTTGGGTCATTAAACTGGGCTGTCTTTCAGCCCTCTGGGGTTGGGGGTTGTCCACGCTTGCTTTAGACAAAATTTGTTTCTATTACATTTTAACCACATCTTCTGTGTTTGTACCCTTGAGTTGGTTTTGGTTTTGTATCTTTCCACCTACCTGAAGCTCAATCCTGTGGGTTTGAGGCTGCAATGCCGCCAGTGTTCCATCATGCTTCTTATTTGTGATCATATTCTTATTTTTATTTTCTCATCATTAAGTTAGTGTAAGGTGGTGGTGAGTGGATCCAGATGTTGTCTTATATCTAAGTACATATGGAGGTAGACCCAAGTGCAGGAGACATAACTAGAGGAAACCATTTACAGAACTCAAAAAAGAGGCATCGTGGGTAGCACTGTCGCCTTACAGCAAAAAGGTCCTGGGTTCAAGTGCCAGTTGGAGTGGTCTGGGTCCTTTCTGTGTGGAGTTTGCATGTTCTCCCTGTGTCTGCGTGGGTTTCCTCCAGGTGATCTGGTTTTCTCTCACAGTCCAAAGACATGCAGTTAGGTTTACTGGAGATGCTAAAAGTCTGCCTAGGTATAAGTGTGTGTGTGTGTGTGTGTGTGTGAAGTGTGTTAAGATTCCGCCATTTCTCTCCATGGAAGCTACTCAGATTCTTGTGCAGTCACTTGTAATCTCACGGCTGGATGCAACTCATTCAAAATGCAGCTGCTCGGCTGGTTTTTAACCAACCTAAACCCTGCCACATCACCCCACTGCTGCGGTAACTTCAAAGCCAAAAATGGATCAGCCCCAAGCTACCTTCGTGGTCTAATCAAACCCCGCTCTGTACCACGCAACCTCCGAGCCACTAGTCTCGCTCGACTTGATCCACCATCCAGGACTCGAGGAAGACACGCATTAAGGCTCTTCTCTGTACTTGAACCCAGGTGGTGGAATGGAGCTTCCCGTCTGTCCAAACATCTGAGTCTCTCGCTGTCTTCAAAAGATGATTAAAAACCTTCATCACCTATTTACTAAGCATTTAAGCTGACATGTACTTACTTACGCTCTCGTCATTTCTTTCGTAAAACAAAACAAAAAACAAAACCACTTTGGTTCTAACAGGGTTTCAACAGATTTGTATTGTTGAACTGTTGTCTACTTAAACTAGAGTAAGGTAATGTTTACTATGGAAGCACTTCTGTAAGTCGCTCTGGATAAGAACGTCTGCTAAATGCCGAAAATGTAAAATGTGTGTGTGTTTGCCCTGTGATGGGCTGGCGACCTGTTTGGGATGTTTCCAGCCTTTTGCCCAGTGAATTGTACCCACTGTGACCCTGTATAGGATAAAGTGGTGGTAAAACAGTGAATGATTGAATGAAAACATGGGAAAGATTTAAGTAGCCCATTTTTCTTCATCTAGAAAGCCTTTGAGTTGTTACTCAGAGCAGCAGGTTGAGTTGAACCCAATCGCTCTTTTGTTTCATGAGTCTGTCCTTTCCCCCCTGAGAATTCCTTTTTCTCTTCCTGAGCGGTCAGGGTCACAGAGCCCAGTGATAGTACTCCTGAAGTCTTTCTTGTTTTTGATTTCTGCCTCTGGCTGCTGCCTATTTTTTTTATATCTATGATATACAAAGCATTCTGCCTAAAGTAATAATGTACAAACAGTTGAACCTCCTATTGATTTTTTAAACACATGAAATTTTAACACTCCAAAGTCTGTTCTTCTCAAAATATGACTTCATGTGAACAAAACCCCCCAAGAGTTCACTTGTATATTATGGAAAGAAAACTAGATAAAATCACAAAGTTGAGAGAGACAGAAGAAAGTGTCAAATACATCAGAAAACAGAGAGAAACACAGAATGGAGTGTTTGAAATGTAAAGGAACATTCTGCACTGGCACAGTGAAAAGTGTAATATGTGTGGGCTACAGTCAGCTGCTGCAAAAATAATGGTGCACAGAGGGAAAAGACCCACAGGATTTATATTCAATCATTTAGCCACCTGTCACGCTTGTCAGATCAAATCTTCACTAGCATGCACACTGAGGGACTGAACGATGACAATTGCATTTATTCATTTATTTATTTTAATTTTTAATATCTTACCTTTGTGCATTTTTTTCAACTTTATTTATGCATTTTCTCTCAATTTAGCGTAGTCAATTTGTCTTCTGCTGCTGGAGGATCCCTGATTGCAGTCGAGGTGGGTATATTGCTGCTCACGCCTCCTCCGACCCACGTGCAGCCCTTAGCAAAACCCTTTTTTCACCTATGCACTCTGCACAGGCGCCTCTCTATATGACAATCAGGGTCCTTACACAGCGTTTGAAGACCCCACCCACATAGTCCGGTCATCCCCCCCTGCAGGCACTGGCAATTATGCCCGCTATATGGCACCCAGCCGACCGGTGGCAATGCCGACTTTCGAACCGAGGAGTATAGAATCTTGGCGCTGGTGTGCTAGCGGAAAATCCCGCTGCGCCACCTGGGCACCACCTCTGTGCAATTTAATTAAACTACAATCCTTGCATAAATATCAAGCTGACTGTACATACTGTCACCCACTCACATACAGCACTGTGTAAAAGTAATTGCCCCCTTCCCAAATTCTTACATTTTTGCTAGTCACATTAAAATCTTTCAACTAATTTTCGAACCGAGGAGTATAGAATCTCGGCGCTGGTGTGCTAGCGGAATATCCTGCTGCGCCACCTGGGCGCCACCTCTGTGCAATTTAATTAAACTACAATCCTTGCATAAATATCAAGCTGACTGTACATACTATCACCCACTCACATACAGCACTGTGTAAAAGTAATTGCCCCCTTCCCAAATTCTTACATTTTTGCTAGTCACATTAAAATCTTTCAACTAATTTTAATAAAAATACAAATACAGCCTTCAAATGATCATTCTATTTATTAAAGATAAACTTTATTAAAAAATGGTCACCCTGTGAAATGTAACTGCCCCCTTAGCTGCTAAATCAAGCAGTTAACCAAATTCAATTGTCAATTGGGGTCAATTTCACCAGCCACCATCAGACATTGTCAAATCTGAACATCACTTACCTGTCTGGCAATGTGAAGCAGTCTAGAACAGGGGTGTCAAACTCATTTTCATCGAGGGCCACATCTGCATTATGGTGGCCCTCAAAGGGCTGATTGTAACGTGTCCTGCTGTAATTGGACAGTCTTGGACAATTTGTTGTTTTTCTTGGAGGCTAAATTCTGTGTTTGGTGTCAAAATGCCAAATATATACTGTATATTTATAATGTGTATCTACATTTATATTGTACTCCTTTACCACAGACACGGCCTCATAACACAAGAGACGTACCGGTTTTTCTTTTAAAGCACAAACTTGTATTCACTTTCCCATCTTTCATTAAATTACCTCCTTCTGCTTCCATTTTCTCTTCTTGTACATTTTGGGATTATTTGTAAATATTTCTCAACATCACTTACTGGAAAACCACCTCAGTTAAACGCTGATGTGGAAACACTGTCATCTAGTGGCGGGATGCGGTCACTTTGCGGGTCACAAAATCAGTTTCACAGTGTATTTAAAGACAATCATACGTTTAAGCTCTCGCGGGCCTCATAAAATGACATTTGACACATGTGGTCTAGAATGTCTCAAAAAGCAGCACATGATGCCATGTTCTAAAGAGATTCAAATACGGATGCAAAACATTTGAAATCTTGAAAGAATTACAAAACCATTGCTAATGCTCTGTGAATGGCAATGCACAATGACACAACTTTATTTATATTGACAGCATTTAACCAAAGCAACTTACAGTATGGTGGCAGTATATTGTCTAAGCAATTGATTGTTAGGGGCCTTGCTCAAAGGTGCAACCTGGCAGTAGTCGGGCTTGAACCAGTGACCTATGGATTGCTAGTTCAGTGCCTTAACCACTAGGCTACAACTGCCCTATGTGCTGCCCTAACTTAATGTGACTTACTGCAGAATTCATTCATCAGATAAGCCACATTACACAGATTTTTAAACTTTTATCTGACAGTATATTGTCACACATAAAATGCAATAATTACATAAATGGGAGTTTATATAATTGAATGCATCAATTATATAAACACAAGTTCAGGATGTCAGCTCTTTTTCTGTTTCATTTGCATTTTTATAATAATAATAATACATTTTATTTATATAGCGCTTTTCAAGATACTCAAAGACGCTTTACATAAGACAAATAATCAAAACAAATTTTTGCATCACATAATACACTACTCACTGCATTCTAACATTATTAAAGGTTACTGAATTGCGGTTGACACACTAAGTGATTGACCTTGTGGAAACGTGGGTTTAGTCAGACAGTTATGTTATGCAATACTTCCTGCTTGAATTGTTGTAGTCTGCTCTTTGTGGTAGTGTGATAGGTGATGCAGCAGTTAAATTGGTAGATGAGGGAATCATGATTAGGTATAAAAGGAGAAACCACCAAAGGATCAGTCTGTACAAGCAATGATGGATTGTGGCTCACCACTGTGTTCTAAACTTCAATAGAGAATTGTCAATCAGTACAAAAAGAACATCAGCGCTGCTGTGTCTTATCCACTCATACCAGTACAACACACGCTAACACACCACCACCATGTCAGTGTCACTGCAGGGCTGAGAATGATCCACCACCCAAAATAATACCTACTCTGTAGTGATCCTGGGAGAGTCCTGACCATTGAAGAACAGCATGAAAGGGGGCTAACAAAGCATGCAGAGAAACAGATGGACTACAGTCAGTAATTGTAGAACTACAAAGTGTTTCTATATGGTAAGTAGAGCTGATAAAATGGACAGTGAGTGTAGAAACAAGGAGGTGGTTTTAATGTTATGGCTGATCAGTGTATATATGACAAATAAAGGCCTCAGTGTCCTCAGTTCCCAAACTATTAAAAAGTCTCATTAATAAAAAAGATGATGGAACATAGGGGTGCTAAATATGCCTCTGTCCCAACTTTTTGGAATTTGTTGCAGGCATTAAATTCTAAATGTGTTTATATTTACAAAATATATGTATTAAGTAAAAACACTGGAAATCTCGTGTTGTATATAATATATTAATACATCATATATTCTTTCTTATGGCATTTTAAATTTTTTATTTGGAAATGGGGTATGTATTTTAACAGCTACTATTGAAAAGCTTTGATAGCGGTCTCTTACTGAAAATCTTTCTCTGTTCAAGGGCTTAAGGGCCCAACAGCGGCTGCATGGCAGAGCTGAGATTCAAACTCTCAACCTTTCATTTTCTCTCACTGTAAATTAATAAATAAATAAACAGAGCTGCAGGAAAGATTGACTCTGAGAGTCGTGTTCTTTCTATCCTGGAAATAGTGTCCTGTGCCCAGCATCATTACCCACCTAGAGAGATCTGATGAAAGTGAAGGTAATGAGGTAGTGCCGCAATAAACCATGATCTCTCAGTGTCCAGCCCTACAGTGACAGCAGCAGAACAATAATAACAGGTAACATGAGGTAAAAGTGCAATTTGGAGAAGACGGGCGTCACAAGAAAGGGGGTAAAGAAAAGTAGTAGGGAGAAAGGAATAGTTAGACAGTAAGTAAGGCTGGTTGATGGAGGGTTAGAGATAATAATGGGTGTTTTTTTATGTTGGGTCCAAAAGCACTCTGACAGTTTAAAACTCACATTTAAAACTGCATTTCCCTCTTCTAGGAGCAGAAAGTGCAGCCATCTGTCAATATGCCTTCTGCTGCAATCTCCAACTGTCTAACATATCGAACAGAGAGAAGAGTCTGACAGCTTCATGTTAAACCTGCATTAGTATTCCTAAAGGGGCTGAAGGGGAATTTTAAGTTTAGTCTGCTGACAGTTCACGCTGATTTTTGCCTAACACACTGGAAACAACTAGATGTTCTTAGCTTATTGAAATGCACATTTTATTTAGTCTGCAGCTAAAAGCTCTAATATTTTTGTATGGCCAGACTTATGTGGACCCCCTACTATTATTAAGTCCAGGTGTTTCAGTCACACCCTTTTCTAACAGGTAAAATATTATATGCTTCCAACTTTCTTATAGAATGTTGGTTGCTATCTAAAATAAATAGTTTATTATGGTTTCTCTGACTCACAGCATTCATTCTTTCATTGTCTGTTTTATCACCGCTTTATCCTGTTCAGGGTTGCGGTGGGTTGATTCACTGGGCGAAAAATATAGGAAACATCCTGGACAGGTTGCCTGTCCATCACAGGTCAGACACACACTCACTTACTCACACAGGGCAATTTTGTATCTCCAATTAACCTGACTGCATGTCTTTGGATTGTGGGATGAAACTGGAGCTCCCAAAGAAAGCAACTTGCAAAATCCACACAGAAATGACCCAGACATCTCCACCTGGGACCTTCTTGCTGTGAGGCGACAGTGCTACCCATCAAGCCACAGTGCTGCTTACTCAAAACATCAAATTATAAATCATTTTTATTTTAGCTGTGGTTTCTGTATATAGTGTAAACATGTGTAATTTAGAAAAGGCATCACATTAAATAAAACTTAATCTCAAAATGTTTATTATCATTTAAAGTCAATGACTTAATGATGTTATCTTAATGATGACTTACAGAGGTGCCCAGGTGGTGCGGCGGGATATTCCACTAGCACACCAGCGCAGAAATTCTGAACTCCTCGGTTCGAAACTCGGCGTTGCCACCAGTCGGCTGGGTGCCTTCTAGTAGGCATAATTGGCAGTGCCTGCAGCAGACACGGTTCTGCTATGGCGGGATGCCCGTACTATGTGGGTGGGGTCTTCAAATGCTGTGTATTGACCCTGATTGGCAGATAGAGAGGTGCCTGTGTAGGTGAAAAAGGGTTCCGCTAAGGGCCTACTGACATACTAACCACATTCATGTACTGTTTGCTTTCGTTCTTGTGCTTCTTGTTACACTTTCCAACAACTTCTGGTTGCAACTTATTGTGGTTATTGTCGGGCTTTCAGACATGCTTAACCATTCACAAATAAAATAGGACAAAAATGTAAGAATTTCGAAAAAAAAGAATCAAAGGAAACAACAACAATAACACAATAATAACCACAATAATAATAATATTTAATAATAAAATAAAATAATAATAAAAAATAATTTTCGAGCAGTTTTGTGATACCTACATTTCCCTACTCAGTACTCACGTAATCCTGTCCAGAACTGAGTCAAAGCAGTGCCACCAGCCTGGCCTTTTACAATAGTGTCTGTGGGAATTTGTGCCCATTTAGTCACAAGGGCATTTGTAAGGTCGGACCCTGATGTCCTGTCTTACATTAAATATTCCAATTCAAATTTTTGGAAGACATGGGTCCTGTTACATTTGGTGTTAAGCCAATACAACATTCCACAATAAAACTAAAACAGGCCGACCTGATATACAACTCGACATAGGGGCACAAATTACAGTATCATGCCCACCTGCCATGGCATTAATGTCTCATTAATAAGGCCCTATCTAATTCACGGCTGTGAAAATCACGTCACGGATTGTGAAATGAGCTGTTTCCTGTGAAATATGCAATTTGCTATGAAATTTATCAATTTAAGGTTTGTGTTTAGCAATTTAACATCTTTCATTCTCGTAGTGTATAAAATATGAGGCGCAATATGCAATATGATGCTGTCCTAGCCTAGTGTAACAGACTTTTCTGTGGTGTCTTGTGCCAATGTGACAATGTTTGATGTATGTGTTTACATATTGGGTGCATTTTGCCCCTTGGGGATTCCATATTCAGTGGAAAAGTGTGCTTCTCTACACATGTGATCATCTCTCTGTAGTTTGTGCTTAAAAGGACAAGTCAGTAAAGTATTACGCTCCTGATAGTTTGTCTATGTGTTAGGGTGCCTGCGGTAGCTGGTGAACTCCCCCCGGGTTCCCGGCGAAGCAGGCGTTACAGAACCAAGCAAAGCAAGGCCTCTTGTAGTAAGGTCGCTAATTAGGGTGATTGCCTGCAGCCGCACCTGGCCTATTTAAGCCGGCAGTGTGCAGCAGCGGGCGTCGCACCTTTGGTTTGTTTTGCCTCTGTAAGTCCGGTGGTGAGAGCGTCCTCTCGCCCCATTTTTAGGGAAAAAAGCACTCGGAGGGTGCTTTTAGAGGTGCCCTTAAAGACACCTTCTTTCATCCCTCCGGAGGGCGGGAAGCGGGACCACGGCTACTCGAGCTGACGCAGGGGCGTCGCTCGGTGGCCGACTACGTCATTGAATTTCGCACGCTTGCCGCTGAGTGCGGTTGGGATGAGGGGGCGCTAATCGCCATTTTTCACCGGGGGCTAGGGGAGAACATCAAGGACGAGCTGGCCACTCGTGATCTCCCCACCACATTGAGCGCCTTCTACTTGCTTGCTACGTCCATCGACACTCGTCTCCGCCAGCGAACGCGTGAGCGAGCTGTCCGTCCACCTTTCTCCCGGCCTCAGGGCTCCTCCAGACCGGTGTCCCCGGACCCTGAATCAATGCAGCTGGGCTCCACTCTGGCAACCGCACCCCCGTCTTCGGGCTCTCCTCCCTGACCACGGTGGCGGTTAAACGAGTAGGCCACTCTTGATTTAGGGCGAGCCGTGTTAACATCCCTCAAGACGGCTTGTTTTTACCGGCCCAGCTACGTTGGGGTTCAGGAGACACCAACCTAAAGGTCTGTGTGGACTCTGGGGCCGTGGGGAACTTTATTGACATCAACTTGGTACGCAGCTTGGGGATCGAGGTTCAACCACTACTGAACCCCATCTCGGATTTTGCCGTTGATGGCCGGGCGGTAAGGGGTAGTGCCATCACGCACCAGACCCAACTTCTTACGTTGCGTCTAGGCCAGTCTTTCTCAACCGGGGTGCCGCGTCTGGCTTCGTCAGGGGTGCCGTCAAAAATATTCTGATACTGATGAGTCGTTCGCGAACGATCCGATTCTATTAAACGGCTCTTTAAAATGAACAAAAGGAACCGAGTCGCGCCTCTGGTTGCCGCTATATATATTTTTATTTCAGCGCAGTTCGGCTGTAATCCACCCAGTCCGCTTCCATCAGTAGAGGGAATCAATCAGTCATAATGAGAGCTGTTTATTGTCGAAATTCAAATCCGAAAAAGGAGAGCGGGGAGCGAGCGAGACACACACGCACGCACGCACACACACACACACAGAGCGCGAGAGAGAGAGAGAGAGAGAGAGAGAGACACTCAAACTCAAAAGAAGCTTTATTGGCATGAAAAATTAGGACATTCGTATTGCCAAAGCAAGTTACAGAGAAATAATAAAAATAAGAAAGAGCAAAACTATACAAAACAGTTACATGTGCAAAAAATATAAAATAGAATAAAATATTAATAATTTAATATTTAAATTATTAATATATAAAGACACACACACAGAGCGAACGACACACACAAACACACAAAAGAGAGAGACACGCACACACACACGCACAAAAGAGAGAGAGACACGCACACACACACACAAACACAGAGAGAGACGTGCACACACACACACACGCACAAAAGAGAGAGACACGCACACACACTGTAACTTGCTTTGGCAATACGAATGTCCTTATTTGTCATGCCAATAAAGCTTCTTTTGAGTTGAGAGAGCCGTAACCGAGCTACAGAGAGAACATGCAGAAAAGAAGCTCTGCTCTTAGTATAATTACAAATAATTGAGAAATAAACTATAAACTTGTTTAATTATGTTAAATCCGATTCGTTCATGGCACGAACTGAGCTTTTCGAGCGTAAGTTACATCAAGAACAAGTAGAGGGAGCGACTGAGGGCTCTGGACCAGGAGCTCCGCGTCTGCCTCTCATCCATCCCTGCCAGAATAGGGCGATTGTGTGCATCATCCCAGGCTCAGGTCTCCCATTAAAAGTAAGTCACGTTTACCCCTCCCTCCCCCCCCAGATGACACCTTATGGTGTGTGTGCGTGTGTTAGCAGTCCAAGGGCTTGCAGAGTGCACGTTTTTTAATACATTTTAGACTGGGGTGACTTCAGATTTTGCATACTTTCAAAGGGTGCCATGGCTGAAAAAAGGTTGAGAAACACTGGTCTAGGCAGCCATGAGGAACACATCACCTTTATGATGACCTGTGTCCCTCACCTCCAGGTGGTGCTGGGCTACTCCTGGTTGACCAAGCACAACCCTCAGATCGACTGGGCCACTGGTTCGATCTTCGTCTGGGGAACTCGGTGTCGGGATTCGTGCCTCCTTCAGGCTGGCACGTCTCCCGCATCGTTGGACCCTAAGGCGGAGCTCCCGGACTTGGCCCAGGTACCCACTGTGTACCATGACCTGCAAGAGGCTTTTAGCAAGTCCAGGGCGCAGGACTTGCCCCCCCATAGACCGTTCGACTGCGCCATCAATTTGCTGCCCGGCACTTCTCCTCCTAGGGGGCGCCTTTTCTCACTCTCCGGTCCAGAGAAGGTCGCTATGGAGGAGTATGTGCGCATGGCGCTCAAACAGGGGTTCATCCGTCCTTCTTCCTCCCCGGCTGGGGCGGGGTTCTTCTTTGTAGCGAAGAAGGATGGCAGTCTGCGCCCCTGTGTCGACTACCGTGGTCTAAATGCCATTACGATCAAGGATCGGTACTCGCTGCCGCTGATGGCCACGGCTTTTGAAGCCCTTCAGCGAGCAACTGTTTATACCAAGCTCAATTTACGCAGCGCGTACAATCTGATTCGGATCAGGCAGGGGGACGAGTGGAAGACCGCGTTCCTCACACCCACTGGCCACTATGAATACCTAGTGATGCCCTTTGGGTTGATGAACGCACCAGCGGTCTTCCAACGGTTTATCAATGAGGTCTTACGGGAGACCCTTGATCGGTTCGTCTATGTGTATCTAGACGACATTTTGATCTTTAGTCGATCCATCGACGAGCATATAGGGCATGTCCGACGGGTCCTCCAGCTTTTGCGCGATCACCGTTTATTCGTCAAGCTGGAGAAGTCCGTCTTCCACGCCCCATCAGTGTCATTCCTGGGGTTTATTGTTTCGCAGGGCGCCCTACGCATGGATCCGGCTAAGATCCAGTCTGTGGAGAATTGGCCTACTCCAAGTTCGGTTCGCCAGGTGCAAAGGTTTCTGGGCTTTGCAAATTTTTTCAGGCGATTCATTCAGAACTTCAGCACAGTCGCCGCTCCCTTGACGGCCCTTACTGGCAAGGGTCCTTTTAAGTGGTCGGTGCAGGCCCAACAGGCTGAAGTCCCTCTTGACCACTGCACCAGTTTTGCAGTTGCCCGATCCTGAGGAACCCTTCGTGGTCAAAGTGGATGCCTCTGAGGTCGGGGTTGGGGCAGTCTTGTCCCAAAAGGTGGGCCCTGAGAAGAAGTTGCATCCTTGTGCCTTCTTCTCGCACCGCCTGACTGCAGCCGAGCGGAATTACCCGGTTGGAGACAGGGAACTTTTGGCCATCAAGTTGGCCCTTGATGAGTGGCGCCACTGGCTCGAGGGAGCTAAACATCCCTTCCTTGTTTGGACGGACCACAAAAATCGTTCATCCAACAAGCGAAGAGGATGAACTCACGTCAGGCTCGGTGGTCTCTATTTTTTGGACGGTTCCAGTTCACACTGTTCTTCAGACCAGGCTCCAAAAACGGTAAGCCGGATGCCCTGTCCAGACAGTGGGAGCCTACCAGACCAGAGACCGAGCCTGATCCCATTCTTCCCTCGACCCAGATTGCTGCCCCAGTGACCTGGTGGGGGACCCCCTGACCGACTGTATGTCCCCTCTACAGTTCGTCGTCAGGTCTTTGAGTGGGGCCATGCATCTCCTTTCGCGGCGCACCCAGGCATGACTAAGTCCCTGGCTTTGCTGCGCCAGAGATTTTGGTGGCCGGGGATGGAGAACCAGGTACGTGACTTCGTCCGCGCCTGCCCTGTGTGCACTCTGCACAAGAGCACCAGAGAGCGCCCACGCGGGCTTCTCCACCCGTTGCCAGTACCCTCCAGACCGTGGTCCCATATTGCCCTGGACTTTGTGACAGGTTTGCCAAAGTCCAGGGGGTTCACGGCGGTACTGGTGATTGTTGACCGGTTTACCAAGTCTTGCATATTTGTCCCTCTGCCCAAGCTACCATCCGCCATGGGCACGGCTCAGATCATTCTGCAACATGTGGTGAGAGCACATGGGATCCCCTCTGACATTGTGTCGGATCGGGGTCCGCAGTTTGTGAGCCAGTGCTGGCGGGCCTTTTGCCAACTTATTGGCGCTACGGCCAGCTTATCCTCAGGCTACCACCCTGAGTCGAATGGGCAGTCGGAGAGATTAATTCAGGATCTGAGCAAGATGCTCAGGTGCCTGACTGCAGGGAATCCGGCTACGTGGGCCGATAAACTGTTGTGGGCCGAATTTGCCCACAATACCCTGCATCACTCGGCTTTAGGCATGTCACCGTTTGAAACTCAGTTCGGGTACCCTCCTCCGCTCTTTCCAGAGCAGGAGCAGCAAGTGGCGGTCCCAACTGTACAGCTTCATATCCGCCGCTCCCGCGCCGCCTGGCGCAAAGCAAGGGGGGTCCTTTTGGCCACCCAGCGCTCCATGAAGCGCAATGCTGACCGCAGGCGGCAGCCGGCCCTCACTTTCCGGCCGGGTCAACGTGTCCTCGTCTTGACAAGGAATCTCCCCGTCAGAGGTGCCCCTCACAAGTTGGCACCAAGATACGTTGGTCCGTTCAAGGTGGTGAGGCGGATAAACCCGGTGACCTATAGGTTGGAGCTTCCTCCCAGAATGAAAGTGCATCCAACCTTTCACGTCTCTCAACTCCGACCATTTATGCGCGGAGGAGCTAGACCCCCTCCACAACCCCCCGCCCCTCGTATCATCCAGGGTGCCCCTGCCTTTACGGTACGTCGCCTCCTGAGTAGCAGGAAGGTGCAGGGTAGCACCCAATACTTGGTGGATTGGGAAGGTTACGGCCCCGAGGAGCGTTCATGGGTACCGGCTCGTCAGATCCTGGACCCTGAACTGATCCGCGAGTTCCGTAGGAACCAAGCTGCGGGTCTTGGGACTGTTAGGGTGGGGGTACTGTTAGGGTGCCTGCGGTAGCTGGTGAACTCACCCCGGGTTCCCGGCGAAGCAGGCATTACAGAACCAAGCAAAGCAAGGCCTCTTGTAGTAAGGTCGCTAATTAGGGTGATTGCCTGCAGCCGCACCTGGCCTATTTAAGCCGCCAGTGTGCAGCAGCGAGCGTCGCACCTTTGGTTTGTTTTGCCTCTGTAAGTCCGGTGGTGAGAGCGTCCTCTCGCCCCATTTTTAGGGAAAGACGGTAGCCCGCACGGTGTCAGACCGTACGGGATAGTAGGCCCGGTGCTGAGGTAGTAGCCTTTTTATTTTCGCCTGGATAGGGAAAGCTGGTGCGACTACGCTCAGCCCTCGTGCTGTTTGTTTTGTTTTAGCATTAGCGCTATCGCTCCTGTCGCAAATTGCAGGAGCTTTGCGATAGCTGCAGCGCCTCTTACACTGCTTATCTTAAGCTCTAGTCATAGCAGTCTGGTGAAGCGGTAGCGCGAACGCCCAGCACCGGAGCGACCGGGGTTTTCGCCTTCTAACATTTTTTTTTTGGGGGGGCTTTTTTCTCTTTTTCAGTTTTCGCCTGCGGAGCCAGCGGCGCAACCGGGACTTTCCCGATTGCTTTTTCGTTCCTGCCTTTTGCCTTTTTTCTCTCTTTTGATACTTTTTTTTCTATTAAATAAATATTATTGTGAATCTGCACCTTGGATCCTCTCTCCTTCATTACACTGTGTACAGTTTATTTCTTTCTTTATAAACTCAGCAAACTCTAAAGATGCTCAGTTACATTAGCAATTGGTTAGACACAATGTCCAAGATGTCGAAGTCTAAAGCAGCTAAAATCACTACTTGGGTAACTGAGTTTGGAAAACTCCCAACCAATTATGTGGAGTGGGGTGTGTCAAAACACAGACGAAAATTTTCATATTTGAAAGGGAGGTATTAAGGTAGGCTACGTTGTGTATTGTAGCTTCCACTGATTCTATCATTCACTTTATGAGTGGTCTTTAATGAATTCATTTCAGGAGAAGGAATGTCCATTTAATTACAGTTTCCTCCTCTTGTAGGTCTGAATTTTCTGTTGGCATGCCAGACTCACTCCACTCCAGTTTTCCACTTGTGCTAATGTCAGCATGCTTTATCTACTTTCCAGAGAACTCAGCAGCCGGTGTTGTGTTGTCTTTTCGGCTGTCACAACTGAATCGCCCTTGATGGGCAGGCTGCCTCTAGAGTTGGCGTGACAGCTTCCTTATGAGTGGAGTGGCTGCCTGCTCTTTTTATAGCATTTCAATTTCTCCCATTCAGTTCCCTCTCTCCTCCTTTTTTGAAAATTATGGTAGAAAAACCTTTAGAAAATAATACAGAATACCTGACTGAATGACTGAATTAAGCAAGGAAGGTTTATTTACACTGCACACTGGGTTCAGTGAAAATGGAGCATTGAACCAAGAGTCACATTTGCACATGATATTCACAGTTCGCTTCTTTCAATGACTCATCTTCACATACAGTGTAGGTTACAAAAGGAAAAATGCAAAAACGGCACAAACTGGCTACTGATGAATGAAAACTTTCAAGATTAGCAGTGCTTTAGGTGGGCTGAGGCATAAATTAAAGAAACAGTGGCCACATTTCATGTCAATCATGTTGACCTGTTTGAATGAGGCACGATCTACCAGAATGCACTGTGTGATTGACTAGTCACTCGCAATCGATGTATTGGGCACCCCCTCTGTACATCTTCAAAATCTTTACTTTTTGTTACTTTTTTTGTTTCCATTATTTTGGCCACCTTTTGCTTGGGCTTTTTTTTTCTTTTGTTTGTGGCTCTTTAGCTATAGCATTGTTCTATAATCTGGTGATTGTGCAGATCATTGAAGTCCAGTGCTCTTGTTCCTGCACTACTGCCTGTTATAAAACCATACAAAGCAGTCCCCAAACAGTTATTGATCTCATACTGTATTGAACAGTTATTAGCAAACAGTGTGGTTTGAAGGCGTCCTTTGTCCATTTCTGACATTTACTTATTAGACTTTTTGAAAGCTGTTAGTTGCCTTATTGGTTGAACACCTGACGAATCACATGAGCACCCCCCTTTACCCCATTTATCAATAGATGAACTCACAAGAACAGCTGTACATTGTAATTTAGTATCTTTAAAGTTGAGCTGCTTTTCATGTGGTATTTTGTTACCTAGTAATGATGAAATGTTACAAAGCAGACCTAGTCATTTAGTTTTAGTTAAAATCTTTATTTCACCACTTCACAATACCAAACAATCAGATAAATAAACATCATTTTAACAAAAAAATGCATACAAACCTCAAAATGTTGCTTTCAGATATAAGCCAAGGTATAAACATAAACAGTGTAACAAGTCAAAACACATAAGACTTTCTTTTGTCTTTTTTTTTATAAATAAGAATGGAAAAACCAGCCATATTGCAAAACGGGTAACGTTGGATAAATTCATGCCTGTAGAGGTTTGATGGGGAATTGATGTAGGTATTATACAGTGAAACATGTGGTCTGTTCATTAGCCTTAAAGCCTTCCTCACCAAGTCATATTTAGATCTTTAAATCTCAGAGTCAAAGTGCTGTGTAGCTTTTCATAGCTGATATACAAACCTAATTGCAAGAAAAGTTGGGACACAAATTGCTTGTGATTACAATCAACAATAGAATGTGATGCCTGCAACACACTCCAAAAAGTTGGGACAGAGGCAAAATAAGACTAAGGTTATACAAATAATACCAATCTGGAAGTTTCCACAATTAGCAGTTTAACTGGTAACAGGTGAGATCATCAAGAGTATAAAAGGAGCCTCCACCAAAGCCTTTGCAAGCAAGGATGGGTCGTTGTTTACCACTTCATGGTGCCAAATGTTTCTCAGTGCAAGACTGCAGAGAATTTATGTATTTTACCATATGCAGTTCATAATATCATGAAAAGATTCAGGGAGTCAGGGAAAATCTTGGTATGTACAGGCCAAGGGTGAAATCAAGTGCTGAATGAGCATGTCCAGGTTTTTTGGAAAAATTGCTGGCTTCTACGTGCTAAAGATAAAAAAGACCATCCAGACTGTTACCAACAAAAAAAGCAAAAACCAGCATCTGTGATGGCATAAAGGTGCCACCAGTGCCCAGAGCAAGGGTCACCTGCATATGTGTGAAGGTACCATTCATGCAATGCGGAAGTCTATAATGGTATTTTGGAGAGACATATGCTGCCGTAAATATGACTTCTTTCCAGGGAAGTCTATGTCTATATCAACAGGACAATGCCAGGCCTCATTCTGCACAAGTTACAACAGCGTGGCTTTTTAGACACAGAGTGTGTGTGCTTGACTGGCCTGCCTGCGGTCCAGATCTGTCTTCTATTAAAAATGTATGACACATCATAAAGAGCAGAATCAGACAACAGCAACTACAGACTGTTGAGCAGCTGAAGTCTTGTATACAGCAAGCATAGGCAAAATTCCACTTGCAAAACTGCAATTAGTATCTTCAATTCCCAAACAATTAAAAATTATAATTAAAAGAAAAGGTGATGCAACCTAGTGGTAAACATGCCTCTGTTTCAGCTTTTTTGAGTGTGTTGCAGCATCAATTTCTATTTTTTTTTTATATTTAACAAATAGAATTGTCATTGAAAAAACTCAAAATATTTTCTTTGCCCTTGTGTCTGTTAAATAAAGGTTCAAGTGTTTTAAGAAATTACAGATTTTAATCTTTTATTGCATTTTTTAGAAAATGTTAAAAAATTCCAAGTTTTTTGGAAATCGGGTTTGTAATTCCATTGCAGTATCAAAGGGAAGGCGGTTAATAGGTCCGTTTTAGTCATTCTACATAAGTGTCATAGGATAGTACATATGACTCGGTAAAACATTCTGCTGGTGGTAAATGAAACTGTACAAGAAAAGAAGAGAAACAAAGAAACAGATTTAGCAAGAAGCAGTGAAAGACAAGGAAAACAGATGGAATAAGACGGGCAGTGAGACAGAGTATTGCCGTTTGAGTAGTGCTAGTGGCACAGAGGATCCACAGAACAGCAAACATGACCATTCTGTTGGGAAATAAAGCAGAGTGTATGAGAGAAGGAAAAAATACGAGTTAAAACAGAAGAACTCAAGAGTTAAACACATCAATGCCCTCTAGAACACATTTCTATCCCTGTATTTGTTTGCCTTTATGTGTAGGTGTATGAGCGTAGGATTGTAAAAGCCTGAACATTTTCTCCCTTTCTCTGCTTTAGTCTCAGTAGGCAGATGAATTTGGTTCTGACTCTGGGGACCTAAGACCTCTGCTCCATTTTAAATAGTTTTTATAACTGTGTCCTTCCAACCTGAATAGTTAATTCTCTAGACACAGAGTGTAGGGCAAGAGTTTGCATCTTCTGTGTTTTTATTAGAAAAAGAAGATAAATGTACATTTATTGTACAAAAAAGCAATTCAGAAAGTCAAAATGTAAAATGCAACAACAAAACAGTAAAAGACAGGCACATTTTAGATTCAATTCACTTTTATTTTGTTTTACCACCTCTTTATACTGGTCAGGGTTGCAATGGGACTGGCCAATCCATCTCAGGGCATTAGCCATCCGCCCTCAGACATAGCCAATCATGTCTGTATGTAAACACCCAACCGGCCGATAAGACCGCTGAGGATTCAATTCCTGGATCTCAGTGGTAGTGGGCTAGTGCCCTTTTAAAATCATTTTAAGAACAAAAACAGATTTAACTAAAGTTGGGACTAAAGATACATTTTTAGCATTAGTATTTCTTTTGTTTTGTAGCCACAACCATTGCAGAAAAAGTTGGGACAGTATGGAAAATGCAAATAAAATAAAAATGCAGTGTTCCTTACATTTACTTTGACTTTTATTTGATTGCAGACAGTTTGAACCTGAGATATTTCATGTTTTATCTGCTCAACTTCATTTTATTTATTAATATGCCTCCATTCCTGCATTTCAGGCCTGCAACACATTCCAAAAAAAAAGTTGGGACAGGCGCAATTTAGGGCTAGTAATGAGGTGAAAAAGCTAAATAATGATGTGATTCCAAACAGGTGATTGTAATCATGGTTTGGTACAAAAGCAGCATCCAGGAAAGGCTGAGTCTTTGATGAGCAAAGATGATCAGAGAATCTCCAGTTTGTCAACAAATATGTGAGAAAATGATTGAAATGTTTAAAAACAATGTACCTCAAAGAAAGATTGGAAGGGATTTGCATATTTCTCCCTCTACAGTGCATAATATCATTAACCGATTCAAGGAATCGGGAGGAATTTCAGTGCGGAAATGCCAAGGGCGCAAGCTTAAGCTGAACGCCCGTGATCTTCGATGCCTCAGACGGCACTGCATCAAGAACCGCCACTTAACAATAACTTTACTTATTAACTTAAAACTTTACTGTGCAAAAAAGAAGCCTTATGTTAAACATGTCCAGATTGGCCTCGACTTCTCTTGGCTCGGAGGCATCTAGGATGGACCATCAGACAATGGAAACGTGTATTGTGGTCAGATGAATCAGCATTCCAGGTCTTTTTTTGGAAAAAATGGATACCGTGCACTCTGGATAAAAGACGAAAAGGACCATCCAGACTGTAAGCAACAAGTCCAAAAGCCAGGGTCTGTCATGGTATGGAGCTGTGTCAGTGCCCCTGGCAAAGGTCATTTACACTTCATTAATTAACTTCATGCATTAATGCAGAAAGTACATTGAGATCTTAGAGCAACATGTGCTGCCTTTAAGATGTTATCTTTTCCAGGGACGTCCATGCATTTTTCAACAAGACAATACAAAACCACATGCTGCACACATTACAAAGGCATGGCTGTGGAAAAAAGGGTACAGGTACTGGAATGGATGGATTTACATTTACAAATGAAATGAAGTTGACCAGATAAAACATTATATATCTTGAGTTCACACTGTCTGCAATGAAATAAAAGTCAAAGTAAATGTAAGAAACAGTCTTTTCTTACCTTGCACTGACAGAGGGAGCACATTGCGCCGTGCTTTGTCCAGGTAGAGCCACCCAGGCGTGTGATTCCATACTCATCCATGCATGTTTTAGTGATGTCGTTGTATATTGTGTCGGCTTGGCATGGGTCAGACATGCAGCGGGGGCAGCACTCACCCTCAGGCACTGCCAGGTATTCACAGTCGGTCACAGGAGCACAGGACATCGGCCAGCAGTCCACTTCACCATGCTGAGACAAAAAAAAGGTCAAAGGTCATGTTTTGTTTTTTCCAAACCTGAATTCTTTTGTTATTTTTTTTAATTAGTTTTATATGCCAATGTGGGCAATCAGTTTTTACCAGCTTTAAGTAATTTTATTCCCATTTAATACTGTCATGTTGATGTTTTTGGACTGCACTCTTACATTTTATGAAATGAGCTAAAAAATGATTCCAGACAATACACAGTATGTATGACCCAACGAGTTTTTACGTCCAATAGAAAAAAAAACCTTGTGCATTTTCTAAAGTACAGTGACCTTCCAAATGTTATTTGTATAGTCTTCCACAAACAAAATAATAAATAATAAATTACTATTGGAAATACAGTAGACCCTTGACTTAATTGGTTCCAAAGGGCTGTTCTTAAGTCAAAATGTTTGTATGTTAAACCTATTTTTCCCATAAGAAATAATGTAAATAGAATTTATCTGTGCCAGACCTCCCAAACCTAACCTTACCTAACCTTTATAAAGTCTTAAATGGTCTTTTTTGTTATAAATACAAGTATATTAAATTATAGAATAGACATTCCTGTAATAAACAATAATTAACAAAAATACATAGTAGTACTGTACATAAAACACATACATCACATTTCATACACCATAATACACCATCACATACACCATAATACATTTCCTTCTTTTTTTATAAAATGTATCTACCAGAAACTACAATAACTCTCATATGTCTCTATTATTTCCTTCTTTATTTCAAAAGTGTTGTATTTTGTAGGTGTAGTTGCACGAAAGAAAGAATACTTTACTGATTACCGATTTCCTTCTTCTCTCTCACTCACTGTCCCCGCTGTCTGATACACAATGACATTTCTCAGCTCTGCTCTCTCTCTGAACCTTATTTGGGGACATTTTAATATTGAAAACACTGGAAAAACACAGTCCGCTGTGCGAATGTTCATTTACTGTATATATACAGAGAGAGAGATTTGGAGTCGACTTGTTCGTGACGTCACGTGTTTCCCGAATTTCGGTTCTTAATCCGAAATTTGTTTGTAGGTTAAGTTGGAAAAGAACGCTCGTAACCCAAAATGTTCGTAACTCAGGGGTCGACTGTAGTGGCAAGACCTATTAAAGAAGCTTTTACTGTGTACATTATATGGGTAGAGATATATGAACTCCTGACTGTAGAGCTTTAAATATCTTATCCTTATTGCTTTCTGTAAATGTGTGTGTGTGTGTGTGTGAACATTTGTCATATTCAGAAGCACATTTGTAAAGTCAGACACTTACGTTGCACGAGGATGCCCAGCATACAACGAATGTTTCAACTACACACAGAGCTCTGTGTGGTTACTGTAGTACCTTCACAATAAACTGTCTTTTTTGACTTTGCTTAGTGCACAGGGGCAAAGCCATACTGAACTGAAAAGGACTTTCCTTAACGGTTGCCACAAGGGTGGAAGTGTATAATTTATTTGATATAATTGATTTTATACCCCCATTAACTATTGGTTTCTTTCTTAGGTCATATAGTGTATTTCTTGTGAATGTAGGTACTAATCAGTAAGCTTAACTTACTTGCACAGTATGATAATCATTACAGACACCTTGCTTCCAGCACAGAAACACGTACAGTGGTACCTTGTAACTCAACGCCCCCTAAAGTCAAAATCTTTGAAACTCAACGCCCTTCATCGAGAAATTTGTACCTTTAAAATCAACGTTTCCCTTAAACTCAACATGTTCAGTTTGTTTTTTAAAAATGTATTTATTTAAATTCAAATTAACAATCAACAGCAACTTTGTTCAGCGCTCGGGTTGAGCAGTGCGGTAATACATCATCAAAGTGTGCATATGAGAATTGTGTCAGATTCAGTCTGAAAGCGTCCACAAGTATCTGTGTTTAGCTGTAATTTCCTCACTGTTTTACTTTTAAACTTGTGTTACAGCTCGAGGTGCTGATAAATTGTGAGAATCAGCATTTTATTTCAGTTTTTTTATATTATATTTGTGTTATTTTCAGTGTATAAGTGTCAAAACCAAACCCCATTATTTTACATTAGCCTAAAATATATGCAGTTCCATGGGACCATGGAAAGCATTAACAGGTTTCCCATACATTCTTATGGGGAAAAAATACCTTGAAACTCAACGCCTTTTAAACTCAACACCACTCCCAGAACCAACTGACGTTGAATTTCAAGGTACCACTGTATTTATCAAAGGAATCCTGAGAACTGTAATAATTACCAAAATAATATTGGAATTTCTATACAGTGTTGTTGCCAAATGCCAATCAAACACATGGTTGGTGCAAGAAATACATAAAGCACACTTATACTGCTCTAACTCAGAAAGCACTGCGTTTATTGTTACAAAACGTCAAAGGTACATAGCATAGGAGTTTCCTAGGCTATAGCAAATATATGGTCTAACTGCAGTAATAGGTGAAGCTACAACATGCAATATAATATTACATAAACAAAGATTGTCCGATTTACTTGAAAAAGCTCAGCCTTTGCAAACAAAGGCTTGCGTGGGTCATGACTCATCACTTTCAAACACTGGGTTGCAAATATAGTTCAGAAAAAACAGAGGTTTTTAGTGTCAAAGACAACATGGACCATCCAGGCTGTTATAAACGAAATGTGCAAAGCCAACATCTGTCAATGCATGAGGGTGTATCAGTGCCCATGGCACGAGTCATGTGTTGAGATTTCAGAGAAACCTTTGCTGCCATCAATGTTTACATCTTTTTTTTTTCTGAAGTCCATGGTTATTTCAGCAAGGCATTTTAGGCCTAAGTTTGCTCCCACTACAGATTGGCTTTGTAGACACAGGGTGTGTGTGTTTGGCTGGCCTGCCTGCCAACAGTCAAGATCTGTCTCTTATAGAAAATGTATGGCACATCATGAGGAGGTGAATCAGATAATAGTGACCACAGACTGCTGAGATGCTGAAGTCTTATATCAAGCAATAATGGGCGAAAATTTCATAATTATTCTGCAAATGTACATTTTCTGTTTGTACCTACTTCCCGGTATACAACTGTTTTTGTGTGCATCCAGCCATTAGAGCCCTCTTGTGACACACAGCACATTCAAATATCATTACAGTCAAGATCCAATTATTACAGCCTCTGTGTTCTGTAGCAGACAAACAATGGGATTCACAAGAACAAAGGCATGAAGTGTTCCATACTGCACTTGCTTTTATACTGAAAATTGTGGGGGACTGAGAAAAGCTGTCTTGTTTTGTTTTTTACATCCCATTGGAGTAACATGTCAAAAAATAAAAGATTTTGAAAGGCATCTTGGCTATCCCAGGTATTCTAGCAAAGAAGACTACTAATGGCTTAGAGGCATGTGTTACAATGAGTCTGATGCAATTGTGTCTTTTTCTTGCCAAATCTGGTGCTGTGCTTTCAGTTTTTAATCGTAGACACAATGCCTTACTCATTACACTGGAGGCTGCCTCTCACTTATCTTAGTCTTTCGATTTTCTGTCACCACTGTCACTCTTTCAAGTTGTTTTTTATTTTATGTTTATTAGATATACAGTGTATCACAAAAGTGAGTACACCCCTCACATTTCTGCAGATATTTAAGTATATCTTTTCATGGGACAACACTGACAAAATGACACTTTGACACAATGAAAAGTAGTCTGTGTGCAGCTTATATAACAGTGTAAATGTATTCTTCCCTCAAAATAACTCAATATACAGCCATTAATGTCTAAACCACCGGCAACAAAAGTGAGTACACCCCTTAGTGAAAGTTCCTGAAGTGTCAATATTTTGTGTGGCCACCATTATTTCCCAGAACTGCCTTAACTCTCCTGGGCATGGAGTTTACCAGAGCTTCACAGGTTGCCACTGGAATGCTTTTCCACTCCTCCATGACGACATCACGGAGCTGGCGGATATTCGAGACTTTGCGCTCCTCCACCTTCCGCTTGAGGATGCCCCAAAGATGTTCTATTGGGTTTAGGTCTGGAGACATGCTTGGCCAGTCCATCACCTTTACCCTCAGCCTCTTCAATAAAGCAGTGGTCGTCTTAGAGGTGTGTTTGGGGTCATTATCATGCTGGAACACTGCCCTGCGACCCAGTTTCCGGAGGGAGGGGATCATGCTCTGCTTCAGTATTTCACAGTACATATTGGAGTTCATGTGTCCCTCAATGAAATGTAACTCCCCAACACCTGCTGCACTCATGCAGCCCCAGACCATGGCATTCCCACCACCATGCTTGACTGTAGGCATGACACACTTATCTTTGTACTCCTCACCTGATTGCCGCCACACATGCTTGAGACCATCTGAACCAAACAAATTAATCTTGGTCTCATCAGACCATAGGACATGGTTCCAGTAGTCCATGTCCTTTGTTGACATGTCTTCAGCAAACTGTTTGCGGGCTTTCTTGTGTAGAGACTTCAGAAGAGGCTTCCTTCTGGGGTGACAGCCATGCAGACCAATTTGATGTAGTGTGCGGCGTATGGTCTGAGCACTGACAGGCTGACCCCCCACCTTTTCAATCTCTGCAGCAATGCTGACAGCACTCCTGCGCCTATCTTTCAAAGACAGCAGTTGGATGTGACGCTGAGCACGTGCACTCAGCTTCTTTGGATGACCAACGCGAGGTCTTTTCTGAGTGGACCCTGCTCTTTTAAAACGCTGGATGATCTTGGCCACTGTGCTGCAGCTCAGTTTCAGGGTGTTGGCAATCTTCTTGAAGCCTTGGCCATCTTCATGTAGCGCAACAATTCGTCTTTTAAGATCCTCAGAGAGTTCTTTGCCATGAGGTGCCATGTTGGAACTTTCAGTGACCAGTATGAGAGAGTGTGAGAGCTGTACTACTAAATTGAACACACCTGCTCCCTATGCACACCTGAGACCTAGTAACACTAACAAATCACATTACATTTTGGAGGGAAAATGACAAGCAGTGCTCAATTTGGACATTTAGGGGTGTAGTCTCTTAGGGGTGTACTCACTTTTGTTGCCGGTGGTTTAGACATTAATGGCTGTATATTGAGTTATTTTGAGGGAAGAATAAATTTACACTGTTATATAAGCTGCACACAGACTACTTTTCATTGTGTCAAAGTGTCATTTTGTCAGTGTTGTCCCATGAAAAGATATACTTAAATATCTGCAGAAATGTGAGGGGTGTACTCACTTTTGTGATACACTGTATATACAGTGTATTACAAAAGTGAGTACACCCCTCACATTTCTGCAAATATTTTATTATATCTTTTCATGGGACAACACTATAGAAATAAAACTTGGATATAACTTAGAGTAGTCAGTGTACAACTTGTATAGCAGTGTAGATTTACTGTCTTCTGAAAATAACTCAACACACAGCCATTAATGTCTAAATGGCTGGCAACATAAGTGAGTACACCCCACAGTGAACATGTCCAAATTGTGCCCAAAGTGTCAATATTTTGTGTGACCACCATTATTATCCAGCACTGCCTTAACCCTCCTGGGCATGGAATTCACCAGAGCTGCACAGGTTGCTACTGGAATCCTCTTCTACTCCTCCATGATGACATCACGGAGCTGGTGGATGTTAGACACCTTGAACTCCTCCACCTTCCACTTGAGGATGCGCCACAGGTGCTCAATTGGGTTTAGTCCATCACCTTTACCTTCAGCTTCCTCAGCAAGGCAGTTGTCATCTTGGAGGTTGTGTTTGGGGTCGTTATCCTGTTGGAAAACTGCCATGAGGCCCAGTTTTCGAAGGAAGGGGATCATGCTCTGTTTCAGAATGTCACAGTACATGTTGGAATTCATGTTTCTCTCAATGAACTGCAGCTCCCCAGTGCCAGCAACACTCATGCAGCCCAAGACCATGATGCTACCACCACCATGCTTGACTGTAGGCAAGATACAGTTGTCTTGGTACTTCTCACCAGGGCGCCGCCACACATGCTGGACACCATCTGAGCCAAACAAGTTTATCTTGGTCTCGTCAGACCACAGGGCATTCCAGTAATCCATGTTCTTGGACTGCTTGTCTTCAGCAAACTGTTTGCGGGCTTTCTTGTGCGTCAGCTTCCTTCTGGGATGACGACCATGCAGACCGAGTTGATGCAGTGTGCGGCGTATGGTCTGAGCACTGACAGGCTGACCTCCCATGTCTTCAACCTCTGCAGCAATGCTGGCAGCACTCATGTGTCTATTTTTTAAAGCCAACCTCTGGATATGACGCCAAACACGTGGACTCAACTTCTTTGGTCGACCCTGGCGAAGCCTGTTCCGAGTGGAACCTGTCCTGGAAAACCGCTGTATGACCTTGGCCACCATGCTGTAGCTCAGTTTCAGGGTGTTAGCAATCTTCTTATAGCCCAGGCCATCTTTGTGGAGAGCAACAATTCTATTTCTCACATCCTCAGAGAGTTCTTTGCCATGAGGTGCCATGTTGAATATCCAGTGGCCAGTATGAGAGAATTGTACCCAAAACACCAAATTTAACAGCCCTGCTCCCCATTTACACCTGGGACCTTGACACATGACACCAGGGAGGGACAACGACACATTTGGGCACAATTTGGACATGTTCACTGTGGGGTGTACTCACTTATGTTGCCAGCCATTTAGACATAAATGGCTGTGTGTTGAGTTATTTTCAGAAGACAGTAAATCTACACTGCTATACAAGTTGTACACTGACTACTCTAAGTTATATCCAAGTTTCATGTCTATAGTGTTGTCCCATGAAAAGATATAATGAAATATTTGCAGAAATGTGAGGGGTGTACTCACTTTTGTGATACACTGTATATATATAGATAGATAGATAGATAGATAGATAGATAGATAGATACTTTATTGATCCTGAAGGAAATTAAAGTCCCAGTAGCATTATACAGTGGAACAGCAAGGGTTTTTTCCAGTTTACAATTTGCAAACTGTATAGTAACTTTTTCCCCCCTTTTTTCTCCCACTTTAGCGCATCCAATTTCTGCCCGTCAATCATCCTCTCACTAATGCTGGTCCCTGATCCTGATTGGGGAGGACGCAGTACAGCGCTGTGTACGAAGAGCCACACCCTCTACCGCACTCCTTTCCCATCTCCATGCAGGCGCCACCAACCAGCCAGCAGAGGTCGTAATCGCACTAGTCTGAGAGAGACTCAATCCCGCCCCTATCTGAACAACAGGCCAATCGTTGTTCATGTGGCCGCTCAGCCGGCAGGCAGAGCCGAGATTCGATACGATGTGTTCGAGATCTCAGCTCTGGTGAACAGCGTGTGTTTTTACCGCGTTTGACCGTAACTTTTTAAAAACATAAAATCTTTTTGTGCACTTTAATGTGTTATGAATTTAAGGTTGAATGGATATATTTGCCTTTTTACTCATTAATCTACACTTAATAATCCATTTAGAGTACTCAGACATAACATAGGTGACAGTTCACTATTCAGCACAACAATGACACAAAGCACACAGCCACAACAACACTAGAGTGACTTTAGAGCAAGTCTCCAAATGTTTTTGAGTCCTCCATGTCAGGGAATGGTGGTAATGGCACCAATCCATTAGAGAGCAATACATATTCACTTACTTATTCACCACTAGGGATCATTAATTTATAGAAGCCAGTCCACTGTCTGCATGATTTGACAGGTGAGAGAAAATCAAAACACCCAGGGGAAATCAGTGTGTACACTGGTAAAGCATGCAAGACTCCCATGTTGCCCAGTGTCTACCCAGTCCATTTATTTTATAAAAGCTAAACATGTCAAATGTGTCATAACCTTTACTTTGTGAAGGTGGCATTAGCACATGTTTGTATTAGTTTTTAGGGATCCTGGCATTCGGTGATAATGATTAGCATGATGGGTGTATAAATTGTGGAGCTCAGATTGTAATGCCACCCCCAAAGTCCCAGTTTCAGTAGAGGAATATAATGATGAGCAATGTCAAAACAGCTTTAACCAGGTGAGACATAGACTCCACAAAACTATGTGCCCATTGTAGGTGCTTTCGGAAGTGGACAGGATTTTGATGGACCTGGATGACTATGCAACCCTCATTTACCAAAAGTACATAGTCCAGTCACATTATTATTATGACCACTTCCTACTTTTGACGGCGGCAGTGCGTATCTCATGAAGGAAGTCATGTTTTGTGAGCTGGCTTGGTGGGTATATAAGGTGTACGATAGGCTGTCTGCACATATATTCCTTGTTGCTGTCTTGTGTAAAATTGTCTTCCCGGATGGGATCTTCCAGCAAGACAATGCAACATAGTTAGAAAAGTCTAACATTGGTTGGAAGAACATGACCAAGACATTGGTTGGTAGAGCATGACCAAGACATTGGTTGGTAGAGCATGACCAAGAATTCCAAGTACTACCCTGGCACCCTAATTCCCCAGACTTGATCTCAATTGAGCATCTATGGGACCATCTCGATCATCTTTGCAAATCTCCGTTCTCTTCCTCGTTCCTCACAGCCAACTACACAACAATACCACTTGAAAATGGCATTGCTTAATGTTCGTTCACTCAACACAAAAAGTACTGTACTCAGTGAATTTATATCTGACAGTGAACTAGACTTTTTCTGTCTCACTGAAACTTGGCATAAACCCTTGGATTATTTTACGTTAAATCAGACCACGCCAATGGGATACTCGTATATTGATGAACCTCGTATGGAAGGGCGAGGTGGTGGTGTTGCTACAGTCTATAGGGATGATATTAAAATAACCACTTTGTCTTTTCCTGCTGCTCTTTCTTTTGAACACCTGGCTTTCAAGTTGTCAGGGCCTACTCCTCTGGTCACTGCTGTAGTTTATCGTCCGCCAAAGCCAAACGCTTCCTTTCTCTCTGATTTTTCAGATTTTTTAACCCAGCTTAGTGCCCTCTCATCCTCTGTACTGCTTATGGGTGATTTTAACATCCATATTGATGACAACAACTGTAAATTTGCCAGGGAATTTTTGGAATTGTTACAGTGTTTTAATTTCACACAACATATAAATTTTCCAACTCATAAAAAAGGTCATACTCTTGACCTTGTCTGCTCTACTGGTGTCCTAGTTCATCAGCCGTCCAGCCATGACCTTACTGTCTCTGATCATTTGACAATCATCATGGACATTGAGGTCACTAAGCCCATCACTAGAGCTAAACGTAAAATATCCTTCAGGAATCTTCAATATATCTCTCCCTCTGCTTTCTCAGATTCTCTTGTTAAAAAGATGTCTGTCTGTCCTGTACTGTCTAGTAATTCATCTGACCTTGTCGATTACTATAATGACATACTCGCCTCATGTCTTGATGAGCTGGCTCCTTTGAGAACCAAATTTGTTTCATTTAGTCATTCTGCACCATGGTACACAATTGAGCTTCACCAAATGAAATCCCGTAAACGCCAGCTTGAAAGACTTTATAAGAAAACCGGTCTAACAGTACATTATCAGATTTATTCTGATTATCTTCAACATTACAAAAACCCTCTTACGGCAGCCCGATCCACTTACTATTCCGAACTCATACATGCTGGATCAACAAATCCTAAGACTCTCTTTTCCACAATAAATAAACTTCTCAAACCAGTTGACAATACTACCAATTCCTTTACAGTTGACAAGTGTAACTCTTACCTCTCATTTTTTCAAACAAATGTTGAGAATATCCACAATTTTCTGACAGTTTCCCCTGTCATCTCTGTTTCTCCGCCTATCTCACCTCAATTTATTACCCAGCCTCTGTCTCAGTTCTCACCTGTGTCTCATTTGGACCTATCTGAGATCTTAACAGGGATGCAAAGCTCCACTTGTGTTTTGGATCCTGCTCCATCAAAACTTGTTAAGGGTTGTTTTCCAGTTATCTCATCACTTATCACAGAGATAATCAATTCCTCTCTTAGTTCTGGCTCAGTCCCTCAATCACTCAAATTGGCTGCTGTTACTCCCATACTTAAAAAACCTGGACTTGACTCTAACATTATGAGTAACTTTCGGCCCATTTCCAATCTTCCATTTCTGTCGAAAATACTGGAACGTGTTGTTGCCTCACAGCTCAAAGATCACCTAAATTCCAATAATCTATTTGAATCATTTCAGTCTGGTTTCCGCCCCCAGCACAGCACTGAGTCAGCCCTCCTCAAAGTCACAAATGACCTTCTTCTTTCCTCAGACTCTGGACAAATTAATATTCTCGTCCTCCTTGATCTTACTGCAGCTTTTGACACCATTAATCACTCCATTCTTCTGTCCCGCCTTGAATCCTCTGTCAACATCACTGGTACTGCCCTTTTGTGGTTAAGGTCATATCTCGTAAACAGACAACAGTTTGTTAATATCAACAATTGTAGTTCTGCCATTGCTCCACTGTCCCAAGGCGTTCCCCAAGGCTCAGTGTTAGGTCCCCTTTTGTTTATTCTTTATATGCTCCCCCTTGGTGACATCATACGTCGGCATGGTTTACATTTCCACTGCTATGCTGATGATATTCAGCTTTACATCTCCTCCAAATCCATTAATACTGAACTTCACTCCACTCTGACAAATTGCATCACTGAAATGAAATTGTGGATGAAAGCTAATTTCCTCAAATTAAACTGTGAAAAATCAGATATGATCATCGTAGGTCCTACAACCCTGGCAAAAACCACAAAAAATTTTCAAATTACCATTGATAATGACACTTTGTCTCCGTCTTCTAACATCCGAAATCTTGGTGTAATTTTTGATAGCAACCTCTCTTTTGACCGCCATGTAAATCACATCACCAAAACTGCTTTCTTTCATCTAAAAAACATAGCACGTCTACGTCCATCACTCTCCTTTTCTGCCGCCGAAACCTTGATTCATGCTTTTATTACATCCAGAATTGATTATTGCAATAGCATCCTTTATGGTACATCTAACAAAATCCTAAAAAAACTTCAGTATATCCAGAATTCAGCTGCTCGCCTCCTTACTCATACTCGCTCCCGTGATCATATTACACCTGTTCTCCAAAAACTTCATTGGCTTCCCGTTGCTCAACGCATTCAATTCAAAATTCTTCTATTCACTCACAAAGCTCTCCATAATCAGGCCCCATCCTACCTCACCGACCTGCTCCATCATCACATTCCCTCCCGTAGCCTTCGCTCTTCTGAGGCTAACCTACTGTCCATACCCTCTAGGACCAAGCACCGGACCTGGGGTGACAGGGCCTTTTCCATAGCTGCTCCATCTTTATGGAATGCTCTCCCCAAACACCTACGAGATTGTCCTGACCTGTCCAAATTCAAGTCACTTCTCAAAACTCATCTATTCAAAATGGCATTTAACTTGTAACAACACGAAATAAATGCTTTTATTTTTGCTATTCTTTTTAATAGTTTTTATACTTAGATCACGACAGAAATGTGAAGTCCTAGATCCTAAAACTTGTAAAGTTTTCAGTTTCCTGATTGCATGTGAATCTGTCCTGTTTCTGTCAAATTTTAAGAAATTGTTCTATATTTGTTGTTCTCTCTCATAATTTAGCTAATTTTTAATGAACTGTCTTATGCTGCTCTCTTTGTTTTTATCTTAATTATTCTTGATGTTGATGTACTATTTTGATTTTGTACTATGATTTGTATGGTGTATGTACGTATTTGTTTTGATTATTTGTCTTATGTAAAACGTCTTTGAGTATCTTGAAAAGCGCTATATAAATAAAATGTATTATTATTATTATTATTGTGTTTACTCTATGGATCCTCCCCCATGCACTCTCCACCAGCTGTGGGATGCACTGCAGTCAGCATGGCTCTAGATACCTGTAACAACCTACCAGGACCTTACTGAGTCACTCCCAGCCCGTCTAGCTGCTGTCCGTGCTGCACACGGCAGTTACTATGGATATTAGCTGGTGGTCATAATAATGTGACTCGACTGTGTAAATGTGTGTGATACAATAACCTCATCACTAGTATTAAAATTAGAGAAAATTATCAGTTGATCTTCTGTTAGTCCACAAAAGACACCATAGCCATGTCCTCTGACATCAATGAGTCTTGGTCTACAACCTGTCAGAGGTTCTTGTCTTGTACTATGAGAAACCTCCATCAGCCTGACATGTAGTATATCACTGACTGTTACATGTACAATTGTTGTGAAATAGACATGCACATTTTTGGAATGGTCATAATGTTTTGGATGATCATGTACTGTATATAATCAGCTTGACCCGAAACGAATCTAAACCTATTCTTAAGAGGTTTAAACGATCACATTTTAGGTTAAGAAGCACTGCGAGTATTTCAGAAATAGACAAAAGCCAAACTGAAAGCACATTTTAGATGTAAGGATGAAACTATCAGTTGCCTGTAAGCTGAATGTTGGAGGCTGTAATGCCCAGACAGCTCTGAAACTTCAGTAGATCTAGTGGGTGATGAGAAATCAGATGCAATAGCAGAAGCTGTATCTTTGTATCTGTGCCCAGATCGATATAACAGCACAGATTTATTGTCTCTGTCTAAGCTGAACTTTATGATTCAATTCCGCATAGAGTGGGGGAGGCTGTGGATAACAAGAAAAAGCCAAATCCCAAGAGAAGCCCTGGGCTAAACAAGAGCAGCTGAAACCTGCTGTAGATCTAAGACTGTGATATAAGATACCATTATTCTCCACCTTCGCATTTTTACTTGTTTTACCTTATTATTATTTATGTACTATGCAGGTTTTGCTTGGTAAAATGAAACATCTCACTATCAAGCATTTATAATAAATGAAGTACTGGAGTCGACAAAAATATTTAATCCCTTTTTGTAATGTAGTGATACAAGTACTAAATGTTTGAGGTGTAAATAGAACAGACATTAAGATCTTCCAGTATGTTAATGGAGGAGGGAGTCTATTTCCCAATTCTCAAGATTTTCCATAAGGTTTACTTAACGTTAAATTTGATAAATGGGTAGGTTGCCACTAAGGTGGCATGGTTTATCACCGCATGTTACAGCCACTGACAAAAGGGGTTTTAAGAAACTAAACTAGTGGCCAAAATAATGGAAACAAAGGAACAAATGAAACAGATAAACATCTGCAGCCAGCAATGGAGACTATGGATAGAAAAGGGAGAGCACAGAACTGAAAAAAAAAAACCTAAAACAAGCTGGGGGATGGAAATGCATGGAAGGCCACACCAACTGGTGCTGCCCGTGCCCAGCGTAGGTCTGGAAAAGGGATGCCGGACTGCCTTTGGGACTCCTCACTTGTCCAGCGAGGTTCTGTTATGATGGCAGAAAAGGGACGCAGGCCAAGCTTCCAGATTTTTTTCTTCCCAATCTAGTCATATCCAATTACCCGATTGCATTATGCTTCCTCTCTACTGATGTTGATCTAGACCCTGGTTGAGAAGAAGCCAAGACTGACACACGCCCCCTCCGACACGTGTGCAGTATTGACTGCATCTTTTCACCTGCATGAGGCGAGTTCATATGCAGATCAGCCTTGTGTACTGAGAGCCACACCCTGATCAATGCATTATTCCTTGACTCAGGCACCATCAATCAGCCAGCAGAGGTCGTAATCGCATCAGTTATGAGGCCCCATTCAGCACCCCCCCTTTGAACAACAGCCAATCGCTGTTCATGTAGGCGCACAGCTTGCCAGATGACAGAACTAGATTTCAAACCGACGAGTTTGAAATGTCAGCTCTGATGTGCTAGACTTTTTTACCGCTGCGCCACCTAAGCGCAGGTGACCGTCAGTTAAGAGGAAATGACACGTCCGTTATCTGCTCATCTATTTGTCAAAGCAGAAGGACATGATTCTTTACCCAAGCCCCATTGCTAATCTCCATGGTAGGTGGACCGGTTACACCAAGCTGTTTTATAGAGGAGCTGTATTTGTAACTGTAATTTAGAACTAAACATGCTTTGACATTCCTTTTCTATTGACTCTTTTTGAAATAACCTTAAATAGAGGCAGTAAAGACATAATAAATAGCACTGACAGACATTTTAAAGATAATTTATTTACTAATTTTTTTATATAAAGCTGCAGATGAACTTAACTACCCAAGAATCATGTGGAGGCTTTAGCTAGTAGGTGCACGATTTATTGGAGAGAAGTAAGTTTGGGAAATGTGGTTAAGTTCTTCTATTTCCCATTATAGCACCTCCATGTGTAACTAGCTACAAATGGCAAAAGGGCTGGAGGTTAAAAGGAAGTTCTGCCAGCCTGAAAGTGACCTTAGAAATACAGAAAATGTGGTTACAACCTCCTGGATTCTGTTAAATCCGGCCTTTGCAGGAGTAGGTTATTCAATCTCGAATACCCAGTTTACCTCTGTGAGCTTTGCCATTTCTGTTTGTGCCATCATGCCAGAGGGGGCTGAGGATAGTCGGCAGCCGTACTGCTTGAATTTTTTATGAAACTGGAGAAAGCGGCGTAATAAAGTCTAGGTCTAGTCACTTTTATAGCTGTTTTATAGCAGTTTTTATTAAATTTTTTTAAATATAGGTAATAAAAGCACAATCAGCAATAATTAGTAAGGAGGCTGCAGTAACAGTCAGGCCAACAGCATCCCACATACAGTTGTACCTTGTAACTCAACGTCAGTTGGTTCTGGGAGTGGCATTGAGTTTAAAAGACGCTGAGTTTCAAGGTATTTTTCCCATAAGGATGTATAGGAAACCTGTTAATGCGTTCCATGGTCCCATGGAACTGCATATATTTTAGGATAATGTAAAATAATGTGGTTGTTTTTGAATACTGTATTTCGTACAGTATTTCGCATTCACAAGAGAAGCAGCAAAATAGCTTTTGCGCTGGCTGTACTGTTATTTTCTATGGAGTGTGTCAGTGCACAAAGCTTAACGTGACTTATTGTACTAAAACTAGTGAGGAATTTCATTAGTGGGGAAAACTTATAAGCAGTAATAATTAGGAGAAGTGTAGTTTTCCTGTGTCGTTCTTTTAATACATTAAGTCACATTAATGTTGAGTTTAAGGCAAATGTTGAGTTTAAGGGTACAAATTTCTCAACTAAGGGCATTGAGTTTAGGGGATGCTGAGTTACCAGGTACCACTGTATAGTCAATTGTGTTAGAATCGACCACATGTTAGTCATATGGATTTTGTATACAATTACTTATTATACACTTTACTAAAAGTATCTTAAACTTAAAAATTAATTACCTTAATAAATGCTATAAATTATTTAATGCCTATTAGTAAATACTCAATAGACATATCAGTCTTTTTACATTGTCACAAAACAATGTTAACAATTTTTATTGTTTCAATTCTGTCACTGTTGCCTTCCACATTGGGTTTCTTTTTAATTTGCTAAGTATTATATGTTAGACTAAGGTCCAAAACCACTCTGCTGCACCACTCAAAATTTCAATCTAAAACAAAGGCATTAAAATTCCACCAGGCTAGGAATCCAGCCTGTAATACACCTTTTCTTAGGTTTTCACCTCACATTACAACATAAGTGTTAAGGTTTTGGTCTTGCATCTAAAATGAGCATTATGTAGTGTTGGCAAAATGCTGATTAACTCACAATGCACTGGCACTGCTGGCAGTTCTCGACCCATGTGTCACCACTGTTGTAAGTCACAAGCCCGTTATGGTGCAGACACTGAGAGCTGAGACGTGGATCACATTCAGGACAGCAGGACACGTCCACTGTGGGATTCTCACAGTCACACACCATCCGCCTGCACATCACCAGACCAGACTAGGAAAAAGAAAGAAGTGAAAAAGTACAATTGTTGTGCCATTGCTACATGTTATGTGTGTTGCAGGCATTAATTTTTAAATGCCTTTCTATTTACAAAATACAATGAAGTTGTTCAGTTGTTATTTTTATTTTCATCAGTTAAATAAAGATGCAAATAAATTAACAAATCACAGATTCTTCTTTTTGATTGCAATGTCTCAACTTTCTGGAAATGGTGTACAATAATTTATTTCTTTTAGCACTTTTAGCTGTGCTTACCTGGCAGGAGCAGACAGAGCACCTGTCATCTTCCAGAACCCATATCTGTCGATTATGCTTCACCTTGCCCTCATGAACACAGTCTCCTGTGCAGTTTTTCCCATGAGGACATCTGCAGTCATAGCCACCATCCATGTTAAAACACACTGTGTCATTAGCACAGTTGTGCCTTCCTGTCTCACATTCATCAATGTCTGTAAAACAGTGAATAAAAAGCAGAGGCATGATACACCTACAAACTTTGCGATTAATTAAATTGTGTGATATAGTTAGCCGAGCTTTAAAAGCAATTACAAGTCATCATTAAAGTCAGACATAGTTCGGAAATGACTAGTTATAGCCACAGACTATATAATTATAATTCCTGTATGTGTTATCTCAGCTATGCACAGTGGTAGCTTAGCATTTAAGGTACTGGATTATTAATCAAAAGGTTTGTCCACTGAGCAAGTCCCGAAACCCTCAATTGACTGAATTGTATTATGCCGTAACTGTAAGTTGCATTTCAATAAAAGTGTCTGCTAAATTCCATATATGTAAATCTCCTGTATGTATACAGCATTGACTCCAATAGGTTCAATGTTCTAGTATTATATTTTTATAACAGGCAAATATTTAACAGAAAACATTTTTAAATATTTAAGATTCCATATATTTTCAAATCGTTTATCAAAATGCATTTGATATTTTTTTAGTTTACACATCACCCCTATAAGGAAGGAGATCTTAATACAATGGTACTTTGTTACTCGACGTCCCCTAAACACGAAATCTTTGAAACTCAATGCCCTTCGTCAAGAAACTTGTCACCTTAAACTTGATGTGTGTGCGACTGCCGTTTTGTGTAGTACAATAAGACGTCAGCAAAGTGCGAATACCAGATGAATCTGCATTCCTGTGGAATAACTTTCAAATTCACTTTGAAAAAATCAACATGTATCTGTGTTTAGCTCCTGTTTCACTTTTAAACTTGTGTTATAGCTCGGGGTGCTGAGAAATTGTCAGAATCAGCTTTTCCGAGAGAGTCTAACACGCTTAATGATAAAAAAAAAGCTTAATATCACTTAATGTATTAAAAGAACGATACAGGAACACTAAACCACTCTTAATTATTACTGCTCATAAGTTCTTTTCACTAATGAAATTCCTCACTCGTTGTTTTAGCACAATAAGTCACGTTAAGCTTTGTGCACTGGCACACTTCATAGGAAATAACGGCACAGCCGGCACAAAAGTGGTTTTGCCCCTTCTCACAAGAATGGAGGAATACGGTATTTCAAGACAAATCCTATTCATGATTAGGAAGCATAAGGAAACAATAAAGAAGTAAAGGTAAAGTGCAGCTTTCATTTTTTATTGTATTTTTATATTATATTTGTGTTATTTTCAGTGTATAAGTGTCAAAAACAACCCCATTACTTTACATAAGCCTAAAATATATGCAGTTTTACTGGACCATGGAACGCATTAACAGGTTTTCTATACATCATTTTGGGAAAAAATACCTTTAAACTCAACACCTTTAAAACTCAATGCCTTGAGTTTCAAGGTACCACTGTATGTCATTTAATTCATACTTTTTTATTTTTACTTACTTTCTTCTACTTGTTTGTCTTTTAATTTTTTACTTTGTGGTTTTATGTTGGAGAGAAAATATAGGGTGTGTTTAACAGTATTCATGACTTGCTTAAGAAATTTAAATTGCTCATTTCAGATTTATTTCATATTTAATTTAATTCAAGAAATACTTATTTCAAATGTGGTACTGAGCCCTGCATAATAACACATAAAGACGAAGAGTGAAATTATACTAATCATAGAAAATAAGCAGATTTGTTTGCTTTTGCAATATAAGCCCCACTAATACCTGAATATGTGTAGCAGTTTGCTGCCTCAGCAGACTATCTGAGAACAAAGCTGCAAAGAATAACTGATGCAAATATTCATGGATAATAATCTTTCTGCAAATTGAGGTTGTGTTAGACAACTGCAGTGCTTTTCCTTTGTGGATCTTCATGCTTTTCCCAAAGCAACCAAGACGCCAGGCTGCATCACAAATCACATACTGTACTAAGTAGTATGTATGAACAATACTGATACATTTTATACTGTTTAGTTTGTCAGTCCTGTTTTTTTGGAATCCAAATTATAAGACAATCCAACCTTTTTACAACCCCAAATCAGAAAAAGTTGGGACGGCATAGTATAAAATAATAAAAATAATAATAAAAAACAGTTTATTACATTTACTTTGACTTTTATTTAATTGCAGGCAGAATGAACCTGAGATATTTCATGTTTTATCTGGTCAACTTCATTTCATTTATTAATAAACATCAATTCCTGCATTTCAGGCCTGCAACACATTCCAAAAAAAGTTTGGAACAGTAAAGCATTTACCACTTTGTAATGTTGCCATTCCTTTTCACCACACTTTGGCACCGAGGATACCAAGTGATTTAGTGTTTCAGTTTTTATTTTGTCCCATTCTTCCTGCAAACATGTCTTAAGATGTGCAACAGTACGGGGTCGTCGTTGCTGCATTTTTTATTTCAAAACTCACCACACATTCTCTATTGGGGACAGGTCAGGACTGCAGGCAGGCCAGTCCAGTACCTGTACTCTCTTTTTCTGTACCCTCTTTTCACACTGCATTTTTATTGTATTTGCATTTTCCATACTGTCACAACTTTTTCTGATTTGGGATTGTAATAATTAGACATAAAATCAGTATATTTTACCTTTTGGCTAGTTTTTTAATTAAACATACATTATGACTGTGTCTGATTGTCACTTATACTACTTTTTATCATATATAAAAGCTTATTAATATTCAAATGCATATGAACACTTAATTTCATTAAATTCATTGTCAAAGGCCATTTGTGTTATATTGTGTTTGCTCTGACATCAGAGATTGTGCACTAGATTAGCAAATTTCAAGACCACATTCAAAAGTGTCAAAAATAATTAAAATACTAAAAATGACAGATTCCATGTAACTTTTGCTCTTCACACTGTCATGCAAAGACAGGTTTGTGTTAGATGAGGAAACAGGTTACATTTTAGTCACTATTTTAATGCATTTTCCTCCCAATTTTCCTCCCAATCTAGTCGAATCCAATTACCCAGGTGCATTTCACTTCCTTTCCACCGCTGCTGACTTCTAATTTTGACCGAGGAGAGCTGTGAACAACACACGCTCTATTTGACATGTGCACTAGCTGACGGTGTTACGAGGTAGACTGCTGACGGTAGACTGCTGTCCCATGCGGAGCTTAGGATTGGAAACAATGAATGGGGCACTTCAGCCACGTGGATTCAACTTTGCAACTAACCAGAACGTTGGATCCATGTGGGGAGGCGGACTGTGTTCATGTGTTAGAGAGTGTTTTAGGTGGTTAGAGTTAGCTCCCCTAGTTGTGTGTCAGTCCTGATTAGATCAGTTGTTGTACAAACCATTGTGCATAATTTTGGTGGTATATGTAAACAGTGGTGTTTAATAGTCTTGTAAATATTTCCCCCTCTTTGTTGTGTCTCTCACACTGGAAATATATCCTACATTATACTATAGATAAACTTTTTCATACGAAGTTGTAAGACTCGGTTTCATCTTGATGTCCTTTTTTTATTTATTAATTTTTTAGACCTGGTTGTATCAACGGCTTCTTTTCACCTGCACAAGGTGGCTTCATATAGAGATCTATATTGAATATGGAAAGTCACGCACTGATCTCCATTATCCCCCGTCTCTGCGCAGGCACCATTGAACAGCCAGCAGAGGTCAAAATAAAGAACTCATCACACCCTGCTCCCATGCAACCTCCGAGCCCTTAGTCTCTTGATCCTCCACTCAGAACTCGGGGAAGACAAGCATCAAGGCTCTTTTCTTTACTTGAACCCAAGTGGTGGAACAAACTTCCTCTGTCTGTCCGAACATCTGAGTCTCTCAAAGTCTTCAAAAGACGATTAAAAACCCACCTATTTACTAAGCACTTAAGATGAGAACTAACTTACTAATGCTGTTATTCATTTTATAAGATAAGATAAAAGCGTTTGGATAAGAGCGTCTGAATAAGAGCGTCTGCTAAATTCAAAAATTTAAATAAATTGCAGCAGTTATGAGGAATCACCTCCGGCAATCCCTGTCAAATGGATAAGCCAATCATTGTCCCCGGTACCCGGTCTGCCAGTAGCAGAGCTGAAATTCGAAGAGCTCTGGTGTGTACTACTCTAGTGTGTACTACCACTGCGCCACCTGGGCACCCTACATTCCAGTCACTTTTACCTACAGTGGAAACATAACAAAAACGCCCAAGCAAAGTTCTAAATAATTTTCTTGGCTCCACCTACCTTCACATGAGTCCCCATTAGATGAAAAAATTCCGTTGTCATGATAGCCATCACGGCATTCACAGTGATACCAGCCTGGTAGGTTCACACAGATGGCTCGACTGTCACACTCTACGAAGCCATCTGAACACTCATCAATGTCTGCCACAGAATAAAGAGACAAATGGACGTGAGTGAAATGAAGACAACATTTGACACATACATCACTTGAAAAAAAAGTATATGGACACAGCATATGGCACTTTCAAGGGATTTTTAATTTAGTCAGTTTTAATTTTTTTACTGTTGTATTTTTGTGAAACAATAATCACTACAGCTCATTTCATGCAAAAAAAAAAAGCTTATTTACTAAGATCCATACTGCCTCTGAAAGCCACATCAGAACAAGACTTAATTGATTGAGATTTTGCTGGTGGTGAAACAACCATTTCTATTTCTCGGCTTTTTAACTAAAAACTGATTTACTGATTTTATACCAGTGCAGATCAAAAATAAAAAAGAAGAAAAGAAAACTACCAAGGCCACCCTGTTAACAGTCAACACAGCGGAGCTTGCAGCAGTACTCATTCATCTTTTGTCCTTGAATCATGCCAGCATAAAAGACTAGATTCAATGTTTTATTGGATTTCTCAGTAAAGTGGCACTTCACTCACAAACACATTTAGTATTTAATTGGATAAGAGTAAGTCATAAACAGATCTAGAGGTTAGTGCACTGTTGGCAGTGACATTGCTTTTGAATGTGTCTTGGCTATCTATCAAAAGCATTACACTGAAACAACTTCAAGGACACTTGGTATAAGGTTCACATGAATACATTATGTTTATTTTCTTCATCTTTTATGAATCAGAGAGAAATGTTTAAATGTGTTTGAGTGTTTCTTAACTAATGTCACTCTAACCCCCCATTAGTCATGCACAATGTAGCCTTTCACAGCGGCATCTGGAAATCAACAGTTGCAGTTCAATGTCTACATACACTTTTAAGAAGCATGTATGTCAAGGCAGTATTGGGATTGTAATGCATTCTTTTCCTGAATGATTGAAATGCATTGTATTTGTTTCAGTCATTCAATCTTAAGTTTATTGTGGGTTTTATGAAAAAGTGCTGGGTCCAAAATACATCCTATTTACAGACAACTTGGGACATTTTGTGAAACACACTAAAAAGAAGAATCTGTGATTTGTTAGTTCTCTTAAATTTTTATTTACCTGATAAAAGTACAAAGAAAATATTTACAATGTTTTCACTGATCAGCTTCATTGTAGTAATAAATATAAACACATTTAGAATTTGATGCAGGAACCCTCCTGGTCAAATGTTTGGGATTTAGTAGAAATTTTAATTACATGTATTAATAAAAATAGAAATTAATGTATTTTTTTTGTATTTTGTATTTTTTTTTATTTTTATTTTTTTAGAAATTAAGCTACTAGATTCATAAACCAATACTTAGTAAAAATAAAGTACAGTGGTACCTTGTAACTCAACGTCCCCTAATCTCAATGCCCTTCGTCAAGAAATGTGTACCCTTAAACTTAACATTTCCCTTAAACTCAACATGTTTACCTTTTTTTTTTTAATTGATTTATTTAATTTCAAATTAACAGTGAACAGTTGCTTTGTTCAGCGCTTGGCTTGAGTGGTGCAGTAAGCTGTCACCAAAGTGCGAATATGAGACGAATCTGCATTTGTGTGGAATAACTGTGAAATTCACTCAGAAAGCTCCACATGTATCTGTGTTCAGCTGGATGTTTCTTCTGTTTTACTTTTAAACTTGTGTTACAGCTCAGGGTTCTGAGAAATTGTAAGAATCAGCTTTTTTTGAGAGAGTCTGAAAAGCTTATTGTTAAAAATTTGTTATTAAAATGATGACATAGAAACACCTCTCTTAATTATTTCTGCTCTTAAGTTCTCTCCACTAATGAAATTGGCATTGAGTTTCAAGGTACCACTGTACTTACATTAACAGACTGTAACTACTTCCAGGCACACAGTAGATTTAAAAAAATATTTTTGCACACTTTATTGTGTTGTGGATTTGATTTATTTACTTTTTTATATTTTTTGTCCTGACACTGCATGATTGGCTATGTCTGAGAGAAGCAGAATGGCTGACACCCTGTGTTGGATTGGCATCCTGTCCAGGTTGTTATTGCATTTCACCCAGTGACCAGGCTAAGAAGATTGTACAAAATGAAAAAAAATCTTTTCTGCTGTGTGTATACACACAAAGAGCTAGATCAAAATGTACTATTTTAAAAATACATACATATTTCATGTGCTTATTCTTATAATTTTAACCACATATTGAGTTATTACATACTACATTATAATATATGCTGTTTTATTTGCGTATGTGCTGTCATTTCAAATAGGTGTTGTGTAAAACAGTTAGTGGTGATGTTTAAAATGTCATGAACAGAGGTTTCTTGATTTTTGTAAAAATATAGTAATTCCAAATTTAACATCTGCAACACTTGAAAAAACTATAAATAATAACTTAGTGACATATGAGCATTTATTTGCAGTCATTGCTGTTGAATGTGTTATATCCACTTAATAGGGTAATTGCTTTTTAAAGGAATGATATGGGTGTTCGATACATTTGTTCATTATAAAAAGGTTCCCTCTATCCCTCCCTCCTTTTTTCTCTTTTGGCTGCTCCCATAATTCAGGGGTCACCACAGCAGATCATTCTGATTCGCATACCTAATTTGGCACAGATGCCCTTCCATAGGCAACCCTCCTTATTTTATCTGGGCTCAGGACTGGCACTTGGGACTGTGCACCTTCCAATGGTTAGGCTGTTCAGCCACAGCCATTAAAAGTGAATGCTACCAGAAAAAAGCTAAGATAAAATATGCTTACCAGTGTGTTGCACTATCTAATATAAAATGCTGATGCAGTCTTTTTTTATGTGTTCTGGTATTTTGGAGAATTTCCTCAGCCCGTATTGCTTGGTTTTTAGGTATAGTTCAACTCACCAGGGTGTTCTGCCTTGAATTAAATATGTGATCTTGGGACATCTCATGTCTTGCGGTTATTTATCAAGTAATTTTTTCACTGAGGTTGACATTTGTTGAAAGTCAATGGCAGCAGACTTCAAATGCAAATGCGACGCCAGGCCTTGTGTTAGCTCTCATGCATAAAACAGTGATGAAGTGACACTGATGTCCTTTGAGCAGCGATTGGTGTTTTGTACAAAGCTAAGAGCTCTGTGTTTAGGTTTTGATGCCTACAGTAATCACTTAACCCTCATAATAATGCTGGAACTGGAACATTACAGTCATTGTTTCTTTGTAAATTAACAACATATTTCACTGCCAGCACTCAAGTATGTACAGTTATGTTGTATGCTCTTTGGATCATTATAAGCCCAAACTCTTTATTTGGCCTCAAATAAGAAACATAGTCAAAAATTTGACCAAAGCTTTGGGTCAGTTTGCAGACTGATAGGATTAACTTTGCCAGGTCCAAACCAGGTCATTAAATAAAGGGACATGAATACGGGGTACAAAAACAAGGAGCAGGCCCAGGTGTTAATTGACTGAACTGTCTCTAGTTCTTCACATTTAAGTTGCAACAAGGCACAGATCAGGGTAAGTACATAAAACAATATTTAAGGCATTAAGTGTTTCCAAGACCACAAAGTTTTGAAATGTAAGCTTGAAACAACCTTGAAACTCTCTAGAATTACTCCGCTGGCGAAAACAGCCTTGGTCAGGGAGGTACACAAAATGATCCAAAAAAGCTCATAAAGTCCTGTGCAGAGATGAAAGAACTTGTTGGATGGACAATGATCTCTGCAGAACTCTATTAATCAGACCATGTGGGTAAGAGTAATATGACGGCATATAAAGAACTCTTGTAAGTGAAAATGATTTACTGGTCTAATGAGAAAAACTGACCTCTTTGGGCAGAACAGCATGCACTACATCATATCACCATCACTTTGTTGAGACATGGTGGTGGCAGCATCATGCTGTGGGGATTTTCTCAGTGGCAGTACAGGGAGACTGGTAAGAATTGAGGTACAGATCCAATACGCTTGAAGGAACATCCTTGAAGAAAACCTTTTTTAGAACACATGCAACCTTAGACTGGGCCAGAGGTTTACTTTTCAGCATGACAATGCCTTGAAGCATACAGCCAAAACAATACTGGATTAATCTTAAATGAATCAGGCAAAGCTCAGACTTAAACGTTTGTGGAGAAACCTCAAGACAGCAGAGAGAAAAATCCAGGTGTGCAAACAGGGACATATGGAAAATTGGATTGTACAAAGAGAGAGTCTTGAATACTTTTTTGAATAAAATATTTTAATTTGTTAAATAATAATGATAATAATAATAATAATGTTTGCATGTCATCATTGTGGGTGATTAAGTGTAGACTGATAGGTAAAAATGGCAGGTATATTAATTCAAAATCAAATCCACAACACAAAGTAGGCAAAAAGTCAAAGGGTCTAAATACTTTTTGAATCCACCATGTATATAATTTTTTATATTGATTTTCATCACCCACTTTATCGTGGTCAGGGTAGCGGTGGGTGTTCTGAGATTTGAATCCAAATCTCAATGCTGGTGGGCTATCGTGAAATACCGCTGCCACTCAAGTGCCTCTTATATGTGTGTGTGCATGTGTGTTTGTGTCTTGACTGAGAGTCTTCAGACCTCAGAAGTCCTTGAAGTTTGCACATAATTATGATGCCAGATTTGTGTTAAAAAACAGACACAACTGAAAGATTAAAAATCCTTAACACAAAAAATCCTTAATAGATAAAATAATTTAATACAAAGTATGCACATTTATGAAACTTAAAACTAATCTTGAGCTTGTGTGGCATAATGGTCAAGGCCATGCTGTTGGTAACAGCAGTGTCTGAGTTTTGGGGTATTGAATCCTGGGCTGGGCTCACAGATACAGAAGATTGTTGTGGGAATTCAAAATAGCCCTTAAAGATTGACACAGACAACCGGGGTAATAGTGAAAGCAAAATGATCAATTTATTACTCAGCTGAGGACCAATCTCATAATGCAAACGCTCACACAGCTTTACAGAAGAGAAAGGTGGATACCGCCCGCCCTATTGCAGTATTTATACCCCGCTTTACTGCCCCTTCATGCAGCTGTGCTCAGTAATCTAGTTCAAGGCCGACTTTTCACACCAAACTTGTTTATCATTGTACAAGAATGGTCAATTTGTTATGAACATAGCTGTGTGTGTGTGGGTGTGTGTCAAGGTCAGTATCAAATCTTCAAAAGTCTCTTCTACCCCTGCTAATTAAATAAGCATAAACTTATGCATAAGCATAAACTTATGAGTTTAATGCAAATAACTAATAAAATATTAAATTTCCCAGTCACAAGATGCATGGTCCCAAGCCTGGATAAATGTTGTGAATAATAAATGAAGGGTTGTGCATGAAAGGGCATCCGGCGTAAAAAATTGTGCCAAATCAAATATGTGGACAAATGCTGTATAAATGTGTATAATTAGATAATATTTTGTTCCTCACTCTTGTTCTCTGGTTCAACCCTTCTGTTAGGGCAGTGTTAGTTCAGTGGTTTAAGTACTGAACTAGTAATCCGAAGGTTGCCAAGCCCAATAATGCCCCTGAACAAGGTCTTTACCCTCAATTGCTTTAATTTCTTCAGTCATACTTGTAAGTCTGTATAGATAAAAGCATTAGGTAAATATGAATATACATCTAGACCTGGTAAACCCTTCAAGCGAGACATCTGACATCTAATCTACACCTGCTTTTCTGGGACTGAGTAAAATAAATGTAACTCGGATACTACTAATTCCCCAAACCTATTTCAATGCAAACTTCTCACTAATTTCATTGCGCTCCATAATTTGTATATGTGAGGCAGGGATGCACACTTGCACTTGTGCACTGTGTCACAGCCCAAATGCTATGTGTGTGAAAGACAACAGACACGTTGCTCTCTCTCACACACCCACCCACACACTAACACGACAACACACACACACTGTCAACACAACGACATTCACATTCAATCTGATAATTTTTATACCAGATTTTATACCAGGCAGATAGATTTTAAATCTCTTTCTCTGATTGCAACATTTTCTTTTTTTCACTTGTGCTCCTGTCACAAGGGTGTTGTACTGCTACTGGTAATTGCAGGTAAAAACTGCAGCCTAAATCGCAATTGTGTAAGGGAGAATATACTAAAAAGGCTCGGTCTGTACAAGCAATGATGGGTCATGGCTCACCACTTTGTACCAAACATCATGAGAGAATCATCAACAGTTTTAAAATAACATTTTTAGAAGCAAGATGGCAAATAATTTAGCTATTTTACCATCTACCATACATAATATAGTGAAAGATTAAGAGAATTCAAAGAATCTTAGTCTGTGTATGGCAAAGCCTGAAATTATTGTTAAATGGACGTGACCTTTGAGTCTCAAAGGATATTGCAGTAGAAAATGCCATCGATACATTTAGCCAAGTGGGCTTGGGAGTTCAGAAAACCATTGTCACTTAACACAGTCTACCGCTGCATTAAGAAATGCAACCTGAAACTATGTTACATAAAGAGAAAGCTGGACATCAGTTCTATACAGAAATGATTTTGAGTTATCTGGGCTCATCTCAGATGGCCCAAAAGAAAGTAAAAATGTGTGTTGTGGTCAGATGAGTCTGATTAAAAAAAAAAAAAAAAAATCACTGGGCATGGTGCTCAGGTGGTGAAGCGGTAAAACACGCTAACACACCAGAGCTGGTTGCCTACACAAACAACGACTGGCTGTTGTTCAAGGGGGGTGCCGAAAGGCATTCTTCCTAACTGATGCAGTTACGACCTCTGCTGGCTGATTGGTGGCGCCTGCAGTGGGACAAGGAATAATGCATTGATCAGGGTGTGGATCTCCAAACACAAAGCTGATCCGCATATGAACTCGCCTAACGCAGGTGAAAAGATGCAGTCGGCTACTGCACACGTGTCGGAGGGGGCGTGTGTCAGTCTCGGCTCTCTTCACTCAACATCAGTAGAGAGAAAGCATAATGCAATCGGGCATTTGTATCTGAGTAGATTGGGAGGAAAATTTAAAAAATACATAAAAAAAAATTACTGGGTGCAATGCAGTAACACACCCTGGACAAGACGCCAGTCCATCGCGGTGTAATTTACATCTGTGCCACCCAAGCGCTTATAAAAGAATACAAAATGTTTAAAAAACAGTGCAGCTACACTCACAGGCTTTCTAAAACTAGACTTTGTTTAAAAGTAGATCCATTTAATCTATGAAATCAGCAGCAAAACAGTATGTCATGAGTCTAGCTGCCAATAACAATAGTATATATTTATTCTGAAAGTAAATCTGGAAACACATGTCTGTCACGAATCCAGCCTTTCTGTGCTCTCAGAGTTCATGTTTGTGTATGTGCTACGCCCAGGTCTCTGGGAGCACATGGTTGAGGAGGCTTTTGTTTGGGTCTACACCTCCTCATTTTGATTGGTCAATGAAGCTAATGATCCACAGCTGCTCCTTGTTTCAGGTGTAATGCTGAGTGCATTTAAGGGAGCAGCTGTGGATCCTTCAGGGGAGACTCTTTTGGTTTCCATGTTCATGCCATGGTTTGGTTGTCATGCTTTTGAATAGATTTTTGGTTGCGGTCATAATTTTAGATTTTGCTCTTGCTTAAAGTCTAGTTTAGTGTTTTAGTCTTGTTTGGTGTTAGCATATGTTAGCTTAGCGTATGGTCTAGTATAGTTTAGTCAGGTTTCATGTGTGTTTAGTTTAGCATTAGCAGTTAGCTTAGCATTTAGCATAGCTCATACGTTTGTGTGTCTTGTCTTGTGCAACCTGTCTTGTATTTTTTGTTATTATTAAACGTTTTGTTAAACATCTGCATGTGTGTTCGCCCCCACTTGTCACGCCACAGCCCATTCGTTACAACGTCCTGTATCATTTGCACACGTGTCCTCTATTGCTACAAAAATACACAGTTAATGCCTTGAGACATTTTTTGCCACTGTGTTTAATGTGTTTATCACTTTTAGGGGACATGACTTCACACTTAATTACCATGCTATCTGAAAATTAGCATTTTAATTATGGAGATTAAATGAAAAATGTCATTGAATGTGATTACAAACTTTATGCTACATAATGGTTTGCTAAATTAGATTTGTAAAATGTTTATCCTGAAAAGTCTGAGTAATGTTAATTGGCAGCAGCAACCTTTACTGTTGGCATAATGATGGTAAAACTAGAGACAGAAGAATCTTATGTAATATAAATGTGGATGACTTCTGGCCTGGTACAATGTACAAGCTATTTTATATATTATATATTATAATATAACATTTTTGACTTACCTAGCATACCTAAAAGGAGATTTCAGAAATGCAGGGAATGTTGTTGGTGTGATATCACAGTCCTACCTGTTTCACATCTTCTCCCAGTAAAGCCTTGCTGACAGATGCAAGTGTCTGCTGCCACACAGGATCCTGCATTCTGACATAGATTATCACACTGTGCTAAAGTGTACACACACACACACACACACACACACACACACACACACACACACACACACACACACACACACACACAGTAAGACTGGTTACTTAGGACAAAATTACTCATAGGAAATATAAAATGATAAAATCTGGTAATGCATGTATATATCATGACAGGTGTCCAAAACCTCTTTAAAATGTATACTTTTTTAATGCATTTTCCCAACTGCGTTATGCTTCCTCTCTACTGATGCTGACCCCCGCCCTGACTGAGGAGAGTGAACTGACATTCCCCCCTTTGATGCATATGCAGTAGCCGACTGCATTTTTTCACCTGCACGAGGCGAATTCATATGCGGATCACCTTTGTGTACGGAGAGCTACACCTTGATCAGCATTATTCCTCAATCAGCCAGCACAGGTCGTAATAGCATCAGTTATGAGGTCCCTATCCGGCTCCCTCCCTGTATGAACAACAAGCCAATCGTTGTTCATGTAGCCGCCCAGCCTGCCTGCCCAGCCTGTAGATATACAGATGCACAGTACAACAAAATTCTTTCTTATTTGGAAGCTGGGATTAGCCATCGTCCCGGCGCCCCTGGAGCAGAGAGGGTTAAGGGCCTTGTTCAAGGGCCCAACAGTGGCTGCATGACAGAGCTGAGATTCGAACTCTCAACCTTTCAGTTGATGCCCAAAGCTCTACTCACTAGGCTACCACTGTCCCCCACACAATTTGGTTACATTCATGACAGGTAGTTACTCATTACACAAGATTCATCAGTTCAAGTCTTTAATGTCAAACACAGTCATGGACAAATTAGTATCTCCAATTCACCTCACTTTCATGTCTTTGGAAACCCACACAGACACGGGGAGAACATGCTACATCCATCTCCATGGAGAACATCCATCTGGGAATCAAACCCAGGACCTTCTTGCTATGTGGCGACAGTGCTACCCACAGAGCCACCGTGCCGACCACAGTATAAGATATTAGCTTCTAACAGCAAGGATGGTCATAACATTAAAGAAAAATGAGATAATGGTCCTTACCTTTGCAAATGGTCCCATTACCCAGGTATCCTGGTTTGCAGGTGCAGCTGTGTCCTCCCACTGTATTGAAGCACAGTGCGTTCTCATCACAGTTGTGCACTCTACTGATACACTCATCATGCTCTAAAAAGAGACACCATAGCACTATAAGAATTTGTACCTATTTTATTTTATCACCTTTACCTTGACTGACCTCTCTAGATTACTTCTGTATCCAAGAAATGTCAGGAGCCTTCGGGCTGTGTATATTCAGGCAGAGGAACTAATTAAAATTTCTACTTGTGAAAGATCCTAAGGGCTGCCAGAGGCTGTAAAGCATCTAAACAAATAAAACAAGTAACATTCTGAAATAGAAAATGTGAGTAAAACAAAACAAACTGTGTATTAATGAATGATAAATTATTCCTTTCGGCTGCTTCCATTAATGGTTGCCACAAGCAGATCATTCAACCGCATATTTCATTTGGCACAGTTTTTACACTGGATGCACTTCTTGATGCAGCCCTGCTATTTATCTGGGCTTGTGAACAGCACTAAGGGTGCACTGATATGTGTCTGCCAAATGGCTAGGATCACGTAATGCCTAGTTCACACCACATGAATTTTGCCCTGATTTTCGCTCGCCCACTGGTTGCCGCTAGATGTGGCAGCTTGGAAGCAACTCGGCGTTCGCTCAGGGCTCGAAACTCGGCTCTCAATCGCTATGTGTGAACTGTTCAACGACTCCATCAGAGCGGCTCGCAGAGACTGAAGAAAAATATCTAGCATGTTTAATATCTGGACCAGTCGCCGACTCAAAATCGTGTACTGTGAAAGACATTGCGACCAGGTTGTGAGAGGCAGCGAGTGCAAGTTCAAACTACAGCCAGTGAGAACGCCAGATACGGGGTGAGGGGAAACCCGCGGGAGGAGAGTAAAAAGTGGGACAGGGGCATAATGTAGTTTCTATCAGAATACACCGTAACACACACAAGCTTTACAGTATTTGTGATCTTATCGACCATGCCAAACCATATTACTAACGCTGCATTGCAAAAATATTTATTAACCTCAGACTCACTACAGAACAGACGATCCCTGCTGGTCACGTAGCCCAATCCACTCAGATCACTCGCCTTTTGTTGACGTGCATTTTTGGACATGGTATCATTAAACCCCTTGTCACTTCTTGCATGTGTTTTCGTGACAAACTGTAATTTAGGAGAACAGATAGACTCGCCTGTGATTGCTCCTGATGGTAGATCGTGTAGTGTGTGACCCCCTATCGCCGATCAGTCGTGTAGTGTGAAATACACAATGACTTAAAAGATTCCCGATTGCAAGTGATCCAGTCGTGTAATGTGAACAGTACAGCGATCTGACGACTTGGAAAGTCGTGTAGTGTGAACTTGGCATAACACTATATGCCTTCTGTATTTGTAAGTCCAGCCCAGAATTCAAATCCTCAGAACTCAGGCTCTTATCATTACGCCACACAAGCTCAATAATGCAGCAAAATATTCTTTTTTATTATGCTTTTTACATGAGAGATCAGTAAGTGGAATGATATTTCATACAGCAACATTTTTCTTTACTTTATTATTTACTTTACTGGCTGAGGAGGGGCTGCAAAGGTATAGACTAGCAAACACCTTTTATACTTTACTGTTGGATAGAGGCAGTAGAACCTGAGGGTCTGTGTTATTACAAATAATGTTACACTTGTGATGATATACTTTACTTGCCCCCAACTTCAATTTCTAGAGCAACCATTTTTGAAGCCACTGAAAGGGTAAAAAAGGCTTTAGCATTAAGCACTAAAACCCAGATTAATGTTTTCCTTTAAATATAATATATATACAGTGGGGCCAAAAAGTATTTAGTCAGCCACTGATTGTGCAGGTTCTCCTACTTAGAAAGATGAGAGAGGTCTGTAATTTTCATCATAGGTACACTTCAACTATGAGAGACAAAATGACAAAAAAAAATCCAAGAAATCACATTGTAGGATTTTTAAAGAATTTATTTGTAAATTATGGTGGAAAATAAGTATTTGGTCAATAACAAAAGTTCAACTCAATACTTTGTAACATAACCTTTGTTGGCAATGACAGAGGTCAAACGTTTCCTGTACGTCTTCACCAGGTTTGCACACACTGTAGCTGGTATTTTGGCCCATTCCTCCATGCAGATCTCCTCTAGAGCAGTGATGTTTTGAGGCTGTCGCTGGGCAACACGGACTCCACAAATTTTCTATGGGGTTGAGGTCTGGAGACTGGCTAGGCCACTCCAGGACCTTGAAATGCTTTTTATGGAGCCACTCCTTCATTGCCCGAGCAGTGCGTTTAGGATCATTGTCATGCTGGAAGACCCAGCCACGTTCCATCTTCAATGCTCTCACTGATGGAAAGAGGTTTTGGCTTAAAATCTCACGATACATGGTCCCGTTCATTCTTCCCTTAACACGGATCAGTCATCCTGTCCCCTTTGCAGAAAAACAGCCCCAAAGCATGATGTTTCCACCCCCATGCTTCACAGTAGGTATGGTGTTCTTGGGTTCTTCTTCTTCCTCCAAACACGAGTTGAGTTTTTACCAAAAAGTTCCATTTTGGTTTCATCTGACCACATGATATTCTCCCAATCCTCTTCTGGATCATCCATATGCTCTCTGGCAAACTTCAGACGGGCCTGGACATGTACTGGCTTAAGCAGGGGGACACGCCTGGCACTGCAGGATTTGAGTCCCTCTCGGCGTAGTGCGTTACTGATGGTAGCCTTTGTTACTTTGGTCCCAGCTCTCTGCAGGTCATTCATCAGGTCCCTCCGTGTAGTTCTGGGATTTTTGCTCACCGTTCCCATGATCATTTTGACCCCATGGGATGAGATCTTGACCCCAAGGGAGATTATCAATGGTCTTGTATGTCTTCCATTTTCTTACAATTGCTCCCACAGTTGATTTATTCACACCAACCTGCTTGCCTATTGTAGATTCACTCTTCCCAGCCTGGTGCAGGTCTACAATTTTCTTCCTGGTGTCCTTCGACAGCTCTTTGGTCTTGGCCATGGTTGAGTTTGGAGTCTGACTGTTTGAGGCTGTGGACAGGTGTCTTTTATACAGATAACGAGGTCAAACAGGTGCCATTAATACAGGTAACGAGTGGAGGACAGAAGAGCTTCTTAAAGAAGAAGTTACAGGTCTGTGAGAGCCAGAAATCTTGCTTGTTTGTTATTGACCAAATACTTATTTTCCACCATAATTTACAAATAAATTCTTTAAAAATCCTACAATGTGATTTCCTGGATTTTTTTTTTCTCATTTTGTCTCTCAAAGTTGAAGTGTACCTATGATGAAAATTACAGACCTCTCTCATCTTTCTAAGTAGGAGAACCTGCACAATCAGTGGCTGGCTAAATACTTTTTGACCCCACTGTATATATATATATACAGTGTATCACAGAAGTGAGTACACCCCTCACATTTCTGCAGATATTTAAGTATATCTTTTCATGGGACAACACTGACAAAATGACACTTTGACACAATGAAAGGAGTCTGTGTGCAGCTTATATAACAGTGTAAATTTATTCTTCCCTCAAAATAACTCAATATACAGCCATTAATGTCTAAACCACCGGCAACAAAAGTGAGTACACCCCTAAGAGACTACACCCCTAAATGTCCAAATTGAGCACTGCTTGTAATTTTCCCTCCAAAATGTCATGTGATTTGTTAGTGTTACTAGGTCTCAGGTGTGCATAGGGAGCAGGTGTGTTCAATTTAGTAGTACAGCTCTCACACTCTCTCATACTGGTCACTGAAAGTTCCAACATGGCACCTCATGGCAAAGAACTCTCTGAGGATCTTAAAAGACAAATTGTTGCGCTACATGAAGATGGCCAAGGCTTCAAGAAGATTGCCAACACCCTGAAACTGAGCTGCAGCACAGTGGCCAAGATCATCCAGCGTTTTAAAAGAGCAGGGTCCACTCAGAACAGACCTCGCGTTGGTCGTCCAAAGAAGCTGAGTGCACGTGCTCAGCGTCACATCCAACTGCTGTCTTTGAAAGATAGGCGCAGGAGTGCTGTCAGCATTGCTGCAGAGATTGAAAAGGTGGGGGGTCAGCCTGTCAGTGCTCAGACCATACGCCGCACACTACATCAAATTGGTCTGCATGGCTGTCACCCCAGAAGGAAGCCTCTTCTGAAGTCTCTACACAAGAAAGCCCTCAAACAGTTTGCTGAAGACATGTCAACAAAGGACATGGATTACTGGAACCATGTCCTATGGTCTGATGAGACCAAGATTAATTTGTTTGGTTCAGATGGTCTCAAGCATGTGTGGCGGCAATCAGGTGAGGAGTACAAAGATAAGTGTGTCATGCCTACAGTCAAGCATGGTGGTGGGAATGCCATGGTCTGGGGCTGCATGAGTGCAGCAGGTGTTGGGGAGTTACATTTCATTGAGGGACACATGAACTCCAATATGTACTGTGAAATACTGAAGCAGAGCATGATCCCCTCCCTCCGGAAACTGGGTCGCAGGGCAGTGTTCCAGCATGATAATGACCCCAAACACACCTCTAAGACGACCACTGCTTTATTGAAGAGGCTGAGGGTAAAGGTGATGGACTGGCCAAGCATGTCTCCAGACCTAAACCCAATAGAACATCTTTGGGGCATCCTCAAGCGGAAGGTGGAGGAGCGCAAAGTCTCGAATATCCGCCAGCTCCATGATGTCATCATGGAGGAGTGGAAAAGCATTCCAGTGGCAACCTGTGAAGCTCTGGTAAACTCCATGCCCAGGAGAGTTAAGGCAGTTCTGGGAAATAATGGTGGCCACACAAAATATTGACACTTCAGGAACTTTCACTAAGGGGTGTACTCACTTTTGTTGCCGGTGGTTTAGACATTAATGGCTGTATATTGAGTTATTTTGAGGGAAGAATAAATTTACACTGTTATATAAGCTGCACACAGACTACTTTTCATTGTGTCAAAGTGTCATTTTGTCAGTGTTGTCCCATGAAAAGATATACTTAAATATCTGCAGAAATGTGAGGGGTGTACTCACTTTTGTGATACACTGTATATAATGTTCATGCATTTTCTCCCTTTTCGGCCGATTGCATCATGCTTCCTCTCCACCAATGCCTATCCCCACTCTAATTGAGGAGAACGAAGCTAACTCATGCCCCCTCCGACACGTGGGCAGCAGCCGTATGCATTTTGTCACCTACACTTTGATGAGTGCAATGAGGATCAGCACTTTGTACAGAGAGACACACCCTGAGAGCACTCTTTTCCCATCACTGTGCAGGCGCCATCAATCAGGCATCATACTTATGCAATAGCATTAGTTATAAGAGAGTCCCTATCCGGCTTTTTAATATCCCACCCCTATCTTGAACAACAGGCCAATCAGTGGTCATGTGGCTGCTCAGCCAGCCGGCAGGCAGAGCTGAGACTCGATACGATGTATTAGAGAGATCCCAGCTCTGGTTCCAGCATGTGTTTTTACCGCTGTGCCACCTGATCGCCCCCCAGATTAAGGTTTTCTATTTAGCAATTATAATTATTAACTAAGCAATTATTTTTATTATTATTATTATTAGCAGTATTAGTATAATGCTTATTATTAATGTAATAATCAAACATCCCGTGCATTTAAATGCATTTCTAATTAATAATAAAACAATGCAAACAATAAAACATGGTGAGTCACTTCCAACTTTTTGTTAATTTTAATATTTTCTTATTTTGCTCCTGGCATGGTCTTTACATTTGCAATTACTGTGTCAAAAATCTAATTATGCATTATTTTCCCTGGAAAATTATTACCTCTATAAAAAGCCAGTTTTATATAAAACTGTCACTGCTGTTATCACCACTGGAGTAACATCTTCTTCTTGTGACACCCAAGACTTAGTGATTTTAATTACATCAGTTTCAAGTTTCAACATTAAACAGATTACATAATATAATGGCATATTTCAAATCCTAAAGAAAAATAGGTTGTCATTTCAAAATTTTCATGACTTCAAATTGTAGTCAGGTGCATTGTGTATGCTTTATTTATCCCTGACCTTTACCTCTGTGTCTATGACGGCCAACCACATTCACTCTGTGTTGACAGAACAAAAAAGACAAAGTCCTTAAAACTGTCTGTGGACCTCTTTCCCTTCTTTTCCCCAAACAAGTTGTGTTAAGGCACACAAATCAGAATAAAGATATAAAACAATATCTTTCACCAGCGCAGAGATTCTGAACTCCTCGGTTCAAAACTCAGTGTTGCCACCGGTCGTCTGGGTGCCATCTAGCAGGCATAATTGGCAGTGTCTGCAGCAGACTCTAATTGGCTACCGTGTCTGATAGAGGTGCCTGTGCAAAGTGCATGGGTGAAAAGAAAGAGTCCGCTAAGGACTGCACACGGGTCCGAGGAGGCGTGAGCAGGAAATATAACTTCCTTATATGCATTTAGATATCCCCAGCAGCAGAAGACAAATCGACTACTCTAAATTGGAAGAAAAATGTGAGAAAATGCATAAATAAATAGGAAAAAATCCCAACATCTTTGAGTTTAAGTGTTACCAGGACTACAGTGGCCTAAAAGATTTTAACATGGAAGAAGCTTGGCACAGTTGGCCGTCCACCCAAATTGGGCATCTGTGCAGAAAAGCCTTTTGTCAGAGAAGTAAGAAAGAACCTAGCAGCAACCTTAAATGATCTTCAAAAGTCCTGGACAGAGGTGGGAATACCTGCTGGTTGGACAACCTATATACTGTATATGCAGCTCTCCATAAATCAGGCATTAAAGCAGAATAGCAAGATGGAAAGCCACTGTTAAGTAACATGTATATGTTGCTAAACATTTATGTTAAGGACTTAATGTACATATGTACAATGTATATAATTTTAGGACTAAATTTATCTCTTTGAACTAAGCAGCAAGCATTGTCTGGCAAAAACGTTGTCAGGCGTATTGTCATCACATAGCTAATATAATACCTACAGTAAATCATAGTGTAGGAGAATCATGCTATGGATGTGCCTCGCATGTTTAAGGACAAGAAGAAAAAGACCGGTAAGAACTGAGAGACAGATGAATGCTGAAATATAAAGGACTGGGAGTTCAGGTAACCTTTCAAATCTACCCAAAGCATACAGCCAAAACAACACTGAAATGGCTTCAAGGGAAGTCTTTAAATGTCCTTGAGTGTCCCAGCCTAAGCCTGGACATAAACTCCACTACACATATAGACAGACCTTAAGATAACAGTTTATCGACAGTCACTATCAAATCTGCAGGAGCTTGAAAGGATCTGCATAGAATAGAATGAATAGAATAGAATGCCTTTATTTGTCATATATACACTGATCAGCCATAACATTAAAACCACCTCCTTGTTTCTACACACACATTTTCTCAGCTCTACTTACCATATAGAAGCACTTTGTAGTTCTACAATTACTGACTGTAGTCCATCTGTTTCTCTACTTACTTTTTTAACCTGCTTTTACACTGTTCTTCAATGGTCAGGACCCCCACAGAGCAGGTATTATTTAGGTGGTGGATCATTCTCAGCACTGCAGTGACAATGACATGGTGATGGTGTGTTAGTGTGTGTTGTGCTGGCATGAGTGGATCAGACACAGCAGCGCTGCTGAACTTTTTAAATACCATGTCCACTCACTGTCCACTCTATTAGACACTTCTACCTAGTTGGTTCACCTTGTAGACGTAAAGTCAGAGCTGACCGTTCACCTATTGCTGCTGTTTGAGTTGGTCATCTTCTAGACCTTCATCAGTGGTCACAAGACGCTGCCCACAGGGCGCTGTTGGCTGGATATTTTTGGTTGATGTACTATTCTCAGTCCAGCAGTGACAGTGAGGTGTTCAAAAAATCCATCAGCATTGCTGTGTCTGATCCACTCATACCAGCACAACACACACTGACCATGTCAGTGTCACTGCAGTGCTGAGAATGATCCACCACCTAAATAATACCTGCTCTGTGGTGGTCCTGTGGTCCTAACATTGAAGAACAGCAGGAAAAGCGGCTAACAAAGCATGCAGAGAAACAGATGGACTACAGTCAGTAATTGTAGAACTACAAAGTGCTTCTATATAGTAAGTAGAGCTGATAAAATTGACAGTGAGTGTAGAAACAAGGAGGTGGTTTTAATGGTATGGCTGATCGGTGTATACACATGTGTACAGTACGAAATTCCTTCTTCGCATATCCCAGCTTGTTTGGAAGCTGGGGTCAGAAAGCAGGGTCAGCCATTGAACGATGCCCCTGGAGCAGAGAAGGTTAAGGGCCTTGCTCAAGGGCTCAACAGTGGCAGCATGGCAGAGCCAGGATAAAAAAACATCAAATCAAAATCAAATCAAATCCACAACACAATAGAGAGAGCAAAACATTCAATGATCTGAATACTTTCTTAATCCCCAGTATGCACAAAAATATAATAAACAGAACAAAAACAATAGTGATTTAATACCCGTTCCCCCACTGGTTATTAAAATGGGAATTAGGAGAATCATATAGGTTTACCTAACAACATTTAAATTGTTAGGAGCTATTACAATTAAAATCTTTTTAATTACAATTTTGACTAGCTTAATGATAGAAGAAATATGTCATGCTATTTTAAACTGTTTCCAAACCATTAAAGTAAAAATAATGAATTGGTAGTTTGCAGATGATCTTGTTATTATCCAAGAAGAGAAACAGACACCATTCTCTGTGGGTGATTATGCATATAAATTATTAAATATGCTAATGGTTTTCCGTTGCATGCACAATGTAATAAAGATTCTTAATGTAACACTTGCTGGAATTAATGTGATCACTGGTATAGAAGAAAAAGAAAAGGAAAAAAATCAGCATTATATTCATAATGTTGTTTAAAGAGCTTAATTTCACTGACAACTAATTCAAGTATGAAATTGAGTCTACAAACAAAAACAACAGCATAGTATATTGGGATCCAGGGTAGGGATATATGATATACACTATATCGCCAGACGTGTGAGGACATCTGTGTCTCTGTGGCCCATTTAAATCATTTAAAGAGCATTTGTGAGGTCAGGCACTGGTTGGCGAGGAGGCCTGGCTTGCGATCAAAGTTTTATTTTAGGGCGAGGTTGTTCACTGGGATTGAGATCAGGGGGCTCTATACAGGCCACTGGTATTCCTTCATACCAAACATGTCAATCCATATTTTTATTAACTGTGTAAACAGCTTTAATTAGTTTTTGCCGCTCAGGTGGGGCAGCGGTAAAAACACACGCTGACACCAAAGCTGGGATCTCGAATACATCGTATCGAGTCTCAGCTCTGCCTGCCGGCTGGGCTGAGAAGCCACATGAGCAATGATTGGCCTGTTGTTAAGAAAGGGGTGGGATATTAAAGCCGGATAGGGACTCTTTCATAACTAATGCAATTACGACCTCTGCTGGCTGATTGATGGCGCCTGCACAGAGACGGGAAAAGAGTGCTGTCAGGGTGTGTCTCTCCGTACACAGTGCTGATCCGCATTGCACTCGTCAAAGTGTAGGTGACAAAATGCATACGACTGCTGCTCGGAGGGGGCGTGGGTTAGCTTTGTTCTCCTCAATCAGAGCGGGGAGCGGCATTGGTGAAGAGGAAGCATGGCGCAATCGGGCAATTGTACGCGCTAAAAAGGGAAAAAAAGGGGAGAAAATGCATAAACAAAATTTTTACAAATAGTTTTTTACATTTTAATTAATTTCTTTAATTCATTTTTAATGTAAAATAAGCAAACTGGCACGGCAAGGGTGGAAACCAATGCTGAATATGCATGACCATCTAGTCCTCAGTAAACTTTTATGCTACTGTGATGGACACAGACACATGAGCTCGGGAGTACTTTAAAAAATCATTGTTACTTAACACAGGATGTCGGATCCTATGTGCCAAAGATGAAAAAGACCATCCAGACTGTTACCAACAAAAAGTGCAGAAACCAGCATCTGTGATAGCATGGGGGTGCATTATTGCCCACGGCAAGGGTGATCTGCATATATTTGAAGGTATCACTGAAACGGAAGCTTATATTGTTTTTTTTTTTGGAGAGACACATGCTGCTGTCAAGATGCTGTCTTTTCCTGTGAAATCCATGCCTGTTTCAGCAAGACACCGGCAGGCCTCATTTTGCATAAACTTAAACAGTGTGGCTATGCAGACATAAAGTGGGTGTGCTTGACTGGCCTGCCTGCAGTCCCCTGCAGTTCTGTCTCCTATTGAAAGTGTATGGTGCATCATGAAGAGGAGAATCAGACAACAGTGACCATGGACTCCTGGGCAGCTCAAGTATTGTATACAGCAAAATAGCCCACAATAAGTCCACTCGCAAAAATATTGACCCTCCAGAGCTGATGACCTCTCAAAACTCAGCGTAAGTGTGACAGAGTAAAACGCAACCAAACATGCATACCATAAAACATCATAAAAATGATGAACAATAAAACAGCATAAAGAATTTTATAAAGTATGGTAATGTGTGAGTTCTTGTTTTTCCATAATACAATTATAAAATTAGTGGAGGAAGCACAGCTGTATATCTTGCAGCATCTGTTCACATACCATGTTCAGTGGTATGAAAAGCAAAAACATCTGGAAACGCCTTTCTTTAGAGAAGGAAGCTATATTTATTCTTCATTTACACACTCTTATACACAAACACTCATATTACCACCTTTTTTACTGTTTATTGATGCATTACATAAAGCGGAGAGTAGAAGTCAGAGCTACTCACCAGTGCAGGAATAATCATCAATGCGAAAGTAGCCGGTGTAACACACACACATGAAGGATCCTGGTGTGTTCACACACATGGTGTTCTCTCTGCAGTAGTGCTTTCCTTCAGCACACTCATCAATATCTGCAACCCAACACCCAAACATCAATTATTTTGAACGGAGAAAATTTAATTATGATTAAACAAGGCTATTTTGACCCCTCTGCTCACTGTGGCATAGAAAAAAGTCAATCTTTCTTAATACAAAGTTCAGGAAATATCTAAAAATCTGAATGAATTAGTTTTGAACTGCTGCATCAATAGTGTAGCAGGCAAGGGTATGGGAATGTGTTAGTCATTGGGGTAGGGTTGAGAGTAAATTGTGTCGTTGTCCCTCCCTGGTGTCATGTGTCAAGGTCCCAGGTGTAAATGGGGAGCAGGGCTGTTAAATTTGGTGTTTTGGGTACAATTCTCTCATACTGGCCACTGGATATTCAACATGGCACCTCATGGCAAAGAACTCTCTGAGGATGTGAGAAATAGAATTGTTGCTCTCCACAGGGTCAGGGTCGACCAAAGAAGTTGAGTCCACGTGTTCGGCGTCATATCCAGAGGTTGGCTTTAAAAAATAGACACATGAGTGCTGCCAGCATTGCTGCAGAGGTTGAAGACGTGGGAGGTCAGCCTGTCAGTGCTCAGACCATACGCCGCACACTGCATCAACTCGGTCTGCATGGTCGTCATCCCAGAAGGAAGCTGACGCACAAGAAAGCCCGCAAACAGTTTGCTGAAGACAAGCAGTCCAAGAACATGGATTACTGGAATGCCCTGTGGTCTGACGAGACCAAGATAAACTTGTTTGGCTCAGATGGTGTCCAGCATGTGTGGCGGTGCCCTGGTGAGAAGTACCAAGACAACTGTATCTTGCCTACAGTCAAGCATGGTGGTGGTAGCATCATGGTCTTGGGCTGCATGAGTGTTGCTGGCACTGGGGAGCTGCAGTTCATTGAGGGAAACATGAATTTCAACATGTACTGTGACATTCTGAAACAGAGCATGATCCCCTCCTTTCGAAAACTGGGCCTCATGGCAGTTTTCCAACAGGATAACGACCCCAAACACAACCTCCAAGATGACAACTGCCTTGCTTAGGAAGCTGAAGGTAAAGGTGATGGACTAAACCCAATTGAGCACCTGTGGCGCATCCTCAAGTGGAAGATGGAGGAGTTCAAGGTGTCTAACATCCACCAGCTCCGTGATGTCATCATGGAGGAGTGGAAGAGGATTCCAGTAGCGACCTGTGCAGCTCTGGTGAATTCCATGCTCAGGAGGGTTAAGGCAGTGCTGGATAATAATGGTGGTCACACAAAATATTGACACTTTGGGCACAATTTGGACATGTTCACTGTGGGGTGTACTCACTTATGTTGCCAGCCATTTAGACATTAATGGCTGTGTGTTGAGTTATTTTCAGAAGACAGTAAATCTACACTGCTATATAAGTTGTACATTGACTACTCTAAGTTATATCCAAGTTTTATTTCTATAGTGTTGTCCCATGAAAAGATATAATAAAATATTTGCAGAAATGTGAGGGGTGTACTCACTTTTGTGATACACTGTATATATATACATATATGTACACTGATCAGCCATAACATTAAAACCACCTCCTTGTTTCTACACTCACTGTCCATTTTATCAGCTCCACTTACCATATAGAAGCACTTTGTAGTTCTACAATTACTGACTGTAGTCCATCTGTTTCTCTGCATGATTTGTTAGCCCCCTTTCATGCTGTTCTTCAATGGTCAGGACTCTCCCAGGACTCCCAGGTATTATTTGGGTGGTGGGTCATTCTCAGCACTGCAGTGACACTGACATGGTGGTGGTGTGTTAGTGTGTGTTGTGCTGGTATGAGTGGATCAGACACAGCAGCGCTGTTGGAGTTTTAAAACACCTTACTGTCACTGCTGGACTGAGAATAGTCCACCAACCAAAAATATCCAGCCAAAAGCACCCTTTGGGCAGCGTCCTGTAACCACTGATGAAGGTTTAGAAGATGACCAACTCAAACAGCAGCAATAGATGAGCGTCTCCGACTTTACATCTACAAGGTGGACCAACTAGGTAGGAGTGTCTAATAGAGTGGACAGTAAGTGGACACGGTATTTAAAAACCCCAGCAGCGCTGCTGTGTCTGATCCACTCATACCAGCACAACACACTAACACACCACCACCATGTCAGTGTCACTGCAGTGCTGAGAATGATCCACCACCTAAATAATACCTACTCTGTGGTGGTTCTGTGGGGGTCCTGACCATTGAAGAACAGGGTGAAAGCAGGTTAAAAAAATATGTAGAGAAACAGATGGACTACAGTCAGTAATTGTAGAACTTTAAAGTGTTTCTATATGGTAAGTGGAGCTGATAAAATGGGCAGTGAGTGTAGAAACAAGGAGGTGGTTTTAATGTTATGGCTGATCAGTGTAAAGTCCCAACAGTATAAATAAAATCACCCACCAGGATCCATCATTATCAAACAGATTAAAAAGACTAATATCATATTTTTTGGGGATCCACATGGATCTTGCTTTTACACTCTAATTATACTCATATCTTTATTGCTAACATTTTTATAACGGCAAGAACACTAAAATCACAAACTAGACTTTAGTTAAAGTTTTTAAAACAGGTTGTAAGTATAATAAAACATTGTTCTGATTTTCCACTATTATTAAAAATTCTGTTGCTTTTTTACTCACTAAAACAGTATGCTGACTGTCCATTATTATTACATTTAATATAGTTTTTATTTTATTTTTTTTTGTACAAAATATGTACTCATAGTCATTGCCTTTTCACTATTGCATTACTGCCTTATGTTTTGTAAATTTGTTTTACCCCATTTTCTTCCAAACTAGTCGTATCCAATTAAACAATTGCATTACGCTTCCTCTTAACTGATGTTGACCACCACTCTGACTAAGGAGAGTCATGACTGACACACGCCCCCTCCAACACGTGTGCAGTAACCGACTGCATCTTTTTTCACCTGCACAAGTGAAGCTTTGTGCATGAAGAGCCACACCCTGATCCTCATTATCCCGTCACTGTGCAGGCACCATAAATCAACCAGCAGAGGTCGTAATTGCATCAGTTGTAAGGTCCCCTCTGGCACCCACCCTTGAACAAGAAGCCATTTTTTTTAACATGATAATGGTATTTGCCGTGACCACCTCAATCCCAAACCACATTAAAAACCTTAATAAGCTGACAAGAAGAGTCTATGAGAGGACCCAGGAGGTTGGAGAAGCTTCAGTACTGAAGAGTGCTTTCAGAGCACAGAGCTCTTTTCCTGTTGTTATGTTGGAAAATGTAGGTTGCACAAAGTAGTGCCAATGAAATAATGGAAAACCTTTTCCCCATGTTACAAATAAAGTGAAGGTTTAGCTCAATGCAGCAGTACTGTGTAAATCACGTTGTAGTTGGTATGCTGGACATTTTAAGATTTTTTAATTTCCTGAGAGAATGGTAATGTACCTTGGCAGTATGCGCTATCATCTCTTATTGCCCGGTAGCCATCTCTGCAGCTACAGTAGGCCCCTGCTTCAAGATTCACACAGTCTGAATTCTCCACACAGGTGCTGCTGTAGCCCTCCAAACAGAAATCATGCCCTGTGACAGAGACATGAAACAGTGCGCAGTGCAACATCACCTTCCTGTCTTCTCTGATAAACATTTAGTGTGTGTGTGTGTGTGTGTGTGTGTGTTATAAAAATAGCCCCGGGTGTCAGAACTATGCATGGGTAAGTGGTGACCCACTGCACTGTTTATGTCTGTAATGAGCAGGAACCTATTAAAATAAAAGACAGTAATATGAAGTGAATTTTTATTGTAACAGGGTGGAGGAACGCATGTGTAAAAAGATAGTGCAAAATAAAAAACATGTTAAGCTAATAGCCTAAACAAATCTTAGCTTTATATAACTATATGCTACTTGTCCTATATAGTTTTGTTTTGTATGTTGTGCTGTATATAACATAGATCTTGGTGGCACAGTGGCTCAGTGGGTAGCACTGTCACCTCACAGCGAGAAGGTCCTGGGTTCGATCCCCAGGTGGGGTGGTCTGGGTCCTTTCTGTGTGGAGTTTGCATGTTCTCTCTGTGTCTGTGGGTTTCCTCTGGGAGCCCCAGTTTCCTCCCACAGTCCAAAAACATGCAAGTGAGGTGAATTGGAGATACAAAATTGGCCATGACTGTGTTTGATCACGAGTAACTACCGTTTCCATCAAGAATGTAACCAAAGTGTGTGAAACATGACGTTAAAATCCTAATAAATAATAACCTAGATCTTGAATCAAATGTTTTGTCACAAACAATAATTAAGAAGCTACAATGTTTTACAATAAGTAGGTAAATTGGTAACATGTAAGGGTAACATGATTAGGTATAAAAGTAGAGTCCACTAAAGGCTCAGTCTTTGCAAGCAAAGATCAATGGTCATGTCTTACCCCTTTCTGCCAAACGTCTTGAGAGATTTGTCAAATACTTTAAAAACAATGTTTTTCAATGCAGGATTGCAAATAAAGTAAGTCTTTCACCATCTACCGTACAAAATATTGTAAAAAGATACAGAATATCTGAAGAAATCTGGAGAAATGGATATGACCTTTGAACGCTCAGATGGCATTGCATGGGAACCACTATTAATACAGTACAAATATAGTCATACGGTGTTAGGTAAAATATCAAGGTGTCCATAAACGTTAACCACAGCACCTGTTTAAACCTCCGAATGTTAACAACTTCATCACCCCTAACCATTAACTTGGTTCTGGGCTATGCTTGTGAATAATTCCTTTTTGTGCTCTACCATTTGAATTCCACTGGGCTTAGACATAGGCTCACATTCTCATGTACACATCAGCTATATAAACTTGCTCCTTTATTTAATAAACTTACTCTGTCTGTGAGTAATGAGTATTTTCCTGTGCGCACGGTTTTGCAGAGCTTTTTTCTCTCAAACTCAGCAAATCATCAGTAGAAGATCTGAGCAGGAAGATTTCTTTATGATCTCTTGATGTTCTAACACATGGAATCAGCAGTTACATCAAAAAAAATGTAGAGTCAGAATTTACTGCATTTCACAAAATGTTCCAACATTTCTGGAAATGGGGTTCTACTTATATAAATGTTTGAGGTGTGTTTGCTGTGGCTCTGCTTATTCTATTTAATATTTTTGTCCCTAAGAAAATCCCTCATCTCTGTCATGATTTCTATGTCATGAATGCTTGCAATCTTCCTAACCAATAGCAACCTCTTTCCAAGTAAAAACAGGTGGAATTAATTATACACATTTTTATTATGTGTTATTTAGTTTTTACATATTCTTTACATTATTAAAACACTTTATTGTTATAAATTACTAATACACTTTCATTTACTATAGTTTAAAATACAACGACAATGCAAACTCTTAAGCTCTTTAATCTTAAGCTTAATAGAAATGGTCCAATCTAGGCCTTAAATAACTGAGATAATGTAGCATGACCTAAAATGGCCAACCTCAAACCCCCCCAAAAATTGTTGTTTGCATGGTCTAGCCAATGGGCCGATTTGAGTTCAATAATCATTTTGAAAAAAATGAGTGTCAGAATGACTACTGTAACCTTGGGGAACTGACGATAATTCTCCCAAAAGAAATTAGCTGAAATTAAACCACCATGCAGCATAGGCTAATTATTTTCTACCCTAGATGTCTTGAAGCTGTACTTGCAAACAACAGCTTTGCAAAAAATAGCATCTTTAATAAAAACAAAAAATACATAAGCAAAATAATAAAAATAAAATTCATTCTTTTCCAATTGGTAACCCACAGCTCAATCCACTATAACTGTCCCTTTAAAGCTGCTGTTTTAATCACTGCTATCCTGATGCTATCCCTCAGTTAACTGCTGGATTATGTAATAATTATTATAATAATTATAATAATTTTAACTGGACAGTCTGGTTTGTGACTGAGTCTGTTTCCTATTTAATTTGTGGTGACAAAAAACCGTCAAGGACAAGGTGGTTTCTGCTTTGCCTATAATAAAAATTTTTTATTTTATTTTTAGTTGGTTATAAGACTTTTATAATTAAAATATGTGTGCAAAATCAGTGAACTAGCACTTAATAGGTATGTGTGTGTGTCTGTGTGTGTGTGTTTCTTACCTCGACACACTTTGCAGCAGCGGTCTGTAAGTGTAATCTGTTCTGATTCAGGGCAGTTGATCTCTGGACATGAAGTGCTCTCAACTCTTCGCATGCTACGATCCTGTCCAACACACATAGAAATATAAAAAACGTTCTACTGCTAACCTGCTCTGTGCTACATATTAAAATAGTTACCGTGTTGATGTGTAAAATAAGCAAGGGTTTAGAAACGTTTTCTTTGTACTATCTGACTGCATGAGTTTTGTTCACTATACAACGTTGGCAAATAATTCTGTGTTCAGTCTTTGAGCTTGTATAAAACGCAACTTCATAACTAAGCTGTTGTTACTTTTAGGCATTGTTGTATTCAAAACTAATACTTCATACTCAAACAGAAGAAGTGATACTTTAATAAAAATGTCAAGTTGAAGTAATTCATTAAAAAATTCTAAAGAAAAAGTAGTAAAGTTTCACTAGTAACAACTTAAATACAATTTATTATTACGAGGTATCTTCAAAAAGTTTCCACACTCTTATATTTTGGTTGGAAGTGTGACTTGTAGAAAAGTAGAAAAGTAATGTAATTTGTTTTTAATAAAAAGAGTTTGTGCCACACCCCTCTCTCCAGGAGCACATGTTGGCGTGTTTGTGTTCAGTCTCAAGCCAACGCCCCTCATTATGATTGGTCTCTTGCTAATTATCCATAGCTGCACCTCGTTTGGGTGCAATGCTCAGGGTATTTAAGAAGGCAGCTGTGGATCATTTGGGGGAGATTATTTTGGTTTGCATGCTCTGCTTTGGTTTTCACGCTAATGTCATGGTTTGGTTGGCATGTCATGATTTTGACTCTTGCTCATGTTTCGAAGTATTGTTTAGTGTTAGTCTTGTTCATGTTTTGTGTGAATTTCATTTAAAGTTGTCAGAAATATTTGAATCAAATGAAGTACTAATACCTGAATGAATGTACTTAAGTACAGAGACAAAATATTCTTAATTTATTCATATGCATCACTGGCTTTCACTCCACAACACCAGCATTTAAAGTTGACTAACGTCTTTATTAACTTTGTTGAAGTGATTTGTGAAAAGGTGGTATTCTATGACAGTGCCACAGATCTTTAGTATGATCTGTGCTGCTATTGATTACTAAATGTTTACATGTCTGTGCACTTGATTCTATTCACCTTTTTTCAACAGGTGTTAAAAAGCAATTTTGTAGGCCATATACACCAATGAGGCATAACATTATGACCACCTTCCTAATATTGTGTTGGTCCCCTTTTTGCTGCCAAAACAGCTCTGACTCGTTGAGGCATGGACACCACTAGACCCCTGAAGGTGTGCTGTGATATCTGGCACCAAGATGTTAGCAGCAGATCCTTTAACTCATGTAAGTTGTGAGGTGGGGCCTCCATGGATTGGACTTGTTTGTCCAGCACATCCCACAGATTGGATTGAGATCTGGTATTTGGATGCCAAGTCAACACCTCACACTTGTTGTTGTGCTCCTCAAACCATTCCTGAAGCATTTTTGCTTTGTGGCAGGACGCATTATTCTGCTGAAAGAGGCCACAGATATCAGGGAATACCGTTTCCATGAAAGGGTGTACATGATCTGCAACAATGCTTAGGTAGGTGGTATGTGTCAAAGTAACATCCACATGGATGGCAGGACCCAACGTTTCCAAGCATCACACTGCCTCCGCTGGCTTGCCTTCTTCCCATAGTGCATCCTGGTCCAACGTGTTCCCCAGGTAAGTGATGCACATGCACCCAGCCATCCATGTGATGTAATAGAAATGTGATTAATCAGACCAGGCCACCTTCTTCCATTGCTCTGTGATCCAGTTTCGATGCTCACATGCCCATTGTTGGTGCTTTCGGTGGTGGACATGGGTCAGCATGGGCACCCTGACTGGTCTGCAGCTATGCAGCCCCATATGCAACAAACTGTGATGCTCTGTGTATTCCGACACCTTTCTATCAGAACCAGCATTAACTTCTTCAGCAATTTGAGCTACAGTAGCTCGTCTGTTGGATCGAACCACAAGGGCCAGCCTTCATTTCCAATTTGCATCAATGACCCTGTCGCCGGTATACCACTGTTCCTTTATTGGACCACTTTTGATAGATACTGACCACTGCAGACCGGGAACACCCCCATAAGAGGTGCAGTTTTGGAGATGCTCTGACTCAGTTGTCTAGCCATCAGTTTGGCCCTTGTCAAACTCGCTCAAATCCTTACGCTTGCCCATTTTTCCTGCTTCTAACACATCAACTTTGAGGATAAAATGTTCACTTGCTGCCGTGATGAAGAGATAATTCAGTGGTCATAATGTTATATCTGGTCGGAGTATATATAATTATAAAACAATAGTATTTGTTTGTATTTGAGCTTGAAAACAGTAAGCCAGTAAGATTCTGTTCAAATCTTATGTTACACTATAAATGTGACAAAATGTGAATTCCAGAACAATGCACCGTGGATGAAGTACTATCTCTGACTGTTTTGTAATAAACATGCTCTGTATCATGCTATAAATAGATGCTACCCTTCAATCGTCTTCCATCTCTCACTTACTCTGCACTCATAAAGCAGGCAGTTCCCTGTAGAGTCATGTACACTCCTCCGTTCCCCCTCCACATACACCCTCCCCCTAAAAGTACACACAGCTACATACATCCACACAAAGAAACACAGAGAGAGAGAGAGAGAGAGAGAGAGAGAGAGAGAGAGAGAGATATGATCAGAATGTTACATTAGTTATTACTAGCTTTCCGGATAGTTAAATAACAGATTTAGTCATAAGTCAAATTAGCCATTAGCTGTGCTTACTGAAACATGCTGCTGCATATTTTCACCATGAATATTTTATGATCTGTGTGTGTGTGTGTGAGGGCTTGAATAGGACGTTGGGGGTTTGCTTGCGCTCCCTGTTTTGTTGGCAGAAAAAGAGATACACAATCAGATAATTCGGGCCCAAGACAGGAATACCCTGGACATGGCGCCAATACATGGGCTTTCAGCCATCCGCCATCAGACTGATGCTGCCTTGCTGAGATTCAAACCCGAATCTGGTATAATAGCACCACCTAAGCACTAGATTACTAACTATATTACTAATTACATATTTATGCAATTACTGACTGTAGATCTGTTGCTCTGTTTACTTTGTTAACCACCTCTACCCCATACATCAGTGGAAAAGGGACAGGCAGCTGCACTACAGCTATTTGGCTGCCTGACAAACCAAAAATGTGAGAGCTGGGGCTTTCAACTCAGCTCATGGAGATTCATCCAAAGAAAAAGAAAGGAACTAACTCACTAAAGCTAAGAACAGAGAGAGCGCTAGGTGTCCCTGCGACCGGCAACACACTGACTCGAGGTCATAGTACCTATGCTTTTCTTTTGACTCTGCCTAACAAAAGAAAAGAAAAAAATTGAAATTAAGAAACTAAAGAAAACTAAAAGTGCTCGAATGGACGGACAAGTCAAAAATAGATTTTTTGTGACCCTTGATTGGAGAGAGCTCTCTCAAAAATGAATAATACACACACTGGCTGTCTATACTGGATTATTCCTGCTGTATCTTTCAGCAAAGTGGCAAGCCACCACCCATCCTTACTCAGGAATGGATGCTCCTTTTATAACCTGTTTAGGTTTTTAACACTTTACAGCATGTCTGGTTTTAAATTGCTGTTACAGGTAAAATGTCAAAATCACTGTCCAGCCGCTTAGGTGGCACAGCGGTAAAACACGCTAGCACACCAGAGCTGGAATTTCGAATACATCATATCAAATCGCAGCTCTGCCATCCGGCTGGACTGGGCGGCTGCATGAACAACGATTGGCTGTTGTCCATAGGGTAGGACAAGCCAGCTAGGGACTCCTCATAACTGAGCGATTTACGACCTCTGCTGGCTGGTTGATGGTGTCTGCAGGATACGCAGGATAATGCATTGATTAGGGTGTGGCTCTCTGTGCACAAAGCTGATCGGAATATGAACTCGCCTCATGCAGGTGAAAAAATGCAGTCGGCTACTGCACACATGTCAGAGGGGGCATGTGACAGTCTCGCTCTCCTCAATCGGGGCGGGGGTCAGCACCAGTAGAGAGGAAGCATAACGCAATTGGATAAAAATTGGACACGCTAAAAATTTGGAATTTTGTGTAACTGCCTCCAAATGTCTACCCATGAATAAGAATCAATAATTACGAAATGAATTATTAATATTCCAAAATAATTACAGTGGTACCTTGTAACTCAACATCCACTAAACTCGCACTTCGTTGAGAAATTTGTACCCTTAAACTCAACAATTACCTTAAATTCAATGTGTTCAGTTTCTTCAAAAAAAAGTATTTATTTAATTTCAAATTAACAATGAACAATCACTTTGTTCAGCGCTTGGCTTGAGCGGTACAGTAAAATGTCATCAAAGTGTGAATATGAGATGAATCTGCATTTGTGTGGAATAATCCTCAAATCCACTCTGAAAGCTCCACATGTATCTGTGTTTAGCTGAATTTTCCTCCTGTTTCCTGTTTAAACTTGTGTTATAGCTCGGGATCCTGACAAATCGATTTGTAAGAATCAGCTTTTTCGAGAGAGTCTAAAATGTTTATTATTAAAAGGCAGCGCAAAAGCTAGTGTGCCGTTTCTCATGTGAATGCGCCTTTACTGAACACGCTAAGGAATTCGGTATTCCAATATTAAGCATCTCCACAATTAGGAAGCTGTTTTTGCTTGTATTTCAGTGTTTTTATATTATATTTGTGGTGTTTTCAGCGTATAAGTGTCAAAAACAACCCCATTTTTTTTACATTAGTCTAAAATATATGCAGTTCCACGGTACAATGGAACGCATTAACAGGTTTCCCATACATCCTTATGGGAAAAAAATACCTTAAAACTCGACGCCTTTTAAACGCAACGCCACTAACAGAACCAACTGACGTTGAGTTTCAAGGTACCACCTTACAGCATTCTTGGGCACTCCAAAACGGTTTGATTTTCTAAAGCCCTTCGTGTTACAGAGTTGTGTCTTCTTGTGAACAGATATTTCAGGATGAATATTAAACAAAAGCTCACTGTTATCATAGCAGCTACTATAGTTACACCCAGTTAAAACTTTGATGATGTGTGCCTACACAAGTGTGAGTTGGTGTGTGTGAGTGTGTCCTTACGCTGACACTCTTTACAGCAAGCTCCTTGAATGTAGGCGGGTGCAGTATCTGGAGGACACTGAGGTGTTGGACAGTGGATGCTCTCACATTCAACAGTACCATTCTGTAAAGAGATTAAAACACACACACACTTTTAGTTCTACCTGTGCTAGAAAAAAAGTCTCTACACTATATGGCCAAATAGGCCATATTATTATACTCAAAAGCTTAGTGACTTTCAATGTGTGTCTGGTGCTCGTGTATAATTACAATTGTAATTATTCTTAATTACACTTGTTGATTTCAAATAAGTGAAGTCAACAGGTGATTATAATCATGATTTGGAACAAAAGCAGTATCCACAAAAGGCTGATTTTTTGAGAAGCAAAGTTGGACAGGGGATCTCCAAACAGGTGCATAAGAAAATTATCAAGGAAAAATTTGACTGGATATTTTGTTCCTTTACAGTGATTTAGGGAATCTGGAGGACAGGTGTAAAGGTCAAGGGTGTAGGCCTAAGCTAAACGCCCATGATCTTCAAACTCTTGGATGTCACTGCATCAAGAACCGTCATTCATCAATAGGTGATATAACCACAGGGGCAAGGGATTACTTTGGCAAACCTTGTCAAGCACCACAATACAGAGTAAATGGCACTTAAAATGTTACTATGCAAAAAACTAAGCTTTATGATAATCATGTTCAGAAGTGGTGTCGACTTCTCTGGGCTTGGCGGCATCACAGTGGAAATGTGTATTGTGGTCAGACAAATCAGCATGTCAGATCTTTTTGGAATAGACCATCCAGACCATCCATCAGATCTTTTTGGAATAGACCATCCAACATTTCAAATGTTATTAGAAACAAGTTCACACAGAAAAGACCATGGCCAAGGAATCAAGCACAGGACCTTCTTGCTGTGAGGCAACAGTGATACACACACACACACACACACACACACACACACACACACACACACACACACACACACACTTACTCTTAAGGCAACTTTAGTAGCTCAAGTGCATGTTTTTGGACTTGTGGAAGAAAATGGAGAACCCAGAGAAAACCTATGCGGACACAAGGAGAACATGCAAAGGACCCAAGACACCCATCCTGGGAATTAAACTTGGCTCTTCTTGCTGTAAGGCAACAGTGCTACCAACTGCATTAGCATGCTGCCCCCAGGTAACAACTTGCTATTTTTTTTTAAATGCATTAAACTTTTATGATATTGGTTTTGTAAATTGGAACATAGACTACGAGCCAAACCAGAATGAGTAATACTCTATTGGGTAAAAGGAAAGCACCCCCCTCAGTCACATAAGTTAAAAATTTTTGTAAAAAGCTTCACCAGAAGGCTGTCACAACAAATCAAGCTCCATCTTTATACAAGGGATCTTCAAAAAGTTTCTGCACTTTTATATATTGGTTGGAAACCAATATACTAATATATATAGTGGGGGGGGGAAGTCTAGTAGTAATTGGTCGTGTCTAAGAGACTGAGAGAGAGCTTATAGTCCGGATTTAGCGCCATCTGATTTCCACCTTTTTGGACCGCTCAAAGAAGCTTTAAGGGGAAGTAGATTTTCATGTGATGTGAAGTGTGTGAAAGCGGCGGTGCATCAGTGGCTACATGCTCAACTAAAAAAAAACTATTTTGCTGATGGCATTAAAATGTTGGTACGACGCTGGGAAAAAAGTATCAAAAGGTGACTATGTAATAAAGTGATGTAAAATGAAATTATTAATAAATAGAGTTTAAAAAAGTGTGGACATTTTTTGAAGAACCCTCGTATTAATACCTGTAATTTTTGAATAATATGTTAACTGAATATATTCAAGATTGTAATTAAATACTCTTGGATGTGTCCACTTATTTTTAGCCATGTCTTCAAGATCTTGCCTAAATTAGTTTACTGGTTCATATTGAACCCTTACCAAACATGTGCAATTTCTGCATCCATCTATCCAGACATCATCATCTCTGTAGGTCTCTTCATTAAGAGAGCAAGTCCTTTCACAGTAGCAGCCATCCAAAGCCTTCATCCTCTCCTCTGCACGGATCAGCTACAATCACACACAATCAACAAAATATTATGGAAAGTCAAACTCAGTCATTGCATTTATTGTATCAAACATCTGAACAGAGGTTTACTTTTAATAACAACAGTTTTAGACAGACTGTACAAAACCAAGAATGAAAAACCTACAGTATAATGTTTGCAGTTTTTCTTTTTTGGTGCCACCTACATACATTGGTGAGTAATTAAATTATTACAATTATTTTAACCATCAACAAAAAATAAGAGAGCAAATGTAATTATCTAATTAAAAATTTTACAGTATTCTAAAAATACGTTTATTTACTTACATCATTCTATTTTATGCATTGATGTAGCTGTAACAATTGCATCATTTTAAATATGATAATCCAATTCACAAACCACATGCCAAAAATTTGCAGACTGATTTATCCTCACACTAATTTTAGCATTGTATGTGGAGGATTTTTTAAATTAGTAAACTGACTTTATTGTGCTATGTGAATATGATACAATAAACTACAGTTTAAGTCAACAGTTTACATGCAGTTGTGTGTATATCATTGGAGTCTTATGATTTAAATGTTTTTTAACAATTCTTTATTTGTGTGCATAAACGACTAAAGCACTGTCACGAATCCAGCCTCTGTGTGCTCCCAGACCTTATGTTTATGTGCCACGCCCCTCTCTCCAAGAACACATGTTAGAGGTGTTTTTATAGGTTGTCAAGTCTACGCCTCCTCTATGCTGATTGGGCGGAAACTAACAATCCACAGCTGCCCCTCATTTTAAGTTAAATGCTCAAGGTATTTATGGAAGCAGCTGTGGATCCTACAGCAGAGACTGTTTTGATTTTGACTTTGACTTTGTCATGGTGGTTTGGTTTTCATGCTCATGTTTTGGTTTTGTTTTATTAATCACTTAAATTATTTAAACCATAAACAGGGAAGCTTTTTGCATCAGTTAGAGTATAAATGCATGGATTTGTGTGGACATTTATTTTCCTACAAAAATGAATCTGATATTGTGCATCATTTCCGCATTTAAAGTTCTAAACTGCTGATTAGATTATAATAACTACACTGATGTTGTCAGAAATAGCTTTGAGATACTGGCTACATCTCTTTTATTTGATTAAAGTACGTCTAGTCTTGCAATAAACTGTTAGCTACTGAATTTCTTCGTTTAAAATCTTTAAAAAGCTTAATGATGTGTTGTATATTTAGACTCTAATGTGTGGGTTAATAACTAATCCATGTCTAATGATGGATGGGTATTGGCTAATATAATCTGTCAAGTGAAACTAAAATTTAAAATGTTTCATTATTAAAATTGAGGTTATTTATTAGCTTTTTAATTACACTGGGCACAAGGCTGGAATACCCTGGACAGGTGTTCCAAGGCCATACCCCCTTCCTTAGACACAGCCAATCATGTCTGTGTAGCTGGCTAGTGTAATAGACCTGCTGCACCACCCGAGCACCTTAAAAAAAACTCTCTAATATGCTTTTAGTAAATCAGTTTGCAAATGTGTCTGCTGGTCTAATCATGTTTGATTGTAGATCTTAGTGTATAGTATAATAATCTCACACCTTGCCAGATGTTTTGGCCAAAATGTCCTGCAGCTCCATGATTTTTTGCACCAGACTGTGGAAATCGTTACAGGTGGGACAAGCTAAAATAAAAAAGATTAACAACACGGTGAGTGAAACCTGATGAATATTTCAAACACATTCCTCCTTTTTTTAAATTACTCCATCCTACCAGACAAGTTCATACAAATTTAATGAGATGTGTGATATATGAATGTGTGCTTTACGACGACAAGCACTTACTCCGGTTGAGATCCGGGCACTGTGAGACGTATCCCTGAGGCACGAGCAGTAACTCCACGTCCTGCATCCCACCCTGAGGAGTGAGAGAGCGACGGGAGAGAAGATTAGACACAAAGTGGAAAGAAGACATACAGAATGCAGACTAATAGCTATTCATCAGAGGTCTAATAGAGCTTTATAAACGTCAGCACTTTGACAGAAGCTGGCTTAATCACAGCTCCAGATGAGATGGAACAAATCAGCTTTCTCCAGATGAATGGGGCACGTCAATGATCGTGTCAGTGCCAGCCAGACTATGTCTGAAGTATGAGTCTAACATCTAGAGGGCATGTGGTGCAGATTTGAAAGCTATGCTTACCTTAAAGAAGCCATGGGCATTATTTCTTTGCCCGAGCCACACAGTTGTGCCTGCAGGAATGTCCATGGATGGAGTCTCCACAATCCTCTCATAAATTCTATAGCAGAAATTGAGCAAATAAAGTCATCATAGCAACTTTATTTATATATAGTTAATTTATATCAAGAAATAATAGTTTTTTATTATTATATTTACGCATTTTGCCCTTTTTTCCTAATCCAGTCATAGCCAATGACCCAGCTGTATTTTTCATCCAGTGCTGTAGAACTACCCTGGCCGAGGAGGGTTGTACCTAACACACGTCCCCTCCGACATGTGTGTAGTAGCCAACCACTTCTTTTCACCTGTTCAAGGTGGGTTCTCACAGGAAGCATTATTACGTAAAGAGAGTCACATGCTCACGTTTCACCCATTTAGAATGTGTAAATTCATTCACATATACTTGGCAAAGCATGACACGTGTAGTATCAACCGCTTCTTTTCACCTGCACAAGGCAGGTTCACACAGATATCAGTATGGCATATGAAGAGTCATACTGTCACCATTATGGCATATGAAGAGTCATACTGTCACCAGTATGGCATATAAAGTGTCATACTCTCACCAGTATGGCATATGAAGAGTCATACTGTCACCAGTATGGCTTATGAAGAGTCATACTGTCACCAGTATGGCATATGAAAAGTTATACTGTCACCACTATGGCATATGAAGAGTCATACTGTCACCAAAATGGCATATGAAAAGTCATACTGTCACCACTATGGCATATGAAGAGTCATACTGTCAGTCACCAATATGGCATATGAAAAGTCATACTGTCACCACTATGGCATATGAAGAGTCATACTGTCACCACTATGGCATATGAAGAGTCATACTGTCAGTCACCAATATGGCATATGAAAAGTCATACTGTCAACAGTATGGCATATGAAGAGCCATACTGTCACCAGTATAGCATGTGAAGAGTTTGCACAGTCACCATCGACCAGCCAGCAAAGGCCACATTTGCAGCAGCAATGAAGAATCCCTCCAACCCCTCCCCTCAAACATAGCCAATCATGTCTGTCTAGGCTCCCAGCTAGCCAATAGCAAAGCTGAGATTCGAATTCAAGAGCTTGAGCTCTCAGCAGTAGTGATCTAGCCACCCTAGTGCCTGATCAAGAAAGGATATTCGAGCTGTCTTACCCACCTGCTACAGTCCACGTAAAGAACCAGCTCAGTGCCGCTAAGTGACAGGGCCACTTGGTGCCAGCGTGCATCTGCCAGACTGTAGGGGAAAACCTCAGTGTGGTTTTTCTGCTCTGACGTCCAATAATGCAGCCGGATTTCACTGCGCTGTCCACAGCTCTCCAGCTCCAAGTACCTGCACATTCGATTCAGTTCAACTTAGCTGTCATGAGCGCACATTGAAAAGGAAAGCTTGCAGGATAAGGATACAGCTTAGAAACATAAAAAGTGCAGACACACTACGCTGCCAGAAGTATGTGGACACCTGCTCATGAGTTGGTTGGACGTTCCTTTTAAAAATCATCGGCATTAAAATGCAGTCATCCCCCTTCACCCCTTCTGTTAAGGCTTTTCACCATCATGCTAAGGTTTTAGAGCAAAGGGGTGTCCAAACTTTTCTTGGGGGGCCAGATAAAGTAAAAAGTATGCAACTCTTTTGAAATAAACAAATAAAAATATAATACACCTACCTGATTACTAAAAATGACTCTTTCTTTTTATTTGAGTGACTAATGATCTATCTTTGACAGTGCTGTGTAAACTAAGATTTTGCTGATTGACACCAGTGATGGCATAGTTACCTTTAAAAAGTAACTTAGTTACTTTATTGATTACTTGATTTTAAAAGTAACTTAGTTACTTTATTGATTATTTGATTTTAAAAGTAACTAAGTTAGATTACAAGTTACTTTATTAGTTACATTCAGCAGCTGCCGTAATGCAACTGGAGCTGCGTAGGCGATTGAAGCGGAATAAGAAACAAGAAAGACGCGGAAAACTGAGTCCTCTGTTCACAAGTGTAAGTAAGATAAATAAAATAACATTTTTAAAGACAAATAAATAACAAAAAGACGATAAATATCCAAAATTTTGGCGAGTGGGGTTTGTAATGAGTCTGTAACTATGGTGATATTACGTCATCATGTCCCCACGTGTAGTACGTAGCGGTGTTGTGTGCATACTGCTTACTTCTGTACTGAAAGTATGTACTTTTTTCAACTCTCCGAATTGCAAAAATAGTAACGCACAGTAACTTGGATAAGTAACTTTAATCTGATTACTGGATTGGAAATAGTAACTCGTTAGATTACTTGTTACTGAAAAATGTGGTCAGATTAGAGTAACGCTGACATCAGTGATTGACACCCAGTGACACCACAATTGAAACAGGAAAGGCCCATCCCCAAACTGTTGTCATCATGTTGGAAGCATGTAATATATTTTATGTTATTTCATCCACCTGTTAGAAATAAGTGTGGCTCAAACTCCTGAACATACAAGGCAGCACACATACACATTTACTCACATCTTGAAGAAATTAAGATTATTAGAAAGAGTATACACCGATGAGGCATAACATTATGACCACCTCCTTGTTTTTACACACACTGTCCATTTTATCAACTCCACTGACCATATAAAAAGCACTTTGTAGTTCTACAATTACTGACTGTAGTCCATCTGTTTCTCTACATACTTTTTAGCCTGCTTTCACCCTGTTCTTCAATGGTCAGGACCCCCACAGGACCACCGCAGAGCAGGTATTATTTGGGTGGTGGATCATTCTCAGCACTGCAGTGACACTGACATGGTGGTACTGTGTTAGTGTGTGTTATGCTTGTATGAGTGGATCTGAGTTTTTAAACACCTCACTGTCAACTAACCAAAAATATCCAGCCAACAGCGCCCCATGGGCAGTGTCCTGTGACCATTGATGAAGGTCTAGAAGATGACCAACTCAAACAGCAGCAATAGATGAGTGATCGTCACTGACTTTACATCTACAAGGTGGACCAACCAGGTAGAAGTGTCTAATGGAGTGGACAGTGAGTAGACACAGTATTTAAAAACTCCAGCAGCGCTGCTGTGTCTGATCCACTCACTATCCACCACTATCACACCACCACCATGTCAGTGTCACTGCAGTGCTAAGAATCATCCACCACCCAAATAATACCTACTCTGTGGTGGTCCTGGGAGGGTCCTGACCATTGAAGAACATCATGAAAGGGGGCTAACAAAGTAGGTAGAGAAACAGATGGACTACAGTCAGTAATTGTAGAACTACAAAGTGCTTTTATATGGTAAGTGGAGCTGATGAAATGGACAGTGTGTGTAGTGGTTTTATTGTTATGGCTGATTGGTGTATAATTTACACTGTTTCTGAGAGGTGGAAGGAGTATCCAGAGGAAAACCACATAGACAGTCACAACCCAGGACCCACTACTATAAAGTTTTAAATAAAATGATGATTCATCTACTCATGATTTTCACTGTACACAAGCAGATTTTATTTTATTTAAACTGGTCTGGTCATGGTGGGGCTAATTTTCCCAGAAACACTGGGCACAAAGCAAGAATAGAAACTGGGTTTTTTTCTAGACCAGCCCACTAAAATCACAGCAAAACAAGCTTTCTCATCAGCCCCCATATACACATTTATCATGTCACAGAGACTCCATTCTAGAATCAGTAAAATACAAGTAACAAGTAACTACATGGTCATTTTTGAACAGCCCACTTTTCTTGCATTTTTCTTTCTATTTTACAAAATGAATGTAATAGAATGCTGCGCCTCACATTGTCGAGCTTCAGAATTATTGCTTATTTTTCTTATATTAAACCAAATTATATATGGTAGTGTTAAATACTATTTTTAAAAATGATAAATTACAGCCCAAAACCTATTCTCTTTAAATCTGATCTGCTCAGCAGCTCTATTTTAGCAAATCAGATGTACTGATGTAAAAGTTGCATAGATTTCAATCTAAATGTTGAGATTGAGTTTAAGGTTGAGTTGCCCATGGCCCAGATCCGAAAGAAAAAGGCTGTCAAGAAAAATGTCATAAAAAAGACAAATCTGGGTCACATGAGGAAAAAAATGAAATTTAGGCCACTTTTACCTGCTGCATGAACATAAAACTGTCACAGCAATCATTATTAAAGGTGCCTAGGAAAGAACTCCTATGTATAATGCATCTTGCAAGACCGGTCGCTTTTTTTGTACCTAAGGCAAGAACAGCGTGGAAATGGTTCAATTGGTCCCCTAAACACTAGAACAGTTCAATCCACAACACATGCAAAGCCCAGTCCTAGCTTAAATAAATGTCAATGTTTTGGTAATAGACTTACTATTTTATTCAGTTTTAATACATTGCTGTTGTTTTATTTATTTTTATTGTATTCTTTGCACAGTTTAGTTCATATGTACCATTATTTACCTTAACCTTTCAGATTTCATCTAATGCTACAGTGCAGTCTGCAGTTCATATCACACAATAAATACATTAGATACACAGTCAAGTCACATTATTATGACCACCAGCTAATATCCGGAGTAACAGCCATGTGCAGCAAGGACAGCAGCTAGACGAGCTGGGAGTGACTCAAAAAGGTCCTGGTAGGTTGTCACGTATCTGGAGCCATGCTGACTGCAGTGCATCCCACAGCTGGTGGAGGGTGCGTAGGGGAGGATCCATAGTTCGAACACGACAATCAAATTGAGTTCAAGTCTAGCCATTTTGCAAGTAATCTGCCATCTTTGTATTTGTATTTGCCACCCTCCCCCAGACATAGCCCATTAATTGTATGTAGATACTCAACTGGCTGATAGCACCTCTTGTGCTATCAGCCAGTTAGCACAACTATAGATTCCAGTGGTAGAGGGCTAAAGCAGTGTTTCCCAACCTTTTTGAGCCACGGCACATACAGTATATCACATTAGAAAAATCACAAGGCACACCACCAAGAAGTTGTACTGCCCTCTAGTGGAAGAGAATGTAATTGTTCTGCCTGTCACTACACACCGCAGTACCAATCAAGTGAAATTGGATAATCTTCCACGGCACACCTGATGATTTCTTACGGCACACTTATGTGCCGCGGCACAGTGGTTGGGAAACACTGGGCTAAAGGGCTCAAGCGTCTCTGTTGTATTCCACTTTAAATTGGAAACATGGCATTGTAAGAAAAATCTGGAATGGCTACTAGTAAGCTGTGAAATAAGGAGACCAATTTTGCAAGATTTAAAGCACCCTTAGTTTAAAGTAATAAAGTTTTAATACATTTCTGTCAATATGGTCAGTCAATATTGTGTATTGTTTTTAAGTTTGCCACTCAGTGGCACTGCTAGCAGAAAGGCACATTTAGCCACGTATCTTGTAAAAGGCATAAACTTCATGGAAAGTGGAAATATCTGTCCAGCCTCATGGAAAACTAAGTGCTAAGCACGTATCATGTGGGCGCAGCCTAAGACCCACAATTTTAGCAATTTCAGTCCATGATAACAATAATCCTTCTATCGAAAGGGTACACCATATGGCTTGGTAGAGAGCCATGCCTCTTAAACCTTGGCCCTTTACAACCCCCGCCACTTCTCGCTAAACAAGGTGTCGTTTCAAAGCTTATAATGCTTACAGGAGCTTTAGTGGCCTGCACAAAGCCCTATTTCAACTGCATGAAACATTGTTTGGATACTTTTGAACATTAGCTGTAAGCCAGACCTTCTTGTGTGACAGTGTGACACACACACACACACACACACACACACACAGAGCGCGAGAGAGAGAGAGACACTCAAACTCAAAAGAAGCTTTATTGGCATGACAAATAAGGACATTCGTATTGCCAAAGCAAGTTACAGAGAAATATTAAAAATAAAAATAACAAATAACAAATATATACAAAACAGTTACATGTGCAAAAATATATAAAATAGAATAAAATATTAATAATTTAATATTTAAATTATTAATATATAAAGACACACACACACACAGAGAGAGACACGCACACAAACACAGAGAGACGCACACACACACACAAAGAGAGAGAGATTTTGAGATTTTACATTATTTTATTTATCAATACATCAAATACAAGAGAGACGCACACACACACACACAGAGAGAGAGAGAGAGACACACACACACACACAGAGAGAGAGAGATGCACACACACAAACTGATCGTTATTACTACCTCATTACTGTAAATATTATAATTTTTATTGTTATTATTTTGCACTGTTTTTATTATTTTATTCTATTCTATATATTTTTGCACATGTAACTGTTTTGTATAAATTTGTTTTTTCTTATTGTTATTTTTATTATTTCTCTGTAACTGAGCTTTGGCAATACGAATGTCTTTATTTGTCATGCCAATAAAGCTTCTTTTGAGTTGAGAGAGCCGTAACCGAGCTACAGAGAGAACATGCAGAAAAGAAGCAGTGCTCTTAGTATAATGACAAATAATTGAGAAATAAACTATAAACATGTTTAATTATGTTAAATCCGATTCGTTCATGGCGCGAACTGAGCTTTCCGAGCATAACTTACATCAAGCACAAGTACAGGGAGCGACTGAGGGCTCTGGACCAGGAGCTCCGTTTCTGCCTCTCATCCATCCCTGCCAGAATAGGGCGATTGTGTGCATCATCCCAGGCTCAGGTTTCACATTAAAAGTAAGTCACGTTTACCCCTCCCTCCCTAAATGACACCTTATGGTGTGTGTGTGTGTGTGTGCAGTCCGAGTGTAAGTTTTTAAATACATTTTAGACTGGGATTTTTGAGATTTTGCATACTTTCAAAGGGTGCCGTGACTGAAAAAAGGTTGAGAAACACTGCTTTAGAGTACACAATATTGCCAAAAGTATTCGCTCGTGACATCCCATTCATTAACCATAGGGTTTAATATGATGTCAGCCCACCCTAATAGCTTCAACTCTTCTCGGAAGGCTTTCCACAAGGTTTAGGAGTGTGTTTATGGGAATTGTTGACCATTCTTCCAGAAGCGCATTTATGAGGTCAGACACTGATGTTGGACGAGAAGGCCTGGCTCACAGTCTCAGCTCTAATTCATACCCAGACAAGTACCGTTCTTCTGGCAACCGCCAAACCCAGACTCGTCCATCAGATTGCCAGACGGAGAAGCGTGATTCGTCACTTCAGAGAACACGTCTCCACTGCTCTAGAGTCCAGTGGCGCTGACGCTTTGCATTGCGCTTGGTGATGTAAGGCTTGGATGCAGCTGCTCGGCCATGGAAACCCATTCCATGAAGCTCTCTACACACTGTTCTTCAGCTAATCTGAAGGCCACATGAAGTTTGGAGGTCTGTAGCAAAAGTGCAGAAAGTTGGCGACCTCTGTGCACTATGCGTCTCAGCATCCGCTGACCTCGCTCTGTCACTTTACTTGGCCTACCACTTCGTGGCCGAGTTGCTGTTATTCCTAATTGCTTCCACTTTGTTATAATACCACTGACAGTTGACTGTGGAATATTTAGTAGCGAGGAAATTTCACAACTGGACTTGTTGCACAGGTGGCATCCTATCACGGTACCACGCTGGAATTCACTGAGCTCCTGAGAGCGACCCATTCTTTCACAAATGTTTGTAGAAGCAGTCTGCATGCCTAGGTGCTTGGTTTTATACACATGTGGCCATGGAAGTGATTGGAACACCTGAATACAATGATTTGGATGGGTAAGTGAATACTTTTGGCAATATAGTGTATGTCTATGGGATTCTGTGCTCATTCAGTCAAAAGTGCATTTGTATGAGCACTGATGTTGGCCAAGAAAGCCTCAACTGGTGTTCCAGTTCATTCCAAAGTTGTTCAGTGGGGCTGAGGGCAGGTATCTGTGCAGGCCACTAGAGTTATCATTAATTTATTACACTTGTTAGCAACTGTTGTGGCTTAAACACATAAATGTAAAATTATAAGGAATATCCTAATTTAGTTTTTTCCCTATTTAATGTATGCCCACATGTATGTCCTTTGGCGAAATGTGGAGCCTGTTATAGCAGCTCTATAATACACAGTGACAGAGAGCGCATGTGTTTAAGAGATTAGCAGTGGGTAAATGTAATTAGTATTGCTTTAGAGTGGCCATGCATGGCCGCATTTACCACAGATCAATTACATCAATTACAAAGCAGATACAGACTTGCGGTTTTATTGCTGGTGCCAAAAATGTTAAGTGATATATGGATAGAACTCATAATTAACGTAGATCGCTAACTCTGGTCTCTCTTTCCTGTTATTACCCATCTGTACATATCAATTTGTTGTACCATTTAGGAGTTATATGTGTAGATATTAATTAAACTGCCTATTAGCTTATCTGTCTGACTGTCTTTGATTGATTTCTGTATGCTCATATTGAATCGCTCATATGTCTTCTATACTACAAGTACCTATCCAATCAGATTTCCGATTAAAATTAAAAGAGCAAGACTTGCCTGATTACTCATTTGTAAATCTCAATATAAATACTGAAATCAGAGCTTGGTGTTTTAGCATATCCTGGCCTGGCATTGCCAACCTGGCATTATTCAGAGGGATTTAGTAGTAAGAATGTATCCGTGAGGATACATGCTGAACTGTAAGCCCCCACAGTGGAAGCATGCTGACTTTAAAGCTCAGGCGTAATCAATAAGCTTGCATTCAAGAAATGTCAGTGAACACTCCAATTAGTGACATCACACACGCAGCATAGATGGAGTGCCCTGTGTGCCAGCAAGTGCTCTTAAATGATTTAGAGCAACGTTTTAGGGCAATAAATCAACTTTTCGCTTTAAACTTCATAAATCATAAACAAAATTCAACTAGGGGATTGTGGGTCTTGGATCTGGGACTCACATTATGTCTGTTTGTGTGCATGGAAATCGGATACTGCAGTGAATAAATATAAACAATGCTGCAGCCATCATTAATATTCTGTGACAAATGTTGATGGTCTGTTCAAACGATGCAGCTGTTCATACTGCTGATAATATGCTGAAGATTATCAGAACAAAACGACTAGCACTCGATGACCTGCATAACATTTTGATCTTGAATTATTTTAAGATAAAACCTTTTTGTTTAAATTGCTAAACATATTTAATATTAGATAGTTTTATTTTACCTTTAAAGAAACTCTAACAGAATTTACTCAAATAAAAATCTTAATGCATTTCATATCATTTTTACTTATGTATAGAATGTACAGTACCTGCGGGAAAAGCAGTAGGACTAATTATTATAAAAAACTATAATTAAACACAAGCTTTGCAAACGATTCCAAAAAGCACACTAGATATATTACTATTATTAGTAGTAGTAGTATAAATGCTCTGGTACACTACCCCAGCACTGCCGAGATTTTAATCTGGACTACGCATCTACACAGACATGTCTGGCAATGTCTGATGGGCTATGTGGGGTGGATATGGGATGGTCAAAGCCCTGCAATAAACTGGCGCCAGGGTCCACGATATCCTTGTCTTGTGACCAGCTTTTCCCTGTAGAACCAGCCTAGGTGCAAACCTGACCATGATAAAAGCAAATGATAACATACAATAAAATATTTGAATATTGGCCGGATGGATGTTGTAATGAATGGGTCAAAACGTGACAAGAGTGGTGGACACACATGCAGAGATGATTTAACAAAACGTTTAATAATAACAACAAAACACAAACAAGACAAGGGTACACAAGAAAAGACCAGACACAAACACGAGCTACGCTAAATGCTAATGCTAATCCTAAACACATGAACAATTCTAAAGCTAAACTATGCTACACTAATAGCTAACGCTAATCTAAACACACAAGAAACCTGACTAAACTATACTAGACCCTAAGCTAAGGCTAAACATTATCTTAGACGAACACAAGACATGAATAAGACATGAACAAGACTAAAACTAAGCATGAACTAGACAAGAGCATAAACTAGACAAGGGCAGAGCAGAGCATACCATACCATACCATACCAAAATAGTCCTCACCAAAGGATCCACAGCTGCGTCTTAAATGGACGCAGGATGGATAATTAGCAGGGGACCAATCATAACGAGGAGCGTTGGCTTAAAACTGAAAACAGTCCAGCATGTGCTCCTGGACAGAGGGATGTGGCAGATAAACTCCTAGAGCATAGAGGCTTAATTCGTAACAGGTGTCTTCATACAAACATGATTTTGTGTGTTGTGGGGGATGGGGGTGGTAAGATGTGTTCAGGGTATGTTACTGCATTGTGCCCAGTGATTCAAGGGAGGTCGGACCCACCACAACCCTGGCCAGGATAAAGTGGTGGTAAAACATGAAAATAGCAATAATAATAATACACTACAGCTACAGTACAGCACTACAGCTTCTTGTGTTTGTAGTAAATTTGAGAATACAGTGGGTTAATTAATGCTTCCTGTAGGCCTCTCACCCAACAACAGTGTCTGATCTTACAATGTTTTTTAACCCATAGTTTCCAACAAGCTCATGGTCAGGTGTCGATAGACTTTTGGCCATATAGTGTAGCAAAGACATAACATACAAACAATTCACTAATGAAATGATACATTCATACCTGATTATATTTATATAGGCAAAATGTAAATACCATTGTTAAAGGGTTTAGCAGCCCTATTGTTTAAATTGGGGTATTACATAATAATTAAACTCTATTTAAATGAGGGATGATTGGTTGGATGAAGATGATCCACATATTTTGTAAGAATAATTTTGACAGATATTATTAATAAAAAACTAATTACCTGTGAGATAATAAATATATGTTATTAAACACTGCATTTAGTATTAGGACACCTGACCATAGGTTTGTTGGACACCCATTCCAAAACCATAGGCATTTATATTAAATTCCTCCCTTCAATATCATCTTCTGGGAAGACTTTCTACAAGACTTTGGAATTTGTGCCCATGCATTTGTGCCCATACAGAGTCAGTGAGGTCAGGCACTGATGCTGGTAGAAATGGCTTGGCATACAATCCAAGTTTAATTAATCACAAAAATGTTTAGTTAGGTTAAGACCAGGGCTCTGAGAGGGCAACTGAAGCTTCTTTGCATACAACTAGTCAAACCATGTCTTTATAGATCTTGCTTTGTGCTCAGTGGCATAATTATGGTGGAAGAGAATGGGGCTTTCCCCAAACTGTTGTCACAATGCTAAAAGCATATCATTTCACTGCATATAATTATATACTTTTTATAAACCTGTTAGCAATGGATGTGGCAGAGAAAACCACATTCATTAGGGAGGTTGTCCACATACTTTGAGCAGAATTCTAGATCTAATTTCAAAGCAACAGGTACCTCTGCTCTCCATGATGGATGGACAGCAACACACCCGAGTTGAATCTGTCCTGTTTGAGAGTCATCAGTAGGGTGAACTCCACTCTGCCTCTGAGCTTCTGCAGTATCTCTTTAGCAACTCCTGCTGAAGCCCGAACACTCCTCCTCGTGCCTGAGATGAAGAGAAAGACCTGTTACATCTGTATTGTAATTCTCAGAATACAAGCTCTATATGACTAAAAGTATGTGAACAACTGACCATTAGCTTGTAGACATTCCTATTCATTTACATTTTCGGCATTTGACAGACACTTTGTTATCCAAAGCGACTTACAGTTATCATTGAATGCAATTTAAGCAATTGAGGGTTGAGATCCTTGTGGCAACTTGGCAATGGTGCAGCTTGAACCAGCAACCTTTCGATTACTAGTCAATTACCCTGACTGCAGAGCTACCACTGCCCCACTGTGACATTTCTCATCTATAAGGATTATTTAGCAAACAATAATTGTACCTAACAATCTGTACCAAATGCTGACTGTACAGTTTTGAATCTATCCTCCACCTTGTTTACATTTTCAGCATTTAGGAGACGCTTTTATCCAAAGCGACTTACACGATGAGCAACTGAGGGTTAAGGGCCTTGCTCAGGGACCCAACAGTGACAAATTGGTGGTGGTGGGGCTTGAACCGGCAACCTTCTGTTTACTAGTCCAGTATCTTAACCACTGAGCTAGCACTGCCCTACCCTGTTGAACAGCTGGCAATACTAAATCAGTAAAAATGTGGAAGAAGGTTTCCTAATCACATTTTTCATTGCGTATGGGGACCATGTTTTGTGCTTCTTTGTAAAATTTTACCCCATTTAGACATTGCCATTCCCCACACAATGAGTCTCCACTATTACTCTACAGCTACCAACCTGGAAAGTTTTCTTTAAAACATGGGATGCCAGCCAACTGCCTCTTTACAAGTTGCAGCTCTTGCAAAGTGACATACCTTGCAGATTGACATACCTTGCCGGAGGTGCTTCTGCCCTTCGCCCATACATACAGGCTACAAAATGCTCATGATTGGCTGACATTGCATAATTAATATTTGAGACAGGAATGCCAACAGAAAGCAGGGCTGATCTGCATCAAGCTTCCAGCAACAAGAAGCTGGCATCATCAGGGTTTGAACTTTGATTATAAAACATGGTTTTTTTTCTTTAATTCTGTGGGTATTCTGGGGTTCTGGCTGTAGTTTTAGGGTATTTAAAAACTACCTGGGTAAATGCCACCTATTCTTGTCAGTGAGTTTCCACATGCAACCACCGTTCCCCTTTGCTGATGCTGTTTGTCAGTATGTGTTAATCACTATGAATTTTGAGACTCCCCCACACTCCATTTGAATACAGCGCTCGGCATTACATTGGCAGCCACTGTTAAAACAACAGCTTTAAAGAAGGCCAGGAAACTGGAAGGAATAACACTGAAAAAGGAGGTTTAGAAAAGTGTTGCTGGTTTTCCCATGGCCTTACTATGCTCCCTCAGACAAGGCAAGACTAAAATATTATATACTGATCAGCCATAACATTAAAACCACCTCCTTGTTTCTACACTCACTGTCCATTTTATTAGCTCCCCTTACCATATAGAAGCACTTTGTAGTTCTACAATTACTGACTGTAGTCCATCTGTTTCTCTACATGCTTTGTTAGCCCCATTTCATGATGTTCTTCAATGGTCAGGACTTTCCCAAGACCACTACAGAGCAGGTATTATTTGGGTGGTGGATCATTCTCAGCACTGCGATGACACTGACATGGTAGTGGTGTGTTAGTGTGTGTTGTGCTGGTATGAGTGGATAAGACACAGCAATGCTGATGGAGTTTTTAAACACCTCACTGTCACTGCTGGACTGAGAATAGTCAACCAACCAAAAACATCCAGCCAACAGCGCATCGTGGGCAGCGTCCTGTGACCACTGATGAAGGTCTAGAAGATGACCAACTCAAACATCAGCAATAGATGAGCGATCGTCTCTGACCAACTAGGTAGGAGCGTCTAAAAGAGTGGACAGTGAGTGGGCATGTGTGTAAAAACTCCAGCAGCGCTGCTGTCTGATCCACTCATACCAGCACAACACACACTAACACACCACCACCATGTCATTGTCACTGTAGTGTTGAGAATGATCCACCACCTAAATAATACCTGGTCTGTGGTGGTCCTGACCATTGAAGAACAGGGTGAAAGAAGTAAAAAAAAAGCATGTAGAGAAACAGATGGACTACAGGCAGTAATTGTAGAACTACAAAGTGCTTCTATATGGTAAGTGGAGCTGATAAAATAGACAGTGAGTGTAGAAACAAGGAGGTGGTTTTAATGTTATGGCTGATCAGTGTATACAAAATATATAATATATAAAATATTAAAAACATCATTCATATAGAGTGGATCCATCCTTTGCAGTTTACGTTTTAACACCTTCCACTCTGTTGGGAGGGCTTTCTACACTATTTACTTTTATTGATTTGACATCATTGATTCTTTATGCCTCTTAGCAAAAAAAAAAAAAAAACTCAATAATTGGGAGTGGTATTCACATACATTTTAGTGCACTTTCACTCCTAGTACTACACTAACAAGACACCCAAACACTTATTATTTACAGTTAGTGTCTTAAGGTAGAACAAATTTTATTTCAATTTATTTTTGCCAATGTCCAGTTCAGATCATGAATCTGGGTGGAATTCACAACTCCAAGGTTACCAGGTTTCTCCTGTGTAGAGGTCTTATGAAATAAGATTTTTAAATTAAATTGCAATCACTACAGTGGAAAAATGTGAAATACAATACACACAGCATTGATTTTCCATAGTAACATGCATAATACCGGCCAAAACAAAAACAAAACCTCTATTACATTGTTTTCATGTCGCTTAAACCCCTAACTGAAAAACAAAATGCTGAATTTGTGTCAGAACTGTACACCATCAACTCTGAAATTAAATTAAGCCACAGCATTTATTGCTCTTCACCATGTGGTGCTAAAATGTGCCAAAATAAAAAGTAAAAGATCCATTGCATCGACTCAAGGTCGCTCGACCTCTCAACAGAAAAACGATTCATGTTGGTTTGCATTTAAAATAATGAAACACTGAATTTGTGTCAGAATTGAAAACAAATCAGCTTGAAATGCAATCAGCTCACAGCTGTATTACATTTCACTGTGTGCTGCTTTGAATGTGACAAAAGAAAATGCAGTTTAGTCAATGTGTTTCACATAAATTTGCTTATGTTTACTGTCTGTTCTTGTGCCATGCATTCAAATTATTCCTTTGTACTGACATTGGTGTACTGTCTAGGGTGTATTGCCGAAAGCAGACACACCATGACATTAACCAGGATAAAGCAGTGGTAAAAATAAATAAATATATACAAATTATGAATTTGATGTCTGCAATACACACAAAAAAGTTGGGACAGAGGTGTGCTTATGACTCGGCGCTCGGGTCCCGCAGCGGTAAATTACGCTGACCCACTACAGCTGTTATCCAGTATTCAAATCCTCAATAGTGTTATCGGGTGGTTGGACATTTACAGACTTGATTGGCTATTTCTAGAGGAGGTGGCCAAGCCTCCAGATTGGTTTGGCATCCCGTCCAATGTGTTACTTCATTGTGCCTTGTGATACCAGGAAAGTCAGACCAACTGCAACCCTGAACAGCATAAGTATTGGTAAAAAATGGTTTAAGGTTCCTTAATGTTAGACACCAACTGTCAAATACAGAGAAGGAAGAATGATGGTGATGGTTTGGGGCTCTTTTGCAGAATCCAGAGTTGGCGACTTGCACAGTGACTGGAATCCTGACCCAAAGATGCTACCCCATCATTTCACAGTGCCATATAATACTCTCTAGTGTACATTTAGTTCATCTGGGGTTCATACTACAGCAAGGCAATAACCCAAAACATTCATCCAGGCTATTTCAGAACTACCTTAGAAGACAAGAATAGAATATACAGAACAGTCTCCAGATTTATACCCCACTGAGCTGGTTTGGTCAGATGAGTGAAAGCAATGCCAGACATTTGTGTAATAAAAACAATATTTAAATGTTATTGTAGATAAATCGCCTTGAGTGTGTTTAGCTGTATTTTTTCTAGAAAAAAAAAAGCCTCACCATGGCAAGAGCTACAAAAGGAAAAAAACAGACAACCAATAGCAAAATATTTTTTCTTCTGGCTGCCCTCTTACTTCAGGCTCGCCACAGCAGATCTGTGAAACTAAATAGCACACCTGGCACAGTTTTTATGCCGAATGCCCTTTATATTTTTTATCCTCACTTGGGACTGGCACTGAGCACGCACTGACAAGTGCACCTTCAAATGGCTCGACTGTTTTGGCCATTTCCTCCCAGACATTTGCAGACATCATGTTCGCACAAACAACTGACCGGTGCACAGATTTTAATCCTGGATTCCCAGATCTCAATGGTAGTGGGCTAGCTCACTTTACTGCTGCACCATTTAAGTACCTCTAACAAAAAAGAGACATTGCCCCACAGGGACGTAAGCATAAGCTGCCTCCACTGACACATTAGGAATCAATGTTAAACATGAATTCAAAATGCAAGATTACACATAAAAGGAGAAATGGAAAGATAAGGAGAAAGGAAGAACAATTGGTGCCACCAATACCAGCTAATCGATCCACCAGCAAGGGACAACCAAGCTCTTGAAAAAAAGAACTAAGGCAGGGAACTCAGTAAAATGGGTTAAAAGACGGACTGTCACTTCATTGCCAATGGACCTCACGTGGCAGCTGCACAAGAATGACGCCACAACCCCACTCAAAGCGGCCTGCATCCAGGGCAGCATCCTCAGGATGGCAACATTTAAAAAGGTATTAAATCCCTTGCATAAGACCTTGTGCCGTGGGCCTCCATGTAGCCTACTGGCCATAATGGCCTGGCAGGCATGCATGGTGAAGTAATTTACAACATACCATTACAGTTGATACTTTGATTTTTGCTTAGCAACATTTCCATGATGTATTATTTATTTTCAATTGTTTATTTGAGTTGAGTACATTGAGTTAGTGGGTAGCACCATTTTCTCACAACAAGACAGGTCTGGGTTTGATTGACCAGGGTCCTTTTTGTGTGTTAGTTTGCATGTCCTCACTGTGTTCATGTAGGTTTCCTTTGGGTGCTCCAGTTTTCCTGAAGTCCAAAGATACACAGTCAAGTGAATGTGTGTGTCTGTGAGTGTGTGTCTGCACTGTGATGAACTGGCGACCTGTCCAGGGTGTGTCCTGTCTTCCGTTTGATGAATCGACCCACCGACATCATTAGTGCAATACATCAAAGTCTAGACTTCACTTCAAACAGCCATTGCTCTCAGTGTCTAATTCAGATCAAGCACAAAAGTTACATAAGATCCAGATAAAACACCCTACTGATCTGACTGAAAAAACAAACAAACCATTTTTTCTTGCAAAATAAAGCTTTAATCTAAAAGACTGGCATCTAGGACGCAGTGGGTCTCAGTAAAAACCTCAGACAGAAGGGGCTGAAATGAGGGAAGTGCAGCAGATGGACAACTATCAATAGCAGCTCAGGATCTAGGGAGCTTTGATGAGTGATGAGAATCTGAATGCATGACTCACTGTCAATGTCAATCATTTGAATAATTAGCACTAAACAAATTTACAGCCAAATAAGCCAACAAATGAAGCGACATCCTTTCTGCATTTATCAAACATTACCTGCTTCATTTCATTTTCATGTTTTATCACAGCTTTATTCTGATCAGTGCTGCGGCAGTGTCATTGTCGAAAAGCGTTAGACCAATAAATTTGACTTGACTTGATTGCATATTATTATTTATTTATTTATTTAATAGGATTTTAACATCATGTTTTAAATAATTTGGTTACATTCATGACAGAACAGGTAATTACACAAGATTCATCAGTTCACAAGTTTAATGTCAAACACAGTCATGGACAATTTTGTATCTACAGTTCACCTCACTTGCATGTCTTTGGACTGTAGGAGGAAACCCACATAGACAACATGCAAACTCCACACAGAAAGGACCCGGACCGCCCCACCTGGGGATTGAAGCCAGGACTTTCTTGCTGTGAGGCGACAGTGCTACCCACTGAGCCACCCTGCCACCCATTTTACTGCATATAGAACATAGAAAACTATGTATTCATTTATTAATTTGGCTCTATCTACTATGAGACATGAAAGAGATGAACAACTTCTGCTACTAAAATTTATAGATTAAATTATTGTACTTTTTATTTTGGTCCCTTTTCTTTTGTCTCATAATACTTATCTCATTAAATCTTAATATGAGTAAAATAATGGTGGGCACTTTTGTACAGGATATTCACAAAAAAGCAATATTGTATGAATTAATAAGTAAAGTAATGCCTGTACAGAAAACACATAGTGATAGTGCCAGCAACTACAAAAAGGAATGGAGTGCAAAAGTCATTTTAGCCATATTTTTAGTTTTGCTAGAGAAGGGGTGTGCATTTTGAACTTTTTTACCCATTTAATGTAAGATAGAGAGATTTTGATTGTCAGGGCACAATCTTAACAATGTAAACTTAAAATGTAAGCTTATATACATTGTTTGTTTTACCACTTCTTTTTTTGAGGCAGGAAACACCCCGGACTGGTTATCCGTCCAGTCAGTCCATCACAAGGCACACACACACACACACACACACACACTGCATGTTTTGAACTTGAGAGAGAAAACCAGAGCACCAGGAGAAAAGCCATGCAGACACAGGAAGAACATGCTAATTTCAAACAGAAAAGATCCTGCCTGCCCATCCAGGGAATCAAACCCATGCCCTTCTTGCTTTGTGGCGACAGTGCTAACCACTGTGCCAAAGTGCTGCCTACAAGCAATGTTTTTCAAAAATGTCGGAATATTCTTTATGTCACATATTAAGTAAAAATGGGTAAAAGCTGCTCAGGTGGTGCAGCGGTAAAAACACACGCTGGAACCAGAGCTGGGATCTCGAATACATCGTATCGAATCTCAGCTCTGCCTACCGTCTAAGGCTGAGCGGCCACATGAACAACGAATGGCCTGTTGTTCAGATATGGGTGGGACTAAGCCGGATGGGCATTGGTAGAGAGGAAGCATGACGCAATCGGGCAATTGGACACGCTAAAAAAAGGGAAAATAAGGGGAGAAAATGCATAAAGAAAATATATTTTAAAAAAAAATTTTTAAGAATGGGCAAAAAATTTACCAGCAAAACTGCAACAATTACTGTCCTCAGTTCCTACATGTTTAAAAAGTGTAATTAATAGTAAAGGTGATGAAACAGTGGTAAACATGCCTCTGTCCATACTTTTTTGAGTGAATCGCAGGCATCAAATTCAAAACCTGTTATTATTTTCAAAATACAATCAAAAGGTGGTCAGTGAAACTTTTAAAGTATTTTTGTCAGGTAAATAAAGATTCAAAAGATTTACCTTTTTACTAAATGTTTTCCAGAAATGGTGCGTGTGTGTGTGTGTGTATGTGCACAGATGATGGTGCTATAGATAAGAATAATACACAGATTTATGCCGCATCATGTTACACTCAACCCCTAATTTTATGTAACATCAGGATTAAATTGTATAAAAATGTAAAGTAATACACATTGGTATATGCCAGACAGAATATTATAATATGGCCAGACTAGACATTAAGCTATGATATTATTTTAATTAAGGGTGTCATATGGTTATACTCAAGTTATACTCAGATATCAGCATTTGCAGCCGTTTTAGTAAAAATGGTAAATGAGCAAAAGGACATCAATGATTTAATGTTTTCTATAAAGGAACAAATCAGCTGCTAGTCAACTGGGACAAGTGTGAAGCATAACTCTCAGAAATTACATATTTCTCCTGCTGGCATGATTTAATATTTAGTAGTGTTACCTCAAAGTCACACAACAAAAGATCTGGGAGGATATAGCAGAAAAAGGGTCAACTGGTAGGATAGATGTGGATTTATTTACCAATGTCTTTTGGTACTGAGGGAGGGAGTACTGCTAAATGACAACCTGGTTGCTTCAGTGCACTGGCTTCACTGTAATGAAAGGACTCTACTTATGGACTGTTATCTTAATTGCAAGCCATCATTGTGGACCTTTTTTGGGACCATCTTTACTGTGTCACACAAAGTGTACTTTCCCTCTCAAAGATAGAGGACGAGGTGTGGTACACTCATCAACTACACTGCCAACTTTTGGTCTGCAATTTGTCATATTTGACAGTTTCTGTGCAAATTATGTGGAAAGAAGATGACCAGCTTTGTTCTGCTGAAAGCTGATGGCTGAGGCTTGACATAGTTCTTTTTATTATGTTCTACAAACAAGTACATTTGAATGTATTGCCTCTGTTTAAAACATGGAAACGTTTAATCTATACAAAACTAAAAAACATGAATTTCCTTTGGCTGTTGTAGGAACCTCTTATTAAATGTTCCATACAGTGGCGGCCAAAGGTCTGCAAACTGATTTAAGTGTGTTTAAAATATGACAGTTTTATTACATGTGAGAAATACACCATGATGAACAGAAACACTTTTGTGTTAAAATGAACAAAAATTTAATAGGACTGGCTACTCAACTAGACCTAGGTATGAATGAGTACGTGAATCACTGAGTCTGTGATAATAAATTAGTGCCCTGACTTGCGCGCAATGTACACTCATCAGCCATAACATTAAAACCACCTCCTTGTTTCTACACTCACTGTCCATTTTATCAGCTCCACTTACCATATAGGAGCACTTTGTAGCTCTACAATTACTGACTGTTACTGCTTTCATGTTGTTCTTCAATGGTCAGTACCCCCACAGGACCACTACAGAGTAGGTATTATTTGGGTGGTGGATCATTCTCAGCCCTGCAGTGACACTGACATGGTGGTGGTGTGTAAGTGTGTGTTGTGCTGGTATGAGTGGATCAGACACAGCAGCGCTGCTGGACTTTTTAAATACCACTCACTGTCCACTCTATTAGACACTCCTACCTAGTTGGTCTACCTTGTAGATGTAAAGTCAGAGACGATCGCTCATCTATTGCTGCTGTTTGAGTTGGTCATCTTCTAGACCTTCATCAGTGGTCACAGGACGCTGCCCACGGGGCGCTGTTGGCTGGATATTTTTGGTTGGTGGACTATTCTCAGTCCAGCAGTGACAGTAAGGTGTTTAAAAACTCCATCAGCATTGCTGTGTCTTATCCACTCATACCAGCACAACACACACTAACACACCACCACCATGTCAGTGTCACTGCAGTGCTGAGAATGATCCACTACCCAAATAATACCTACTCTATAGTGGTCCTGGGAGAGTCCTGACCACTGAAGAACAGCATGAAAGGGGGCTAACAAAGCATGCAAAGAAACAGATGGACTACATTCAGTAATTGTAGAACCACAAAGTGCTTCTATATGGTGAGTGATGTGTAGAAACAAGGGGGTGGTTTTAATGTTATGGCTGATCGGTGTATTTCAGAGTAGGACCCACCATGATCCACATCAGAACAAAGCAGTTATTAAAGATGAATGAATAAATATTATTATTGGAAATAATACAATATGGCAACACAGTTGTGCAGCTGGTAGAGTGGTTGCCATGCAACAACATGGGTTGGTTCAGATAACTTTAAATAACTGTCTCTGAGGAGTTTCACATGTTCTCCCCATGTTCTCTGGGTAAACAGTAAAGTGGTACTTCTCCTAAATACAATGCAACTTAACACAATAGTATTGCACCCTGTCGTCTTACTCACAAATTTCCCATGTAGGCTCTACCATGCAGTTACTAAAAATAAAGAAATAGGTTATACAATAAAAAAAAAAAATAAATAAATAAATAAATAAATATATATATATATATATATATATATATATATATATATATATATATATATATATATATATATACTGTATATATATATATATATATATATATATAGTATAAAGTCAATAGCTAAAACTAAATTATTAATTGAATTTATTTGTATAACAATCATTAGCTAAAATATGATACTTATAACACTACTTCTAGAGGAGAACATAATTGCCAAATGAAAATGTATAACCTTTAAAAGAAAGTTTATAACCTTTAAAACCAAAGCACCAAGTAAACTGGAATGTAAAAAAGCTAGGTGGTTTGTGCTGGACTGATTTTCATCATGTAAAAATAATTAAGTTCTACTTATTCGTCTCCAATGATTAATTCCGGTACAAATCCAATAACACAACAAACAGCTGCAATTAGCAGCCTAAATAAAGATAAATTTTTAAGCAGTTTACCTGTGACTGCTTTGAAAACTAAATGGAAGTTCATTATGGAATACTAGTGCTGAGTGCAGGAGTGTTAGCTAATGTTCAGGTCTATCACGCTGAGCAGATAATGGCAATATGACTGCAGGGGAGTAGAAGGAAGGTCAGAATAATATCAGCGGAAATAAACGTGACGATGGGGTGTACCATATCAGCTGGAAGCCAACCTCAGCACAGGAGAAACGTACTTAGCAAACGTCCTGTCTCAGGATTCAGTGTCAGGTAGCTAATGAATTAGCAGCAACTCAATCCTGGCACTTATGGTTCTCATGTTTAAACTGCACTGGTTCTGAAGGGCGTAGAGTTAAAAAGGCAAACTTTCTCTTTGTTCTGTGATGTACCTGATGACAAGCAAAGTTCCATCCATTGATTTGGATGAATTCCAATGTTTTCCTTAAAGAACCTTGCCTTCAGGGTACCAGCAAGGATTTTAAAATCAAAACACATTTTGTACCACCGACAAAACACACGACTACAGAGGAAAGTAGGACACAATAAGATATTAGAAAATGGGTGAAAACTGAGTTATCACAACACTAGTTACTCGTTCCATGGGTGTGTAATAACTTAGATTTTCAGAAAAGAGAGATAAAAGCGAGAGGAAATATGTATATGCCAAACAGCAATTAAAAGAAATGGAGCGTCTGTGGGGCTCTGTTCAAAGGGTGCCATCACATTATCTCTCGAGGACACCTGCCGCTCAAGTTGGTTACTCTATAACAGCCAAACAATAGAAAAACAACTGAGTTTCTTGGGAAAAGCCCAAAGAATCCCAAAATCTGAGCAGATGGAAACAAAAAATTCCAGCCGTCAAGCGTGCAGGTGTCACAACAATGCAAAACCAATGAGCCACCAAGCAAAAGCCCAACAAGAACGACTTTTAAAAGTATCTCATAGGTGCTGACGCAGAAACTTTTTGATTAAATAGACTGCCACAGACAGTCATCTGCACCTTCATGCCCCCTACCAGCCAGCAGTGGCAAGACTGAGGGACATGATTCTGTAATATGAAGCCATTGCCAAGGCAAAGGAAGGTTGGCCTGTTACACTACTTTAAAATATTTATTTTCAACTCATTTTTTTTTAAGTAGATGATTTCCAGCCACTAGCTCTTTATCTGTTGTGGGAGACTGATTAGATTAAGCAAACATCTTAGTAAATCGACTCTGTCATATTTAAATAACTCTTGGGGGAGTTATGGCACAAATAACCAAACAGCCATTTTTCTTCTTTGAATTCATTGCTTTGAATCAGCTCATTTTAAAATGCAAACCCTATTACACAAGAACAATAAATCAGTGAAGTTGGAGTACACAATTTGTATATTTTAGGTATATCTACCAAGCAACAATCTAAAAGGTTATCAGTACTGTTTTAGATAGATAGATAAATAGATAGATATAGTTATCACAAAAGATAAAAGAGAGATCAAAGAGAAAGGAACTATGATTATGCCAAAAAGCAATTAAAAGAAGCAGAGCAGCCACTTCATTACTGACACATCCAGCGTCCAGTCTGGATCTGTCTGTGGGGCTCCGTTCAAAGGGTGCCATCACATTATCTCTCAAGGACGATTGCCGTCCAAGTTGGTTACTCTATAACAGCCAAAAGATGGAAAAACAACTGAGAATGCCAACATTTGCGCAGGTGGAAACAAAAAAATTCCAGTGACAACAATGCAAAACCAATGAGCCACCAAGCAAAAGCCCAACAAGAATGACTTTTGAAGAACTGTCAGATGCTGACGCAGAAACCTTTTTGATTTAAAAGACTGCCACAGTCATCTACACCAGTCATCTGTGGGGTTCCTTTGAAAGATGGATAGATTAGATAGATTGATAGATGGATGGATGGATGGATGGATGGATGGATGGATGGATGGATGGATGGATGGATGGATGGATGGATGGATGGATGGATGGATGGATGGATAGATAGATTAGATAGATAGATAGATAGATAGATAGATAGATAGATAGATAGATAGATAGATAGATAGATAGATAGATAGATAGATAGACAGATAGATTAGATAGGTAGACAGACAGACAGACATACATACATACATACATACATACATACAGACAGACAGATAGATAGATAGATCCCTTTATTAATCCCAGAGGGAAAGTCAAGTATTACAACAGCTCAAGGTACAATAGAAAAAATAATTAAGTAAATAAAAGACTCAGTTAAAAATGATGAATTAAATAGGCTCAAGGTGCATAAGAAATATTAAGTAAGTATTGCAGTACAATGTTGGTAGGTAATAAATACATATGCAATATGTAACATAATAGAAAAATTATTAAGTGTCTTGGGTAAATGTCCAGAGATGCGCAATGACACAATGACATTAACAGAGTAACAGATTCATGAGTCTGTCCTGATAGTCCTGGCATTAACTCAGTGAGCGATGATGTCCAGGCACAGTGGGGATGAGTTATACAGTGAGATCGCTGTTGGTACAAATGATTTCCTGTATCGTTCCTTCTTACAGCGGAGCTGGATGAGTTTGTTACTGAAGGTGCTCCGCTGTCTGACTAGGAGGTCATGGAGGGGATGTGATGGATTGTCCAGTATGGAAATGAGTTTGTTTAAAGACCTCCTTTCGACCACCAACTCGAAGCCTTCCAGTGAGCAGCTCAGTTTATTAAGTTTTTTTGCATCTCCCACTCTGATGCTGCCTCCTCAACACACTGCTGCAAAGAAGAAAGCCCCCGCAACAACAGACTGGTAGAAAATGGTCAGCATCTTGCTGCACACATTAAAGGACCTGAGCTTTCTCAGAAGGTAGAGTCTGCTCATCCCTTTCCTGTGCACAGCCTCTGTGTTGGCCCTCCAGTCCAGTTTGTTGTCAAGCCAGACACCCAAGTACTTGTACGTGTCCACCAGTTCAACATTCTGATCCATGATGGTAACAGGGGTGGTCACAGTCCTCTTCCTGCTGAAGTCCACAGACATCTCCTTAGTTTTGGAGACATTCAGGAGCACATGGTTCCTAACGCACCACTCCTGTATAAGGTCCTGTATAAAGTCCCTGTATTAACCTTATTTCCCTGTGCAGTCCTTAATCTATTAAGTACAACAAGGTTTCCTAAATTTGTTACTTGTCCATATTCTAAATTTTTGGAAACTGGAGCTCAAAATAATGATCGATAGCCCAAAGCCTTACCTACTATGCTAACATTGTATTGTACAACAGTATAAAAGTTTAACAAATATGGCCAACTGTGGTCATATGGGTTTCTGTTTAAAACACACCTGATTTGAGTAGTTATAATTAGGCCCCTACTAAATTAATGGGAAAATGTGCTTAATTTTACTGACCTCGTTTTTAAAAAATCACAGATTTCACGGATTTTTAAAGAAAACTGCCACATTTCATGTCAGCCATTAAATAACGCTCATGAATTGAATGATAGAATAAATAGTAGCTACAATACACAGCACAGCCTACCTTAATAGTTGAATTAGCCCTAGAACATCCAGCAACGGTGCAAGACTTCTGCATCTACAGAATTGGAGGGGAGTTTTCCAAACTCAATTACCCGTGTCATGTTTTTAGCTGCTTTAGACATCGATATCTTAAACAGTTTGACTAAGCGATTGCTAATTGAATTGTTTTTAAGTCTGAGCTTTTAGATTATGACCACTCTCCCTGTCCCTGTGGCTGAAAAGCACCCTCAATGCATTATGCTGCAACCAGAAGGTTTCACTGTAAGGATGGTTTTAGCCAAGTGATGTGCAGTGTCTGTTTTTGCAAGACATACCACCAGTTGCTCTTTTTAAAGAATTAAACTTTACAAAGAATGTCACGTATCCGACCTCTCTGTGCTCCTGGAGCTCCTGAGCTCACAGAGCATGTGGACTGTTTGTGTGCCACACCCTTCTCTCACTCCCAGCCCTGAGCCAACACCCCCTTTTTCATTGGTCCCCTTGGCCAATTAGCTCCAGCTGCCCCTCATCTCAGGCTCATGAGAGCATCCCCACAGTCCTATCACAAACTTTGGGTGCCTGAGCAATAAAGAAGCAGACAACATGGGACTACAGGCTTGTAGATTCAGCTGTACAGTGCCTAGGTCAGTGATACCACCTTGGATGTTCGAATTACTAAGTGTAGCCCTGACACTGCATGAAAAACAGTATAATAATTCAGAAATTTCAGCTGCTACAGTATTGGTGCAACATCATCTGGCACAAAAATACTATAATATTCTGCAGATATATACGGATGGATCAAAGCATCCTACTACAGGAACCACAGCAGCAGCAGTGTATATCCCAGACTTTCGAGTAATTATCAAAAGACGATTAACAAGTAATCTCTCGGTATTTGCCACTGAAATAGTTGCCATTCTGCTGGCGTTGCAATGGGCCGAAGAGGTATGCCCAATGAGAATAGTGATTTGTTCAGATTCCTTGTCCGCATTACAAAGCATCCAGTCGGGGCAGTCTAATTGTAGGCCAGATCTCATTATAGAAATTTATCAGACAATGTTCAGATTACATATGAAATTAATATCAGTCAAATTCTTATGGGTTCCAGCACATGTAGGAATAATCGGAAACGAGATTGTGGATGTAGCTGCAAGACAATGCCTAAAACGAACAAGATGTGATTTTGACATCCCAATTAGCAAGGCTGAGGCAAGAGTGGTTGTTAAACAATTCGTGAGAAAGGTATGGCAGGGTGACTGGGAACAGGAATTCAGGGGAAGGCATCTATTTGCAATACAGCCAAAAGTAGTTTCGGGTACAGGTGGAGGATATGATCGAAGACAAGCAGTTATATTAACTCGGCTCAGGATAGGTCATACAATGTTAAATTCTTCTCTTCACTTAATAAAAAAACACGACACAGGGCTTTGTCAATACTGTCAACAGAGGGAAACTGCTGAACATGTATTACTTATTTGTAAAAAACATTCTGCACAAAGATCACTATTCATTGATATTTTAAAGGAAAAGGGACACAAAGATTTCACTATGAAGGGGTTACTTTCTTATGGGGCAGGGATGGGTATAGTACACAAGCAGGTGTTTTGGTTTCTAAAGAATATTGGTAAATATAACAATTTAATTTAACAATTTCTTATGTATTTCTAACCTCTGATTTTAAATCCTGAACTTTGTAAATCCTTGTTCCAAGTTCCTTGTTCCATGCTCTTTGCACTGTGCTCCTGGTTCAGTGCTCTTTGTTCCATGCTCCTTGATCCTTGCTTTTGTTATTTGGTTTGTAGTGTTTCTGTCCATTAACCTGATTCTGTCTGTTATCCGTGTTTAGCCTTGTTTTAGCCCAGTCAGCCTTTGTGTAATAGCCTTTACCTTAATTCTTGTGTGTTAGCCTTTGTCTATTAGCCTAGCTCTGTGTGTTAGCTCTGTTAGCCTCTGTTTAGTCTGTTTAGCCTTTGTTTATTAGCTTTAGTTCTGTTTATCTCTGTTTAGTCCTTGTAACCCTGTTTAGCGTTGTTGGTCTGTTTAGCCTTTGTTCTTTAGCATTAGTTCTGTCTAGTTCTGTTAGCCTCTGTTTATCCTGTTAGCCCTGTTTGTCTTAGTCTTGTTCTTGTCTTGTGTGTTTTGTTATTATTAAATATCTTTGTTTAATACATCTCTGCAAGTGTGTCCGCCCCCTTGTTTGTCATAGCCCATAAAGCGTTACACTTAAATGATTTTATCAAATTCAATCTGGGTGGTCATATGCCTTTTACTCAACAGTGGCTTCTGTCTTGCCACTCTGCCATACATGCCTGATTCATGGAGTGCTGCAGAGATGGTTGTCCAATCACCACGTTCTCTGCTCAAGACGTTTTTGCCCCTTTACCAAGGCCCTTCCTTCCTGGATGCCAAATTTGGCTGGACTGCCAACTTTAGGAAGATGTAAGGTTGTGCCAAGCTTCTTCCGTTTCAAACTTAAGAGTACTGTTGTCCTTAAAACACTCAAAACCTGTATTGTGTTTTAAAGTTGGACTGAGCTATGATTTGTTACACTTTGATTGCAGGAATTTACAACCTCTATTTAAGCTTACAGCTGACTGGACATCAGAACATGCTTTTGACATTATATTTACTTTCTTTTTGTGTAACGATGTTTGGTTCAAAGATTTTCATTTAGAGGCATGCAGAAAGCTGGCAATTACATTTTAATTGCGCATTGCGTTCAACATTATGTAGATTAATGCCATTAGCAAAATGGCTTTGACTCACTGATGAAATTCTCACCAAAATATCTGCAATATCACAATAAAATAATAAGACGAGAACAATACACAGTGGATTAACATGACAGGACCTACAGCACTCTATATGAAAGCTGATATTGATGATATTGAATGTAATATTGGAAGAGCTTCTGGAACAGCACTGGTGGCTGTTGGCCTGTTTACCATCCTGCTTGCTATTTGGCTGCTGTTATGATCCATATTTCATGAGAGATGAAAATAAAGTGCAAAACTGTGCCATTTTAGAGCAGCTGTACACACACACAGCCTGGCAGCTTTTCAGCCAGATGTTTGGCATAGACTGACTGTTTCAATGTCATTTTAAAGCCAAGTGTAAAATAAAACAGTGACACCCATTCAAGTATAAAAATGATTGCATATGAATAATAATTATCATAATAAATAATCATATACAAATTAATACTCTAGTACCTATAAAGCAGAAGACTCAGCCTTTTGTGAATACTGCTTCTGTTCCAAATAATGACAATCACCTGTTTACATCACCTGTTAAATTCACTCACTCACTCGCTTAACTGCTTATCCAATTGGGGGGGGTCATTGCTGGATCTCAGCTTTTCAATGGACGCAAGGCACACAGTAACACCCTGGACAGGGCACCAGTCCATCGCAGGGCAGACACACATACAGTGTATCACAAAAGTGAGTACACCCCTCACATTTCTGCAAATATTTTATTATATCTTTTCATGGGACAACACTATAGAAATAAAACTTGGATATAACTTAGAGTAGTCAGTGTACAGCTTGTATAGCAGTGTAGATTTACTGTCTTCTGAAAATAACTCAACACACAGCCATTAATGTCTAAATAGCTGGCAACATAAGTGAGTACACCCCACAGTGAACATGTCCAAATTGTGCCCAAAGTGTCAATATTTTGTGTGACCACCATTATTATCCAGCACTGCCTTAACCCTCCTGGGCATGGAATTCACCAGAGCTGCACAGGTTGCTACTGGAATCCTCTTCCACTCCTCCATGATGACATCACGGAGCTGGTGGATGTTAGACACCTTGAACTCCTCCACCTTCCACTTGAGGATGCGCCACAGGTGCTCAATTGGGTTTAGTCCATCACCTTTACCTTCAGCTTCCTCAGCAAGGCAGTTGTCATCTTGGAGGTTGTGTTTGGGGTCGTTATCCTGTTGGAAAACTGCCATGAGGCCCAGTTTTCGAAGGGAGGGGATCATGCTCTGTTTCAGAATGTCACAGTACATGTTGGAATTCATGTTTCCCTCAATGAACTGCAGCTCCCCAGTGCCAGCAACACTCATGCAGCCCAAGACCATGATGCTACCACCACCATGCTTGACTGTAGGCAAGATACAGTTGTCTTGGTACTTCTCACCAGGGCGCCGCCACACATGCTGGACACCATCTGAGCCAAACAAGTTTATCTTGGTCTCGTCAGACCACAGGGCATTCCAGTAATCCATGTTCTTGAACTGCTTGTCTTCAGCAAACTGTTTGCTGGCTTTCTTGTGCGTCAGCTTCCTTCTGGGATGACGACCATGCAGACCGAGTTGATGCAGTGTGCGGCGTATGGTCTGAGCACTGACAGGCTGACCTCCCACGTCTTCAACCTCTGCAGCAATGCTGGCAGCACTCATGTGTCTATTTTTTAAAGCCAACCTCTGGATATGACGCCGAACACGTGGACTCAACTTCTTTGGTCGACCCTGGCGAAGCCTGTTCCGAGTGGAACCTGTCCTGGAAAACCGCTGTATGACCTTGGCCACCATGCTGTAGCTCAGTTTCAGGGTGTTAGCAATCTTCTTATAGCCCAGGCCATCTTTGTGGAGAGCAACAATTCTATTTCTCACATCCTCAGAGAGTTCTTTACCATGAGGTGCCATGTTGAATATCCAGTGGCCAGTATGAGAGAATTGTACCCAAAACACCAAATTTAACAGCCCTGCTCCCCATTTACACCTGGGACCTTGACACATGACACCAGGGAGGGACAACGACACATTTGGGCACAATTTGGACATGTTCACTGTGGGGTGTACTCATTTATGTTGCCAGCCATTTAGACATTAATGGCTGTGTGTTGAGTTATTTTCAGAAGACAGTAAATCTACACTGCTATACAAGTTGTACACTGACTACTCTAAGTTATATCCAAGTTTCATGTCTATAGTGTTGTCCCATGAAAAGATATAATGAAATATTTGCAGAAATGTGAGGGGTGTACTCACTTTTGTGATACACTGTATACACACATCCATTCACCTATTGGGCAATTCAGTGTCTCCAATTAACCTGACTGAATGTTTTTGGACTGTGGTAGGAAACCGGAGCTCCCGGAGGAAACCCATGGGGGCACAGGGAGAACATGCAAACTCTGCACAGAAAGGACCCGGACCGCCCTGCCTGGGGATCGAACCCAGGACCTTCTTGCTGTGAGGCGACAGTGCTACCCACCAAGCCACTGTGCCACCCCTGTTTTAAATTATTATAATTTTTTTTCCACCTCATTACTAGCCCTAAATTGCCCCTGCCCCAACTTTTTTGGAATGTAGCAATGGATGTCATTTTTTTAATGCAGAAATGGATGAATATACAAATAAAATGAAGTTGACCAGACAAAACATGAAATATCTTGGGTTCATACTGTCAAAGTAAATGTAAGAAACACTGTAAATTTTTTATTTTACATTTTTCCTACTGTCCCAACTTTTTCTGTTTTGTGGTAGTAGAATTGTTCAATTTCTTCATCTTGTTTGTCAGCAGTTGGTGCATAACACTGGATAATAGATAATATCTCTTGGCTTGGTGGCAAATGTGGCTGATATGACTCTGCTGCTGGGTTGTAGGATGTTCAGCAAGTAGCAAAGTTTCTGTGAGTCCATACAGCAACTCCATGATGTTCGCAGCCCTCTTTGCTTGAAAACAGCAATGTGTGTCCATCCAATGTCTTGAAGTGCCAGTCTCAGACAGTCAAAAAATGCTGATATTTAGTCTTTCCAATTCACAAATAAGTACTGATAACTCGAACATTCTACTTTCTATCATTCATATTACCATTTATCATTCATTTTTATCATACATATTCTCTCGCTTGTGCTTTACTGGGTCTTTTGTCTCTCTGTTGTAAACTAGAAAAGCCAGTAGAACACTTTTCGATACCCACCGTGTCTCTTACGACAAGGCAAGATACTGCTGACATTTTCATCCTAGGTGACGTCTGCTTTGTCAGTCCTGCAGCCAACTCACCGTTGTGCTAGGTTGACGCAGCAAGTGCCTTGTCGTAAAAAACTCACTTTTTGACTGGAACCTTCTCCTTTACATTAACACAAGGGTGACCCTGCCAAGAAAACCAGCTCCAGACGGTATTGCGCTCAGTTTCATAGGTCTGGTTCCACTGGGAAACATAGCCAATCTCGTCTATGTAGACGTACAGCCGGACAATAGCATCACTAAGCTTTAAGCCTTGATCTCAGCTGAGATGGGCTAGTGTAAAAGACTGATTGATTGAAACATTACATATCTTTGTAGATCAACGCACATTTGCAAAGAGTTGCTGTCTCAATATTTTGGGAATGAGGTTGTAACAGTTCTCAATCCCCTGTTTTCCTAGACCCCTAATAATTGGTATCAATTTATGGATGGAGTCAGTAAAAGTAGAGGTGATAACAACCTTAAAGAACAGTAAAGTCAGCAATCACAGTTCTAAGCTGCTATCAAGCAAACTGCTCATCAGGTTTTCTTCCTCACACTAATGTACACACACAATCACCATTTAACTGGCTTTCATCAGTGGTGACCAAATGGTTTTCAAAGAGGGCCAATGTTTGTATCACTAAAATAACATAGCACTAATTACTCTTTGCAAAAACTATTTTCAGTAACTATAAATTGAAACCATAAAGTATATAATTTAAACCTACTTATAGGACAAATTGTGAATAAAATACTGTACATGGTAAAAAGATTTATACTGTTATTTAGTTTGTTATTAAGATTTATACTGTTATTTAGTTATTTAGTAAAAAGATTTATACTACTGTATAATTGTAATTGCATTACAGAGTCAATATTTCTCATAGTTTTTTAAAGTTTTATTTAAATTTTATTCTACTCTATTTCATTTACTGTACTTACACTGTACTGGAGCTGCTGCAACACTCGAATTTCCCCTACGGGGATCAATAAGGGAATCTTATCTTATCTTATTTTAATTTAACATTCATGCATAAACTGCATTTTCTTTCCAGCTTTTTAAGTACTGTATGCATAATTTGGTGTTTAACTTTCAGCATAAAAATGACATAGCTGGCCCTCCCTTTGTCTGGCTCTACAAAAGCTCATTATAATGGTTCACAAAAGTATGAGGATGTGAAAAAGCTGGGCAATCTAAGCATATTAGTTTAGAGTAGTCAAACTGTACATTGGTGAAAATTATTGTGTGCCACCTTTAAACATATCTTTCTTTTTTTCTTTTTTTTACAAATGTTTAACACACCCATGTCAGTATAAGTGCAGCTATTTTGTAGCAATATAAATCAACAATATGAAGCAATATGAATATGAATATGCAGCAATATGAATCAACATTAAAATGTTGATTTATTTTAACAGGTCCAGGTTGATTCATATTAACAGGTCCACCTTTCAAAAAGATGCATTTTGTAGGTGTCTAATTACTACCAGTAGCCCTATTGCTGATGTTCAAAATGTGTCAGCTCAACTCTGGGCATCAATAAAAGAGCTGGATTATTACTGGCTGAGAATTACTGGTTGAATCACCAGCAGCAAAAGCATTTTCCCCATACCTAAGGTTTAACCCAGATGTTTAACACTCAGCGCAAGGCTTCTATATGGCAGTGCTACAAACACTTCATTGCTGTCATCAGCTTACAAATATTTAGCTAGTAGGGTTCATATGATAACCCGTTTCCAGTGATGGAAAGCAGAATCAGAATCTTTGTTTATTCACCAAGTACCAGGTGTTCGAGGAATTTCTTTTGGTCAACATATTTTAGATGTAATAAAATAATATAGAAAAATGTTTACTTTATATAAATATTGAATACTGACATAAAATAGACAATAAATAACTCAATTTATTAGGAATTTCAAAAACAAATTACATCACTTTTCAATATAGTCACCTTCCGATGCATTATTACCAGTGTCGTACCAACTTTTTAATGCCATCAGCAAATTTTTTTTTTGGTTGAGCGCTTAGCCACTGATGCACCGCTGATTTCACATCATCATCACATGAAAATCTTCTTCCCCTTAACACTAGCTTGACTGAAAATCTGAGATCCTGAGGACAAACCCCTCCTTCTACATAACCATTAGAGCACTATCAGTCCTCTTTTGTCATGCATATGCTTGCAGATAACACACTATTCAACCCACCCCCCAATTCATCTATGATTCTGTCTCTTGCTAGCCAGCATGGTCAAACATGGTGAAACATAGTTTCATAAATAGTAGTTTTCAAATAGTATTCATATATACATACATACAGTATATGTATGTATGTATGTACAGTATGTACACGCACGCACACACACATATATATATATATAGCTTCTTTGAGCGTTCCAATAAAAGTGAAAAACAGATGGCGCTAAATCTGGACTATAAGCTCTCTTTCAGTCTCTCAGACACGACCAATTACTACTCCTCCCGCCCTCACCGTTTCCAATTAAACTATAAAAGTGTGGAAACTTTTTGAAGATCCTTCATATCAAACTTAAAGTAAAGCAGTGTGCAATGGAGATAATAATGTGTAATAAAGTGTACACTATTAAAATGTACTTCAAGTGATAAAGAATGCCTTGATTTGTCACATATACATATACAGACGTACAGTACAACAACATTCTTTCTTTATGTATCCCAGCTTGTTTGGAAGCTGGGGTCAGCCATCGTACAACGCCCCTGGAGCAGAGAGTGTAAAGGGCCTTGCTCAAGGGCTCAACAATGGCTGCATGGCAGAGCTGGGATTCAAACTCTCAACCTTTTAGTTGAAAGCCCAAAGCTCTACCCACTAAGCTACCACTGTCCCTTAAGTGGTTATGGTGCATATACTGTATGCGTTGGAAAAGTGGGAGAGGCACTTAATCAATGGGATTATGGCATTATATACAGTGGATACATACATCATGTGTGATTAAGTGCATGCACAGCTGTTTAAAGCAGAGGAATGTGGAAATGGTCCTTGTTTAGGAGGATGATGAAAGTTTGGGTGACAAATTTCAGAGCTTAGGGCATCTGCTGAACAGTCAGTAATTGTGTAATTAAAACATGCATGTGTGTGGTAGGTGAGTGTAAGTACAAGTTAGATAGACCTAACTTGGTGGCAAATGAATGCAGATGTTATAACATTGTAAAACATGTATGTGTACAAACTTCTTTGTCTGTAGTGGCATACAAATAGAAAAATATCATTACACACATCTGACTTTAGCCTTAGCAACACATCTTAAGAACACAGATGTGTGATGTGTGAGAATTGACAGAACAGAATTCTCTATGGCTAGCCCAAAGCTATATCAAGATTATAAACAACTCTCACATAAGCTGTATCCCAGTATTGCCTAAATTTACATTTATTAACATATTCCCAGAAAACTCAGAGTGAATTGCTACTTCCATCATTCACCCAGTATGACACTTCCAGCAATGCAGACCCCCCACTGCAATAAAATCTTTCTGACTAACTGGACTCCTTATGTGTAAATCAAACAATAGTTTGTCATAGGCTGAAATTTGATGCTATAATCCTGTGGTTAATAATTCTACTTGCAGTTTAAAATGTTATTTTTTAAAATTGCCATATTATACCATATTTATTACTCTGAAATCAGTTTGATAATAATAGAAGAGAGAGAATAAAGAACAAAACATATTCTACCAATATTGACTGTGGGGCTAAAATATACTGTAGCTGTGTAGTTATGACTAAGAGGTTGTTCACAAAGAATAAACCACTGTTGGCCATTTGAACAAGTAGCTAAAGCCTATAAATTACTTGCAAAGACTGTATTTACCACTAAGTGAGCCAGTGTGAAATTAAAAAATAGTAATTAATTAATGAAGTAGTAGATTTAAAAACGAGGTCAATAAACAGACACTGTATAAATAGTGTAAAACACCAATGTGATTAGTTCTAATGCAAACACAGACTACAATGTCAATTGCTTCCCTTGTGGAGAAATGTTTACCTGCTTTGATTGAGTGACTTAGTGAGTAAGAGAATGTCAATAAGTGAAGAGCCAATGTTCACAACATAAGGGGCAGCAATCCCAATAGGCCCGACATACACAAAAACACAAGTGTCAATCCATCCCTCTACGTTCACCTGCCAAATGATTATAATTATAACAAGCCAGGTTAATGTGGTGCTCAACGTCAAAATAAATAAATACAGTGGTACCTTGAAACTCAACGTCAGTTGGTTCTGGGAGTGGTGTTGAGTTTAAAAGGCATTGAGTTTTAAGGTATTTTTTCCCATAAGGATGTATGGGAAACCTGTTAATGCATTCTGTGGCTTATGTAAAATAATGGGGGTTGTTTTTGACATTTATACTGAAAATAATACAGATATAAGATAAACTTAAATACAATTAAAAAACTGTTAAAAATAACAATACAATAAAACCTGCACTTTACCTTTACATCTTTATTGTTTCCTTAAGCTTCTTAATCGTGGAGATGCTTGATCTTGGAATACCATATTCTGTTCAGTAAAGGTAAATGCTTTTTAATGATAAGCGTTTTAGACTCTCTCTCTTGAAAAAAAAGCTAATTTATACTATTTCTCAGAATCCCGAGCTATAACACAAGTTTAAAAGTGAAACAGGAGAAAAATCCAGCCAAACACAGATACATGTGGAGCTTTCAGAGTGGATTTGACTGTTATTCCACACAAATGCAGATTCATCTCATATTCGCACTTTGATGACATCTTACTGCACCGCTCAAGCCATGTGCTGAACAAAGCAGCTGGTTATTGTTAATTTGAAATTAAATAAATAATTTTTTTAAGAAACTGAACACGCTGAGTTGAAGGGTACACATTGATGTGAAGCCCCAGTGTGACTAAACACAAAGCACACAAACAAATGCAATGCCAATAGCTTTCCCTTATAGAGAAACCGAATTAATGAGAAAAAGAACACACTATGTTCACTATGATGTTGTGACATACAGCTGTGATGACAGGTGCCAAAAACACACAAAAGCATGATAATGCCAATAGCTCCCCCTTGTGGAAAGACTTTCACCTGCTTAATATGACTTAAGAGATTGAGTGTAAAAATGAGTTACAAGCCAGTTCCATTAGGTGCTCTACAACTATAAAAAAAACAAGGACAACACCATCTAAGTGTATCAAGCACCAGTGTGACCAGCACATACAAATCTAATAAATTGCCTGTAGATTTCCTTTGTGGATAAATTTCTGCCTGATATCACTAAGTGAGTGAGTTGGGGCAGCACTGTGGCTAAGTGGGTAGCACTGTCGCCTCACAGCAAGAAGGTCTTGGGTTCGATACCCAGGTGGGGCGGTCCGGGTCCATTTTGTGCGGAGTTTGCATGTTCTCCCTGTGTCTGTGTGGGTTTCCTCCGGGTGCTCCGGTTTCCTCCCACAGTTTTCCTCCGGTTTCCTCCTAATTGGAGAGACTGAATTGTCCTATAGGCACCTAGCCGCTAGGATGCATAAACCAGCGCATTGTAGTGCCGGTTCCAAGCCCGGATAAATAGGGAGGGTTATGTCAGGAAGGGCATCCGGCGTAAAAACTGTGCCAAATCAATAATGTGGATCACAATCCGCTGGCGACCCATAACAGATAGATCAGATCACTAAATGAGTGAGTTCCAAGTCAGATTAGTGAATTGCTTTATTTAAAAAAAGAAATGAAATGTATTTTGAGTGACACAGCAAGCAGGGCCTGGGTTTGATTTACCGGCTGAGCTGCCAGGGTCCCTGTTTACCCTGTGTTCATGTGGGTTTCCTGCAGTTGCTCCAGTTTCCCCTCACAAATCCAAAGACATGCAGTCAGGCCAATTGGAGCTTTTTAAACTGCCCTAAGTGTGTGTGTGTGTGTGTCTGCTCTGTAACAGACTGGTGACATGTCCTTGGTTTTTGCTGCCTTTCACCCAATGAATTAGACCCACGGCAACCTTGACCAGTATAAAGCAGTGATAAAACAGACAATGAATGAATGTATGTATTTTGCAGCAGTCAAAGAAACTTGGGGAAGCATATGTAAAAATGTAAATAGAAATTGTTGGACGTGTTACCTTTAAAAAGAAAGGCGCTGGTATCATTATGAAAGCCCTGCACTCGGGAAACTCCTGTAAAAGATTCTCCTACGTTCAGCTCATTCAGTATGTCCACATGCAGAGCAGGATCCAGATCCAAAGCACATACTGAAATTAAAAACACACACAGGTTAGAATTTGTGCAGTACCAACTTTTACTAATTCTATCCTAAATATTAAATAAACAGTATGGCTAAACGTATGTGAACACCCATACTAATTATTGAGTGTAGATGATTCAACCACATACATTATTGCTAATAGGGAAGGGGGCTCCATATTAATGCATACAAATAACTTAATAATAACCTGATCAGATTTTTTTTAATTGTATTTTGTTTATGCATTTTCTCCCCTTTTTCTCCCCACTTTTAGCACGTCCAATTGCTTGATTGCATCTTGCTTCCTCTCCACTAATGCCGATCCCCGCTCTGATTGAGGAGAAAGAAGCTAACCCACGACCCCTCCAAAATATGCATATGCATATGCATTTTTTCACCTGTACTAGGCGAGTGCTAATGCAGATAAGCCCTGTGTACGGAAAGACACACCCTGATCAACCCGCCCCTGTGCAGGCGCCATCAATCAGCCATCAGCCTGCAGAGGTCGTAGTTGCATCAGTTACGAGGAGACCCAATCCGGCTTACTACTACCACACCCCTATATGAACAACAGGCCAATCGTTGTTCATGTGGCCGCTCAGCCCAGCCGGATGGCAGAGCTGAGATTCGATACGATGTATTTGAGATCCCAGCTCCGGTGTGCTAGCGTGTGTTTTCCAGCATAGATACATATGCTTACAGGCCAAAATCTTTCAACGCTAATACTGGATAGGAACCCCCGGCTCTAAAAACCACAAGGTGTTGGAAACTTTTCTCTCAGCATGGTTGCATTACAATATTGCTGCACATTAATGCTGTGAAATCTCTGATTCTACCACAGCTGTGCTTTTTTAGATTTACGTAGATCTGGTGACTGGGGAGATTATTGGAGAATGTTAAACGTTATTTGATGAATTGTGGTTTGTGACTTGGCACATAGGTAGGTCATTTGTGGCTTTACAGGGATGACACATATAAAGACTTTTGGTTGGTTTTGATGGGTCCACACAAACAAGTTGTGAAAGAATTTGTATTACTGACCATTATGTAACAGATATGGAAACCTGTAATTAATGGAAATTTTATGAATGCATGATGGGCTCAGAACACTAAGAACATTGTGAGTTGATAAATTATTATATAAATATATTAGATGAGGGAATGAAGATATCTGAAACATTTTTCATAAATTATGTAGTTTCTTTCAGCACTCACCTGTCAGTACATGAACTATCCAGAAGGCAGTAGAAGACTTAAATAATCCCATAGCGAATGACCAAAGTTGAAGCAGTAGTGAAAGCACTAGTCCATCAGCTGCTGTTCAGAATAGCGCAAGTGATGAGGCGCGCCTACTGAATACAGCCCAGCACATACAAGCGCATTTCATATCAACACTCCCGTCCAACCAACATCCTAAAAACTTCCAGGAATACCAAAGCAAACAGATGAGGACACAACACTCAGCATGAGCGGAGTAAAAGTAAAGGAATCGGTTTCTACACAGAGCAGATGAGCAGATGTATCGGTACTCTTCAGTCTGATAGAGAACACTGAGACTGCTCAGAGTGAGAGCACAATCTTCTCCTCATCCCCGCCCCCTACCGGTGAAACCCTGTAAGACTGTTCAATAAAGACACTCAAAAACCGCTTCACCCTCGCATCCTCGTCAGGGTCGCGGTGGACTCGAAAACACTACGAGCTATTTAGGAATAGACCCCTGACTGTACAGAATCAAGGTCGTAGCTGTGAATTTGGATGGGGTGGCACGGAAACTCCACACAAAAAGGACCCTGGTCACCCCTTTAGGGAATTAAATTAATGCCCTTTTTGACATGCCGCCCAAGGTTGAGTTAAGAAAACACAATTTATGTTGAATAATACCATCTTTTAAAAATAGGGCTTTAAAGACATATTTTCTTTGTAACCTTTCACGTCTCAAGCATATAAAAATGCAGTATTTGATTGAAATACGTATATGATAATGCCATTTAAGTAAAATGTTAAAAAATAAAATTAAATAAAAATAAAAACAGAATGTAGTCATTTGTTAGTTATTTCTGTTATTTTCTAAGTATGTTAAATTAAAGGTCATACGAAAACACAGTATTTGTTTTTACACTATGAACTATTTATTTATTTGATTTAGTATTGATTTATGTATTTATGTACTTTTTTATTTATTTATTTTTATTTATGTGTTTGAAAATATACAGTAAATCCCAACTTGATGCCAAAAACACATTCCAAATAAGTTGGGACAGAAGCTTGTTGACCACTGTGTTACATTAGTTGGATGGCATGATGGCTCAGTGGGTAGCACTGTCACCTGACAGCAAGAAGGTCCTAAAAAAAACTGTATATCCTGTATATCCTGGGTTTGATTCCCAGGTGGGGCGGTCTGGGTCCTTTCTGTGTGGAGTTTGCATGTTCTCCCTGTGTCTGTGTGGGTTTCCTCCGGGTGCTCTGGTTTCCTCCCACAGTCCAAAGACATGCAAGTGAGGTTAATTGGAGATACAAATGACCATGACTGCGTTTGATATTAAACTTGTGAACTGATGAATCATGTGTAATGAGTAACTACCATTTTTGTCATGAATGTAACCAAAGTGTGTAAAACATGATGTTTAAATTGTAATAAATAAATAAAAGCTGATTTTGACATTCTACTGTTGTGCAATTCCTTAGCTCTGCAATCGAATAGGATTAGTTGTCATGATTTCCGAATCGTAATTCATCCCACATTCTCGGTGAGAGACATCTCTGGATTGCAGGTAGGCCGGTCTAGTATTTGCACTTATTGATCATGTTGTTGTAATGTGCAAAATTGGCAGCTTTAAAAATGCATAGACATATCTGAAAATGATATGTCTGTGTTGAAAGGCAGCAAGTGTTGGTCAAAAATTTAAATGTACACCAGAGGTCAAAAGCCCAAGAGCACTAACGAACATGATTCTATTTTCCTTAACTACAATACAATGCTTTTATTATAAAGCATACAATCAGCATAGCAATTTGAGAGAAAATTGAATTTTTAATAGACATACATTATAGTATATGGCATTACTAAAAAAGCAAGTAACTGTTTGTGAATCTTAACCTTTTCTCTGAAGCATGTGTTTAAATTACTTTGAGCAGGTGGATTTAATTAATAGGCTTATTAAAGTTCATTTATTACAGCCTTTGTTCACTTTTCAGAAATATGCCCATATTAAATAACAAAACAATCCCTAAAGTATTTTTTTTTTTTACTTAAATTGTATTAAATAGGTATATGATTTGTAACAAAAAAACAGCAACAACAAAAAGCAAGCATTTTTACAAATGGTTCCTTTACAGACTGTACCTGTAAGATAGCTGTATGTCACAGGCACGGATAATCATGACAGACCCTGGCTTTTGAAATGTAAGCTGGTACAATCAGGACAGTAGTTTTCCTCTCTGACCCAGATAACACCAAGCCTATTAGACTATAATACCAAAAGTGTGTGGACACCTGACCATGAGCTTGTTGAAAATCCTTGGTTATAACATTTGCATAATTAAACTGCATAAATGTGGTTGCTCTACCAATCTCCTTTTAAAGCCATAAAGACATAAGGCTTGCCATAAGATTTTAATTGTGTGTATTGGAATTGGTGCCAATCCAGTTAAAAGTGTTTCTAAGGTCAGGAGGGATTTCAACATCTCTGACCATATACTGAATTTCCATTAAAATCTAAAATGTTGACCCATCCAAATGTTAATTTACGATTAAATAAGATTAGGCTACAGTCCAAAATGTATGGTGATTAGAAAACAAATATCTGGACTCTAATGTTCTGTAATTTGAAATGTGATGTAATTACATCACACAGACTGACCACATAGGATTATCATGATGTAACACTTAAACACTAAAATAATATACTGTATTTTCCTGCCCGCTATAAAGTATGTAAGCCTATAAAATCTAGACAGGGTTAACAGTAATGTAGCTGAGCTCTAATGGTAATTTCTTCACTCTGTTGCACCAGTCGTTAATGAAGAAATCCATATATTCCACATGAACAGCTTGATTGATGTAACATTATAAAGAGGCTTTAATACATTGCTCTCCTGTTTGGCTTGGAGCAGCATCAGATGGCATTACGCTCACATCTGTTACCTGCTGATGATCTTGCAGAGGCAAAACCCCAGCCTCATTGTCATTCTACAGAACACACTCATTCACCCACAGCTTGCTTTTCCAAACATCTTTAACATTTCTACAGCAACGCCTCCAGAGAAATGATAGATGAGATCTAGCTCTACCTTTTGACCTCTCTAACACTATAATTACTGTATCCATCCCGTTCTTGACCTGCACGGGAAGCTCACGAATGAAAAAGTCAGAGCTAATGTAGAGAACACAATGTAGTAATTACATTCTGCTCCAGCCAAGGCCATACAAAATCGTAAATATCAGGCTAAAAACGCGTCATCAGGTTTTATTCGAACTGGTGAACAGTAATTATGTGCATGAACGCTGCTCATTATATATTTTAATACATCTTGCCGTTTTTAATTTTCAATTTCATTGACCTCAAACACCTCAGTGCTGTGTGGGAGATAATAAGGGAGGAAGAAGGCAGCACTATGTGTAACAGTAAACCCTGACATATAACCTAATTAGATTTAAAATCCAAACGCAATTATCCAGCTATAGAGAAGAGAAGACTATAGACTGAGCATATACAGTATATGCACATTTTTATGTCATGTGCCATTTTCATAAAAGCTGGGACATAAAATGCCATAAAAACAGGAATCTGATTTTGGATTACAGTGCTTCTTAAGTCACATTCTGAAGTGTAAATTGTGGATGCAATACACTGTCAGAGGTTTTGAAGGTTCTCTGTCTTTCCTTTTTCTAAGAACTGAGTTATTTTGGATAACAAGAGCAACCTGTCATATTGTGACAACCAGTTCACAGTTCTGAACTTGGGTTCATTTCATTCGTGCAGGTGTTGAACTTTCCCTCACACTTCAGTAGAGAGGCATGACCTGCCCGTTTACAAGATTTACACCGATCAGCCATAACATTAAAACAACCTCCTTGTTTCTGCACACGTTGTCCATTTTATCAGCTCATCATCTGTTTCTCTGCATGCTTTATTAGCCCCCTTGCATGCTGTTCTTCAATGGTCAGAACCCCAACAGGACCACCAACCAAAAATTAGGTATTATTTAGGTGGTGGATCATTCTCAGCACTGCAGTGACACTGACATGGTGGTGGTCTGTTAGTGTGTGTTGTGCTGGTATGAGTGGATCAGACACAGCAGCGCTGCTGGAGTTTTTAAATACCGTGTCCACTCACCCTATTAGACACTCCTACCTAGTTGGTTCACCTTGTAGATGTAAAGTCAGAGACGATCGCTCATCTATTGCTTCTGTTTGAGTTGGTCATCTTCTAAACCTTAATCAGTGGTCACAGGACTCTGCTCACGGGGCACTGTTGGCTGGATATTTTTGGTTGGTGGACTATTCTCAGTCCAGCAGTGACAGTGAGGTGTTTAAAAACTCCATCAGCGCTGCTGTGTCTGATCCACTCAGCACAACACACACTAACACACCACCACCATGTCAGTGTCACTGCAGTGCTGAGAATGATCCACCACCCAAATAATACCTGCTCTGTAGTGGTCCTGTGGGGGTCCTGACCATTGAAGAACAGCATGAAAGGAGCTAACAAACAAAGCTTGCAGAGAAACAGATGGACTACAGTCAGTAATTGTAGAAAGTGCTTCTATATGGTAAGTGGAGCTGATAAAATGAATAGTGAGTGTACAAACAAGGATGAATTTTCATAAAAGCTGGGACATAAAATGCCATAAAAACAGGAATCTCTGATTTTGGGATTACAGTACTTCTTAAGTAACATTCTGAAGTATAAATTGTGGATGCAATACACTGTCAGAGGTTTTGAAGGTTCTCTGTCTTTCCTTTTTCTAAGAACTGAGTTATTTCAGATAACAAGAGCAACCTGTCATATTGTGACAACCAGTTCACAGTTCTGAACTTGGGTTCATTTCATTCGTGCAGGTGTTGAACTTTCCCTCACACTTCAGTAGAGAGGCATGACCTGCCACGTTATATTTCCACTCTCAGTTTTTTAATCTGTAATCACTTAAGTTTTGCAGGTGTGTGTGGGATATTATTATTATCATTATTTTGTTTCCTCCAGGCCACATTTCTCCAGTTACTATGCCTCCCAGGCATAACTTTCTTGTTATTAATACCATGCATACTCCTTATACTAAGCTCGCCAAAGGCAGTATGTAGTATGTGAACATTTCTATTAAATAATAACAATAATAAAATAAAACCAAGCTGAGTAAAACCAAAGATCAACAGACCACATACAGTATACAGACATTTTCAGATACATATCAGAAAAAAGTTGGGAAAAAATGTAGTATAAGATATTTTATGTTTTGTCCAGCCAACTAGTTTTTTGTTATTAAACATCCATTCCTGCATTTCAGGTCCGCAACACATTTCAAACAAAGTTGGGTCTGTAAAGCATTTACCACTTTGTAATGTTGCCAGTCTTAAAGTGTGCAACAATACAAAGCGCAATGTGGAAAAACACCCTGAACAGGACAACAGTCATGTAGGGCCACACATATTTCACACATATTCACACTCACTTATTCCTTACTTATTTTTTACAGTTAGAGAAAAAACAAAGTAGTCCAGAGGAAATCAGCGTAAACAAATAAAGTATCCATAAATCTCAGACTGTCATGTGTCATATTTGCCTTTTATGTAGTGAAAAATATGTAAAGCCAAATCTGTTACAAATGTCATTATTTACTATCAAAGCCATTTATGACAGAAACTAGAGAATCACAAGCTAGTTACATCAACTTCTCTGTTTTACAGCTACTCTCTCTCACTTTCCCAAGAAGCCTTTGTAATAGCATAAACAGTCTATTATCCAAACCCCCTAGACAGTGAGCTAGCTAATTTCCTATTCTTTACCAAAATGTCTGAAGTACAGGTAATTTTCCAAATAGACTGGCATAGAGCATTAATGTATCTGTGCTTTACTGTACTCTGCAGTTATAGAGAATATATAGAGTTCATTACAAAATAATTATAAAAATGATGCCTTAAAGCAGCTGGAGAATAGAACTCACCTAAAATAAACAGGTTAAATCTTCTTTTTACATAAACATTAAGCAAAGTGCTGTTTAGATATCATATTACTGTGGTCTTAATTTCCCAATATAGCATTTGCATTTGTTAATCTTGTAGAAAAATACAGTTTTACTTTATACTGAAATTTAAAATGATAAATCTTCACCAATGATCCACATCACATAATAAAAAACACAATTGCTGATGTATTAGCCAATTATCAAGAAAAACTGACCTGGTCATCTAATAAAGCAATAAGCCACGAGAGACCGTGCGTTACTCCGCTTCGCGTCGTGCCAAAAACGTCATTCCCCGTGCTAAAATCATAGCAGTAACGCACGGTCTCGAGTAGCTTATTGCTTTTATAAAACGGCGGCCAACATAAAATACAATAAATACAACAATGTTTAATTCATAAATGTATTTATTGTGTATAAACTTACAATAAAGCATTCTTCTGCGACGCAAGGTAGTTCAATTAACAGTGTTGCTAGGCAACATGAGGGCGAACATAACATTCACTCTTTCTTTTCAGTGGCGTATTAATATGGAATGATGTGAGGTGGTCATAGGTGTGAGTTTATCGGGGATTTTACAACGGCTTCGAACGCGGCTCAGCCAATCAGATTTTAGGACCGGAACTATCCGTTTTATAATGTAGGATAAACAATGTTATGCAAGTGATGCAAGTAGAGCTGGCACTGATCCGATACTCTGTACCTGTATCGGTCTGATATTGGCCCAAATCACTGGATCGGATATCGGAAGGAAAAAAACATGTAATCCGATCCGATACTGTTGCTTAATGTAAATAACACTTAATGTAAATAAGGCCATTGTTTGTGTGTAAAGCAAATAACACACGAAGATACGTTCCGACAGAGTGCCGTTTATTGCCAGCTCACTCGGCAACTCACTAACGCCACCGATCTACAACTCATCCGCAACAGCCATTGAGAAATTAAAAAACACTGACCTACTTAAACTTTTAGCATTTTAAAAATCATCTACTATTGCCACATCTAAAACACTGTTTAAACAATAAAAATCGCTTTATAAATGATAAATCGCTCACCTCAGATAAAGAAAATCTTGTCCCGGCTTGGAGATATCTCACATCCTCAACGATTAATCCATTAGTGTTATGAAATAAAACAAACTACACTGTTTCCTGTTTAGCCACAGATGTCCTCTTCAAAATCCGGCAGGGTTTAATAATCTAAAAACATGACCGAACTTTAATGAAAAATCTCAACTCTGCGTCAGTTCTATTAATCACATTGACAGTTGTTGACACATATATTTTAGTGTGTGACTATAAAAAAAAAATCTAATTATAGGCAATTTCCCTATTTGTGCCAATTCCTGCCTGTCTGTTCTGCCCCCCAACACTGACCAAGGAAAGGTGAAACCTCCATGTACCCCCTCCAACACAGGTCACATCCAAAAAACATCCCAGCTTTAACAAAATTGTGTAATGTGCAATAAATATTTTAATATGCCTAGATGTAATTGCTGTGCATTTTAAAATACTTTGCCTCAACTCATTTTGCCACCATATTTGACAATGACCAATTCAAACAGATAAATAAGTAAAAAATAAATGTCCTAATATAGCTCTGAATGGATGACTTTGTTTTAGGTTGCAGCCATTAGGACTGTGCATATACCACAAATGCAATCAACCCTGCAGAAGGACGATAATGCAGACAAAGGGCAGACTGGCAATTATCATCCAGTAAACAAATGGGCTGATGTTTACCATCTGGTATGCAGGTCAGGCGAAATAAATGATCCACTATCATTTTGGATAGCGTGTGTATTTATTTCTAAAGACGATTAATGATAATGGAGGTGCTGTATTATATTTTTAACCTTTGCCAAGTCTATCTACATGTTATATTACCCCATTTTTTATATATCCACATATTATTCATTTAGATTCATTTAGTCTTAAAATGTTAATTACACTTTATCAACCCAGGCTATTTTTCATTAACACACTGCAGGGATTTAATGATGGCAAACACTTCAGTAGTATTACACTGACAAGTGAGAGAGATTCAGGCGTTGATTTTTAATCACTAAACTCATCAGCAGCAGCCCCCAGCACCTGCCATTATAGCTCAAGGCATCACAGACAGATGGCAATATAAAAAAGCAATGCACATGGGGCTCCATGTCCTGCTTTATGACTCAGTTCTTCATAAAGTAGCTCACAGCAGCAGAGAATGACTTTTTCAAATCTGTTATTTAGTGATTTATGGCCCCACCATAAGTCTACAGAGTAAATCTAAGTGAACATTGTTAGAACAATAATGGTACTTCCTAAATAGTGTTGCGTTCCACACTCGTAACCCTAGACTTTTCAAAATGCTTGTAGCTTTACTCCTTATGTTCCTCAAAACATTTTAATATATCCTAGTTGAGACTGCATAAACAAATCCATGGATGGATCATTAGACAAAAAAATAAACAAATACATAAACCCATTCATTTATTTTTAATATAATGGATACTTACTCATTTATGCGTATTTACAGTCAAAGGTTTACACACATTTGGAAACCACATGTGTGCCACGACAGTCTTTGGGATTTCAATCATTTCTGAATGTAGTCTTTTTCTGCTGCTTAGAGTGCCGCACAGGAAAGAATGCAGTGTGTGCACCAAAAGCTTGACTGGAGAAACATGGGATAACCATGGGAAACTAGCCTGGGCTATATGTTTTCAATTTTGCTTTTTATTCAGATATCAGATATCTCAACCTCATTTTTAAATAATAACAGCATTAAAGGACTTGTGTGGTGCAACAGTTAAATTTAGCCATTAATTAAGCCCACTGCTGAGATCCAGGGTTTAAATCCCCCAGAGAGTGTTGCTATTGACTGGTCGGGCATCTACATGCAGGCATGATTGACTGTCTCTGTGGGGAGGGGACAATGATTGGCTGTTGTTCATACAGGGTGGGAGCCGGATAGGGACTCCTTATATCTGATGCAATGACGACCTCTGCTGGCTGTTGATGGCGCCTGCACAGAGTCAAGAGATAATGTGATCAGGGTGTGGCTCACCGTACACAAAACTGATCTGCATACAGTGTATCACAAAAGTGAGTACACCCCTCACATTTCTGCAAATATTTCATTATATCTTTTCATGGGACAGCACTATAGACATGAAACTTGGATATAACTTAGAGTAGTCAGTGTACAACTTGTATAGCAGTGTAGATTTACTGTCTTCTGAAAATAACTCAACACACAGCCATTAATGTCTAAATAGCTGGCAACATAAGTGAGTACACCCCACAGTGAACATGTCCAAATTGTGCCCAAATGTGTCGTTGTCCCTCCCTGGTGTCATGTGTCAAGGTCCCAGGTGTAAATGGGGAGCATGGCTGTTAAATTAGGTGTTTTGGGTACAATTCTCTCATACTGGCCACTGGATATTCAACATGGCACCTCATGGCAAAGAACTCTCTGAGGATGTGAGAAATAGAATTGTTGCTCTCCACAAAGATGGCCTGGGCTATAAGAAGATTGCCAACACCCTGAAACTGAGCTACAGCATGGTGGCCAAGGTCATACAGCGGTTTTCCAGGACAGGTTCCACTCGGAACAGGCTTCGCCAGGGTCGACCAAAGAAGTTGAGTCCACGTGTTCGGCGTCATATCCAGAGGTTGGCTTTAAAAAATAGACACATGAGTGCTGCCAGCATTGCTGCAGAGGTTGAAGACGTGGGAGGTCAGCCTGTCAGTGCTCAGACCATACGCCGCACACTGCATCAACTCGGTCTGCATGGCCGTCATCCCAGAAGGAAGCTGACGCACAAGAAAGCCCGCAAACAGTTTGCTGAAGACAAGCAGTCCAAGAACATGGATTACTGGAATGCCCTGTGGTCTGACGAGACCAAGATAAACTTGTTTGGCTCAGATGGTGTCCAGCATGTGTGGCGGCGCCCTGGTGAGAAGTACCAAGACAACTGTATCTTGCCTACAGTCAAGCATGGTGGTGGTAGCATCATGGTCTTGGGCTGCATGAGTGTTGCTGGCACTGGGGAGCTGCAGTTCATTGAGGGAAACATGAATTCCAACATGTACTGTGACATTCTGAAACAGACCATGATCCCCTCCTTTCGAAAACTGGGCCTCATGGCAGTTTTCCAACAGGATAACGACCCCAAACACAACCTCCAAGATGACAACTGCCTTGCTGAGGAAGCTGAAGGTAAAGGTGATGGACTAAACCCAATTGAGCACCTGTGGCGCATCCTCAAGTGGAAGGTGGAGGAGTTCAAGGTGTCTAACATCCACCAGCTCCGTGATGTCATCATGGAGGAGTGGAAGAGGATTCCAGTAGCAACCTGTGCAGCTCTGGTGAATTCCATGCCCAGGAGGGTTAAGGCAGTGCTGGATAATAATGGTGGTCACACAAAATATTGACACTTTGGGCACAATTTGGACATGTTCACTGTGGGGTGTACTCACTTATGTTGCCAGCCATTTAGACATTAATGGCTGTGTGTTGAGTTATTTTCAGAAGACAGTAAATCTACACTGCTATACAAGTTGTACACTGACTACTCTAAGTTATATCCAAGTTTCATTTCTATAGTGTTGTCCCATGAAAAGATATAATAAAATATTTGCAGAAATGTGAGGGGTGTACTCACTTTTGTGATACACTGTATGTACTCGCCTCGTGCAGGTAAAAAGATGCAGTCGGCTACTGCACACGTGTCAGAGGGGGCGTGTGTCACTCTCGGTCTCCTCAATCAGGGTGGGGATCGGCATCAGTAGAGAGGAAGCATAATGCCATTGGGTTATTGGATGCGCTAAAAGTCAAAAGAAAAAGGGGAGAAAATGCATAAACAATATATATATGTACAGTGTATCACAAAAGTGAGTACACCCCTCACATTTCTGCAGATATTTAAGTATATCTTTTCATGGGACAACACTGACAAAATGACACTTTGACACAATGAAAAGTAGTCTGTGTGCAGCTTATATAACAGTGTAAATTTATTCTTCCCTCAAAATAACTCAATATACAGCCATTAATGTCTAAACCACCGGCAACAAAAGTGAGTACACCCCTAAGAGACTACACCCCTAAATGTCCAAATTGAGCACTGCTTGTCATTTTCCCTCCAAAATGTCATGTGATTTGTTAGTGTTACTAGGTCTCAGGTGTGCATAGGGAGCAGGTGTGTTCAATTTAGTAGTACAGCTCTCACACTCTCTCATACTGGTCACTGAAAGTTCCAACATTGCACCTCATGGCAAAGAACTCTCTAAGGATCTTAAAAGACGAATTGTTGCGCTACATGAAGATGGCCAAGGCTACAAGACGATTGCCAACACCCTGAAACTGAGCTGCAGCACAGTGGCCAAGATCATCCAGCGTTTTAAAAGAGCAGGGTCCACTCAGAACAGACCTCGCGTTGGTCGTCCAAAGAAGCTGAGTGCACGTGCTCAGCGTCACATCCAACTGCTGTCTTTGAAAGATAGGCGCAGGAGTGCTGTCAGCATTGCTGCAGAGATTGAAAAGGTGGGGGGTCAGCCTGTCAGTGCTCAGACCATACGCCGCACACTACATCAAATTGGTCTGCATGGCTGTCACCCCAGAAAGAAGCCTCTTCTGAAGTCTCTACACAAGAAAGCCCGCAAACAGTTTGCTGAAGACATGTCAACAAAGGACATGGATTACTGGAACCATGTCCTATGGTCTGATGAGACCAAGATTAATTTGTTTGGTTCAGATGGTCTCAAGCATGTGTGGCGGCAATCAGGTGAGGAGTACAAAGATAAGTGTGTCATGCCTACAGTCAAGCATGGTGGTGGGAATGCCATGGTCTGGGGCTGCATGAGTGCAGCAGGTGTTGGGGAGTTACATTTCATTGAGGGACACATGAACTCCAATAAGTACTGTGAAATACTGAAGCAGAGCATGATCCCCTCCCTCCGGAAAATGGGTCGCAGGGCAGTGTTCCAGCATGATAATGACCCCAAACACACCTCTAAGACGACCACTGCTTTATTGAAGAGGCTGAGGGTAAAGGTGATGGACTGGCCAAGCATGTCTCCAGACCTAAACCCAATAGAACATCTTTGGGGCATCCTCAAGCGGAAGGTGGAGGAGTGCAAAGTCTCGAATATCCGCCAGCTCCGTGATGTCGTCATGGAGGAGTGGAAAAGCATTCCAGTGGCAACCTGTGAAGCTCTGGTAAAGTCCATGCCCAGGAGAGTTAAGGCAGTTCTGGGAAATAATGGTGGCCACACAAAATATTGACACTTCAGGAACTTTCACTAAGGGGTGTACTCACTTTTGTTGCCGGTGGTTTAGACATTAATGGCTGTATATTGAGTTATTTTGAGGGAAGAATAAATTTACACTGTTATATAAGCTGCACACAGACTACTTTTCATTGTGTCAAAGTGTCATTTTGTCAGTGTTGTCCCATGAAAAGATATACTTAAATATCTGCAGAAATGTGAGGGGTGTACTCACTTTTGTGATACACTGTATATACCAATCAGCCATGACATTAAAACCACCTCCTTGTTTCTACACACATTGTCCATTTTATCAGCTCCACTTACCATATAGAAGCACTTTGTAGTTCTACAATTACTGACTGTAGTTCATCTGTTTCTCTGCATGATTTGTTATCCCCCTTTCATGCTGTTCTTCAATGGTCAGGACTCTCCCGGGTCCACTACAGAGTACGTATTATTTGGGAGGTGGGTCATTCTCAACACTGCAGTGACACTGACATGGTGGTGGTGTGTTAGTGTGTGTTGTGCTGGTATGAGTGGATAAGACACAGCAGCGCTGATGGAGTTTTTAAAAACCTCACTGTCACTGCTGGACTGAGAATAGTCCACCAACCAAAAATATCCAGCCAACAGCGCCCCGTGGGCAGCGTCCTGTGACCACTGATGAAGGTCTAGAAGATGACCAACTAAAACAGCAGCAATAGATGAGCGATTGTCTCTGACTTTACATCTAACTAAACTAGGTAGGAGTGTCTAATAGAGTGGACAGTAAGTGGACACAGTATTTAAAAACTCCAGCAGTGCTGCTGTGTCTGATCTACTCATACCAGCACAACACACACTAACACACCACCACCATGTCAGTGTCACTGCAGTGCTGAGAATCATCCACCACCTAAATAATACCTTCTCTGTGGTGGTCCTGTGGGGGTCCTGACCATTGAAGCACAGGGTGAAAGCAAGCTAAAACAATAAGTAGAGAAACAGATGGACACTAGTCAGTAATTGTAGAACTACAAAGTGCTTCTATATGGTAAATGGAGCTGATAAAAAGGCAATGAGTGTAGAAACAAGGGGGCTGTTTTAATGTTATGACTGATTAGTGTATATAATCAAAAACTGTATTATGTGTTTACTCAGGTTGTCTTTGTTTTGTACCATATATTTATTTAAACATCATGTTACATGTTTAAAATATGCAAAAAAGAAGAACATCAGAAAGGGAACATGTATGTTTTTATTATGGTGACCTTATTTTGGTTTTCAAAAAAGAGATCACTTGGCAGGATGGCAGCATGGGCCAGATGGACACCTGCACTGAGAGGATGGTTTGGTTCAGGTCAGATAATATTTAAGCCAGCGTTTAGCTGATAACAAATAAAATAATTTACTGTCCATTGATCTGTAGCTGTTGTGATGCTTCGTGGTGTGAAATGCAAAAACTCCCTCCACAGCAGTAACAGCATCTTCTGTGTTAATCAGTATTTACCTTTCCTTTATCTGCAGTTTTGTGTTTTGCTGAACTGGCACCTTTATTTGACACTGACACATATGTGTCAACTTTGCAGGTCATGCATTCTGCTTCTCAAGGATCCCAACCGAGACAAAAACACGGATTTTGTTCTGTAATTCTTCTGTGAATTTTCATTTGCACTTGGGCATTTTTAAGATAAGTGCTAGAAGCCGGCACCTGAAAAGAGATGTGAAATCAGTGCAAAAACACACAAAGAACAGCGCATGCAGACTACAAAAGCCGAATCCCAGACAGTTTTGGTGATTTAGAAATCCTGTCCGGATGCATTTTTCAGGTCCAAAAAAGAGGACATGTCCGGGAAAAAGATGACATCCTATTTTTACAGGACTGTACATTTGTTTGCTTCTAGTCATTATTTCAGACTTTGAGAGCAGCAGGAGGTGGTAGGGCAGTTTTAGTGGTTTAATCAATCTTTGTGAAGGTTTCTTTACTTCACCACCTTCCTTGTCTAACAAGCACCCTGTTTGTGAAACAGTGCCAATTATGCACACTGTGTATGAACTACAGTTCTAACACACACACACACAGCTTGAATTGATCATAAAATGCCTATTAAGCACTGCTTACTAGTGAAAACAAGTAATGTGTTTATTAAGTCCCATGTGCAATCACAATGCTGAATTCTGCTGATGCACCTTATTAACCAAATTGTGATAGAAGATTGCAATTAAAACCAGGGCAATATGGTACATATTGCACCCTAGAGTCATTTACCTTGCTAAAAAGATTTACACTGCTTAACACGATTTACTTTGTCAGTCTGTACACCTTGACTATGGCTATGCTGGTAGAGGCCAATAATGGACCCTACAGTGACCACATATGTTCTGTAGTGGCTCAGTTGACTCATCATATAGACAAACATGAGCTTTTAGTCATCACATCTAAGATTCCTGGTGCTAAGAGAACAGTTACCAGTTTTTACATCATTGAGGCTCCAGTCGTACCAAATAAGCACAGGAACAGGTTTATTTGCAGCCTTAGCTACACAGCCTTGATGCAAGCAGCCAACTGGCTTTGGAATTTTGTCTGGCAAAAATAGACAAGTCAGGTTTACTTGGCAAGTCAGGAATTACAAAGACTTTAATTACCTACACATCATCTATGAAGTCCATTTATCAACTGTAAGCTGATTTAAAAAGGTCAACCATTAGTTCTGCCAGCGTTGACAATTATCATCACCACCATGCCCAGCCGTTAGATCTTCATTTCAGCAGCTTTTGCAAGGATGTTGATTTAGATTTTTGGCATTTAGCAGACGCTTTTATCCAAAGCAACCTACGTTACTGTGACAGTACATTGTCAAAGCAGTTACAGGTTAAGTGCCTTGCTCAATGGCCCAACAGTGGCAACCTGGCAGTAGTAGGGCTTGAACCAGCAGCCGTTCGATTACTAGTCCAGCACCTTAACCTCTGGGCTACAACTGATACAAAGGAGCTTATGACAGAGGCTTACAGATCAGAAAGATACCAAGGTAAGAACTGGAAGAACGTTGAGAACACAATAAGCATTAAACAAGGCTTAAGCCAAACATTTAAGGTGCTTTGCTGGAGTATAATCGCTGCAAGCATTAAAAGGCCAGGTGCTGTCCAACTAAGGTGAGCTTAGGGGATTTTGCAACAATAATGCCTATATAGACCAATAAAACAATAGTATACTAGCCCATCAACACTGGGATCCATGATTTCAGCCATGGTATTGGTTGAGAGGGAAAGGGGGAAAGACCTGCTATAAACTTGCACCTTGTCTAGGTATTCCTGCCTTGTACTCATTATTTCTCGGTGGAACTGGACCCACTGTAAACATGCCCAGAATAAAGTGGTTAATTACATTTTTTTTTCTTAGCACAGAAGCCAAAGATTTTCAGCAACCAGCTAATGAAAGTAATTTTTTTCATAACCCCAGTTGGTAGTTGTATTAGCAGTTGCTGTGATTGCCCTCCTGCAAAATGAGCACATAGTCTTAGTTTCACCGGAGCAGGTTTTATTGGGTACAAAACCAAACTCTCTCATCAGCGAGGATGAAGAAATTGCTGTCCTAGGCAGAAAGCAGTGTGAAATTACCACAGAGGTCAAGCTGAAAAATACATATTGTCCGTTTTTAACTATCTACAAGATAACAGTTGAACAGTCATGATGGCTTTAACCAAAAGACCAGTTATTTACTTAACTAATATTAAATTTAAAAAGTTACATGCTTTTATAATTAACATAATCCCATTGGCTAATATACAACCCCAAATCAGAAAAAGTTGGGACAGCATGGAAAATGCAAAAAATGCAAACACAGAGTTTCTTATATTTACTTTGACTTTTATTTGATTGCAGACAAGATGAACCTGAGATATTTTATGTTTTATCTGCTAAACTTCATTTCATTTATTAATAAACATCCATTCCTGCATTTCAGTAATGCAACACATTCCAAAAAAATTTGGAACAGTAAAGCATTAACCACTTTGTAATGATGCCATTCCTTTTCACCACACTTAAAAGACGTTTTGGCACCGAGGAGACCAAGTGATTTAGTGTTTCAGGTTTTATTTTGTCCCATTCTTCCTGCAAACACGTCTTAAGATGTGCAACAGTACGTTTCGTTTCAAAATTCTCCACACATTCTCTATTGGGGACAGGTCAGGACTGCAGGCAGGCCAGTCCAGTACCCGTACCCTCTTCTTCTGCAGCCATGCCTTTGTAATGTGAGCAGCATGTGGTTTTGCATTGTCTTGTTGAAAAACGCATGGACGTCCCTGGAAATGATGACGTCTTGAAGGCAGCATATGTTGCTCTAAGATCTCAATGTACTTTTCTGCATTAATGCTGCCATTACCTGTAAAATCAGTTTATCTCTGCATCTACAAATGTAAGTTAAGACTACTATACAAAGCAGAAGCTATGTATCAACAACATTCAGAAACAACACTTATTACTCTTTCCTTAAACTTATCTCAAATAAACTGATGCAAATACAGTATGTGCTGTCATCTGACAGGTCTACCTTTTCAATTAGTTTTTAGTTTTCTTTGTTTTCTAGGCCAAAGAGGAAAAGAATCACCCTGTTATTAGCACAAAGTATAAAAGCCAGCGTCTGTCATGGTATTGGTGGTGGTGTAGGTATATTGGTGGTGTTGGTGGTGGTGTAGGTATATTCCTCAATTCTCAATCTTTTCATACATACACATATCACATATATATACAGTATACAGTGTATCACGAAAGTGAGTACACCCCTCACATTTCTGCAAATATTTCATTATATCTTTTCATGGGACAACACTATAGACATGAAACTTGGATATAACTAAGAGTAGTCAGTGTACAACTTGTATAGCAGTGTAGATTTACTGTCTTCTGAAAATAACTCAACACACAGCCATTAATGTCTAAATAGCTGGCAACATAAGTGAGTACACCCCACAGTGAACATGTCCAAATTGTGCCTAAAGTGTCAATATTTTGTGTGACCACCATTATTATCACTGCCTTAACCCTCCTGGGCATGGAATTCACCAGAGCTGCACAGGTTGCTACTGGAATCCTCTTCCACTCCTCCGTGATGACATCACGGAGCTGGTGGATGTTAGACACCTTAAACTCCTCCACCTTCCACTTGAGGATGCGCCACAGGTGCTCAATTGGGTTTAGTCCATCACCTTTACCTTCAGCTTCCTCAGCAAGGCAGTTGTCATCTTGGAGGTTGTGTTTGGGGTCGTTATCCTGTTGGAAAACTGCCATGAGGCCCAGTTTTCGAAGGGAGGGGATCATGCTCTGTTTCAGAATGTCACAGTACATGTTGGAATTAATGTTTCCCTCAATGAACCGCAGCTCCCCAGTGCCAGCAACACTCATGCAGCCCAAGACCATGATGCTACCACCACCATGCTTGACTGTAGGCAAGATACAGTTGTCTTGGTACTTCTCACCAGGGCGCCGCCACACATGCTGGACACCATCTGAGCCAAACAAGTTTATCTTGGTCTCGTCAGACCACAGGGCATTCCAGTAATCCATGTTCTTGGACTGCTTGTCTTCAGCAAACTGTTTGCTGGCTTTCTTGTGCGTCAGCTTCCTTCTGAAATGACGACCATGCAGACCGAGTTGATGCAGTGTGCGGCGTATGGTCTGAGCACTGACAGGCTGACCTCCCACGTCTTCAACCTCTGCAGCAATGCTGGCAGCACTCATGTGTCTATTTTTTAAAGCCAACCTCTGGATATGACGCCGAACACGTGGACTCAACTTCTTTGGTCGACCCTGGCGAAGCCTGTTCCGAGTGGAACCTGTCCTGGAAAACCGCTGTATGACCTTGGCCACCATGCTGTAGCTCAGTTTCAGGGTGTTAGCAATCTTCTTATAGCCCAGGCCATCTTTGTGGAGAGCAACAATTCTATTTCTCACATCCTCAGAGAGTTCTTTGCCATGAGGTGCCATGTTGAATATCCAGTGGCCAGTATGAGAGAATTGTACCCAAAACACCAAATTTAACAGCCCTGCTCCCCATTTACACCTGGGACCTTGACACATGACACCAGGGAGGGACAACGACACATTTGGGCACAATTTGGACATGTTCACTGTGGGGTGTACTCACTTATGTTGCCAGCTATTTAGACATTAATGGCTGTGTGTTGAGTTATTTTCAGAAGACAGTAAATCTACACTGCTATACAAGCTGTACACTGACTACTCTAAGTTATATCCAAGTTTCATGTCTATAGTGTTGTCCCATGAAAAGATATAATGAAATATTTGCAGAAATGTGAGGGGTGTACTCACTTTCGTGATACACTGTATATATCTTTACATGTACCGAGTTCCTCTCAAATGAAACAAAGCTCAACAAAACTACAAACTACATTGTTTATAATTGCCAATCATGTCCGTGCAGATGCCTGACCGGCTGATAACGCTGCTGAGATTATAGAATACGTTACCACTGTGCCACCTGAATGTAAGTAAGTTGCCCAGGCACTAACACCCTACCCCCATACCTACACGTAGGGTGTTAGTGCCTGGGCAACTTACTTATCTGTTAAGGCACTACTAAACATGTAAAAGAGATATGTGGTATGTGTATGTATGAAAAGATTGAGAAGTGAGGTATATGGTGGAATGAATATCATCAAGAGGTGGGGGTATGTGGCGAACCATTCTTGTATGTCATGTGCACTATGGAAGCTGACATTGTCCCATCTAACAACATAGGAAGCATTGTGTGCATTACTATGCTCTCTCCCCAGAGATGAGAAGAAAATGTCATACAGCCTGTGGAGAAGTTGTAGAAGGAGGGCTGTGGTGTATGGGTCAATGGTCACATGGTCACATGGTAATAAAATACCTCTTGCAGACTGATGGCAGAGCAGATATATAGGTCCCCCACTCTTTACCTATGTCCAGTGATGTTCCTTCCCCTGTGACACATCTTGGTGAGGTTGAAGCCAGCCTAGTCAACATACAAATATTCCACTGGGTTTGGACCTGCATCAACATCATTTACTCTCTGAAATGAACACACAATGCTAAATCAGTAACCTCATAATGTATAGTGTACATAATAATAATAATAATACTTGTACATACACATATCATATCATGTACATGATCAATAGTGGATATGGCAACATTCCCTATATTTTGGAATATACAATTCATAATCCTCTATGATACATGTCTGGACTTCCCAGTGTGTGATGCTGTTATTTGCTAAATTCATGCCAACAACTGTGGTTTCTTTAACTTGGCTAAACAAGTGTCTTCTCCCTGATAATCTTTCCTCAGTCCTGCAGAAAAAAATTATATTGTTACCTGAAAAAAGGCAAAGTGTGAATCTACAAGGCTGTACCTGTTCTCACTTCCTAATGACTCCAACCACAGTGTGACGACTCAAGTGTTGTTGTACTTGCTGCTCAGCTTCCCTTATGCTCATTTCATGGTTCATTGCACTCTACCAGAATTGCTCAAATATCATTGAAAATATTTATTTGTCTTTCTTTCTCCTTTTCATCTTTCTCTGCCTCTTCCTCTCTGTGACCTTTCTTGTTCCATTTTTGTTTGGTTTATGTCTAGTTTGGCTTTTTTCCCTCACAGTGTGAGTTTATATGCCAGAGGCAATTAGAAGAAGTGGGTGGTAAATTGTGTATTTACAGGTGAGTTGGTGGTTTAATTCATAATGCCAAGTTCACACTACATGACTTTCCAAATCGTCAGGTCGCTGTACAGTTCACACTACACAACTGGATCTCTTGTAATCGGGAGTCTTTCAAGTCAGTGTGACATTCACACTACACGATTGATCGGCAATAGGGGGTTTCACACTACACGATCTATCACTAACTGGAATCTCAGGCGAGCTTCTCTGGTCTTCCAAACTACGTTTTGTCTCGAAAACAAACGCAAGAAGTGAAGAGGAGTTTAATGATACCACGTCCAAAAATGCACGTCAACAAGTAGCGAGTGATCAAAGTTGTTTGTGCGCTAATGTGCAGCGTAAAAACATGTAGGAAAAATAAATGAATCCGAGTGGATTTGGCAACGCAACCTGCATGGATTGTTTTGTTCTGTAGTGAGTTGGAGGTTAATAAATATTTTTTTGTAATGCAGTGTTGGTATTATGGTTTGGCGTGGACGATAAGTTCCCAAATATTGTAAAGCTTGTGTGTGTGCCCATGTAGTCTGATGGTAACTATATTATCCCCCTCACCGCACTCATTGCCAGTCGCAGTTGACTGATCCAGATATTCAACATGCTAGATATCTCTCCTCAGTCACCGAGCGCTCAGCAAGTGCTCGGCTAGCCGCTCGGATCGAGTTGTTGAGTAGTTCACACATAGCGATTGAGAGCCGAGTTTAGATCGCCGAGCAAACGCTGAGTTGCTCCCGAGCTGGCACATCTAGCGGCGACCAGTCGGCGAGCGAAAATCAGGGCAAAAATCGTGTAGTGTAAACTAGGCATAAGCAAACTCAGTCTTCAGTGATGACGCCAGTGATCAGAAAATTGAGATAGGCGTGTTTTCCATGACAAGTGTATAGTAACCTGAGAGGTGCAGAGTTTTGGAAAATGTGATTACAGTTGTAAAGGAATATTGTATTATATTACCATTAGCATTACAACAATGCATTTTCTCTGTTTTACAATACTTTTATTTTTAGAAGTAATATGTGAACTCCGAAATGAACAAGCCAAGGGGTCTGATAACATGTAAAGTCTGAAGGAATGAATTTAAGCAAATGTACGATCATTTAAATACAGTGATCCAATATTTCCATCGTGTGGTAAAGCAGTGCCAGTACAGCTACATGAAATAATTCTCCTGCTTGGTTGCAACAACATTTTACAGTATTATCCACCAGTGCACTCGCTCTCACTCACTTTCTAAGCCGCTTATCCTAATCAGGGTCGTTGGGAGTGCTGGAGCCTGTCCCAGGTCTCATTGGGCGCAAGGCACACTGAAACACCCTGAACAGGGCGCCAGTACCCTCTGTTGCATTTAATTACTTTTGTTTAAGGTCCATAATAATAATAATAATAATAATAATAATAATATAAACCATTTATAATGTGCTTTTTACTTTTCAAAGCCAGGATTTCATATTAATAATGCAAGATTTAAATACTGCATAATAAGTAAACTTGCTGGTTTGCACATTATTTTTTATTACAGAGCAAAATACTGGAAATAAAATTGGGACTTTAAAGCCTAAACAGTACAATAGTCTATCATTCAAGACAAACTCCAAAAAGTTGTGAGTTGTGAAGTTGAGTCATGTTTACCATTGTGTTACACCACCTTTTCAATTATTTAAAATTACACTTTTTAATGGTTTGGTAACTGAGGATGATAATTGTTGTGGTTTTGAAAGTGGTTTTTTAAATGTCTTAACTGTTCTAAAACTGTAAATAAATAAGGATTAGATTGTTCCCATGACCACAGTGGCCTCATTATTTTTAAAATCATAGAAACTCAGAATAAACTAAAGGCAATTAAAACAGAGCATTACACCCACTTCATCATTGATGCAGCCTGCGTCCAGTGCGGATTCATCTGTGAGGCTCTGCTCAAAAGGATGCTGTCACTCCATCTCTGGAGGCAGCTCGCCCGTCCAGGGCAGTTTTCCAGGGCCTCAGAAAAAGATATAAAAAATGCCAGCAGATGAGTTGGTGGAAACAAAAGATACAGATTTTGCAAAGCCAGTAAAGAAAAAAACCAACGAAAAAAAGGCTTTTAAAGGGTCTTTCAGATGCAACATGTTACCACTGATGAAACGCAGAGACTGTAGAATTTTATAAAGAGACCGCCACAAACAGGCATCTGTGCTTCCATGCCTCCTGTAGGCCATTATTGGCAGGACAGATGGACATAATTCTGTGATCTAAGCCCACTGCTTATCTCCACAGCAGGTGGGCCTGTTTTAAAAAATTTTATGGTACATGCATAGACAGTACATAAAGATTTATTTACTCCATATTGATTCCAGTGTAAGACTGGCATTTCTTTTATATGAAGCTGTATCCTATCTGAGATAAGTGGCACTAAAACTAAAAGTTCACAAAGCAGGCCTCTTATAATCCAGCAGGTAACCCACAATACAAATGTTAAAAAAAAACATCCTTAATAATTTATTACAAATGTACTGTTTTAACTGGTTTGCTTATTTAACTAGTTGAAAATAATGGTGACAGGTGGATAACAGTATTACACAATGTTATACTGGCATAATTTGAAGCAATCTGTAAGCAATTTTTTAAAGTTTTCTTATATATTTACAGTCATCAGCTGGTTGTTTGTAGGATGTTGTTATGATTGTAGCAAGTTTACCTACCTGAAAAAGCAAAATAAATTAAAAATAAATAAATGAATAATTTTTTTTTTTTTATTATGTTTAAGATGTGATACAGGTCTGGTTTAATAATGCACTTTTCTATGTAGAAACCAGGGGCGGCTCGTTCCTTAGGGCGATGGGGCGATGCACCACCAAAGGGCGAAAGGGAAGAAATGTTTCTATCACAGCTGTGACTGTCCTGCCTCTGAATATCGTAGTCCAATCAGCGTCGAGTTGTGTTCCGTACAGTACCGCCCCTTTTGCTCTCATAGACTCTCATATTAAGGCACTTTTTTTCGAACTGCAGGCGCTGCAATATATATATTGGTCAGGTACAATAAAAGTAGCAAACCAGTGACAGAAGCAGTTCAATGATCTACCAGTGATCTAAATTTAGGTCTAGATTTGAGTAGGTGGTCATTTTTACTGATTTTTATACTGAAGAGACAGAATGAGATCTAACCCAGAGCACACTCTAGTGGTTAAAGTGAGGGGGAAACAATAACGTTGAGCTGTTTTTGTGTTGATGTAGGTTCGTCAGAGGGTGGCAGCAAATCCCTAAAAAATACTGCAGTACAGTACACTCTTTGACAGACAATAATATGTTATTTGCTAAATATACTGTACATAACGCCAATGTTGGACAGAAATCTGTAATAAATTTAAATAAAAAAAATTTATGAAAATACACACTGAACATACAGTAGAAATAAAACCAACCATCAACAAACATTTACATCATTCTTATTAAAAATGTTTACTTAAAGAGTCAAGAGGCATTAACCAATAAGGGTAGGTCAAATGTATTTGTATGGCGATTTTTACACTGGCAATGTCTCAAACCTACTTTACAGAATCCTGAATCAAAACTGTTGAGCAAGGCAAGGACAACAGCGGCAAAGAAAAAAAATCCCCAAATATTACAAGGAATAATCCTTGAGAGGAACCAGACTCAGCAGGGACCCATCCTCACTGGGTGGCCTAGAGGGTCTTTTGAATGAATTACAGTTAAATTATATAATTAAACCAGGCAAATGAAATGAAATTATTTATATCACATTTTATAACAAATGTAAAGCAAAAAGAATTTGAGGTGCAGTAAAGTCTGTTAGTAAGTTCTGGACTAGTTCATCAAATCTAGCAGGAGTGGCATTGTTGGCATGGCAGCTTACCTCAGGTGAGTTTTTAATGGGAGTAAAAACAAAAGATGATGTGTCAATTGTGTTCCAGTCTTAGGAAGGTGAAACAAGCACAGCCAGATGGCCAGTCATGACAATTGTGACAGAACTTGAAAGCACCAGACTGCTTGGACCCCCAGGATCAGAGCCACACATTCCAGTCTTGAAAGACTAATCCTGAGGCTTCCTTATTTACTAAGCCTGAGTCCGGGTCCGGGTCCTTTCTGTGTGGAGTTTGCATGTTCTCCCCTGTCTTCGTGGGTCTACTCCGGGTGCTCCGGTTTCGTCCCACTACTAAATTATCCAGGACTGTGTGAACAACCTTGTGAACTGATGAACCTTGTGTGTAATAAGTAACTACCGTTTCTGTCATGAATGTAACCAAAGTGTAAAACAAGACATTAAAATCCTAATAAACAAACATCTGTTCTTTAATTATTGGCAGTCTCCCTTTGTCACTAAGAAGCACCCCAATTGCATGATGGTGCCACCACCACCTTGTTTTGAGTAGGTATTGATGAGTAGGTATTGAAGGTACCACCTTGTTTTGAGTAGGTATTGATGAGTAGGTATTGAAGGTACCACCTTGTTTTGAGTAGGTATTGATGAGTAGGTATTGAATTAGCCAGGCGAGGGTGGCACGGTGGCTCGGTGGGTAGCACTGTTGCCTCACAGCAACAAGGTCCTTCGTTCGATCCCCAGGTGGGGTGGTCCGGGTCCTTTTTGAGTGGAGTTTGCATGTTCTCCCCGTGGGTTTCCTCCGGGACATGCAAGTGAGGTGAATTGGAAATACAAAATTGTCCAGGACTGTGTGTTTTAGAGTGACCACTGGGGTTTTCTTTTACCTCACTCACCAAGGCCCTGAAATCTCTTATTTACAAAAAGTATTTAAAATCCTTTGCTGTGACCCTCGAAATTGTGGTCAGGTGCATCCAGTTTGCTTGAATTATTGTTTTTATTATTATTTAATTTCAGTATTTTGGATTGTTGGAGGACATCTGGGCAATAAAAAATATAAAAACACAATGTACTACAGTGTGCAAAATTGTCTAAATACTTTCTAAACCCACTGTTTTTACTTTTCTTTGGTAAATTTTTTTGTACGGTTTATTTAGAGCAGAGTAATCACCTTGCTTTGTGCATTCTGGCACAGTCATGCTGGAACAACAAAAGGATATATTTTTTTTTAAAATATTTAAGACTCCTCTCAGTAAATGATGTAGCTAAAACATCTGAATTTAATAAACAAGAGGTATGCTCACACACTTGACCGTATAGCATACTTCTGACCATTAAGTGTGAGTGCATGTGGAACAATGGCACATGTTAGAGAGAGGAATATGTAAGTAAACAGTCAGTTCTTAAAGTTAATGTACTGAGAGCAGCTCTCAAAGTCTCAGGTCTCTTGAATGTGTCTGAGTGGCACAGGCAGAGTCCAGACTTAAACCCTATAAAAACATCTGACGAGAGACCTGAAGATGCAGTTCATAGGTGCTCACTGTCCAATCTGATTGAGGATAGGAATGGGATACATTTTTAACTTTGCTACTAAAATTAAAAGTGTTGGTTAAGTTTTAAAGCATATTGTGTGGTTGCTCAGCTGTAACTAGTTGGTTGCTAAAGTAATGCGAGACGATTTTCAAGGTATACTAAGTGGCAGCTAAAGTGTTGCTAGGTGGTTTCCAAGGTGTTGCTTGGTGGGTAGTCGGATGCTATGGTGACACACTGATGCTAAGGTGTACTTAAGCTGTTGCTAAGGTGGTTGCCAGGGTGAACTGGTATTACTGAGCTGTTGAGAGGTGGTTGCTATGGTATATAGATGGTAGATAGGGTGCAAACTCCACACAGAAAGTACCCAGACTGCTCTACGTGGTAATCAAACCCAGGACCTTCTTGCTGAGGGCAACAATGGTACCCAATGAGCCACCGTGCTGCCTAACGGTGCTGTGCTGCCTAACCCTAACCCTAACCCTAACCCCTAATTTCTGTTAAGAAGTGCAGCTCGGTCTCGGTGGTGTTGGTGTTGCACTGTGTTCACAGTCTTTGCCCTGTGGGAAGCCAGGATTTCTTGTAGCGTCCAGTCTCGATGGCAGAGTGGTTCTGTGTTTGATATCAGTCACTGAACTTAGGTAACCTGCTACAGCGTACTGTCGATTTAGGGCCAAATAACACTGCATTTTACTCAATGCTTCTTGAGTTTGGCTTCTCCAATAGCTAATGTACTTTCTGTCTTTTTTGAAGTGCAAACATTTTGTTGTTTTTGATTGATTTAAGGCACACCTGGGCATTGTACGGCGCCTGGGCCACATCCGTCCCGTTTGGTGTCTCTGACCGGCCCGCATAAGGTCAGTGGTGATTAGAAATCAGACGTAAATAAGTGTACATCACACATGCAATATAATAGCATTGGTTTTATTTTAAAGGGACTGTTATTTTTCCAGTGTACCTAAACGTGTACGTTTGTGTGTGTGTGTGTGTGTGTGTGTGTGTGTGTGTGTGTGTGTTAGTGTATCCAGCTTTACTGTAACATGTTGGAGTTTTTAACAAGACATGGACTTCTAAGTATTTATTTATTTAAGTCAGATGAAAAGCCGTGTGTTTAGTCTGTGGGTACCAGATCGCTGTGTTTAAGGATTACAATTTAAATTGCCATTAGGATACTAAACATGAAAGACAAAAGCAACAAGGATTTTTTTTTTATAAAGTTTTACACATTCAAGACTGGAACAAACAAGACCAACTTTGTGATTACTAGAAACAGTATCCAACAAGAACAACTGACTGAAAAAAAAAAGAAAATAAGATAATTAGTCTGCAAACTAAATAGCAATAGTACTTTGAGTAAAGTTTATAACCTGCAAATAAAAAAAAAACTGGGTTTTTTTTATTTAAAACGTGCACATTTTGTTCAAAGCTGTTAAATAGTTAAATGATGTTGATGTTTTTACTCTGCCAGCTTCTCATTGTCATTGCTTGATTGTAAAATCTGTTCTTATAGTAACAGCTATTAAAAACATACAATTTACTTTGCCTTTATCTATATATATAGAGATAAAATTAATATTGAGCAGAATTAAGTTCACCCTGTTGGTTCGGCCCTACACAACAGTCCCAGTTTCTCATGTGGCCCCTTGCAAAATTGAATTGCCCACCCTTGGTTTAAGGAGAAGTTGGTCCTGATGTAGTGCGATGATTGTGTGTAACTCTCTCTCTCTCTCTCTCTCACACACACACACACACCACAGTAGGGTGAAGTAAAGCCCGCCTCTCATCCCGATTTGCTCTTTCTTTTTGCTGACATTAGGAGATGGAGTCTGATTCCCTACACATACACATACAGAGCAGTTTACCGGATCACATGTTTTGTTTCTCCCTGCAGAACAGTGTAAAGCAGCAGGTAGAGAAATAATTGCGCACTGAATGACACACCAGCAGGATAAAGTGATATCACATCGTGCTGAACTTTCACCTGTCCCAGCTGTTATCAGTGACCAGCGCTGACCCACTTTCACTCAGCCGCGGCTGAGCCGAACAGCCCGACGGACTGAGAGCATCAGGATTCATGGAGACACTGTCCAGGACTGGGGGAGAGGAGCAGGGAGACCCCCCGCTCCCGGTGGACGATGGGGCTGGACCGGGAATCTCCAACGTGAGGAAACACCAGCACAAACACAACCTGAAGCACCGCTACGAGCTGCTGGAGACGCTGGGAAGAGGAACGTACGGTAAAGTGAAGAAAGCTGTGGAGAGACACACCGGCCGCGTGGTGAGTGACAGCGGGTTGCCAGATTGAGGAATTTAACTCTTTCTTGTAGGAACTTTTTTGTATACACCGATAAGGCATAACATTAAAACCACCTCCTTGTTTCTACACTCACTGTCCATTTTTATCAGCTCCACTTACCACATAGGAGCACTTTGTAGCTCTACAATTACTGACCATCTATTTCTCTACATACATTTTTAACCTGCTTTCACCCTGTCCTTCAATGGTCAGGATCCCCACAGGACCACCACAAAGCAGGTATTATTTGGGTGCACATTCTCAGCAAGCACTGCAGTGACACTGACATGGTGGTGGTGTGTTAGTGTGTGTTGTGGTGCTGGAGTTTTTAAATACCGTGTCCACTCACTGTCCACTCTATCAGACACTCCTACCTAGTTGGTCCACCTTGTAGATGTAAAGTCAGAGACGATCGCTCATCTATTGCTGCCTAATCGGTGTATGAACATGCATTAATTCGTTGTCTGTTTTATCACCGCTTCATCACATTCAGATTCACTGGGCAAATGGTAGGTATATATATACAGTGTATCACAAAAGTGAGTACACCCCTCACATTTCTGCAGATATTTAAGTATATCTTTTCATGGGACAACACTGACAAAATGACACTTTGACACAATGAAAAGTAGTCTGTGTGCAGCTTATATAACAGTGTAAATTTATTCTTCCCTCAAAATAACTCAATATACAGCCATTAATGTCTAAACCACCGGCAACAAAAGTGAGTACACCCCTAAGAGACTACACCCCTAAATGTCCAAATTGAGCACTGCTTGTCATTTTCCCTCCAAAATGTCATGTGATTTGTTAGTGTTACTAGGTCTCAGGTGTGCATAGGGAGCAGGTGTGTTCAATTTAGTAGTACAGCTCTCACACTGTCTCATACTGGTCACTGAAATTCCAACATGGCACCTCATGGCAAAGAACTCTCTGAGGATCTTAAAAGACGAATTGTTGTGCTACATGAAGATGGCCAAGGCTACAAGAAGATTGCCAACACCCTGAAACTGAGCTGCAGCACAGTGGCCAAGATCATCCAGCGTTTTAAAAAAGCAGGGTCCACTCAGAACAGACCTCGCGTTGGTCGTCCAAAGAAGCTGAGTGCACGTGCTCAGCGTCACATCCAACTGCTGTCTTTGAAAGATAGGCGCAGGAGTGCTGTCAGCATTGCTGCAGAGATTGAAAAGGTGGGGGGTCAGCCTGTCAGTGCTCAGACCATACGCCGCACACTACATCAAATTGGTCTGCATGGCTGTCACCCCAGAAGGAAGCCTCTTCTGAAGTCTCTACACAAGAAAGCCCGCAAACAGTTTGCTGAAGACATGTCAACAAAGGACATGGATTACTGGAACCATGTCCTATGGTCTGATGAGACCAAGATTAATTTGTTTGGTTCAGATGGTCTCAAGCATGTGTGGCGGCAATCAGGTGAGGAGTACAAAGATAAGTGTGTCATGCCTACAGTCAAGCATGGTGGTGGGAATGCCATGGTCTGGGGCTGCATGAGTGCAGCAGGTGTTGGGGAGTTACATTTCATTGAGGGACACATGAACTCCAATATGTACTGTGAAATACTGAAGCAGAGCATGATCCCCTCCCTCCGGAAACTGGGTCGCAGGGCAGTGTTCCAGCATGATAATGACCCCAAACACACCTCTAAGACGACCACTGCTTTATTGAAGAGGCTGAGGGTAAAGGTGATGGACTGGCCAAGCATGTCTCCAGACCTAAACCCAATAGAACATCTTTGGGGCATCCTCAAGCGGAAGGTGGAGGAGCGCAAAGTCTCGAATATCCGCCAGCTCTGTGATGTCGTCATGGAGGAGTGGAAAAGCATTCCAGTGGCAACCTGTGAAGCTCTGGTAAACTCCATGCCCAGGAGAGTTAAGGCAGTTCTGGGAAATAATGGTGGCCACACAAAATATTGACACTTCAGGAACTTTCACTAAGGGGTGTACTCACTTTTGTTGCCGGTGGTTTAGACATTAATGGCTGTATATTGAGTTATTTTGAGGGAAGAATAAATTTACACTGTTATATAAGCTGCACACAGACTACTTTTCATTGTGTCAAAGTGTCATTTTGTCAGTGTTGTCCCATGAAAAGATATACTTAAATATCTGCAGAAATGTGAGGGGTGTACTCACTTTTGTGATACACTGTATATAGGGCTAGCACTGTCGCTTCCAGGTGGAGCGGTCCAGGTCCTTTCTGTGTGGAGTTTGCATGTTTTCCCCCGTGTCTGCGTGGGTTTCCTCTGGGAGCTCCGGTTTTTTCCCACAGTCCAAATACATGCAGTCCGGTGAATTGGAGATACAAAATTGTCCATGACTGTGTTTGACATTAAACTGATGAATCTTGTGTAATGAGTAACTACTGTTCCTGTCATGAATGTAACCAAAGTGTGTAAAACATGATGTTAAAATCCTAATAAATAATTAAAGAAAATATATAAAGGCCAATTTTGTATCGCGAATTAACCTGACTGCATGTCTTTGGACTGTTGGAGAAAACCGGGAGCACCTGGAGGAAACCCATGTGCAAACTCCACACAGAAAGAACCTAGACTGCTCCACCTAGAAACAGTTAACTCATTTTCACTTCATTTAGTCATTTATTCAGTTATATTCAATATATCTTAATCTTTATCAGGGTAGCGGTGGGCCCAGGACCTTCCTGGAAATATTGGGCACAAAGCAGAAATACAGTCTGTGTACCAAACCATCCCAAGCACTTTAAACAGTCACTCACTCACGCACTCACTCACTAACTCACTCACACTTAGGGACAATTTAGATTAGCCAGTCTGCCTACATTAGGGTCACAGTGAGTCAGGTGCTGCAAGATGTTTCTGGAAGGGCAATTTAGAGTAGTCTGTCTACTTACATGAATGTTTTTTGAGATGATATTTTGATTGATTATTTATTTCAAAATATAGTCTGGACTGGTTTGTTCTGATGAGCGTGTAGGGCTGAGCGTGAAATCTTTTGTTGTGCTCCTAACCTTTCGACTTGCTGAGTATTTAACCAGTTGTAGTTACAGGAATGTTAAAAAAGTTAAAAAAAAATATTGTCAGTATGTCAATACTGCAATATGTAAAGGACATACAGAGGATTGAAATGACGTTACTCTCAGACCCATGGTGCAACAATAAACATTAAATAAACACTAAAACTAAAATATATGAAAAATATAAGGATGTGTTTGCTATGAGTTTTTAAATGTTTCCATTTAAATGTCATATTACAATTTTTGTTCCTGAGAAATTTAAGAAACTCCAAATTCATAACAATTGCTACTAATTCTGAGAAGTCCTCCCAACCAGTAACAGCGTCCTTTGTAATAAAACTTGGCACAATTTGCATGAAACTCTTTATTTATTTACAGTGACTGTGTTGCCTATTATTTATTTTAAAAAAAATTTTTATACAGTAGTTTTAATTTTAGCTTAAAAAGTATACTAAAATTAATTTCCTTTCACTCTCACTGAAAAGAAAAGTATGTTTTATTTGTCAGGTCTGTTTAGACAGCCACGTTTTAAATATTTTATTTGTGCATTTTCTCCCATTTGTTTTCTCCCAATTTAGCGTAGTCAATTTGTCTTTCGCTGCTGGGGGATCCCTGATTGCAGTCGAGGTGGGTATATTGCTGCTCACACCTCCTCCGACCCGCACGCAGTCCTTAGCGGAACCCTTAATTACCTATGCACTCTGCACAGGCGCCTCTTTATCTGCCAATGAGGGTCTGCCAATCAGGGTTTACAGTGTTTGAAGACCCCACCCACATAGTCCAGTCATAGAACCGTGTCTGCTGCAGGCACTGCCCATTTTTCCCGCTAGATGGTGCCCGGCCGACTGGTGGCAATGCCGAATTTCAAACCAAGGAGTTCAGAATTTGGGCACTGGTGTGCTAGCGGAATATCCCTCTGCGCCACCTGGGCACCAATCAATAAATTTTTGTTGGTGTCTTTAATCTTACAATAGGTACAGAAACAACAACATAAGCAAGAATTGGAGAATTCTGCAGGTTTTTTGCTATTACCCTTGGGTTCTTTTTCACATCCTTTAGCGCGTATGGTTCTAATTTAAACAGATTGTGTTTATCTGTTATTATGACTAAGGTCTCTGGAACTAAGTCTTTTCCACAATGTGCTTGTGTGGCTGCAGCTTCTCATACCAACCAGGCAAAAGCCTTAACTAATTTTTCTTGTTAAATCAGATAGTCTAGGTCTTTAAATGACTGATTTACAATTACGGCATTTATCAGACGCTTTTATCCAAAGCGACTTACAGTACTGTTACAGTATATTGTTCAAGCAATTAAGGGTTAATGGCCTTGCTCAAGGACCCAACAGCGGCAACCTGGCAGTGGTGGGGATTGAACCAGCAAGCTTTCAATTACTGGCCCAGTACCTTAACCACTAGGCTACAACTGATTGATCGTATTGGCTCCAATTAGGCTCATGTTTGGTTGGCATGAAAACCTGCAGTTAAACAAGCTGTTTAAAAAAATGAGTACTAGTGATTTAGATGAAGATCAAAAGATCTTTTTTATGATCAAAAGGGGTTCCAAAAGAATTTTTGCAACTGTACCTATTTTCTACTGCTAGTCTCACTGACAGTTTCAGTTTAGGTAACATTCTACAGTTCCTTTCATGCAGTCTTGTTTCTGGGCACTACCAACTTAAAATAATTAAGGATACTAAAGGCAGATGTGCTTACAGTAGTGGTCAACAGTGTTTTCAGCAAGAAATTCCAAAGAGTCTAAGCTATAATGACCACCCAACATGAACAAGGTGGGCACTATGCTATTACAGTGCCACAAAGTATTTGCTCCAGCCAGATTCTTTCTATTTCTGCATATTTGTTACACTGTATGGTTTCTGATCCTTAAATTAACTGAAAAGGAGAACACTTGGAAATACAATATACCAGTAAAATCACTGTATTTATTGAAGGAAAAGGTTAATGTGGATTTGTGGATCTAATTTTGTCATTTTTAAATATTAATTTAAATGTAATCACCTAAAATGAACCTAAAAATCTCTTAATACCAAAATTATTCAGAACCTTTATTCAATACTTTGTAAAAGCCTATATGGAGCTATTGAAGATCCAAGCAATTACTACTTGAATACATATCTACAGTACAAGCTTTTCAAACCTGTATTTGGGCAGTGTATCCCATTCCTCACGGTATATCCTCTCAAGCAACGTCAGATTAGATGGCGAGCATATGTGAACCACCATCTTTAAGTATCTCAACATATAATTAATTGGGTTTAAGTCAGGGCTTTGGCTGGGCAACTCAAGCCAAGGATAATCAAAAAGTCTTGCCACTTCAGTGTTGGTTTGGCTGTGTACTTCAGATCATTGTTGTGTTGAAAGGTGAATAGTTTCACCAGTCTGATGTTGCATGTGCTCTGGATGTGGTTTTCTTCAACAATGTTATTGTATTTGGTTGCATAAATCTATCCTTCAATTCTCACCAGTCTCCATTGAGAAGCATCATCATAGCATCATTCTGTTATGCCCCAGTAGTTAAATTTTCATCTCATCAGACCAGAGTATCTTTTTCTTCATGTTGCTAAAGTCCTTTACATGCTGTTTAGCAAACTTCAAGTGGCTGTCATATGTCATTTACCCAACAACAGTGGCTTCCTTGCCATCTTGCCACTCTACCATAAAGGTCTGATTGATAGAGTGCTTCAAAAACGGTCAACAGTTCAACAAGTTCTCTTACCATTGCACAAGACTTCCCTTCCCTTTTTTCTTACTTCCCTGACAAACACCTTTCTTGCCAGGATGCCCAGTTGGCCCGGATGGCCAACTCTAGGGAGGTTTAACGTTGTGCCAATCTTTTTCCATTTCATAATTATTAAGGGCACTGTGTTCTTGGAATGACTTAGAACCTTATTGTTTTACATCCTTACACTGATTCATACCATAATTTAATCACTGAGATTTGTAGACAGTTCCTTGGACCTTATGGGCTGAGCTTTGTCCTGACAAAGCAGTGTAAATTGTGGGCTCTTACTGACCCAGATGAATCTTTCCAAACTATGTCCAGTCAATTCTAATTGGACTCCAGCTGAGTCCATTTTCAAACAGTGTCCACTCAGTTAAAATTGCAACCAACAGTAAAAACTCCCTTAAAATTACAGGAAGAAACCTTGAGAGAAACCGGACTCAGCAGGGACCCCATCCTCCTTGGGCGGCCTGGAGGATAATTTAAATAAACAGAATCCACACAAATCATACATTTACAAAATTAAATTGAACTAAAAGTTATAACTAGCAAAAAAATAATTAAAGTTCTTCATTATTCAGTCCAGTTTGTGATAAAGTCCTCAGTGAGTTTTTGACATTTTCTGATGCAAACACGCCAGGTTTCCGTCAAATCTAGCAGGAGCAGCACTGTTGGCACGGCAGTCTTGACAACCTCGGGTGGGTAAACAGGTTTCCGCCAGAACCACCTCGGGGCAAAACAACAGAAAATGTAGTTAAATTATGAAATCAAGAGTAAAATATCAGTTCTGTAGAGAGTAGCATTAGACTCCGGCACCCCTAATTATTACAGCATAACTAAAAGGGAGAGCAGGAGGTAACTAAGTCATTAAGGCTTTCACAGGAAATCAGCACCCACCTCCACCCTCATCAAACCTGAGTGATCGGACAAGAGAGGCAGAACGACAGCAACCCTGATCACCACAAGTTTCTATGACCTAGAACCCCCAAGCTCTGCGCCTTTGTCTATAATTTTGTCTATTTGGCAATAATTGCTTGACCTGTGGTTTGCTTGATTGTGTCATAGCTGTTTGTTTGAAACTTTTAAAGTACTTCACATTACTAAAAAATTTTTTAATCATCTGCAAATCCCATTTCGAAAAAATTGGGACATTCTTTCAAATGCAATAGAATCAGGAGTTTGAGATAAGTAACAAATCACACATTATTGTTATTACATTTTTAAAAAACGTGTTTTTTAAAATGGCACCATATTTCATTTTCATAGTTGGTTGATTACGTAACTGGGGGCAATTAGTTTTTTACACTGCGGCTCTTTTTTTAATAATTATTCAAAAACTGTATTTTGTTGTTCACCTAGTGTATCTAAAACAGTGAAGAATGTCAAATGCAAAAATCAGGAAAACTGGTTAGGGGCATATACTTTTGAAGGCAGTGCATGTGAATATGTAATGCCATTCCATTCTATTCTATTCTGAGTGACTGATTGTTGATATGCACTTTTTGAAGGACACAAGCCTGCATGCTTGTGTTGTGGTCCCTGTGCAAGCTCTGGCTTGGTTTGACAAGGGAAAAAAAAGTTTTCATTTGTTTGAAATGCTGGTGAAAACACAAACACTTTGTTAGGCCTGTAATAGTCCTATGTTTGCATAGTTTTTATGTGCTAATTAACCAAAATAAGAGAGAAGTATTGAAGAGATCAACAGTCAGTTATAAAGACCTCAAAGTCTGCCTACTTAGGAGTTCTTTACAGTAAATACGGGCAGAATGGTCTCTCTTCTGCTTCCATGCATGTGAACACACGCAAACAAAGCTGGCTTAAAAAGGTTATTATGATTGTGCATTTGTGTGTCTTTCTGTGCTTATTCAGTCTGAGTGTAGTGTATTACTACTTAATTTATTTAAACTTGTCTACATAACTATGAGGCCTAATGTATACCTCTTTCACATATACAGTGTATCACAAAAGTGAGTACACCCCTCACATTTCTGCAGATATTTAAGTATATCTTTTCATGGGACAACACTGACAAAATGACACTTTGACACAATGAAAAGTAGTCTGTGTGCAGCTTATATAACAGTGTAAATTTATTCTTCCCTCAAAATAACTCCATATACAGCCATTAATGTCTAAACCACCGGCAACAAAAGTGAGTACACCCCTTAGTGAAAGTTCCTGAAGTGTCAATATTTTGTGTGGCCACCATTATTTCCCAGAACTGCCTTAACTCTCCTGGGCATGGAGTTTACCAGAGCTTCACAGGTTGCCACTGGAATGCTTTTCCACTCCTCCATGACGACATCACGGAGGTGGCGGATATTCGAGACTTTGCGCTCCTTCACCTTCCGCTTGAGGATGCCCCAAAGATGTTCTATTGGGTTTAGGTCTGGAGACATGCTTGGCCAGTCCATCACCTTTACCCTCAGCCTCTTCAATAAAGCAGTGGTCGTCTTAGAGGTGTGTTTGGGGTCATTATCATGCTGGAACACTGCCCTGCGACCCAGTTTCCGGAGGGAGGGGATCATGCTCTGCTTCAGTATTTCACAGTACATATTGGAGTTCATGTGTCCCTCAATGAAATGTAACTCCCCAACACCTGCTGCACTTATGCAGCCCCAGACCATGGCATTCCCACCACCATGCTTGACTGTAGGCATGACACACTTATCTTTGTACTCCTCACCTGATTGCCGCCACACATGCTTGAGACCATCTGAACCAAACAAATTAATCTTGGTCTCATCAGACCATAGGACATGGTTCCAGTAATCCATGTCCTTTGTTGACATGTCTTCAGCAAACTGTTTGCGGGCTTTCTTGTGTAGAGACTTCAGAAGAGGCTTCCTTCTGGGGTGACAGCCATGCAGACCAATTTGATGTAGTGTGCGGCGTATGGTCTGAGCACTGACAGGCTGACCCCCCACCTTTTCAATCTCTGCAGCAATGCTGACAGCACTCCTGCGCCTATCTTTCAAAGACAGCAGTTGGATGTGACGCTGAGCACGTGCACTCAGCTTCTTTGGACGACCAACGCGAGGTCTGTTCTGAGTGGACCCTGCTCTTTTAAAACGCTGGATGATCTTGGCCACTGTGCTGCAGCTCAGTTTCAGGGTGTTGGCAATCTTCTTGTAGCCTTGGCCATCTTCATGTAGCGCAACAATTCGTCTTTTAAGATCCTCAGAGAGTTCTTTGCCATGAGGTGCCATGTTGGAACTTTCAGTGACCAGTATGAGAGAGTGTGAGAGCTGTACTACTAAATTGAACACACCTTCTCCCTATGCACACCTGAGACCTAGTAACACTAACAAATCACATGACATTTTGGATGGAAAATGACAAGCAGTGCTCAATTTGGACATTTAGGGGTGTTGTCTCTTAGGGGTGTACTCACTTTTGTTGCCGGTGGTTTAGACATTAATGGCTGTATATGGAGTTATTTTGAGGGAAGAATAAATTTACACTGTTATATAAGCTGCACACAGACTACTTTTCATTGTGTCAAAGTGTCATTTTGTCAGTGTTGTCCCATGAAAAGATATACTTAAATATCTGCAGAAATGTGAGGGGTGTACTCACTTTTGTGATACACTGTACTTGTTGTACATTCGACTTCAAACCCACGGTTCATTCATTATGAGCTGTCGTTGCAGCCTCTGTGCTTCTTGTCTGAGACCCCCCTCCTCCCAACCCAGTTCCTCCCAAAGGTTAGGATAGGTTTAAGGTCAGGGCTGTCATCCAGTCCAATCAAAAGCTCACTCACTCACTCACTTTCTTAACTGCTTAGGGTCGTGTTGGGTGCTGGAGCCTATCCCAGCTTTTTAATGGGCGCAAGGCACACAGTAACACCCTGGAAGGGGTGCCAGTCCATCGCAGGGCAGACACACATACCCATTCACCTATAGGGCAATTCAGTGTCTCCAAATAACCTGACTGCATGTTTTTGGACTGTGGGAGGAAACCGGAGCTCCCAGAGGAAACCCACGCAGACACGGGGAGAACATGCAAAGAAAGGACCCGGACCGCCCCGCTTGGGGATCGAACCCATGCAGGACCTTTTTGCTGTGAGGCGACAGTGCTACCCACCGTGCCACCCACCAATCAAAAACTTTCAGATCAAATTCAACAAACCAATTCCTCAAAGACCTCACATTTTAGGAACAGAAAAAGCACCTTCCCCAGACTATTTCCAAATGGAGACATCCATTTAAACATTTTCACCCCTACCAAATATTGATAGCCTTGAATTAGAAAAGGTAGCGTTCCCCTGACATCTGCCAAAAACAGACTCATCTATTAACCTGTCAGTTGGTAAAGCATGAATCATCAATCTAGTGAATGTGTTTCCAGTAAGTACACTAGTGATATGACTCTTGCTGTCATGGAATACCAGAGCAGTTTAAGCAAAGTAGAAATCTGATCATTCTAAGAGTCACATTGATCTTTTTGTACTTCTACTTTGATAGACTTGTAGACATGAGCGTGGCTAAAATAACCAACCCTAGCTGTAGCTATATGTAGCCCGTGTAGTTGGTAAGCCACAAAAACATAGGTTCAAATGATCTTTGACAGAGGTCACAGCTTCTGGAGTCTGGAAGCTTGCCCTATGTCCACATCTACAGTACATTCACATCCCGAAAACATGTCTAAAGAGGAGCTGAGTAAATGTGTATTGCCCAGCTAAGGTTGTATTCCTGCCTTGATCTAAGTGCTTCCAGGTAGCTCCAGACCCACCATGACTCTATAAGTAAAAACAAAAGAAATGGTACTAATGTGCAAGCTGGAGAATAAAAAATAGGACTGGAAGAATATTGATGCCTGTAAACTTTGGTGCTGGCAAAGACTTTGAGAGTATCCTGGATGGCAAAGAAGACAAACTAATGGATCCCTTAGACGGAATCAAACCGAAACTCTTGCTCAACGCCTACATGACCAAGATGTAGCTCTTTTCTTCTGGAGATATTATGAGAAGATCCAATTCAAAGCCTTTAGGCCTATACTAAAAAGCACAACAACGACCCAAATCATACCTCCACATCAATAAAAGAATGCTTTACCAGAAGAAGATCAAAATTTTGGAATGGCCCAGTCAGAGCCCAGACCTGAATCCAATTGAACATCTGTGAGGTGACCTGAAGAGGGCTGTTCACAGGGGATGCCCTATAATCTGACAGATTTGCAAAGATTGCAGGGGGTCAAGATGTGCCATGCTGATCGACTCCCAGTCAAAAAGACTGAATGCTGTCATAAAATCAACAGTATTAATTAAGGGGTGTGCATATTTATGAAACTTAATTGTTGTAAGTTTTTTTATCCCCCCTTTCTCCCCGACTAAAAGATCTGGTGAAAAAATTAATTGATTATTTTATTACCAGTCCTACCATACAGATAAACTGACTGTAGCCAAACTCTCTTATCAGTTAAAAGGGAGACCCATAGGACCCCCACTGACCGATGAGTATAGGTGGAAAACCACTGTCAGCACTGCAATGACACTGACACTGTTATGACCTGTTAGGATTTTAAATACTGTTTAAAGTACTGGCTGCTCAAGGGGTGCAGCTGTAAAAACACACGCTGGAACCAGAGCTGGGATCTCGAATGGTAGCTCAATGGTTAAGGTACTGGACTAGTAATCAGAAGGTTGTTGGTTCAAGCCCGACAACCACCAAGTTGCTACTGTTGGGCCCCTGAGCAAGGTCCTTCACCCTCAACTGCTTCAAATAGTGTTCAGTCATAATTGTAAGTCGCTTTGGATAAAAGCATCTGCTAAATGCCGAAAATGTCAATTTAAATGAATACATCGTATTAAGTCTCAACTCTGCCTGCCGGCTGGGCTGAGAAGCCACATGAACAACGATTGGCCTGTTTTTCAGATGGGGTGGGATATTAAAAAGCCGGATAGGGACTCTCTCATAACTAATGCAATTACGACCTGTGCTGGCTGACTGATGGCGCCTGCACAGAGACGGGAAAAGACTGCGGATCAGGGTGTGTCTCTCCGTACATAGTGCTGATCCGCATTGCACTCGTCAAAGTGTAGGTGACAAAATGCATACGGCTGCTGCCCACGTGTCGGAGACGGCGTACTGGCCTCTTTATTAGCAACACACACCCTGTTAGCGCTCATTATAAGTGTACAGTTAGAGACTCAAGCTGTTTTTTTTTTTTGTCATGCTTAGTGTGTGTGAGTTTTCCTTTATTCTTTTATTAGTGGACACGTTTTGATCAAATGATGCTTTTGGCTTTATATTTCTGGTCCAAGCACTATTCCCAAGACTGCTGCACCTGATACTGTAACAGCACACACTACAATTCTATTACCATGTTAGTGTCAGTACAGTGCTAAGAATGGTCCTCGACTCAAATAACATTTGGTCATTGGGGGTCCTTCAAATTCACAAAGGGTATTTGTCATGGGTATTTATGCCTGTGTTTGTCTTATCTAGGAACCTTACAGACTGCTCTTTCAGTAAAAAAAGACCATTATTCTTTGCCCATCTGTATAAGAGATGCATCATATGTAATCTTGTGTGACGTGGTGATTCGTGGTGACGCCGTAATCCACCCCTGCTGCATGCTCGACCGCATCAAGGTATACCCTTTCTCCTCAAAAACCACTCGAATAAAACAGCACACCTGTGGACTGTCGTGCTCCAACAATGCACAGGTCTGTGTGTGTGAGACTGATGATACCTGCCTTTAGTGGGATCTTAGAATAGGGAGAAGCCTCAAGCCAGCTGGCATGCGCATCAAACAAAGGCCTGCTTAATGATCTGTAGCCGGTGCCCAGACTGCCAGCCCTGCCCAGGCGTGTCTGTGCGCTTCCTTCATAATATGACTTTAATGAGTTTAGGCTTTCACTATAATTAAGGTCAGGTCTAAAAGGGATCTGACCCTAATTATAGTGAGAGGATATTTTGCAAAACCGAGCGTCCACTGTGCTTCTGGTCCATATGTGAGCCAAACGTATACACACACATTTGCTACATTCTTTTTAGAACTAAAAAAAAGTGTCTTGGTTGCTTCTGTGTGCCCTGTGAACTGGGACATATTGATCTGAATGAACTTATATTGATTTACATAGTCAGCACAACCTTTCATTGTTTGGTTCAAGCATTTAGATCTGCACCCTTCTCTTGGTGCAGCCCACACAGCCATTTGGGCAGTTTTTGAGCTGTAACAGAAGTACCTGCCATTTGTTTTTTTGTTTTTTTTGCTATTTTTATTTATACATTTTCTCCCCTTTTCTCTTAATCTAGCATAGCTGGCAACTCCAGTATCTTTGCCTGCCTTCCTTAGACGTGTGCGCAGTCCATTTATTCTTATTCGCCCACACATATGGTAAATTCGCCAGTATTAAAAAAAGGCCAGTATTCGCATGCGGAGAGCCATGCACTCCATGCTCCTCCTCTGTAAAGGCGCCAAGAGCTACTAATCAAGGTCCTTGCACAGCGTCGAAGACTCCACCGATTTTCAAACCGGTCTTTTCACACCCGGCAGACTTTAATGGCCAATTTTGTCTTCTGCAGGCATTGCCAATTACGCACGCTAGGGGAGGCCCAGCCGACCAGTAGCAGAGCTGAGGGTCTAATTCGGAGAGTTCAGAATCCCAGCGCTGGTGTGCTAGCGGATTATCCCGCTGCCCCATTGATTATGAACCTTCACAAGTCATTTTGCCCTTTTGAGCCAAAGTCAAGGCCTTCTGGTCAGCATTTATAAGTGCCATTTCACTCACTACTTAACCATAACTAGTTAATATCTATTTTAGTTGTGATTATTTAAATGAGCTAGTTGGACATCCTATTCCAAAACTATGGTATTATAGATTTTAGAGTGTACCAAACAAAATTTCTGCCTGTTCTATCAATACATCATTTGTGATGTCAAGCACTAATGTTAGACGAATGCCTACGGCGATTGTCTTCATGCTTAGTCAACGTTTCAATTTGCTTTAAAGGTGTTTAGCTGAGGTGAGATCATCAATCTTCCACAGTTACATAGGTACAGGAAGGTTCCCCAAACTGCCACAATGTTAAATGTATATAATTTATTAGATATAACCTATTTATGAGCAATAGGTGTGGCTGAAAGAGAGATAGGGTGTCCACAAGTCACATTTTTTGTATGGTTTAGGCAGATGTACCCTAACATTTTTGTCATTTGAGATGCAACAGGGCTTAAAATAAATCTTATTTTGAAGCAATAAAGATTGTGTTCACATATATAAAACATTGTACAAAAATGCTATGTTATGCTTGCTAAGTTAAATATGTATTACATTAATACATACAGTATTTATTACATTATTTAATATGAAAATAACAGAATTGGACACAAGAACTGCTTGTCATGACAACAACGCCTTAAAAAAACTACAGAACTTCCATGTTAAAGAACTAAATGAATGGAGCTTTAAACTGGGTGATGCACTGAATTTTGGTTGCATGCGGATTTTTGATGGCCTCAGTTTGGAGAGTTCGGAAATGGAATAAGCTAATAATAACTTCTGTGGTGCGCAGTCTCCTGAGGTGGCAGCTCGTCCTTTCAGGAACCTACTTTTACTCAAGGTTAGAGCACTGGCTTTAACTTCAGTACTTCTGCTGGTGAAGCCTATTATCTCTCCTAGCCTGCTACATTCAGGATGAAAATACAAGCCAGATATTCAAATATTCTTATTTTTGGCAACAGTAAGAGCATATGGTATATCAGATATGTAATTGAACTGTCAGACAAGTCACTGCTTTGTCTTATGAATTTCAAGCAAGATAGGATTTTTAGTCTCAGGGCACATTGAACACACCCTCTGGCACTCTTTCAGTCTTTTCTCTAACATAGTAGACGTGGAGGCTTTTTCTCTTTTGATCTTGTAACCCTAGATGGTATAATCAATATCACTCTGTATTTTACATCTGTCAAGCTGATCAATCATCGATCATCAGGTCAAATCAATAACTGCTGATTGTTGTGATCAATAAATAGATGCTGCATGAATGTCAGCGGAACAGAAGTGAATTATCTATCTTAGTCCCTAACCACCAGCAGTAACTAGGCCACAACAATGTAACAGTGAGCACGGGCTGTATGGACATTGGCAAAAAAAAAGAGCTTCAATACAGGCATTTGATCAAACCTTTTGTTTATGTCTAAAAGCTTTGTAGTTGTTCTTTAAAAATGTATATTAAATATTTATGTTTACTTTTACACATGTAACGTTGCTTTTCCTACACTTTGACGAGTGCAATGCGGATCAGCACTGTGTATGGAGAGACACACCCTGATCCGGACTTTTTTCCCGTCTCTGTGCAGGCGCCATCAATCAGCCAGCAGAGGTCGTAATTGCATTAGTTGTGAGAGAGTCCCTATCCAACTTTAATATCCCACCCCATCTGAACAACAGGCCAATCGTTGTTCATGTGGCCGCTAAGCCCAGCTGACAGGCAGAGCTGAGACTCGATACGATGTATTCGAGATCCCAGCTCTAGTTCCAGCGTTTGTTTTTACCGCTGCGCCACCTGAGCGCCAATAAACATTTACATTTTTGGCATTTAGCAGACGCCTTTATCTAAAGCGACTTACATTACAGTTACAGTATACAGTCTGAGCAATTGAGGGTTAAGGGCCTTTCTCATGGGCCCAACAGCAGCAACCTGGCAGTAGTGGGGCTTGAACCAGCGACCTTCTGATTACTAGTCCAGTACCTTAACCACTATGGCTTGCCCCCAACAATACTGCTTTGATAGCAACTGTGATGCACTAGTTAATGCTTATTATGATAAAAGTATATTCCTATGCAAACTAACTAAATCAAAAGCTAACAATGAGTTTCTGTTGATTTTCAGGTTGCAATCAAGTCTATCCGTAAGGAGAAGATCAAAGATGAACAGGACATGGTTCACATCCGCAGAGAGATTGAGATAATGTCTTCATTACGCCACCCACACATTATCTCAATATATGAAGGTGAGTGTAAAAAAAAACTTTGTTATATTTGTAGGATCTTAGGATTAGGCCTGTCACACTTAGCAAATCGGCTGATTGTGATTTCAGCTAACTGTAATTATATTCTACAGTGATTTTATTTTAAACATAAAGAACAGAATATGAATTAAGCTACACTCACTACAAACTGTGTGCAAACCAGCCACACAACCATGTTCCACTGTAGACACATTTTGGTTTCAAGCCAAATGAAAAGGTATAGGCCAAAAACTTGAAGAAGATGATTAGTCTAATTTGCAGTAAAATTGTGGGTGTAAAAAGTGCAACAAAGCTGGCCGCTCAGGTGGCGCAGCAGTAAAAACACACGCTGGAACCAGAGCTGGGATCTCGAGTACTTCGTACCGAATCTCAGCTCTGCCTACCGGCTAAGGCTGAGCGGCCACATGAACAACGATTGGCCTGTTGTTCAGATATGGGCGGGACTAAGCCGGATGGGGTCTCTCTCCCGTGACTGGTGCAATTACGACTCTGCTGGCTGATTGATGGCGCCTGCACAGAGATGAAAAAAGAGTGCTCTCAGGGTGTGTCCTCTCCGTACACAACGCTGAGCTGCACTGCACTCGTCAAAGTGCAGGTGATAAAATGCATACGGCTGCTGCCCACGTGTCGGAGGAGGCGTGGGTTAGCTTCGTTCTCCTCAATCAGAACAGGGATCGGCATTGGTGGAGAGGAAGCATGATGCAATCGGGCAATTGGACGCACTAAAAGGGAGGAAAAGGGAGAAAATTGCATAAACAAATTATTTAAAAAAAAAAGTGCAACAAAGCCGAACTTGGAAAGCCAGTTTAACAAAGATTTACCCACAGATTCTTCTAGACAGCTGGCCATTTTGGAAGCTTTCCGGTGAGTATCTAAGTATCAGTACAACAGTACTAGAAGCTAGTGGCTAAAAGCAAGCCATTACAGGTTTTTTATATGCTCTCTTTTTGCTAACCCCAAATTTCCACTCTAGGTCGTGTAAGAATTGTGTCCATTGAGTCGAGCCAGCTTTCGCAAAAATCAAGTAAATACATACTGGACATTTCTAAGCCATGTAGCACATGTGCTACAATAAGAATAAATGTTTTGGTTGCTCCTATATTAGGGGGTCGCCACAGCAGACCATACTGGTCCACATACCTGATTGTCCATGCAGTTGGCCGACTTGTTAAAAGCACAACTGAGATCTGAACCACAGCTACCATACATTAGTGTTGCGCCACTGAGGAGTCTCAATCTATTGATGCAGTGATCTCAAGGTCCAAGACGTAGTGTTTTGGTTTCATTGGTTATAGAGGAGCTATAGTAGCAAAACTTTATTTTCTTAACAAGAACATTATAAGATTCAAATTAATCAAATTCTAGACATAATCTTATTCTAGTCTTTAATTGGGTAAGATTGTGGTTAGACTAAACACACTGGCAGGTCTGACTATGAAATTGTTTGCCAAAGTAATCCCTTGCCCATGTGGTTATATCAGCTATTATTAAGTGGTGGTTCTTGATGCAGTGCTGTCTGAGGGATCAAAGCAAAATTTAGCTAAATTCCTCTCGATTCCTTGAATGGTTTAATGATATTATGCACTGTAGAGGGAGAAATATGCAAATCCCTTCCAATCTTTCTTTGAGGTACATGTTTTAAACATTTCGATCATTTTCTCAAGCATTTGTTGACAAACTGGAGATTCTCTGGCCATCTTTGCTCATCAAAGACTCCTTTGACAACCTTTCCTGGATGCTGCTTTTGTACCAAACCATGATTACAATCACCTGTTGACATCACTTGTTTGGAATCACATCATTATTTAAAAATTTAAAATTCTAGGCCGCTCAGGTGGCGCAGCGGTAAAAGACACGCGCTGCAACCAGAGCTGGATTTCGAAGGAGCGTCGTTTCGAATCCAGCTCTGCCTTCACGGTCGAGGCTGGGCGGCTATGGACAACGATTGGCCTGTTGTCCGGGTGGGGGGCGGGACTTGAGACCGTAGGAGATGCTCTCTATTTAAAAAAAATTAAAAAAAAAGATTACAATTCTATTACTAGCCCTAAATTGCCCCCGTCCCAACTTTTTTTGGAATGTGTTGCAGGCCTGAAATGCAGGAATGGAGATATATTAACAAATGAAATGACCAGACAAAACATGAAATATCTTGGGTTCAAACTGTCTGCAATCAAATAAAAGTCAAAGTAAATGTAAGAAACACTGCATTTATATTTTATCTGCATTTCCCATATTGTCCCAACTTTTTCTGATTTGGGGTTGTATCTAAATTCCTATTTTTTGGAATTAATTACCATGTCTATACACACTTTCTCAGATGGTGTGCCTTCTTGTTTGTTTTGTATTATTGCTTTTTGTCCATGGTCAAAGTCTTGCAGACGTTTTCCAGCAACAAGCAAAATTATCTTTGTTTTCTCTACAAATGAGAACAAAGGCAGATGAAAGTGAGGAACTCATTACGACCATGTATCTTTCAACGTGTTTAAAATGGCATGTTAGTAAATTCTAAATCAAATTGAACCTGACCCAGGCATGACCCTATGAGAGCAGACCACTCAAAAGAGAAGAACCCAATAGATCTTCCTTGACGACGTTTCTTTTATCTAGTTAAGACGATTTCGAAGTTAATGCAGTGGAATGGAGTGTCTTAAAATACCAATCTTGAATGGCGCTAAAGCTTGTGAGGAGTCCTACTGTGCCCATTTGAGGGACAGTATGGAGATCCGGGACCAGTCTAAGTCACTGAAGGAGATACTGAAAAGTACTGAAAGGGAATTAACTCAGTTGGCAACTTCTAAAATGGTTTAGCTTGAGTGAGGTAATGATCGCTCTGAATGGAGCTGTTCTTCTCGGGACTGTTAGTAAAGACAGACTTTTAGCAACAGAACAGAATTAAAGACGCTACAACAGTCTGGATTAAAAACATGACAGAACACATTTGTCCACACATCAGCAATGATGTCTCAGGCTTTATAAAATGAGTTCTTTGTTTACAGGTTGTTGGCACATCCAAATAATTTTGTCCCAATCAAAAAACTACATTTACATTTTCTGCATTTAATAGACACTTTTTATTCAAAGTGACTTACAGTACTGTGACAGTATACAATCTAAGCAATTGAGGGTTGAGGGCCTGGCTCAAGGGCCCAACAGTGGCAACCTAGCAGTGGGGGGGCTTGAACCGGCAACTTTCTGATTACTAGTCCAGTACCTTATCTACTAGGCTACAGCTGCCAACAGTATAAACCTAGCACAAATACAAAAGGAAAACAGACACAAACACAGAAAATGCAAAGACACAAACATAAAACATTATCCATTAATTGTATAAATGAAGAGAGTTCTTTGTATTTAAGTCAATATATTGTTTACTGTCCAGTGGCTGAATTTATTGCTACCTCTGGTAGAGGATGAAATTAAAATGTTTAACCATGGTTTTATTTAGTTCTGTTTTATTTAGTTTATTTAGTTAAGATTTGAGTTTGGCCGCTCAGGTGGCGCAGCGATAAAACACTCGTCTGTTCGAAACTCAGCTCTCCCATCCAGCTGGGCTGGGCGACTACATGAACAACGATGGCTTGTTTTTCATACAGGGCGGGAAAAAGACCTCTTAACTGATGTAATTACGACCTCTGCTGGCTGATTGATGGCCCCTGCACGGGGTTGAGGAATACAGTGATCAGGGTGTGGCTCTCCGCACACAAAGCTGATCCGCATATGAACTCGCCTCGTGCAGGTGAAAAGATGCAGTCAGCTACTGCACACGTGTCGGATGGGGCCAGCATCAGTAAAGAGGAGAGGTAAGGCAATCGGGTAATTGGATACAACTAGATTGGGTGGAAAAAAAGGATTCAAGTGTATTTATCATTCATTTTCAACTTTTTAACTGCTATTTTCTAATGATAATGGGTTGCCGTGGGTCTGGAGCCTACCCGGAAACTCTGAGCGCAAAGTGGGGCATCTCCAGTGAAGAGTAGGCGACAAACCCATCCCTCCCGTTATCATTGTTATTAATCATAGGGCAGTGTTAGCTCAGTGGTTTAGGTACTGGACGAGTAATCTAGGGTTGCTGGTTTAAGCTACTGTTGGGCCTTTGAGTATGGCCCATAACTCTTGGACTGTATTCAACCCAACTGGGAGTCGCTGGGAGTGTAATTTAACCAAGACCTACTGAATCTGATTCCCTTATGCCAAGTTCACACTACACGACTTTCCAAGTCGTCAGGTCGCTGTACAGTTCACACTACACGACTGAATCTTCTGCACCCGGGAGTCTTTCAATCGGTGTATATTTCACACTACACGACTGATCGGCGATAGGGGGTTTCACACTACACGATCCATCACCAACTGGAATCGCAGGCGAGCTTCTCTGGTCTCCTTTTTTTCTTCTTTTAAACAAAAACACACGTGAGAAGTGACGAGGGTTTTAATGACACCACGTCCAAAAATGCACGTCAACAAGTAGCGAGTGATCAAAGTGTTTGTGGTCTGATGTGCAGCGTAAAATCAAAGAGGAAAAATAAATGAATCTGAGTGGATTTGGCAACACAAACAGTATATGGCTTGTTCTGCAGTAAAGTGGATGTTAATTAATAATTTTGTAATGCAGCGTGGATGTTTTGTAGAGGACGATCAAATCAGAAATACTACGTGTGTGTGCCGGTGTATCCTGATATAAACTATATCCTCTCCTGCGTTTCCCCTCACACCGTATCCTGTGTTCTCATTGGCTGTTCGACATGTCACTCATTCCCAGTTGCCCATCTGAGATCAGATATCTGACATGCTAGAAAACTCAATCCAGTCGCCGAGCGGTCGGCGAGCCGGTCGGGTCGAGTTTTTGGATAGTTCACACATAGCGACTGAGAGCCGAGTTTTGATCGCCGAGTTTATGCTGAGTTGCTCCCGACCCGGAAAATCAGTCGCCGAGCGAAAATCAGGGCAAAAATCGTGTAGTGTGAACTAGGCATTAGTTATTGCATGCCTGTCATACTAAATGATTTTAAATTTACAGTACATTTTACATTATATTCAACTCACTTAATTGTAGCCAAACCCATTTGATATTAATTAATGTGATTAATATTAAGTTGATTTTAATGTGTTTAATTACTGTGGAGGAATTTTACCTCTCTCATGGTCTGACAAGCTTACACTGTCTTAAAGGACTTTCTGATAAAATTATTTATAGTATACACCGATCAGCTATAACATTTAAACCACCTCCTGGTTTTTACACACTGTCCATTTTATCAGATCCACTTACCATATAGAAGCACTAGCACAGTTCTACAATTACTGACTGTAATCCATCTGTTTCTCTACATACTTTTTAGCCTGTTTTCACCCTGTTCTTCAATGGTCAGGACCCCCACAGGACCACCACAGAGTAGGTATTATTTAGGTGGTGGATCATTCTCAGCACTGCAGTGACACTGACATGGTGGTGGTGTGTTAGTGTGTGTTGTGCTGGCATGAGTGGATCAGACACAGCAGCGCTGCTGGAGTTTTTAAACACCTCACTGTCACTGCTGGACTGAGAATAGTCCACCAACCAAAAAATATCCAGCCCACAGAGCCCCGTGGGCAGCATCCTGTGACCACTGAAAAAGGTCTAGAAGATGACCAACTCAAACAGAAGCAATAGATGAGCAATCGTCTCTGACTTTACATCTACAAGGTGGACCAACTAGGTAGGAGTGTCTAATAGAGTGGACAGTGAGTGGACACGGTATTTAAAAACTCCAGCAGCGCTGATGTGTCTGATCCACTCATACCAGCACAACACACACTAACACACCACCACCATGTCAGTGTCACTGCAGTGCTGAGAATGATCATCCACCTAAATAATACCTGCTCTGTGGTGGGTCCTGACCATTGAAGAACAGGGTGAAAGCGGGCTAAAAAAAGTATGTAAAGAAACAGATGGACTACAGTCAGTAATTATAGAACTACAAAGTGCTTCTATATGGTAAGTAGAGCTGATAAAATGGACAGTGTGTGTAGAAACCAGTAGGTGGTTTTAATGTTATGGCTGATCGATGTATATTTTGTAGTCAGGGTCACAGCAGGTCCCATTCCACTGGGAAATGCTGGGTGCAAAGAGGCTTGCTCTGGTTGGAGTGCCAATTCATCAGAGTATCACAAGGCTTTGAAAGTGTGTTCCTAAAATGAGTACAAATCTGAATAACATGCACATCTTATGTGTATGTACATACACAGGCATCTGTGTCATATGGGTGGACATGAATGATATGAGTCCTTAATATGACTCACTAGCGCCCATCACTCCACAGCTAGTTTCTCTCTCACCCGCACACATACCAATACACTCACACCCACTCCACACTATTCACCTGTTAACCCTGGCAGCTCCTAATCGGTGTGACTGTGACTGAACGCAGAGAGGCTGGAGCTCCGCCACCCTGACGCCCGCCACATCAGCAGCATGGCACCAAGCCAAGGCAGGAAGCGGCACTAAACCCATAAAATCCATTAAAACAAGCTGAATTAGGGCACAATTAGTTACAGATAATAATGACTCAATTTAAACAAGCTGTCTCGCATGATTTTATGCTTGGTATTCAGCCCAGAAAATGAATTACCATGATAAGCTACTGTGAAGAATTTAAGCCACATAATCACAGCCTGTACGATTTCTTTATTTTATTCTGCAGTATTCGAGAATAAGGACAAAATAGTGATAGTGATGGAGTATGCCAGCAAAGGAGAGCTCTACGACTACATCAGTGAGCGGCGAAAGCTCAACGAGAGAGAAACCAGACACTTTTTCAGGCAGATCGTCTCGGCCGTACATCACTGCCACAAGGTAAGAGACAAGACTGATCAGAGTTGGTGTTTCATCAATATTTATTTATTATTAATTATTCATTATTATTAATATTTATTATTATTAATATTTAAGTTTGAGGCCAATGAACTAGTATTTTTCTTCAAATTAATACACAGTTTTCTATTTTATCAGCAAAACAATTTAGGTTGAAACACATACATATACATGTCCTAGTATTTTCAACTACTGAAAAGCAACAGCTACTCTATCAGTAGCTACGTTTACATATATCATTCATTCATTGTCTGTTTTACTACAACTATATCCTAATCAGGGTTGTGGTGGGTCCAATTCACTGGGCAAAAGGCAGCTCAGCCCATCACATGGCAAATACACACACAATGTCACATGCTCATACCTACTTCATACTGTCTTTGGACTGTGGGAGGAAACCGGCACACCCATCGGAAACCCATGCAGACACAGGGAGAACATGCAATCTCCACACAGAATGTACCCAACCTACTCCAGCTGGGAATCAAATCCAGAACCTTCTTGCTGTGAGGCGACAGTGCTACCCACCGAGCCACCATGCTGCCATGTTAATATTTTTGCCATACCAAATGCTCACTCACTCACTCACTTTATTAACTGCATATCCAATCAGGGTCGCGGGGGGCGGTGGGGTTGTGCTGGTGCCTATTCCAGCTTTTCTATGGGCGCAAGGCACATAGTAACACCCTGGACGAGGCGCCAGTCCATCGCAGGGCAGACACACACACACACACATTCACATATAGGGAAATTCAGTGTTTCCAATTAACCTGACTGCATGTTTTTGGACTGTGCACCCGGCGGAAACCCACATGGACACGGGGAGAACATGCTAACTCCACACAGACAGGACCTGGACTGCTTCACCTGGGAATCAAACCCAGAACCTTCTTGCTGTGAGGTGACAGTGCTACCCACCCAGCCACCACTAATTTGGTCTATGTTACGGCAGGTCCGGTCGGCCACCTCCCCCCTTTCTCTAGACATAGCCAGTAATGCCTGCTGGGGATTTGAACCCTGGATCTCAGCAGTAGTGGGTTAGTGTAATTTACCACTGTGCACCTAAAAAAAAACATTGTATTACATTTAAAGAAGCATTTTCACTCCCATAAAAACACGCTAGCACACCAGAGCTTGGATCTCTGATACGTCGTATCGAATCTCAGCTCTGCCATCCGGCTGGGCTGTGCGGCCACATGAACAACAATTAACTGTTGTTCACAGGGTAGCCGGACCAGGGTTCCTCATAACTGGTGCAATTACGGCCTCTGCTGACTGATTGATGGTGCCTGCGCAGGGTTGGGGAATAATGCTGATCGGGGTGTGGCTCTCTGTGAACAGGGCTGATCCGCATATGAACTCGACTCGTGCAGGTGAAAAGAGGCAGTCGGTATTGCACACGTGTCTGAGGGGGCGTGTGTCAGTTGCGAAGCTCCTCAGTCAACAGTGGAGATGAAGCGTTATGCAATCAGGGTAATTGGATACGACTAGATTATGGTAGAAAATTGGGGGGAAAATTCTGAGAAAAATAGGGGGAAAAAAGTATGTTCAATAGAACTTGGTAAGACAATCTTTGGCAGATACTAAAGATCATAAACACTTCCTAAGACCAGGACTGTTTTCCTTTTAGAATTTTATGTAAAAAAAAAAAAAAAAGTACTTTTTTACAGCCCTGTATAATATCAGATAGAGCTACTTTAGAACTTCTCATCAAATAGATTTCTCTTGGGCGATGACCCACACAAAAGGGCAGTACTTGCATTGGAAGCGGTGGCTGCTGGGAAGCAGATGGTCAGGGCAGGTTAAGGGTGGACTTACTCAGCTGTGCTGATTGCGTCATCTTTTCAGCTGGGGGATTCCAGCCACTGCCCTGCTGACCACAGCATTACATCAAAGCAGGCAATTGCCACAAGGGGTCAGGACACTTCAGTTCTGATACAGGATGCAGAGATGTGCATGATAGAAAACATATCTACGGTAGAGTGTATGTGTCAAAAAGACAGTGTGGGTCTAACTCTATACAGAGATTCAGTCCAGATTCCAAAATCAGCATTTTTTGAAAATGTGTTCATGAAAATGTCAGAATGAGAAAAAGAGAATCATCCCATGAGAATGATATGCAGACATAAGACATGATGTGGGTCAAATCACGGTCAATTATGTGTCAGAACAGCATGAAAAACAGAGCATTCTGTTAATATTTTCCAGAAAGGAGTGGTACACAGGGATTTGAAACTGGAAAATGTGCTGCTAGATGACAACTACAATATAAAGGTAAGTGCAGAATGTTTTCTTTCACATGCCTCAACTAGATCTTCTAGATCTATTATAATTTACATTTATGTTTTTTTTCATGTTTTTAGTTTACATTTTTAGTTTAAATCAAGAAGTATATTTTCTTATACATTTTCAGTGAGATTGAGCAAATACACACAATTTAATATGTTTTTTACACATCTTTGCAAGAAATGTAGGTGTTTAAGGATCTACAGTCCAGTAATCATTAAAAGATTTAGGAATCTGGAGAAATCTTTGTGCATCGAGCACAAGTGCAAAATAATCATTCATGTACAAATATAACAATGTAGGGTTAGACGCCACTCAAGTGGCGCAGTGGTAAAACATGGTAGCACACCAGAGCTGACATTTCAAACTTATCAATTCGAAACTCAGCTCTGCCATCCGTCTGGGCTGGGCGGCTGCAGGAACAACGATTGGCTTGTTGTTCATACAGGGTGGGAAAAAAGCCAGATAGGGACTTCATAACTGATGCAATTATGACCTCTGCTGGCTGATTGATGACATCTGCACAGAGTCGATGAATAATGAGGATCAGGGTGTGTCTCTCCGTACACAAAGCTGATCCGCATATGAACTCGCCTTGTGCAGGTGAAAAAATGCAGTCGGCTACTGCACACATGTCGGGGGGGGCGTGAGACAGTCTCGCTCTCCTCAGTCGAGGCGGAGTTCAGCACCAGTGAAGAGGAAGCATAACGCAATTGGGTAAAAATCGGGAGAAAAGGGGAGAAAAGGCATAAAAGAAAACAATGTAGGTCAGGAAAAAATAAATAAACACTTTGTCAGTTTGTCACTACATGTACAAATGCAAGTTAAGACACCACTCCACAAAGCAGAAGTCATATATCAGTAACATCCAGGCTCAGTTTTGTCTTAGATAAACTGACGCAAAATGAATGGGCTATGGTTATACAAGTGCAACTTTCAATAGTTTTTGGAAGTAATTGAATTGTATAAAGGGCTAAAAAGGGAAAAGACCAGCCAGCATCTGCCATGGTAACTCTTTGGAGACGTTCATGTTAAAGGGGTATATACTCATTGTGGGGCAACATGTGCTTCCATCCATTCATCTGCTTTTTTGGGTGGAGGGGCATCCCTGCTTGTTTTAGCAAAACATTGCCAAGCCACATTATGCAAGTGTTATAACCACGTGGCTTCTTAGTAAGACTGTCTGCAGACCATACTTGTCTCCTACGTTAAAGGATTATAATGCACAATAAACCACAACACAAATCCCAGACTGTAAAGCAGCTGATGTGTTTTATCAGGCAAGAATCACAACTACAACAACTGGCATCCTCATTTCCCATCTGATTACAAAACACTCATAAAAGGAAGGCTGAAGTAACTCAGTGGAAACTTTTAATTTAATTAATGGCGGCAACATTACAACAACAAAATGTTGGTACAGTAAAGTAACATCATAAACTAAAATACAAAACTGCTGTTTATGAGGAAAATAATGTCTGATTTATATTACCATACATTGTTTTGCTTATATTTTTAAATTTATTTTAATGATAAATTAATAATTACAATAATTATAATGATTTAATAAAACAACAGCAACTAACCTAAAAAACTACAATAGCAATTCTAAAATATTAATAAAAAAAATATATTTTAATCTGATTCTTATTTTATGTTAAGTTTGATTGGAGGCAGCATTATTTAGTGGTCATAATAATAAAAAAAGAGGTTTTATCCATTTATGTCTATCTATCTTAGATCCATCGATAGACAGACAGACAGATAGACGGATAGATGGATGGATGGATGGATGGATTTTTTTTCTTTCACTAAATGTTTTAATGTTTGTACATATAATCTTTTTTTCCAGATAGCAGATTTCGGCTTGTCCAACCTTTATCACAAAGACAAGCTTCTGCAGACCTTCTGTGGAAGTCCTCTGTATGCTTCTCCTGAAATTGTAAATGGAAGGCCGTATCGGGGCCCAGAGGTGAGTGTTAATATTATACAAGGGTTCTTCAAAAAACGTTTTAAAACTCTATTTATTAAGAATTACAAAAACAAATTAAATCACTTTTCTACAGTCACCTTTCGATGCATTTTTCTCAGCATTGTACCAACTTTTTAATGCCATCAGCAAAAAATTTTTGGTTGAGTGTGTAGCCACTGTTGCACTGCAGCTTTCACATCATCATCACATGAAAATCTTCTTACCCTTAATGCTTCTTTGCATGGTCTAAAATAGTGGAAAACAGTTGGAGCTAAATCAGGACTATAAGCTCTCTCTCAGTCTCTCAGACACGACCAATTACTACTCCTCCCACACACACTGTTTCCAAAATATGACAGTGTGGAAACTTTTTGATAATCCCTCGTAATAAGCCATTAATATTATATAGTTAATCAGCATAGCATCAATATATAAAACCAAGAACTGAAATATAGGCCAAACTCTGATCTACAGTTTCCCACAACCAATGTGGAGATTAAGATCTTGTAATCACATGATCACAACTAATCCTGACATTTAATACAGTGCATCATCACTGAAGATAGGAGGCCAAAAACATTCAAACAACAGTGAATTTTTTTCTTATTCTCCCACAGGAAGTACACACACACATAAATTCCATAAATTTCCTGCATTAGTAGTGGCGGATGTTTTATCCATGGACCCGGTCAGCTGTTGGTTTCCCAAACAATCAGGCTTTTGGCAGCTGGAATGAAAACTTATTCTCCAACTATTTACAGAACGGAGCAGTAGTGCAGCACAGACACTTTTTTCTCAACCGCATGGGTAAAATTGAAAGTGTCATCAGGAATGCATCCAAACATTAAAGCTTTACAATTTGATGTTATATTTTCTGACACTTGCATACACACACATACTTTCACTTACAGACATACACAAAGCACATCCCTCTTATTTATCCAAACACATTCCACATTCCTCTGGACTCATAGTGCTTCATAACATTCATGGTCTGGTCTATGGGAAATGTTTCACTCTTTCTATGGCAACAACTCCAGTCTTCCACTCATCTCCTCTGGGTCAGACAGGTCAGCAGCCATGGGAGTGGACTTTCCTGTTCTCTAATCAGCTATTGTACACACTGACTGATTGCTAAACCCTTCCTCTTACTAATCAGGACCAGCAGGGCATGAACAATAAGCCACGCTGTATATAAAAGGCTGAAGCCATGTGGTGCTTTAAATGTCTGATGTACATTATGTGGCAAAAAAAGTTTGTGGACACCTGACCATCACCTCATTGTCCAAGTTGTTTACAAACTAATTCATATACATTCATGCCCATGGAGCAAATAGTTAGATGCAGGGTCATTAATCTGCACATGTGGCATAGAAGGAATTAGCCCTTTTAAGGGAACATCTAATGAACTATAAATACAGACAGGTGACAGATTAAAGCAAAGAGATGAATGAATGAGTAAATTCAGATACTTCCAGAAAGGTGTACTGGTGTAATACAATAAATCAGTTTACATTCCACCACCTTCTGAAACAACTATATGTGCTCATCTCATATAAGCTGACCTCAGTTGACCTCAATTTTAGATCAAGATGGCAAGACAAAAAGATCTAAGCGGTTTTCATGGTTAGAGTTTATATTTTTCATGGTATGTCTGGCAAACAACAAAGCAACTGTAGAGGCTTAAATGCTTAACCCCCCACAATGAACGAATCTAATGTGCAAATTTTGCTGACATGGTACATTTAGGTCTTTTCAAAGCGAAGTGTCACTCCAAATCAATACAATACCTGATGCATGCCGAAAATTTCTAAAGTTTCTCGATGAAAGTCTCTTCAGGATACCCCAGTCTACAAAATCAAGCAGGTTTCCAAATGGTTTAATAAGCATAATAATCCAGATGAACACCATAATAGCCTTAATGATTCATCAATACAGTCAAAACACTAATAACAGGAATAGCTGTTGAAAATCACTACCTCCAGTAAGGTTCCTGAGACCTGACTCGCCTACAAAGCCAAAAATGGACCAGCTCCAAACTACCTTAGAGAACTAATAAAACCCCGTCCTGTACCACACAACTTCCAAGCACCCAAATGGTGGAACAAACACTTTTTCCCCTGTCTGTCCGAACATCTCACTGTGAGTCTCTCACTGTCTTCAAAAGACGATCAAAAACTCACCTGGGCGGCACGGTGGCTTGGTGGGTAGCACTGTCGCCTCACAGCAAGAAGGGATTCGAACCTGGGTTCGATTCCCAGGTGGAGCGGTTTGGGTCCTTTCTGTGTGGAGTTTGCATGTTCTCCCCGTGTCTGTGTGGGTTTCCTCCGGTAGCTCTGGTTTCCTCCCACAGTCCAAAGACATGCAAGTAAGGTGAACTGGAGATACAAATTTGTCCATGACTGTATCTGACATGACTTGAACTGATGAATTTTGTGTAATAAGTAATTACCTGCCCTGTCATGAATGTAACCAAAGTGTGTGAAACATGATGGTAAAATCCTAATGAATGAACGCCTTTATTTGTCATTATAAATATACAGACATACAGTACAACAATATTCTTTCTTCACATATCCCAGCTTGTTTGGAAGCTGGGGTCAGAGCACAGGGTCAGCCTTCGAATGGCACCCCTCGAGCAGTGAGGGTTAAGGACCTTGCTCAAGGGCCCAACAGTGCCTGCATGGCAGAGCTGGGATTCTCAACCCTTCAATTGGTAGCCCAAAGCTCTACCCACTAGGCTAACACCATCCCAAATAAATGAATATAAATCCACCTCTTTACTAATCACTTAAGCTAAGAACTAACATGTAGATTAGTAAGATTTGTATTCTTGGGCTGTTGTCTACTTAAAATACAGTTAGAAATGTCTACTGTGGAGGCACATTTGTAAGTCACTCTGGATAAAAGCGTCTGCTAAATGCCGAAAATGTAAATGTAGAATGTTGTTTAGGTGGCTTGCGGTGGCCTAACACCTTATTAAGCCACTTAATGATGTTTGTCCTTTTATTTATCACTCATTTATATACACAGGCAATGTTGGCCAGGATGTAAACCCACATAAAAGTCCTGTTCCAAATGGCACTCATGCAGCCTAGAACTGCGCACTACCATGCGGACAATTCTGCCATTTGGCAGTGCTTAAAAGAAGTTTATAAAAGCACTGCAGTATGTCTTGAAGGATTGAATTTCACTAAAAGAACAGCAGATCTCAAGAATATTGAAGAAATTAGAAAATCTGGCACATAATTGTTTATCTAATAGTCTTATTATTATAACTATTTGATATGTAGGGCATATCACAACCTGCCATCATACCACCCACTATATTGTTTCATACAGTGGTTTACACATTGGCAAATGTTGTGTTTTAATATAGTATTATGAATAAGGTGTGTTTTTCTCTGTTATGACAGGTCGACAGCTGGGCTCTTGGGGTGTTGCTTTACACTCTGGTTTATGGCACAATGCCTTTTGATGGGGGAGATCACAAAAGACTCATACGTCAAATCAGCAAAGGGGAGTACAGGGAACCACCCCAGTCATCAGGTAAATTCTGGCCCCTACATCACACACAGGCATTTCATTAAAAACAACCTTGTATTAGTTTTATCTATTTAATCTTAACTTTTCTGTCTCTAAACCAGATGCACGTGGCCTGATCCGTTGGATGTTGATGGTAAACCCAGATAGGCGTGCCACAGTGGAAGACATTGCCAACCACTGGTGGGTGAACTGGGGCTGGAAGACCAGTGTGTGTGACTGCCAGACTCAAAAGGAGAACAGCTCACCCATGCTCGCCCGCTTTATCGACTGGAAGAGTCGGACTGAGACAGGCAAGCTCCCTGTAAAACTATCCTGCCCCGATTCAGGAGTCACCTTTAATGGAAACAATATTGGATCTGGTACAACCCGTCGTCTCAGAAGGTCCTCGAAGGAGAACGATGGTGGAGCACTGACTGTTCTGGAGGAAAAAGCGGGTGCGAAAAGGCCTAAAAGCATTCTTAAGACCCGAGCAAGTACTGGAGATCAGCGCTCCCAAAGCCTATGTGAGGCCGAGCTACGTCGCTCCATATGTTACCAGGATGTAGAGACGACTTCAAGTCCGGAGAAGGAGGAGGCTGCAGGAGGCTCACCAGCCAAAATGATGCCATCCCTACCCAAGAAGGGCATTTTAAAGAACAACCAACAGCGTGAGTCCGGCTATTATTCCTCTCCTGAGCGTAACGAGTCCTCCGAGTTGCAAGGGAGCATCTTGGCACCACCTCCTAATGGCTCTCCACCTAAAAGGGGGACTGGGCGTAAGGGCATATTGAAGAGGAATGGGAAGTACTCGGCTCACATGGCACCCACTCAGGACACAAGCCTCCCACAGAGCCAGAGTCGACCCTCAGGAATCTTGAGGGAGGAGATCTCGGGTATGGCAATGGATTGGCCACATGCGTCTCCCAAACCTAACATCAGGGGCAGCCTCTCAGCAGAGGATTTACTGCAAATGGCAGGATTTAGGGGACTACAAACAGCAGCTCCTTTCCATGGATCAAAGGTGACCTTCAGCCCGCCAGGATCACCTCCGGACAATGGGAGTTTCTCTCTTCTGGGGGATCTTGATGATGTGACCCAGGTGTATCAACAGGCCCTGAACATCAGCAACCATCTGAGTTAGAAGGTACAAGAATGCTGGACAGTGGGCTCATGGAAAATTGGAACAGTCAGGAAAGAATAGACATGCTTCCATCCTTGACATTTTACTCATTTTTAATTTTACATGCAGGTACATGGGAAATTTGAGAACAGCTTTGGTTGATGGTTAATACTCGCGGCATTTTCATTATTAATTTATTAACTTAGGAAGATTGAAGCAAGCACCTCATCCGCAGTGCCCATAGCACTGGTTATTACTAACATACATTACAAACTATATGATATTGTATGTACAGTTAGGCCATTAAGATAATATATTTCAATTTAGACTGTATGGTGATAAAAATATATCAGTGTTACAACTTGGCTTGTGCAATATAAAGATTATACTGTCCCTTAATTAGTACACATTCTCTAATTACCAATCCTCCATTACTATTTTTAAATTGTTAAACGCATTTCTTTTACGTTCAAAATCAAGGAGATACTAGAAAAAAATGCCTTTATTTGTCATATATACATATACAGACGTACTTCTTCGCATATCCCAGCTAGTTTGGAAGCTGGGGTCAGAGTGCAGGGTCAGTCATTGTTTGTTTGTTTATTAGGATTTTAACGTCATGTTTTTACACTTTGGTTACATTCATGACAGGAACGGTAGTTACTCATTACACAAGGTTCATCAGTTCACAAGTTGATAGCCCAAATCTCATTTAGCAGAGGCTTTCATCCAATGCGACTAACAGTATACAGTCTAAGCGTTTGAGGGTTAAAGGTCTTGCTCAAGGGCCCAACAGTAGCAACCTGGCAATGATGGGGTTTGAACCAGCAACCATCTGCTTACTAGTGCAGTACCTTAACCACCAGGCTACAACTGTCCCTCTACCCACTAGACTAACACTGTCCCATGTTACTGTACCATGGAGGGTGATGCAGCGGTTTGAGATTCTTGACATTTTGGCACAATACATTATCTTAGGCTTGCATTTAAACTATTTACCATCTTATATGCGGTATCTTTATTTTACTTGACATGTTAAATACATGTTAAATACAAGGTGATAGTACGCTATCACTTTAGACCTGGGCTATTTCAAGATGTGCCCATGGTTAATTTGTGACTCGTAATACATGGTAGGGTAAGGCTTAATTCTGTGCTACTGGTCTATACAGTAATCCATGTGTGCAGCCTGCGATAGTTACTTTTGGACACTGTTGTATTCTATTGTGGCCAGGCAGGTAATAAACGTTAATAACACCTGCTGTTGACTTTTATACCTGTGTTACAGGCAGCAACAAGTACCTTCAAGTACCTTGAAGAGACACTAATTTAGAGTATATATTCTCAGGCTGCTATGAGCAGTACATGAACTGTGAACTGCTAATAAACTGAAAAACACAATACATTTAATATAATGTGCAACCTATTCCTGTAATAACAACAGTTGTGTAGTCCTGGTGCTGCAAAAAATTGCTTATATACACTATATTACCAAATAAATATAGGTATATAGATGCATTTATCCAAAGTGACTTTGACTTGTGACAGTATACGAACCAAGCAATTGAGGGTTAAAGGCCTTGCTCATTAACTCAGCAGTGGCAACCTTCAGGTTATTAGTCAGGTACCATAACCACTGAGCTACCACTACCTTACACACAATATTAAATGTTCGTGCTTCCAGGTTTATGGCAACAGTTTGACTGTTTCCAGTGCCCAAAACAAGGTCCATGATTTGATAAGTTTGGTTTGTAGGAATGTCATTGGGCTGCGCAGAGCTCTGACCTTAACCTCACTGGACACCATCAGTATGATTTGAAACTTTGATTGCGAGACAGTTCTTCCTTACTTAGCAAATTGTCTTTTTACTGAAAAGGTAGAACTTCCAACAGATGCTGATATTATAGTGTCCATAGCTTTGGAATAGGTTGTCCAACAAACTCAGGTGTTTACATACTTTGGCCATATTTACATTTACATTTTCAGCTTTTATCAGTATACTGTCTAAGCAATTGAGGGTTAAGGGCCCAACAGTGTCAACCTGGCAGCAGTGGGGCTTGAACCAGCAACCTTTGGATTACTAGTCCAGTACCTTACCCACTAGGTCACAACTGTCCCTGTTATATAGGTCCATATAGTGCATAATGCTAACTGCTGGATTGCTGTCACATGTGAGTAGTAGGCTATTCGTTCCTATGCCTACTACCTTACACTCAGAATTAAATGGTACATTATGCTTTCACTGTCGAAGGAAGCTTCACCCAACTCCAGACCTTGAATCTCTGAATATTGGTCAAGCCGAGTTGTGACACTGATATGACAAGTCCAAGTTTTGACCATGAGTGATATTACCTTGACTTTGATGTGTCAGAAAGCACCAATGAGAGTCAGAAGTCATGTCCTCCCTCACTGAAGCAAATGATGAGGACCTTAACTTTTCACACAGACTGCTGCTTGCACTCTGAGCCATGCAGACATGCTTCCTGTGTTATGATACAGTGGTGGAGCAGGGTGGAACCTGCGAAGAAAATCCAGTGTAGGAACACCCCGCACTTCAACAACGGCATCTATTGAAAGGAAACTGCTCCTGTTATACATCAAAAATGGCGTACATTTCAAAAATAACAGGGCCTGAAAACAAAGTTTAAAAAGAAAACACACACGACACTCAGAACTTTAGGTTAAGAACTGTATACTTGGACATAATAGAGCAATATACTTGGAGTATTGTAAATATACAAGGTTTTCTGTTTACCACACTATGAAATACTCTTGTAACTGAATCTATAATGATTTATCTTATACTATGTTAGTATTTTGGTCTGATAAATTAATACATTATGTTTTTGAGTTCAATTATCCAAATAGGTAAGTGTATATTGGCAGTTAAAAAATAGTAATACTTTAATGACCCAACCACACACCCCTAAAAATAAAAAAAATTGGATTGTAAATGTTTCCCCCCTATTTAAAGACAAAGATTCACTGAGCACTTGTGACCAAAAACGTTTCAGGTTGGAAATCAACACTTTTTACTTATAGACTAGTAATAGACTCACTCATTCGATAAACAAGATTCCCATAAGCTGGCCTCCTGGCTAGTCGGGAAATTTAATAACTTTACAGTCATTGTGACTATTTAATTTAATTGTATAGAATAAAATGATGTGTAATAAGTTCTATAATACAATCTTATAGTCCTGAAAAATATAATCTATTTATTATTTCTTAGCTAGGAGGGTTTTCGATGACCTGCATCTCAGCTACTATTGCAGACTGCAGTCTGCATTTCAGTAAACTTAGATAAAACAGCAGTTACTATAGTATATTTTAAAATATTTATTTACTGTTAATTAAATAACTCAGAATATATTTATACTTCATTACAGCATATTGTGTCTCCTTCCTGATGTGCTAAAGGGATGTTAATAAAGGCTGAATCTCATGAATCTCAATCGGGTGATTGGATACGACTATATTGGGAGGAAAATTGCGAGGAAAGGCATAAACAGAATATATATATATATATATATATATATATATATATATATATATATTCTGTATATATATAAAATTAAAGTGCTTTGCCACACTCAATTACAGTGCTTGCAAATGATTATGAATGTAATTTTATTTGTAAAAAGTTTAGTTGACCTGCTATTATTGATTACTTATTATTAACCAACCAACAAAGTTAAAATTGATGTTATACCTAAATAACTGCCAAACTGGAAACTAATATTATCATATATTTATTAAATAGGTTAAGGTGTCATATTCCTATAATAAAACTGGATATTATGTATGTATGTATTATGTATTTAATTTTCCTGTTATTTAATCTTGATGTATTATACTATTGTACAATATTTGCATTAACATTTTCATTGTTTTGTATAAGACATTTGTTAGTCTGTACCCTAGAAAATGTCTTGTTTTGTGCCTTCATTGACCAAAAGATTGTCCTTGCAATAAGTATTTGTTTCAAATACATAGTTTGACTTGGAATCTATGACAGTAAGTCTCTGCCATTTATTCTGAATAGAAATAAACAGTTTATGCTTAGTCTAAGACACTGGCTATCCAAATAAAAGCTGATGGTGTAGAATAAGTTGTGAGAATGTTTGCCTGTGTGTGCACTTCATGCCTGGAAACATTGTTGTGTTGAGTTACACACTTGTTTGTTTTTAGTCATACCACAGCCTGCATAGAATATGTTGCTGTGTAAGCAGGTCGCTCACCCAGCAATGACAAACGCTCGGCTCTGTGGTGTGTGTCAGTCCTCAAATTGTAAACATTGTCAAGGCAGACTAGACGTGACTAATAAACTAAAAAAGCAGCTAGACCATCGACCTTCTAGCTATGTGCTTGTCATGTACAAAAATCACTCTGCTGTGAATTTAAATTGCTTACATTCATGACAGAAATGGTAGTTACTCATTACACAAGATTCATCAGTTCTCAAGTTTAATATCAAACACAGTCATGGAAAATTTTGTATCTCCAATTTACCTCACTTGAATGTCTTAGGACTGTGAGAGGACTTAGGACTGTCTTAGAACTGTGAAACACCACACAGAAAGGACCCAGACCGCCTCACTTGCGGATTAAACACAGGACCTTCTTGCTGTGAGGCAACAGTGCTACCCACTGTGCCATTGTCGCCAAGTTTTGTCTGGTCAACTTTTATATTTTGGTTGGAAACAGTGAGGGTGGGAGGAGTGGTAATTGGCCATGTCTGAGAGACTGAGAGAGCTTATAGTTCGGATTTAGCGCCATCTGATTTCCAACTTTTTTGAACCACTCAAAGGGGAAGAAGATTTTTATGTGATGATGATGTGAAAGCAGGGGTGCATCAGTGGCTATGCTCTCAATCAAAAACATTATTTTGCTGATGGCATTAAAAAGTTGGTACGACGCTGGGAAAAATGCATCAGAAGGTGACTATGTAGAAAAGTGGTGTAATTTGTTTTTGAAATTCCAGTAATAGAGTTACAAAATGCAGAAATCACTCAGGTGGCGCAGCGGTAAAACACGCTAGCACACCAGAGCTGGGATTTCGAATACATCGTATCGAATCTCAGCTCTGCCATCCAGTTGGGCGGCCACATGAACAACAATTGGCTGTTGTTCACAGGGTGGGATGAGCCAGGTTTCCTTACAACTGGTGCAATTACAACCTCTACTGGCTGATTGATGGTGCCTGCGCAGGGTTGGGGAATAATGCTGATCAGGGTGTGGCTATCCAATACGGAGTGTGGCGGAAAAATATGGAGAAAAAGAGAAAAAAAGTGTGGAAACTTTTTGAAGAACTCTTGTATATTTCAGGCCTGCAACACATTCCAAAAAAGTTTGGTGGGAGGCTTTCAGGCTAGTAATGAGGTAAAAAAAAAAATAATAATAAAAAATAAATAAATAAATAATGATATTACTTCAAACAGGTGATTGTAATCATGATTTGGTATAAAGCAGTGCCTGTATTTTTAAAGAAGCATTGAAAGGTATTTGCATATATTTTCCTCTACAGTGCATAATATCATTATATGATTCAAGGAATCTAGAGGAACCTTAACGGAGCATTAGCAGGAAATCAAGATGGACAAATAGAGAACTTGAAAACTCCACACTGAAAGGACCCTGGCCGCCCAATCAGGGAATCAAAGTTGGGCCCTTCATGATGTGAGGCAACAGCACTACTAAATTAGAGTAGAGTAGTAAATTAGAAGGTCGATTTAGTATAAATGGATTATTCCTGGCTTAAACTCATTTGCTCTAAATGCTGCAGTAAGTAAATACAATGACACTCAAGAAGGCTGAAATTTAGGCAGAAATGGACTGTCATGGGCAGAAATATTGGAACCCCTGCACTCTTTTAAAAAAAAAAAAAAAGGGGAGAAAATGCATAAATAAAAAAAATATTGTTCGGAAATACTAATAAATACAAATTTCTGAGGAATTTGTTGGTGTTTAACCAATTAATAGTTTCTCAAAGCTGTCTACTCATGAGCAAGCTTGAGCAGTTATTCTTTTAGCAAGCCGGCCTGTTCACTGGGTGCCAACATTACCAACATTAATCTGACGGTCCCGATATATTTTAACACCTTTGGCTCCTGTGTGTCAGACCTCAAGTCTCTTTGAGATCATAAACACGTTTAAGCCAGGCTAGGAAGGAAAAAATATATTTATACCCATGTAGCTGAATATAGAGGAAATCATTCAAGTAGGCCTTTGGGACTTTCAAGAGGGGCGTTGTAAAAATCTCATTTTCCGTTATAGTACTGACTGGATGAATGAGTGAATACAGAGCTGATTCTTTCTTAGGCTAGGAAAATAAAAAGGGCAGCCTGGGCACTGACAAGCAGTTCATTGTAAAGGCATGTGGGCGTGGATCAGACCAGTTCAATACAACACTTTGACTTTAACGTTGCATAAGGAAATTTACTAATTACACAATTCCATGCGTATTTTATAGTGTTGTCTGCAAAGACCTTACACTAGATTGCATAAGTAAAGTCAGACAAAGATGTTGAACAGAAAGACTTTCACTTAACATTCCAAAAACTCCCTAAAGTGTTAGATAGGGTGAAGGTCAGGGATCTTTGGAGATCAGTGAAGTTCTTCCACATCAAACCATTTCTCTATAGACCTCACATTGTACACAGGGTCAATGTCATACAGAAAAAGAAAGGGCCTTTTACACACTGATGCCACACAACACTTTTGTAGGGTGTAAATTAATGCTGTGGTATTAACTGAAACCACAGAAGACAGCACCAGGCCAAACTAGTGAGCAATACCATACAATACAAAAGTAAAGCTTTTTAAAAATTAATTTAAAAAACAGCTACAATTAATATGTAAAAACAGCTACAGCTACAAGTAATCTTAAATACATCTGCACATCTGGATTAGGGCAGTTTATTCCATTCTTAATAGCAGATCCTCTCAACCCCATCAGATTGGATACAGAACATCTGTAAACTGCTATGTTCAATGAGGTTTAAGTCTGGGCTTTGACTGGACCACTCAAGGACATTCAGAAACTTGCCACAAAGCCAGTTCAGTGTTGTTTTAGCTGTATGAAAGATAAACTGCTACCGGGAGGCACCCTCATAGCATAGCACCATGTTTTATCATTGGGATGTTATTAGCCAGGTGATGTGCAGTGCCTATTTGCTGTTCTGCTCAACACTGTCTCCAAACAACTGTCTTTTTTCTCATGTTACCTTTACATGAGTCCTTTACATTCCAAGTGGTTTATCATACGCCTTTTAATCAACAATGACTTGCAAGAATGCAAGGATACTTATGGGACAGTGTTAGCCTAGTGGGTAGAGCTTTGGGCTATTAGTTGGAAGATTGTTAGATCAAATCCAGCCTCTGCTATCCAGCCACTGTTGGGCCCTTGAGCAGCCATGTCTGCTCCTGCGCCATACAATAGCTGACTCTGAACTCTGACCACAGCTTCCAAACAAGCTGGGATATACGGAAAAAGAATTTCATTATACTGTACACATGTATATGTCAATATCACAAACAAAGGCATTCTTCTTAGGTATGCTTTAACATAATAAAGTATTTAAGTGAGTGTAGTAAGCCAATGTAAACAGATTTCCCACAAGCTACAAACTTCAATACTCACCTAACCCTAAATTTTACTTACAGTGAAGCATGGCAGTGGCTCTGGGGTTTGTTTGCTTACTCTGGCTGAAGATTAGGCATCATTAGACCTTGCAACAGGAAAGTAATTCCAAGCATACCTCAAATTCCACCAAGGCTTGGTTTCGGAAGAAGTTCTGGAAGATTCTGAAATGACCATCACAGTCACTAGGCTTGAACCCCACAGAAACTCTTTGGAGGGATTTGAAGAAGTTGGTTGCAGCACTCAAAGCCAAGAATATTAGTAAACAGGAGACCATTGCTCATGAGGAATGGGCTAAGACTCCCCAGGAACGCTGACAGGAAGCTGGTGTCTGGCTATGCATCACGGTGATATACATAGTACTAAAGATGCTTGTCATAAATGGGTTGAATAACTGCAGTAGTCATTAAAAGTGGCCGTTTTGGAAGTAAATGCGGAGAAACCACTTATTGTATTAGTTGTGTTGAGCTATTTAAATTGTTCTTGTTTGATTGGTTGATTGCAACCAGTTGAAAGTTTGTATATTTTGCTAATAAACCTAATTTGCACTGGGGGTTGAATCATTTTGATTGCAACTGTACAAAATTTATTTCCATTTACCCCATCTTAGAACATGCTTTAATCCAAAGCGACTTACAATTGTAACTATATACAATCCAAGCAACTGAGGGTTAAGGGCCTAACAGTGGTAACCCAGCAGATGTTGGGCTTGAACCAGTGACCTTCTGATTACTAGTCCTGTATCTTAATCACTGAGCTACCACTATCCCACTTCTTCTTTTATACCACTGTTTATAACTACACATTAATAAGTACAAATCAAAAAGGCATGATATGTGTCAATATGAAATGGATATGCAATGGAAGTACATTAACTAACAAAAACAAAAGTGGCATTGCACCCTGTTATCCTTGGGAAACCAGATCAACTGCTACCCCTACCAGTATAAAGAAGTGATGAAACAGGAAAACAAGAGAAGCATCTGACTACTTGTTTTCTTCAACTGTGTTAGCTTAAATAACATCCTCAATGAAACTGTCAGTTATTTTTTACAATGCTTTGTACTGTAAACAACACACCAGAACACAACACCCATCAATCCAGAGCTTATTGACTGTGTTATTCTAACTCATTTGGAAGTCAGGCCTACTAGCCTCACAGGAATGTGTGATCCCTGCACAACAACAGCGACAAATCCACATAGTGAAAAGAACGAACCAAAAACGTCCAGACAAAAGAGGTGGCAAAACTTCCAGTCAGCCAGCTGATGTCACGGCATATTTTTACACAATGACCTCATTAAGTTCACAGGCAAGATGTGTGAGGAATAGAAAAGTGTTGATAGGATGGATACATTCAGTCTGGCTCTTTTCCTCTTTCTTTTGTAAAAAAAGCTCCTTGTGGCATGGATTACTGTTGAATCCACCCAGCTAAACAACGAGAGGCAAATAGCATGCAAACAGATTACATTGTCCCAACAGGAGACGTTAAAGAAAAAAAAAGGAAACCGGCTTTTCAACCCTCATTCGATTCATTTATTTAAATCCCCCTTTGCAAAGTCAAGGAGTCATGAAATGTAAATGAGCTCAGACGTTATTTATTTTTTATAGCTTAAGATTTTTTTATAAATATATATGTCATTATATACATTATAAAAATATTATATATAAGCCATTTTTAGTAAAGAAGGGACATTTTGTAAAAAGGAATAATAAACAACATTCTGTGATGTGAATTCTCTGCAACCGTTTTTTTAACAGACAAAAGAACAAAAAAAGAATTTGTCTGCAACAGTACAAAGAAAGGATTTTAAGTATATTATAGTTGAAATAAAACTTATATTTTGTAAATATTAACAAATTGTTGTTATTAATATTAATATGTTTATCATTTAAAACCTCTTAATTTACAGAATTTCTTTTAAAAAAACTTTATTTCTTTATTTTTCTATTTCTTTATTTATAATTTTTTTTGTTTGTTTTATTATTTTTTTTTTTTTTAAGTAATGTAGCTAATGGTGAAGGTGAATCTAGAAATTGTGATCAAATGGATATGTTAAAACAGTTTGTTACAAATTCTATTCTATTCCATTCTAACTTACTTTACATTGTTTTTCTGATGATTTGCATGATATCTAGCTGATATTTTACAATTTAATTGTTTGAGATGAGAAGGAAAGACACTGGAATGGTTTAAAAAAAAGTCCAAAAAAACACTTCATACAGTAGTACTTATTATTCTGCTGTTGTAAAAGGAGCCATTTACATTTATTATTCGTTAAAAGTTTGTATTATGCTGCTCAGGTGGTGCGGTAAAATACTCTAGCACACAAGAGCTGGGATTTCAAACACATCATATTGAATCTCAGCTCTGCCATCCAGCTGGGCTGGACGGCTATATGAACAACAATTGGCTGTTGTTCACAGGGTGGGAAAGCCGGACCAGGGTTCCTCATGACTGGTGCACCTACGACCTCTGCTGGCTGATTGATGGCGCCTGCGCAAAAGTCAAGGAATAATGTATTGACCAGGGTGTGGCTCTCCATACACAAAGCTGATCCGAATATGAACTCGCCTTGTGCAGGAGAAAAAATGCAGTCAGTACTGCCCACGTGTCGGAGGGGGCGTGAGTCAGTTGCGGTGCTTCTCAGTCAGCAGTGGAGGGTAGTATCGGTACAGTGGAAGCATAATGCAATCGGTGTAATTGGATATAACTAGATTAGGAAGAAAATTAAGGGAAAATAGCAAATTGTAAAGCAATAAACACTGAGGGTGTTATCCATTTTACTTTTTTACTCTAGAAAATAAATAGAAATAGGTTACACAATACTGAACTAAATGCTGTCAATACATTTTGTACTTAAGAGTTAACACATATTGTTTATACACATGGGTGGGACTAACTCACGTAAAACCCAAAATCATCTGTCGTTCAGCTATGAATAATCTGAATTCTGGGCCTCCTAAATGGCTAAAATGTAAAGCATACCTCAAGAGTATCTTATCAACACCTAACTTTTAGTGTCTGGGATTGAGGAATTGACTCTTGATGGAACTGACTTCCATCCATTTGACTAAACATGTAAATCATATGCTTATAACTGCTAAACATGTAGATACTATGCATGTTTAAGAACAATACTCCACAACTGGCCTCATGCAATATTGAGTAATATTGGTGGCACTGGATATAAATTTGGGTCTAGTTACAAGCTACATGGTGAGCTACAGCAGCAAAATGCATTTTTCCCGCCATCAGACAATCATAAGAAGCTAGCCATTTAGCAAAGGAGTCTGCAATATTTTGATTATTTAGGATGGTAAAGCATTCACCACTTTGTAATGTTGCCATTCCTTCTCACAACACCAAGCACTGTTGCATTTTTCTTTTATAAATGTTACACACATTCTATCTGGCAGGCCAGTCCAGTACCCGTACCCTTTTCCTCCACAGCCATGCTTTTGCATTGTCTTGTTGAAAAATGCATGAACTGGAAAAGATGACGTCTTGAAGGCAGCATATGTTGATCTAAGATCTCAATGTACTTTTCTGCATTAATGCTGCCATCACAGAAGTGTAAATTACCTTCGCCAAGGGCACTGACACAGCCCCATACCATGACAGACCCTGGCTTTTGGACTTGTTGCTGTTAACAGTCTGGATGGTCCTTTTTTTTTTTGGTCCGGAGCACACAGTGTCCATTTTTTCCAAAAAAGACCTGGAATGCTGATTCATCTGACCACAACACATGTTTCCACTGTGTGATGTTCATCCCAGAGGCCTCAAAGCCAAGAGATGCCACTTTTGCACATGGATAACACAAGGATTCTTTTGTGCACAGTACAAGTTTTAAGTGGCATTTGTGCATGTAACTCTGTATTGTAGTGCTTGAAAAAGGTTGTTTGCCAAAGTAATCCCTTGCCCATGTGGTTATATCAGCTATTGATAAATGAGATTACAGCTGTTCAGCTTACCCTTTACACACTAAAAATCCTCCAGATTCCTTGAATCATTTAATGATATAATGCACTTTGTTCTAAAATGCACTGAGCTGCATTCTGATATAGTGATAGTGTGTTCCAAATGACTGTTTCAGCAAGACATGGCCAACAATAACAAAATCCCAACCTTTTCTAATCTCAGTGGCACCAATTGGCATGCACTGTTTATCGTCCTAACATAGGTACTAAAGCCAGTGACATTTAGGAACTTCTTCATTGAAAGCAGGTCTAAAGGAAATATTTAAATGTGACATTTAAATGTCCAAGATGTCCAAAGATAGCACAGGACATGAGGGAGTTGACCCAAAAAATTCTCAGGCACCCATGCAACTCTGTAGAGATCAGTAAGAGGAAATACATTCCAGACATTCTTTTGTGGCCACAGCCTGGGTCATTCAAATTCCCGGACCTTTAGAAAGAGAAAATGGAGAAAGGATGTAGACAATGGGTAGCGTAACAAAACCGTTACTTAGTAAAAACTTACAAATATATCCAGTACAGACTTAAAATATATCCATTCCTGCATGTCAGACCTCCAACACATTTGAAATAAATTTCAGATGGGATTAGTTTAGGGCTAGTAAAATAAAAAAATAGGTATATTTAATATATATTGATTATATTTAAAAGAAACCTTATGTTAAAAAGGCGTCTGGAATGAACCATTAAACAATAAAAAATGTTAGTTGTGGTTAGATGAGTCAGTATTTCACATCTTTTTCGGACGAAATGAACATTGTGTGCTCCGAAACTAAGATGAATAGTGAAATAGTGTGCTTAAAACCACCTAAAGTGGCTTGAAAAGAAGAAGACAAAAATCCCAACTGAGAAATCTACAATCCCAAATCAGAAAAAGTTGGGACAGTATGGAAAATAAATAAAATAAAAATGCAGTGTTCCTTACCATGTGTATTCGAACATTGCAGAGGCATACAAAGCCACCACCCTCCCCCACCTGGGACAGTCTGATCACCTTTCATTGTTCCTGCTCCCCAAGTATGTGCTACTCATCAAATGTGTGAAAACCACAACAAGGACAGTTAAAGTGTGGCCAGACGGCACCATCTCCTCCCTACAGCATCAGTTCCATAACACTGATTGGAGCATGTTTTCGTCTGAAGCCTCAATGGACATAGACTTGGACACATACACATCATCTGTAATAAACTACATCAACACGTGTATTGATAATGTCACCTCTGTCAAGCATGTGAAAATCTTCCCCAACCAGAAACCCTGAATGAACGCCGAGGTTCGACTTCTACTGAAAGCACGGGACGCTGCATTCAGGTCGGGTGACACTGAGGCCTACAGCTCAGCCAGGGCAAATCTGAAAAGGGGGATCAGAAGAGCCAAACACACCTACAAACTGTCTGTTGAGGAGCACTTTCACAACTCTGACCCCCGTCGTATGTGGAAGGGCATTCAGACACTCACCAGCTATAAACCATCACATCCAACCCCTCCATCCAACAGTGCGTCCCTCCCAGATGAGCTTAACAGGTTCTACGCTCGCTTTAACTTCAATGGACTTCACACCACACAGAGTCGACCACCTGAGGACTGCAACCCCCTTACACTCTCTACAGCTGAGGTGTGTTCAGTACTGAGTAAAGTAAATGCGAGGAAGGCTGCCGGCCCTGACGGCATCCCTGGACGTGTCCTGAGAGCATGCGCTGAACAGTTAGCCCAGGTCTTTACTAACATCTACAACCTGTCACTGGCCCAGGCTACTGTTCCTACGTGCTTTAAGACATCGATCATCATTCCGGTGCCAAAGCGTACTACTGCAGCTTGCCTGAATGACTTCAGACCGGTAGCACTCACACCTATCGCAATGAAGTGCTTTGAGAAACTGGTTCTCTGCCATCTGAAAGCAGCGCTTCCACCAGCACTGGATCCCTACCAGTTTGCCTACCGTGCAAACAGATCAACAGAGGATGCCATTTCCACTGCCCTTCACTCAGCCCTCACCCATCTGGACAATAATGACACCTACATACGGATGCTGTTTATTGACTTCAGTTCCGCCTTCAATACGGTTATCCCCACCAAGCTGGTAGCCAAGCTCAGTGACCTGGGAATCAGCACCCCCATGTGTAACTGGGTCTTGAACTTTCTAACAAGCAGACCCCAGTCTGTAAGGTTAGGTAGTCAGGTGTCCTCTAGCCTGTCTCTGAGTACTGGTGTTCCACAGGGCTGTGTGTTAAGTCCACTGCTTTTCTCCCTGTTCACCCATGACTGTGTGCCACTGCATAGATCCAACATCCTCATCAAGTTTGCAGATGACACCCGCTCAGGTGGCGCAGCGGTAAAAAAAGACGCGCTGCAACCAGGGCTGGATTCTGAGAACGTGGTATCGAATCCAGCCTTGCTTTACCGGTTCGAAGCTGAGTGGCTATATGAGCAACGATTGGCCGGTTGCTCATATGGGGGGTGGGACAAAGAACCGGATGTGGGTCTCTCTCTGTCAGAATGCGATTGCGTTCTCTGCCGGCTGATTGGAGGCGCTTACACAGAGATGGGAGGGGGTGCCCTTGGGGTGTGTCTCTCCGCATGCAACGCTGGGTGGCGCCAAAACTCGTCGATGTGTGGGTGGCAAAAGATGCATCTGGCTGCTGCTCGTGTTTCGGAGGGGATATGGGTTGGCTTCGATCACCTCCGTCGGGGCAGGGTTCGGCATAGACAGAGAGGAAGCACGATGCTAATTGAACAATTGGATGCGCTAAAAAGGGGAGAAAAAGGGGTAAAACATTTTAATAAAAAAAAAAAAAAAAAAAAACGTTTGCAGATGACACCACAGTGGTTGGCCGCATCAAAGACAATGACGAATCGGCCTACGGGAGGAGATCCAGCACCTGGTGGCGTGGTGTTCCTCCAACAACCTTCACCTGAACATTGAGAAGACCAAAGAGCTCATCGTGGACTTCCGGAAAACCAGGGGCTGTACACACCTCACTGTCCTTATCAACGGTGACGAGGTGGAGCGTGTCTCCAGTTTCAAGTTTTTGGGCATCCACATCTCTGAGGATCTTTCCTGGACCCACAACACATCCTGTCTGGTGAAGAAAGCGCAGCAGCGCCTTTACTTCTTGAGGAGACTAAAAAAGGACCATCTGTCCCCCCAGATTCTTACAAACTTACGCACCATTGAGAGCGTACTGTCCAACTGTGTGACAGTGTGGTACGGCAGCTCCACTGTGGCTGACAGGAAGGCCCTTCACAAGGTGGTGAGGACTGCTCAACGAATCATCGGTACACAGCTCCCCACCATCGGAGACCTTCACCACCAGCGCTGTGGGCGCAGAGCACACAGCATCATCAGGGACCCCTACCACCCCAGCCACACACTGTATAACCTTCTGCCATCTGGGATAAGATACAGGAGCATACGTGCCAGGACCAGTCGGCTCAAAAACAGTTTTTTTCCCACCTCAATAACTTTATTGAACACCACTATTCGCCGTTAACATTCTGGACATTCTGGACTAAACACTGGACCTATTATTTATTATTTATCATTGCACCTTCTGATTACACACTGGACTGTGTTACTATTTATCATTGCACATTTCTCATTGCACAAGTTGCACCTGCACTTTACCATCACCCCGACTGCACACTGGACTGTTGTAATTATTTATCATTGCACCTACACTTTACACAACTGTCATATACCGTATATGTATAGTTATATATTTTTTTCACCATCCACCATAGTTATAGTTACAGCTGTATAGTTACTATTTACTCATCCTTTATTACTCTTACTGTTATTACTAATATATACCTAACTAATCCTTATTATTATTATTACTGTTATTATTATAATACATATTAATTTTTTAATTAATATGCTTATTGTTATTATTGCTATTATGTATATAGTACTATGTACCTAGATATAATTTCATATATGTAAATAGCTATAGTTAGTTATAACTTTATATTCATATTAATCATAGGTATATGTTACTAATATTCTCAGTTTTTTTGCACAATGCTACTATTTGCACTTCTGGTAGATGCTAACTACATTTCGTTGCCTTGTACCTGTACTGAGCAATGACAATAAAGTTGAATCTATCTATCTATCTATCTATCTATCTATCTATCTATCTATCTATCTATCTATCTATCTATCTATCTATCTATCTATCTATCTATTTACTTTGACTTTTATTTGAGATATTTCATGTTTTATCTGCCCAACTTCATTTCGTTTATTAATAAACATCCATTCCTGCATTTCAGGCCGGCAACACATTTCAAAAAAGTTGGGACGGGGGCAATATTTCTCCCTCTACAGTCCATAACATCATTACAGGATTTAAGGAATCGGGAGAATTTCAGTGCGTAAAGGCCAAGGGCGCAAGCTTAGGCTGAACGCCCATGATCTTCAATCCCTCAGACAGCACTGCATCAAGAACCGCCACTCAACAATAGCTGATATAACCACATAGGCAAGCGATTACTCTGGCAAACCTTTGTCAAGCACTACAATACAGAGTTACATGCACAAATGCCACTTAAAACTTTACTGTGCAAAAAAGAAGCCTTATGTTAACCATGTCCAGAAGCGGCGTCTACTTCACTGGGCTCAGAGGCATCTAGAATGGACCATCACACAGTGGAAACATGTGTTGTGGTCAGATGAATCAGCGTTCCAGGTCTTTTTTTGGGAAAAATGAATGCAGTGTGCTCCGGACCAAAGACAAAAAGGACCATCCAGACTGTTATCAGCAACAAATCCAAAAGCCAGGGTCTGTCATGGTATGGGTCTGTGTCAGTTGTCAGTTGAATGGGACAAAATAAATGCTGAAACGCTAAATCACTTGGTATCCTCGGTGCCAAAACGTCTTTTCAGTGTGGTGAAAAGGAATGGCAACATTACAAAGTGGTAAAAGCTTTACTGTCCCAACTTTTTTTGAAATGTGTTGCAGGCCTGAAATGCAGGAATAGATGTTTATTAATAAATTAAATGGATTTGAGCAGATAAAACATGAAATATCTCAGGTTCATCCTGTCTACAATCAAATAAAAGTCAAAGTAAATGTAAGAAACTCTGTGATTTTAATTATTTGTATTTTCCATGCTGTCCCAACTTTTTCTGATTTGGGGTTGTACAAATTAAGTACTTGACTACTGTTGTAAGTACAAGAAAGCATCACAGTTGCCAGATTTTTCTCTGTTTTATTCTTAATATTTTTGACAGCTGTTTTGTCCACCTAATAGCATAGATTTTACAAACTGAGTGGAAGTAAACACACTTGCAGTGTGTTTTCAGGACATGCTGTTTCCAAACACTATTACTACAAATAAGCTCGTGCCCACCGGCCATGAACGGAAAAGCCAAATAGCTGCAATCTTCACACATGAATGGCTGAGTTGTAATCTACTAACTTTTACTTCGTCCAGCATGATAACAAACACACTTTGTGGTCATTGAGCAACAGCAGTCTATGACTCAAGCCCTCACACTAAGAGAAAACAGATGCATGTTCTCCTTCAAGCTTCCTAATCCCAAAATAGTTCACTGCATTTGTATGTTTTGTTCTGCAGAGCAGCTCAACTCAAAATAAATGAATTACTTAGACAAGAGGAAAATATCTAAACAAGGACTGACAGGCAGTACTAAGGTTGCTGCCACCTACAGATTGAGGAATACAGTAACACGCATTTGCACACACATATACAGTATAAAATGCTGTTAAAATTGCACTGCCTTCTTTTTATTGCCTGTTATTACATATTTGTCCAAAATAAATAATTTTGACATAAACTTGGGACAGCATGCAAAAAAAAATGCAAAAAATAAAAAACACAGAGTTTCTTACATTTACTTTGACTTTTATTTGATTGTAGACAGGATGAACCTGAGATATTTCATGTTTTATCTGCTCAACTTCATTTCATTTATTAATAAACATCCATTCCTGCATTTCAGACCTGCAACACATTCCAAACAAAGTTGGGACAGTAAAGCTTTTACCACTTTGTAATGCACATTCTCTGTTGGGGACAGATCAGGACTGCAGGCAGGCCGGTCCAGTACCCGTACCCTCTACTTCCGCAGCCATGCCTTTGTAATGTGAGCAGCATGTGGTTTTGCATTGTCTTGTTGAAAAATGCCTGGACGTCCCTGGAAAAGATGACGTCTTCAAGGCAGCATATGTTGCTCTAAGATCTCAATGTACTTTTCTGCATTAATGCTGCCATCACAGAAGTGTAAATGACCTTTGCTAATTACCCTGGCTTTTGGACTTGTTGCTGATAACAGTCTGGATGGTCCTTTTCATCTTTGGTCTGGAGCACACGGCGTCCATTTTTTCAAAAAAAAAAAAACCTGGAATGCTGATTCATCTGACCACAATACACGTTTCCACTGTGTGATGATCCATCCTAGATGCCCCTGAGCCCAGAGAAGTTGACGCCGCTTCTGGGCATGGTTAACATAAGAATAATTTTTTGCAAAGTTTTAAGTTTTAAGCATTTGTGCATGTATCTCTGTATTGTAGTGCTTGACAAAGGTTTGCTAAAGTAATCCCTTGCCCATGTGGTTATATCAGCTATTGTTGAGTGGCGGTTCTGCCTGACGGATTGAAGATTACGGGCGTTCAGTTTAAGCTTGCACCCTTGGCCTTTACACACTGAAATTCCTTCAGATTCCTTGAATCGTTTAATGATGTTATGCACTGTAGAGGGATAAACATGCAAATCCCTTCCAATCTTTCTTTGAGGTTCATTGTTTTAAAACATTTCAATCATTTTCTCACACATTTGTTGACAAACTGGAGATCCTCTGATCATCTTTGCTCATCAAAGACTCAGCCTTTCCTGGATGCTGTTTGTATCAAACCATGATTACAATCACCTGTTGACATCACCTGTTTGGAATCACATCACATTGCCCCCCGTCTCAAATATTTTTGTAATGTGTTGCAGGACTGAAATGCGGGAATGGAGGTATATTAACAAATGAAATGAAGTTGAGCAGACAAAATATATGTTTCTATATTATTGCATGTTATAATTTTTTTATCTATAATATTCATCTGTTATTAAAAAAAATGGCTTTCCAAAATCTGAAACTGCAGCCTGAAACAGTATTCCAAATGTTATGTACTGTACATTCCACAGTGGTTTCCAGCTTTGCCCTACACAGACTAGGATTTCTTAGTCCCTGAATCGTTTTACAATATTATGTACAGTGGATGGTAAAAGACCTAAATTATTTGCAATCTTGAACTGAGAAATGATACTTTTGAAGTGATTGACAATTCTCTCACAAAGTTTGGCACAAAGTGGTGAGCCACGAACCATCTCTGTTTGCAAAGACTGAGCCTTTGGTGGATCCTCCTTTACTATCCAATCATACCTCACCACTTTACAAATCACCTGCCTTTTGCGGAATGTTTCAAAACAGTGTTCTACTGTAAATGTTTCTAAATATTCTTGAAATAGTTCACTCTTATTTTTCACTTATTGTTGGTCTAGGGCAGAAATCCAACTTAAAAGGTTGAATTCTATAACAGTGCCACACTGAAGGTCACTGAGCTGAGTACAGCCCTTTTTACTATCAGTGTTTGTCTATGAAGATGACATGGTGGTATCTTTTGTTGGTAGTTTTCATGTTTATATGCAAAGCACCTTATGGACCTGGATGGTATCTCTCTCTTCCTCACTCATATATAAATTTAGCAGGTGTAAGTTTTTCTTCCACAAGTGGGAGCTACTGTAACTACAGTAGTTTCAGTTTGGTACAGGCAAGTCACTGTGTTACTTGCGCCGTAACACTGTGTCTACTTGGTGTTTCATTTTTTCTTCAGAATATGATCTTTAGCTTCTGATCATGGTCATAGTGGGTCCAGTGCCTTTTAGAAACACTAGGCACAAGTCTGAAATACACCCTGGACAGTAAACCATTTTGTCATGGATAACCACACATAATTTATTCGCTTACTCACTCACTCACAAATCTATGGGCACTTTAGAGTAACCAGTCAATCTTTTGCATATTTTTGGGTTTTACTCAGCAAAGCCTTCTGTCTTGCCACTCATTAAAGTCTGATTAATAAAGTACTGCAGACAGGTTTATCTGTAAAACATGTCCTGAAATATCTGCACAGCACTCTTGGACTTTTGTGCTCTTTTGTACCTGGCTGCCCAATTTGGCTAGATGGCCAACTTTAATAAGGTTCAAGGTTGTGCCACGCTTCTTCTGTTTTAAAAAAAAAGGGCCCCTGTGGTCTTGAGAACATTCCAGAACTTAGATTTTGTTTTATATTTAGACAGTTCATTGGACTTCCAGGTTTGGTTGACGCAGGGTAGATTGTCGTGCAGATTGAAATTGGAACAGTGTACTCCAGTTGAGTTCTTGACTTTCATTTTGTATAATAAAGTTTCAGGTTGTATTTCTTGATGCAGCGGTAGACTGTGTTAAGTGACAATGATTTTCCAAAGTACTCCCAAAGCCCATGTTGCTACACAGACTATGATTTCTTCACATTCTTCCAGATTTCTAGACATATAACAAGGATAATTAAAAGAGCCATTATTTTCCTGTGCATAATTTGGAGTGTGATAGCAAAACATCTGAATACTTTAGTAAATCAAAGCCTTTAGTATTTTGTAAATCAACTTTAAATGCATGTTTCAATAAATTTATTTATCTAGTTGGTAACAGCTGCTCACTGTTATGTAGAGAGCTTGAGGCAAATTATGTTGTTTAGGCATATTCTCTTTGAAACATTTTAGCATTTTATGTGCTGGCCCTATTGCAAGCTGTGAATTCATGCATGCAGACCATAAGGAGAAATGGGTAATACAGAGGTTTTTCCACAAACCTTGGTGCTTTGGGGAAACCACACTACTACCCAATTCATCCCCCACAGCTTGACCTCTTAACAGAACCTATCAATTTGGGACAGTTGACAATTTCCTACAAATTAGTTGTAGCCAGTTGTAGAAAGTCAGTGTTCAGTGTATTGGTGCAAACATCCATGCGGCTAATGCTATTTTCACCCAGGCACAGATAGACATTCTGAATAATTAATGTTAATACCCCTACAATGCCCCGCCTCAACAAGAACAAAGTGAGACATGATAACCAGTCAGTTTAAGAACTAAAACATAGCATTCTGATCTGACATAATCTTATAATTAAAGGTGCAGCAGCAATAACATATCATGTCAACTTTTGTACACCAAATCCCCTCTCTGTCCAGACAGAAAGATAAAGACACTTGTCAAGTAAACAAGTGAAACCATTTCACCTTATTTAAAATCCTTAGTGTGGAAACTGACATGCTATCACTCAACAAATCTGGCCTTCTCTCTTCGCTTAATCCTTTCTAAGCTGTGTTTACTGCTGCTGTGGTATGAGTGGTATGTCTCACTGGCACACCTTCAGGTCTGAGAGACAGGGGGCACAAGCTAGGGCTAGCAGGTGAGGTGTTATCTCTCCATGCATGAGAGAGCACGACCTCTGTCCTTTAACCCCGTCTGTTCACCTGGTGGAATCTAACCTTGTCTGTACCAGACTAAAAAACAATTCCAAGGACTGGATGAAGACAGAAGGAAAATAACCGAAAAATTCCAGGAGTATTAGAAACATGCCGTACTTTATCAGCAACTATTAGCTTACTTTGGCATGGGAAAGTGTGTAATGATTTCTACCTACAGGTATTTTCTCTTGCCTTTTAACCAATTCCGCCAAAGTACATAGGGTTTTTGTATTTGGTATATGAGCATTCACTTTACTACAACTGAAGCTCACCACACAGGTAGACCCTGCCACCTCCTACTAATTATGCTCTGCTTGGTGTTTCCGCTTTTATTTTGTCCCATTCTTCCGGCAAACACGTCTTAAGATTCTAACATTCTATTGGGAACAGGTCAGAACTGCAGGCAGGCCAGTCCAGTACCCGTACCCACTTTTTACACAGCCATGCCTTTGTAATGTTGCATGTGGTTTTGCAATGTCTTGTTGAAAAATGCTTGGACGTCCCTAGAAAAGATGACGTCTTGAAGGCAGCACATGTTGCTCTAAGATCTCAATGTACTTTTCTGCATTAATGCTGCCATCACAGAAGTGTAAATGACTTTCGCCAAGGGCACTGACACAGCCCCATACCATGACAGACCCTGGCTTTTGGACTTGTTGCTGATAACAGTCTGGATGGTCCTTTTTGTCTTTGGTCCAGAGCACATGGCGTCTATATTTTCCAAAAAAGACCTGGAATGCTGATTGATCTGACCACAACACATGTTTCCACTGTGTGATGGTCCATTCTAGATGCCTCTGAGCCCAAGAAGTCGACGCCGCTTCTGGAAAGGGTTAACATAAGGCTTCATTTTTGCACAGTAAAGTTTTTTTTTTTTTTTTTTTTTTAATTTAGCACGTCCAATTTCGTCCCATCTATCATCCTCTCATTAGTGCGGATTCCTGCTCCTGATTGGGGCTGACGAGGCCGTTCCACGCCTCCTCCGAAACGTGCACAGCCAATCGACCGTCTTATCACCCACACTTGACGAGTGTAGCGTGGCAGAGTACTGTGCACGGAGGATCACACACTCAGCCACACCCCCTCCCGTCTCCATACAGGCGCCACCAACCAGCCAGCAGAGGGCGCCACCAACCAGCCAGCAGAGGGCGCAACCGCCCCGTTCCTGAGAGAGCATCCCCTACGGTCTCAAGTCCCACCCCCCACCCGGACAACAGGCCAATCGTTGTCCATAGCCGCCCAGCCTCGACCGTGAAGGCAGAGCTGGATTCGAAATGACGCTCCTTCGAAAATCCAGCTCTGGTTGCAGTGCGTATCTTTTACCGCTGCGCCACCTGAGCGGCATGCACCTTTGGCCTTTACGCACTGAAATTCCTCCCATATCCTAGAATCGTTTAATGATATTATGCACTGTAGAGGGAGAAATATGCAAATCCCTTCCCATCTTTCTTTGAGGTACATTGTTTTTAAACATTTCAATCAAAACTTGAGATCATCTGGCCATCTTTGCTCATCAACGACTTTCCTGGATGCTACTTTTGTACCAAACCATGATTACAATCACCTGTTGACATCACCTGTTTGGAATCACATCATTATTTAGTTTTCTCACCTCATTACTAGCCCTAAATTGCCCCCTTTCCAACTTGTTTGTAAGACCCCACAGAGAGTGTGTGACAGCTTTGGCCCTCCTTAATCTGGTGTAGGGGTGGCAGCAGCGATGAAAGTAAGAAAAGGGTGGCCAATTATAGGAAATGTTCCAGATGAAGCAAATTAATGCTTACGCCTCAATCAAGAGAGATTGACAAATTAAACACAACTGGACCTCATACCTCTCCTGCCGGCAAAACTAGGCAGCACAGGGTCTATAAGGCACAGGCGATTGTCAACTGAGAGGTCATTAGATCAACATGGTGCTGCATGTCCATGTCCCCAGCTGCCGGTAAAACTAGCTCTTAAATGGCTGCCTCCACACTGTCCTGTGGTGGGACCTGTGCTCATAGCCCAGCACCATGCAGCTTGAGTGGCATTCGCCAGGTAGGTCCACCTCTGACGCCCCGTGCTCTTCACAAATGAGAACGTTATCCTGCATGACTGATATGGTGGTGGGTCAGTAATGGTCTGGGGAAGCATATTCTAGAAGGGTCTGGCAGAGCCATTGTCAGACCATATGCTGGTGCAGTGGGCCCTGGTTTTCTACTGGTGCAATACAAAGCCTGGTCTCATGTGGCCAGGGTGTTCCTGGATGACAAAGGCTCTGATACCACTGAATGGTTCTAATGTTTAACAGACCTGAATCTAAATGGGAACCTCTGTGACATAATGTATCACATTATGCATGCAATGTCGCCAAGTAGCACCACAGACTGTCAAGGAACTTATTGATGCCTTGAATCAGGTCTGGGTGCAGATCGCCCAGGGCACCATCCACCATCTAGGAGCATGCCCAGACATTGTTTGGAGTGCATGGGAGCCATATACATTACTGAGTCATAAGTCATACAGTATATGTCATATATGAATCCCATGCAAATTGGATCAGCCTGTGACCTTTTTACCTTTGATTTCAATGTGTTTTTAAATTGATTTGGGTTTCCATTGACCATTATTATGTCATTTTGTTCCCAAGAAATTACTCAGACTCAGCTTTATTGTCATTCAAAACCATGTACATGATTAGAACGAAATGCAGTTACTTAGGTCTCGGTGTGTGTAAACATAATAAAATATAAAATATAAATAGCAAAAAAAAACTATGTTAAGTAAAAATAAAACTTAAGACTTAAAAAAAAACTAGAAGAAATAACTACACAATTTATGTCAGTTAAGATTTTCAACTTGAATCTTTCTTTCATTGAGATCTAATGTGTGATTTAAGCATTTCCCTTATTTTTTTGAGTGGTGTATTTAGATACAACATAGGAAGAGAAATCCTACAGCTTAGGTGAAATTATGTAATACAGACGCTAATCCACTTAACGTGCAGCACACTCATCTGTCATTAAACAGTCTGGACATACAGAGTAATGGTGCAACCATGTAGGCTAACTATAAATCTAAGTAAGACTCATGGAGCTGATGCTTATCTAAATGTGTGTGTGCGCCACAGACACTGTAAATTATACAGGGTGGACATGAATGTTCATGATGTCTAATCTGCAGACAGCTCACAATAAAAGATTGCACTTTACTCCAGAACACTTTAAATGCCCTGCATGACACAGCTTGCTGTAATGACTGAACACAGTTAGGGAGGCATGTTTAAGTCCTAATACAATCAAGCAAATATGACAAGGCAGGGAAAGAGAGACAAAGGCAGGAAATACCGGGGGGATGACTAGCTATACAAAAAATACAGCTTATACAAGAAATTATTCACATAATTTAAAATGATAAGGCTATACTGGTGATACTAAAGTGATTAGTCCTTGTTCTTTTGTGTCTTACATGTTAATGTTAATTGCTCACCTCTAAAAGCAGAAATCTGGCACAAAAAGGGTGGTAGATAGGTGTTCAAGGTGCTAAAATTGTGCTGATTAAAAGCGCTAGATGTTGTGCATGATGCTGATTGCTCATCATCGCAACGTCTAATGTAAAAAACAGGGACCAAAATCCCTAAGGAATGCTTTTAACCATATGCATAACATAATTATTGCTAATCAGATGTTAAGACAGCAGGATAACCTGGTCAACCCCAATTCCAGAAAATGCCACAATAAACAACACAATAAAAAATAGAAGACAGTGAATTGTGTATGGACAACAGCATGCAAAAAAGATGCCTGATGCTTTTGCTTAGCCATTTTATCAAGTTTTGTAAATATATACTATATTTTGTAATTTAGTGCCATTACAAAAAAGTTGAGACAGAAGCAATATAAGACTAAAAAGTTCAAGGAATTATCAAAAATAAACTTGTCACTGGTCAGGTTAACATAATTGTGTAGAAAAGAAAAATGCTGCTGCATTTACAAGCAAGGATTGTTAAAAATCTAAGTATAGTAATTTTTTTCAAATCCCCCTTTTTTCTATTTTATTTATGCATTTTCTCCCAATTTAGTGTAGTCAGATTATCTTCCGCTGCTGGGGTATCCCTGATTGCAGTTGAGGTGGGTATATTGCTGCTCACGTCTCCTCAGACCCGCACGCAGCCCTTAGTGGAACCCTTTTTCACCTATACACTCTGCACAGGCGCCTCTCTATCTGCCAATCAGGGTCCTTACACGGCGTTTGAAGACCCCACCCACATAGTCCGGTCATCCCGCCATAGCAAAACCGTGTCTGCTGCAGGTACTGCCAATTATGCTTGCTAAATGGCACCCAGCCGACCTGTGGCAAATCCCCTTATTGTGTGAAATGTATCATCTACAGTACACAACATTAGTAAAAGATTTATAGAATCCAGAGAATTTCTTGTATGTATAGTGCCAAACCCAATACTTTGATCCCTCAGACTGCACTACTTGTGCACTACATATAAACCATTATTATTTTGGTTCATTAATATAACTCGGTGGAATAAAGAATACTTTGGCTTGTCAGTAAACACAGTTAATTTTGCATGTACAGTGTATCACAAAAGTGAGTACACCCCTCACATTTCTGCAAATATTTTATTATATCTTTTCATGGGACAACACTATAGAAATAAAACTTGGATATAACTTAGAGTAGTCAGTGTACAACTTGTATAGCCGTGTAGATTTACTGTCTTCTGAAAATAACTCAACACACAGCCATTAATGTCTAAATAGCTGGCAACATAAGTGAGTACACCCCACAGTGAACATGTCCAAATTGTGCCCAAAGTGTCAATATTTTGTGTGACCACCATTATTATCCAGCACTGCCTTAACCCTCCTGGGCATGGAATTCACCAGAGCTGCACAGGTTGCTACTGGAATCCTCTTCCACTCCTCCATGATGACATCACGGAGCTGGTGGATGTTAGGAACCTTGAACTCCTCCACCTTCCACTTGAGGATGCGCCACAGGTGCTCAATTGGGTTTAGTCCATCACCTTTACCTTCAGCTTCCTCAGCAAGGCAGTTGTCATCTTGGAGGTTGTGTTTGGGGTCGTTATCCTGTTGGAAAACTGCCATGAGGCCCAGTTTTCGAAGGGAGGGGATCATGCTCTGTTTCAGAATGTCACAGTACATGCTGGAATTCATGTTTCCCTCAATGAACCGCAGCTCCCCAGTGCCAGCAACACTCATGCAGCCCAAGACCATGATGCTACCACCACCATGCTTGACTGTAGGCAAGATACAGTTGTCTTGGTACTTCTCACCAGGGCGCCGCCACACATGCTGGACACCATCTGAGCCAAACAAGTTTATCTTGGTCTCGTCAGACCACAGGGCATTCCAGTAATCCATGTTCTTGGACTGCTTGTCTTCAGAAAACTGTTTGCGGGCTTACTTGTGCGTCAGCTTCCTTCTGGGATGACGACCATGCAGACCGAGTTAATGCAGTGTGAGGTGTATGGTCTGAGCACTGACAGGCTGACCTCCCACGTCTTCAACCTCTGCAGCAATGCTGGCAGCACTCATGTGTCTATTTTTTAAAGCCAACCTCTGGATATGACGCCGAACACGTGGACTCAACTTCTTTGGTCGACCCTGGCGAAGCCTGTTCCGAGTGGAACCTGTCCTGGAAAACCGCTGTATGACCTTGGCCACCATGCTGTAGCTCAGTTTCAGGGTGTTAGCAATCTTCTTATAGCCCAGGCCATCTTTGTGGAGAGCAACAATTCTATTTCTCACATCCTCAGAGAGTTCTTTGCCATGAGGTGCCATGTTGAATATCCAGTGGCCAGTATGAGAGAATTGTACCCAAAACACCAAATTTAACAGCCCTGCTCCCCATTTACACCTGGGACCTTGACACATGACACCAGGGAGGGACAACGACACATTTGGGCACAATTTGGACATGTTCACTGTGGGGTGTACTCACTTATGTTGCCAGCTATTTAGACATTAATGGCTGTGTGTTGAGTTATTTTCAGAAGACAGTAAATCTACACTGCTATACAAGTTGTACACTGACTACTCTAAGTTATATCCAAGTTTCATGTCTATAGTGTTGTCCCATGAAAAGATATAATGAAATATTTGCAGAAATGTGAGGGGTGTACTCACTTTTGTGATACACTGTATAAATAAAATTTAGGACTCTACTATGCAAAGCAGAAGCCATATATCAACATCATCTAAAAAACTACCAACTTCTCTGAGCTTAAGTTCACCTAATATAGGCTAACACAATGTGGAAATGTGTACTTTTGTCAGACATATTCCCCTTCGAATTCTTTTTGGAATTAATGGAGATTGTGTTCTCTGAGACAAAAAGAAAAAGAACCATCTTGACTTAATCATAGTATGGAGGTATGAAAGGGGCAATGGCATAGGTAACACTAACAGTACTCTTGCGGAATACATACACATATTATTTTCAAATGATACTTGTAATTGTTTTATGTGATGTGCTGTGTGATGTCTCTCGCTTCTCTTTGCTTCCTTTTCCCTTTATCCTTGGCACTTGCCAGCCTGTCATTGTAAATAAGAACTTGTTCTTAATGTCTTGCCTGGTTAAATAAAGGTAAATTGTGATTTTTGTGTTATTTTTGTGATTTGTACATTCTTTTGAACCTTTATTTAACTGACACAAGTACAAAGAAAATATTTCCAACGTTTCAATGACCAAATCAATTTAGTAAATATAAACAAATTTAGAATTTAATTCCTGCAACTTACTTAAAAAAAGTTGAGACTGGAATGTTTACTACTGTGTTACAACACCTTTCATACTAACATTTTTTATTTGTTTGCAAACTGATGATGCTAATTGTTGCAGTTTTGACACAAGACCTAAGCTGCTCAACAGTCAGAGGTCAATGTCTGATTCTTCTCTTCATTAAGCACATTCTCTTCCTTGTTTAACAGAATAGAGATCTGAATTGCAAGGGGACCAGTCAATCTCATGCACTCTGTGTCTGACATTGTCCATAAATATGGACTTTCCTGTATAGGCCTCTGCATTGGGGTACCCTCACACATATGGAAGTCATCCATGTCATGGGACTGTTGCACCAAGTACAATGATAGATGTTGGCTTTTGCACCTTTCACTAATAATAGTGTGGATGGTCCTGCTCGTCTTTGGCATGGAGAACTGTTTTCGAAAACAAGCTAAAACATGGACTCATTATATTATAAATAATAAAATAATGAAAAAAAGATGAATTAGTCTAAATCTTAAACATCTTGTACTGTTTTAGTTGAATATAGGTCGGAACAAATGTGCAATTCTTTTAAATTTGTGTTTTTAAGTTAATTATTTTGTTCAGCAAAAGGACACGACTCAACCTGTCAGGGATGTTACGTTGCTATGGTTTTGTTTTTATGTTCTTTTTCTAACAAGGTGAGATAATTAATGATATCAAATTCTAATAATCCAAGCACCACCTATGGGATCAGTTAGATAACCACGTCACTCCCAAATCTTAAAGGTGAGAGCACGTCACAGGAGGACACACACCTAAAAGTAGTAAATGAAAAAAAATATTACATAAATAAAGACACAATACATTTAAGTGTGTTCTGAGCAGGAATAGCAGCACATGAAGTGCTATGACAGAGTACTTGAAAAAGGTACTCTGCCCCTTAAAATATATTTGCCATTATCTAAAATCACAGATTTTGAATCTAGCAGACATCCCCCCAATTAATTCATAAAAAATTGCATATTTATGTTAATGAAAAAAACTAAACTTTACAATTAACCAAAAATATTACATTTACATTTTCTGCATTTAGCAGACCTTTATCCAAAGTAGAGATGCATGAGTACCGATACTAGTATCGGGTATTAGCCCGATACCGCGCTCATTAACTCGTACTCGTAAACGAGGCTCCGATACTAAACATCCGATACCTTGTGCCTACTGCACGTTGCTGCGTTAACGCAGGGATTTTCAACCTGTGGGGCGCGAGTGCCTGACCCGGAGGGCGTGACATTGCGAGATTTTTTTACTTCTAAAACTAAAGCAATTAATTTTTCACCCACGGGAGACAGATTGAATTATTCTCACTGACCACGCTCACACGCACGTTTAATGTTATTTAGTTCCGTTTGAAAAAAAAAAAAACCTTCAAAATAGAGCTAACAGCGAAGATAACCGGTTACAAAAGCAGCGACCGCTGTTATAGGACGTGTTTGTGTTCAATACTCTGTTCAGCAGAATCGCATCGCATGTATGATGTGCACAACGTTAATTACGTGCGTTTATTAATGAACGTTAACGTTAGCTTGTCAGAAGCTTTCTCAATGATGTCTGTGCGGTGGTTTTTTTTTTTTTTTTTTTTTTCATTAGTGATGGCAACCCAAGCAACTGTTCCACTGCACTATTTTACACTAAAAACTACACTATTCCATAATGCTCCAGATTGCATCATTCTAAATAGGTATCGGTATCGGCGAGTACTAAAATACATGTACTTGTACTCGTACTCGGTTGGGAAAAAATGGTATCGATGCATCCCTAATCCAAAGCGACTTACTGAGTAAGCAATTGAGGGTTAAGAGCCTTGCTCAAGGACCCAACAGTGGCAACCTGGCAGTGGTGGGGTTTGAACCAGGACTTTCTGCTTACTAGTCCAGTACCTTAACCAGAATGAGGTTGAAGCACACTGATACAAAGCACACTGTCAAAGCAATATTTTTTTCAATAAAAATGAAACCACAGCTTACCATTTACCTTGGTAAAAATGTTTCACCACATTATGAAAACTAATAACAACAATAATAATAATAATACTAATATTACATCTACTACTACTAATAATAATAATAGGGACAGCATGGAAAATGCAAGTAATAAAAAACACAGAGTTTCTTACATTTACTTTGACTTTTATTTGATTGCAGGCAGGATGAACCTGAGATATTTCATGTTTGTTTGTTCAACTTCATTTCATTTATTAATAAACATTCATTCCTGCATTTCAGGCCTGCAACACATTCCAAAAAAAGTTGGGACAGTAAAGCATTTACCACTTTGTAATGTTGCCATTCCTTTTCACCATATTATGCACTGTAGAGGGAGAAATATGCTAATCTTTTCCAATCTTTCTTTGAGGTATGGATCTTTATTAATAAATGAAATGAAGTTGAGCAGACAAAACATAAGATATCTTAGGTTTGAACTGTCTGCAATCAAATAAAAGTACAAATAAAGAAAAAGTAAATGTAAGGAACACTTTTTTTTTATCTGCATTTCCCATACTGTCCCAACTTTTTCTGATTTGTGGTTGTTTTTATACTATTACATTGTAGAAAATGTTTAAACAAGTAATTCTGTATATTAAACAAAATTCTAGACTACAAATTATAACGAGGTCTGTGGTAGCTGGTGAACGTGCCCCGGGTTCCCAGCGAAGCAGACATTACAGAGCTCAGAGAACAAAGGCCTCTTATACCAGGCCTCCTAATTAGTGCTGATCACCCGCAGCCGTGGGGCTGACTACTTAAGCCAGCTCCACACAGCAGCGGGTGTCGCACCTTTGTTTGTTTTCCGGTCCGTGGTGGCAGTCGTCCACACGTTCGTAGCCTTAGCTGGTAGCCCTGGTGGCGTATGCCATTCGGGTAAGTAAAACCGCAAGGTTTGAGGTAACTGGTATGTTCTGTTGGTCTCGTAGATATAGTGTGGTGCGACGCGGTGCAGTCCTCGAACTGCAGTTCATTTTGCGCTAGCAGTTAGCGTTAGCGGTTTCACTCAGCGCTGTGTTAAAGCGCTGAAAGTATTCTGGCATCAGTGCCTTCAGTTATTCTGAACATTGGATTCTCCAACCGCTGGGTGGCGACTCCGCTGAGCAAGCGGTTGCCGTGCTAAAGACCCCGGTTCGAATCCGCAGTCTAGAACTGCCTAACTTTGTTTATTTGTTTCTTTCTGGTTTCAGATTGGTGTGTCAGCTCCGCGATCCAGGGCGCGCCGAACGGTCACTGCGATTGTTAGTCGCGGTGTTGGGTCTAGCGCTCCTCGGAGTTCCCCTCCTCTCCCTTCGCTCCTAAGCGTATTAGAGGTTCTCGCGCTCCCGTTTTCCAGCACCACTACAGTGCGGTGGTAACGCTCCCGGCTGCCACGCGGCTGACCGGGGTTCGCGTCCCGCTTCCTTCTGTTTTGGTTTCACTTTGTTTATTTTTCATTTAGTTGCGCCAGCAGCTCCGTCGGAGTTTCCGATCGGGTTTTTTGTGTTCTGTTTTTCGTTTGCTGTTTATCTTTCTGTTGTCCTTATAATTAAATAAAATATTATTATTTTTATTTACTTCTGCATTTGCGTCCTTTCTTCCCACGTGACACAAATCAGTCTATCTTTCTGTATAAATAAGAATAAATGCTTATTTATACAGTATTAACAGCCTAACTATATCATAATCATTTTTCATCTTTATTAACTGCTTTATCATGATCAGGGTCATGGGTGTAGATCTAATTTGGTAAAGGGCATCACACACTCACTAGCAATTATACCTAAGGCTAATTTAAGGGGCACATTCATTACTGATATGTTTTGGGAATATAGGAGGAAATCAGATCCTTGTAAGAAAGCCCACAGGGAGAAAGCTTAGAACAACAGCAGATGGGGCTTAAACCTGGATTGCTGGAACTGTACAACATCAACACTGTCTGCTGCATCTCTGTGCTGCTCACACTTTACCAACTGCCAGATTATTAAAATAATTAGCAGAATGTGTTGTTAGACACATATTTTGAATGTACGTAAAGACATGCCCCTTAATGAACACATTACAACAGTTACCTGTCAGCTCGTTCCTATGGCAACTACACCCATAGACAGGCTTATACAACAAATGGCATGTGAAAGTTTACAGGATCATACAAAGGGCAGGTGTAGGTGTAACAACAGGTACGGATCATGTGGAATTAAGTGTTCTTAACAGCTAGCAGCAGCTTTCCAGGGCCTACTGTCCCACCCACCAATATGAGACTGAGGACTGCTGTTATTTAATACACACACACACAAGCACCAAATGTTGGAAGTAAATTAGTGAAAATACACAATCATTTATTCAGTTTCATATTTTTTTTCCTTACTCATTACATTTCTGATATGAATAATAATAATTGTAACAGGTCTGACAAGTATGTAAAAACTAATCACACATGACTGGACAGGAAAATCTATAAGCAATTGGCATAGGAGAAATCTTTTTGATGTCTTATAAATCTAATTTAACTACCTATAGCTTTTCTTTGGTCTTTAGGAATAGAGAAAAAGTTTGAATTGCAACATCAAAAATGCAGAAGAGACTACGAATTCAGTTTCCCATTTACTTGTTGATGCAGATGGCACTGAAGTAGACCCAGGTGAAGAAGCTGCCACCACCAGTTACACAAGTTACACAGGTCTGAGCAGTAAACGCAATACATCAATCAAAATCAGAAAACATCAAGATCTATACCTTTATTATGAATTAAATACATTTCCCACAAGCAAAAAAGGCTGATAATGGTGCCCAGGTGGTGCAGCGGGATAACAGGCACAATTAGGAGTGCCTACAGCAGACAAAATTGGCCACTAGTCTGCTGGGTGGGAAAAGCCCGGACAAAAAAAAGGGGTGGTCTTTAACGCTGTGTAAGGACCCTGAGTGACTCGCTATGCGCCTTACGCGCGAATCCACCAAATTATGGACAAATAAGAAGGGGTCGTGGACTGTGCACGTGTCAGAGGAAGCATGTGTCAGGCAAATATACCCTCAGGGCCCCCAGCTGTAAAAGACTAATTGGCTATGCTAAAATTGGGAGAAAATGCATTAATAAAATAGCAAAAAAAAAGGCTATTAAGGTTTGTTTGAAATTAAACCTTCCTTTCTGCAAGAGTAAGAATAATGTCACAACCCATGTCAAGGGTGTCAGAGATTTTTTTATTTTTAACGAGTAATCTAAGAGGAAAAAGGTTGAGAAATGCTGCCTTATACAACAGTGCCATAGCTGATACTAAACATTAAATTGAAATGCAAATAAAAAGGCATTCTAATATCTTATTATCTTACAATGGGTCGGCTGATGATTGAACTAAGGCACACTTGGGCATTGTGTGGCCCCCGGGCCACATCCGGCCCTTTGGCTGTCCCTGACCAGTCCGTGTGAAGTCAGTGGTTATTAGATTTCAGATGTAAATAAGTGTACATCATACATGTAATACAATGGCATTGTTTTTATTATGCTGTTTTTACCAATCTACGTAAATTTACATTTACGTGAGTGTAAGCGTAGCTTCACTGTAATTGGAGAACAGAAATGTAAGTGTGATTGATAAAGATCATAGAGTTTTTAACAAGACATGGACTTGGAAATGGTAATGGTATTTATTTACTTAAGTCAGATGTAAAGCTGTTTAAGGATCACAATTTAAATCACTGTACTAAATTACAGTACTAAACACAGAGAAATACAAGAACTTGAATGATGCAGAATGGTCACATCTAGCTAAACTGCAAAAGCAACAAGGACCTTTTATTTATTAAGTTTTACACATTCAGGACTGGAGCAAACAAGATCAGCTTTGTGATATCTAGAAGGAATATTCAACAGGAACTCATGACAGCAATTAAGATAATTAGATTTCAAACAAAATAGCAATAGCACTTTGCGTAAAGTTAATTAAAAAAAACTGCACATTTTATTCTCATCCGTTCTTGTACAAGTTGATTAAATAGTGATATAATATAGTTATAAATACTTATAAATCTGCCTGCATCTCATTTTCATTGCCTGATTGTAACATCTACTCTTAACAGTAACAGCTTATCAAAACTGTACAATTTACTGCTTTTTATAAAGGGATACAATTAATACTGAGCAGATATTAATTCTCCCAGGCCCTCCATAACAGTCCCAGTTTCTCATGTGGCACCTTGCAAAACTTAACTGCCCACCCCTGAACTAAGGCATACTTACGCACTGACCCTCACCAGTCCTCCAAGCACAAGAATTTTATAAACTTACATTCCCACAATGCTCAGCTCTCGCAATCCACACCCTGCTCAAGCCTATTCATTTTCCATCCATTAACTCTCCTTCACACCACACTTCCTATCCTGTGCTCTGTAAATGATCTGCTTCCTAAAGTATTTAAGTGGTTATGAAGACCTCCCAAGTAGCAGGCTTTCCTTAGAATTTATGCTACTCAGTAGGAACATCCGTGTGCTGGAGAGAAGACCTTTGCACTGACTTCTGTTCTCCAGGCTACTTATTTTTTATATAAAACTCTGTTGCTCTGGTTGTCTCATTCATTTGTTCTCATTTACACAAGTAAAACACATTATACAACTTTTATTTGATTGAGACAGGATGAACCTGAGATTGTAAGGTTTCCTGCGGCGTTGGGGTTAACCTACCTTGGTCCCCGGCGTTGCAGGAATTACAGATCCTATGGAACAAAGGCCTTAAATTAGAGGTCTCCTAATTAAGGCTGACGACCTGCAGCTGCACCTGCTTATTTAAGCAGGCACCATGCAGCCACAGGTTGTCATGCCTTTAGCCCTGTTTCGTTTGGTTTGGTTGCTTTTTGTTTTTTCAGTCCCAGCCACAGCAAGGTGTGGCTGGTGACTTAGCCATCAGGCTCTCCGAACTTTGCGACGGCGAGTTCGGCGTGTTCCTTGCACAATACGGGTTGGTTTCATTCCAGCTTTGGCTTGGTAACAAACCATCCGATTCCCCGAACATCGCGACGGCGAGTTCGGCGTGTTCCTTGCACTATACGGGTTGGCTGTTTTCCCCCGCCGCTTATGTGGTCTTTGGGAATTCAGTCCACGAGCCCGTTATGCAAGCGCGCCGGGCGTGTTCCTTGCACTATACGGGTTGGCTGTTCTCCCCCGCCGCTTAAGCGGTCTTTGGGAATTCAGCCTGCGAACCCGTTATGCAAGCGCTCCGGCTTGGCTGTTTTTCCTCCGCCGCTTAAGCGGTCTTTGGGAATACAGCCATCGCTCTGAACGACGCGACGGCGAGTTCGGTGTGTTCCTTGCGTTAAACGGATTGGTTGCATTCCAGCTGCGGCTGACGTTCAAGCCATCCGTTTCCCCGAACATCGCGACGGCGAGTTTGGGGTGTTTCTTGTTTCCTATAGGTGAGTTTCTGCCTGGTGGCAGCATGGTGCGACTAGTGACAGAGCCACCGGTTTCCTCGGACTGCGCGGACGCGGGTCCGGATCATTCTCTTGTTTCCTATAGGTGAGCTTCTGCCTGGTGCCAGCATGGTGCGACTAGTGACAGAGCCACCGGTTTCCTCGGACTGCGCGGACGCGGGTCCGGATCATTCTCTTGTTTCCTATAGGTGAGCTTCTGCCTGGTGACAGCATGGTGCGACTAGTGACAGAGCCACCTGTCCCCGGACATTGCAACGGCGAGTTCGGGTTATTCTCTAATTTCCTCTATGGAGAAGCTCCTGTCCTGCAATGCCGGTCGCGACGGCCTCGCTAGTTGCGATGGGGGTTCGCGACTCGGTTAAGTTTTCTTATGTTTAACGTTATATCCCTGATTATTATTTGTTTACTTTTATTAATAAACTTTTCTGTTACTTAACTCTGCATCTTGGGTCCTCCTTTTCCTCCCCTCGTAACAGAGATATTCCATGTTTTGTGTGCTCAACCTCATTTCATTTATTAAGAAACATCCATTCCTGCATTTCAGACCTGCAACACATTCCAAAAAAGTTGGGACAGTAAAGCATTAACCACTTTGTAATGTTGCCATTCCTTTTCACCACACTTAAAAGATGTTTTGGCACCGAGGAGACCAAGTGATTTAGTTTTTCAGCTTTTATTTTGTCTCATTCGTCCTGCAAACACGTCTTAAGATGTGCAACAGTACGGGGTCGTCCTTGTCGCATTTTTTATTTTAAAATTGTCCACACATTCTCTATTGGGAACAGGTCAGGACTGCAGGCAGGCCAGTCCAGTACCCGTACCCTCTTCTTCCGCAGCCATGCCTTTGTAATGTGTGCAGCATGTGGTTCTGCATTGTCTTGTTGAAAAATGCATGGACGTCCCTGGAAAAGATGACTTGAAGATGTCTTGAAGGCAGCATATGTTGCTCTAAGATCTCAATGTACTTTTCTGCATTAATGCTGCCATCACAGAAGTGTAAATTACCTTTGCCAAGAGCACTAACACAACCCCATACCATGACAGACCCTGGCTTTTGGACTTGTAGCTGATAACAGTCTGGATGGTCCTTTTCGTCTTTGGTCCGGAGCACACAGCGTCCATTTTTTTTATAAATGACCTGGAATGCTGATTCATCTGACCACAATACACGTTTCCACTGTGTGATGGTTCATCCTAGATGCCTCCAAGCCCAGAGAATTCGACGCCGCTTCTGGACATGGTTAACATAAGGCTTCTTTTTTGCACAGTAAAGTTTTAAGTGGCATTTGTGCATGTTACTCTGTATTGTAGTGCTTGACAAAGGTTTGCTAAAGTAATCCCTTGCCCCTGTGGTTATATCAGTTATTGTTGAGTGGTGGTTCTTGATGCAGTGCCATCTGAGGGATCGAAGATTACGGGCGTTCAGCTTAAGCTTGCACCCTTGGCCTTTACACACTGAAATTTCCCCTGATTCCTTAAATCGATTAATGATATTATGCACTGTAGAGGGGGAAATATGCAAATCCCTTCTTCCCCTTTCTTTGAGGTTCATTGTTTTTAAACATTTCAATAATTTTCTCATGCATTTGTTGACAAAGTGGAGATCCTCTGATCATCTTTGCTCATCAAAGACTCAGCCTTTTCTGGATGCTGCTTTTGTACCAAACCATGATCACAATCACCTGTTGACATCACCTGTTTGAAATCACATCATTATTTAGTTTTTCACCTCATTACTAGCCCTAAATTGCTCCCGTCCCAACTTTTTTGGAATGTGTTGCAGACCTGAAATGCAGGAATGGAGGTATATTAATAAATGAAATAAAGTTGAGCAGATTAAACATGAAATATCTCAGGTTCAAACTGTCTGCAATCAAATAAAAGTCAAAGTAAATATAAGGAACATTGCATTTTTATTTTATTTGCATTTTCCATACTGTCCCAACTTTTTCTGATTTGGGGTTGTAAAAGCATCATGTACACACATTTTGTCACTTTGGGGTTGTAAATAAAAAACTCATATATAACAAACAGGTACAGACTCATAAAACCTGGCAAATTGTTACTGTGAAAAAGTAACTGCCCCTTTCCAATTTTCTCTATTGTTACATATTTCACACTAAAAATCCTTTTAGAACATTTCAGACACACTGGCTGAGAATAATCTACAGTAAGTTACGGTACGTATGTGTCTAACCCAGAATTATTTTAAAGAACTCACAATAAAGTATAAAATGTAATTTATTACATTTTTAAAAATATTGGTCAAAAGGTAAGTTATTCAAATATTTATTCACATCATGAAAACAGATGTAAAAATAACTAAAATACTACAACTTTAGAAATACATAAAATGTAGATAATGTGTCTACTAGACACAGTAGGTTATTAGACAGTCTGCTAATGAATCATACTTCTGGCTCCACTCAGACTCATGCAATGTGTGTGGTGCTGATGTACCCTGAATCACAATCAATTATTAAAAAGGAGACTATAAAAGGTCAAAGGTTCTGTCTAAAAGATCTTAACAGAATTTACACCTTTTACCCGTCACTAAAGGGCTAAGGAAATCCCTACTTGTCCTAGCTGTCAGGAAATCAGCAGATATTCACCCTGGTGTAAAACTTCCTGTCCTTCCCACCCACTACATCCCAGAGCACAGGAGGGCAGATTTACGTCAGTAGCTAGAATTTAAACACACAAACTCAGACACACACACAGTAGTTTCTCTATAGTCAGAGAGACCACAAGCGGTGGTGGAGTAGCACACAGTCTCAAAGGTCAAACTGTTCTGTCAGTGTAGACAAGAAACCACTATATCCACCTAAAAACTTCAAGTATGACGCAAAATCCTGCCCGAAAACGAAGAATGTTGACATACAGTGGTCAAAGGGGTCTAGCAAGTTCAGCCTCACTACATGGGTGGTGCAGTATATTCTATAACAGGGAATCCCAACTCCCATATTTGGACATTGTGCTCTTCTGGTTGCGTCCAGCTTTTGGACTCTGGGACCAGAGCTGTCCACCCCGAATATAGACAAAGGCGCAGAGCTTGGGGGTTCTTAGTCATAGAAACTTGTGGTGATCAGGGATGTTGGGTTGCTGTCGTTTTGCCTCTCTTGTCCCATCACTCAGGTTTGATGACGTGGGGAGGTGGGCGCTGATGTCCTGCGAAAGCCTTCATGACTTTGTTATCTGCTCGCGCTCCCTTTTAGTTATGCTGTAATAATTAGGGGTGTAAAGCTAAAGGTCTAAAAACTTACTCTCTGTAAAACTGATATTTTACTTAATTCACATTTTACATTTTTAACTACATTTTCTGTTGTTTACCCGCCAAGGTTAAGGAATGAAGTCGAGACTGCCGTGCCAACAATGCTGCTCCTGCCAGATGTGACGGCAACCTGCCGTGTTTGCACCAAGAATGTCAAGAACTCACTACAGACTTTAACACAGACTGGAATGAATAATAACGCCAATACTTTTTGCTAGTTATAACTTTTAGTTAATTTGAATTTGTGTTTATGATATTGTGTAAATCCTATTTATTCAAATTATTCTCCAGGCCACCCAAGAAGGATAGGTCCCTGCTGAGTCTGGTTCCTCTCAAGGTTTCTTCCTGTAATTTTAAGGGAGTTTTTCCTTGCCACTGTTGCCCTTGGCTTGCTCAACAGGGGTTTTTTGTTTTTGTATCTGTTGGTCCTGGATTCTGTAAAGTTGCTTTGAGACAATGTCTATTGTAAAAAGCACTACATAAATCGACTTGACCTGACACAACTGGTCCAATATATTATCATGTCCTTCATTAGTTGAAGTAAAGAAAATTTGTACCTTGCTGAGCAGATGGTCCCAACGACCACATTTATGTAAAGAGTTGTTTGTCATGATGTGTCTTGTGGTGCGTTTTGTGTTCGTGTTCATGTTGAATTTGTAAGTTACCATTTTTTTAAGTGTGTTGTGTTTGGTGACCTGTCTGTTCTGTTCGCTTGTTCAGTATAGTGGGAGGGATCTGCTGTATATCAGATTTTTTTTTTTATTATTGGAAATAAAGAGAGCTGCCTCCTATAGTTAAAGAGCAGAAATGCTTCCCTACGTCTCACCGATGCCACAGTATCTTCAAAAGAGCAAGAAGTGCTTACAGGCAGCTGTGATGAGTCTCCACTGACAGTGGTAAAAGGAAGGACAAGCCACAATCAGCCAGTAGGTTGTTGGGCAACCAAGACTTATTGATGCTTTAGGACATGAAGGCTATACAGTCTGGAACAGACCAATAGAAGAACTATTATGAACAAGATTTGTTGGTCATGCAGTAAAGGTGTCCCAACACACAGTGCTCCAAACTATACGGTGTATGGGGCTGCACAGGCCAGACAGGCCAGGCAAAGTGGTCATGCTAACTCCTGTTCACTGTCAAAATCACAATGGACACACAGGCATTTAAACTAATTGCTTAGATTGTATACTGTCACAACTGTAAGTCGCTTTGGATAAAAAGCGTCTGATAAATGCTGAAAAATGTAAATGCTATTAATGGAGCGACACGGTGGCTCAGTGGGTAGCAAAGCAAGAAAGTCCAGGGTTCGATTCCCAGGTGGCACGGTCCTAATCCTTTTTGTGTAGAGTTTGCATGTTCTCCCTGTGTCTGCGTGAGTTTCCTGCGGGAGCTCCGGTTTCCCCCCACAGTCCAAAGACATTCAAGTGAGGTGAATTAAAGATAAAAAAATTAAATACAAAGATTAATCTTGTGTAACCAGTGGTTATCTGTCCTGACATGAATGTAACCAAAGTGTAAAACATGACGTTTAACTCCTAATAAATAAATAAACCTGCTAATGTCTTGTGGAATCGTTGTCTTGGCAAGTCAGGCTGTTTTAATAGCATATTATGTAGGTGGTCCTAATGTTTAAGCTCATCAGTTGTCCACTCGAAAAAAGCATGGTTGACTTAATGTACGTTAGCATTGCTGAAACAGCCAAAAATACATATAGTTCTAGAATTTTGTAATTAATAATAATGTTTTAGGAAGTTCTTGCCACAGGCCAGTTGTCAAATTACTAACATTTATTCTACTAATGGATAGTGTAATTAAATTGAATAGTATGCCTGCAGCATAGTCATGATTTTAATGTCTCTCTTTTCTCTGTCCATCCTTTTTAATATCACCAGAGACATCTTTTCTACAGGACTGGTTAGCCTGGAAACTAAAATTAGCGTATGTATCTATTTGTGGGAGGACTTTGCTCTGCCTTTTGGTCGTCCCTGTGGTGTTACTTTGTGTATGTAGGTTAACAGATAAAGTGGGCCAAGCGCAGCATCCGGTTCCAGCCTGTCCTTGTTTAGCATTCAGTGAATCTGTTTATGCAAAGCAGCTGTGGTTCAAACTTCTTCAACTGCAGCAGCCTAGACTGCAAAGTAGGATTTTTTTTTTGTCACACAAAGACAATTTGGGACTGTGAACTCAAAATCTGGACAGATCAACATGCCTGTTATTGCATATTTGATAAAGATAGATAGATAGATAGATAGATAGATAGATAGATAGATAGATAGATAGATAGATAGATAGATAGATAGATAGATAGATAGATAGATAGATAGATAGATAGATAGATAGATAGATAGATAGATAGATAAAGCAAGACAGCTTTTCATTAAATGCAGTTTCATTTATTGAAGAATTAAAGTTATCCAACACTCCTACCACCAGTGTAAAAATGATTTTCCCATTAATGTATATGCTTGCACTATATTCTATTATTAGATACTATTTTTCATATTTCTGTGAAAAACATTTTGCTTTAAATCGGACATTGATTTTATTGGACATGTATTTATAATATTGCTTCAGGAATTTTTATATACTACTTGTGCAGTTCTTGTCACACTGCAACAGTCATGTCAGACTGTTTAGATACTGTAGATTTTACTGTACTATGCTTTTTTTGCATTTCATCAGACTGAATAACACCTGTTGTTCACATGTCCATGTCCATAGTTTATTTATTTATTGATTTACTAGGATTTAAACGTCATGTTTTATACTTTGGTTACATTCATGACAGAAACGGTAGTTACTCATTACACAAGATTCATCAGTTCACAAGTTTAATGTCAAACACAGTCATGGACAATTTTGTATCTCCAATTCACCTCACTTGCATGTCTTTGGACTTTGGAAGGAAACCGGAGCTCCAAGAAGAAACCCACGCAGACATGGAGAGAACATGTAAGCTCCACACAGAAAGAACCCAGACCACTCCACCTGGGGATCGAACCCAGGACCTTCTAGCCACAGTGCTGCCCCTAGTATTGTGGCATCCTGAATGCTTAAGCTAGAGATGACTACAGTTTTTAGATGTTTTCTGATGCCTTCTTTCTTGATATGCTGATATGTCTCTGAGACATTGCAAAGACTCCTGGGTCCTTCATATTGCAAACTGTTATTGTAGAGACATTTAAGTGACTGAGTGATTTTACTAGTAAGGTTTAAAATGTGTGAGATTAATGTTCTACATAACTGGCTGTGTAATTGACTTACCAGTTAATTTTGTTACAAGTGGTTCATTAAGTCTTAGTCCTTTTGTCTGTTAAATAAAGGTTTAGGTGAATTAACAAATTACAGATTTCAGTTTAATTGCATTTTTAAAAAAGTGTCCCAACTTTTTTTGGAAAAACTAAACGTATTTTTTCCTTGTTAAATTACACCTATGCAAACCTTGAACATGAGTGTGTATAGCCATGCTTTGGATGACAGTCAAACTACTTATAATTTTCTCTTTTATAGATGAGAAAGCTGCAACACATAACTGCGACTTGGCAGCACAGGCATACGTGTGAGGCTGCAATATCCACAAAAAATTAGCAATGCCACCATCTGCTGCCTAGATGTTGTAGTGTTCTGTGACTGTTGCTCTTCAGTTAATTCATTATATTTTTCACATAAGTGCTAGCCCTCCCGGAACCCATACAGATTGTATTGCAGTGCCTACAGTTCGAAAAAAAAAGTGCCTTAAGGGGCGGTACTGTACAGAACACAATTCGACGCTGATTGGACTACGATATTCAGAGGCAAGACAGACTGTCCAGAACAGTCACAGCTAGTTTAACACTGGTTGAATGTGATAGATAAATTTCTTCCCTTTCGCCCTTTGATGGTGCGTCGCCTGAACGCCCTAAGGAACGAGCCGCCCATGTTCAGACACGATTGGCCAGATCAACTTCTTACTACTGCCACAGTGACCCCAATTGTATGGTTGAGGTACCAAGACAAGTGGCAATACAGAGAGCATAGTGTGTTCCTCTAATGTTATAGCCCTCTGTAAAGTGCAGTCTGTGGCTTTAAACATATTAGTGAAGGTGTTTGCTAGCCTGCAACTCTCCTTGGCCAGGGTAACAACAATACTATTATTATTATTATTATTATTATTATTATTGTTATTGTTATTGTTATTATTATTATTATTATTATTATTATTTCAAGGTACTATGATTTAAAATTATTTAGCATTTTTTACCTGAAAGTAAATGTAGAATATATTTTATATTCACTACATTTTAACAAAAGTTTATGTTATGTAGTATTTATTTATTTATATGCATTTGCTCCCTTTTTCTCCCGATTTTTATAGCCCTTCAACACAACTGCATTGCAACAGTTATGAGGTCCCTATCTGGCTCCCTCCCTGGATGAACAACAGCCAAAAGTTGTTGTTCATATAGCCACCCAGCCCAGCTGTATGGCAGAACTGAGATTTGATACAATTACAATGTATTCGAAATCCCAGCTCTGGTGTGCTAGCATATTTTACCACTGTGCCACCTGAGCGGCTAGTATTCATTAAGTAATGATAATGTCATAGAAATTAATAATTGCAATAATTTAACTGAACTTACATGATGATGAGAGGCAGCCAGCAACATGATCACCATCAATCTGTTCAAGAAAATCCAATTAGAGTAACTGCAATAAGCTACTCAGCCTTTTCAAAAGCAGCTTTCTATTATTAAACACATCCCAACTACATTTAACTACACAACCTCCGGCTGGTCCAGATAATGAATAAGAAACCAGACCTGTATGTGTAGACAGGGTTGAGGCAGGATTTACATTGCTATGGTCAGCAGATAAGCCAACATACACTCCTCCATAGTTCTCCCTCTTCTCATCTTCTGGAGAGGCATCCTCAGTTCTGATAGAACAGATCAAGCTAATGCATTAAATGTCTGAAAACATGCACAAATAATAATCATTACCTTGACACATCCTAACTATAATTTCCAGTATCTCCCCTCTTCTTAGACCATTCCCTACTTCAGAACACTCTTAGTCTAGCAGGTCTACAAATGTCACTTGCTCTTGTGTTATTCTTACTGCTAACACCAGTATATCATAAATAATATTATAAATAATCTTAGATGCTGTAAATACTGTACACTGTCTGACAAAATCTTAAGCTTGTTAGACCGTTAGAATGGACTTCACTTTGGTAATTGTAATGGCTAAAACAGCTTAACCTAATATTTAGGAGGGGGGTCAAACTACTTTAGGCCATATAATGTCTTTTGCCCACCAAACGGAAGTCATGTATGGTGCAGATTGAGCATCATACTTTGTATCTATGTAAAAATGTGAATGTCATTTAACACCTGACTTTGCATTGCTTGCATTAATATCTGCATGTGTTTTACACCAAATAAGCACTTAGAAACAGAAAGGTACATTCCTACTTAGAGTAATTAAGTAGAATTGTTATTTTAATTTTTGATCTTTTATTAAGTAACATTTAGCCAATGACATTTGACTGTAAATCGAGCACAAGTAAACAATTAAAATATGAAGTATTGTCACTTCCTTAGCTGTTGTTCAAATATCTTGCTAAGTTCAAGCACGGGTTTATTACATGGGACTTATTTCTAAGTTTTGTGAAGACACTAGGTTGGTGGTCCTTACCATTTCACTGAGAACTTGTTTGATTGCTTGTTGACAGACATATCAGCAACTGCTGCATGCCATAAACTCTTGCAGCTTTATCAAGTCTGGAGACAAGCTAAGTGGTGTGTGTGTGTGTGTGTGTGTGTGTGTGTATGTGCGTGTGTTTGTGTGGGTCCAATTCTAGGAACGGTTCAGAAAATAACAGAGTGTGTTCTATCACCAACTCTTTAAAGACCAACTGCTGTGTTGATTAACATGCTGTTCCAGGTAGTTGGAGGACTGTGAGGATTTCTGGAACCTTCCTCTTCTTGCATTCTGACATCTTTTTTATACTTTTGATACTGTATATAATGAGCTGGATTAAGTGGGATGGAATCTAAAACCCATTTATTTTTTTTATGTATTTTGTTTATGCATTTTCTCCCCTTTTTCTCCCTACTTTTTTAGCGCATCCAATTGCTCGATAGCATCACGCTTCCTCTCCACTTATGCCAATCCACACTCTGATTTCAGGAGAACGGAGATAACCCACGCCCCCTCTGACACGTGGGCAGCGGCCGTATGCATCTTTTCACCTGCACTAGGCGGGTGCTAATGCAGATCAGCCATGTGTACGGAGAGACACACCCTGATCAATGCACTCCTTCCCTGCCCCTTTGCAGGCGCCATCAATCAGCCAGCAGAGGTCGTAGCTGCATCAGTTACGAGTAGACCCTATCCGGCAAACTACTCCACCCCTACATGAACAACAGGCCAATCGTTGTTCATGTGGCCGCTTAGAGCTGAGATTCGATATGATGTATTCGAGATCCCAGCTCCGTTGTGCTAGATTGTGTTTTTACAGCTGCGCCACCTGAGAGGCCCTAAAACCCATTTCTAATGCACATTTAAAACTGGATTTGGACAAAATGAAAAACAACTGAAATTTCCACCAACTTTTACAGAGTCTGATTTCAAAGAATTTTACAGATTCTTCTGTGTCATCGTTATTCAAACTCCTTCAGCACTGCTATGGTTAAGTTAAACATATAAATAAAAAGTTTAAAAATATACTAGTATGAATATTTATATGCCTGATAAGGCTACATTTCTCCCATTGTGGACATATAACATCTTAAACTAACAGACTTTTAGGATTATGATTATGCAAGACAGTGCACTCTTAAAGGGTGCCATTTCTCGTGTTCTGGCATTTTTTAAATTTTGTAGCATTAAGAAGGAGGAGATAAAAAAAGAGAAAAGAAAGAGGCTGAAGGGTAAAAGGTGAAGGTAAGAGTAGGAACGTTTCAGGAACATAATCACTGCATACACCATACAAGTGGGTTGTCAGATTGAGGAGAAATAGGAAAGAAGAAAGACTTTAGTGGGCATGTTGGTGAAGGAAACAGAGAGGGGTGAGGAGGTGTTGGGTAGATATGGTGTTGGGTAGAAAATTACATGTTACGTTTTCTAGGATAATTTTTTATGAGTTTATACTCACTTGCCTTTAGCAGCATCAGGTGGATCTAAGGAGATAAAAAAAAAAAGAGTTTAATACGCAGCAATCCAAATAACCTTAAAAGCAAATGAACAAAAACAAAAAAAACTTTAGGAGAAATAAAAAAACATGACCCAGTGCCTCTAGGCCAGGGTAATGGCCAGGGCTCATTGGTCTGGAGTTGAAAAACCCTGATTTAGATGTAAGACTGTATATAACTAGGATGGCAGACTCCAGTCCTAAAGGGGCACAGTACTGCACTTTAGCATTCTAACTTTATATTACAAAAATTTAATACAAAACCTCATGTTAAGAGGAAATGTGTCAAAAATAAAAATAAAAATCTTGCATTATGTTTATATATGTATCAATATAATTAAGTTGCAGAATAATAAAATACCAGGACTGTGATGGCCAGTAAGTCCTCACAAGTGTAAATAAACTTTTCACTTAAGCTCTATATACCTCTATAGTATATACAGCTCTATAGTATATACACCGACAAGGCATAACATTATGACCACTGACAGGTGAAGTGAATAACACTGATTATCTTTTCATCCCAGGACATGTTAGTGGGTGGGATATATTAGGCAGCAAGTGAACATTTTATCCTCAAAAATGATGTGTTAGAAGCAGGAAAAATGGCCAAACGGATTTGAATGAGTTTGACAAGGGCCAAATTGTGATGGCTAGATGATTGGCTCAAAGCATCCAGTCTGCAGTGTGTTTAGTATCTATCAAAAGTGGTCCAAGGAAGGAACAGTGTGAAACCGGCGACAGGGTCATGGGCAGCCAAGGCTCATTGATACACGTTGAGAGTGAAGGCTGGCCCATGTGGTCCGATCCAACAGACGAGCTACTGTAGCTTAAATTGCTGAAGAAGTTAATGCTGGTTCTGATAGAAAGGTGTCACCACTGGTAGGCTCACCACTGTTCCATGCCTCAAAGCCCAGAGAAGTCAGCGTTGCTTCTGCTGCTTTTAACTGTCCCAACTTTTTCTGATTTGGGGTTGTATAAATGACAAATAAAGGCATTCTATTCTATTCTATCTCTTTAGAACGTGGCATCTTGCACTGCTTTTTGAGACCTTCTAGCCTGCTTCACATTGCCAGACAGATTATTTTTAATTGCTGTTCATTTTCAACAGGTCTGGCAGTAATCATGTTTGAATGTGATTAATAAACTTAATTGTTAATTAAGTTCTGTTAACTGGTTAATTTAGTTAGCTAGGGGGCAATTACTTTTTTACATAGTGCCAGGTAGGGCAATAAATGAAATAATAAAAAAAAGCATGTTGTGTTTGCTTTGGTTATCTATGTCCAATATTAACAGTTTAATGATCTGAAACATGTAGGTGTGACATGAAAAATAGAAGAAGTTGGGGAAAGTTGAGAAGTTTTTCACTGCATTGCACACACACACACGCACACACACAGTATATACAGTATATATATATATTAGGGCTGTCAAACGATTAAAATTTTTAATCGCGATTAATCTCAGAATTTCATATAGTTAATCGCGATTAATTGCATTAAAAAAAATCTGTGTAAATGTTATAGAAAACAAGGATTTTTAAGTGAAATGTTACAATTAAAATGGTGAACACATTTTATGCTAAATGTACTGATGTTAAAAACTGCTGGGACAAGAGAAAACTGTAAGGGAGTTTATTCACTCACATACTAGGCAGTAAATGTCAGATTGTAGGTTAGAATTTCTCCATCAGCAAACATTGTAGATCAGCGGTATCAGACTTGTCTGTGGTTGTATCGTGACGATGGTTTGATGGACGTTTCTACACGAAGTGAGTGTGTTTTGACCCTTTGGGGCTTCCATAGTTCATGAACTAACGTGCTCGACTCAGCTTTCCGGTATTCGGTACAGAAGAAGAAGTTAATTAAGTGTAATAAAGTGTTCTGCTCCCGACAACTTGTGAATATAGCGTGTATTTATTTCTTTATTATGCAAGTGCATCACTACCACGATCGGTTACATTATGTTAACAAACCGCAAATGAAAAACGGTGGCAAGTCCGACATTAAAACGTTTGTTCTACCAGTCAAGTGTCAACATGAACTAGAATTTGCGTTAATGGCACTAATTTTTTTAATCGCGTTAAATTGAGGTCGCGTTAATGCGTTATTATCGCGTTAACTTCGACAGCCCTAATATATATATATATATATATATATATATATATACTGTATATACACACATATACATACACACATAGACATACAAACAGAAACACATGAAAATAAATGCTACACCTATCCTAGCATATAAATATTCGGTCTGGGACATTATTTATGTGCACATTAATATCTTTCAACACATGCATTATACAAACCACCAGAGCCATTACTAAAATTAATGATAAACTTATTTAGAACAGCACTGTACTTTGCATTGTGGAGATGCTAAAAGGCATGTCATTCTTTAAACCATGCAGCCGTGGGGCATTTTAATAGGATTCAGAGCGTTCTCATGATTTCCCCTCTTGCATCCTGATGAGATCTGCATGGAACTCCCCATTCATAAAATGAAATGAACACATGGCAGCAGATGTACTCTGGTGGTCAAACAGTGATGTGCATAGGAACACACAAAAGAGGTGAGGTATACAGTACTTACTTACCTTTAGCTGTGCTGGTGACAGTGGAATTTCCACAGCCCATCTCAGGAAAAAAGAAATAGAAGATAACAGGTTGGACAGAGCAGTGTGAACTTAAGTAGAAACAGGGATGGAGGGATGGAAATGGATGAGAAAGAGGAATGAGAAAGAAGAAAAGCATAGCAGATACTGACTCTGAGCTGCTGTGACTCCTCTTCAGTGGGCAGTGGGAGGGAGAGGGCTGCTGAGGGGATAATGGAACGGAAATAGAGCAGTAAGTAGGAGAGGTATTCCTCTACCTTGGCAGAGTTTCCCAGGTAACCAGAAGTTAATATGTATGCCTTAAAGATTTTAATTTTAAAAGGGCAATTATCTTACCAAATTAAGTATTATTTATTTAATATACACTCACCTGCCTCTGTATTAGGTTCACCTATCTTGTATATACTTTCATGGGCCATTATACACTAAATACACTAAATCGGGAGAAAAATGGGAGAAAATTCATAAATAAATAGAAAAAAGGATGAAATGCAGATGTAAATAAGACCTGGCATTGCTAAATGGCTTTTGGTTGTAGATACTTTGACAAGTCCCTGTTAATTTTAATGTTGACCACTAAAATTGTCTACTTCCTTTGATAAGTGTCATTTGGACATAATACCAAATGCTTTTTTTTTTTTTTGGACATTCATTCATTTGCTACCACATATGCAACACTCATGTTAGTCAAGGAGAGCCACAGGCTAGCCAACACCCTCTCTCAAATGTGTGCAAATCACTTTTTTAACCAGACAGCAGTGGAATCTTACAGGAAAAAAAGCTTTAAAACTCATACAAGGAAACATTACTTTCTGTATTTTTCCAACGCTTGTGCGAACCTTAACCAAACAGTAAATGTTACTTCTTACTTTCCTTAGAGCTAACTGTGTCTGTAGAGCACCCAAATACATTTGCAGTGTCTTGTTGAAAAATGCATGGACGTCCCTGGAAAAGATGGCGTCTTGAAGGCAGCATATGTTGCTCTAAGATCTCTATGTACTTTTCTGCATTAATGCTGCCATCACAGAAGTGTAAATGACCTTTGCCAAGGGTACTGACACACTCCCATACCATGACAGACCCTGGCTTTTGGACTTGTTGCTGATAACAGGGCAGTGATAGCTCAGTGGTTAAGGTACTGGACTAGTAAGCAGAAGGTTGCCGGTTCAAGCCCCACCACCACCAAGTTGCCACTGTTGGGTCCCTGAGCAAGGCCCTTAACCCTCAATTGCTCATCGTGTTAAGCTCATTGTGTACGTCGCTTTGGATAAAAGCGTCTGCTAAATGCTGAAAATGTAAACAGTCTGGATGGTCCTTTTCGTCTTTGGTCCGGAGCACAGAGTGTCCATTTTTTCCAAAAAAGACATGGCATGATGATTCATCGGACCACAATACACGTTTCAACTGTGTGATGGTCCATCCTAGATGCCTCCGAGCTCGGAGAAGTCGACACCACTTCTGGACATGGTTAACATAAGGCTTCTTTTTTGCACAGTAAAGTTTTAAGTGGCATTTGTGCATGTAACTCCGTATTGTAGTGCTTGACAAAAGTTTGCCAAAGTAATCCCTCACCCATGTGGTTATATCAGCTATTGTTGAGTGGCGGTTCTTGATGCAGTGCCGTCTGAAAGATCGAAGACATGGGCGTACATCTTAGGCTTGCACCCTTGGTGCGGACATTCCTACCGATTCCTTGAATAAGGTACATTGTTTTTAAACATTTTAATCATTTAATCTCACGCATTTGTTGACAAACTGGAGATCCTCTGATCATCTTTGCTCATCACAGACTCAGCCTTTCCTGGATGCTGCTTTTGTACCAAACCATGATTACAATCACCTGTTGACATCAATTGTTTGGAATCACATCCAATCACATTATATTTCCACCAAATGCACTTGAAATAATGTGAGTCGGTAAACATGGCATTAAGAGCAAGGAGGACATACTTTTATTACAATTTTTTCACCATCTTATATGCATTTACCAACTTTAAAAAACAAACTGGCACACCTGTCTCATAAATGGCACAAAACATACATGAAATATTGTACAAAAGTTTAAGAGCTTGTAACTACTGCAATATTTCTATCAGCCATAATCACCACACACACCACTATTATTATTACTCAGTTTTTATTAAGGCACTTTCTGGTAGAGAAAAGCAGAAATAACATGCCAAATTCCCAATATGCCAAATGCACTTTTAAAAAGTAATTCTGAATGTGACTGAAAAAAAAAACATTTAAGTCTGGTTGAATAATAGAGAACAGATATACATAGACTTCATTTGATATGTGTAGTGCATGGCATATTTGAGTCAGGGCACAATCACCATATAGTACCATCAGTTAGTAGGATAAAATAAAGCTCATTGATAATGTGTTTAATTAACTACCTTTACTTAGTCCTTTAAAACTACACAGTTACACTTTTCAATCTGGTGCAAATTCACAAAATGATATCACTTCTGCAAAGACACAACAGGATAGTTCCTAACTTTGGTATTTCCTAAAAACCATAAAACTCCACAGTTACAATCTGGAAATTGCATTCTAACTAACTTTTTTCTATATATTTTTTTCTTAATCTCAGTTTTCAAATAAACCATGTTGGACACTTACAAAGGCAGATGTTGAAACATTCAAATGTCACTCACACAATCAGGGGTGTTGAAAACATCACTCTCATGATACACAACACATCTACTCTTTTTTGCTATATTCATGGTGTTGATACACAGATCAGCCACAACATTAAAACCACCTCCTTGTTTCTACACTTACTGTTTATTTTATCAGCTCCACTGACTATATAGGAGCACTTTGTAGTTCTACAATTACTGACTGTAGTCCATCTGTTTGTCTGCATGCTTTGTTAGCACCCTTTCATGCTGTTCTTCAATGGTCAGGACTCCCAGGATCACTACAGAGCAGGTATTATTTGGGTGGTGGATCATTCTCAGCACTGCAGTGACACTGACATGGTGGTGATGTGTTAGTGTGTGTTGTGCTGGTATGAGTGGATAAGACACAGCAGCGCTGATGGAGTTTTTAAAAACCTCACCATCCCTGCTGGACTGTGAATCGTTCCCCAACCAAAAATTTCCAGCCAAAAATTTCCTGTGACCACTGATGAAGGTCTAGAAAATGACCAACACAAACAGCAGCAACTAGGTAGGAGTGTCTAATAGAGTGGACAGTGAGTGGACACAGTATTTAAACCATACCAGCACAACACACACTAACACACCACCAGTGCTGAGAATGATCCACCACCTAAATAATACCTGGTCTGTGCTGGACCTGACCATTGAAGAACAGGGTGAAAGCAGGCTAAAAATGTATGTAGAGAAACAGATGGATTACAGTCAGTAATTGTAGAACTACAAAGTGCTTCTATATGGTAAGTGGAGCTGATAAAATAGACAGTGTGTGTAGAAACAAGGAGGTGGTTTTAATGTTATGGCTGATCAGTGTAGTTCAAAAACACAAACCTGGTTAATGTGCCAAAACAGTAAAGCAAGCTACATTTTTGAATGCACAATTTTTAAAGCAAAGGCGCTAAAATATTTGCTAAAAATGGCACTTCAGGTACAATGAATATTGAGGATACTGTACACTGGAATTTAAACAAATATAAGGAATACACCTTAGCGAATGTTTCAAGATGTAAAGCAAACAGATGTCCCTCAGTAACATTGATAATGCTCTAGGCTGCTTTCAATATCAGGGTGTATGCAGCTATATTAAAGATAAAATTAATACTTTTTAAAACATTTTCATCAAACTTCAAATGCAAAAATAAAAAAGAAGAGAGTCTAATATCAAACCCATAAAAAAGTAATGACACTAGATTAAAATGAACTAGACTGTATCCTAAATTTAAGACCAAATAACACAATGTAGACTTAAAAAACTGGCTGATATCCTCTATTTGGTGAGGTAAGCAGTGTGTTCAACTGTAGCAAATCAGCAGCTATATGACTGACCTTAATACAAAGAAACCAAGAAAGAGCACTTATGACTGTAGAAAATAATGCACATGTGCTGTCTCTTAATGTAGATCAGTGATTACATCAGGCTTAAGGCTATGTTCAGAGGCATTTGTATTCTTCATTCGACTTATGTAAATTATTCTGAATTTTGAACTATGGATACTGCTGCTGTTTAACTAGCACTACAGGTTGAAAACACTGTCTTATTTAAATTATGGGCTGCTGTGTTTAGTGTAAAAGGGTACATTGACATGATAACATAGAAGCCTACTGCAAGCAACTCAACAAATGCTGTAAAATGAGTAACCCTGCATTCCCTGATAATATACAGAAATGAAAAGCCATAACAGAAGTACCAGAAGCATTAAAAGAAGAAGCATTAAAAGAAGAAGCATTAAATGTAAAGGCATAATTTTGAGAATACAACTGAACCAGGAGGCACCAGCAATGCAAATCCAACAGTAAGAATGGGACAGACAATATTCGATGGTTACTGTGATTTAAAAATACTCAAAAGCGAATGCAGTGGTAATCAAAAAGAAATATAAATTCATTTTGTGTAAAAATATATATACATATAATACTATTTAACTTTATCTGCACACGAAAGGATAAACTTGACACATGATTATCAGTGACGCCGCGAAAAGGATGTCGATCTTTAAAATCTGTAACGTACCGCAGAGTGACTTTTTCACCCACCATTGTCCTTTTATTGTTCTGCACAGCTTATTTACTCTGTGCTAATCCCTCTGAAGGTTAAAGAAGAGAAACAAGCTATTAAGACGCGAGAGTCAACACTCTGTCAAATGTCCCACTCACTGACGCTGACTCAAACCACTAAAGATCAGTGACTTTGTGCTCCAGAGCGGCTGCGATCTGCTGCAATCGAAGTGTCAGCTGCTTACTCTGGGCAGCTGGGTCCTCCTCTAGTGATGAGATGATCTGTTGAAAAATCAGAAAACAACTTGATTAAACATGAAGGTGGAGAGAAAATAGCAGCTTAGCATAGCTTGGCAAGTTTTTAGTCAAGTCAAAGAGCAGCAAACACTGTCAGTTGATTGTGACTTTATTTTAGTATAAGGGTGCATCTACAGCAACACAGGAGAATTTTTAATCCATTTTACCATTCATCATCAATCAAAATTATAATGTAAATAATAATACACCAATTTAAAACAGTATGACCTGTCGCCTAATATGCTCTCATCCACACTTCTGAAGGGATCCTGTGGTATCTAGTACCAGAACATGACCAGCAGGTCCATCTTCTGCACATTCAGAGGTGACTTCGTCCTACAGAGCATCCTAGTGCCATCTTTTCAACTGGTACCCATCAAATATGCACCACAATCTACAATTTACTGGACTTCTTCATTTCTGATGCCTGCATGTCCATTGTACACGCTTTTAGCATTGGGCAGGAGTTGTGGTACATTCACCTCATCACCAGTATTAAGGGATCTACATTTAGCTATAGTAGCTTTTCTGTTAGGCCTTCCTTGTACTCTGGCATCAACGAGTCTTGGCCACGCAACACCATGATGACAACAGTTTTGTCCCTCCTCAGACCTCTATTGGTAGGTCACCATGTGAGTTTTGGTGATACTTTGATCCAGTCCTCCACCCATAACAATTTGATCCACATTAAAGTCGCCTATTTGCTGCATTCAACACTATAACTGCAGTACAACTACAAGTATGTGCCCATTTAAGGCATCCCTGGCCATGACATGCGTATTATGAGACCATCTGATATGGCTGATACATGGTATGATTGACAGCTGCATGACCCAGTGCACCAGGGTAAGTTTTGATTTACTTAATTCATTTGATGAATAACAAAAGTAAGCCTGCACATAAAGCTCATTTAGATTAAATGTAATGAATAAACTTACTCCATCGTAGTACTTGCTGGCATACTGATAAAGCTGGTGCAAGGCAACCTGGGTGTTCAACTTGTCTGTGTGCGACTGAAAAAACAAACCAATGAGATTACTTAGCAAGTCACAGACAGATACCCATATTGTAACATAAACACACACACACACACACACACACACACACTTACACGAGAGATCTCAGCAAGGTGTGTGTTCATGTCTTGATCACTGACTGGCACCATCTGACGAATCCCTCTGTAGTACCTGCAGAGTGGATGGGAGAAAAGTGAAAAGATGACTAGGTGAATAGGTTGGTTGGACAGATGGATAGATGGATGAATGGATGGATGGCAGAGATGACAGATATGTTGGATGAATGAGTGGAAGGGTAATTGGTTGGATAGATGGATGGATGGATGGATGGATGGAAAGGTAATTGGTTGGTTGAATGGATGGATGGATGGATGGATGGCAGAGATGACAGATTTGATTGATGGAAAAGTGGAAGGGTAATTGGTTGGTTGAATGGTTGGATAGATGGATGGATGGATGGGTAATTGGTTAGTAGAATGGTTGGATAGATGGATGGATAATAGAGATGACACATTTGATGAATGGAAAAGTGGAAGGGTAATTGGTTGGTTGAATGGTTGGATAGATGGATGGATGGATGGATGGATGGGTAATTGGTTAGTTGAATGGTTGGATAGATGGATGGATAATAGAGATGACACATTTGATGAATGGAAAATTGGAAGGGTAATCGGTTGGATGGATGGATGGATGGATGGAAAGAAGGGCAATTTGTTGGATGGATGGATGGATAGAAGGGTAATTGGTTGGATGGATGGATGGATGGATGGATATGTGAGTGAGAATGGTTGGCCATTTGGATAGGATAGGCAAGAATTTATTAACTGAATGAATGGGGGGTAGTGATGGGATGGATAAATGGGTGGATGAATATATGAATGAAAATGAGGTTTGGTAAAAGGACATTGATAAATTGAGACAGAAAGAAAGACAAAGGCAGAAAGAAGGGCATTTATTATAGCAAATAATTAATAAAAAAGGAAAAATACTCACTCTTCAACCATCTTCTTATATGTGGGTATCTCTTTTGCATAGAGGAGCTTGTTGCTTGGTGACTCCTAAATAAAAAAACGTAAAAAGATAAATTGAGAAGACAGCAAAACAGTTTGCAATAGAGGACAAAATGTTTATGGGATACATGCATTCTCATCAAAACAATGTGCTGCACTGTTCAGTGACATGTCTAACCCACCGTGGTTAGCTTGTGCTCGGTCTTTGTGCAGGCATCCATGAAGGTCTGGGCAATAACTGATAGTGAGGCATCCACCACCTCGGATACGTGCACGTCAAACGTGAAGTGAGGATTCTTCAGAATGTTAACCCAGAAGCGTAAAGGCAGACTGCACAGACAGCAAGCAAACAGTCATTTAAATACTGTTTTGTTTCATTACACACAAACTTCTGCCAACTCTATTCTGTGATTTTTTTTTTCAGCTTTCAAATTCTGATGCCCAGTCAAGAGTCAAATTATAGAATCTTAGAAGCAAAAAATGAAAAAGCAGTCCTATTTTAATGCTGTTTTTAGTTTTAAAGTCTTAGGATTTTTTTTAACTTCCAGCTACTTCAGTATTTTGGGGTTCCGATCATTCTGGTCAGTATATCTGAATTGGCACAGTTAAATGCCAGAAGCCATTCATGGGGCAACTCTCTTTATTTTTATTTGGGCCTGAGACCTGCACTGAGAGCACACTGACAAGTGCACCTTCCAATGGCTAGGTTGTTTGAACAATCTCCACCCCCACCAGAATTTTATATTATCTGTGTAGACCGCCATATAGCAGTACTGAGATTAAGACCCTAGATCTAGCATGGTTTACTGCTCTTCTAATTTAGTGCCCCTTTATAACTTTCAATTACTAAAGTTTAATTATATGATATCCCCATATTAAATTACAGAGGACATAGTAATATTTATTTATTTATTTGAGATTTTTACACCATGTTAAACACATGTGTGTCATTTAATGGCAGGAACTGGGTATTATATATCTGTCTATCATCTGGTCCATTTAATATTTTCATTTTCATGGTTGCGAGGTATGTTAATACTGTTCTTGTGTTGTCTTGTGTAAGGATTTCTTTTATGGTTTCAGGCATGTGCACTTGTCTTTCCTTTGTGTATTTAGGGCATGATATCAAAATGTCTTTTATAGTTGTAATTGTTTGGCAGGTTTCACATGTTGGTAGGTTTTCTCCTTTTACCAGGTATTGGTGGGTTACCCTGGTGTGGCCAATTCTGCATCTTGTGAATATAGTTTGGTCTATGCGTCGTCCCTGGTGAGTTCTAGGTTTGGTATTGATGTTTGGATGTATTTCTCGGAGTTTGTTGGTGGTCTGAGCGTTCCATTCAACTTGCCATTTTTCCTTGATGTAGGAATGTATTAGTGGTTTCAAGTCTGTGGATGGGATTTTGATGTTTGCTGTATTTTGGTTTGTTTTTTCTCTGATATAGTAATATAATAATATTAATAATAACAACAATTATAATAACAACAATAACAACAAGACAAACAATTATATTAAACAGCAAAGCTGGACACCTATGTAATTTACTACACTTTCATCTTGCATTCATACTTAGTATACTTGTAATTCTGTTCTATCTGATAACAGTAATTCTCACTATCAAAAAAAATCATCCTCCCTCACTGCTTATAGAGCAACACCCCATTACATCCTGTTTACTCATTTATCCCTCACTGACAAAGAAAGCCAAGTTTCTGCTGGGCGGTATATGTTCTTTTTTCAGACCTGTTTGTTTTCCATATGTGGATGGTCTCCTCGTCCACATTGTCGTGTTTGTGTGCCTGCTCGTCTAGGAAGTCAAAGAAGTACTTGACAGCTGGAGGAACGGCAGAGCCTGAACACAAAACGCTGCGGAAGAAGTCATCGACGAACTGCTGCAGCGTTCCCTGTAACACACACACACAAAAAAATGGAAAAAAATGCATAGATACTTTTTGTTACTTGTTAGGTCACAAATACATTGAGAGGGAAACGTATTCAACCACTTTTTGTTGATTCAAAACATTTTTGATAATTTTTTTACAAGTGGAAGGTTTATGGAACCAGAAGCAATCACTACTGTAGAGGTGCACCATGCAAGATTTCACAATAAGCTCTTAGACTTATTATGAGAATGGGCAAAAAGAAGACTGCTAAAGAAAGCATCGTAAACAACAATTTGACAAAGAACAATAAAAAATAAACTACACTGCCCTAAGCTCTGTTTCAACAAAGTGTGGAGAAGAAGGCAACATATAATGGTACTGGGGTATTACATATAATTAGAAAAAACATTAATAAAGCAATAAATTAGGAATTTTTTAAAATCTCATTTTATTTTCAATAAAACCTGGTCAGGGTCACAGTGGGTTTGGCCCACCAGAAAACACTGGTCACAGAGCAGGAATACCCTGAAAATGAAGACAATCCATTGCTGGGCTTAAACCAGATCTAGCTAATCATGTCTGTGTAGACGCCTGGCCAGCTGAGATTTGTACCCATGTCCCAGTGGTAATGGGTTAGCGTAATAGACCGCCGCACCACCCAAGTGCCCTGTATCGTGGAACCAAAATAACTCAAGACTGGTTCTAAATGGAGGTGAGGGTGCTTGCATGGTCTTGCTAATCTAAGTTTATGGGCAATTTACTAGCAAATAAAGCAATTTTTTAGCATAGCTAAAACTTTTACTCAAACTATAGTTGCCAACAAAGGCTTTGCACCAAAATACTAATAATTGTATTAATTGTGGTGTCCAAACACCCTTCCATCAACTTCTCAGTTCAGCATGTTCATACATACACATTATTTTAATAATATTTAAAAGTACAAAGACGAAAGAAATTATGGAAGAACTTAAATGAATATACTCATGTATGTACTAAATATAAGAAGAAAAATGTTAGCTTACATGTAAGATACATTATTTCTATTAGATGTTGTAGGGTTGGTAAATATTTACCTTCATGGAGAACAGCCTGGTCAGGTAGATCTCAGTGATGCTTTTAACAGGGGTCTTCTCTTTCATGCTGCCCTTCTTGGGCTTCACATCGTCCAGCTCATCTGTTGGTCTCACCAGGTGGAACACTTTATCATCCTCTAGCAGAGCACTCCCTGAAAAACAAAGTAGAGCAGTGTATTACAGGGTGTACTGTATGTTAGGTTCACCACACCTGCTCACTGGTTATTTCACAACTTACAAGCAGCAATACCAGCAATCAGATGCCTACCAATGTCCAAACGTACACTATATTACCAAAAGTGTGTGGACACCTGACAATGAGATTGTTGGAAATCATATTCCAAAACCATGGGCATTTTACTGAGTTGTCATTTTTGGATATAACAGTCTTTACTCAACTGGAAAGGCTTTTCTTAAGATAGGCCCTTGAGCAAGGCCTTTAATCTTAAATTGCTTGCATTGTATAGCGCAGACAAATCTATTCATTAGATGTCTGACCTCTGAAATGAAAAAAATCTCATTCAGTATTTATCTTACTCTGCATGCTTTACTGCTTTGATATAGCTGCTTTGGAAATTATAAATTTATATTAAGACATTTGGCAGAGGCACTTTATATTAAGCATGCTATGGTCGAGACAGCATACTCAAAGATGTAACCCAAATGTAACCTTTAACCCTATGATCATTACTGTAGTACCTTAACCACTCAGCCACCACCTTCTAATATTGAAACAAGATTTAAACAGTGTGTGTTTAAGTCAGTTCATTTCTGTATTCGTTTATTTAATACTATATGTGCCGTGTTATTTGGTATACAAAAAAAACAAGCAAACCCACTTTCTTCATGCCAGTCCTGGTGCTGGTCAAAAGACTGTTGGGTGTGCAGAACTTTGGACAGGACAAGAGTGGCATTGTCTCTCACCTAAAAAACAAAAAAACAAAAAAAACAAAAACATATGGCATAACTATCTGGATTGAAGATTTATAACAATGATACAGAAACCACTTAAATAAGAAAGCTCTGCATTTTAGACATGTTTTTATCCTAAAGTTGTTTACCAAAATACAAATCCAATTCTTCCAAAAATCAAAACAAGTAAGCAATGATTTGCAAATCTTTTTGACCCATATTTAAATAAAAACAATAAAAATTCTCAATAGTTAACTTTTCAGATGTCTAGATGGCAGCATATGTTGCTCAAAAAGCATATGTACCCCTCAGCAATAATGATGCCTATACACAAGTCACAGATGTGCAAGTTACCCATGCCATTGGCACTAACACGCCGATGTAAATACAATGATGAACTGTTGTTAGTGATTTTATTTTCTAACATTTCCTGAGTCTATGTGGTGATACTCATTACTTCTTTATTAATTTGGATTTTAACATCATGTTTTACACATCTTGATTACATTCATGACAGAGCAAGTCATTACACCAGATTCATCAGTTCACAAGTTTAATATCAAACACAGTCATGGACAATTTTGTATCTCCAATTCACCTCACTTGCACGTCTTTGAACTGTGGGAGGAAACCAGAGCTCCTGGAGAAAACCCACGCAGGAGAACACGAGGAGAACATGCAAACTCCACACAGAAAGGACCTGGACCATCCCACCTGGGAATCGAACCCAGGACCTTCTTGCAGTGCTACCCACTGAGCCACTGTGCTGCCCCACATGTAAATACAGAGATGACCTGAGTGTGATACTTATTACAAAACATGACCTAATTTAATGCATTTTTAATGTGCCTCAAAGTGTTGGTTTTTCAAAAGAAAGATTTCTCTAAATTCAGTTAAAATAATTTAATAATGTTAAGGACTGTAGATGGTAAAATCTCGAAATTCCTTGTGATCATGCATTGTCCCTGTCATTAATGCTCATTTAATATCCAATCATGATAGCACCCGCCGTAGCCAGTGTCAAAATAGGTCTTTTGATCATTCCACAAACATTCTAGCATTTTGCCCTGTCTAAACTTATTTGGATTGTGTTACTGGCAATATAATTACAAAATTTGATTGGTAAATTTGATAAGGTAAAACATATCTCAACGTATCTCTTTTATGTATTTAATGTATATAAATATCTGCAAAATTCAATGCTTGTTGTTTATATTTGCATTTTACATTATTTAAATTTAGGTTGTTCTCTGTTAAAGCAACTGTTTTTGCTGCACTATAAGGTAGCATTTGTTTATTTTTTTATTTTATTATTATTTTTGCCATAAAGTGATGCACAAATAGCATTTTTTTTCCCAAATGAGATGTCTGTTAGATTATTAAAATGTTTAGTAAAAAGGTTCTCCTAACATCCACACATTTGACTTCCCTACTGGTTATTCTAGAGAACTGGTTTAGGTTTGCACTCACATTGTAATGTGCCAAAGTGTTAAGACGTTTCCACCTGCCCTCCTTCTGTGATGTTAAGTCCAAGTCAGACAAGATTTGCCCGGTGGAGCCAGGACGCCACTCTGCAAAACAGAAAACGAGTTTCTTATGTGACATTTCCAATTTGCTAGATTCTTGCAGTATTTAAAATGTTCATGTTTAAATTTTGGTATGTTAGTCATGTCATATAATATATTAACTGAATCTCACCCAAAGCAACACTATCCACGGTGGGTCTCTGAGAATAGGGAAAGTTCCTGTAAACCTGCTCAATGATTTTCTCTTTCACCTGAGAGATGGTATCACAGTTCAGCACTTTCACTTGTGTTACATCCGCACCATCTAGAACCTGCAGGGTCTGAGAGAAACAAACAGCACATAATTTCACCTAATTACATCTTTAACCATTTACTAATGAAAAATATTTTACAAAAATATTTATGACATTTAAAACAACTTGTTTTAGCATTCAGCAATCAAGTAACTACAATATCCACATGACATCATCAAAAAACTAGGATACAGCAGTAAATCCTCTCACTACAGCTGCACTCTGTGATTCAAATATCAGCTGCACTATTGGCCGGTCAACAATCTAAACAGATACGATTGGCTATGTCTAAAGTGGAGGGGCCTAGCCATTCAGATGTGCACTTGTCAGTGTGCTTTCAGTGCCGTCCCCAAGCCCAGACAAAAATAAGACAGGGTTGCGTCAGGAAAGACATTTAGCGTAAAAATGTGCCAATTCTGACATGTGGACCTGAATGACCCACTATAGTGACCCCTAAAATATGAGAGCAGACAAATTTTCCTCCCCATCTAGTCGTATCCAATTACCCAATTGCATTACGCTTCCTCTCTACTGATGCTGATCCCCACTGCTGATTGAGATAAGCGAGAATGTCACACGCCCCTCCAGCACGTGTGCAGTTGCCGACAGCATCTTTTCCCCTGCACAAGGCGAGTTCATATGGGGTTCAGCTTTGTGTACGGAGAGCCACACCCTGTCCACATTATTCCTCAACTCTGTGCAGGCGCCCGCATGTAGCTGCCCAACCCAGCCGGATGGCAGAGCTGAGTTTTAAACTGATGAGTACGAAATGTCAGCTCTGGTGTGCTAGCGTGTTTTACCGCTGCTCCACCTGAGCGGCCAATAAAAAACATGTAAAAATATGAAGCGACAGAAAAGTTTATCAATTTTAGTTTGTTTATGCTTTTGAATATAGTCAAATATATTTCAATTAAACATGAAATGTATATATGCTAATATGGATGATACTGTATGTCAGGTTATGTTGGAATTTAAACATATAAAAACATTTTATAACAACACCACAACAGGCAAGTAAAACAATAGTTCAAACAAGTGACTAAAGGCAAATAAATAACTCATTAACAGAATAAGACCCGTTAGAGATCTGTTCTACTCTAAACTCTAAACAGAATTGCACAGTGTTATAAGTTATATTAAACAAAAATGTACAATAAACAGAAAAATGACAGAAAATTATAAATCAGCTCACCAGGACACAGTACTCGACATCATCTCCCAGCAGCCCTGTGTCATTCAAAGTGTACTTAGCCTTTTTAAGCTTAGCATCTACCGGCCCTTTTTCTACCTGGTGTTTTATGGCTTTAAAAAGCTTGTAGAGTGGCTCACCAGCTGAGTCCTAAAAGAACAAACCATAATGCATGAGGTCTTGCATGAAGTTTTTCTGAAGTACATCACAACAAAACAGAACTTCTCAATGTAATAAAGCCTACCTTAAGGAACTGGTAGAGACAAATGGACATCCAATTACACAGCATCCTCTCCACCACGGTCTCTGATCTACAGACGACACGCACAGTAACACAGGTCAGTCTTAATTCTCTATTAACAGACTTTATTTCCGAAGCACTAGATCTTGTACAATGGACAGATGTTGAGTCTTACCTGCGAAGCATCAGTTTGGGGTTTTTGCTGTGTACATGTTCCTCCATAAGTTGAAGCAGGAGTGTCCTCATGATGTCGGTGTAATATTCCAGCTTGCCATGCAGTGCCACCGTCAGCAATGAGGCAAAGTACACCTTACTTCGAGCATTAAACTCCTGTCGGCTTTCCAGAGTGCGGATAAACTGTAGAACAAACATGAGGTAAAATAAAAATACTGCTAAGTTACATTATACAGTCAATAAACAAAAGTATGCTTGTTGAGCATGCTATTCCAAAATCATAAGCATTAATACAGACTTGGCCCACACTTTGTAGTTAATAAATGTCTTACAGAGAGCTTTCTGTAAGTTTTTGTATCTGGTATTTAGTCAATTTAGGTCATTTAGTCAGAATTTTATCAAAAACATTTGTGAGACCACTAACTGACGTTGAGTGAGGAAGCCAGGCTTACAGTCAGCCCACTATTTCATGTCAAAGATGTAAAGGTAATGGCTGACCCCGCACGCTGACCCCAGCTTCCAAAGAAGTAGAATAACAAAGTACTCTACATGTGTATATGTATGTATGACAAATAAAGGCATCATTATAATCACTATATCCCACTACATATAGCTGTCAATAAATACATACATTAATGAGAAAGGTCTTGCTATTAAGCAGGTTGGAGAACTGATTAAGGGCCTGGTCCACAGTGGCCCTGCGGTTTTCTGGGATGTCCAGTTTGCCGGTGATCATGACGTCATTGGCGCCATCTTTGGAGGGCAGGAAAAAGACCCGGTCTGTGTAGTTCTTGTAGTCCAGGAAAGGGATACGAGCCTCACTCATATCACTGGTGTGGTCTTCCATCTCAATCATTAGATCTAAGAGACAAACACATAGATTAAATTGGGTTTTAGCCATATGAGTCAACAAATGTCCAAAAAACCCTGATTATGTAAGTGTGTCATTTTAACATCAACATTTAGTTATTTGTACTTTAACATGAAACATTGACTGCCCAATTACAAATCATAAGAATAGTAGTGACATACTTTTTATATTTGTATCAGAGCATGAATTTTCCACTGCTGCACCACCAGATGTGCCAGACCTTCGAATAATTTTTCACTAGTGTAGTATGATCTGCTGTCAAAGCATTGGTAAACAGCGGCACAAATCCACAAACCCTCCACCATATTTAACAGTGAGCATCAGATCCCCCCCCCCCCCCATTTTGCCTTTCTTACTATCATTTGCACTATATGTTGCGGCAAAACCAACGTGGGTATTCGTTCAGGTAAGTTTGTCACAGTTTGTCACAGACTGGAACATTTTCATTATTGCTTTAACTATAAATATGGGAATTTTCAGGCAAGTAGATATTTTTATAGCCATCCCTTGACTTATGAAGATCAACACACTTTCCCCTTATTTAAACAGTGTCTCCTCATATTTCCTTCTTCTGTATCACCTCATATATACACCTCAGTAAAACAAAAAGTCATAATTTACTGCTTGAAAGTTGGGCAATAATTGTGGCATTTATAATATTTTTTAAAATTTTTTTATGCATTTTCTATCCTTTTTCTCCCAACTTTAGCGTACCCAATTACCCAATTGCATTATGCTTCCTCTCTACTGATGTTGACCTCTGCTCTGAATGAGGAGAGCCGTGACTAACACACGCCCCCTCCGTCACATATGCAGTAGCCGACTGCATCTTTTCACCTGCACAAGGCGAGTTCATACGCGGATCAGCTTTGTGTTTGGAGAGCCACACCCTGATCGTTGTTCATGTAGGCACGCCCAGCCTGCTGGATAGCAGAGCTGAGATTCGAAATAAGCTGCGCCACCTGAGCTCCATAAGAAGGATTGTTTCTCATTTCTATTGTGAGATAAGCTAATTCACTAAAAGATGAGTTTTGTACAACCCATTTCACACAGCTTTACCACATATTTACATATTTAGCACATGTCCAATTGGTTGAAGATGCAAATTCATGGGTCAAATGTAAACTAATCATATTTTAGCACACAATTTTTCTGGGTTTCTCAGGGAAATATTATTCTCACCTTAGGATGGCATCTAAAATCTTTATTACAGCAAATCCTATTAAAATAAACAACATTTCTGTCCAGGTATGTCCTTGTATACTGCCTTACTTTTCAGCTCTGCTGTAACACACCGTGTTTGTGTGTGTGTGTGTGTGTGTGTGTGTGTGTGTGTGTGTGTGTGTATTATACCTGTAAACTCTTTTTTACAACGGTCCCGCACACTCTCCTCTAGATTCTCCAGCTGGTGTCTCAATTTTTCATATTCTCTCTCTGCCTGCTGGCTCTTTCTCCTGCAGAACACACACACACACACACACACACACACACACACACACACACACACACACACACACACACAATGTCGGTATATTTATCTTTCCAAACATGAGAGTGCAAAATTAGTTTAAACACATCAATAATAAATGTTATCAAGGCATGCTGGGATTTGGAGTCGTATTTACCTATAGCAGTACACTGACACAGCAATGAAGAGTAACATGGGCAGAATAACAGCTGGAATGATAATGTGAAGAGGAACCTCGTTTTTCTTCTCAAAGTGCACAGAGCCCACATTCCACTCTCCATGACCGAACTTGACCTGAGGGAGAATAAAGAGCAGTGAAAACTGCTGGCTGAGACAGGATGTGCAAAACCAGACACATGTCTGAGAAGTAAGGAATATTTAAAGCACTTTCTCTTACCACCAGCTCCATGGTTTCTGAACTGGTGTCTCTGCGCTGGCGTCTGGATCTCGATTTAGGAGGTGTGGGCGGGGCTATTAAGTACAGCTTATTATCGTTCAACATGGTCACCACGCATGGTGCGTCCCCCACGAACGCCTGCGCCTCCTGAGCCGTCATGGCATTGGACAGACCTTCACCCTGAATTCCACACAAGAACATAAAATGTCATCGTTTACTTCTAATGCTTTCCAGGCAATGACTTGGAGTACTGGACTGATTTCTTCTTTAAAACAGGGAATCTAATCTCAAAAATAAATTCCACTTCTTTATAACCAACCATTTTAACCCCAGTGCCCCCAAGTACTGTGATCCAGAAAGTATTTAGACCCCTTTTTGCACACTTCGCTGTGTTGTGGTTTGATTTGATTCTGTATGGATATAACTAAAACCCACCAACACCAATCACCCCAATAAAGATGTGGAAACATATTTTTAGTTATTAGTTATTCATATTCCTGAAAGTATTCAGACCTATTATCAGTGATGTATAGTAACGTAAGTAAGTAAGTAAGAAGTAATAATACTTCGTTACAGTACTTAATTAGTTTTTTGGAGTACCTGTACTTTACTGGAGTATAAAAAATATCGTTAACTTTCACTTTTACTTCACTTTACTACATTTCCTAAAGAAATTGTGTACTTTTACTCCGATACATTTGCCGTATGCAAATTCGTTACTCGTTACTACAAAATAAAACTAAATAAAATAAATAAAATAAAATTTTTTAGCTGAATGATGTGAGATGTGTGACAGACTGCAGCAGGTTTGGCGAATCTGCGCTTGTAAATTAGATCGGTGGTTAAACACATTATTGCGCATGTGTAAACAAACAGTGAAGCGCATTGTTCACCCAAAGATTCGGAACTATGTTTTACCAGAAATCTTCTTATAAATGTATAAATGTAACGTGATGGCTTGAAAATGCTTACATTGACAATAATGACGCTGTTGGTGGTGATGAGTGTGTTATCCAACTTGGAGAACTTGGGATCAGAGTAGTACTCAAAGTCAGTCAGGTTTATCTGAACGTTGTCCAGTTCAAAGATGGTCTTGAAGGAAAGATCTTCAGAAACGTTATAAATGGCTGGGGAGAGGAACTCTAGATGTGTTTCATTCTTATGATGAAAGTTCTGTTTAAACTGTGGGAGAGACATAGAAAGAATAAGAACAAGAGAACAAATAATTCTTAGCTTTGGATCAGTACAAAAATCTGTTAACTTCTATTTATAGTTGGGAAATGTTTTGTTAATGTGCATCTAAATTGGTTATTACTGGACATTTAATAAATATATATATATATATATATACATATACAGTATATATATATACAGGGGTTGGACAAAATAACTGAAACACCTGGTTTTAGACCACAATCATTTATTAGTATGGTGTAGGGCCTCCTTTTGCGGCCAATACAGCGTCAATTCGTCTTGGAAATGACATATACAAGTCCTGCACAGTGGTCAGAGGGATTTTAAGCCATTCTTCTTGCAGGATAGTGGCCAGGTCACTACGTGATGCTGGTGGAGGAAAACGTTTCCTGACTCGCTTCTCCAAAACACCCCAAAGTGGCTCAATAATATTTAGATCTGGTGACTGTGCAGGCCATGGGAGATGTTCAACTTCACTTTCATGTTCATCAAACCAATCTTTCACCAGTCTTGCTGTGTGTATTGGTGCATTGTCATCCTGATACACGGCACCGCCATTGGATGCACATGGTCCTCCAGAATGGTTCGGTAGTCCTTGGCAGTGACGCGCCCATCTAGCACAAGTATTGGGCCAAGGGAATGCCATGATATGGCAGCCCAAACCATCACTGATCCACCCCCATGCTTCACTCTGGGCATGCAACAGTCTGGGTGGTACGCTTCTTTGGGGCTTCTCCACACCGTAACTCTCCCGGATGTGGGGAAAACAGTAAAGGTGGACTCATCAGAGAACAATACATGTTTCACATTGTCCACAGCCCAAGATTTGTGCTCCTTGCACCATTGAAACCGACGTTTGGCATCGGCACGAGTGACCAAAGGTTTGGCTATAGCAGCCCGGCCGTGTATATTGACCCTGTGGAGCTCCCGACGGACAGTTCTGGTGGAAACAGGAGAGTTGAGGTGCACATTTAATTCTGCCGTGATTTGGGCAGCCGTGGTTTTATGTTTTTTGGATACAATCCGGGTTAGCACCCGAACATCCCTTTCAGACAGCTTCCTCTTGCGTCCACAGTTAATCCTGTTGGATGTGGTTTGTCCTTCTTGGTGGTATGCTGACATTACCCTGGATACCGTGGCTCTTGATACATCACAAAGACTTGCTGTCTTGGTCACAGATGCGCCAGCAAGACGTGCACCAACAATTTGTCCTCTTTTGAACTCTGGTATGTCACCCATAATGTTGTGTGCATTGCAATATTTTGAGCAAAACTGTGCTCTTACCCTGCTAATTGAACCTTCACACTCTGCTCTTACTGGTGCAATGTGCAATTAATGAAGATTGGCCACCAGACTGGTCCAATTTAGCCATGAAACCTCCCACACTAAAATGACAGGTGTTTCAGTTATTTTGTCCAACCCCTGTATATATATATTAGGGCTGTCAAACGATTAAAATTTTTAATCGCGATTAATCTCAGAATTTCATATAGTTAATCGCGATTAATCGCATTAAAAAAAATCTGTGTAAATGTTATAGAAAACAAGGATTTTTAAGTGAAATGTTACAATTAAAATGGTGAACACATTTTATGCTAAATGTACTGATGTTAAAAACTGCTGGGACAAGAGAAAACTGTAAGGGAGTTTGATTCACTCACATACTAGGCAGTAAATGTCAGATTGTAGGTTAGAATTTCTCCATCAGCAAATATTGTAGATCAGCGGTGCTTTAGGTGGGATAAGGCGTAGTTATTGTATCAGACTTGTCTGTGGTTGTATCGTGACAATGGTTTGATGGACGTTTCTACACGAAGTGAGTGTGTTTTGACCCTTTGGGGCTTCCATAGTTCATGAACTAACGTGCTCGACTCAGCTTTCCGGTATTCGGTACAGAAGAAGAAGTTAATTAAGTGTAATAAAGTGTTCTGCTCCCGACAACTTGTGAATATAGCGTGTATTTATTTCTTTATTATGCAAGTGCATCACTACCACGATCGGTTACATTATGTTAACAAACCGCAAATGAAAAACGGTGGCAAGTCCGACATTAAAACGTTTGTTCTACCAGTCAAGTGTCAACATGAACTAGAATTTGCGTTAATGGCACTAATTTTTTTAATCGCGTTAAATTGAGGTCGCGTTAATGCGTTATTATCGCGTTAACTTCGACAGCCCTAATATATATATATATATATATATATATATATATATATATATATATATATATATATATATATATATATATATATATATATTTATTAAATAAATATATTTAATATAATTATATAAATACATATACATACAAATATACATATATATACTGTATATCAGCCATAAAATTAAAACCACCTCCTTGTTTCTGCACTCACTGTCCATTTTATCAGCTCCACTTACCATATAGAAGCACTTTGTAGTTCTACAATTACTGACTGTAGTCCATCTGTTTCTCTGCATGCTTTTGTAGCCTGCTCACTCTGTTCTTCAATGGTCAGGCCCACCACAGAGCAGGTAATATTTAGGTGGTGGATAATTCTCAGCACTGCAGTGACACTGACATGGTGGTGGTGTGTTAGTGTGTGTTGTGCTGGTATGAGTGGATCTGACACAGCAGCGCTGCTGGAGTTTTTAAATACCGTGTCCACTCACTGTCCACTCTATTAGACACTCCTACCTAGTTGGTCCACCTTGTAGATGTAAAGTCAGAGACGATCGCTCATCTATTGCTGCTGTTTGAGTTGGTCATCTTCTAGACCTTCATCAGTGGTCATAGGACGCTGCCCATGGGGATATATTTTTGGTTGGTGGACTTTTCTCAGTCCAGCAGTGACAGTGAGGTGTTTAAAACTCCATCAGCGCTGCTGTGTCTTATCCACTCATACCAGCACAACACACACTAACACACCACCACCATGTCAGTGTCACTGCAGTGCTGAGAATGATCCACCACCCAAATAATACCTGCTCTGTAGTGTTCCTGACCATTGAAGAACAGGGTGAAAGGGGGCTAACAAAGCATGTAGAGAAACAGATGGACTACAGTCAGTAATTGTAGAACTACAAAGTGCTTCTATATGGTAAGTGGAGCTATAGCACTAGTCTTATGATGGCTAGTTGAGCCATTATGGCTGTGTTCCAAAGTGCAAGTTGTACAGTACACTTTCAATGGTGTAGTTAGCACTCAAAATATGAGATTTGAACTTAGGTTACAGGTCTAATTTTACAATTTAAGTATCAAGTGAAATCATTAAATTCCCCATGACATTATTCAACAGTCAAATATAACATAGTAGGTGTAATTTATGTATCTATCGTTAGCAAACGTTAGCAAAGCAGTCTGTCTGGACTAGCAGGAATTAGAAAGGAGTGTCATGACCACACTTATCTGGTAAGTTAAATTAGACGGTTTTTTTAAGCAGGGAAATCACCAAACTGTTCAGGTGTACGTCACTGATTTCATGATGATTTATTTACAGTTCTAGTTCAGTATGTATTGTAGGTAACAGGTCATGGCTAGATAACTAACTAGCCAACAGTAGATTTTCTGAGACCTTGTCTGCATGCAGCAAAATACAAAATCTAAAACCAATAAGGAGAATTTCCACAAGCTATAACAATAAAAAAACGGTTGTTTTTGGTCAGGCTAAAAAAAAATGAAACTGAAAATAACCTCAGCATTGCTGGGCTCCTGGTTGAACTCATCGGCAGAGGGCAGCACTCTCATAACAGCTCCCTGAAGCTGATCAAATCCCGTCCCCACTACTGTGATCTTCCGGCCTCCACTGAAAACATGAACAACAATGCAGTCAGACCGGCTTCTGGCTTATTATATCACATGCTCAAACACAAACACTGTCAAACCTGTTTTCATGTGTAGTTACCTATTTAGTCCTGGATTTCATTTCTGTTTACTTTCTCTTATATAACGTTCTACACACAATATTACAGTATCATTTAGCACCTCTGAATCAAAGAGTAAACTTGTGAGGTAATCAGAAAAGATAAAGACCAATTTGCAGGACATGTCAGGAATGGTTCAAAAACCATAAAGTATAATAAGGATGAAATTTGTAATTCAGGAATAAAGATGCTGTTAGCCATTTCAATTGATTTACCTATGGGCCATCCTATTTCTGCTCGTAAAAGGTAATGTGTGTGTGGGTTTCCTCCTGGTACTTGAGGATTGGTTACTCTTATTTGCCCCTAGGTATAATTGGGTGTGTTTTACTCTAAGATTGATTGGTGCTTTGTCCTTAGTGTAACCCAGACCTGGATTTTATTAATTCAATCTTTCTTTCGTTTGGTTCAAAGACCATAAAGTATGAAACAAGTAGGAAAATTGGAGTGAGCCATTGCAATTAATTTACCTAAATTTTTATATTAAATGAATAACCCAATCATGAGCTTCATAGTTACTCAGGTAGGGTAGGGTGTGTGCTACACAGCAACATAGATTACCACATCCTATTTCTGCTTGAAAAAACTAATTAGTGTGTGGGATTCCTCCTGGTACTTGAAGATTGGCTACTCTTATTTGCCCCAGGTGTATTTGGGTGTGTTTTACTCTAGGATTAACTGGTGCTTCGTCCTCAGTGTAACCCCAACCTAGACTTTATTAATTAAACTATTCATTTGTTTGCAGATGACAGGGGTTGTTTAAAAAGTATAAAAGTATAAAAAGGGTGGAATTTGTAATTCGGAAATAAAGACACAGTTAGCAATTTCAATTAATTTACCTACATTATTACACGAATAACCCCAATTATGGGCTTCATAGTTACTCAGGTAGGGTAGGGTGGGCGACACACAGCAACATAGGTCATCACATCCTATTTCTGCTTGAAAAAACTAATGTGTGTGTGTGGGTTTCCTCCTGGTACTTGAGGATTGGTTACTCTTATTTGCCCCTAGGTATAATTGGGTGTGTTTTACTCTAAGATTAACTGGTGCCTTATCCTCAGTGTAATCCAGACCTGGATTTTATTAATTAAATCTTTCTTTCATTTGGTTCAAAGACCATAAAGTATGAAACAAGTAGGAAAATTGGAGTGATTCAGAAATTAAAAAGCTGTTAGCCATTGCAATTAATTTACCTAAATTATATTATTAAATGAATGACCCATTCGTGAGCTTCATAGTTACTCAGGTAGGGTAGGGTGTGTGCTACACAGCAACTTGAGAACATCACATCCTATTTCTGTTTACAAAAACTGATGTGTATGTGGGTTTCCTTCTGGTACATCAGGATTAGTTACTCTTACTTGCCCCAAGTGTAAGTGGGTGTGTTTTACTCTAAGATTAATTGGTGCTTTGACCTCAATGCAACTCCAACTTGGATTTTATTAATTAAATCTTTCTTTCGTTTAGTTCAAAGACCATAAAGTATGAAACAAGTAAGAAAATTGGAGTGATTCAGAAATAAAGAAGCTGTTATCCATTTTCACTTTAAAATTAAATGAACTGCCCAATCATGGGCTGCATTGTTACTCAGGTAGGGTAGAGCGGGTGCCACACAGCTACATGGGTCATCCTATTTCTGCTCATAAAAGGTAATGTGTGTGTGGGTTTCCTCCTGGTACATGAGGATTGGCTACTCTTATTTGCCCCTAGGTGTAATTGGGTGTGTTTTACTCTAATATTGATTTGACCTCAATGCAACCCAGACCTGGATTATATTAATTAAATTATTAATTTGTTTGCAGATGACAGGGTTGTTTAAACAACATAAAGTATGAAACCAGTAGGAAAATCAGAGTGATTCAGAAATAAAAAAGCTGTTAGCCACCGCAATTGATTTATCTACATTTTAATATTACACAAATAGCCCCATAATGTATTGCATAGTTACTCAGGTAGGGTAGGGTGTGTGCCACACAGCGACATTGGTCATCACACCCCATTTCTGCTTGTAAAACTAATTAGTGTGTGGGTTTCCTCCTGGTACATGAGAATTAGTTACTCTTATTTGCCCCAAGTGTAATTGGATGTGTTTTACTCTAAGATTGATTGGTGCTTTGACTTCAATGCAACCCAGACCTGGATTTCATTAATTATTTATTTATTCATGTATCATCAGTAACCAATTGTCTTGTCCTGCAGGGTAGATCTGTAGCTTATTTCAGATACACAGTGTGCAAGGACAGGATGTCAGTGCATTACAGGGCATCAACCACATGCTTGCGTATTTACATACTCACACATTAGATTAGGCAAATTAGACCACCCATTACAGCTGTGTGGCATCAACTGTTTGATGAGTTACATTAAGGTGAACTAATCAAATAGTTCATTTTCATCTTCATATTAATAGTGAAATAGGATTATCTGGATTTTAGAACTCAAATCATCAGAACATGGATTATCAAGGTAAGAAAGAGACAGTGTTTTAGGTACATAGACAGAATACTGACCACATGAAGCTTGATTTAGGGAAGTACTCAATGAGTTTGGGGTTTGCCATGTAGGTGAATGTGCTCTCAGTAACATCTTTAATGGTGCTCTGACCATATTTTACAGTGACTGTAAGTGGCTTAGAGGGAACCTGGTTTGTATATGGTCCCGTCTTGCACGTGATTTGCGATCCAAAGTCGATTCTAAGTGAGAAAAACGAGCAGGTAAAACAAAGCAAATCACAACACCTTCAGCCAGTGTACTTTAATAATAGGCTCATTGGTCAGTTACTTACACTTCACAGGGCACACCTCCAACGGTAACGCTTGTGTCATCTTTAGTAGCCGTGTCCAGAAATTGACCTGTGATGGTAATAACTGTACCCCCAGCAGCAGGACCTTTTGTGGGATTTAACATCTGAGGCATAGGGTTCTAGAGAACAGAGCAAACCAGCTAATTTACTTTCAACAAAAGGTCACATGAAGAAGAAGCAACTTCCAGTACTGTGACAGTATATATTGTCTAAGCAATTGAGGGTTAAGGGCCTTACTCAAGGGCCCAACAGTGACAACCTGGCAGTGGTGAGGCTTGAACTAGCAAGCTTACAATCACTAGCTGAGTACCTTAACCACTAGACTACAACTGCCCTTGCATTGTCAAGCAAAACAAAAGAAAACCACCAGAAAAATGGTGCATCATAAATGACATGTGTAAACAATCACATATTGAGCAGGGCCACCTTGTGGTGATGGGACCCCGAAGCGGCTGGCCTAAATCCAGTGCAGTCAATTGACAGACAGTTGCCACAGAAAGAAAAACAAATAGACAGGCACAGAGACAAATAAGTAAATAAGAAAGCTGATGATTACCCTGTAAGCAAACTGTACTGTGGATCGACTGATTTTCTTTCCCTCTACTTCGACCTCTACTGGCCCCTCATATTGCGGGACATCAATCAGAGGTCCGATCTTGCACACAAGACTGACAAACAAAAAGACATTATAAAATGTGCACCCACACACACTCACTTTTCACTGACCTATACATTAATGAAGCTTAATGATGCATTCCTACAGCTAAATCCACTCTCTCCTCAAATTCAGAACTAATAATGAATAGTTATAACTATTTATAATAACTTAGAATCAACTACAATAATTACAGTTTGGTTTCCTTTTTTAAAATAAATTTTTGTACTGTCAGTTTAAGTCTCAGCAGTTCCAGCACTCTGGTGTCTAACCTAATAGACTGGCTGCATACGAGTACTGATATGAATATGACATTAATTCAGTCACAAGTTAAAGCAAAATAAAAAATGCATATTAATAATTAAATACAATAAGCACTTGTTAAGTGAAAGTGTATGAAAATGTTTTTGTAGAATTTAATGATCTATGAATTACAATCCACATTTCTTGGTTTGTCAATAGTGCAGTACCTTGTGGAGACGGTGTATCTTTCCACCTGGTGCTCACAGGGCACATTTGCCACTTTTATACTCTTTATGTCTTCACTTTTAATTCCCAGGTTGGAGCCCTTAACAGTGACCAAGATCTGTCCATCTATTGGCCCAAACCGTGGCACAATCTAAAGTATAAGGAAGGTAAAGAAGGATTAGAACACGCAGTTATCATGACTGTTATATGTCACACCTAATACATCAGGTAAGTACAATTATTAGATAAATATTCAAAATAGGACTCTACTGTTTGGTTTAGTAAACTATACAACCCAATACCCCAAAAAAGAAAAATGTAAATTAAAACAAAGTGATTACCACTCAGGAGTCGCAGCGGTAAAATACGCTAGCACACCAGAGCTGGGATTTTGAATACATCGTATCGAATCTCAGCTCTGCCATACAGCTGGGCGGCTATATGAACAATGATTGGCTGTTGTTCATCCAGGAAGGGAGCCGTATAGGGACCTTATAACTGATGTAATTATGACCTCTGCTGATTTGCAAATTCTTTTTTTCAACTAAACAACGTATAAGCAACACAAAAAATGAGGCAGGGGTGTGTTTACCACGGCATCTAGCAGGCACCTTTATCCAAAGCAACCTACATTACAGTTACAGTATACAGTCTAGCAACCTTCTGATTACTAGTCCAGTACCTTAACCACTAGGCTATGGCTTGCCCTTTTAACAACATTCTGTAACTGTTTGGAAACTGAGGACACCAACTGTTGTATTATTGAGTTTTTTCCACATTCTTGATTGATCAAAATTCCAGGACCATTGTAAATGCATATTGCACTTCATAATTTGACATATTATTGATGGAAGACAAATGTGGACTGCATGCAGGTCAGTCTAAAAATCATGGTTGCAGTCTTTTACTACAAAGCCACACTGTTGTGACATGCAAAATGAGACTGAAAATTGTCTTGCTGAAACAAGCAGGGATGTCCCTAAAAAAGATTTAAAAAAAGGTCATCTAGACCAGCATTTCCCAACCTTTTTTGCACCTTGAACTGGTTTCATATAAGATATAATTTTACGGACCGGCGGGGAAGGGAGAATTTAATAATATTGCTCACAAATAATGTAAAATGAGCTTTTTTCACTGCCGCGAGACACTGCTCCCACCTAGGGGTGACAATAACACCCAAAATAGAAGCAGTGTAAACTGCTTTAATTATTTATTCTTTCTGTGCGGCCCGGTAAGAAATAGTGGTTGGGGACCACTAATCTAGACGTTCGCATCTGTCCAAAATTGTATGAATCCCTCAGCCTTAATGGTGCCTTCAAAAATGTTGAATCTTTTGGATTCAAAATTGGTTTTGGCCTTGCAATTTATTTACAAACATTTATCTAGATTTTCTGAATCTATTAATATTGATTTAATAATTTAAAATCTAATCTTTAAATTGCTGGACTTGTTGCTCTCCCTCTTAATTTGTACCTTTTTAAAAGGCGTTGCAGGCATCAAATTGAAAATTAGAATATTTCCAAAAATCAATCAAATTAACAATCTTTTGTGCGTGTGTGTGTGTGTCTCTTACATCTGTTATAGTAGGATCGGGGCAATCCTGTAGCTCATTGGAACATAGTTCGGAATAGATACAAGACTTAGTGGAGGCACACCATACACATTTATACTTTGCATCTGCACTCTTACACAGGCTGCAGTCCTCACGGCCAACCGAACAATTATACAAAGTCACTGAGAGAGAGAGAGACGGAGAGAGAGAGAGAGAGAGAGAGAGAGAGAGAGAGAGAGAAAGAAAAATGATCAGTGCTTCCTTAAATCTTTCATTTTAACATTAAACAGTTTTATGATGAAACATATTATATATTAGATTTGGTTTATAAAAGTACATAAAAAACATTCTGTTTATATGAGGAATCCGCACTTTTATATATTGGTAGGAAACAATGTGGACGGGAGGAACAGTAATTGGTCGTGTCTGAGAGACAGAGAGAGCTTATAGTCCGGATGTAGTGCCATCTGATTTCCACCTTTTTGGACCGCTCAAAGAAGCTTTAAGAAGAAGATTTTCATGTGATGATGATGTGAAAGCAGCGATGCATCAATGGCTAAGCGCTCAACCAAATAAATTTTTTGCTGATGGCATTAAAAAGTTGGTACAACACTGGGAAAAATGCATCAGAGGGTGACTGTAGGACAAGTGATGTCATTTGTTTTTGAAATTCTTAATAAATAAAGTTTTAAAAAGTGCGGAAACATTTTGAAGAACCCTTGTGATTAAATAGATAGATAGATAGATAGATAGATAGATAGATAGATAGATAGATAGATAGATAGATAGATAGATAGATAGACAAACAGAGATAGATAGACAGATAGACAGACAGACATAGGCAAGGCAAGTTTATTTGTATAGCACCTTTCATACACAGTGGCAATTCAAAGTGCTTCACATAAGGAAAAAAAATTAATTAAAACATTCCTGAGATCTAGAACCTCAGAAAGACTTCTTGCAAACATTTAGTTACAATTAAGACAACATGAAATTCAAACAAGAGAGATAAAAAATATAGTAAAATATACCCTACAATTTAGGGAATATGAAATTAAAACAAGAGAGATAAGCAATTAAAAACATGAAAACTAAAAGAAAATATAGTAAAATATACCCTACAATTTAGAGAATATGAAATTAAAACAAGAGAGATAAGCAATTAAAAACATGAAAACTAAAAGAAAATATAGTAAAATATACCCTACAATTTAGGGAATATGAAATTAAAACAAGAGAGATAAGCAATTAAAAACATGAAAACTAAAAGAAAATATAGTAAAATATACCCTACAATTTAGAGAATATGAAATTAAAACAAGAGAGATAAGCAATTAAAAACATGAAAACTAAAAGAAAATATAGTAAAATATACCCTACAATTTAGAGAATATGAAATTAAAACAAGACTAAAAGAAATATAGTAAAATAAGGGTAATAGCAAAAATGTTGAACTCAATCATAGGCACAAGAAAAAAGAAAGGTTTTTAACCTGGATTTAAACATTTCTACATTTGAGGAACATCTAATATCTCCTGGCAGTCTGTTCCAGTTATATGCAGCCCAACAGCTAAATGCTGCTTCACCATGTTTAGTTTGGACTCTGGGCTCAACTAGCTGACCTGAGTCCATCGATCTAAGAGATCTACTGGGTTTATATTCTCTGAACATTTCTGAGATGTATTCTGGGCCGAACCCATTCAGTGATTTATAGACCAGTAGCAGCACTTTAAATTCTATTCTGTAACTAACCGGAAGCCAGTGTAGAGATTTTAGAACTGGAGTGATGTGCTCAGTTCTCTTTGTCTTAGTTCTGAATGAGCTGTAACTGTTTAATGGTCTTTTTGGGAAGTCCAGTTAAGAGACCATTACAATAGTCCACCCTACTGGAGATAAAAGCATGGATGAGCTTCTCTAGGTCTTGTTGACACAGTAGACCCTTGATTTTGGCTATATTTCTAAGATGGTAGAAGGCTGTTCTGGTGATGGTTTTAATATGGCTGGTGAATGTGTAATCTGAGTCTATTAGAACGCCAAGATTTCGGACTTGGTCTTTGGTTTTTAGAGTTCACTGACACCAGACCTCTTCTCTTTGCTGCCGAACACAACAATTTCTGTTTTGTCCTTATTTAACTGTAAAAAATTCTGGCTCATCCAGTTATTGATGTTCTCCAGACACTGACACAGTGAATCTATTGGGCTGTAATCATCTGGTGAGAGAGCCAGATATATCTGTGTGTCATCTGCATAACTATGGTAATCAATGTTGTTAGCCTGTAGCATTTGGCCTAATGGCAGCATAGATAGAGATAGATGGATGGATGGATGAATAGACAGACAGACAGACAGACAGATAGATAGATAGACATAGATAGATAGATAGATAGATAGATAGATAGATAGATAGATAGATAGATAGATAGATAGATAGATAGATAGATAGATAGAAAGAAACAAACAGAAATAGACAGACAGACATAGATAGATAGATAGATAGATAGATAGATAGATAGATAGATAGATAGATAGATAGATAGATAGATAGATAGATAGACATAGCTAGCTAGATGGGCAGACAGATAGATAGACAGATAGATAGATAGACAGATATAGATAGATAGATAGATAGATAGATAGATAGATAGATAGATAGATAGATAGATAGACATAGATAGATAGATAGATAGATAGATAGATAGATAGATAGATAGATAGATAGATAGATAGATAGATAGATAGATAGATAGATAGACATAGCTAGCTAGATGGGCAGACAGATAGATAGACAGATAGATAGATAGACAGATATAGATAGATAGATAGATAGATAGATAGATAGATAGATAGATAGATAGATAGATAGATAGACATAGATAGATAGATAGATAGATAGATAGATAGATAGATAGATAGATAGATAGATAGATAGATAGATAGATAGATAGATAGATAGATAGAAAGAAACAAACAGAAATAGACAGACAGACATAGATAGATAGATAGATAGATAGATAGATAGATAGATAGATAGATAGATAGATAGATAGATAGATAGATAGATAGATAGATAGATAGATAGATAGATAGATAGATAGATAGAAAGAAACAAACAGAAATAGACAGACAGACATAGATAGATAGATAGATAGATAGATAGATAGATAGATAGATAGATAGATAGATAGATAGATAGATAGATAGATAGATAGATAGATAGAAAGAAACAAACAGAAATAGACAGACAGACATAGATAGATAGATAGATAGATAGATAGATAGATAGATAGATAGATAGATAGATAGATAGATAGAAAGAAACAAACAGAAATAGACAGACAGACATAGATAGATAGATAGATAGATAGATAGATAGATAGATAGATAGATAGATAGATAGATAGACATAGCTAGCTAGATAGACAGACAGATAGACAGATAGATAGACAGATATAGATAGATAGATAGATAGATAGATAGATAGATAGATAGATAGATAGATAGATAGATAGACATAGCTAGCTAGCTAGATAGACAGATAGACAAACAGACACAGATAGATGGACAGACAAACAGACAAATAGATAAACAGATAGATAGATACATGGTTAGATAGAGACAGATAGAGATAGATAGACAGACAAACAGACAGAGATAGACAGATAGATAGCTAGATAGACAGACAGAGACATAGATAGATAGATAGATACAGTGCCTTGCAAAAGTATTCAGCCCCCTTGAACTTTTCAACCTTTTGCCACATTTCAGGCTTTAAACATAAAGATATGAAATTGTAATTTTTTGTGAAGAATCAATAACAAGTGCGACACAATTGTGAAGTGGAACGAAATGTATTGGATATTTTAAACTTTTTTTAGAAATAAAAACCTGAAAAGTGGGGCGTGCAATATTATTCAGCCCCTTTACTTTCAGTGCAGCAAACTCACTCCAGAAGTTCAGTGAGGATCTCTGAATGATCCAATGTTGACCTAAATGACTGATGGTGATAAATAGAATCCACCTGTGTGTAATCAAGTCTCCGTATAAATGCACCTGCTCTGTGATAGTCTCAGAGTTCTGTTTAAAGCGCAGAGAGCATCATGAAGACCAAGGAACACACCAGGCAGGTCCGAGATACTGTTGTGGAGAAGTTTAAAGCCGAATTTGGATACAAAAAGATTTCCCAAGCTTTAAACATCTCAAGGAGCACTGTGCAAGCGATCATATTGAAATGAAGGGAGTATCAGACCACTGCAAATCTACCAAGACCCGGCCGTCCCTCTAAACTTTCAGCTCAAACAAGGAGAAGACTGATCAGAGATGCAGCCAAGAGGCCCATGATCACTCTGAATGAACTGCAGAGATCTACAGCTGAGGTGGGAGAATCTGTCCATAGGACAACAATCAGTCGTACACTGCACAAATCTGGCCTTTATGGAAGAGTGGCAAGAAGAAAGCCATTTCTCAAAGATATCTATAAAAAGTCACCTGGGAGACACACCAAGCATGTGGAAGAAGGTGCTCTGGTCAGATGAAACCAAAATCGAACTTTTTGGCCACAATGCAAAACGTTATGTTTGGCATAAAAGCAACACAGCTCATCACCCTGAACACACCATCCCCACTGTCAAACATGGTGGTGGCAGCATCATGGTTTGGGCCTGCTTTTCTTCAGCAGGGACAGGGAAGATGGTTAAAATTGATGGGAAGATGGATGGAGCCAAATACAGGACCATTCTGGAAGAAAACCTGTTGCAGTCTGCAAAAGACCTGAGACTGGGACGGTGATTTATCTTCCAACAAGACAATGATCCAAAACATAAAGCAAAATCTACAATGGAATGGTTCACAAATAAACTTATCCAGGTGTTAAAATGGCCAAGTCAAAGTCCAGACCTGAATCCCATCGAGAATCTGTGGAAAGAGCTGAAAACTGCTGTTCACAAACGCTCTCCATCCAACCTCACTGAGCTCGAACTGTTTTGCAAGGAAGAATGGGCAAAAATTTCAGTATCTCGATGTGCAAAACTAATAGAGACATACCCCAAGCGACTTGCAGCTGTAATCGCAGCAAAAGGTGGCGCTACAGAGTATTAACGCAAGGGGGCTGAATAATATTGCACGCCCCACTTTTCAGTTTTTTATTTCTAAAAAAAGTTTAAAATATCCAATTAATTTCGTTCCACTTCACGATTGTGTCCCGCTTGTTGTTGATTCTTCACAAAAAATTACAATTTCATATCTTTATGTTTAAAGCCTGAAATGTGGCAAAAGGTTGAAAAGTTCAAGGGGGCTGAATACTTTTGCAAGGCACTGTATATAGATAGATAGATAGATAGATAGATAGATAGATAGATAGATAGATAGATAGATAGATAGATAAACAGACAGACAGATAGACAGACAGACAGAAAGATACAATATGCTTATGTGTTCAGGCTTAGTCCAGTATTGTGATTGAATAACATTAATACAAACTTTAATAGTGTAAGTATAAACACTTATACAGCATTACTGAACTTACCATTTAATTTGCTGTCAATTTTCTTTTCTGTCTCCTTATCCTTCACATAGAACATCACATTCACCTCTGGCTTCTTGTTATAAGAAAACTAGAAAAGGACAAAGAAACAATCATTTTTTTACTACATACTCATTTAGGTCATTCATTTATAGCATGCTGCTTCACCGACTGACATGTCTATTTTACATCCACAGAGAAACGGTGAGCTGAATGTAGTCTTAAAGCTTTTGAAATGTACACCAACATTAAATTTGTCTGATTGCTGGTGTACAAATAAAAGTCTTGTCTAGCAGGACCACACACTGGGAATTTGGCTTACAGTAATAAATACTTATTAGGAGGTGAACACAGTTTATTTAATTGTATAAGATAGAGTATGCCTCATTAAGGTGGAGCTCAGCATTTAAAGCAGCTGTGTCCTAAATTCCACACCACTGTATCATGTAGTACGTGGAATTAATGCACTTCAAATAGAATAGTTATGCACTGAGGATGCTGTTTGGGATGCAGCCAAGAAATCACTTGTCGGTCAATATGTATTACACGCCGATCAGCAACAATTCAACTAAATAGCATTAATTTATCTCATTACAAGTGCACCAATCATGTGGCAGCAGTTAAACAGTAAGTTCTTTAAATTAATGTACTGGAAGTAGGAAAGGGAGAAGTAAGAATCTGAGTGATTTTTACTGGAGCCACATTGTGATGGCTTGACGACTGGGTTAGAGCATCTTCAAAAAAGCAGATCTTGGGTCAGTCTGAAAACCTAGTGAGCTCTTTACAAACATCATCCTACACATGCCCCAAAGAAGAAGGTTGTCTAAATTCTTATATACCCTAAAATGCTCCTTTCTGAGGTGCCTTAATTCTAAGCGATAAACTGACTGAATAATGAGGGAGCATCCAATGGTTCCTTAGCGATGCAGTGCGTCTAAATAGCACACCTTATGAGTTCAATGTCCTTTTTGAATCCTCTCTACTAAGGCAGCTGCCTCAGTAGGCAGCAAGGCAGCTTACTAGGTTTTCAGACAGACCCCTTGTTTCCGGCATGTAGTGCTTAATAATAACCAAAAGAGGTCCAATGAAGTGGTCCAATGAACTGGTGAACCAGCAACAGGATGACCCTGTTGCTGGTTCACCAGTTCATTGGACCACTTCATTAACATGCATGGCGAGCAAAAGCTAGTTTTCTGGTCTGATCCCACAGAAGAGCTGAAAATTGCTGAAAAGGTTAATGCTATAACAGAAAGGTGTCAGAACACACAGTGCACCGCACCCATCTGTATATGGGGCTGCAGACTGGTCAGAGTGCCCATGCTGACCCCTGTCCATCACCAAACACACCTACAATGGGTATGTGAGTATCAAAAAAGATGGCTTGGTCTCATGAATCGCGTTTTCTTTTACATTATGTGTACAGCCAAGTAATTGCAACATTAACTGCAACACTAAAAATTCAGTGAATAGGTAAAATTACATATTCAGGATGTTTTATAAAGGGGGAAAACATCTAAGCACTTGGCTTTGTGTATTTCCTGCAAAAATAAATAATCATAAATGTAAGCAGTTCTACCTCTGACAACCAGATGGGACGGTTAATTGATATTTAATGAAATTCTATTCAAAGCTTATTGTCACAGCTCTGGAAAAAAATGCCATCCTATGTTTGTCGTACCAGTCAGTTGAGAATTGTTTTCGCTATCTGCCAGTCTGTAGCTTGTCTCTAATGTCTTCTGTTTGGCCTTGATCTTATAAACCCTTTATTTCCTTACTTTGTTTTTCCATTCTTTTAGCAAAGTCAAGTCAGCTAGTGCAGTACTGCAGTTATAGAAATAAGCTAGAACATTATCTAAACCAACACATTCTGTGCCACCTGGTACAGTTTTTATATGTCAGATCACCTGTGTTAGTGTTATGCAATATCAGTAAATATAATTTGCCATACTGACCTTATAGCCATCAAAGTAAAATGCTGAACCCTGTGGTGTTACGTCTCCCACCTGCGTCATGAGCTCTGTGCCAATCTGAAACATTTTTCCCTGAGGAAAAAAAAATAATTAAAAAACTTTTCATACTGTAAATTTATTATGTTTCAAATTAATTAATAATCTAATCATAAGAAGAAGAAAAAAAGAACAAAAAAATTGCATTACCTTGTACTTTTCTAGATTTGTTCCTTGAAAGCTGACTTTGATTTTCCGGTCCACAGGAATGAGTGATGGTGTCAGGTTTTCAAACCGAGGACACTTGTCTTGCTGCAAGAATCAGAGATCAACATCAGGTCAAACCTTCATTGCTGTTAAGTATATTGTTTAAAGTACTTTTCTAACATCATTTTACAGCCAAGGACTTGACAACAGGCCAAGAAGGGCTGAGGTAAACTAATAAAACGTCCCATGATGGAACCATGACCCATACTATACACATACTATGTTAGATCCCATTCAAACTATAGAATTCAGTAAACTCAACAGTTAAGGTGCTGGACTAGTAATCAGGAGGTTCAAGCCCCATCCCGGTCCATGAGCAAAGCCCTTACCCTGCAAATGTCTGAGTTTTATTCAGTCACAATTGTAAGTCTTTGATTAAAAATGTCAGCCAAATGATGTAAATGTATCCAGGAATGGCTGGGCTGAAATTTCTACAGGGACTCAGTGACCCCATTCAGGAAGTCCAAAGTAAAAAAAAAAATAAAGCTAGTGTCATTTTTATAAGTCACTAAGATCAGCAATTGACTCAACAGCATAACACAATAATAGGTAAATATGAAACTTAAAATATAGTATAATTCTACTATTAAATTATATAATGAAATAATGTAATAATCTAAAATATAAAAAACTCTAATAAGTTAAAAAAAATCTAGTATAGGGTCTGTCTAAAAACCTAGTGAGCTCTCTACAGCATTTTATGTCATCCTACGCTCTCTCCTGAGAAGAAGGCTATCTAAATTTTTAGATGCCTTAAAATGCTGCCTACAGGGGGCCTTAACTCTAAGCGATAAAATGACTGAATACCAGAGCATCCAATGCTTTCTTAGTGGTAAAGGCAATCCAGCATTCAGTGCGGCACAACTTGTCTCATGAAAGATTACAAATTTGGCGGATGAATGTGGAGCAATAATGTGGAGTTATTTTCAAATGTAAATAAATCCTCACGTTTAATTTGCATAAAGATGTACACATGTAATTATTTGAAAATGTAGGCTTGTCAGTGACAGTTTAACCGTTTTCGATACACAACAGGAGATGCTAGCGGGTTGTGCCGCCTTAGCCAATTGATTTGAATGGCCTGAGGCTAACTTTGTTAGCTTAGTAAGCGCAAACTGCGGTGAAGTAAATAGTGTGTCTAAATAATCTGTCTTATAAGTTCAGTGTCTTATTAAAATCCTCTCTACTTAGGTAGTTGCCTAGGTAGGCAACATGCAGCAAGGCAGCTCATTAGGTTTTCAGCCACAGATTCCGAAGTTTTATCCTTTTTCACATATAGAAAAATGTGTACATACAGTGGTGCTTGAAAGTTTGTGAACCCTTTAGAATTTTCTATAATTCTGCATAAACATGACCTAAAACATCATCAGATTGTCCTCAGAAGTCCTAAAAGTAGATAAAGAGAATCCAGTTAAACAAATGAGACAAAAATATTGTACTTGGTCATTTATTTATTGAGGAAAATGATCCAATATTACATATTTGTGAGTGGCAAAAGTATGTGAACGGGATGACATCAATGGGATGACAATCAGGTGTGAGTGGGCACCCTGTTTTATTTAACGAACAGGGATCTATCAAAGTCTGCTCTTCACAACACATGTTTGTGGTAGTGTATCATGGCACGAACAAAGGAGATTTCTGAGGACCTGAGGATCTGAGGTGGTTGATGCTCATCAGGCTGGAAAAGATTACAAAACCATCTCTAAAGAGTTTGGACTCCACCAATCCACAGTCAGACAGATTGTGTACAAATGGAGTAAATTCAAGACCATTGTTACCCTGTCCAGGAGTGGTCGACCAACAAAGATCACTCCAAGAGCAAGGCGTGTAATAGTCGGCGAGGTCACAAAGGACCCCAGGGTAACTTCTAAGCAACTGAAGGCCTCTCTCACATTGGCTAATGTTAATGTTCATGAGTCCACCATCAGGAGAACACTGAACAACAATGGTGTGCATGGCAGGGTTGCAAGGAGAAAGCCACTGCTCTCCAAAAAGAACATTGCTGCTCGTCTGCAGTTTGCTACAGATCACGTGGACAAGCCAGAAAGCTATTGGAAGAATGTTTTGTGAACGGATGAGACCAAAATATAACTTTTTGGTTTAAATGAAAAGCGTTATGTTTGGAGAAAGGAAAACACTGCATTCCAGCATAAGAACCTTATTCCATCTGTGAAACATGGTGGTGGTAGTATCATGGTTTGGGCCTGTTTTGCTGCATCTGGGCCAGGACGGCTTGCCATCATTGATGGAACAATGAATTCTGAATTATACCAGAGAATTCTTAAGGAAAATGTCAGGACATCTGTCCATGAACTGAATCTCAAGAGAAGGTGGGTCATGCAGCAAGACAACGACCCTGAGCACACAAGTCGTTCTACAAAGAATGGTTAAAGAAGAATAAAGTTAATGTTTTGGAATGGCCAAGTCAAAGACCTGACCTTAATCCAATCAAAATGTTGTGGAAGGACTTGAAGTGAGCAGTTAATGTGAGGAAACCCACCAACATCCCAGAGTTAAAGCTGTTCTGTACGGGATGGGAATGGGCTAAAATTCCTCCAAGCCGGTGTGCAGGACTGGAACAGTTACCAGACACGTTTAGTTGCAGTTATTGCTGCAAAAGGGGGTCACACCAGATACTGAAAGCAAAGGTTCACATACTTTTGCCACTCACAAATATGTGATATTGGATGAAATGACCAAGTACAATATTTTTGTCTCATTTGTTTAACTAGGTTCTCTTTATCTACTTTTAGGACTTGTGTGAAAATCTGATGATGTTTTATGTCATATTTATGCAGAAATATAGAAAATTCTAAAGGGTTCACAAACTTTCAAGCACCACTGTATCTGTGACATGAATATTTAATCTTACCTCTTTATGTTTGATGATGCTATCAGTTCCCGGAGAGCCATCTTGATCACTGCAGGTGTGATCCTGTGTGTTCCACTGGCAGCCCCACTCACTGTTCACACATGCTTCACACCTACAAACACACATAACAGAGAACAGTGAGGAAGATACAAACATGCCAAGCAATATGTGTGTGTGTGGAAACTGTGCTTTAATAATCTGGCTATAAGTTGCTGTAGCCACTTGGATAATGGCATATGTTGAATGCCATAAATGTATACAGCAAATTTGATAGTTTTTAAAAGCAGCCAGTTCGAGTAAAAAGAGCTAAATAACATATATGTGAATTTAAGGTGCGTTGTACGGATATTTTTAACCTTTAGTTCTTTATTGTTTTCTTATGCGTCTTAATTGTGGAGATGCTTGATCTTGGAATACCGTATTCCAATGGTCCCCAAACTTTTTTGCACCATGGACTGATTTCATATAGGATATAATACCGACAGCGGCGGGGGGATTTAAAACAAAATAACTGTACTACTCACAAATGAGCTTTATTTGCTGCAACGAGACACTGCTCCCACCTTAAAGTGAAAGAGGAGGAAAATCCAGCTAAACACAGATACATGTGGAGCTTTTAGAGTGAATCTCACAGTTATGCCACACAAATGCAGATTCGTCTCATATTTGCACTCTGATGACGTTTTATTGCACCGCTCAAGCCAAGCGCTGAACAAAGCAGGAGTTGCACACACACCGACTTTAAGGTAAACATTGAGTTTAAGGGTGCAAATAACTCGATGAAGGACGTCGCGTTTCAAAGATTTCGAGTTTAGGGGGCGGCATAACAAGGTACCACTGTTTTTTCTATTTTGCTATTTGAAGAGATAAGCCAGGGGTGCCAACCTTATTTTCACAGAGGGCCACATCTGCGTTTTGGTGGCCCTCAAAGGGCCGATTGTACCGTATCCTCCTGTGATTGCAGTCTGCCATTTAAGTCTTGGACAATTTGTTGTTTTTCTTAAAGGCTAAATTCTGTGTTTGGTGTCAAAATGCCAAATTTATATTGTATATTTATAATGTATATCTACATTTATATTGTACTCCTTTACCACAGACACGGCCTCATAACACAAGAGACATATCGTATTTTCTTCTTGAAGCACAAACTTGTATTCACTTTCCCATCTTTCATTAAATTTCTTTTCTACTTTTTAATATACAGTGTATCACAAAAGTGAGTACACCCCTCACATTTCTGCAAATATTTCATTATATCTTTTCATGGGACAACACTATAGAAATAAAACTTGGATATAACTTAGAGTAGTCAGTGTACAACTTGTATAGCAGTGTAGATTTACTGTCTTCTGAAAATAACTCAACACACAGCCATTAATGTCTAAATGGCTGGCAACATAAGTGAGTACACCCCACAGTGAACATGTCCAAATTGTGCCCAAAGTGTCAATATTTTGTGTGACCACCATTATTATCCAGCACTGCCTTAACCCTCCTGGGCATGGAATTCACCAGAGCTGCACAGGTTGCTACTGGAATCCTCTTCCACTCCTCCATGATGACATCACGGAGCTGGTGGATGTTAGACACCTTGAACTCCTCCACCTTCCACTTGAGGATGCGCCACAGGTGCTCAATTGGGTTTAGTCCATCACCTTTAACTTCAGCTTCCTCAGCAAGGCAGTTGTCATCTTGGAGGTTGTGTTTGGGGTCGTTATCCTGTTGGAAAACTGCCATGAGGCCCAGTTTTCGAAGGGAGGGGATCATGCTCCGTTTCAGAATGTCACAGTACATGTTGGAATTCATGTTTCCCTCAATGAACCGCAGCTCCCCAGTGCCAGCAACACTCATGCAGCCCAAGACCATGATGCTACCACCACCATGCTTGACTGTAGGCAAGATACAGTTGTCTTGGTACTTCTCACCAGGGCACCGCCACACATGCTGGACACCATCTGAGCCAAACAAGTTTATCTTGGTCTCGTCAGACCACAGAGCATTCCAGTAATCCATGTTCTTGGACTGCTTGTCTTCAGCAAACTGTTTGCGGGCTTTCTTGTGCGTCAGCTTCCTTCTGGGATGACGACCATGCAGACCGAGTTGATGCAGTGTGCGGCGTATGGTCTGAGCACTGACAGGCTGACCTCCCACGTCTTCAACCTCTGCAGCAATGCTGGCAGCACTCATGTGTCTATTTTTTAAAGCCAACCTCTGGATATGACGCCGAACACGTGGACTCAACTTCTTTGGTCGACCCTGCCGAAGCCTGTTCCGAGTGGAACCTGTCCTGGAAAACCGCTGTATGACCTTGGCCACCATGCTGTAGCTCAGTTTCAGGGTGTTAGCAATCTTCTTATAGCCCAGGCCATCTTTGTGGAGAGCAACAATTCTATTTCTCACATCCTCAGAGAGTTCTTTGCCATGAGGTGCCATGTTGAATATCCAGTGGCCAGTATGAGAGAATTGTACCCAAAACACCAAATTTAACAGCCCTGCTCCCCATTTACACCTGGGACCTTGACACATGACACCAGGGAGGGACAACGACACATTTGGGCACAATTTGGACATGTTCACTGTGGGGTGTACTCACTTATGTTGCCAGCTATTTAGACATTAATGGCTGTGTGTTGAGTTATTTTCAGAAGACAGTAAATCTACACTGCTATACAAGCTGTACACTGACTACTCTAAGTTATATCCAAGTTTCATGTCTATAGTGTTGTCCCATGAAAAGATATAATGAAATATTTGCAGAAATGTGAGGGGTGTACTCACTTTTGTGATACACTGTATGTGTAAATATGTGTAAACACTTTGTATTGTTTTTATTTTTATATTCTTGAAAGCTGCTGTAACACTGCAAATTTTCCTCCGTGGGATAATACAAGGCTATCTTATCTTATCTTATCTTATCTTATCTTAAATGACCTCATCCTGCATCAATTTTCTCCTCTTGTACATTTTGGGATTATTTGCAAATATTTCTCAACATTATGTTGTGGAAACACTGCCATCTAGTGGCAGGATGCAGTCACAAAATCGGCATGCATTGTGGGAGATGCAGTTTATGTACAATTTTGGCCCTGGGGCCTTGAGTTTGACACGTGACATAAGCTTGTACTTGTATCCTATTACACAAGTGTCATAACAGCCTGACCTTGTGTGGATGTTTGTGGATGTAGGTACATGCCCGGTTACTACTTACGGTGTATTTACAGCTTTCTTCACGACCGCGGCACAGTTGTAGAACTTGTACTCGCTGTGTGTCACCATAATGTCATCATTTAACATGATCCTCACTTCAATTGCTACAAAGTCTAAAGAAGGGAAGGAAAAACACTGATATGACACATGCTAGCAACAATATTATATTGCATTGAGAGCACTGATTCTACTGTACATTATTAACACACTGTGTTCTGGGTATTTTGCAAATCGTTAACATATTTGGATGACTCTCAATATTATTAGTTATGAGTATTTTTATCCATAATTATTCCAAACACTGGCAAAGATCATGTCTTACTAACACTGAATTTCTGACAGTGTTTGCTTCTTAGATTAAGGTTTCCCAATTTTAGTAAACATTATTTGGACCAAAGTAGTGCATTCTATCTAAACTAATACCACACAGTCAATTAAATTTTTTATGTCCTTATGCAAGAATCTAAAGGTCACTGGTTCTCGCCCCACCACAACCAAGTTGCTATTGTTGGGCTTCTATGCAATACCCTAAGGCCTCAATTGCTTGGACTATATAACAGTTTATTTTACAGTGAACCCAGATTTGTGCATCTCTCCAGTTCTTCTTTTAGGTCCTCTGAATTTAGTTTGGATCAGGACAAGGTTCTATGAACAGATTTTGCATGTGAAGAGCAAACTTTGGTTATCCTTTTAAAAGATAGCACATCTATACAGCACACACCTCCAATCTGTATCTAATTAGCTGTAACAGTTGAATGTTAGAGACTGGGTTAAGACTGTCAAGGATTAATGAATTTATGTGGAATTAATTTAGACTGAATGCTAATAGTCTAGACTGCACCTCCATGTCACAGGTTGCAAACAGTTCATGAGCTGTAGATTAAAAACACCTGACTTGAATAAAGATCAGACTACTTAATAATTAATAAAGTAATTTAAAAAGATACTATCTTGACTGGCAGCCTCCATAATTACCTACACTATATGGCCAAAAGTTTGTAGACAGTTGAACATACACCTTTTAATCACCTTATTCTGACACTATGGACAAGAAAATGGCTTTGTTACCCTTTTGCAATCATAACAGCTTTTAATATTCAGGGTAATTTGTGGCCATTTATTAAAAAAAACATTTACCAGGTAAGACGGCCTGACTTAAGAAGGTCTGACTTATGGTTCATTCCAAATTCATCCCAAATGTTCCAATTTATCTTTTTTTGCATTTTTCCCAATTTTCCTCCCAATCTAGTCTAAACTAAACTACCCGATTGCATTATGCTTCCTCTCTACTGATGCTGAACCCCACTTCTGATTGAGGAGAGCGAGACTGTCACTCACCCCCTCCGACGTGTGTAGTACCGACTGCATCTTTTCACCTGCACAAGGCGAGTTCATATGTGGATCAGCTTTGTGTACGGAGAGCCACACCCTGATCAGCATTATTTCCCAATTTTGGCAGAGCTTAGTTTAGAACCAATTAGTTTGAAACGTCAGCTCTGGTGTGCTAGTGTGTTTTACCGCTGCGCCACCTGAGCGGCCTTGTTCCAATTCATCTTATATGTGCGCAGTGTGATTTAGCTTTTGGCCACTAATGTTTCTCCAACAGACGAAAAACAGCGATGCTAAAAAACAAGAAAGGGCCTTCCCCAATGTTTTGCCACACATTTTTGAAACATCACTTATTTTGAATAATTGACTGCATACAACCTGTTAGCCATAGGTGTGGCTAAAGCACCTGAACTCAATATTTTGGAGAGGTGTCCACAAACCTTTGGCTATACAGTGTACATAATCAGGTTGCTGTACAATTTAAGACTGAGCATGTTGAAGAAAGCTGATGAGTCCATAAGAGCATCATGGGAGACAGAAAGTAGTTTTACCTTGTGTCTCTGGTGTTGGTGGAATATTGGATGGATCTGGCAGAGCACAGATGATCTGTCCGTCTGTCATCACGGCACTGCTGTTAATACTATCGAATACGCATTTCAGTTGACCGTCTATGCTGGGAAGGTCAGGCACATCGATCTTCACCTGTAGAGAAAAGAGGGAGAAAGTGAACCAGTGACATCAGTGTGTCAGTATTCATGGAAGAAACATTTGACACCCAATAATCATAGAAGTGCCATAGCCTTTATGAGAAGGAAGTCTGGGAAATATAGTGGAGTTTTTACCCCTACTTGATGGTTTTGAGAAAAGGGGCAGTACAGTGGCACAGTACGTAGTGCCGTCATCCTCACAGCAAGAAGGGCTTGGGTTTGGTTCCCTGACTGAGTGGTCAAGGACTTTTCTGTGTGGAGTTTGCATTTTTTCACTGTGTCTGCGTGGGTTTCCTCGCACAAGTCCAATAACAAGCAGTCAGGCCAATTTAAGCTACTAAAATTGCCCATGTGTGTGGCCAGTGATGGACTGGTGACTTGGGGCCTTTTGCACAATGCATTAGACTCACCGTGATCCTGACCAGGATGAAGTGGTGGTAAAACAGACAATGAATGAATGCAGTGACATTACACAGTGTTGTTTAATTTACATTACATGTACATTTTCAGCATTTAGCAGACGCCTTTATCCAAAGCGACTTACATTATAGTTACAGTATACAGTCGGAGCAATTGAGGATTAAGGGCCTTGCTCAAGGACCCAACAGCAGCAACCTGGCAGTGGTGAGGCTTGAACCAGCGACCCTCTGATCACTGGTCCAGTACCTTAACCACTAGGCTACAGCTGGCCTAATAATGAACGCTGTCGGGTGCAATGGTAGACCACACTAGAACACCAGAGCTGACAACTCAAACTCACAAGTTCGAATCTCAGGTCTGCGACCAGCAGGCCAGGTGCCTATACGGACAACAATAGGCTCATCCGGGGGTAGGATTGCAGAAGGGATTTCCTTATAACTGATGCAATTATGACATCTGGTGGCTGATCAATGATGCCTGCACAGAGATGGGGGATTATAGAGATAAGTAAGTGCGTGACACTCTGTACATGACACTGAAAGCCATTTGAACTCCCCTCGTTTATGTCATAAGAGGTCAAATAGGGGGGCGTGTGTTAGTTACGGCTCCTCTTGGTCAGGAGTGGGAGTCTGCAGCATTACAGAGGAAGCGAAATGCAGTTGGATATTTGGATACAACTATATTGGGAGAAAAATTGGGGGGGAAATGTAAACAAAAAAAATTTGAAAGTTCTCCTTTAAAACCAAGACAAACACCTAATGGAAAAAAATGACTTACAATTTATATGCTGACACAAGGACAAATGCAGTGGCATCACAGTGAGTTATTCCAGTGCATGAGTAATGTGATGTCAAAAATTAAATCAGAAAATGCAAATCAGCAGCAATGCAAAGGAAAAAGAGATGGTAGGAGATTTAATATTAGACGGCAAAGTGTGGATAAGTGAACCAGAATCAACGGAGCTGATTCATAAAGTTGTTTCAAGGGCACGGGCATCCTTAGTTTAATAAGACAACGTACAAATTACAAGAAGCTGAGCATATTCGACTCCCAGCAGCACAACAAATTTGGCTTTAACCAATTTGAATACCACAGTGCTGGAAAAACAGAAACACTGGGGGAAAAAACCTGTAACAACTAGCACTTGGGTATGTCAGATTTTACAGCAACAACTAACAAAACTAATCTGTAATGTATGTCCAACAGCATCTGCAAAGAAGGCTGGCAGTAGAAGCTTACTGGCAGGAACAGATGGATTAGATGGCAGTGTAGTCGCCAACATCCCAAGAGAGCAACCACAAAAATAACTACACCAATACCCAGTCTCAAAAAATCTCACCCTCATCCTTTTTTGCTAACACTCAGTATATATATGAAACGGTTTTGTAGGACCAGATGCACCCTGTGGTGCAATATAATAATATTCTTAAATTCCAGCATGATAATTCTTCCAACATATTGTGTCCAATATTCCACCACAGGTGAATTCAGACTTGCAATATGGAATATATGTATTGTTGTGCTCCTCAAACTATTACTGAATCATTTCTGCTTTGTGGCAGGGCGCATTATCCTGCTAAAAGAGGCCACAGCCATCCTGGTACATCCTGGTGCCATGTGTTCCCCAGGTAAGCGACGCACATACACGGCCATCCACGTCATGTAAAAGAAAATGTGATTAATCAGACCAGACCACTTTCTTCCATTGCTCCGTGGTCCAGTTCTGGTGCTTTCGGCGGTGGACTGGGGTCAGCATGGGCACCCTGACTCGTCTGCGACTATGCAGCCCCATACGCAACAAACTGTGATGCACAACTTCTTCAGCAGTTTGAGCTACAGTAGATCGTCTGTTGGCCAGCCTTCGCTCCCCACGTGCATCAATGGGCTCTGGCCACCCATGACCCTGTCGCTGGTTTACCACTGTTCCTTCCTTGGACCACTTTTGATAGATACTGACCACTGCAGACCAGGAACACTGCTCAAGAGCTGCAGTTTTGGAGATGCTTTGACCCAGTTGTCTAGCCATCACAATTTGGTCCTTGTCAAACTCACATTTTTCCTTCTTCTAACACATTAACTTTGAGGATAAAATGTTCACTTGCTGCCTAATATATCCCACCCACTAACAGGTGCCGTGATGAAGAGATAATCAGTGTTATTCACTTTACCTGTTAGTGGTCATAATGTTATGCCTCGTCATAGTGTATATACAGGTGCTGGTCATAAAATTAGAATATCATGAAAAGTTGATTTATTTCAGTAATTCCATTCAAAAAGTGAAACTTGTATATTATATTCATTCATTACACACAGACTGATATATTTCAAATGTTTATTTCTTTTAATGTTGATGATTATAACTGACAACTAATGAAAACCCCAAATTCAGTATCTCAGAAAATTAGAATATTACTTAAGACCAATACAAAAAAAGGATTTTTAGAAATGTTGGCCAACTGAAAAGTATGAACATGAAAAGTATGAGCATGTACAGCACTCAATACTTAGTTGGGGCTCCTTTTGCCTGGATTACTGCAGCAATGCGGCGTGGCATGGAGTCCATCAGTCTGTGGCACTGCTCAGGTGTTATGAGAGCCCAGGTTGCTTTGATAGTGGCCTTCAGCTCTTCTGAATTGTTGGGTCTGGCGTATCGCATCTTCCTCTTCACAATACCCCATAGATTTTCTATGGGGTTAAGGTCAGTCGAGTTTGCTGGCCAATTAAGAACAGGGATACCATGGTCCTTAAACCAGGTACTGGTAGCTTTGGCACTGTGTGCAGGTGCCAAGTCCTGTTGGAAAATGAAATCTGCATCTCCATAAAGTTGGTCAGCAGCAGGAAGCATGAAGTGCTCTAAAACTTCCTGGTAGACGGCTGCGTTGACCTTGGACCTCAGAAAACACAGTGGACCAACACCAGCAGATGACATGGCACTCCAAACCATCACTGACTGTGGAAACTTTACACTGGACCTCAAGCAACGTGGATTCTGTGCCTCTCCTCTCTTCCTCCAGACTCTGGGACCTTGATTTCCAAAGATAATGCAAATTTTACTTTCATCAGAGAACATAACTTTGGACCACTCAACAGTCCTTTTTGTCTTTAGCCCAGGCGAGACGCTTCTGACGCTGTCTCTTGTTCAAGAGTGGCTTGACACAAGGAATGCGACAGCTGAAACCCATGTCTTGCATACGTCTGTGCGTGGTGGTTCTTGAAGCACTGACTCCAGCTGCAGTCCACTCTTTGTGAATCTCCCCCACATTTTTGAATGGGTTTTGTTTCACAATCCTCTCCAGGGTGCGGTTATCCCTATTGCTTGTACACTTTTTTCTACCACATCTTTTCCTTCCCTTCGCCTCTCTATTAATGTGCTTGGACACAGAGTTCTATGAACAGCCAGCCTCTTTAGCAATGACCTTTTGTGTCTTGCCCTCCTTGTGCAAGGTGTCAATGGTCGTCTTTTGGACAACTGTCAAGTCAGCAGTCTTCCCCATGATTGTGTAGCCCACAGAACTAGACTGAGAGACCATTTAAAGGCCTTTGCAGGTGTTTTGAGTTAATTAGCTGATTAGAGTGTGGCACCAGGTGTCTTCAATATTGTACCTTGTCACAATATTCTAATTTTCTGAGATACTGAATTTGGGGTTTTCATTAGTTGTCAGTTATAATCATCAACATTAAAAGAAATAAACATTTGAAATATATCAGTCTGTGTGTAATGAATGAATATAATATACAAGTTTCACTTTTTGAATGGAATTACTAAAATAAATTAACTTTTTCATGATATTCTAATTTTATGACCAGCACCAGTATATCACAGCAAAGTGACCGCCCCTTTTTTTTTTACACATATAAAACAAGAAAGTGTATACAACAAGAAAGTGTTTGTTTATGATACTATATGTTAGGTGGGGTGCAGGCTGTGCATATTACCTGATTTTTGCTCTTGCAGCTAATGTTAGGAGGATCGAAAGCTTTGATGGTCACACACTTTTGGTTGGGACTCCAGAGCCAGGCGTTCTTCTCCTCTCCTCGACTGCACTTCCTCTTGGTTGTACATCTGAAAGGAGAAATGATTGACTTTCCAGTGTGCTCGAACCAGGTTTTAGCAAATAAAACAGCCACAGGTGACAAATGAACAATGATTTGTGCAATGTGAGACAAGAAAAATCAGTGTTGGTGTGAATGTAGATAAAACTCGCTGTTATTCTTGCAGCGTCATAAAATGTATGTACATGCTGCTTTTATACAAGCAGTATTATGTATGTATTTAGTAGTATTGTATTGGGACACACCTCTTAATCACATTCAGGTGTTTCAGTCTCACTGCTGACTGAATTCCATCAGGGATTAGGATACCACAATTGCAACAAGTCAGTTCTTAAAATTTGTTCCTTCCTTGATATTCCAAGATCAATTATTGAACAGTGGAAGTGTTTAGGAACCACAGGAACTCAACCACTAAGTAAATTTAGATGGAAAGATACGTATTGATCCTGAGGGAAATTACGACCCTCAGTAGCTTGAAACAAGAATAATATGCACTACAAACAGCACATAAACAAAAACTAAAAGTACCTGCATTATACATATACTAGGATACTGCAATAACCTATGAGAACCTATAAATATGGAGACTGTTGATGCTCAGTGCAATAACAAATGTGCAGGGAGACGCAATGGAAAACACATGTATATACACTGATCAGCCAGAACATTAAAACCACCTCCTTGTTTCTACACTCACTGTCCATTTTATTAGCTCCACTTACCATATCGAAGCACTTTGTAGCTCTACAATCACTGACACAATGCAGTCAAGCGGATTTAGCGTCTGCTTGACTGCATTGTGTTAGCTGTAAAGTTTGGTAGAGCTATGGTAGAAATAATGCTATGAGGTTGTCTTGCAGGGGATGCCCTAAGCCTCCTAGTTCCAGTTAAGAGAAACATTCATTGGACATTTTGGACAACTGTATGCCTTCAAAATTGTGGGAACAGTTTTGGGAATGTCCTTTTCTGTTTCAGCATAACTGTGCCAAAGTGCACAAGGCATGGTTTGACCAGTTTGGTGTAGAAGGACTTGACTGGCCCACAAAGAGCATTGACCTCAACCTCATTAAACACTTTTGGAATAAACTAGATGGGAAATTGAGTCAAGCCATCTCGTCCAACATCAGTGTCTGAGCTCACATATGTTCTTTTAGATGAATGGGCAACATTCCCACAGACACACACCAAAATATTGTAGAAAGCCTTTCATGTTTGTTCTCATGAGCCATCTCTAACCACATAATCCTTATGTATTAATACTTACCATGCACTATTCTAAATGGTTTAAATGCACAGCATGTAGACTTTTGACCTTACGTTTTTGAAAGCCTCAACCTGCTACTGTAACATCAAGCCTCCCCTCCCACAAATACAACAATTGTGTCCATTGTGTGCCTTGCCAGGCATTGAAAAGCTAGAGTATTAGACTTCTGTGCCACCTTAGCGCCAATCACTGCTGTGTTTAATCAAGACATGTGCGGGCAGTGATCAAGCCTGCATTGTAAAATCCACTAAGATTCTCAGGATGTTTACTTACTTGCCCTCCAGTACACACCAGCCACAGTATGGATCCCGCTGACTCATACAGGACAAGCAGTCTTTCTTCTGCTCACATGCCTGCACTGGGACTTTAGTGATCTGGTGAGAGATTCAATAGTTGAAAGTTTATAAAGACAGAAGTGAAAAGCTTTGGTTAACGTTCACATTAAATTCTAAAGACAGAAGTGCTGTCACATTTTTCTTGCTATTTACACAAAGCAACGTTTGGCTAAAGAAAGCAGACAATAAGGCTACAGTAACTTAACCGCTGTTTATAACAGAAGACCACATGAATGAATGACCAAAGATGATGAATATTGATTTTTGCTAGTATAATGGTGTAATCATAGTGACCTCTATATGGGAGTGTAAAGGTGTGGAAAAATGCTTTTCATGCACACATTACAATTACTGACTGTAGTCTATCTTTTTCTCTGCATGATCTGTTAACCCCCTTTAATGCTGTTCTTCAATGGTCAGGACTCTCCCAGGACCACTACAAAGCAGGTATTATTTGAATAGTGGGTCATTCTCAGCACTGCAGTGACACTGACACGGTGGTGGTGTGTTAGTGTGTGTTGTGCTGGTATGAGTGGATAAGACACAGCAGCACTGATGGAGTTTTTAAACACCTCACTGTCCCTGCTGGACTGAGAATAGTCCACCAACCAAAAATATATCCAGCCAACAGCGCCCCGTAAGCAGCGTCCTGTGACAACTGATGAAGGTCTAGAAGATGACCAACTTAAACAGCAGCAATTGATGAGCGATCGTCTCTGACTTTACATCTACAAGGTGGACCAACTAGGTAGGAGTGTCTAATAGAGTGGACAGTGAGTGGACACAGTATTTAAAAATCCAGCAGCGCTGCTGTGTCTGATCCACTCATACCAGCACAACACACACTAACACACCACCACCATGTCATTGTCACTGCAGTGCTGAGAATGATCCACCACCTAAATAATACCTGCTCTGTGGTGGTCCTGTGGGGGTCCTGACCATTGAAGAACAGGGTGAAAGCAGGCCAAAAAAGTATGTAGAGAAATAGATGGACTACAGTCAGTAATTGTAGAACTACAAAGTGCTTCTATATGGTAAGTGGAGCTGATAAAATGGACATTGAGTGTAGAATCAACTAGGTGGTTTTAATGTTATGGCTGTGTATATGGTTACTGTAATTTGTGAATGTGGACAGTTTTAGGTATAGCAATGTGAGAAAAAATTGTTTATAGTGCAGATTGTTTCCATCTTTGAGCAAATATAAGCAGGTCTTATTAACTAACCTTTTTGGCAGTAGTAATGTACAGATGATCCATGCTGGAATCGAAAAACATGTTTTTGTTAACTGGACCTTCAGAACCTTCTCCAGGAACCTTTCCATAGGAAACCGAATTACTCATCAAATGCACCTGCAAAGTCAAAGGTCAAGAGATTAAATACAGAACATAACATGCTTGTCTATAATCAGTTTTAAACAATGTAAATGATATTAAATATAAACATTTATGATTAATCATTTTACCTAAAATGCTAATGCTTAATGTAAGACAACATGACTCAACCTGTTAATTTTTTGTTTTTTGTTTTTTTCTTCAAAGTAACAATGAACAGCCGCTTAGTTTAGCGCTTGACTTGAGCGATGCGGTAATACGTCATTAAAGTGTGCATATGAGACGAATTTGCATTTGTGTGGAATAACCGTCAGATTCACATGTATGTCAGAAAGCTCCACATGTATCTGTGTTTAGCTGGATTTTCCTCACTGTTTCACTTTTAAACTTGTGTTACAGCTCAGGGTTCTGAGACATTGTAAGAATCAGCTTTATCTTTCAGTGTTTTATGTTAATTTGTATATATATATAATTTGTGTATTAGTGTATAAGTGTCAAAAACAACCCCATTATTTTACATAAGTCTAAAATATATGCAAGTCCACAGGACAATGGAACACATTAACAGGTTTCCCAAAAATCCTTATGGGGAAAAAATACCTTAAAACGCAACGCCTTTTAAACTCAACATCACTCCCGGCACCAAATGACGCTGAGTTTCAAGCTACCACTGAATATTATTTTACTCACTCAGTTACACTTAGTGCAGATAGTCACTCTACTGTAATGCAGTGCAGTCTACACCTACCTGATTGTCCAGAGCATTATGGCCACCAAACCATAAGGCCATCTCCAAATAAAAAGACCACGAAACAGTATTAAATTCACCCAGAAGTGATGTGTAAATTTGTCCAATTCACTTAGCAACAACTTGCTTAAAGAATTACAAAAGATCCTGACTGGATAATAATAGGAATAAGGAAACTAACCGAGTAAAACTGTCATTTTACAGGTGCAAAAAAGCACTTGGCAATCCCCAAACCTTTTGTTCTCTTTACAGACAATAAAAAAGTAACTTCCTAAGCAAAGGTCTCATTACAATATTTGGTAAAAAGCAAATATGAAATTTAATTAACATATCTGGGTTTGGGACCAACACTAAGGGTGGGATTCAAATCTCCAGAACCTGGGCACTACCGTTACCAGCGGCATGACTCTTTCCATTACGCCACACAAACTCACAAATACTGAATTTGATATAAAAACATTATACCAACAGTTGTATTCTGCTGGTCTGTGGGTGCTATGACAATTCTTGAGAAGAATGTAAAGTCATCTGTCGATGAACTAAATCTGAATTGTAACTGGACTTTGCAGAAGGACAATGATCCAAAATATGAAAGCAAGCTCAAATCAAAATAGCTAAAATACAAAGAATTCATGTTTCAGAGTTGCCCATCTTGAACGTTATAGAGATCCATTGGAGAGACCTAAACAAGCAGTTCATTTGCAAAAAGCTAGCAGTGTTTCTGAAGTGAACTAACATTTCCACAAAGTACACAAGTAAATAAATCAAGCAATAGAAAGTGTGAAGTTCAGGTTATTTTTGGTGAAGGTGCTGAATAACAAATTACCTTAAACACTTCTCCTTGTTGGGTGCCCAAAAAGGCCACGGTGTGTTTGTTCACCACTGTCACAGCCACCGATGTCAGATTGCTTTCCCTGAAGTACAATGGGCTGGTGCTCAAAGCAGACTCCGAATTACTGGCCAGAGGAGATGGCAGGAATTCAGCTCCACATGGGGATGTCTGTAACATAGCTCGCTTTTAGGAAAACTCACATCATGTTTTTACTTTTTTTTTTTCAACACTAAATACTTTGCTGGAGAACCGAGCTAAATATTATGTATAACATTCAATTCTACTGTAGAACATTCTCAATTCTTATGCTTGACCATTACATACAGTGGGGCCAAAAAGTATTTAGTCAGCCACTGATTGTGCAAGTTCTCCTACTTAGAAAGATGAGAGAGGTCTGTAATTTTCATCATAGGTACACTTCAACAAAATGAGAAAAAAAAATCCAGGAAATCACATTGTAGGATTTTTAAAGAATTTATTTGTAAATTATGGTGGAAAATAAGTATTTGGTCAATAACAAACAAGCAAGATTTCTGGCTCTCACAGACCTGTAACTTCTTCTTTAAGAATCTCTTCTGTCCTCCACTCGTTACCTGTATTAATGGCACCTGTTTGATCTCGTTATCTGTATAAAAGACACCTGTCCACAGCCTCAAACAGTCAGACTCCAAACTCAACCATGGCCAAGACCAAAGAGCTGTCGAAGGACACCAGGAAGAAAATTGTAGACCTGCACCAGGCTGGGAAGAGTGAATCTACAATAGGCAAGCAGGTTGGTGTGAATAAATCAACTGTGGGAGCAATTGTAAGAAAATGGAAGACATACAAGACCATTGATAATCTCCCTCGATCTGGGGCCCAACGCAAGATCTCATCCCGTGGGGTCAAAATGATCATAAGAACGGTGAGCAAAAATCCTAGAACTACACGGAGGGACCTGATGAATGACCTGCAGAGAGCTGGGACCAAAGTAACAAAGGCTACCATCAGTAACACACTACGCCGAGAGGGACTCAAATCCTGCAGTGCCAGGCGTGTCCCCCTGCTTAAGCCAGTACATGTCCAGGCCCATCTGAAGTTTGCCAGAAAGCATATGGATGATCCAGAAGAGGATTGGGAGAATATCATGTGGTCAGATGAAACCAAAATGGAACTTTTTGGTAAAAACTTAACTCGTCGTGTTTGGAGGAAGAAGAATGCTGAGTTGCATCCCAAGAACACCATACCTACTGTGAAGCATGGGGGTGGAAACATCATGCTTTGGGGCTGTTTTTCTGCAAAGGGGACAGGACGACTGATCCGTGTTAAGGGAAGAATGAACGGGGCCATATATCGTGAGATTTTAAGCCAAAACCTCCTTCCATCAGTGAGAGCATTGAAGATGGAACGTGGCTGGGTCTTCAAGCATGACAATGATCCCAAACACACCGCTCGGACAACGAAGGAGTGGCTCCGTAAAAAGCATTTCAAGGTCCTGGAGTGGCCTAGCCAGTCTCCAGACCTCAACTCCATAGAAAATTTGTGGAGGGAGTTGAAAGTCTATGTTGCCCAGCGACAGCCCCAAAACATCACTGCTCTAGAGGAGATCTGCATGGAGGAATGGGCCAAAATACCAGCTACAGTGTGTGCAAACCTGGTGAAGACTTACAGGAAACGTTTAACCTCTGTCATTGCCAACAAAGGTTATGTTACAAAGTATTGAGTTGAACTTTTGTTATTGACCAAATACTTATTTTCCACCATAATTTACAAATAAATTCTTTAAAAATCCTACAATGTGATTTCCTGGTTTTTTTTTTCTCATTTTGTCTCTCATAGTTGAAGTGTACCTATGATGAAAATTACAGACCTCTCTCATCTTTCTAAGTAGGAGAACCTGCACAATCAGTGGCTGACTAAATACTTTTTGGTCCCACTGTATGATCGAACCATTTCTGCCATTAAAGCAGCGTTATAACAAAAATGAAGAACGCCATTAAATTTTAAATTAGTTCAACTAAGGCAGTAATAGTTTACACAAACTATATGTTTAACCAAAGAGATTCAAATAAATCATTTAACGCTGCAAAAACACTTACTTATTTTTTATATTTTTTCCCTTTTTCCTCCATTTTTAGCACGTTCAATTTTTACCAAATTGCGTTATGCTTCCTGTCTACTGGTGCTGCCTTCCGCCCCTGATTGAGAAGAGCAAACTGACACATGCCCCACGACATGTGTGCAGTAGCTGACTGCATTTTTTTCACCTGCACGAGTCACGTTCACATGCAATCAGCCCTGTGTACGGTGAACCACACCCTGATAAGCATTATTCCTCCACTCCGTGCAGACGGCATCAATCAGCCAGCAGAGGTCATAACTGCCCCTATCTGGCTCCCCACCCTGTATGAATAACAGCCAAACGTTGTTCATATAGCCGTCCAGCCCAGCCGGATGGCAGAGCTGAGATCCGACACAATGTATTCGAAATCCCAGCTCTGGTGTGCTAGCGTGTTTTTACCGCTGCGCAACCTGAACGGCTCTATCCCACTTTTTAAACTAAATAAAAATAGTAGTTTTATTACCTTTTATAACATATTGCTTTTATTATTTTATTACATATTACTTCAATGTTTTAACTAGATTTTTAGGCCAATTATCAAAATACTTGTCTTACTTACTTACAGTGTCTGTCTTTGAGAAGTGAATCTATCTATCTATCTATCTATCTATCTATCTATCTATCTATCTATCTATCTATCTATCTATCTATCTATCTATCTATCTATCTATCTATCTATCTAATTGCATATTTACTTATAGATTACAGATCAACTAAAGTTAAACATAATCTAAATATAGGTCAACACAGTAGTATAAGAATATTCATAAAAAAACTTACGGTTTGAAAATTTTTTGCACAAAGTTCTTCAGGTTTAGATGATGAGTAGGGCGATACAGCTTTTGAACTTTCACCATTATAGCATGATTTGATGACCTCCTCCATCCTGCGGTCGATGCTACTCAGTGGATATGCACAAAGAGCTGATTTAAAGCCCCCCTCGTCGCTAAACAGCATAAAAAGAACCTTCTCTCCATCTTTTAACTCCTCACTGGAGCTGAGGTTTTTGAGGAGAGCAAGTCCCGGAGATGCCAGGTACGCAGCCTGTACCTTATGGTAAACGTTCTCTCCGTCTCTGCTACAGTTGAGCTGGAGCTCCGTGTAAGAAAAGTAGCTCTGATCGTTCTCACACAGACGAGCCACAAAGGTGAACCTGCGGGTGTCTGCGGTTCCCAGCGTACGCGAGAACAAAAAGTAGATGTGATTCTTCTCCTTGAAAGCATAGCGGAATTCGTGATAGTAGCGCTGCATTGATGGGCTCATCTGCACAATGGATGATTCAACCACATTCTCAAAAATGTCAAAGTCTGCATGCTGTTCCAGCAGACGTGTGCTCACTAGTTTTAAGCTTTCGGAGGGGCCATAGCCCTGGCCCACCAGGAAGACGCTCAGGTTGTTATTATTATTACGACTGATGCTTGAGATCACCCCCACCACTGGGACAGTTAGGGATCGCGTGGCCACATATGACTTCTCACCTTTAGAGTCACTGAAATACAAGATTTGCTCAACATTACTCAGATTGAGCAGGGAGCAGATACCGCGAAAGATGCTGCCGCACACCACCAGTGAGCCGTTAGCCGGGTTTACCAGCAGCAGCTTGTTAACGTTGTCTGTCTCCTTGGCTTCGGTGCATTGGGATGTGATTGGAGGAGTACAGCCTGGACTGTCTTTTTTAGGGCCCGTGATAGCTACACTTTCTTCTTTTAGATTAGAGTCCAGCTGGTAAATGTGGTTGACGGCGCCCAGATAGAGTCGGCCTGTGCGCGGGTCCTGGGCCACAGAGTTAATGACGGTGCTGGAAGAAAATTGGGTGCGAGGCTGATCACAGTGAAAGCAGGTAACAAACAGCAGCATCAGGAGTGCTGCCAGGCACCACCTCGCCATTTCTAAAAGATAAAAAGGAGAAAATATATATCAGTTGGATGGAAGCATGTGACAATAGGAAAGTTGTCATTACCTGGGTGTCATGTATGCATGTTATTAGGCACTTTATAAGGTATGAAGCATCCCTTTAAAGGATAAAGAGATTATAAAGAAAGAAATGCCGGGGAACGAATGTGTCTTCTTTGACAGGTCGTAGTGCTCTTACTTTTTAATAACTTAATAATAATAATAGTTGGGTTATTTTATCAATGCATGTCGCACTACATTGTTGTATTGTCTTAAAAATTTGCACATCTTTGCCGCTCAGGTGGCGCAGCGTTAAAATACGCTAGCACACCAGAGCTATCATTTTGAACTCGTCGGTTTGAAACTCAGCTCTGCCATCTGGCTGGGCGGCTACATAAACAACGCTTGTCGTTGTTCATACAGGGTGGGAGCCGAAGCCCTCATAAGGTCCTCATAACTGGTGCAATTATGACCTCTGCTGGCCGATTGATGGTGCCTGCACAGAGATGAGGAATAATGCATTGATCAGGGTGTGGCTCTCCATACACAAAGCTGATGCGCATATGAACTCGCCCCGTGCAGTGAAAAGATGCGGTCGGCTACTGCACACGTGTCGGAGGGGGCGTGTGTCAGTCTTGCTCTCCTCAATCAGTGGAAATCAGTAGAGAGGAAGCGTAATGCAATCGAGTAATTTGATGTGACTAGATTGGTAGGAAAATTGAAAAAAAGTGCACATTTTCTATATTTTTATGAATTTTCCACACTCCTGTGGAATGCATAAAGATTCAAATGACCTATTTCAAGCACTAGAAACAAAATTAGCTCCATAAATGCCATAATTTCATTAAGCAATAAATTGCTCCAGAATTATGCAAGTTAATTCCATATTGTCTGTTTTTCATAAGAGCCATTGTACTACAACTGCTACCATCAAAGCTATATATTGTATTGCCAAATCCCTTAGTAATAAACATTCTTGGCTTTTTTTTATTTTACTAAGGCATTAGATACAGTTACAATAATATTTTATTTAGTCTCTCAAAAAAACCTGGCAGTTAAATGGTTCGCAGACTACCTCTCTGATAGGGCCCTGGCTTTGCAGCTATAGAGTGCTGCCTCTGAGGTTCTACTGGTTTACATAAGGGGTCCCACAAGGCTTAGTACTGGGCCCTTAATTATTCACTTTTTATGCTAATGATGGTCATTTACCACTGAAAAGCTTTTGTGTACCTTTAGCATGCATTTGAAGTGCAAGAACAAGAGCATAGAGCATAAGAGCATAAATACACATGTACATTCACTTATGCAAAGTGTAATTATTATTTTTTTTATTTTACTGAGTGTAAATAATTATTTTGTGATTTTTACTCCTATCTTTTTCTCTACTGCTGCTACTACCTCTATTAGAGAGATGCCACACAAAATTTTATTGTACCTGTGTATAGTGACAATAAAGATTCTATTCTAAGAGCAGCTTTATCACTATCTCTAAACAGGTTCCTGAGCTTGACTGGCCTGGCTGCAGTACAGTTCCATCTGTTGAAAATGTATGAAGCACCATGAAGAGTAGAATCAGACAGTGCTGGCTTAAGTCTTGAATTAAGCATGAATTGGCAAAAATTCTTGGCCACTAGAGTTTATCTATGCAACAAACGCATGAAGCCATGACTTTATGGACCTTGCTTTGTGAACAGGGCACAGTCATGCTTAGATAGATAAAAAGATAGATAGATAGATAGATAGATAGATAGATAGATAGATAGATAGATAGATAGATAGATAGATAGATAGATAGATAGATAGATAGATAGATAGATAGATAGATAGATAGATAGATAGATAGATAGATAGATAGATAGATAGATAGATAGATAGATAGATAAAGATAGACAACATAACCAAACATATGCACAAACATAACCAAGATTGAAGGTAATGGAATTACAAGTGCAGGAAGGTGCAGTTCCAAGTATACAGTACATGATACAGATTAAATATAGATTAAATATTAAATATAAAGTGATACGTGAGGAGTATTGCACATGGAATTGGGCCAATATAGCCATATCTATACATCAACATACATATGCATGTGTATGAACAGGACAATAAAATATAAGACATATTTTACTGTCTTGTTGTGTTATTTGATTATTTCTTCTTGAAGTTGTCTTGATGAGTTATCCTTTTTATCGCAATCAAGGAAACAAATAATAATATTATTCTTAATATTAATGTATACATATTAGTTGAAATTAAATACCATACAACATAAAACAAAGAGAGCTTGTAAAATCGCTGGGAATGATACCAAACAACCTGTGTTAGTTTTAGCTCTGCTACACAGAGGACATGTCTGGACATGTTTATCCTATTTAGCAGCATCATTCCATGGCAAAGCGCACTGAAAGGAACATCCAAAATAACAATTAACCATGTGTGTCTGCTCCCAGACCTGTTGTTTAAACTACAATGCATGAAAAATATATTTGAATTATCAGGTTAGTTACATCCACTTGTAGACATATATACTCTACATTCAGTTTGAGTTCAATATACGTTTATTACCGTTTCCTGAAAATGTATTTAAATTTGCGTCATCCACGCTCCTAATAACCGTACTTCAGTCGGATGCCTTTGATAGTCCGAAAAAAAAGCTTCTGGAACAACCACACTGACTGGCAGAATTCAACCATTTTTGTCCACTTATTTGTTGACTGCATTAAGGTTAGAACTTTGAAAAGCCAATTCCAAAGGCTTAATTTTAAACCAATTTAGCCATTCTAAAACCAGCCTATTTGGGCTGGCTGTATTTTGTGTGATTGTCTTGTTTGAACACCAAATTGCTTCCAAGACGTAACCTCCTGAGTAATGGTTTGATGTTTTGCTGAATAAAGGTAGAGCTGAATTTAGTTATTATTTCTTTTCTTGTTATGCCACTTACTTTCAGCAATGAACACTGGCAGCATAACAGCCCCAGCGTCTAATACTTCCATCACTGTGTTTGAAAGTGGGTACAGTGTTTGGTTTAAATGGCTTATCTTTTCTTCTGTAAAAATGTATTTAGGGGCGCTTAGGTGGCAAAACTTATTATGCAAGCCCACCTTCATTGGCGTCTCCATCAGAGACCAACACAGACATGATCGACTATGTCTGGAAAGGAATGGATGAAGCCCGGCAATCTGCAATAGATTGGCACCTTGTCCAGGGTGATTCTGCCTACCGGACCTGTCGCAACTCTGACCAGGATAAAGGGAACACATGGCACCAGGATGCACTATGGGAAGAAGGCAAGCCGGCGGAGGCAGCGTGATGCTTTGGGCAATGTTCTGCTGGGAAACCTTGGGTCCTGCCATCCATGTGGATCTTACTTTAACACGTACCACCTACCTAAGCATTGTTGCAGACCATGTACACCCTTTCATGGAAACGGTATTCCCTGATGGCTGTGGGGTCTTTCAGCAGGATAATGCTCCCTGCCACAGAGCAAAAATGCTTCAGGAATGGTTTGAGGGGCACAAGAACGAGTTTGAGGTGTTGACTTGGCCTCCAAATTCCAGATCTCCAGATATCAATCCAATCGTGCATCTGTGGGATGTGCTGGACAAACAAGTCCGATCCATGGAGGCCCCACCTCACAACTTACAGGAGTTAAAGGATCTGCTGCTAACATCTTGGTGCCAGATACCACAGCACACCTTCAGGGGTCTAGTGGAGTCTATGCCTCGACAGGTCAGGGCTGTTTTGGCAGCAAAAGGAGGACCAACACAATATTAGGAAGGTGGTCATAATGTTATGCCTTATCGGTGTGTATATATGGCCATGAAAAAGTCACCTGCTTTATTAACACTACAGAATGAACTGTTTTTAATAAACTGGAATTTAATAGGTCGCTGGTTCAAGCCCCACCACTGCCAGGTTGCCACTGTTGGGCTCTTGAGCAAGGCCTTTAACTTTCAACTGCTTAGACAATATATATTGTCACAGTACTCTAAGTCCCTTTAGATAAAAGAATCTGCTAAATGACCAAAATGTAAATGTAAATATTCAAACTTCACCTCTGTAGTGGCACAAGTGAGAGTACCATTAATCAAGTATTAGCATTGCCTCTTACAGTAAAAGCACCTTTAGGAAACAAAAGGTAGTACTGCTTGTAGCCTGTTTGAGAAGGTGTGCCACTTGGTACAAAGTCCACAGGGTGAGATTAGAATTAGAAGGAGGCTTTGTTTCTACTTGCTTATTACATAAAGCCAAAGGGCAGCGATACATTCGGATGATTCAGTATTAGCCTTGTGGGAAAAACCCATTCACATACAATGTAGTGCATTCTTTATAAATGATTTAGTATTATTGCTCACACATACGAGCGGCAGTTCTAATGCAGTTTTTATAGCCTTTTTACAGTGTTTTTTGTGATAGCCATATGAGGTATGACTGCGTCACACAAACACACTTTCAGATTAATGCATCTGCATAATACAGCACATGTACACACCAGAGATGTTCACAAGTCACAAAATACAAGTCCGAGTCAAGTCACGAGTCTTTAGGCTAGAGTCCGAGTCAAGTCACAAGTCAATATAATATACACAAAACATATATTGAAAATGTAGCGTAGAAACAAATAAATAATATGTAAGTTGAGATAAAAAAGTATTTTGCTGTTTTACTTAGTGCCTTTACTTTCCTAGGTACCAGTTAAAAGCTTAAACTGACGTTTTGTTTTCATTGCAAATTACGGCACAGCGGCCAAATTCCAAAACACAGCAAAATATCTATAATACTGCTTACCTTAGATTATATTCTTCCATATGCTATTAAATTTATAAGCATGTGTCCCATTAGGAATATAATCCATTATTTTGTAAATGTGCTTATAATTAAAAACCTTCAAACTTTTTCCGGTTGTGGAGTAAAACATTAACTCCTTAGAAAGCCAAACAAACGTTTCATTTCAAACTAAATACATGCAAATAACAGCATTTCTTACTAAAAATTAAAATCAGAAGGTCTGATTGGTTCAAAAAGCGTTTTTTTCAATCATTAGCGCCAATTCTGTAGGAGCGTTCCATTCACATTATCTGTTACTGTGAAGTGCACTACGTATTCCACCATTTTAAGTGAGATTCATATTCAAAGGAGGGAGTAGGGAGCGACGCTTCATCACTATGCAGGAAGCTGGCTGGAGCATTTAGCCATTGGTGCGTTGCAGGTTAAGACGGCCGGAGCATTATTAGAGAGCAGAAAATGACACGATCAGAATTATGTATATATATATATATATATATATATATATATATATATATATATATATATATATATATACAGGGGTTGGACAAAATAACTGAAACACCTGGTTTTAGACCACAATAATGTATTAGTATGGTGTAGGGCCTCCTTTTGCGGCCAATACAGCGTCAATTCGTCTTGGAAATGACATATACAAGTCCTGCACAGTGGTCAGAGGGATTTTAAGCCATTCTTCTTGCAGGATAGTGGCCAGGTCACTACGTGATGCTGGTGGAGGAAAACGTTTCCTGACTCGCTTCTCCAAAACACCCCAAAGTGGCTCAATAATATTTGGATCTGGTGACTGTGCAGGCCATGGGAGATGTTCAACTTCACTTTCATGTTCATCAAACCAATCTTTCACCAGTCTTGCTGTGTGTATTGGTGCATTGTCATCCTGATACACGGCACCGCCATTGGATGCACATGGTCCTCCAGAATGGTTCGGTAGTCCTTGGCAGTGACGCACCCATCTAGCACAAGTATTGGGCCAAGGGAATGCCATGATATGGCAGCCCAAACCATCACTGATCCACCCCCATGCTTCACTCTGGGCATGCAACAGTCTGGGTGGTACGCTTCTTTGGGGCTTCTCCACACCGTAACTCTCCCGGATGTGGGGAAAACAGTAAAGGTGGACTCATCAGAGAACAATACATGTTTCACATTGTCCACAGCCCAAGATTTGCGCTCCTTGCACCATTGAAACCGACGTTTGGCATTGGCACGAGTGACCAAAGGTTTGGCTATAGCAGCCCGGCCGTGTATATTGACCCTGTGGAGCTCCCGACGGACAGTTCTGGTGGAAACAGGAGAGTTGAGGTGCACATTTAATTCTGCCGTGATTTGGGCAGCCGTGGTTTTATGTTTTTTGGATACAATCCGGGTTAGCACCCGAACATCCCTTTCAGACAGCTTCCTCTTGCGTCCACAGTTAATCCTGTTGGATGTGGTTTGTCCTTCTTGGTGGTATGCTGACATTACCCTGGATACCGTGGCTCTTGATACATCACAAAGACTTGCTGTCTTGGTCACAGATGCGCCAGCAAGACGTGCACCAACAATTTGTCCTCTTTTGAACTTTGGTATGTCACCCATAATGTTGTGTGCATTGCAATATTTTGAGCAAAACTGTGCTCTTACCCTGCTAATTGAACCTTCACACTCTGCTCTTACTGGTGCAATGTGCAATTAATGAAGATTGGCCACCAGACTGGTCCAATTTAGCCATGAAACCTACCACACTAAAATGACAGGTGTTTCAGTTATTTTGTCCAACCCCTGTATATATATAATTGTCACACACAACTAATGTTGCTGAGTTTTGTTGTCCACAAGTCATTTTTCACGTGCGACTCAGGTCCCTGGTACACACACACGCACACACATTGACAGAGATTTCCTGTACACTGCATTCTTACAGCAAAGCCTTTTCACGTACATAAATACCACATACTAATCATACTAATGCACACCCTAATCTGAAAGAAATTCCAATAGGTTTGAGGGTGTTTCTTTCAACCAGTACAAACGTACATGCTTGGTTACGAAACACTTATTACCCAAAAAGCAGAAAAACAGGTGCTATGTAACTGTCAAAGTTTTGCACACCCCCGTATGGAGCTAACTAAGCAGAGTTTAATCTGAACAGAGACCTGGTTTACACTAGGTTGTTTTATTAAGCTTGAGTATTAGGATTGTAATCCATATGAGACTGCACCAGCTTTAAATCTGACCCTATTAAGCTTGATATTTCTCTGCATTTTGGTCATTCCGCGGAATTGGTGCCATTTCTGTCCCCAGGACATTATATGTATAAATGTATATAAAAATTAACTTTAAAATGCATTGTGTCCTGCACATTGATCTAATTGCACATTTAGGATATAAAATTTAAAATTCCATATACCACTGGAAAAAAAAAATTTTTTCATGCCCACACATTCATGTTTAAAATTCCTTTTTAAAAAGGTTGGCCTCATCATTGTTCAAAAAAGCTTTTACAGTTTTTTAAATGCTCTTCAGTCGTCTATATTGATATTCAGCATTACAGGGTAAGTGACAGAAAAATCACACTAACCTTATTCTGATGATTTGCTCTGAATGGTGCCAGACAGGTTTATGTAGTCTGGACAATAGCTGCTGATACCAATTCTCAAACAGGCTTTCAAGTGTTCATCAGTAAGGGTGGACTGATATTTAGACTTAATTATTTTTATGTGGAAAAAGGCTGATTCATCCAAAAAATTCTGGCAGTCAAATATGTGGCACATTTTCGTATGTTTGGATATTTTACCTCAGCCAGCAAGTTCTAAAATTGTCCAGCAGAGGCCCTTGACTTCATAATGTCAGATTGTAAGGTTAAAATTTGTCCGTCAGCTTCTTCCACATATGAACCGTGTCGGTCGTCTTTGCATTGGTCTTGCCCGAATCAAACCGTTTTTGGTTTCTTTGTGATTGGCTGCACACTCATCTTTACAAACAGTGTAGGTTACAAAAGGAAAAATGCATAAATGGCGCAAACTGATGAATGAAAACTTTCTAGTGTTAGTGTGTGTTGTGCTGGTATGAGTGGCCAATGAGTGATCAATGGGCAATGTGTGTAGAAACAAGGAGGTGGTTTTAATGTTATGGCTGATTGGTGTATTCATCCTTCTTAAAAGTTTGAAGGCCACTAGAAGACCAAAAGTAAGTTCTCCCTTTTTCCCCCTGTATGTTGGATAATATTGTACTCTGACTGATAGTTACTCTTAATGTACATTCCTGTTACCTTCATTTTTTTCTTAGTTGTTATTTTAAAAATACATTTTTGATAAATCACTAGACTGTGCCCAGTGTTCTCATGCTTTTAGCATGAACTCCATGATGCTATATTTCATATTTAACATTCTATGTTAAAAACTCAGTTCTGTTACTTTCAGTCCTGTTACTCATATACAAGCATCTTCCAGTTAGAAACCTGAAAAATGAAACAAAGTTGCCTGAGATTGACCAGTACAAATTCTGAGTAGTTAAGTATGTGTGTTACTAGACACAGTGTTTAACAAAGATAACAAACAAATGGCACCCATTCGGTGGAATGGCCCAACTACACTTAATAGTGGATTACAGCTGTAGACACACATAGTCTACGCTGGGTCACCATCGCTTGTGTATCGCGTGTCTCAAACATGCAGTACAGAGATGATGAATGGGGTAGGGTTTCTTTTTTAATGAGTGACCCTGGCGTGTGAAAAGCAAGTGAGAGGACAGGGTGGAACCTAAAATGATGTTCCAAGCATAATAAGCAGGATAACAAAAAGCTTTCTAAACCATTCCAGAAAAGGGCTTTGTCACCCCTTAATTACATTAAAATGCATTCAGGAAGGATCTAAAGCTTGAAGAGAAAAGGATGGCTGGGTTTCTTAGGCCTGTGTTAAATCCTTAGAGATCTAGGACTATTGTGTAGTCCAGAATCAATACTAATTCTGATCCAGAAAACAGACTCAGAGCTGTTTTTATTAAGAATGATATGTGAAGGTTAAAATAAAAACAGACCTATTTTGGCAGACCTATTTTCCAGTGGTTCTGGTTTTGAAAGAGCGTTTGGCCAAATTTACTTTCGGCACAACATTCACTAGCTTCATTTTTATGTTTTACCACCAATTTATCCTGGTCAAGGTTGCCTTGTCCATCCCCAACCCCTCACACACAGCCAATCATGTCTGTATGCAGAAGGCCGACTAGTTGACAGCACAGCTGGGAATTAAAACCGCAAATTGCAGCGGCAGTGGGAGAACACAATTTACAGCTCTGCCACTGAGCACCTTAAATAATATCATTAGCATATACAAGTGCTTTTTTTGTACAAAGAAGTGTGAGATCTAATAATTCAGCCACAGAAAAATGCTTTCTGAAATCCCTAGACTTTAATGGCAAGCCATAAATCAAAATGTGAATTAATCAGCTTGTGATCAGCAAGCGTAAGTGTTGGGAAAAGCTAGGGGGATGCACTTACCCCATTTATTTTATCAAGAGCTGTTTCTAAATTAAAGCACTGGCCAGGAATTCCAGCCAATGTGTTTGCCAAAATGATCCACCACTGTAGTGCAGTTAGAAAGCAGCTTTGAATTAGCTCCTAATATACACTGATCAGCCAGCCATAACATTAAAACCACCTCCTTGTTTCTACACTCACTGTCCATTTTATCAGCTCCACTTACCACATAGGAGCACTTTGTAGTTCTACAATTACTGACTGTAGTTCATCTGATTCTCTGCATGCTTTGTTAGACCCCTTTCATGCTGTTCTTCAATGGTCAGGACCCCCACAGGACCACTATTTGGGCGGTGGATCATTCTCAGCACAGTAGTGCCATTGACGTGGTGGTGGTGTGTTAGTGTGTGTTGTGCTGGTGTAAGTAGATAAGACACAGCAGTAGCACTGATGGAGTTTTTAAACCACTGATGAAGGTCTAGAAGATGACCAACTCAAACAGCAGCAATAGATGAGCGATCGTCTCTGACTTTACATCTACAAGATGGACCTGCTAGGTAGGAGTGTCTAATAGAGTGGACAGTGTGTGGACACGGTATTTAAAAACTCCAGCAGCATTGCTGTGTTTGATCCACTCATACCAGCACAACACACACTAACACACCACCACCATGTCATTTTCACTGCAGTGCTGAGAATCATCCACCACCTAGATAATACCAGCTCTGTAGTGGTCCTGTGGGGGTCCTGACCATTAAAGAACAGGGTGAAAGCAGGCCAAAAAGGTATGTAGAGAAATAGATTCTTCTAAATAAAAATACATCGAAATGTAAATCATGTACCCCTATTTGTGATCAGCTAGCATAAGTGTTCGGCTGTACTCTAGCCTCTGTTATTTATCATGTCAGAAATTAGCAATAGTATTAGAATTAAATTAGCATACTGCATTTCTCTTCCTTCTCACTGCTCTGTGATTGCTTGCTCTGGCCTATGATGAAACAGGAGTCGTTTTACACCCTTGCCAAGCCAGTAAATGGTCTACAGTCAAAACAGCACTTGTGGAATGCAGTTATCTTAGCTAAAGGAACTGGAGATCAAGACACAATAGCAGGCTATGTGAAAAGCCTTAAATGGGTCTGAAGAATTTTGTTTGTCGGTAGACAAAACACGACAGAAAAAGCAGTCCTGGCATTTCCATGCTGGCTTTAAATCCTAAACTCTGAATATTAGTTGGGGGAGGGGGTAACCTATTGACTTATAATTCAAAAATTGACTTATAAAATCAATTGCAATTGCATTATCAGCAGTTTATTCAACCTCACACAGACTCAGAGAATGTTATATATCAGGGGGCATAGCAGAGTGAAGTACAGAAAGTCATCAGTATAGGAATGCATTGATCTTGTCAGAAGTGTGTGATCTTGTGTGTGTGTGTGTGAGATTTATTGATCTCTAGTAGACTCTTCTTCCTGCTCAGGTCCACAGTGGATTCAGCGCTTTCCCAGAAAAAAAAAACTCACTGCAAGCGCTGGTCAGACCTGTCATGAACTTTGCATGAACTCTCATCATCATGATCTGTCCACTTTATACTATATACAGTGGGGCCAAAAAGTATTTAGTCAGCCACTGATTGTGCAGGTTCTCCTACTTAGAAAGAGGAGAGAGATCTGTAATTTTCATCATAGGTACACTTCAACAAAATGAGAAAAAAAATCCAGGAAATCACATTGTAGGATTTTTAAAGAATTTATTTGTAAATTATGGTGGAAAATAAGTATTTGGTCAATAACAAACAAGCAAGATTTCTGGCTCTCACAGACCTGTAACATCTTTAAGAAGCTCTTCTGTCCTCCACTCGTTACCTGTATTAATGGCACCTGTTTGACCTCGTTATCTGTATAAAAGACACCTGTCCACAGCCTTAAACAGTCAGACTCCAAACTCAACCATGGCCAAGACCAAAGAGCTGTCGAAGGACACCAGGAAGAAAATTGTAGACCTGCACCAGGCTGGGAAGAGTAAATCTACAATAGGCAAGCAGGTTGGTGTGAATAAATCAACTGTGGGAGCAATTGTAAGAAAATGGAAGACATACAAGACCATTGATAATCTTCCTCGATCTGGGGCCCCACGCAAGATCTCATCCCGTGGGGTCAAAATGATCATGAGAACGGTGAGCAAAAATCCCAGAACTATACAGAGGGACCTGATGAATGACCTGCAAAGAGCTGGGACCAAAGTAACAAAGGCTACCATCAGTAACACACTACGCCGAGAGGGACTCAAATCCTGCAGTGCCAGGCGTGTCCCCCTGCTTAAGCCAGTACATGTCCAGGCCCGTCTGATGTTTGCCAGAGAGCATATGGATGATCCAGAAGAGGATTGGGAGAATATCATGTGGTCAGATGAAACCAAAATGGAACTTTTTGGTAAAAAAACTCAACTCGTCGTGTTTGGAGGAAGAAGAAAAACCCAAGAACACCATACCTACTGTGAAGCATGGGGGTGGAAACATCATGCTTTGGGGCTGTTTTTCTGCAAAGGGGACAGGACGACTGATCCGTGTTAAGGGAAGAATGAACGGGGCCATGTATCGTGAGATTTTAAGCCAAAACCTCCTTCCATCAGTGAGAGCATTGAAGATGGAACGTGGCTGGGTCTTCCAGCATGACAATGATCCCAAACACACCGCTCGGGCAACGAAGGAGTGGCTCCGTAAAAAGCATCTCAAGGTCCTGGAGTGGCCTAGCCAGTCTCCAGACCTCAACCCCATAGAAAATTTGTGGAGGGAGTTGAAAGTCTGTGTAGCCCAGCGACAGCCCCAAAACATGACATCTCTAGAGGAGATCTGCATGGAGGAATGGGCCAAAATACCAGCTACAGTGTGTGCAAACCTGGTGAAGACTTACAGGAAACGTTTGACCTCTGTCATTGCCAACAAAGGTTATGTTACAAAGTATTGAGTTGAATTTTTGTTATTGACCAAATACTTATTTTCCACCATAATTTACAAATAAATTCTTTAAAAATCCTACAATGTGATTTCCTGGATTTTTTTTCTCATTTTGTCTCTCATAGTTGAAGTGTAGCTATGATGAAAATTACAGACCTCTCTCATCTTTCTAAGTAGGAGAACCTGCACAATCAGTGGCTGACTAAATACTTTTTGGCCCCACTGTAGTTTAACGATCATTTGGATCAACTGGGTTTGATCATTGCCCCCTGAATGTTCTCTTCATATCTTTGTAGGTTTCCACTGGGTAAACTGGTTTTCTTCTACATTCAAAAAATTCACAAAAAAATGGCTGTTCTAAATTGCCCTTGGGTGTGGGTGTGAGTGAATGAGTGGGGTGAGTAAGCGGGCAAGCAGGGGTGTGCACTCTACACACACACCTGCCACCAGGTGAAGGCTATGGATGACCATGTCTCACATAGCATTTTTTTTTTTTTTTTTCATTTTTACTCTTTGTTGTTATTATTTGTTACTGTTTTTTTAAATATATGTAACTATATAGAATCACTTTGTAGTTCTACAATTACTGACTGTAGTCCATCTGTTTATCTACATACTTTTTTAACTTCCTTTTACTCTGTTCTTCAATGGTCAGGACTCCCACAAGACCACCACAGAGCAGGTATTATTTAGGTGGTGGATCATTCTCAGCACTGCAGTGACACTGACATGGTGATGGTGTGTTAGTGTGTGTTGTGCTGGTTTGAGTGGATAAGACACAGCAATGCTGCTGGAGTTTTTAAACACCTCACTGTCCCTGCTGGACTGAGAATAGTCCATCAACCAAATATATCCAGCCAACAGTGCCTTGTGGGCAGTGTCCTATGACTACTGATGAAATTCTAGAAGATGACCAACTCAAATATCAGCAATAGATGAGCGATCGTCTCTGACTTTACATCTACAAGGTGGACCAACTAGGTAAGAGTGTCTAATAGAGTGGACAGTGAGTTTAAAAACTCCAGCAGCGCTGCTGTGTTATCCACTCATAAGTAGGTAAGTAGGTAGGTAGGTATTTTAGCTGTTTTGCGCTGTGTTTACACAATGGTTATATTCACAGCAGAAAAGTGTAGGTAATTTTTATAGAAGCTCACGGTCTGATGTCCACAGACTTTTGACCATACAAAGGCAACATCTGCCTCTAACCTAAATACCCATATTTACACATAAATGTTCTTGTTCCCACACACACATACACACAATCATCACTATTAGTAGAACAAATGGAACAGCAGATATACTAATTGAATTTGACTCTTTGTGCTGAGTTAGAATTAGCTCACTGCTCCAGTGGGTTGGAATACATAACGCCTTTCCTAGCACTAGTTTATCAGAAGTGCTTCAGAGAGCAGGAGGACACTTTGGAGAGCCTGAAACATGCATGTTTTTTAGGAACTTGCAGTGTTTGCTTAGTTTGTAATAGCAGTGTTTGGTACTAGCTTCAGTAGGTAGGTAGGTGAGTGGGTGGGTGAAAGGATTAATGGGATTTAAAATAGACAGTCCAACCAGCTTATGGTCAGATAGTAAATGTAATTAAAGTCAGTAAGAATTGCTTAAGCTTTACTACTGGGCACAGAACATTGGGGAAAGGTAAGCAAGGAAGAGATTAATACTTTTGGTCCACCACAGCACAAAGGTCAGACTTGCAATTAGTAGGAAAACATAGTCAGTTTTCTGGTAAAGGGCTAATTGGGTTACTTTGGGTTAAAATGTCATAACTGTAGCAGTAAATTAGTAGTAATTTATTCATGAGTATGACAAAACAAGCATTTCCAAAAAGGTTGGATGTTTCCTAAAATGCAATGAAGAGAAGATTTGATTTGTTAATTCCCTTGATTTGTTATATAACTGTTAAAAGTAAAAAGTAAAGATTTTTACACTCCAACAAAGCTGGGACAGATGCATGTTTAGCACTGTGTTCCATCAGCTTTACTATTGATGATATTTGTAATGGTTTGGAAACTGAGGACACTAATTGTTACAGTAAGCCAATTTTTGTCTATTCTTGCTCGATACAAAACTTCAGTCTGTGATCACCTGCGTCTGATTCTTCTCTTCATGCTGCACCATATATTGGCAGGCCAGCCAAGCACACACATTCCGTGTCTATGAAGCCAAATTGTTGTAGCACGTACAAAATGAGGCCGGGCAAAGGACGACCTTCATGGTAGTATGAGTGCCTCTAAAATCCCAACATACACCTCCGCGTGGTACCTTCACACATATGCAAGTCACTCATGCCATGAGCACTGATACACCTCTATACAATAACAGATGTCTGCTTTTGAACCTTGTACTGATAACAGTCTGGATGGTTCTTTCATCTTTGGTACAGAAAGTTAACTTTCTTTATCCTGAAAACAAGCTGAACTGTAGACTCATATGACCACAGCACATGTTTCCACTGTCCTTCAGAACATCTGAGATGAGCGTGGGCCTGGATAGCATAGAAGCATTTCTGCATAGAATCACTGTATGGCTTTCTTTTTGTGTAGTAGAGTTTTAGGTTTCATTTCTTCATGCAATGGTGGAATGTGTTGAGTGACAATTGTTTTCAGAAGTACTCCTAAGCCAATGTGGCTATATTTATCACAGTAGCATGACAGTTTCTCATGTAATATTATCTAAGAGCTAAAGGATCATACACATTAAACAGTGGCTTCCAGCGTTTTGCTTCAAAGATTTCCCAGATCCCTTCACAATATTATGAACAGTAAATTGGATTGGCAATTCTCTCCTGGCACAAATTGGTAAGTCAGAGCCAATCATTGCTTGTAAAGACTGATCCTTTGGTTAATCTTAATCTTATGATTCCCTCACCTGTTACCAATTCACATGCTTATTGTGGAATGATGTAACTTGAATGTTCTATAAATTTAACTCTTATTTTGCCTTAGTGAGTCTCAATTTTTGGAATGTATTGCAGGCATCAAATTCTAAATATGTTTATTTTCACAAAATGTTGATCAGTGAAATCGTTTAAAATCTTTTCTCTTCACTTTTGACAGTTAAATAAAGATTCAAGAGAAATAACAAATCACACATTGTTCTTTTTACTGCATTGTACACAATGTCCCAACTTTTTTCGAAAATGTGGTTTGTAAAAAAAAATCTTAAAAACAGTATTTTTGTTTGAGCAGTGGAGGACCCAGGTTCAACCTCTGGTCATTACACATGTGAATTGTATTTGTATTGGACCTCTAACCAGTTTCCTTCTGTCTATTTATTTGTGGTCAGTTGATGTAGACTGCGGTTCTTTTTACCAAACATAATTTAGGTTAGCCAGAGCACTTTTTTAAGTGAAGGGCAGCCTTTAAAGGTTATTATGATTGGCTTTTGAAATATGGCTTGAATTAGGACTTCAGAACTAAAATTAAACACTAAATCACTGTAAAATAAAAAGGACCAACTCACAGACTTACTGCATACACTTGAGAAATAGCAGTTATGTAATAGACAATCCCAACAAGTTTTCCTGTTAAAAGGAAATTACAACCTCAAATCAGAAAAAGTTGAGACAGTATGGGAAATGCAAAAAAAATAAAAACACAGTGTTCCTTCCATTTACTTTGACTTTTATTTGATTGCAGACAGTCTAAACCCAAGATATTTCATGTTTTATCTGCTCAACTTCATTTAATTTATTAATAAACACCCATTCCTGCATTTCAGGCCTGCACATTCCAAAAAGAAGTTGGGACGAGGGCAATTCAGGGCTAATAATGAGGTGAAAAAACTAAATAATTATGTGATTCCAAACAGGTGATGTCAACAGGTTATTGTAATCATGGTTTGATACAAAAGCAGCATCCAGGAAAGGCTGATTCTTTGATGAGCAAAGATGACCAGAGGATCTCCAGTTTGTCAACAAATGCGTGAGAAAATTATAAAAATGTTTAAAAACAATGTACCTCAAATAAATATTGGAAGGGATTTGCATATTTCTCCCTCTACAGTGCATAATATCAATAAACCATTCAAGGAATCAGGAGGAATTTCAGTGAATAAAGGCCGAGGGCGCAAGCTTAAGCTGAACGTCTGTGATCTTCAATCCATCAGATGGCACAGCATCAAGAACCGCCACTCAGCAATAGCTGATATAACCACATGGGTGAGGGATTACTTTAGCAAACCTTTGTCAAGCACTACAATACAGAGTTACCTGCACAAATGCCACTTACAACTGTACTGTGCAAAAAAGAAGCCTTATGTTAACCATGTCCAGAAGCGGCGTGAAAAGGAATGGCAACATTACAAAGTGGTAAATGCTTTACTGTCCCAACTTTTTTTGAAATGTGTTGCAGGCCTGAAATGCAGGAATGGATGTTTATTGATAAATGAAATGAAGTTGAGCAGATAAAACATGAAATATCTCAGGTTCATCCTGTCTGCAATCAAATAAAAGTCAAAGTAAATGTTAAGAAACTCTTTTTCTGATTTGGGGTTGTACATGCAATTGCTACAATATTTTATTCAAAACTATTTTTTTCTTGTCTGGTAAACAGTCAAAGAGCCTCTTGTCTTGCACCCTCACCCCTTTCTATTTACATGAAATGGTTTAACCCACCCTCAAACTAGGTATAAATGGTACTTGCTGCAAATGAAGTGTGGAGCACCATGTCTCATTTTAAAGAGAAAATCTCTGTATGTCTGTACAGTGTCATATTTTCAGGGTTGACATGGCCTGGGGTGATGTCTCCTAATGTGATATCTTTTCATTGGGCCTAAAATCTCTGACAACGTCCCTGAGGGGCATGATTGCAGACCATGAATATGTTTTTTTACGATACTTAAGCTGATTTATACTCCAATATGGTTATGGTCCATCAGGCACATCAACATATAATTTTTTATGACTGTTTTATTTCTTTTAATATTTTTCCCTAGATTAATATATAAGAAACAGCATACAAAGCAGACATCAAATCAGCTCATTTTTAAGCTCAGTTGTCAAAAGTTTACAAGTCTACTTTAGAGCTATCCTCTTATAAAGAACGAATGCACACTTGCCACCCAATCAGAAATAAGAGGTTTAGAAGATTCTTTGTCTAATGACATTCAGATTGACTTTATAATACAGTATAACATGCTTCACTTTCATATGTAACAGGACACCATCAAACAGAATTGTTGAAACAATGTAATTAAAGCAACTGTCACGTAAGACTCAAAAACATGTGCCTAAGTGATGCCCAAAAAGCCCCTCACTCTACCAAAACATTTATTGCTCAAATACAAACATGGTAAACTATCTTATTAAATGATTAACAGCTAATACTATGAATACTATGGGTGCAGGGAAAACACTGTCTACTGTTGTAGTTCACCTTGTAACCACTAGAGCCAAGATTCCACTTAATGCCTTATGGGCAAATATCAATACAACTATAATAAGTAATCAAACCATATTTCAAGTAGAGGTCACATGATTTAAAAATGCCATAAATAAATGACTGGCTAGAGTAAGGAAAAATTACACTGCAGGGCCAAATGTTTGTGGACACCTGACTATGAAGTTGTTGGACAGTCCATTCAAAAACCATTGGCATGGTGTTCCACAATATTTTGCAATGTGTAGGGGGAATTAAGTATTAATAGCATTTGTTCCAATACATCCCAAAAGTGTTCAATAGGGTTGGTATGCCACACCTAACTTGTCAAACCATTTTTATGGACCTTTAGTGAATTCAGTGAATTCTAGCATGGTACCGTGATAGGATGTGCACATGAGCTTTAAGCTTCATGTGGCCTTCAGATTAGCTGAAGAACAGTGTGTAGAGAGCTTCATGGAATGGGTTTCCATGGTCGAGCAGCTGCATCCAAGCCTTACATCACCAAGCGCAATGCAAAGTGTCAGATGCAGTGGTGTAAAGCACGCCGCCACTGGACTCTAGAGCAGTGGAGACGTGTTCTCTGGAGTGATGAATCACACTTCTCCGTCTGGCAATCCGATGGACAAGTCTGGGTTTGGCGGTTGCCAGGAGAACGAGTTTGTTGGAGGGGGAATTATGGTGTGGGGTTGTTTTTCAGGAGTTGGGCTTGGCCCCTTAGTTCAAGTGAAAGGAACTCTTAATGCTTCAGCATACCAAGAGATTTTGAACAATTGCATGCTCCCAACTGTGTGGGAACAGTTTGGGGATGGCCCATTCTTGTTTCAACATGACTGCACACCAGTGCACAAAGCAAGGTCCATAAAGACATGGACGAGCGAGTTTGGTGTGGAAGAACTTCACTGGTCTGCAACCCGATAGAACACCTTTGGGATGAATTAAAGCGGAGACTGCGAGCCAGACCTTCTCGTCCAACATCAGTGTCTGACCTCACAAATGTGCTTCTAGAACAATGGTCAAAAATTCCCATAAACACACTCCTAAACCTTGTGGAAAGCCTTCCCAGAAGAGTTGAAGCTGTTATAGCTGGGTGGGCCGACATCATATTAAATCCATCCTATGGATTAAGAATGGGATATCACTCAAGTTCATATGCATGTGAAGGCAGACGAGCGAATACTTTTGGCAATATAGAGTGTGTAAATATATATATATATACATATTATATATATAAATATATATATATATATACAGTGTATCACGAAAGTGAGTACACCCCTCACATTTCTGCAAATATTTCATTATATCTTTTCATGGGACAACACTATAGACATGAAACTTGGATATAACTAAGAGTAGTCAGTGTACAACTTGTATAGCAGTGTAGATTTACTGTCTTCTGAAAATAACTCAACACACAGCCATTAATGTCTAAATAGCTGGCAACATAAGTGAGTACACCCCACAGTGAACATGTCCAAATTGTGCCTAAAGTGTCAATATTTTGTGTGACCACCATTATTATCACTGCCTTAACCCTCCTGGGCATGGAATTCACCAGAGCTGCACAGGTTGCTACTGGAATCCTCTTCCACTCCTCCGTGATGACATCACGGAGCTGGTGGATGTTAGACACCTTAAACTCCTCCACCTTCCACTTGAGGATGCGCCACAGGTGCTCAATTGGGTTTAGTCCATCACCTTTACCTTCAGCTTCCTCAGCAAGGCAGTTGTCATCTTGGAGGTTGTGTTTGGGGTCGTTATCCTGTTGGAAAACTGCCATGAGGCCCAGTTTTCGAAGGGAGGGGATCATGCTCTGTTTCAGAATGTCACAGTACATGTTGGAATTCATGTTTCCCTCAATGAACTGCAGCTCCCCAGTGCCAGCAACACTCATGCAGCCCAAGACCATGATGCTACCACCACCATGCTTGACTGTAGGCAAGATACAGTTGTCTTGGTACTTCTCACCAGGGCGCCGCCACACATGCTGGACACCATCTGAGCCAAACAAGTTTATCTTGGTCTCGTCAGACCACAGGGCATTCCAGTAATCCATGTTCTTGGACTGCTTGTCTTCAGCAAACTGTTTGCTGGCTTTCTTGTGCGTCAGCTTCCTTCTGGGATGACGACCATGCAGACCGAGTTGATGCAGTGTGCGGCGTATGGTCTGAGCACTGACAGGCTGACCTCCCACGTCTTCAACCTCTGCAGCAATGCTGGCAGCACTCATGTGTCTATTTTTTAAAGCCAACCTCTGGATATGACGCCGAACACGTGGACTCAACTTCTTTGGTCGACCCTGGCGAAGCCTGTTCCGAGTGGAACCTGTCCTGGAAAACCGCTGTATGACCTTGGCCACCATGCTGTAGCTCAGTTTCAGGGTGTTAGCAATCTTCTTATAGCCCAGGCCATCTTTGTGGAGAGCAACAATTATATTTCTCACATCCTCAGAGAGTTCTTTGCCATGAGGTGCCATGTTGAATATCCAGTGGCCAGTATGAGAGAATTGTACCCAAAACACCAAATTTAACAGCCCTGCTCCCCATTTACACCTGGGACCTTGACACATGACACCAGGGAGGGACAACGACACATTTGGGCACAATTTGGACATGTTCACTGTGGGGTGTACTCACTTATGTTGCCAGCTATTTAGACATTAATGGCTGTGTGTTGAGTTATTTTCAGAAGACAGTAAATCTACACTGCTATACAAGCTGTACACTGACTACTCTAAGTTATATCCAAGTTTCATGTCTATAGTGTTGTCCCATGAAAAGATATAATGAAATATTTGCAGAAATGTGAGGGGTGTACTCACTTTCGTGATACACTGTATATATATATATATATATACAGTACAGGCCAAAAGTTTGGACACACCTTCTCATTCAATGCGTTTTCTGTATTTTCATGACTATTTACATTGTAGATTCTCACTGAAGGCATCAAAACTATGAATGAACACATGTGGAGTTATGTACTTAACAAAAAAAGGTGAAATAACTGAAAACATGTTTTATATTCTAGTTTCTTCAAAATAGCCACCCTTTGCTCCGATTACTGCTTTGCACACTCTTGGCATTCTCTCAATGAGCTTCAAGAGGTAGTCACCTGAAATGGTTTTCAGGTGTGCCTTATCAGGGTTAATTAGTGGAATGTCTTGCTTTATCAATGGGGTTGGGACCATCAGTTGTGTTGTGCAGAAGACAGGTTACTACACAGCCGACAGCCCTATTGGACAACTGTTAAAATTCATATTATGGCAAGAACCTAACTAAAGAAAGAAATCAGCTAACTAAAGAAAAACGAGTGGCCATCATTACTTTAAGAAATGAAGGTCAGTCAGTCCGGAAAATTGCAAAAACTTTAAATGTGTCCCCAAGTGGAGTCACAAAAACCATCAAGCGCTACAGCGAAACTGGCACACACGAGGACCGACCCAGGAAAGGAAGACCAAGAGTCACCTCTGCTTCTCAGGACAAGTTCATCCGAGTCACCAGCCTCAGAAATCGCAAGTTAACAGCAGCTCAGATCACAGACCAGTTGAATGCCACACAGAGTTCTAGCAGCAGACCCATCTCTAGAACAACTGTTAAGAGGAGACTGCGCAAATCAGGCCTTCATGGTCAAATAGCTGCTAGGAAACCACTGCTAAGGAGAGGCAACAAGCAGAAGAGATTTGTTTGGGCCAAAAAACACAAGGAATGGACATTAGACCAGTGGAAATCTGTGCTTTGGTCTGATGAGTCCAAATTTGAGATCTTTGGTTCCAACCGCCGTGTCTTTGTGAGACGCAGAAAAGGTGAACGGATGGATTCCACATGCCTGGTTCCCACTGTGAAGCATGGAGGAGGAGCTGTGATGGTGTGGGGGTGTTTTGCTGGTGACACTGTTGGGGATTTATTCAAAATTGAAGGCACACTGAACCAGCATGGCTACCACAGCATCCTGCAGCGACATGCCATCCCATCTGGTTTGCGTTTAGTTGGACCATCATTTATTTTTCAACAGGACAATGACCCCAAACACACCTCCAGGCTGTGTAAGGGCTATTTGACCAAGAAGGAGAGTGATGGAGTGCTGCGGCAGATGACTTGGCCTCCACAGTCACCGGACCTGAACCCAATCGAGATGGTTTGGGGTGAGCTGGACCGCAGAGTGAAGGCAAAGGGGCCAACAAGTGCTAAACACCTCTGGGAACTCCTTCAAGACTGTTGGAAAACCATTTCAGGTGACTACCTCTTGAAGCTCATTGAGAGAATGCCAAGAGTGTGCAAAGCAGTAATCAGAGCAAAGGGTGGCTATTTTGAAGAAACTAGAATATAAAACATGTTTTCAGTTATTTCACCTTTTTTTGTTAAGTACATAACTCCACATGTGTTCATTCATAGTTTTGATGCCTTCAGTGAGAATCTACAATGTAAATAGTCATGAAAATACAGAAAACGCATTGAATGAGGTGTGTCCAAACTTTTGGCCTGTACTGTATATACACATATATATATATATATATATATATATATATATATATACAAACATACACACAAGTAGTTAGGTACAATAAAGCAGTATATACAATCAGTCCAGTGGAGAAGTGTGCAAGGTGCAACGCTTCATTTACATATAGACAGGCATCTGTATAAGTGTGCATATGAGGTAGTAATATGAGGTAGTAATAATGGATCCCGGAAGTAGAGGCTCCCAGTTTCCATGTTAGGTGTTCCGTGCAAAGTACAAATACCAAGGTATGCCATAAGTAATGCCATTAACCATTAGCAGCTCTGAATATCAAAGTTACACATAAATCATTTACTTTATACATCTGTTCACAAGGTGGCTAAAACATCTAAAATTAACAATGAGGGGTTGTCCACATACTTTAGGGCATATGTAGTATCTAGCAGTATAATTCTGGGATATTCTAAGATCCCTGTAGTAGATGTGGGTCTGTGTATAAATCTGGCAGTGAATATGGTTTTCTTTATACAAACAAGACCACTTGTAAGAGATCCCAAAAGCACTTCTAAATTAAACGGTGGGTAAAGCAAATTAAGAAGTAAAGCCTCTGTTGGATTGTTCATATCCTGAACGTCTGAGCCAGTCATTAAAAAATAAAAAGTATGCACCCGTGCTCAGACAGGTTCCAAATGCAATGCTGTAGTGAAGGAGTAAAGAGAGCACGTAAATTAAGATCTGCTGGAGAAAAGGGAAGAAAAAAAAATAAGAACAGCAAATAAAGGAAGCGAGCCAGGCACAGCTCTACACGGCGTGAACAAGGCTGGCTTTGTGCATGGGTAAGGCGGTGATTGTCCTCTGCAGTGGGGGTTAAAGACAACACAACCATTCCACTCCACTAATGCAAGCCTTTCTCTTTGTATAATGCTCAGTGAGCAACAAAATAAGGTCTTGTGTAGGAACAAGTGCACTGGGGCAGCAGTGCATGATCAGCTCAACTAAACTTCAAACTGCATTAAGCTACCGTATTAATAAATGAACAAGTGCTAAAAGCAAGTTTAAACTTGGCAGTCACAGACTTTTGTAATCTTGGAAATCTATTTAGGTAGGATATTACTTACAACATATAGCTATATATAAGTAAACTGTATGGTCAAAAGTATGTAAACCCTGGACCATTAGCTTCTTGGATAGTTCAAGCCAAAACCATGGACATTATTATGGATTCTTCCTTCACCAAAATCAAGTATTATCCATGATTTCAGAGTGCGTATGTGGGTACCTGTTCCTATTAAGTCATAAACTTGTAAGATCAAGCACTGATGTCCCAACTCCTTGTTTCTACACTCACTGTCCATTTTATCAGCTCCACTTACCATATAGGAGCACTTGTAGTTCTACAATTACTGACTGTAGTCCATCCGTTTCCCTGCATGCTTTGTTAGCCCCCTTTCATGCTGTTCTTCAATGGTCAGGACTCTCCCAGGACCACCACAGAGCAGGTATTATTTAGGTGGTGGATCATTCTCAGCACTGCAGTGGAGTTTTTAAACACTTCAGTCACTGCTGGACTGAGAATAGTCCACCAACCAAAAATATCCAGCCAACACTGCCCTGTGGGCAGCATCCTGTGACCACTGATTAAGGTCTAGAAGATGACCAACTCAAACAGCAGCAATAGATGAGCGATCGTCTCTGACTTTACATGTACAAGGTGAACCAACTAGGTAGGAGTGTCTAATAGAGTGGACAGTGAGTGGACACGATATTTAAAAACTCCAGCAGAGTTGCTGTGTCTGATCCACTCATACCAGCACAACACACACTAACACACCACCACCATGTCAGTGTCACTGCAGTGCTGAGAATGATCCACCACCTAAATAATACCTGCTCTGTGGTGGTCCTGACCATTGAAGAACAACATGAAAGGGGGCTAACAAAGCATGTAGAGAAACAGATGGACTACAGTCAGTAATTGTAGAACTACAAAGTGCTTCTATATGGTAAGTGGAGCTGATCAAATGGACAGTGAGTGTAGAAACATATACAGTATATATCTCCACAGTGAAGTTTAGAGTTATAAATCCTTATTTCCATTGAAGGGGGGGTTGAATATTACTGATTGCAACTGTTACTGTATCTACAAATGTACATTAAAAGGCCTAAAGTGTAAAGCCAACTTAAAACTGTGACTGAAAACAATGCAACTGAATAAGGTTAAGCTTACTGGTGTTTTCTTTTGGACTTTAACCACTATATCACTACTGCCCAAATAATATGCCTCCGAATTTGTGACAACTAGTGTATCTTTACCTCTTGAGTTGCCAAACAGATTGGGAGGATGAATCTTCTGAGATCATTCAAACCAGGACTACATGACATGTACACCCAGCCACCCACACAATAACCTGATTAAAGAGGCTTGATAAATGTGAAGTAATTAGGACAGTAACTCATCAACACCGGTTGTACAAAACACCACTCACAAGCAGAAAAGATGAACTGCACTGGATATTAAACTAATATCAAGGGTCTCTAGCACGGCATTCCCCATACATATAACTTTTTAAGCAAATCTTTGAGCACATCCGACCCCTCTCTAGCTCAAATCAAGTGTAAACTCCCCTTGTTACGATCCCACAGAGTTCAGTTCAATAAACTGGTACTCCTACCTTATTTAAATGTTGGGCTGTTCAATGTAATCAAAAGCTTAACAAACATTCCAGGAAGAATAATGTTAGCTTTCTTCATTTACACCAGTGTAGTAAATGAGGATCCTCTACAAAGTAATACTACCTGCAGAGCAACACACACTTTCCCCTTGTAAAACAAACAAAAAACGACCACACAAAAGGTAAAGAATATGCTTTTAATATGCTCTATATAGCCCTGCTTAAGCTCATTACACTACTTTTCATATTAGACAATAATAACCCGAGTAAATACAACATGCTTTTTTAAATAATGATTTAATGGCAGTTGGGTTCAGATTAGCCAGCCACTCCCAGGAATGATTACTGCCAGACCAGTTGAATTTACATATCACTTAAATAGAACCTGCCAGGCAATGTGAAGGTCTCAAAAGGCAGCACATGATGCCATGTTCGCTACACCACAGTGAGAACCATTATAACCATTACAGTGGTATTTTACTCTGTATTTAGGAATAAGTTTCTGAATCAATTTTGGATTAAATTTAAATGCAACTTTACTTTTCTCAAGCAGCAATCCCAAACTTGTGAGCCACAAACAAACAGACATAAACAGATATACACTGATTAGCCATAACATTAAAACCACCTCCTTGTTTCTACACACTCTATTTTATCAGCTCCACTTACCATATAGAAGCACTTTGTAGTTCTACAGTCATGCTTTGTTAGCCCCCTTTTATGCTGTTCTTCAATGGTCAGGATTCTCCCAGGACCACTACCGAGTAAGTATTATTTTTGTGGTGGTTCATTCTCAGCACTGCAGTGACACTGTGTGTGTGTTGTGCTGGTATGAGTGGATCAGACACAGCAATGCTGATGGAGTTTTTAAACACCTCACTGTCCCTGCTGGACTGAGAATAGTCCACCAACCAAAAATATCCAGCCAACAGCGCCCCAGGACAGCGTCCTGTGACCACTGATGAAGGTCTAGAAGATGACCAACTTAAACAGCAGCAATAGATGAGCGATCGTCTCTGACTTTACATCTACAAGGTGGACCAACTAGGTAGGAGTGTCTAATAGAGTGGACAGTGAGTGGACACGGTATTTAAAAAATCCAGCAGTGCTGATGTCAAATCACATTTATTTATATAGCACTTTTTACGTTGTCTCAAAGCAACTTTACAGAATCCAGGACCAGCAGACCAAAAACCCCTATTGAGCAAGCCGTGGGCGACAGTGGCAAGGAAAAACTCCCTTAAAAATTACAGGAAGAAACCTTGAGAGGAACCATACTCAGCAGGGACCCCATCATTGGGTGGCCTGGAGGATGTGTCTGATCCACTCATACCAGCACAACACACACTAACACACACTAACACACCACTACCATGTCAGTGTGACTGCAGTGCTGAGAATGACCCACCACCTATATAATACCTACTCTGTAGTGGTCCTGACCATTGAAGAACAGGGTGAAAGCAGGTTAAAAATGTATGTAGAAAATCAAATGGACTACAGTCAGTAATTGTAGAACTACAAAATGCTCCTATATGGTAAGTGGAGCTGATAAAATAGACAGTGAGTGTAGAAACAAGGAGGTGGTTTTATTGTTATTACTAATCAGTGTAATACATAATGTGCACTTAATCGGAAAGAAAATGTTATATGAACCATTTATTTAATAAAATATTATATTTAATTTATAAAAAGAAAGCAATGGTGGATTGTCGTCAACCTGATGGCCTCAGGCACCAAAGTAATCCTCCGCCAGTCAGATAGACATTTCAGACAGCAAAGCATAAACGTGTGTGTGAGGAATATCAAATGATTTATTGAACGTGTGTTTTCGTTTTAAATTTGTATAAATCCTGACAACAGCAGTTAAAATGAGCATTTGATTTTTTTATCCTTACTGCAGAATGAAAAAAAGCCACAAGTGTCACAATAGAAACGTACAAGGTGACACACAGATTTCATCATTCTGAGAGGAGTTACGGGCTCATGCACTCCTATTTGCTCGCTCTTATCTCCTAAATTCCTATACTTATTCTAGTTCCACTTACATGCACTCCCAGATTGCCCTGACCATGTGACATACCCACATCATGCTTGAATAGATTGTCCTTTAGACACTGAACAAATATCTCCACCTCCCAAAATGCATATTAGCTAAAAATAATCAATATAATTTTCAATATTTTTGATGCATTAGCAACATCACCTATATACAGTGCAAAATTCAGTTTTTATATACATGCCACACACAGTCGCAAATGGAAATATTCAACTCCCCAAAAAAATAAGAATTTATAACTCCACACCGTTCTGCATAGCTAAATGTTGCTTTCAAATAAAATCTTTATATAACGCAGCAAATAAACAAGGAAAATGTTTGTTTGTTTATTAGGATTTTAACGTCATGTTTTACACTTTGGTCACATTTATGACAGGAACGGTAGTTACTCATTTCACAGGGTTTATCAGTTCTATTGTTATATTGAACACAGTCATGGACAATTTAGTGTCTCCAATTCACCTCACTTGCATGTCTTTGGACTGTGGGAGGAAACCGGAGCACCCGGAGGAAACCCACGTGGGCACGGGGAGAACATGCAAACTCCACACAGAAAGGACCCGGACTGCCCCGCCTGGGGATCGAACCCAGGACCTTCTTGCTGTGAGGCGACAGTGCTACCCACTTAGCCACCGTGCCGCCCCAAAAAAAAAATGAATGAGGCAGCATTTTGTATTGTGTTAATCCTGCAGATGTCCCAATTATTAAATCATTACATAATATTGCTGATCTTAAAACCCACTGCTAGTCTGTATGACCTAAAGTTGGGTTACAGCATGATTAAACTATTAAGAACTCAATACCAACCCTTAATTTGCATCAGCTGTGATGTGTTATATAAACACCACATGGAGATGTGTTCAGGGTGTTTTACATTTTACATTTACACTTGTTCAGGGGCCCAACAGTGGCAACCTGGCAATTGAACCGGCAACCTCATTACTACCACTGCCCATGCTGAGAACTAAGAAGCTGTTAAAAAGCTGAGAGAGGTAGTAATTTCACTGCACCAACAGGGAACCTTGACCATTTCTAGAGACAGCATTAAGAGTCTTGGTGCAGCAGCAAACATGTCCGACCATGGGAAAAGACCAAAAGTTTGACCAGAAAGAATTTGCACAGGCCATTAATGGTGAGACACTGATGCAATGGTAGCTCAGCAGTTAGGGTACTGGACTAGTAATCATAAGGTTCAAGCTTCACCATCACCAAGTTGCCAACAATGGGGCCTCAAGCAAGGTTCTTAACCCTTAATTGCATAAACTGCATTCAGTCATACACTGATCAGCCATAACATTAAAACCACCTCCTTGTTTCTGCACTCACTGTCCATTTTATCAGCTCCACCATATAGAAGCACTTTGTAGTTCTACAATTACTGACTGTAGTCCATCTGTTTCTCTACATACTTTTTAGCCTGCTTTCACCCTGTTCTTCAATGGTCAGGACCCCCACAGGACCACCACAGAGCTGGTATTATTTAGGTGGTGGATCATTCTCAGCACTGCAGTGACAATGACATGATGGTGGTGTGTTAGTGTGTGTTGTGCTGGTATGAGTGGATCAGACACAGCAGTGTCCACTCACTGTCCACTCTATTAGACGCTCCTACCTAGTTGGTCCACCTTGTAGATGTAAAGTCAGAGACGATCGCTCATCTATTGCTGCTGTTTGAGTTGGTCATCTTCTAGACCTTCATCAGTGGTCACAGGACGCTGCCCACGGTTCAAGGAAAGTGAGGCTTTTAACCAGAAGAATTTTATCCCCACAGTCAAGTATGGAGGGAGGGTCCTAGATGTAGGGATGCAGTTCTAAATGAAATTTCTTATAAGAGGTTATCAAGTCAAAACCAAGTCCACCTAAGTAATCATTTGTCAGAAGAACTAGATGTTTTGTCATTTAAAGTCAAAATTATGCAAACTAATCTTATCAAAACCCTTTGTCTGTGTAAATAAATGATCTTTCTCTGTTTACTGAGACTTCCTGTTGTATATACAGTATATATTTTTAATTAATCACCATAACACCTTTAATACCAAATACAACCTGTCATCAAAGTAGGGTTATTATGATGCATGATAAATGCATGATATTATTTTTGGATTTTGAATGAAAAACGTTCAAAAGCTCATTTTTGGTTTCTTATATTTGACGTAAGTGTATGTTGTGAACAAATAATAATCCTTGGCAGGTAAGTCACTAAAGCTGCTTCCTTATGATTCATGTATGTAATTTGTTTTAAAACACACATATGCCTTATTCAGTTACTGCAGTTATCATAAACACAGGATTCAAATACCACAGGAATGCAGAACCACACCCTAAGTGGGCAAGTGCAGGTGTGTTTAAGACCTTTATTATTACTGCTTCCTGTTTTTGAGACACTGTCACAGTAGCTTATGACTCTTCTGACATCAGTCAAAGTGGCTATGTGAGACTGCTGACAGACAGAAAGGTATAAAGAAAAACAACAAGTATGACTAAGAAGTAATCTTAAAGTATGACCAATTTTAGGAAAGCGATAAAATGCCAGAGATAAGAGTTACTCAGTCTTGTAGGCTTGTTTTTAATTTAATTAATTACACAGTAATTTTTGGAATATTGGACAAGTTATTCAACCCAAATTGGCTGTTTTACTATTAGCAGTCAACACCCGAAATGTTCAAATAATGCGTATCTATTTCTATTATTATTTTAAAATAAATAAACAGGCCTAGCCAATTGATTAAGCGCAATCAGAAAAATCAGATTCACCATTTCCCAAGATCATTTTGAACATGTAACTTGCGTAAGCTAGACATTTTCTATATGAACCAGAACGTCGGCCTACGTCAATGACCGACTTGGAAGAATTAGGACAAATATATATTGATCAGGCATAACATTGTGACCACCTTCCATATATTGTGTTGGTCCCCCTTTTGCTGCCAAAACAGCCCTGACCCATCGAGGCATGGACTCCACTTGGTATCTGACACCAAGATGTTAGCAGCAGATCCTTTAACCCCTGTAAGTTGTGAGGTGGGGCCTCCATTTATCGGGCTTGTTTGTCCAGCACATCCTACAGATGCTCGATTGGATTGAGATCTTGGAGGCCAAGACAACACCTCAAACTCGTTGTTGTGCTCCTCAAACCACTCCTGAAACCATTTGCTTTGTGGCAGGGCGCATTATCCTGCTGAAAGAGGCCACAGCCATCAGGGAATACCGTTTCCATGAAAGGATGTACATGGTCGTCTACAATGCTTAGGTAGGTGGTTTGTGTCAAAGTAACGCCCACAAGGATGGTAGGACCCAAGGTTTCCCAGCAGAACATTGCCCAAAGCATCACACTGCCTCTGCCGGCTTGCCTTCTTCCCTTAGTGCTTCCCATAATATATCCCATATGGCTTTTAAAGCCGGTTTAGGTGCACATATGGGTTGTGCTGTTGAACTGTGGATTAATGGTACGCAGAGAAAAGAAGGTAAAGGTGTAAAAGGACATAGGTTCGTACTAGAGTCACTCTGATACCAAATTTGCAACACTGCAAAAATATCACAGCAGTGTCACAGCAAAATATCAAAGCTCTGATTCAGTTTTGCCATGTGTGCCCATACAGAAAAGCAGACTTTTGATGATGCAGCTTTTAGTCATATTATGAAACTCATCAAATCAGTTCTTCCTTCTTTTTTTAAATCAGTTTGTATAGGACAATGCACAAAAAAGCGGAACTTGCAATGCAGAACTTACATTTTAACCCTAATAGGAAAGTAAGAATAATGATTCATTCGGGTGCTCATTGGATACATGGCACTAGTAAACAGAACTTCACTTTAATCAGGGGCTTATCAGAAAATATGCCCACAACACTGAAGAAAGTCTGTTCTTGCAGCCCCACATAAGCCTATAGTGTTCTTTACACACAAGGAGCTTTTGATTCAGATGACTTAAATGTGTGCATAATTTCCAACTATACATTAGCACCAATAGAAGTAAACATAAAGCAATATAAATTTTCCCCATTCGTAATTATGGCTGTTTGGTGTTGAGGGCTAATTCTGCAGTCAGAAAATTAGTACATTTTCAGTTTACAATAAAGTGTGGTACCTTGTAACTTGACGTCCCCTGAACTAGAAATATTTTAAACTTGACGCCCTTCGTCTAGAAATTTGTAACCTAACGTGTGTGCGGCTGCCGTTTTGTTCAGCACTTGGCCTCAGCGGTGCAGTAAAAGTCATCAAAGTGTGAATATGAGACGAATCTGCATGTGTGTGGAAAAACCATCAAATTCACTCTGAAAGCCGCTCAGGTGGCGCAGCGGTGAAAAGAGACGCGCTGCAACCAGGGCTGGATTCTGAGAACGTGGTATCGAATCCAGCCTTGCTTTACCGGTTCGAAGCTGAGTGGCTATATGAGCAACGATTGGCCGGTTGCTCATAAGGGGGGTGGGACAAAGAACCGGATGTGGGTCTCTCTCTGTCAGAATGCGATTGCGTTCTCTGCCGACTGATTGGAGGCGCTTACACAGAGATAGGAGAGGGTGCCCTTAGGGTGTGTCTCTCCGCATGCAACGCTGGGTGGCGCCAAACTCGTCAATGTGTGGGTGGCAAAGATGCATCTGGCTGCTGCTCGTGTTTCGGAGGGGATATGGGTTAGCTTCGATCACCTCCGTCAGGGCAGGGTTCGGCATAGACAGATAGGAAGCACGATGCTAATTGAACAATTGGATGCGCTAAAGGGGGAGAAAAAGGGGTAAAAAATAAATTAAAAAAAAGCTACCACATGCATCTGTGTTTATCTGGATTTTCCTCACTCTTTTACTTTAAAACTTGTGTTACAGCTCAGGGTGCTGAAAAATTGTGAGAATCAGCTTCTACGAGTCTAAAACACTTACCGCTAAAAAAGCTTAATGTGACTTAATGTATTAAAAGAACGACATAGAGACACTAAACCTTTATTAATTATTCATGCTCATAAGTTCTCTTCACTAATGAAATTCCTCGCTCGTTGTTTTAGTACAATAAGTCACGTTAAGCTTTGTGCACTGCTACAATCCATAGAAAATAACAGCACAGCCAGCGCAAAAGTGGTTTTGTGACTTCTCATGTGAATGCATCTTTACTAAATGTAATACGGTATCCCAAAATCAAGCATCTCCACAATTAGCAAGCATAAGGAAACAATAAAGAAGTAAAGGTAAAGTGCAGGTTTTATTGTATTTTTTTATATATTTTTTTTAATGCATTTTCCCCCCTTTTTCAGTGAATCTAATTGCCCGATTGCATCATGCTTCCTCTCCACCAATGCCGATCCCTGCTCTGATTGAGGAGAACGAAGCTAACCCACGCCCCCTCCGACACGTGGGCAGCATGCCGTATGCATCTTATCACTTACACTTTGACGAGTGCAGTGCAGCTCAGCGTTGTGTACAGAGAGACACACCCTGAGAGCACTCTTTTCTCATCTCTGTGCAGGCGCCATCAATCAGCCAGCAGAGGTCGTAATTGCACCAGTCATGAGAGAGAGAGACTCCATCCGGCTTAGTCCCACCCATCTGAACAACAGGCCAAACGTTGTTCATGTGGCCGCTCAGCCTTAGCCGGCAGGCAGAGCTGAGATTCGATTTGATGTATTCGAGATCCAGCACTGGTTCCAGCGTGTGTTTTTACCTGAGCGGCCGTTTTATTGTATTTTTTATAAATTTTTAAGTGTTTTGCAATTGTATTTCAGTCTTTTTTATATTTTCGATGTGTGTTATTTTCAGTGTATAAGTGTCAAAAACAACCCCATTATTTTACATTAGCCTAAAATATATGCAGTTCCACTGGACCATGGAACGCATTAACAGGTTTCCTATACATCCTTATGGGAAAAAATACCTTGAGACTCAACGCCTTGTAAACTCGACGCCAATAAATGTCAAGTTTTAAGGTACCACTCTACTAACCTGATGCAGATTTTTATTTTCATTTACTTTGCTATAAAAGGGCTGACTGTGAACTAGCACTAGAATAAATAAACAAGAGATAGTCTAACTAGCAATAGCTCACTAGCTGTAACATAAACAGCATAGCGTATAAGGCTGCATAGCAATGTGTTTGCAAAAAGAACCAGCCTGTAATATAAAGAGCAAAACACTTGTATCTAGTAAAATTCCAGGTCTATCATATTCTTAAAGTTTAGCCTTAGTGAGTGTACTGAATTATATGCAGAACTTTTTAGTACCACACATGACAAACCTAAATTGGCAACAATGCACTACTGTCTAACTGCCATTATGTTGAACCCTATGTAGTGCACGGATATATAGAAGGTTATTTGCTATTTGGTCTGCCTTTCTATTAGCTACTATGCACTTGCTCACTCATATTACCCAAAGCAAACTTTACCAACACGGTTTCATTGTGTATGGACTGAATATATGTTTGCAGTTTAATTAAACATCTCTCCTTATTCAAACAGATTTGTTATAAGACCAAACAAATGTAGAAAGCTCTTGTAATGAGTATAGATTGTTTAACCACACCCATTGCTAACAAATGTATAAAATACCCTTTTCTGTTCCAGCACAACACAACACCAAGCCTGTACAAAGCCCTGACCTGAAAAGGTGGTTGCGAGCCAGGCTTTCTCATCCAACATCAGTGGCTGCACAGTTACATATCCCCAAAAACACAGTTCAAAATATTGTGTCAAGCATTCCCAGAAGGGTGGAGGTTCTTGGAATTGGATGTCCAACAAGCTCATGGTCAAGTGTCCACATTATTTTCGTCCATGGAGTGTAGCTGATGACCAGCAAAATTCATAATTTTTGAGTATGCCATGAACATTCCTTTTGATAGATTAGTTCAGTCAGAAAAGCCCCCACATAAGTAACTGGTTCAAAACATCCCTGTACGCTACCATAGAAACTAATGCTGGTTAGGCCACCTGGGTTGAGACCGGCCAGAGAAGGCTAGCTGCCCACAGTGCCCTTTCAGTACAGCAATCATGATTATCACTGCTCCAGCACTATAATCAGACTGATAGCGGTGCACTCAGTCTGTTAGCCCACCCACTCACGTTCTCCCTGCCTGTTTCACACTCACACATGAGATGTAGCATAGCTGCTAATCACTTAGACTTGGGCCAAAAGGTCTATGTACACTGAAATCTGTACCCTGATAGAACATGACGATCTCTTTGTTATTATAACTTCAGTGTGAATATCCACTTCAAACTCACATATAGGATGGATTTGACTTTCTACATCTAAAAATTGGCAAACACAAAAATATTAAACAACTGTAATATGTTGGCACATACAAAAATAATTCAGTTTTTTTTGCATCATTAAGGTTTAGACAAACCCACTTAAAAATACCCCATGAATTTCAAACATGACTCAAATCAGTAACTTCAGTAGATTTTCTAGGCCCTGCAAGCACCTCCACCTTCTTGAGTTTGAGATTTTGACTTTATATTCAGGGTCTGTCCCAGTACATCGCTTCATTTATGTTTCCCTTAATAACGTGTGAGGTCCCAATACCGTCTGCAGAAAAGCTTGTGGTGCACTTGTCTGTGGACGATGTGGTTTCATAAACGTTCCACATGCAAAACCGATTAAGAAGGTTGTTTAAGGTTCTGTAGTAGGGCTGGCTCGATACCACTTTTTTATGTCCGATACCAATACTGCAAATTGAGTATCTGCCGATACCAATCCGATACCGTCATTTCTAATAACGTATTATTATATTTACATTATATAATAATACATGTCTCAATGCACCATGGTTAAAGTATCTATCTAAATAACAATGCTCAGACTGTGAAACAAATATTCTTAAGGAATAAATACAGAACCTACAACATCACACCTTTACACACAGAACATTTAGCAGCATTTTTGGCTCATTTAACAAAAGTGTCTGCAATTGGAAGATGTGGATGTCAATCAAACACGAAGGACCAATTAGAATTGACGCAGAGTTTGGTTGAGATTTTCTGTTAAAGTTCTGTCACGTTTTAAGATTATTAAAAACCAAAGCGCGCGTATTGATAAACCCTGCTGGATTTTGAAGAGGACATCTGTGGCTAAACGGGAAACAGTGTAGTTTGTTTTATTTCATAACACTAATGGATTAATCGTTGAGGATGTGAGAGATCTCCAAGCCGGGACAAGACAGGTTCTTTATGTCAGATGAGCGATTTATCATTTATAAAGCGATTTTTATTGTGTTTAAACGTTTTTTTTAGATGTGGCAGTAGTAGATGATTTTTTTAAATACTAAAAGTTTAAGTAGATGTTTTAATTTCTGAATGGCTGTTGCAGATGAGTTGTAGATCAGTGGCACATGTTAATGATGTCATCAAGCGTGAGTGGCAATAAATGGCGCTCTTCTGGAACGTATCTTCATGTGTTATTTGCTTTATACACAAACAATGGCCTTATTTACATGAAGTTTTATTTACATTAAGCAACAGTATCAGATCGGATTAGATGTTTTTTTTTCCTTCTGATATCCGATCCAGTGATTTGGGCCAATATCGGACCGATACCAATAACGAATATCGGATCGGTGCCAGCCCTATACTGTAGCTTTTTAAACTCTTGTTTAGTAATTGTGTTCATTATCGATTATCAATACATTCTTTTGTTCACTTTGCAAATGTGCACACAATGTTATTCATTTTTGTTCTTATTAAAGAGAACAAGTGTCTGCTAGCTAGACTGGTTTTTTGACCAGTCTAGCTAGCAGACACATGCTTGCTAGAGCTAATTGAATGCCAGGCTCTACAATATGCCTCCAGAATCACCAGACTATGAACCGTTAGAAAAAAGTGGATATTTTATTGCTAAATGAGATAAACGAGATTTAAACGTCAAGAGAGCTGTAATCGAATATATCTTCAAACCTATTATTCTGCTGAAAAAGACCACTATTATATGTGTATTTGTGTGTCTGCGTGTGTGTGGAATCTAATAAAGAGAAGTGCTCTGAGTAGAAAGGCATCTGAGAAAAAAAAAAATCAATAGCCTGTCAGATCCGAGACACTTCAGCCCGCCGTCACTTTGGCAGCGGTTGACAGCTAATTGTTTCTCAAGCGCTCAGTAGAGACGGTCACGATGGCGTATTAACATCAAAATACAGAGTGGCACGCCTAAAGGTCAGTACGATTGTTCTGTCATACCTGTCTTTGTGTCAAATGAAACCAACAAACTAAGACTGAAAGAAACAGAGGTGGGCAGGGAGGGAAAAGGACATGCATTTAGAGAGGGACGAGAAGACAGACAGTCAACTGAAAAAGGAACCAGACAGGAGAGGAAGCAAGCATAATAGAGAGGGAGGCAAGCTGTGGAGGGAAAAGGACAAGAAGGTACAGAGAGTCCAGGATGAAGAGGGACAGGAAAGAAAGTAACCAGGTAAAGGGGCAGGGAACAAAAAAAGAAAAGAAAATAAGAATAGTAATTGTGCAGGACACGGAAGAGGAGGAACAGAAACATTAAGAAAGCAAGAGACAGAAAGGAGTGCAGAACAGGGCGAAGGAGGACAATGACGGAGAAGAGAGAAACTGAGAAGGACAGGATAAGAGTGAGACATAAAGGAAAAAAAGTGTTAGAAAAACAGGGGTGGAAAGAAACCGGGATAGAGAGAGGGGGATGAAAAGGGACAGGAAATGAGGAAAACAGTGATATTAACAATGATGGAGAGAGACAGGAAATAAAGAGAGCATAGATTGAGAGAAACGGGAATGAAGAGAGGCAGACAATGAAAATTACACAGATAGAGAGGGACAGGGATGAAGAGAGACAATAAAAATTACATTGATAAGAGGGACAGGAATACAGATGGGTGTAGGGAAATAGGGACAGAGATGAACAGGAGATAATAAAAAATACATGGATATATTTCCAAAAATGGAAAAAGGACCGGAAAAGCAAGTGACTGATAAAAAAGACAAACATAAAAACAACACGATAGAGAGGGACATGAATAAAGGGAGAAAGAAATGGATTAAGAGGGACAGAAAAAACAAGGACACATGAAAAAAGACAAAATGAAAAAAACATGGATACTGAGGGACAGAGATGAACAGGAAATAAAACATGGATTGAGAAGGACAGAAATGGAGAAAGGGATGAAGAGGGACAGGAAAAGAGAGGAACAGGAATAATGAAGGACAGGAAAAGCAAGTGACTGATAAAAAGAGACAAAAATTGAAAGAAAGTGAATAGAGAGGGACAGAAATAAAAAGGGACAGAGATAATCAGGAAATAAGGGGGGAGGGCATGGATTGAGAAGGACAGGCATGGGATGGAAGGGGACAAGAATGGAGAGGGACACGAATAAAGAGGGACAGGAGAAACAAGTCAGAGGAATGAAAAAAAGAACATGGATAGAGAGGGACAGGAATAAAGAGGGACAGAAATGAACAGGAGATAATAAAAAAACATGGACTGAGAAGGACAGGAATGGAGGGGGACAAGAATGGAGAGGGGCAGGAATAAAGAGGGGACAGGAAAAACAAGTAAAATGGGTAAAAAGAGACAAAAATTTAAAGAAAGTGGATAGAGAGGGACATGAATGAAAAGGGACAGAGAAACAGGTGATAAGGAAAAAAACATGGATTGAGGAGGACAGAAATGGAGGGAGAAAGGAATGGAGAGGGACAAGAATGGAAAGGGACGAGAATAAAGAAAAACATTTAAAAAAAAGCAAGTGACGGATAAAAAGAGACAAAAATAAAAACAATGAATGAATAAAGGGACATGAATAAAGGGAGAAAGAAATGGAGGGGAACAAAAATGGAGAGGGACAGGAAAAACAAGGACACTGATAAAAAAAGACAAAATGAAAAAACATGGATATTGAGGGACAGAGATTAAGAGGAAATAAAACATGGATTGAGAAGGACAGAAGTGAAGAGAGAAAGGAATGGGGAGGTACGAGAATAAAGAGGGACAGGAAAAACAAGTGACAAGGATGAAAAGAGACAAAAATAAAAAGGAACATGGATAGAGAGATGGCTAGAAATGAAGAGGGACAGAGATAAACAGAAAATACGAAACAAACATGGATTAAGAAGAACAGTAAAGGAGGGAAAAGGGGACAGAGGGGGGCAAGAATGGAGAGGGACATAAATAATGAGGGACAGGAAAAACAAGTAAGAAGGATATAAAGAGACAAAAATGAAAAGAACATGGATAGAGGGGGACAAGTATGAAGAGGGAAGCAATCGGTTGCTGGCGTGATGGAGAAGGACAGGCAATGAAAGAAACATGGATGGAGAGGGACATGAATACAGAGGGGCGAGGGTAAAAAGGGGACAGAGATGAAGAGAAAATAAGAAAAAACATGGATTGAGAAGGACAGGAATGGAGGGAGCAAAAGACGGAGGGGGACAAGAATGGATAGGGACATGAAAAACAAACATGAGACGAATGAAAAGAGGGAAAAAAGAGCATGGATAGAGAGGGACGGGAAATATAAGAGACATAGATGAACAAGAACTAAGAAAAGAAAACATGGACTGAAGGACAGGAATGGAGGGAGAAAGGGACGCCTTGGGACAAGAATGGAGAGGGACAGGAGTAAAGAGGGAAGCAAAAGATAGGGAAAGCAGTGTAGAAGGACAGGAAGTAAGACTGCAAAGAGGACGGGGGAAATGGCTATGACCAAGCAATGAAAAAAAAGTTTACAAGTCAATTCTCAGCATCCCGGAGTCTAACAACGTCCTTCTGAGTTCACTAAACATGCTGCTCTCATGACCTCTGACCTCGGTATGCTCCATCAGCCATGCCAGAGACAGGAAGAGGAGTGTTTACAGAAAGAGGTCATGTGACCCGGCGGTGCACTTTAAATAAATATTGTGCAATATTTTCATTTACACAACATGGTCAAAAGTTTGTAGACACCTGACCTTGTTGAACATCTGGATCTGTGGTTGTACCAGTATCAATTCCTTTGGGAGGTCTTTCCATGTGATTTTGAACTGTAGACACCTTCTTAGTTAAAGACACTGATGTCAGACTGGCTATTTCATCTGGAAGGTGTTTAATAGGGTTGAGGTCAAGGCTCGGTGCAGGCCACTGGAGTTCCACCAGACCAAACTCATTAAACACAGTCAGCCAAGTTGTGCACTGATTGTTTTTCTTCCCAGGGATAAGCTCAAACCTGGCAACCCTTCACAAGCCAAGCAATCATTAATAAAGTCATGTTCAGAAATAGCCACGGGTCATGAGGGAAGTAAGACTGGGGAACGTGAGGTGTGGGTGTGAACAGGTAGTGCTCTTACAGCATGAAGAGGAACTACTTTATCTTGATAATGATGCTGAACAATGTTAGAGCGGAGAACAGATTACAGCACGAGGGCAGCCATTACCACCGAGTGAGTGCACATCCCTCTGAGAACCGCAGAGAGAAAAATTGTGCCTGTTCTGACAAGGGCTATTTTTTCTGCCCCTCCCACAGGCTCTGCAATTGAAATCGAAGTGCCCTGGCTCTACCAAAGTAAAGTACTTTCTATTTACTTCCTCTGTTCAGGGCGAAATGGCCTCGTATTTCTGCTAGCAAGGGTCTGAAATAGTCCGGAGAGGATCAGAGATTTCATTCAGCTGGATAACAACATGGAAAGGATGAATGAACAAGAAGCCAGTTCTCCAGCAATGTAAACTGATTGTTGTTATTCCAATGAGAATCTTGAAGCTGCATTTTGCCCCCATCTGACTTCAAATCAGACAATATAATTGTTTATCCAGTTCATATCTGATCCAGATGAAGCATTTAACAGCACAGTGTGCGGGTTCCATCAGCCACGGAAAACCCGTTTAGCCCTACATTTACAGTCTCGGCATTTAGCAGACGCGACTTACAACAGTGCTTCCATAGTAAACATTGCCTAACTCTAGTTTTAGTAGGCAACAGTCCAAGGGTGTGTTCGAAAAGCTAGTGTGCTGTCTACATAGGCAGCATTTTACGTCATCCTGTGCACGCTCCCGAGAAGGAGGCTGTTCGAAATCCTAGATGCCTTAAAATCCTCACTTCTGAGGTATCTTCATATTTCAATGTTATTTTGGCTCAAGAACGAGTGAGCATCGAACGTTGCCTCAGTGATTAAGACAATCCCAGCATTCATGGCTGACGGGGCGGAGAAACGAATGGAGTTATTTTCAAACGTAAATAAAATATTACTGATTTTTAACTTGTATAAACTTGTACCGAGTGTTTTTATTTGCAAGTTCGGGCTTGTCAGGAAATTTAACCGTTATCGGTACATGAAGGGAGATGTTATATTGACCTTAGCGTGCTATGCTACCTCAGTTTATTGGCTTTAATGGCGAGATGCTAAATGCTCAACGCGAAATGCTAAACCTGATGGAATCGCTGTCTAAGTAGTGCGTTCGAATAACCTGCCTTATAAGTCACTGACTTATTAGAATCCTCTCTACTAAGTCAGCTGCCTATGTAGACAGTAAGACAGCAAGGCAGCTCACTAGGTTTTCGAACACACCCCAAAAATACAAACCTGCTGAAACCCTGATAGAACCAAAGTTTTTTTTCCTTTTTTATGCAAGAAATAAATAAGAGCATTAATAAGTACATGTCAACTTAAGTGCTTAGTAAATAGGTGGGTTTTTAATAGTGCTGGCACCGATCCGATACTCTATCAATATGATATTGGCCCAAATCACTGGATCGGATATCGGAAGGGAAAAAAACTGTAGTTTACTGTACTGTACTGTAGCTTAATGTAAATAACACTTAATGTAAATAAGGCCATTGTTTGTCTGTAAAGCAAATAACACACAAAGATACGTTCCAACAGAGTGCCATTTATTGCCAGCTCACTCTGCAACTGCAGTAACAAGGTGCATCTTGATGACAATTACAATGTGTCACTGATTTACAACTCATTTGCAACAGCCATTCAGAAATTAAAACACACTGATCTACTTCAACTTTTAGCATTTTAAAAAAATCATCTACTACTGCCACATCTAAAAACACTGTTTAAACACAAGAAAAAAACACTTTATAAATAATAATCTTGTCCCGGCTTGGAGATATCTCACATCCTCAACGATTAATCCATTAGTGTTATGAAATAAAACAAACTACACTGTTCCCCGTTTAGCCACAGATGTCCTCATCAAAATCCAGCAGGGTTTAATAATCTAAAAACGTGACAGAACTTTAACGGAAAATCTCAACTCTGCGTCAGTTCTAATTGGTCCATCGTGTTTGATTGACATCCACATCTTCCAATTGTAGACACTTTGAACGACACGCTGTAAAGCGAGATGTATCACGTGAACAACAGCTCGAACGTAAGTGAAACCAAAAATGCTGCTGAATGTTCTGTGTGTAAAAGTGAAAATAAAAACAGCAGTTTTGCATAAGTGTGATGTTGTAGATGATGTATTTATTCCTTTAGAATATGTTTCACAGTCTGAGCATTTTTATTTAGATAGCTAGTTTAACCATGGTGCATTGAGACATGTATTATTACTGCTTAGTTGTTTGAGAGGAGAAATGACGGTATCAGATTGGTATCGGCAGATACTCAATTTGCAGTATCAGTATCGGACATAAAAAAGTGGTATCGAGCCAGCCCTAGTTTTTTAATGACAGTAAAAGACGCTCGGAAGCTCGTTCCACCAACTGGGTGCTAGTACAGAGAACAGCCTTGATGCTTGTCTTTCTTGAGTTCTGAAAGGAGGATCAAGTCGAGCGAGACTAGTGGCTCGGAGGTTGTGTGGTACAGAGCAGGGTGTGATGAGTTCTGTAAGGTAGTCTGGGGCTGGTCCATTTTTGGCTTTGTAGGCGAGCATCAGTGTTTTAAACTGAATGTGGGCAGATACAGGAAGCCAGTGAAGAGAACGCAGCAGTGGGGTGATGTGCCAGCTCTAGAACACACTGGTTGTTCAACTTTTGCTCTAGTTTTACACTGAAGCTTTGAGGCCATTATATTTGTAACCCTTTTTTCTCTGTACTTACATGCCCAAGGAATTCCACTTGGTTTACATTACACTAATAAAACATTAATTCAATCAATAATTATAAGAATAATAGGTCGTTTGTTGTTTTGTGCCAGCTGTTTTAAGCCATAAATCAAGTCTGTTACTTTATTTATTAATTAGAATTTTAACGTCATGTTTTACACACTTTGGTTACATTCATGACAAGACAGGTACAGTAGTTACTGGTTACACAAGATTTATCAGTTCAAGTCTTTAATGTCAAACACAGTCAAGGGCAGTTTTGTATCTCCAATTCACCTCACTTTCATGTCTTTGGACTGTGGGAGGAAACCGGAGCTCCCGAAGAAAACCCACACAGACATCGGGAGAACACGCAAACTCCACACAGAAAGGACCTTCTTGCTGTGAGGCGACAGTGCTACCCACTGAGCCACCATGCCGCCCTAGCCAAGCTGATATTATAAATATAAGCACATGAAAATATATTATTGCTTAATTTTAACTGTGTAAAACATTATGCCTCAAACATTAATAATGTTAGCCAAATTAAGCACCCACATAAAGTACAAATCTAAAAAAAGACTGCACACTGAACATGACAGCCAGTACCGTTTTTGCTTAGCAATTAATTTAACAGCATTTTGGAAAAAGCACATTCCTGTACACGCTGCGAGGTGTATAAAGACACTGGAGGCACAGAGCCCAGTCCTCAACCCTATTGAACACCTCTGCGACAAATTAGAATGTCGATTGTGAGTCAAATTTTCACAGCCGACATCAATTCCTGCCTCTCAGAAATGCTCTATTGACTGAATAGGGAAACATTCCCACAGACGTGCATTCAAGACTTGTGGAAAGCCTTTATAGAGACGTGAAGGCTGGGATAGCAGGGAGATAAACTATATTAACTGCCAGTGTTTTAAAATAGGATGTCTAACAAGCTGAAGGTAAGATGGCCATATAATTTCGGTAATACGGTGCATTTTGTTTGTGCATTTTCCCCAATTTTCCTTCCAATGTAGTTGTATCCAATTACCCAAATTGCATTACGCTTCCTCTCTACTGATGCTGATCTCCACTGCTGATTGAGGAGAGCGAGACTGACACACGCCCCCTCCGACACGTATGCAGTAGCCGACTGCATCTTTTCACTCGCACGAGGCGAGTTCATATGCGGATCAGCTTTGTGTACGGAGCGCCACACCGTGATCAACGCATTATTCCTCGACTCTGTGCAGACGTCAACAACCAGCCAGCAGAGGTCTTAATTGCATCAGTTATGAGGTCCCTATCCGGCTTCCCGCCCTGTATGAACAACAAGCCAATCGTTGTTCATGTAGCCGCCCAGCCCAGCCGGATGGTAGAGCAAAGTTTTTAACCGACGAGTTCGTATAGTCAGCTCCGGTGTGCGTGTTTTACCGCTGCGCCAGCTGAGCTAAGAAGCTAAGAAATGCTTAGATGATTTGTGAAATAATGATGATTAAAGGCTCTACACCTAATTCACGGATGTGAAAATCGCGTCATGGACCATAAAATGAGCATTTTTCCGTGTAATATGCAGTTTGCTGTGAAATTTAAAATTTAAGGTCTGTGTTTAGCAATTTAACATTTTTCATTCGCCTAGTGTATGAAATATGAAGCGGCCCTCGCTATCATATGGTAATTACTAGGGCTGGGTATCGCCACTAATTAGTGGTATCGCCACTAATTTTTATTATTATTGTATATGTCTGACACGCTACAACATTGTAAATGTAATGTAAACATACACCTGGCTGTTGAACAGCTTATGCCAAGTTTACACTACACGCCACTCTGATTAACACCTGGTCGCTGTAATGTTCACACTACACGACTGATCGGCGATGGGGAGTTTTACACTACACCATCTATCACCAGGGGGAATCACAGGCGAGCTTCTCTGGACGGTTGTTACTCATAATTTCTTTCGCGGCTCACCTCGATGGCTTGACAGTAAGTGATGAGGAACCGGCAAATTGCCAACACAAACACAGCACAAGGATAATAAAGAGAGAGGAAGGGTGAGGAAAAGAGTGCAATTACAATAAAACGGCGATTTAAAGTTGGAAGGCAGGGCTCGCGTTTCATTGACATGGGGAAATGAAAACATTCCAGCAGTCCTTTTTGTGTAGACAACAGAAGCTTGAGATGTTAATGGTGCACTTGGTTAAAAGCACAAAGCTGGGAGTGCTGAGAAACTAAAGAACGCTGTATAAGGGAATCCTGTGTGTAATTACTCTTCTTTCTTTCTTAAAGAAATCCATTCTTATTGACTCATGAAATCACAGACAAACCAGTCCAATCACCTCAACCATATTGTTATATACTTACTTGTGCTTTTCCCTCCTCTTCCTCACTGCTTTGATCTGATGATCCTCTTCAACAGACAAGAATATCCTGAAAGACAGAAATAAAGAGAATGACATGAATGAATAGGCTGGAACGGTTCACACACTTGGTCATGCTTAAAGTACATGATGTGTTCAGGGTGGCCATTAATTCAGATATAAGATACAGATTTTCTACAACGATGATTTATTAGTAGAGGTGCTCTGATCTGGTATTTTTGTTTAATTATAATTTTAATAGCATGTTGCCAATTTGGACAATTGTTGATATTTTTAGCAAGTGCTTTATGAATAGGTAAAAAAAGTAAACAAACACATGAAACACATGAGTTTTATTAGATGTTTACATTTTACATTTTCGGCATTTAGCAGACAATTTTATCCAAAGCAACTTACAGTATACAGTCTAAGCCAGTGTTTCTCAACCTTTTTTCAGTCACGACACCCTTTAAAAGTATGCAAAATCTCAAGTCACCCCAGTCTAAAATGTATTAAAAAACTTACACTCTGCATCCCTCGGACTGCTAACACACACGCACACACACCATAAGGTGTCATTTAGGGAGGGAGGGGTAAACGTGAATCACTTTTAATGGGAAACCTGAGCCTGGGATGATGCACACAATCGCCCTATTCTGGCAGGGATGGATGAGAGGCAGACATGGAGCTCCTGGTCCAGAGCCCCCAGTCGCTCCCTGTACTTGTTCTTGATGTAAGTTAGGCTCGAAAAGCTCAGTTCGCACCATGAACGAATCAGATTTAACATAATTAAACAAGTTTATAGTTTATTTCTCAATTATTTGTCATTATACTAAGAGCACTGCTTCTTTTCTGCATGTTCTCTCTGTAGCTCGGTTACAGCTCTCTCAACTCAAACTCAAAAGAAGCTTTACTGGCATGACAAATAAGGACATTCGTATTGCCAAAGCAAGTTAGAGAGAAATAATAAAAAATAACAGTAAGAAAGAACAAATATATACAAAACAGTTATATGTGCAAAGAATATAAAATAGAAAAAAATATTAATTGATTGATTCCCTCTAATGATGGAAGCGGACTGGGTGGATTACAGTCTGAACTGCGCAGAAATAAAAATATATATAGCTGCTCCCAGAGGCGCAACTCGGTTCCTTTTGTTTGTTTTAAAGAGCCGTTCAATAGAATTGGATCGTTCGCGAACGACCCATCATTATCAGAATATTTTCGACGGCACCCCTGATGAGAAAGGCTGGTCTAAGCAACTGAAGGGTTGAGGGCTCAAGACAGACTCATCTGCGATTCCTCCCGGTAATAGATCGTGTAGTGTGTAATACCCTATCACCGTTCAGTCGTGTAGTGTGAAATACACAACGACTTAAAAGACTCCCGATTGCAAGAGATTCAGTCATGTAGTGTGAACTGTACAGCGATCTGACAAAAAAACAACACACTACATTTAAAAAAAATTACAACACAATGTTAAGCTAAACTGTTAATGATTAGTCAATTACAGATGTGCTCTACAACTTTTGAATTTAGACAGAATAGGTTTGCCTATAATCATTACATGATGACCAGGCCATATACAGTATTTTCAATTATTAATGCAGCCTACTCCTAAGGGAGCATCATGTTAAGGTGTGGTCCAGCACTGTTTCTGCCTAGTGTGTAAACCGTGATGAGATCATCACACTTATACACTCCTTCCTACTGTAATGGGACATGTGCAAAAAAACCCTATGTGTTATGTTGTATCGTGTTGTGTACATGTGTTTATCGTAAGTAGATCGTTCAGCGTATGGGACCACTGCCCCAGGCTGGGTGAGGTCAGAGTCTGAGGTGGGAGGATCCATATGGGAGCATGTGAAATCATTAAGTTTGTTTTTAATCCCCACTTTAAGCTCAAAGCAAGCTCTTTCTGCATGAAGAGGCCCGTGTGATTTTCTATGTGTGTGTGTGTGTGTGTGTGTGTTGCCACTTTCCACAAGCTAAGCCCACCGATGAGAACCAGATGTTTCTAGACATGATTCCTGATCTCTTGTTTTTCCTTGTCCACTGTTCACATGCAGACATATACAGACAGTTCAAAGTTTACACTGTAAAGTAACATTTCAGTCTGACCTCCTTTTAGATTAGATTGCATTTATTTGTCATATAACGATAATGATTTATAATGATTATATAATGATGTTTTTCCTAGTACCCCAGCTCTTTTGGAAGATGAGGTCAGAGCAAAGGGTCAGCCATTGTATGGCGTCTTTGGAGCTGGGTGGTTAGGAGACTTGCTCAAGGGCCCAACAGAAGCTGCTTGCCAAAGCTGGGATTTTTAAACCACAACCATTTGATTGTTAGACAGACCAAAGCTCTACACACTAGGCTACCACTGTCCAACTTGGTAACAATGACTGGAGTTCTTGTATATGTTAGTTTTTGTTGTGCATGTTTTTGCTTCTGTACATCTACCTATCTACCTATCTATCAATCCACCCATATATTTATCTATCAATCTATTAATCCATCCATCCATCCATCCATATATCTATCTATCCATCCATCTATCTATCCATCCATCTATCATCTATCCATCCATCCATCCATCCATCCATCCATCCATCTATCCATCCATCTATCATCTATCTATCTATCTATCTATCTATTATCCATCCATCCATCCTCTATCTGTCTGTCTGTCTGTCTGTCTGTCTATCCACCCATCTATCTATCCATCCATCCATCCTCTATCAATCTATCTGTCTGTCTGTCTGTCTGTCTGTCTGTCTGTCTGTCTGTCTGTCTGTCCACCCATCTATCTGTCTATCCACCCAACTATCTGTCTATCCACCCATCTATCTATCTGTCAGTCTATCTATCAATCTGTCTATCTATCTAATGTCTATCTGTTTGTGTTTTTCTAACACTGTCCACAGTCAGCCAAGCTTGACATTGATTACAAGCTGCCTCTGTTTCAAAAGCAGCTCCTTAAAGCTTCACTTAATCTAGAGTTTGTTGCTCCTTACCTGGAAAGTTAAAAAGCAGGGGTTTCTTTCTTGCCCATAGAACCAATGAAAAGCCGACTTGACTGTAGACAGTTTCACCCATATTGCGCTTCATGACAAACATTTTGGGGGTTTTAAGATTACATCTGACCACCCAGACATTTTTAGCCTCATAGCAAAGGTGACCAGGTTTTTGTTTTCAATAGCAATGACCTTGTTCTGCAAAACACATTCTTGAACAGACAGGCAGTGTGTGGTCGCTTTAAGAGAAAGCACAGAAAAAAGCTAGTGTTATGGACACTGTCACTCTGAGCTATGTCTAGGCTCAAATGGTAGTGGTTTCAGTTTTATGCTAGGTTATAAACCCAGTCCAGAGCAAAGCACATGGCTGTTCCATAAATGTGACTCGAATCAGAAGTGAATCTGGTTTGGCATTCAGTGCAATACTTAAAGTAAACCATCAGCCATACTGGCACTGACATCAAATAATATGTATTATTGCATACTACAGCCTGCCAGCATTGAATGAATGCTGCTAGAGCCCCAGAGATAAAAGACTGCGCGGTCAGAGGTTCATAATGCTAGACCATTTTTCACTATTCCCCAACTTCACCCACCATCCTTCCATCCAAGTTAGAGAAAAATCTGAAAAAACTAAAAAGCCCAATTGTGGGGAACGTGAGGTTGGGAAAGAGTCCAAGAGAGTCCACCCTGCTGCTCAGTACAGGCTGGGAGTGCTACGTACAGTACTGGAAGCAATGAACACTCACTCGCACACATGCAAACGCTCTATAAATCATGACTGAAAAATCTCAGTCGTTCCCATGTACAGTGCTGTTTGAATCCCAGTGGTACTATTGGCCGGCCAGGCGTCAACACAGACATTATTGGCTATGTCTGAAGCCCTGCAATGGATAAAGCAGTTGGTGAAAATTAAATGTAAAATAAAAGAAAAACATCTGGCTGACCCCCAATAATTTTGGGATAGTAGAACTTTTTGGAAGACATAGGTCCTATAACATCTGGCGTAAGGCACATGCCATGTGCTGAATAAAGTGCAGCACAGAGGAGATAGAGGTGATAGAGTGAGCTTTAGTACAGCTCAAAGGGACAGCATGTTCAGTAAATCAAACAAAGTTACCCGGGCTGATGTGAAATCATTACTTGCTGATCCATTACGTTGTTCTATTAATGAGAAAATGAAATACATCTGCCAGTTTATGTGAAGAGTTTGGCACGCTCCTGTCATGTCAGTAGGTGGACTGGCTTTTGTAGATTGCATTGATTTGTAAGGTTAAAATGAAGGGCTACTAAAGGTAAATGAATGAATTAACAAATGAATAAATATAAAGGTGATACTATGGCTATTTTCAAAATGCCAAGCTTGTGATATTTGTAAAGACAAAGTAATTAAATTAATTAGTGTTCATTTAAAAAATAGTGCACAATTACCCATGCAATCCCTCTCTCAACTCTTAAACCGTTCTTTAATCCACACTCAGTAAACTTCAAGATCTACACCGATCAAGCGTAACATAATTTTATGTCCATTTTATCAGCTCCACTTACCATATAAAAGCACTTTGTAGTTCTACAATTACTGACTGTAGTCCATCTGTTTCTCTGCATACCTTTTTAGCCTGCTTTCACCCTGTTCTTCAAATGGTCAGGACCCCCACAGGACCACCACAGAGCAGGTGACACTGACATGGTGGTGGTGTGTTAGTGTGGAGTTTTTAAACACCTCACTGTCACTGCTGGACTAAGAATAGTCCACCAACCAAAAATGTCCCGCCAGCAGCGCCGTGTGGGCAGTGTCCTGTGACCACTGATGAAGGTCTAGAAGATGACCAACTCAAACAGCAGCAATAGATGAGCGATCGTCTCTGACTTTACATCTACAAGGTGGAGCAACTAGGTAGGAGTGTCTAATAGAGTGGACAGTGAGTGGACATGGTAGTTAAAAACTCCAGCAGCGCTGCTGTGTCTGATCCACTCATACCAGCACAACACACACTAACACATCACCACCATGTCAGTGTCACTGCAGTGCTGAGAATGATCCACCACCTAAATAATACCTGCTCTGTGGGGGTCCTGACCATTGAAGAACAGGGTGAAAGCAGGCTAAAAGAAACTAAGTAGAGAAACAGATGGACTACAGTCAGTAATTGAAGAACTACAAAGTGCTTCTATAAGGTAAGTGGAGCAGATAAAATGAACAGTGTGTGTGTGGAAACCACGAGGTGGTTTTAATGTTATGGCTGATCGGTGTATAATACGCAATTGGTCAATTAAAATAAAAGGTTGAGAGTTTGAATCCCAGCTCTGCCATGCTGCCACTGTTGGGCCATTGAGCAAGGCCCTTAACCCTCTCTGCTCCAGGGGCGCCATACAATGGCCGACCCTGCGCTCTGACCCCCAGCTTCCAAACAAGCCAGGATATGTTTGTTTCATTGTACTGTACGTCTGTATATATATATATGACAAATAAAGGCATTCATTTTGAACTTTGACCTAGTTTGCTGCTGACCTTTTCAAAGTGCTGCCAATGTGAGTCAGACAGAACTTTGAAAAAGGTAAAAAATGAGCAGCAAATGTTTGCTGTGCATGATGTTCAAGAGTAAGCGACGCTACCTCACTCCATAAGAAACAATGGTACAGCCAGCGCAAAGCTGTTTTACCAAGTATGTAGGGATGTAACGATGCACCAGAAGACAGTTAAAAATCAGTGCACATGTGCCACAATTCGAATCTGTTATTCATTTAAGATGAATCGATATTTACTTTAAACAGCAGAGGGTACTGGCGCTATTCACCTCGCCTGGTTGATGACACTTTACAAAGTTGCCAGGTAGGGGATTTTCCAGCCAAATGTATTTATGTGAGGATCCTTTCTTTATCTGTCATTTATTTATATAAAGTTGGATTTGTTTTAAAATGTCATCAGTTTTTTTACACAATCAGCATTATTTGGCATAGTTTGTACCTACCTCACAAATAAAAGGGCATTCCTTATTTAGATAAATAAAAGATAATCACAAATACAGTATTTTATTATTTATTTTTTTAAAGAGAAATAATAAAAGGAACCCAGTATCGTGAAATGTATCGCATTGTGGGTAGAGTGTATCGTTACGTCCCTACAAGTATGATGAAAATGCAGCCTAACACACAAATAGAACAAATGTTAACGCATCTAGACAATACAAGGATGCAGTGCTTATAATGTTTAATATGCCCCCCCAACACAGACACACACAAAGTTGTTGTTTTAAGGCCTTCAAACTAGGGCTGGGCGATTTTGCACAAAAAAAAAAAAATCTCGATTATTTTAAAATTATACCCGATTGTTTTTTTTGTTCTTGTATAATGCAATTAAAATAAGACTCAAATTTATTTTTTTGCATTGTAATTAAAGGCTGCAGAAGTGCAAAAATAGTAACAGCAAACTTTATAACAATAACGATATCACAATAATTAAAACAAAATAGATCTAAATTATCTATATCCTTATCTATCTATATCTAAGAATAGCTCACAAACAACTTTTATTTTAAATAATGCTCAGCAGAACCGCCTTACATTAGGAAAAAAACTACAAAAAGTTCTTTACACAGGTTTCTTAAAAGGAACACGAGCCTGTACTGTGCTGTTTCCACCACTGAGTAAGTCTGTATCAGTATCTACATTGGGGGGGGCATCAAGTGATCACTCAGCTCAGCTTTGATTTTATCCTCTTGTGATTTGGGGGCTGGATACAACATTTTAAACATTTAAGGATGTGTAATGTGTCATTTTAGTCCCATAAAACTTTCAAACTGTATTAACCACTATTATGTGTCGTAGAATGATTCGATTCTATTGAACGGCCCTTTAAGCCAAAATAAAGGAACCGATTCGCGCATTTGGGAGTCGTTACATACATACGGCTCTTTAAAAGGAACCGAGACAAAAGATCCGACTCCCTATCGCAGAATTCACTGCAGCAGTTTCCCAGACGTGATTTTTTTACTCAGTAACGGATGTGATATAAAATGTAGCGAATTACAATTCTTAGTACAAAACTTACTTAAGTAAAAGTAAAATTACAGGCTGTAAAATCTACTTTAAAAAGTACAAGTACACAAAAAAAACGACTCAATTACAGTAACGCGAGTAAATGTAACTCGTTACTTTCCAGCCAATCCTGATCGCGCTCATCGGCTCCGTATTTTGATTCAGTTCAGCGGTGTTTGATTCAGTGAATCTTAATTAAACTCTTCTGTTTGTGTCTCGTTTTGCCGATCGTGTTTGCGCTCCTTATTACTGAATCTAACCGTTACCGTGTATAACCCTTGTTGTCTTCCGTTTACTGTTTTAGTTTTCGCTGGTTTTGAACTCTACCTGATTTTGTACACTGTTTTCGCCCTTTTGATATTAAACTTTACTTGATTTATATTCCGCGAGCGTCTGGTCACTTTCTGCTTCGTGACATGTTGGTATTTAAATTAAAATATAAAGTATGTAAACAATCGCGATTGTCACATTCTAACATCGGGTTAAAACGTTCATGCGAATTAACCGAATTAATCATGAAAATCGCCAAGCCCTACTTCAAACTACATAAAATACTGTAAATCAGGAGCAATAACACAGTATATTGATAACTTACTAGCAGTACTATGGGCAACACTTGGGGTGGGATAAAAACAATAGAAAACTATTACAGGACTGCAATGAATTATTATATTGTCCACACATCATATGTGAAATCTTGTGGAAAGCCTGAATAGTGGAGGTTGTAATAGCTCAAAACCCGCCAAAACACACATATATGGTCTTGACAAATAGCTCTCTAAGTGAGCCCTGATTTTACCCAAATAGTCATTGTGCTTCCAAAAGAAAAACACAGGAAAGGCCAAACATTCCTTTGAGAGCAAAGTTCAGCCCCCTCTGGATGGCTTTCTGACATTGTTAGAACCTTGTTTACAAGATCTGAACCTAAATGCCTTATGTCTCTCCGCATGAAACTGTCATCCAAAGATTGATCTGGCTCAATTCCTCTGTTCCTTCATTATTCCAAACGAAACATCAGCCGGAAACCAGAGTTTCCATAATTCCATGCTTGTGAAAATCTGGAACCTCTTACAACCCAAGCTTCCTGCACCCCGCTCCCCACCAGCCGTCCTTCCGGCTGTGCAGAAAGAGCAACCCGGAGCCGTCGGCGTTCACAGCAGAGCGGGTTCAACTGCATTCAGAGCTCGCTGGCATATGTAGAGCAGAGCCAGGTGGAACTGTGTGAAGGTGATAAAACCCAGTTAATTCATAATGATCACAAAGAACACAACAAGAGGACAGGGTTCAAGGTGTGTGAATAAACAGTGTAAAATTAGCGATCAGGCAGAATCTGTTCGCTTCAGACTGCTTTTCCCTTTCGTTAACATGCTTTCTCTCAACCAATAACATCTGCTACTGCTTTTGTCATCCACAATATAGGAGCTATTTTTAATCATGATAATGTGAGGGAGAAACTAGAACCAGTCTCCTACAAAAACCACAACAGAGAGTCAATGGACACAAGAATGAGTTTCACAAAGCAAATAATACCCAAGGACGACCGGCAGGCCTGGCACTGCTCTGGATTCCCAGCACCACTTAGTTTCATGGCAACATAAGAGCTGGCTGTTGCTCATTTGGTGTCTCCTCAGAAGGCAACGACATTCCTTAATGCAACAAGACAACATGGTCAGGTCTGTTCAGCAGAAGGACAGCCAGGAGACAAAACAATGCTGTTGGAACAGGCACTGCTCTATAGCTACATTAGGAACTATAGTGAGAGTGTGCGTGTGTGTGTGATTTTGAAACTAATTTAAGAAATTCAATGAGGGAAAGGAAATGCTTCAGAGAAAAAGCAATTTCAGTTCTCATCCCAGAGAGTGAGGGCTAGAAAGCAAGACACTGAGAAAATGGGACGACCGTGTAGGAGTCGAGGATCCGGGTAAAACCATTTCATTGCTCGTTTCTCATAAAACGCTAGCCGAGGGCACTGTGGGCCAGCAGATGTATCAAGGTGGCAGGGCTTCGTTTAAGTGACACCGCTCATCCATGCTTTACGGTACACGCTAACCACCTGAGCCACGGCCATTCCTCAAGGCTCTGCACACACTCCTCTGAAGCCAAAGGAAAACGAAAACAAACCCGCTAAAGATCACACATTCCCAGAAGACTCTCTCTCGAGGGAATAGAATCATACGCTGTGTTTTTATCTCCTTTGTTTATACTAGCTATTTCAGGGACTGTGTTTTACAGACTAATTGGGCTACTGGAGAATATACTTTTTCAGTTCTGTGACACAGAAACACAACAGATACACATGAATCTAAATTTAGACACTCTACAAGTATTCACTGCTTGTATTTTTGTTTTGACTATACTTATACTTATTTACTTGACTTATTTATGAACTTATTCATGAACAAAATCTAAATTTATAAGCATAACCAAAGATATAATATTTAAACATGAGAATCTGAATTACTAACAAACAGCTCTATTCCGCCGCTCAGGTGGCGCAGCGGTAAAACACGCTAGCACACCAGAGCTGGGATTTCGAATATACCGTATCAAATCTCGGCTCTGCCATCCGGCTGGGCTGGGTGGCTACATGAACAACGATTGGCTGTTGTTCATACGGTGGGTCAAGCCAGACCAGGGTTCCTCATAACTGGTGCAATTACAACCTCTACTGGCACCTGTTGAGGAATAATGCTGATCAGGGTGTGGCTCTCCGTGCACAAGGCTGATCCGCATATGAACTCGACTCATGCAGGTGAAAAGATGCAGTCGGTACTGCACACATGTCGGAGGGGGCATGTGTCAGTTGCGAAGCTTCTCAGTCAGAAGGGGAGGGTTGTATCGGTAGAGGTGAAGCGTAACGCAATCAGGGTAATTGGGTACGACTAGATTAGGGAGAAAATTGGGGGAAAAAAAGAGAAAAAAATAGCTCTATTCCAGCTGTGCGTGAGATGTACCAATGAGGATGACTGCATTGCAGTTACGCCTACTTCACACTACACAATTTTTGCCCTGATTTTCGCTCGCCAGCAGGTCACTGACAGATGCGCCAGCTCGAAGGGAAATTGCAGTTTGCTCGGGGCTCATAAATCGGCTCTTGGTTGCTAACTGTTCAACGACTCGTCCCTCGCTCGCAGACTCCAGAAAAAGATCTAGTATGCTAAATATCTAGACCTGTAAGCGACTACATATATTTAGGTTTCTTTACCTTAGGCCTCATTATTTCTCTGAGATTATATTGTACAATCTTGCTTGGCCATACCAAAACTACTGATGGTAATTTACAGTGCTCGTTTCATCACCTTTACCATGATTACTACTGATTGTGTGAAATCATTCCAACCAATGGCAACTACTTTTATAATAAAACCAGAACTATTTTGCAGCATTTATGTAATTAAGCAACCTTGATTAGTGTCTCTATAAATAATCATATTTTAGTTTAAGCACATATAACCTCCATTTTCTGATTAATATCAGACTTCTACACCAGCACATCTAAAGAAACATTAATCACCAATTCAAGACATATCAAACCGAGTCCTTAAAATTGTAGTGTTCAACTTTCTTAGTAGTTGGGTTGCAATGACCCACAAAAGTGGTCCAGGTCGGTTTTGTGGACCACACATATGTCTTGGACTAGTGGTAGCTTAGTGAGTAAAGTACTGGACTAATGATCGGACAGTGGTAGCTCAGCAGTTAAGGTACAAGGCTAGTAATTACAAGGCCCACATTTGCCAGGTTGCCAGTGTTGGGCCCCTGAGCAAGGTTCTTAACCCTCAATTGCTTGCAATGTATGTGGTCACAATTGTAAGTCGCTTTGTATAAAAGTGTCAGCTAAATGCCAAAAATGTAAATGTAAATGATTAGAAGGTCGCTGGTTTAAGCCCTACCACTGCAAAGATGCCAATGTTGGTATATCAAAGCATCGGCGTCATGCACAAGGTGGAGGTCAACAATATAGCAAAGAGGAATTGGAAGTGTTTCGATTTTTGGTTTTGCTTTTAAAAAAGGAAATAAGATGACTACACAAATCATGTAGATCAGCATTTCCCATTCTCAGAAGTGCTGATATTAACAAAGGGATTAAATAGATAAAATGTAAGTAAATATAATGCATGTTAAGATGACCAAATCACTAGCTAAGCATTAAAATTGTTTACTTATAGTTTCTAAGTCCCTACTGCAGTGTACAAAGCTTCAGCACAGGAATTCACACAACCTCTCACAGACATCTGATTACCCACAACACATTAAAACTACAAAGTTCCTCATGATCAGGTTATTACAGCGCATGTACCCACAGTCTGATTTCTAGCACTTATTTGTGCACGTGAACACACTGTGTCGGCTCTTACAAAGACAATTAATGAAATTACTGTTCCTTTTTATTGTGTGAACGCTGTCTCGGGTCCATTAGCTAATGCACAATTCAGCTAAAATCAGTTGTGAAAGCTAAATATAGCTTCAATTTTTGGGGCTGATGAACTGAAACATGAGAGTGAGGCTGTTTGTGCAGCTGGCTCTGTGCCAGGGTTCATAAACAGCAAGGTTATTCATTTGTAAAAGCGGGAGATGCGCTACTTCAACATAAATCTCTGCTGAGTTCAGTCACAAAACATATACAAGACTAACATTTCAATGATGAGGTGGTTTCTACCAGGATATTCCAGAGCCTGCAATCACCCCTGCCATCTGATCCATGTCAGTAAAGAAGAAATAAACACAACATTGCAGCCATGAGAACATATCTCTCATAAGCATGGGTTTTTAGTTGCCTCAAAGTCACTGAGGAAGCTTCTAAAGCTTCTAATATATATCTGCAGTACTACACTACTGTAAAAATGAAGCCTTACTTACTTTACTGTAGCTTTTCTGTCCTGACCACATTAAACCCCTCTGGAATAAATTAATATGTCAACGACCTTTACATCCAAAATAAGTACTTGACCCTTCAAATACTCCCTCTTTTTATTTAATAGGTGCAAATTTCCACCCAAATCTCCTGAAAAGTTCCAGAAGAATTGAGGCTGTTGTATTCACTAATGAGAACAAGCTCATATAATCGACCATGGTTTTGGAGTGGAATGTCCATCCAGCTTATGGTCAGATGTTCACAAAAGTTTGACCATGTAGAGTCCCTGCAGGAAGAATCACCATGACCCGGTTTTAACTTCTTGCCAGAGGTAGTCAGATATGAAGCTGGTACTTCATAGAGTTCACGATGCCATGCACACTAACTATGTCCTCACTAAAGAGAAATGTGTGGACATACATTTAATCAGGTTCATTAAAATAAAATTAAACTTCTCAGTTATTGCTAGTGGGTTTCAGTGTTTCACTACTTTAAATAATTGGAAAATCTTCAGTTGCTTTTTCTTATAAGAATTTATAAAGCTGCTCAAATTGCACAATGTCATATGAAATTAATATTAATATTAACATTTCTTTGAGATTTACAATTATGTCGATATATTAGCTATACATCCAGTTACTAATCTCCCTTTATATCACATCCTAATGGTGCTTAATTTAATAAGTGTGGTTATTATGGAGATACATTAAGCACACTGAAATAATGTTATGTTAATGGAACCCATTGAAGATAATGTGTGATTTCTGACCTGGTGCATTATGATGTTGGACACAAGTTGTGCTGTAGCATTTATACCATGGTCAACTGGGGCCAAACTTATTACAAAAAAACATTTCCCACACAGTTATATCACCAGAGTAGCATTCTATGACATACATTAATTAAGTTAATTTAATTTAAATGCTAGTTAATTTGAGAAGCAAAGGAATGGCATTTACATGACGATGTTGCAGGGCATTCCCGAATGAAGGAATTTAACCAACTGAAGTTGGCATTTAGCAGACGCTTTTATCCAAAGCAACTTATAATTGTACAAATTGTATAATTGTATAAACTCTGCATAACCTTTCTCTTTGAGAGTATGTTGTACAAACTTGTGTGGCCATACCAATAGTACTGATGGTAATTTAAGGTGCTTGTTTCTTCACCTTTACCATGATTAGTACTGATTGAGTGAAATAATTCCATACCAATGGCAACTACTATTAAAAGCAGGACTTTATTTTGCAGCATAAATATCTACATCTACAGCTTGATCATACTGTCTATAAATAATTATATTGCAGTTAACCAAGTACTTAGGTTATTAAGCACATATAACCTCTTTATTTTCAGATTAATATCAGACTTTTACACCATCACATCTACAGAAACGGTACTCACTAACGCAAACCAAAAACCTAAAAAAGTGGTTTACGAGTTTTTTAGCAGTTGGGTTGCAATGACCCACAAAAGTGGTCCAAGTTGGTCTTGTGTGGCAACAGTGGCAATTTGAACCAGTGACCAGAACCTTCTGATTACTAGTTCTGTACCTTAACCACTGGGCAACCACTTCCCATCCTCACACTGCTTCAAATGTGCTGATCATTAAGAAAAAGACTACAGCTGAAATAGGTATTTTAAATTCTAAAGATTCTGGCATTGCACTTAATCAACAAAGCTATTTCAAGGGCCATTATTTTTTCCTGGATATTTCAATAAGCTTAATAATATTAAAAGATTGGATGGTATTCTGCACGTTGAGCAAAATAACAAAGAAGGCAGACACTAAAAAACACTGTCTGTGTTTGGCAGGTTTAAGAATAAACACTGACAACGACTCACATAGACAGAGGTGCTGATAATGGGCATTGCATATAAATGCACGCACAACACAGCACTACCGCACTAGGTAAGACCCCTGACGGCCCTCACAGCAGCACACTGGGTATCATGGGTTGCCAGGAAATGACACAGAGGCAAACAAACACTGCTGTTCCTGCTTATACACGCTCATTAGTGCACTGTGAATAAGGGGGAAAAAAAGAACCTGGTCATCAAAACAAGATATGCTTAAGAGGAGAGGCTGGGCGCTGACATGCAGCATGAATCGTGTGTGTTGTTTAAGCCTGGTTTATGCTTCTGAAAAGTAAAAGCCTTTATGCAACTGTTTGTACAAGCATAAGAGTCCTTTGGAGGATCAGAAACACACTTCATATGAGAGGGGAACAAGGTAGCTGAGAAAAAAAACACACGTCATGAATGAGAAGCACCCATAATCTCCACCCATGTCTGCAGCAATGGTGACTGGATATGGGTGGAGCGACCACTGCTCAGGTGACAACAGGTCTGTGTGTGGCCACATTGGAAGCAGCTGCCTCTTAAATGCATGTATCATACCAAAGCTTAAGTTATTAAAATAGTACTTAAAGTTTGGCATAAAGCCACTGGTTTAAAAAGAGTCAAAGTATTGAAAAGTAGTAAAGCCCAACCTATGTTTGGGGTATATAGGTGATAATTCATTCATTGTCTGTTTTACCACCAGTTCATCCTACTCAGGGTCGCAGTGGGCAAAAGGAAACACCCTAAACAGACTGCCAGTCCATCACAGGGCAAACACACCCACACACAAATACACATACCTAGGAGGACTTTTAGTATCTCCAATTAACCAGACTGCATGTCTTCGGACTGTGTGAGGACATTGAAGAAGCCGAAAGAAAACCCACACAGACACGGGGAGAACATGCAAACTCCACACAGAAAGGACATGGACCGCTCCACCTGAGAATCGAAGACCAGGACCTTCTTGCTGTGAGGCGACAGTGCTACCCACCGAGTCCCTGAGCCATCCTTCGCCTGGCTCCGGCGACAAATGTGGGTTAATTGCGGAGAAAGCGAACAACCACGGATGTCGAGCAGAGGCCTCGCTCGCCTTGTCGCGCACATGGAAGCTCCACGGACAACGACACTCCGTGACAACACCTGTGATTGGTCGGTAAAAAAGAGGCCTGCCATGGAAACAAACATGGACTAATTTGAGGGGCATCTCTCAGAGCAAGTACGGCAGTATCGTCACCTTTATGATTCCTCGCTTACAGATTATAAAGACACCCAGATTGTTATTCCAATACTTTGCACGTCGCCATAACTGTGATCATCGTTTTTCGGTAGTCATGGAACTTCACATCATAAATGTCACAGTGTCACCTGCAGCTGTGGAGCTTGTGTGACTGGCAAAACAAAACCGCTAAACGTATGCCAGCTTGTAAGCTCACAAAGGCACGCTCGGCTTTGTGCAATGCTCCCGAACTTAGTTCCGCAGGAAGTAGGCGAGGCCTTAAGGCTGATCATCAGTAAACTTAAAAGAAGATTTAAAAACAATAGCCATAACTATAACTGAGTCCCAGTGCACCTTTTATTTATTCATATGGCACATAAAGCTGTACATCGATTAATGAGCTTATTCTCAGTGGTATTCCCAGTCTAAGGCTCACTTTCAATTTCATTTCATTGTTTCTGTCCCTAAATATTCACACCAGTTGTAAAAAGAGAAAGAAAACATTGTAAAAGATTCATTATAACTGCTGTTTACAGTCGAAAAATAAGATAAATATGGATGTTAAACCCATCTGTGCAGTTGCACAGTAACTGTGTTCAATAAAAGCAGTACATTTATAATTCATAGATTTGATCATTAGGTACATTTTTATTTACTCCCCACCACTTTGTTTAATGGACGGCTAAGAATCGGCTACTGTTTTCTAAGGTTTTTGGACATTCTTTTGGGCAGTTTCTAAAACACTCTGTTCTCAGTCACACTTCTGTGGACATACGTCGTAGCCTTAGCTAGCTGTCTGTCAGACAGACAGACCACAAGCAAACACTAGTAATTATAAGGTTCGAACAGAACTTATTTTATTTTAATCAGCTGCTTTATCCTGTTTAGGATCACAGCAAGTCTGGTTTCAATTGGAAACACTAAGCACAAGACAGGATCACCTTGGACAGGGCATCAATCATTTTCCTTTCGGAGGAGAAATATGATGCTTTTGGCAAAAATATACAGTACCTTTATAAGCTCTGGCTAATTTTCTTTAACATATCCTTAATTAAACCAGAAAAGCAACAATTACAAATGAGTTTGACGTTATTTATCTTTGAGTTTATAGATTATTCATTAACAGGGCTGTACAAAGACAGTAGAAAAGTATAAAATATATCTACAAGTGGGAAATACTAACTTTTAAATAATAGACATTATTTAATATGTGTAATAATAATCCTGCACTAATAGTAACTATTTATTTATTTATTTATTAGGATTTTAACGTCACGCTCTACACTTTGGTTACATTCATAACATTACAGGTAGCTACTCGTTTCACAAGATTCATCAGTTCACAAGTTTAATATCAAACACAGTCATGGACAATTCAGTATCTTCATTTCACCTGACTGCATCTCTTTGGACTGTGGGAGGAAACCAGAGCTCCCGGAGGAAACCCACACAGACACGGGGAGAACATGCAAACTCCACACAGAAAGGACCTGGACTGCCCCACCTGGGGATCGAACCCAGGACCTTCTTGCTGTGAGGCAACAGTGCTACCCACTGAGCCACCGTGCCACCCCTAATAGTAACTGTTTTTTTTTGTTAATTTCATATTTTATATAGTCGCCATCCACTGATGAGCAGTAAATTAACTGATATCATCCAATAATTTAAAGCTCACCACTATAAAGTAAAAACGAATTTAAGTGGAGTGCCAAAAGCACCTTAAACTGCTCAATTAGACTTCTTAAATATTTAAATGTAAAAGCATATACATCAAGCCAGTAAACTTAAGTGCCAACTATGCTATGAACAATTCTTAATCATAAAATAATCATTATGACGTACAAAGCTCTTCACAGCCTCGCCCCTCTATATATCACGGATCTCATTATCCCGTACCGCCCATCTCTGTCTCTCAGAGCTTCAGTTTCTGGCTTCTTGGCTGCTCCTCGAGTAAAAATAAAAACTGTTGGTGGCAGATCTTTCAATTTTGCTGGCCCTCGTCTCTGGAACTCTTTACCTCCATCTGTCCTTCACTGTCCTCAATCAAAACTCAACTGAAATCTTACCTGTTCTCCCTGCATTTTTCCCCTAGATGTTTGTGATTCTTTGTTGTGTTACGCTATGATTGTAGAGCGTCCTTGGGTTCCTGAAAGGCACTCTATAAATTGGACTTATTATTATTATATTATTATTCCTCTTCTACTTATTCAGGAGGCAAGCTAATCTAAAGCATTAGCCCATCACCACAGAGAGCTCAAGCCCCCAAATTAAAATATCAGCAGTCCTAACAACTTGGGCAGGTGTCCAACAGACACAATTGGCTGTTTCTAAGAGGGAAAAGGTTAAAGGAGGGTGTCAGTAGTAGCTCAGCGGTTAAGGTACAGCACTAGTAAGTACAGGACTGAGCAAGGCCCTCAACCCTTAATTGCTTGCAATGTATACTCTCAATTGTAAGTCGCTTTGGATAAAGGCATCTACTAAATGCTGAAAATGTAATGTAATGAGTTCCTTTATGGCTACAGAAATGCGACCTAATCAAGGCAGTAGCGCGAGTGGTGGGTCATTGACTCTTCTTATGAGACTGTGCTCATGTTGGATGGGAAACGTGATAGTCTGAGGCTCTCCCTACCCTCAAGCAGTGATGCAAATGGCAAGGAAATTGCAACTGAATTCCAAGTATTTGGGGAAGGGGGTGGGGGAGTGCAAAAAGGGTTTGTGACAGTGAACATGGCATTTTATATGAACAATGCATTTTATTTAAATATGCTGTGTTAAATAGAGTCGGTATTAGTATCGTTCAATACTTAAGAGTCAGGTATCCATACTAAAAATGCAATAAAACCCCAACACCCTGCATTTCAACAAACCAAGATAGTAACTTTGTTTTCATCTGAGCTGCGATGAAAAAATAACTCCACAGAGTCAATAAATCAACCAGTTATAAATATCCCACTTCATTCACATATTCCCTCACCAATGCTCTGTGGATTCATCTCACTTCTCTCTCTGGCTCACACACTGACTGACTTACTTTCACACAAAGACAGCATTAGCTATCTCAAGTGCTTACTGCTTGTAAAAATCAAGACCTCTCGAGGATGTTGCCAAAGCGGTAGGTCAAGCTTGTGGTCATCTGGAGGGTGTCAGGAGTAGGTGAGGACAAGCTCAACAGTCTGGTACCGATTAAAGATATTCTCGCCATACTTAGCTCCACTCCTTGAGTCTTAATCTGATTAATAAGACTCATTGAGGAAAGTTGACATAATAAATGTCAGTTATGAAGCTGACCAATTATATAACAAGAATCAGATGTAGATGTCTAACAGTTATCAAATCCCGGATAGCTGCGACAGCTTTGATTTTGCATAATCACCTCACATTTCAACAAAACAACCACCAACCCGTCGCCGCTCAGGTGGGATCTCGAATACATCGTATCGAGTCTCAGCTCTGCCTGCCGGCTGGGCTGAGCAGCCACATGAACAACGATTGGACTGTTGTTCAGATAGGGGTGGGATATTAAAGCCGGATAGGGACTCTTTCATAACTATTGCAATTACGACCTCTGCTGGAGCCAGAGATGGGAAGAGAGTGCCGTCAGGGTGTGTCTCTCCGTACACAGGGCTGATCCGCATTGCACTCGTCAAAGTGTAGGTGACAAAATGCATACGGCTGCTGCCCACGTGTCAGAGGGGGCATCGGGAATCGGCATTGGTGGAGAGGAAGCATGACGCAATCGGACAGTTGGACGCGGGAAAAAAAGAGGAGAAAATGCATAAACAAAATATATACAGTATATATATATTTTTTTAAAAACAATCCCCAACTCATGCTCACGGCATTACAAGTATACAAGGATAATATGCTCAGTAAACACAATGTGCTTTCTGTAAAATTATTAAAAGACTGAAGAAGTTCCATCACATTACTAAAGTTTCCCCTCGACTAGCAGCCAAATACTCCTGGCAGACAGTGACCAAATTTGGTTGAAAAAGAAATGAGAATGAGTTATGCAAGGAAGCAGAACTAAAAAAGAAAGGAAACAGATTAGCTGATAGTCTGCAAGAAGGTGGAAAAAGCCGGAGGGGGCAACACAACCACATTCCTGAAGTGAAGTTTATGGGAGCCAGAGTAAGTGAGGAGAGAGAGAGGAAACGAGGGGGGAGTTCAGATCAAATTTGAAGAATGTTAGAGGACACAAGTCTACACGTTACCACCCCATACACCAGATCTAAGAACTAAAAAATATACACAGATAAAGACAATCATTTACATACACTAGTGAAGAACCTGATTGTTCTTAGAGTAAAAAAGTTATTTCAAAAGTTTATGATGACTAAAAATAAACAGGGCTAATAAACTGCACCTAATAAAATTCCTTCCAAGAACAATCACCACCACCAAAAAAACCTAGGTAATGTTATAGATTTTTCTGTACCATTAAATAATGAATATAATTCCTGTATGTCTGTTCCATTATATTACTAGAAAACCATAAGTAACACATTGGGATTTTAATAAAAATTTGCAGATACTGCAGCTGCTTATTTTTAATAAAAAGGCATTTTTTATAAAACAATTTTTAACTGATCGGTATCGGCTTTACTAAGGCCGATCCTAAGCCAATCCTTTGTTTTACGTCAGCATGTCCACTGTGTGGAAATACTTTAGATTGGAAAGTGAAACAAGTCCAACAGCGAAGTGTAATGTCTGCAATGTGAGCGTTTTACGAGGCGGTAGTAGCAGAGCTTCGTTCATTACTGTAGAATTTTACTATTTATATGGTGTGTGTCAAGGATCACTCCGGTTTACAAAACAACGTAGTGATGCACTCGTTTAATAAAGAAATAAATACACGGTATATTCACAAATTGTCGGGAGCAGAACACTTTATTAACTTCTTCTGTTACGCTACCGAATAGCGGACAGCTAGTCATCGCGTTAGACAAGCACGCTATTCCATGCACTATGGAAGCCCCAAAGGGTCAAAACACACTCACTTCACGTAGAAACGTCCATCAAACCATTGTCACAATACAACCACAGAAGAGTTTGTTACAGTTACAACACGCATACAAGTACGGTGGCTCATAAGAAACAAACCAGATATCATTTAACCAAATGATCTACAATTACTACCAATTTGATACGGCACCTAAAAAATAAACACTCAGCCGAATACAGTGAGTTTATTATTATATGATGAGAAGAGGAACATGCTGTCGGCTAACACGGCAGAGATGCTGATTTTGCTCAAAAAGAACCTTCACTTTATTTTGAGTGTTCTAGTTTTACTACTACAATGCTGCACTAAGTTTGTTTACATTAAGCCAATAGTTTGGATGCAGGCAATTTTTTTTCCTACAGCACTGCAGAGCTATTCAGCTGTTAAACATATACATTGGATTAATTTGAATAACTGTAATGTACTTGAAGTGTGCACTGAATAGTATTATCTAGTTCTTATCTAGACAATATCTAGAAAATACAAGTATCGGTTTGAGTCTCGGTATCGGATCGGGATCAAAATTAATGATCGAGAACAAAAAAACGTTATCGGGACATCCCTAACAGAGATGGTTGTCAATCCAACAGGTTCTCCCTACAGAACAGGTCTTTTGGAGTTCTTTTTGAATGACTGCTGGGAGTTTTCTTACCTTTCTGCCCAAGGCTCTATTTGCCTAGATGCCCTATTTGGCCAGACACCCAACTCTAGGAAGGTTCAAGATTGTGCCAAGCATTTTCCATTTACAAATTATTAAAGCCACTGTGGTCCAGGGAACACAAAACACCTTAGATACTGTTTTTTAGCTTTGATCTAGGATTTCATTTTCACTTTGTCCTGACAAATTTAAACTGTGCACCCCTATAGATCCAGGAGTGTCTCTTTACAAATAAATAATTTAAGAATTTTATCGTTATACAATTACATTAGTAAAACAAAAATAAATGATCACCATTATGAAACATTCCTTATATTGCTAGAATGGCACAAAGAAATGAATATAAATATTATAAAATAAATTGTTTCAAATGGTACTTGAATAGTACTTTATTCAAGGGTGGTTGCCTTTTTCCACTCCAGACGCCAAGATTAGCCCTCCATCAAATTCTAACTACATCAACCAACACTGGGGGAGAAGGAGCAGCTAGGGGGCTATGAAGTTACACATCTGGTTTTGTTCAGGGTGTTTTACATTTTTTAGTGGGCTGTTCAGGTTCTTTGTGCCATGACAGGCAAGGGAAGAGAATTTTATTCCGCCTAAATATATTGGAATTCAAAACCGGGGTTGTGCTTCCCATCAAACAAGAACCCAATACAACCTGGGTTGTGGCTAAACGCCTACCAGCCCCGTCCTGCAGTACTATTACCTCCTGTAATTAACTTTTTAAAAACTAAACTTATAGAATCGTCAAATTTAATAAGAAAAAGCGCAGCTGCATTTTAGTCGTTTTTTCTTTTGATCTATTTTCATTCGAATGCACGCTACATCTCTGGCCAAATCCTCAGCCAAGAACTCCCTCTGAGTTTATGATGTCTAGCTGGAAACCCTGTATCAGAAGTCGAGGTCTAACAGCAAAGCTCAATCCTCAGGGGCAGGAATGTAAAGCATGGTGACTTCAGAGAGGTTACAGGTTTCAATCCACTGAAGTTAGTTCAGCTGGTTGTTTTATTTAAGCTGGTCCATCTAAAATTCCTCATGACTAGTTCAAATAGCAATGCACCAACATGGAAACTCTGGTCCAATGCAGATGTTTGATTTGTTTCTTTACATACGTATACATCTGCCAGTTCTAAAGTATATAAATTAAGTAAAAGTAATAAATTAATATACTTATAAATGAAAGTATATACTTATAAATTAAAATATATCCATCCATCCTATCCATCCATCTATCCTATCTATCCATCCATCCATCCATCCAATCTATTCTATCTGTCTATCTATCTATTCTATCCATCCATCCAATCTATCCATCCATCCATCCATCCATCCAATCTATCTATACATCCATTTATTCTATCCATCCATCCATCCATCCATCCAATCTATTCTGTCTGTCTGTCTGTCTATCTATTCTATCCATCCTATCTATCTATCCATCCTATCCATCCTATCTATCTATCCATCCTATCTATCTATCCATCCTATCCATCCTATCCATCTATCTATCTATCTATCTATCTATCTATCTATCTATCTATCTATCTATCTATCTATCTATCATCTATCCATCCATCCATCCATCCATCCATCCATCCATCCAATCTATCTATTCATCCATCCAATCTATCTATACATCCATTTATTCTAGCCATCCATCCATCCAATCTATTCTGTCTATCTATTCTATCTATTCTATCTATTCTATCCATCCTATCTATCTATCTATCTATCTATCTATCTATCTATCTATCTATCTATCTATCCATCCATCCATCCATCCATCCATCCATCCATCCATCCATCCATCCATCCATCCATCCATCCATCCATCCATCCATCCATCCTATCCATCTATCTATCTATCTATCCATCCATCCATCCATCCATCCATCCATCCATCCATCCATCCATCCATCCATCCATCCATCCATCCATCCAATTATTCTATCCGTCCGTCCGTCCATCCATCCATCTATCTATCTATCTATCCATCCAACTATTTATCCATCCATCCAGCCATTCCTCTATCAATCCAGCCATTCCTCTATCAATCCATCCATCTATCCATCCATCCATCCATCCATCCATCCATCCATCCATCCATCTATCAATCTATCTATCCATCAATCCAACCATTTATCCATCCATCCATCCATCTAATATGACTGAGTAACATCAAAATAATGAACTATATGAACTATTTTACCTACAACTAGGGCAGTACGGTGGCTAAGTGGGTAGCACTGTCGCCTCACAGCAAGAAGGTCCTGTGTTCGATCCCCAGGTGGGGCGGTCCAGGTCCTTTCTGTGTGGAGTTTGTATGTTCTCCCCGTGTCCGCGTGGGTTTACTCCGGGTGCCAGTGAGGTGAATTGGAGACACTAAATTGTCCATGACTGTGTTCGATATAACCTTGTGAACTGATGAATCTTGTGAAATGAGTAACTACCTGTTCCGGTCATGAATGTAACCAAAGTGTAAAACATGACATTAAAATCCTAATAAACAAACAAACACACCTACACTGATGAACCAAAACATCAGGACTTCCTCCTACAATGTGCATGGCAAAATTTACATGTTTGATTCTTTTCTTTACATCTGCATACATCTGCCAGTTCTAAAGCATATAAATGAATTAAGTATATAACTATAATACATGAATATACTTATAAATGAAAGTATATTAATGAATTACATTTCCCTCAAGATGAATAAAGTTTCATCCATCCATCTATTCTATCTAAATAGTTATTATAGTCAATTTTGACCTTACTCCCTCATATTAGAAGTGTTTATGTACACTTACAACTACACTGATAAGCCAAAACATCAGGACTACCTACAACAACATGCATGTTTAAACAACTGGGCTGCTGGTCTAAACTGGTTTCTGCAGCCAAATACTAATCTAACTCTGGATAGTGCTGGTTTCATGCTGGATTATGTGGTAAGTGAGCGCTGGTTTCTGTGACGTCACACAGGTCCTAAAACAGTCGTTTTATTAGCTACAACAATAAAACAGCTAAAAAAAAAAACCTGCTGGAAAACAGTACAGAGAAGCAGCTGATCACTGAACAAGGCCATGCTATGTTTAAAACACCAGCTAAAACCAGTATGATTGTGTGCAAAACAAAACTTGAAATAAAGTGTAAACTAACAATAATGCTGGTCTGGGTTTATTTTTCCAGTAGGGCTGCTTGGTGTGCATGGGGGGGACTGTATTTGGATTACTGTCTGAAATATTGGCAGAATTTCTGCCTATCTATGAGACACTTGACAAGATGAATCTCAAGTTTTACTTCCTGCTAAATAAGCAAATGACTGTGTAACTGAGCAAAGTTAATGAACATATCTGGGTGGCTGCTGGTGGAAGCAAATGAGACAGCTGTCAAACAGTGTAACGCCATTCACATTTCCTATCATGTGGGTTTTACTACAGCCAAAATGAATACAAATCTCTACATCTAAACGCATTAGCACAACACGAGAATATGTTTCACCTGACAGCTGGGTGTATAAGAGGAGAAGAGTAATTTAATCTGTGTATGTAAAAATGTCTAGCTGACCTCAAAGATTAATGCGGAGAAGCTGCTTTAAAGTTGTCTGTGGTCAATCTGTCTTTCTACCGTCTCTTTTGCTTGCCCACATGTTTGTGTTGTAGAAGGACAGGAAACAGTCACCACCCAAACAGCCCCCCTACCCAAATATTTCCTGACCTCTGTGTGGTTGTGTGTGTGTGAGAGTGTGTTTGAAGAGGTTTACCACATTGGTTCACAACCTACATTGCTAGAAATAAGAAATGTGGGTCTGAACTCCTGCACTGCTACTTCCATTAAAGTCCCAATCAATGTTGTTTATTTATTCAAAAAAAGTCATTAACACATGACAGAAGAAAGGTGGTACATCACACCCCATAAGGTACACTGTGTCCCAAATTGACATATGTGTGCCTATGAGAGACCTCTGTTAAGAAATGGGTTTAGTATTTGGCATTGGGTGACATTGTAATAAAAGTAATATACTGTATTATGACTAGGGATGCAATTTTTTTTAACCAATGAGTGACCTCTTAGTCAACACATACAAGGCATATTCAAAAAGTTTCCACACTTTTATATCTTGGTTGGAAACGGTGAGGGTGGGAGGAGTAGTAACTGGTCGTGTCTGAGAGACTGAGAGAGCTTATAGTCCGGATTTAGCGGCATCTGATTTTCACCTTTTTGGACCGCTCAAAGAAGCTTTAAGGGAAAGAAGATTTTCATGTGATGATGATGTGAAAGCAGCGGTGCATTCGTGGCTACACACTCAACAAAACATTTTTTGTCGATGCCATTAAAAAGGTACGACGCTGGAAGAAATGCATCGGACAGTGACTACGTAGAAAAGTGATGTAATTTGTTTTTTAAATTCTTTATAAATAGTTTTAAAAAGTGTAGAAACTTTTTGAAAAACCCTTAAGCTTACAGCTTAATGACATGGCAACTATGTACAGTAGAACAGTAAAATGGAACAAAAACACAGAGCAGAAGCACTTCATCATTCAGGATCCACCAATCTGTCTGTCTGTCTGTCTGTCTGTCTGTAATTTTAATGCGTCCAACATTCATGATTTGAATAACATGAGCACATAAAAAGTTTCTCTGTGCAGATTAAAACGGCAGCGCTCTTCTCTAAAATAAACTGGCTCATGTGCACTAAGGGTGAGTCTCAACTCAACGGTCTGAGCTCTCTTGTGCATCATCTGTACCTCTGCTCTCAGTTCAAATTAAGCCTCATCTAAATAGTTTTCTTTTATTTATAAATTTATTTATTTATTAGGATTTTAATGTCATGTTTTACACACTTACATGGTTACATTCATGACAGAAACGGTAGTTACTTGTTACACAAGATTCACCAGTTCAAGTTTTAATGTCAGACACAGTCATGGACAATTTAGTGTCTCCAATTCACCTCACTTGCGACAGTGGGAGGAAACCGGAGCTCCAGAAGATAAGACACGGGGAGAACATGCAAATTCCACACAGAAGGGTCCCGGACCACCCCACCTGGGGATCGAACCGAGGACCTTCTTGCTGTGAGGCGACAGTGCTACTCACTGAGCCTCCATGCCTCCCTAAATGGTTTTCAACCGACAGCATTAATCAAACAATGCCTTCTTGACAATTATCAGTTAACAGTTTAATCACCAACTTAACCCTAGTCATGACTGTACAGCAACATCCAAAACATGAGCTGTTTGTAATAAACCAACTGCTTTCCAAAAATAAAAACAGCCAATGGAGGCTTAACACAAGGATAATAACAGCCTGTGTTAGCCAGCTGCATTTGTAATACCGCAGCACTCAGTTTCAAATGTCAATTGTATTCGTTTGGATAAAAGTGTCGGCCAAATGAATAAATTTTATGTAATAGGCTGTATGACATCAGCTGTGACAGACTGCCCTGAATTAACATCAAGCACATGTTTGTGGAGTGGTGAAAAAGCCCAGCTGAAGAATAAAGTGTTAGACTAACATACTGTCTAGACTACCAAACGTTTGTGGATTACTTTTAAGCAGAGCGCAAGGTCAGCCATTCTACGGCACCCCTGGAGCACAGAGGGTTAAGGGCCTTGCCCAAGGGCCCAACAGTGGCTGCATGACAGAGCTGGGATTCGTACTCTCAACCTTTCAGTTGATAGCCCAAAGCTCTACCCACTAGGCTTTCACTGTCCCTAAATTGATCACACAGGTAAAAGAAAACAGAAGCATGAGCTTCGTTATTGCATGACAGCCTCTAAGACAGGGGTGAGCAGTTACATTTTGCAGGGGGCCACATGAGAAACTGGGACTGTTGTGAAGGACCAGACCAATAGGCTGAACTTTGCATCATTCGACTTCTTGTATTTCTCTGTGTTTTTAGTACCATTATGGTGATTCAAACTCTAATCCCTAAACACAGTATGTCTGTTCTATACAAACTAAACACACAACTTTACATCTGACCTCATTAAATAAATACCTAGACGTCCATGTCTTTATGGTGATGCTGGATACACTCACACTCACACAAGAATACATGTAACTTGAAAAATAACAGTCCTTTCAAAATAAAAACAATGCTGTTGTATTGCATGTATAATGTACACTTATTCACATCTGATTTGTAATTACCACTGACCTCATGCAGACCGGCTGGGGGCAGCCAAAAGTCCCGACAATGCCCAGATGTGCTCTACCTCTGCCACTGTGGAGTGAGTGTTTAGAGGTTTTATACAGTAAAATGATGTCACTGTGAGATCAGCTAAATTTCCCCAAGTCTGCCTGTCCAAAGCCTCTATCTGACCATTGAAAGGCTTCAGAAAATTGGCTAGAGAAAAGCATAAATCAGGCTTAAGTCTTACCTGTTGTTGCAATTGTTTTTCTATAGCATTCTGTTCAGATTCAGAAATGAGCAATGCAATCTTGCAATTCAAGAGTGTTTTGGTTGTAGTTTATAGACATGATGATAACTACTCAGTAACATTCCAGCCTTTCTTTATCATCATTTATCACAAATAATTTCAGTAACATGATAGATTAGTTTTTGGAGAGAAAAAGTCTCTTGATTGGTAAAACTAGTTAAAAGCATGTACAACAGCATTCTTAGAATAATTGAAGGTCCTGCTTAAACAGGTATCTCTACACCTAAGACAATCCGAACTTAGCTGTATCCTTTACAAACCCCATTTGTTTGGATGTTTTGCAAAAAACAATAAAAATAAGAATTGTAATTTTTACTTAATAGTAGGGCTGTCGAAGTTAACGCGATAATAACGCATTAACGCGATCTCAATTTAACGCGATTTAAAAAAATAGTGCCGTTAACGCAAATTCTATTTGGCTCTGCGAGTCACTTTTATTACTTTTTCTGTTACGGTACCGAATAGCGGACAGCTAGAGTCGTTAGCCAAGCATGCTATTCCATGAACTATGGAAGCCCCAAAGGGTCAAAACACACTCACTTCGTGTAGAAACGTCCATCAAACCATTGTCACGATACAACCACAGAAAAGTCTGTTACAGTAACTACGCCTTATCCCACCTAAAGCACCGCTGATCTACACAATGTTTGCTGATGGAGAAATTTTAACCTACAATCTGACATATATACGAAGTCAAGGGTCTCTGCTGGATAGTATTACTGCCTAGTATGTGAGTGAATAAAACTCCCTTACAGTTTTCTCTTGTCCCAGCAGTTTGTAACATAAGTACATTTAGCATAAAATGTGTTCACCATTTTAATTGTAACATTTCACTTAAAAATCCTTGTTTTCTATAACATTTACACAGATTTTTTTTTTATGCGATTAATCGCGATTAATTTTTTAATCGTTTGACAGCCCTACTTAATAGACAAAAGTAGAAAAAGTGAAATAATTATGATGGCTCAACATTTGTGCCAAACATCATGAGAGAATTGCACATAATTTATGCTTTTGCCATCTACTGTTCATAATATTGTGAAAAGATTCAAGTAATCTGGATAGATCTCAGTCAGCGTAGAGAAAAGCTGGAAACCACTTGAATCTGTGCGACTTCTGAGCCTTCAGACGGCACTGCATGAGAAACTGTCAAGCTACTGTGATAAATAAAATCACATGGGTTGTGGAAAACAATAGAAAACCTGTTTTTGGTACAAACATATGTAAGTTCTCTTTGCTAAAGATGAAAAGGACCATACAGAGTGTTACCAGTAAAAGGTGCAAAAGCCGACATGTGTCATGGTATAGGGGTGCATTAGTGCCCATGGTATAAATGACTTGCATATGTGTGAAGGTACCATTGATGTGGAGGTGTATGTTGGAATTGTAGAGACGCATTACTGCCAACAAGGCGATGTCTGCTCCGAAATTTGTGTGTTTTTTTCAGCAAGACAATACCAGGCCTCATTCTGTATGTGCTAGAACAGTGTGGCTTCACAGACAGAATGTGTGTGCTTGACTAGCCTGCCTGCAGTCCAGATATTTTATTTTGAAAATATATGGTGAAGCATTAAGAGCAGAATCAGCATGAACATAAATAATTCAACCTGCAAAACTTTAACAATTAGTGTCCTCAGTTCTCAAATCATTAATAAGTCTCGTTAAAAAGAAAGATCATAGAACATTAAAGTAAATATTTACATTTTCAGCATTTAGTAGACTCTTTTATCCAAATACTGTGACAGTATATTGTCTAAGCAATTGAGGGTTAAGGGCCTTGCTCAAGGGCCCAACAGTGGCAACGTGGCCAGTCCAGTACAATAATCACAAGACTACAACTGTAAACACAACTCTATCCCAACTTTTTTGGAGTGCGTTGCACTAAATGTTCTAAATGTTTTCATACTTAAGAGCAGTTATACAGTTGACCAGTAAAACACTGAATTACAAAGGCATGGCTGCGAAGTAAGAGGGTACAAGTACTGGACTGACCTGCCCTACTATATTATTTTGTAATGTTGCCATTCCTTTTCACCACACTTAAAAGACGTTTTGGAGACCAAGTGATTTAGTGTTTCAGCTTTTATTTTGTCCCATTCTTCCTGTAAACACGTCTTAAGATGTGTAACAGAACGGGGTCGTCGTTGTCGCTTTTTTCCTTTCAAAATTCTCCACACATTCTCTACTGGGGACAGGTCAGGACTGCAGGCAGGTCAGTCATGTCTTTGTAATATAACAAAATTCTACCACTACAGAGTAGGTATTATTTGGGTGGTGGATCATTCTCAGCACTGTTATATGCCCACTCATCCAGTGACACTGACATGGTGGTGGTGTCTTAGTGTGTGTTGTGCTGGTATGAGTGGATAACACACAGCAATGCTGATGGAGTTTTTAAACACCTCTCTGTCACTGCTGGACTGAGAATAGTCCACCAACCTAAAAAACATCCAGCCAACAGCACCCCATGGGCGGCATCCTGTGACCACTGATGATCACTAACACACCACCACCATGTCATTGTCACTGCAGTGCTGAGAATGATCCACCACCCAAATAATACCTGCTCTGTGAACAACATGAATGAGGGGTACCAAAGCATGCAGAGAAACAGATGGACTACAGTCAGTAATTGTAGAACTACAAAGTGCTTCTATATGGTAAGTGGAGCTGATAAAATGGACAGTGAGTGTAGAAACAAGGAGGTGGTTTTAATGTTATGGCTGTTCGGTGTATGTGATTTGCCAACAGTCTGTCACAGGGAAACACAAGTGTTTAGGCCGAGTGTTTCCAGGTGGTACCAGACCCACAGTGAGCATGACCTAGATGAAAGAGTCTTGCTCTACTTTCAAGATCAAGTCCCTTATATGGAAAGGTAAATAACGCCTCTCAGACACTTCATTGGTGTGCAAATGTGCATGAAAACAAAAAGAATCGATGAGAGCACTGACGCAAAAGCAAAACCCTCCATCTGACGACTAAAACGCTGCCAGCCGTCTCCCCAGCACCCAGTGCAGCCACTATATCACCTTCAACACACCTGAATCAATGCAATCAACGCCTTCGCTCTCCCGCCTGCCAGCCTTTCAGTTGCTATCCCTCTGTGATTAATCATCCAGGCAGGGAAAGTGGGGAATGAAGGGGGGGGGGGGGGGGGGGGAATGAGAAGCAGCGACGTGATGAAATCAAATGAAAGGAGCTGCAATCACAGTGAAGAGTCCATCTGCACAGTCGCCTAATCAAACTCCCACACCTACAGAACAGCCTGCTGATTCCATGGCTATGACCCACAGTGCAAACTCTCTCTCTCACACACACACAAACACAGAATAAGATTAGATTAATAGGGGTTCTATAATGGGAGGGAATAACAGGGAACATACATATTGTCTTTTGTTGCCTGCTTATACCCTCTCGGCTCCAGGGGCGTCGCACAACAGCTGACCCTGCGCTCTGACCTCAGCTTCCAAACAAGCCTGGATATACAAAAAACTACATTTTAATGTACTATAAAAGACTTCTATGTGCCCTAAATAGAAATACCAATGCCAAGTGACCCTAACTGTACCTAAGCACCTGGGGTAAATTTGGTTACCCCATCTGTACCAAAGCAGGCTGATTGAGTGGGGTGAGAAACAATGCACACAACTGATTGGTCAAATAGAGTCACCAGGAGTAAAAGCTCCATATCTAAAACCTGACACCAATAGATTCTATTAAAGCAGTGTAGTATAAGTAAAATAAATGAGGGTAACCAGAGCTACAGAAAATGAAACCCCACGTTAACCACATCTTGGCAAACCAAAAATCAAAGTGACTTGGTTTGCTTTTGGAATCTGCTGGCGCAAACTCCTCCTAACACCTCCTACTCTTCCAAGTAACCTTGTACAATCAAAAACAGACAATAGCACATTAGGTACAGTATGGATAGTTTTGAGATTTACATGTGTACCACATTGTACTGTAGAGTACCATGCAATAAAAGGGAGCTAAATAAGAAGTCATGTGGCAATAACCACTCTGTAACCAGTCTGCAATACATTTCATCTACAATTACTGTCCGAGAATTGATTTCTTGATATTTATATATTAGTTTAATTTAGTGTATTTACAGCTAGAAACCAAATAAAGTTCTTGAAGTGCAGGTGAATTGTACTTAAGAATAGGGTTGCTAGGTCGTCAAAGATTCCCCTCATTCAGCTCGTGTGCTTCTTCAAACTTAGACTGGACACTACTGATGTAAAGGTGCCGCATTTAAATAACTAAGTACAGCTATGTTAGTGGCGGCACGGTGGCTCGTTGGCTAGCACTGTCACCTCACAGCAAGAAGGTCCTGGGTTCGATCCCCAGACGGGGTGGTCTAGGTCCTTTCTGTGCAGAGTCTGCATGGGTTTCCTCCCACAGTCCAAAAACATGCAGACAGGTTAACTGGAGAAACTGAATTGCCCTATAGGTGAATGGGTGTGTGTATGTGTGTCTGCCCTGAGATGGACAGGCGCCCCGTCCAGGGTGTTACTGTGTGCCTTGTGCCCATTGAAAAGCTAGGATAAGCTCCAGCACCTACCCACGACCCTAATTGGATAAGCGATTAAGAAAGTGAGTGAGTGAGCTATGTTATATCAAAAACAGGATATCAAAAGGTTTAGAAAGCGACAAAATAAATCAGGTTATGTGTAATAAATATCTCAACTGGTCCAGAACATAGCATCATTAATTATTAATATTCCCACATAAACAAAATTTTATAATAAAAAAAAATTACAGCATAATTTTATTTAATATCATGGGAGTCTGGTGGGAAAGAACTCCAGTGGCCTTCACAGAGCCTGGACCTCTACCTTACTGAACACCTTTGAGATTAATTAGAACAATGATGTCATCCAACATCAGTGCCTGACCTTTACCAAATGGGCACAAATTCCTGCAATAATGATCCTTCTCAGAACAGTGGAGGCTGTTCTCATTACTAAGAAGGGGCCATACATCCATACTGACGTCCAGTTGAAAATTCGTTCTCACTTCTGCTGCATGCCAGGAGAGGATGTTAAGCCTTATTCTGTGCTGTTACCCTGGTTTTATTATGTATAATGGGAGGCTGATGTATACTTGTAACTGTAAGCTTAAAGGGCTATATTAATTTAATCTGTAATAATAATAATTATTATAATAATAATGTGTCTGAATTGATGGAGTCATTACTCAAAGGAAAGTCAGTCTAACTCAGTGTCTGTTCATGTTAAGCCTGGTTATTAGATTAGAACATTAGGTGAAAACCAGTAGGGTGGAGATAAACTAGGTGGAAACCACTGAAATAAAACTGAAAAATGTGCAACGTAAAACTTCAAAACAATTAGCATAGTAGAGAGTATCAAGTAAACATATGACATCTGATGGTAGTTACTTGTAGTACATATGTTGAATGCAGTAGGTGATCAGGCATAAAAACCCGAGTGACCTACATAAGGGCTAAATCGTTTCGGCCAGATGACTGGGTTAAAGTATCTCACAGTAAGTAAGCCAGGGTGAGTACCCACTGACAGTGTTCTGAGGAGGGAGAAGTCACACATCATTAGGCAATGAAGACTTATAGATGTCAAAGGACATGAAGGCTATGCCATGTGGTCCGTGTGGCAGTAATAGTGGTAATCAGGTGAATTAGCAACTATACACAATGCAGCAAATGCTTCTGTGTATAGGGCTGAGTAATCACATGCCAGTCGAAATACCCATGCAAACTCCTGTCTGCCATTCAAGTCAAGTCAAGTCAAGTCAAATGTTTTTGTATAGCGCTTTTTACAACAAACACTGTCTCAAAGCAACGTTACAAAATCCTGGACCAACAGACCAAAAACCTGTTAAGCAAGCCGAGGGCGACAGTGGCAAGGAAAAACTCCCTTAAAGTTACAGGAAGGAACCAGACTACAATGAACACACAGGCACTGGTACTTGACATATGAGCAACTGTTGCTACAAATCCTGTTTTCTCCAAAAACATGTGGTTGGCCGGGCCAGTGTTCATCGTTTACCTGCAGAAGCGAAGGCACTACAGGACGATACATTAAGGTACAGAGCAATAATAATATAATGGGTCTGAATTGATGATGAGTCATTACACAAAGGAAAGTCAGTCTTACTCAGTGTCTATTCACGTTAAGCCTAGTTATTAGATTAGAACATTAGGTAAAAACCAGCGGGTGGAGGTAAACTGGGTGGAAACCACTGGAATGAAATGTAAAAGTTATTATAAACAATCAGCATAGTAGAGAGAAGCAAGTAAACATACATGTTGTATCAGACCTCGGCAGATATATCAGGTTGCCAATGATATCTTTGTATTTCATATTGTATATTAGCAATGATTAAGAATTAATAACATCTTTTTAAGTTACTACTTTATGTGATTATTATACGGTATGTTTGCCATTGTAGGTCACTTAAAGATTGAGGTTCTTGCATCTTAATATCCATATTAAGTCCTTGCATCTAAATATCCATATTAGAATATGCTCTAAACCCCAGTGGCGTAACTACAGGGGGGGCAGGTGCACTGGGGCCCATGGCCTCCACGACATGAACTTAACCATCCACCTCACTGCAGAATAAACCGAAGAATTTACATTTACTAAAACACATCATTAAAGGTAAACAAATGCAAGTGATGGGCGGGAAACATTCTGGCCAATTATTTCTTAGCTCATTACACTATAATACTACAACTACTGTCCTAACAATCAAACTGGTCTGTGTAGTTTGGGCTACAGCTAGGACTGGATAGTAATTATCCACAACTGCTGTTCCACCCTGACTTCCATCCACCAACCCATTTTCTGTGGCTTTTTAAAAAATATACTGGTCAATTAATCTGATTTATCATTGCACATAAAGCTAAAATATTTAGAAAACCTAAAAGCCCTTTTCTTCACCATAATCTCTACTGCTCACAAATCCAAACAGGCTCAAGATGCAGCACAGCTAGTTCTTTTCAAACCTCTACGTTCACACTAATACACACATCTAGACAAAATATGTTCCTGATCTTTCCACTTCTTTGCCAGACCCAGTGCACAACATGGCTTCATTTATAAATGTCAGACTGCAGTATTTTCTATGGCACAGTTTCTTCAGTCATAGATACTCACTACCCTGAGAAGTTTTCTACTCCCAGGACATCTGATTTAGCTCAGAAGCTAATTCTCAAGCTCTCCATGAGCACGAGCTGGATAAGGAGTGTTTTGAAAGCAGGGATGCCAGGGACTTTGTATAGCAGTGGTTCTCAAGTACTGGAGTTGAAAACCCTGTTTAATAGCATATTTCTGAACTCTAGGCCTAAACAGTGCGAGACGGGACTGTTTCCAATATCAGACCAACCAAAACATTCATCTGAATCAAAGACAATCCTGGACCGACTCAAAACAGAAACTAATAGCAGCACTGCAGGCTGTGGTCAAGACGTTTTAAGTGGTATGAAAAAACACATGAAAAGCATTTTGTCACATGGGCCAAAAATGTCTGTCTGTATAAACCTGCTGGCTGTGGTTGTGGCTGAAACATCAGAACTTAATAATAAGAAGGTATGCCCACGTGTTTTCTTACAGGATAGAGTGATTTCATAGACTGGTCTAGTCAGGTTTTTGTGACCTTTTATACTGTGGTTATAATAGATAGATTTTATTTGTCATTAACTTTGTGTCTTTTTTAACAGAAGTACAAATACTGATGAGCCAAAAGATTAAAACCACCCCCAAACAATGTGGGCTGACTGTAGTTACATGTGTTAAATGCAGCAGATGATCAATCAAAAAGACCTAAATGACTTAGATAAGGGCCAAATCACAGGGCCAAAATACAGTGCTGCAGCATATATGAATTAAAATGTTATGAATTAACATGTATTTTATGATCTTTAAAGTTAAAACCATTAAGAGTCTAAGAAGGTTTTGCTGACTTAATGAAGAGCTCTGCATAACACACTGGTCCAAAATGTCCAGTGCATGGTAAACGCTAATATCATTTCACTCAAGGCCATAGTGTCACATATCTGTATTTTTTTATTTATGACAACATAACATTGTTTAACAATGTGTTGTGATTCATTCAAATTTACACAAGCCATAACATTAAAACCACCTCCTTGTTTCTACACTCACTGTCCATTTTATCAGCTCCACTTACCATACAGAAGCACTTTGTAGTTCTACAATTACTGACTGTAGTCCATCTGTTTCTCTGCATGCTTTGTTAGCCTCCTGGGACTCTCCCAGCACTACTACAGAGTAAGTATTTTGTGGGTGGTGGCAGTGACACTGACATGGTAGTGGTGTGTTAGTGTGTGTTGTGCTGGTATGAGTGGATAACACACAGCAATGCTGATGGAGTTTGTAAACACCTCACTGTCACTGCTGGATTGAGAATAGTCCACCAACCAAAAACAGCGTCCTGTGGGCAGCGTCCTGTGACCACTGATGAAGGTCTAGAAGATGACCAACTCAAACAGCAGCAATAGATGGGCGATCGTCTCTGACTTTACATCTACAAGGTGGACCAACTAGGTAGGAGTGTCTAATAGAGTGGACAGTGAGTGGACACAGTATTTAAAAACTCCAGCAGCGCTGCTGTGTCTGATCCACTCATACCAGCACAACACACACTAACACACCACCACCATGTCAGTGTCACTGCAGTGCTGAGAATGATCCACCACCTACATAATACCTGCTCTGTGGTGGTCCTGACCATTGAAGAACAGGGTGAAAGCAGGCTAAAAAACTAAGTAGAGAAACAGATGGACTACAGTCAGTAATTGTAGAACTACAAAGTGATTCTATATGGTAAGTGGAGCTGATAAAATGGACAGTGAGTGTAGAAACAAGGAGGTGGTTATAATGTTATGGCTGATCGGTGTACGTTTGCCATTACTGTGACCAGCCTGATTGAATGATTTTATTACTGTATTGTGATAAATTATGTCTGAACTTATCCAACTAATCCATAGATGCATCACTGTGCAATCACTTACTATGAAAAGACTTGAAGGCTCTGCTTACATTGGCCAACTCGATACAGATAAATCACACGGTGCTGATTTAAGGTTTCACTCTACATGTAATCACTCAGTTTAGGTTCATTTGGAATGGATATGAATGCTATAAGATAAGATGAGAGAAGAGTGTGTGTTAAGATGAAAGCTTGGTTTGTACAGACATGCTTCAGTAGCTACTTAAAAAGTAAGTGTTACATTACTAGGTGAACACGAAACTGCAGATGGTAAAACTATAACACAGTTATGCATGTTATGACATGGAATTGTAACGATTTCATTTCCTGATGACTAAATGATTAGGTCATACTTTTTAATCCACAAAAACCTTCAGTTCTTTTAACAGTTTATTAAATATAAAACTCAATAACTAAAAATTGAAAAAATGTTACACTTTAGTGCACAGAAACCTTCATTCTTTCAGAGGTCTAGTAATTATATAAACTGTCCATTTTATCAGCTCCACTTAGCATATAGAAGCACTTTGTAGTCCTACAATTACTGACTGTAGTCCATTTGTTTCTCTACTTACTTTTTAGCCTGCCTTCACCCTGTTTAACAAGGACCACCACAGCACCACCACAGAGCAGGTATTATTTAGGTGGTGGGTCATTCTCAGCACTGCAGTGACACTGACATGGTGGTGGTGTGTTAGTGTGTGTTGTGCTGGTATGAGTGGATCAGACACAGCAGCGCTGCTGGAGTTTTTAAATACCGTGTCCACTCACTGCCCACTCTATTAGACACTCCTACCTAGTTGGTCCACCTTGTAGATGTAAAATCAGAGACGGTTGCTCATCTATTGCTGTATCTTTTTAAGTTGGTCATCTGAGTGGGTGAGGTGGTTTCAATGTTATGGCTGATAAGTGTGTATATATATATATATATTGGTGATTTGCAACAAACTTCAGTATCTCAGCAGTGCTATCGGCCAGTCAGGAAGTGCACAGACATGATTGGCTAGTGTTCAGGCTGGGGGAAGGTTCGAAACCCGAAAAGAAGGTGTGCTCCCTTCTACAGCCTGTATGAAAATAGAAGGGTTCCATCAGGAATGGTATCCAGTACAAAAACTGATCCAAATGAGGTATTCAGACCGGATCCACTCTGGCAACCCCTAAGATGTATTTATTTATTTATTAGAATTTTAACATTATGTTTAACACACTTTGGTTACACTCATGACAGAAACGGTAGTTACTGGTTACACAGGATTCATCAGTTCACAAGTTTAATATCAAACCCACGCAAACACGGGGAGAGAACATGCAAACTCCACACAGAAAGGACCAACTCAAACAGCAGCAATAGATGGGCAATCGTCTCTGAATTTACATCTACAAGGTGGACCAACTAGGTAGGAGTGTCTAATAGAGTGGACAGTGAGTGGACACAGTATTTAAAAACTCCAGCAGTGCTGCTGTGTCTGATCCACTCATACCAGCACAACACACACTAACACACCACCACCATGTCAGTGTCACTGCAGTGCTGAGAATGATCCACCACCCAAATAATACCTGCTCTGTGGTGGTCCTGTGGGGGTCCTGACCATTGAAGAACAGGGTGAAAGCAGGCTAAAAAACTAAGTAGAGAAACAGATGGACTACAGTCAGTAATTGTAGAACTACAAAGTGCTTCTATATGGTAAGTGGAGCTGATAAAATGGACAGTGAGTGTAGAAACAAGGAGGTGGTTTTAATGTTATGGCTGATCGGTGAAAGGACCCAGAGCGTATGTATCATAATTTTATACCTCTTTTTATATGTGAACAGAGACATCTCCAGCAGTAATTAGAATTAGGAATTAGAAGGCCACAAAGTTTGAGGCCTTCTAAAAAGACATTATAGAACTGTCTACAGCACCAAATGATTGCTGTTCAGAACTCACTGCTAGGGCAAAAAACATTCAGTTACAACAAAAGAACAACTGCAAAAATCAATAAAAGCCCATAACTGACATGACAAAACATGTCTTTTACAAGTGCATGTCTACAAAAATGTCTTCTACAACAACAAGCTTCAGGTGGATTTATTAAGTATTTACAAAGACACACCAGTAACTAAAATGGTGCTGACCTTTTACAGCTCGTATTTTGTTTATTACTATGATGAGCAAGATCTCACAAATATTAGTGTAAAAGGACTGGACTGAAAAACGTATTTGATGACACGACTGAGGATGACAGGAACATAGCTGCTAGCTAATCAGGCATGCACAGTCTGCTGGTATTACAGCACTGGACTCGCAAAGTGTCTTTATGCAATGCAATAACGGCTCCTATAGGACTAACTATTAATTTGGCACAGTAATAGCATGTAATGGCATTAGGATTGTGTCCCACAGATTATTAAGCTTATACTTTGCATCTAGGGACTGAGCAATATGACAATATAAACTCACTGACCACTTTATTAGGGCTGCCTGTGTGCAAGCTCATTCATTCACTTTCCAATTCCACAGTCATGTTGCAGCAGTACAATGCATACATTTATACAAACGTGTGGGTTCGTATAAATAAATGTTTCAGCAACATGAGAAGATGTGTTCTGAATAAATCTGTTCTGATTACTTTGACGTCTGCAGCAACATATGGTAGGTTGCAGGGTCAAAAAAAGCATAAATCCATAAACCCAACCTGCGTTGTATCGATACTTTAAACTTCTGAATGAATGAAACTTGAATGAATGCATGCAACACCTTGTGGAAAAGGTTTTATTCAGTTGGTATTGATATTGTGTTCAATAAAGGTATTTGTGAGTAATATCAACTGACTATAAATGCCTAGAGATTATTAGATCATACAGACAAGAACGGTTTCCTTGTGCCAGAGATATATATATATATACACTGATTAGCCATAAAATTAAAACCACCTCCTTGTTTCTACACTCACTGTCTATTTTATCAGCTCCACTTACCATATAGAAGCACTTTGTAGTTCTACAATTACTGACTGTAGTCCATCTGTTTCTCTGCATGCTTTTTTTCACCCTGTTCTTCAATGGTCAGGACCACCACAGAGCAGGTATTATTTAGGTGATGGATGATTCTCAGCACTGAAGTGACAATGACATGGTGGTGGTGTGTTAGTGTGTGTTGTGATGGTATGAGTGGATAAGACACAGCAGCACTGCTGGACTGAAAATATCCCACCAACCAAAAATATATCCACTCAACAGCACCCCATGGGCAGTGTCCTGTGACCACTGATGAAGGTCTAGAAGATGTCCAACTCAAACAGCAGCAATAGATGAGCGATCGTCTCTGAATTTACATCTACAAGGTGGACCAACTAGGTAGGAGTGTCTAATAGAGTGGACAGTGAGTGGACACGGTATTTAAAAACTGTGTCTACAGTCAGTAATTGTAGAACTACAAAGTGCTTCTATATGGTAAGTGGAGCAGAAGAGAGATTTCATTCCTACAGGACTCCAACTGAAAGCAAATGGTGTTCATATTTAAATGGCTTACCAGTCCTGTCGTATGTACACTACATGGACAAACAGAAACTACAATCTGAAGCCACGTACACAACCAGAAGCTGATTGAAAGGGTTCCCAGGACAAAGCCTCTGCTGTCAAACAACAAGCGCCTACAGTTTGTCAAATGACCATGCAAATAGACATGCAATACCTCAAAATTAAAAACATAAGCACCAAAGAGCAGGCTGTGTTGTTATTAGTAGAGGACCCTGTACTACCTTCAAAGTCAGTATTACAGAAATGGTTCTGAATTGTACATACGTAGAAACCAAAAATCCAATTTTTTACTGTTCGACTCACAGCCTCAGTACTTGATAGAACATCATTTTGCCTTGATAACCTAAAAAAGTCATTTTGCTAAGTGCTAACAAGCTTCTGACACCTCTCGTGTAATCTTCACCTAGGGCTGGACGATTTTGCCCAAAAAAAAAATCTCGACTATTTTAAAATTATAACTGATTGTCGATTACGATTTTTTTTTTTTTTTTTTTTTGTATAATGCAATTGAAATAAGACTCAAATTTCTTTTTTTTGCATTGTAATTTAAAAGACTGCAGAAGTGCAAAAATAGTAACAGCGCCACCTATAACTATCCTTGTAAGGGACTCAAACTTTATAACAATAACGATATCACAATAATTAAAACAAAATAGAAATCTAAATGATCTATATGCTTTATAAGAATAGCTCACAAACAACTCTTGTTTTAAATATTGTGCAGCAGAACCACCTTACAAAAAGTTCTTTACAGGTTTCTTAAAAGGAACACGAGCCTGTTTACTGTTTCCACCACTAAGTGAGTCTGTATCAGTATCTACATGGGGGGGCATCAAGTAATCACTCAGCTCAGCTTTGATTTTGTCTACTTGTTATTGGGGGGTGGATGAAGGGCGGGGCCAGTTCTGCTTCTAACAATATGGACTACAAATCCCAAGCTCTCACGGAATGTCACGTGACTGTCACATGTCCCGGTCAGCCAATCCTGATCGGGCTCACCGTCTCCGGAGATTTGATTCAGTTCAGCGGTGTTTGATTCAGTGAATCTTAATTAAACTCTTCTGTTTGTGTCTCGTTTTGCCGATCATGTTTGCGCTCCTTATTACTGAATCTAACCGTTACCGTGTATAATCCTTGTTGTCTTCCGTTTACTGTTTGGTTTTCGCTGGTTTTGGACTTTACCTGATTTTGTACACTGTTTTTGCCCTTTTGATATTAAACTGTCCCTGATTTATATTCCGCGAGCGTCTGGTCAGTTTCTGCCTCGTGACATGTTGGTATTTTAATGAAAATATAAAGTATGTAAACAATCGCGATTGTCACATTCTAACATCGGGTGAAAACGTTCATGCGAATTAACCGAATTAATCGTGAAAATCGCCCAGCCCTATCTTCACCCATTACTCTCATGCATAGATTTGAGCTCGTTGAGACTTGATGGCTTTCTTTAAATACTACCAAAGACTTACCATTGGATTTAAATCCAGAGACTAAAAAATTCCAGGAATGATATCTTAACCAAGCTTTGGTTGACTTGAAGTATGATTGGCATCATAGTCTTGCTGGAGAGTCGAATTATAATTACAAATCAATTTCACTACAGAAGACAGAACCTCAAAATGTATTGCTTTTTCTGTGGTGATGCCAGTCACATGGTCAAGATTACCAGTTTCTGCAGCAGAAAAACATCCTCACATCATCACTAACCCACCTGCAAGCTTATTCTTGTGGTCTTGCACCTGACAAACCGCTGATCCATCTGGCTAAACTGTTCCAGTTTTGGTCAAAGTGGCATGTGTCATGAGGCCAGCCATTAAGCCCTTGAGTGTTAACTACTTATGGTTACCACTGACACATTTGTTTAAACTAGGGCTGTCAAACGATTAAAATTTTTAATCGCGATTAATCTCAGAATTTCATATAGTTAATCGCGATTAATCGCATTAAAAAAAAATCTGTGTAAATGTTATAGAAAACAAGGATTTTTAAGTGAAATGTTACAATTAAAATGGTGAACACATTTTATGCTAAATGTACTTATGTTAAAAACTGCTGGGACAAGAGAAAACTGTAAGGGAGTTTTATTCACTCACATACTAGGCAGTAATACTATCCAATGGTTTGATGGACGTTTCTACACGAAGTGAGTGTGTTTTGACCCTTTGGGGCTTCCCTAGTTCATGGACAACGTGCTTGACTCAGCTGTCCGGTATTCTTTACCGTAACAGAATAAGTTAATAAAAGTGTTCTGCTCCCGACAACTTGTGAATATAGCGTGTATTTATTTCTTTATTATGCAAGTGCAGATGCTACGACGCTCTTTTACATTATGTTAACAAACCGCAAATGAAAAACGGTGACATGTCCGACATTAAAACGTTTGTTTTACCAGTCAAGTCTCAACATGAACTAGAATTTGCGTTAATGGCACTATTTATCTTAATCGCGTTAAATTGAGATTGCGTTAATGCGTTATTATCGCGTTAACTTCGACAGCCCTAGTTTAAACCTTTATCAGGTGATCCGTTTGCTGCGACACCATAAGTTTAGAACTTTTGAACAATACTCCCAATGGTGTTCCTAGAAATGTTCAATGTCTTGGAAATCTTCAATCTGCATCAAAAGGGCAATGGTTATATTTACTCTCATAGCTTTTGTGACAGCTCCTTGGTTATCATTGTGGTTCCAACAAACCTTGACCAAATCTCTAGGTGGTATGAATGTTTTACCACATCTTGAGGTCATACAGACTAGCAGTAGGTTCTAAGATCAGCAATATTATGTAGGGGTTGAATAATTTTGACATGGCATTATTAACAAATTGTCATGCTACTCATTTAACCGATCAGACCAATAACAGAGTTACTTCTATTTAAGGCGAAAGCAGTGTCAACTACCAAAATCAGTTCTACCAAAATCTATATAATAAGATTAATATAGAATCTATATAATATGATAATATAAGTAAACAGTCACAATAAACAAGTCAATAAACTGGACTTATAAATTACTACAATCATGTATTCACATACAAATGTTAATCTTCCCTTGTTGTCATATAAATCCTGACAGAAAGAGAGTTTAATAATGTATTCAGGATCAGGAAGCCATGTACATAATTTGCTCTGTACCTTAGCAGGACACCAGAAAGGCTGCCATTGTTAGACTCTAAAACAGCTCACATTTCAACTGCCCCTGAGAGCCAAAGACTAATTAATGCTGAAGCAGAAAAACCACACACACTTCAGGACTTTGATAGCAAACAGTATGACGGTTAACAGTAGTATGCATCTAAAGTAGAAGTGACAGTCAGTCAAAACACTGCAGCTAAGTTCTACCACAAGAAAATAATCCAAAATCTACTATGACCTACACCAAGAAAATAATCTGGGGGTAGATCGTAAAACATGCTGTGCATGCAGAACAGCTTAAAAACATCAAGAATTCTGCTAGAACGAGTAGGTGAGAATTGCTAAAACAATACCAGAAAGATTCCTAGCATTTTAAGAAAGACAAAAGCATTTTTAAGTCTTGATATCTGGGTGTTACAAGGGTCTACACGTTTTGCCATTATGCCATTATCTGATTTACACTGTTTTGGACCATTCAAAGAAGCTTTAAGGGGAATAAATGTTTCATGTGATGATGATGTGAAAGCAGCGGTGCATCAGTGGCTAGGCGCTCAACCAAAAAAACATTTTGCTGATGGCATTAAAAGGTACGACGCTGGGAAGGTTACTATGTAGAAAAGTGATGCAATTTGTTTTTGAAATTATTAATAAATAGCCGCTCAGGTGGCGCAGCGGTAAAATACACTAGCACACCAGAGCTGGAATTTCGAATACATAGTATCGAATCTCAGCTCTTCCATCCGGCTGGGAGGCTATATGAACGCTTGGCTGTAGTTCATATAGGGTGTGAGCTGGATAGGGACCTCATAACTAATGCAATTATAATCTCTGCTGGATAATTGATGGCGTCTGCACATTTGAGGATTTGAGGACTAATGCTGATCAGGGTGTGGCTCTCCATACACAAAGCTGATCCATATATGAACTCGCCTTGTGCAGGTGAAAAGATGCAGTTGGCTACTGCTCCCGTGTGGAAGGGGGCGTGTGTCAGTCTCGCTCTCCTCAATCCGAGCAGGGGTTAGCATCAGTAGAGAGGAAGAATAACACAATTGGGTAAAAATTGGATGCAATAAAAATCGAGAGAGAATGCATTAAAAAAATCTTAATGAATAGAGTTTAAAAAAAAAAAGTGCTGACACTTTTTGAAGAACCCTTGTGTGTATATGAACTGAAATTCTAAAAAGCATTTAGCTGACATGATTGCTGTTACTAGATATTTAATTGCAAAGGCAATAACCTTTCACAAAAGTGATATATACATGTGTAAAATTGAACATGTTCTTGCAACTATGCACTTTACAAATTTTTATAGGATTTAGATCAGGACTTGGATCTGTTCACAAATTTGTGTTCATCCACTCTGCTGTTTTTCAGATATTTTTCAGGTTATTCTGCAAGAGGACCAATTAACTGTAACAGGGGCATAGAAAAAATGTCTGTATGGTCTTTTAATTTCACTGTGCCCTCCACATACTTAAGTGGCAGAAGCAGCAAAGCAACCTCAAAACAACAGTGAGCCTTCATCATGTTTTACAGAAGGCTTGTTGTTTTACTTTGCACTGAAACATGAAGGGAGTGAGATAGACATGTAGAATGGAACATGTGCAGAAACAGAAAGGCCTACAACAGGCTGCACCCTGACCACACACAGACTACTAATCAAAATCAGTAACCGACTAGCCCAAAATGCTGCAACAGTAATGGATCAGAATTTATGTATGTCTTGATTTAATTCACTGACTGTGGTAATAAACTTCAAATCCACACTGTAATGCAGGGTTTTTCAAACTTCTTTTTAGCTACCCACATTTTGTCCATGATTTTTAACGTGACCCAGGCAACACAAACGATGCATCTTATTCTCTCTCTGTACAATCTGGCCCCACTGTGGTATACAAGATGTAACATAAAGCCCCACAACAGGGCATTTAAGTTTATTAATTCATTATTTTTCTCCGAGACCCACTTTTTTTGGCTCGTGACCAGACCCATGGTTTGAAAAACCCTGCTGTAATGTATAACTGTTGATTGCAAAAAAACAAAATCAAGTTTTGGCACACAAATCCTGTCATCCTGCACACGTAAACACACTTAATGAGTAGCAATCACTGTACTGTACAAGCACTGGTACCTTATGAGACCGCAGCACTTGAAAGTGCATCATTATGTACTTTGACAAAGAGTTTATTTTTGTTCTATTTCCTCTCAGTGCTACATTTATGCTGATCTCTGAAGAACGAACTAGCGTGAATGACCCAGAATAAGTGACATTTTGAGAAAACTGGATTCACATGAATGCTTTATGTGGACTTTTCCTGGTAATTAAAGTCACTACTGCGTGGAAAGGTACAATCAAGTCAATGGGAGGAAATCTCTGACGTTGGTTGGTTCTGGGTAGTGTTTTGTCATTTAGATTAGCTTTTTAATACTGGCTGCATCTATTAATTGATTCTAGTAAATTGGGTTTAACACATAACAGACTGCTAACTAACAACTTTTGCTTAGGAGCTACATTGTGAATAGTTCCAGTCATGGTATTTATGTCATCATATTTCATAACTGTTTAATATATTCTGCACAGTCTCCAAGTAGCTGTACTTCAATTCTATTAAGCCTAAAATGATAATATACACCGATCAGCCATAACATTAAAACCACCTCCTTGTTTCTACACTCACTGTCCATTTTATCAGCTCCACTTACCATATAGAAGCACTTTGTAGTTCTACAATTACTGACTGTAGTCCATCTGTTTCTCTGCATGCTTTGTTAGCCCCCTTTCATGCTGTTCTTCAAGGGTCAGGACCCTCACAGAGTAGGTATTATTTGGGTGGTGGGTCATTCTCAGCACTGCAGTGACACTGACATGGTGGTGGTGTGTTAGTGTGTGTTGTGCTGGTATGAGTGGATAAGACACAGCAGCGCTGATGGAGTTTTTAAACACCTCACTGTCACTGCTGGACTGAGAATAGTCCACCAGCCAAAAATTTCCAGCCAACAGCACCCCGTGGGCAGCGTCCTGTGACCACTGATGAAGGTCAAGAAGATGACCAACTCAAACAGCAGCAATAGATGAGCGACAGTCTCTGACTTTACATCTACAAGGTGGACCAACTAGGTAGGAGTGTCTAATAGAGTGGACAGTGAGTGGACACAGTATTTAAAAACTCCAGCAGCACTGCTGTCAGATCCACTCATACCAGCACAACACACACTAACACACCACCACCATGTCAGTGTCACTGCAGTGCTGAGAATCATCCACCACCTAAATAATACCTGCTCTGTGGTGGTCCTGTGGTGGTCCTGACCATTGAAGAACAGGGTGAAAGCAGGTTAAAAAAGTATGTAAAGAAATAGATGGACTACAGTCAGTAATTGTAGAACTGGAGTGGAGCTGATAAAATGGACAGTGAGTGTAGTAACAAGGAGGTGGTTTTAATGTTATGGCTGATCAGTGTATATAATACGGTTCATGAAATGTTAAAAACTTAATATGTAGCACTTGAACGTCATTGCCCTGTGTGTGCATGACTTCCCAAATAATAGGCTAGTAATGTCAGGTCAGCTCTGCAGTGACCTGTCATCACCATTTCAAATATGGCCACAGCGTAGCTTGAGCAAAACTGGTACTCTTCACAGTGCCAAACCATGTCTGACATTATGATCAGAGATCAGGTCTGTTCTTCTTTTTTTAGGATGTCATGATGTACTAGCCAAGTTCTTCTGGCCTTAAAGCATTTTAAGCAAATCCATGTGTAGGAGTGCTTTGAAGTTCACACTGGTTGAAGTTTTGCTGAGTATGTCTCTGCAGTTATACCTAAAACCTTACTGGAAAAGGGGGGAGTCCAAACACATGGTCTTTATAAAATCCTACAATTACAGATGTGCAGAAAGATAGTGGTACCTTCCATACATTATTTTTTCCAAAAAGTCTAAATATTAAACTGTTTATATATAACTTATTTAAAAGTGACAAATCATATAAAATTAACAAAATTATTGGTACCTTAACATCATATTTTGTAAACTGCGATCAACCACTTTTTGTAGCTCTGAATGATGTGTCTACATGTCTCGACTGCTAGTTTTATTCACTCTTCTTGACTCAAGAAAACTCCAGTTATCTCAGGTTTGATGAGTGTGTTCTTACAACTATACATCTTACACATTTTCACAAGTTTTAATAGAATTTAGATTAGGACTTGGATCTGTTTACAAATTTGTATTCATCCACACTTTGCTGTTTTCAGATATGTTTCAGGTTATTCTGCAGGACGACCTATTAACTGTGACTGGGGCATAGATTTCATATGGTCTTTTGATTTTACTGTGCCCTGCACATACTTTAGTGGCAGAAGCAGCAAAGCAACCTCAAAACAACAGTGAGCCTTCATCATGTTTTACAGAAGGCTTGTTGTTTTGGTTTGCACTGAAACATGAAGGGAGCCTACTAATGCATTAGGGTTGATTTGAGCCTTTGGCACTAAGGTCCTTATATTTGTGCTGAGCATAATAAAATCAACATACTAATCAAGGTGTTTTATAAAGACACATACAACCCAGGGTTAGAAATCTGACTCAGTCTCTGACACTATGACAGAATAATGACTGGGTACATACATTGAGAATAGAAAAATAAAGTTAATGCTTTTGGAATAGGTTGCTTTAAATGATGATTTAAAATCTATTTAATGTTTATGAAAGTATTTGAAATTGACAGTTGTGAGAAAGTATAAAAAAGTAACGGCAAGTAATACATTTAGAAATCAGAGCTACAAAAACCACAACAAACATGTTATTGCCCTCTAAAGTAGTACCTTAAAATATTTTGTTATGGTTATCAGTAATTTGTTACATTATGTACAGAGTTAAGTTGTGATTACTAAAACTTAAATATTTATTTTAGCAAATGTAAATATATATACATACATACAGTGTATCACAAAAGTGAGTACACCCCTCACATTTCTGCAAATATTTCATTATATCTTTTCATGGGACAACACTATAGACATGAAACTTGGATATAACTTAGAGTAGTCAGTGTACAACTTGTATAGCAGTGTAGATTTACTGTCTTCTGAAAATAACTCAACACACAGCCATTAATGTCTAAATGGCTGGCAACATAAGTGAGTACACCCCACAGTGAACATGTCCAAATTGTGCCCAAAGTGTCAATATTTTGTGTGACCACCATTATTATCCAGCACTGCCTTAACCCTCCTGGGCATGGAATTCACCAGAGCTGCACAGGTTGCTACTGGAATCCTCTTCCACTCCTCCATGATGACATCACGGAGCTGGTGGATGTTAGACACCTTGAACTCCTCCACCTTCCACTTGAGGATGCGCCACAGGTGCTCAATTGGGTTTAGTCCATCACCTTTACCTTCAGCTTCCTCAGCAAGGCAGTTGTCATTTTGGAGGTTGTGTTTGGGGTCGTTATCCTGTTGGAAAACTGCCATGAGGCCCAGTTTTCGAAGGGAGGGGATCATGCTCTGTTTCAGAATGTCCCAGTACATGTTGGAATTCATGTTTTCCTCAATGAACTGCAGCTCCCCAGTGCCAGCAACACTCATGCAGCCCAAGACCATGATGCTACCACCACTATGCTTGACTGTAGGCAAGATACAGTTGTCTTGGTACTTCTCACCAGGGCGCCGCCACACATGCTGGACACCATCTGAGCCAAACAAGTTTATCTTGGTCTCGTCAGACCACAGGGCATTCCAGTAATCCATGTTCTTGGACTGCTTGTCTTCAGCAAACTGTTTGCGGGCTTTCTTGTGCGTCAGCTTCCTTCTGGGATGACGACCATGCAGACCGAGTTGATGCAGTGTGCGGCGTATGGTCTGAGCACTGACAGGCTGACCTCCCACGTCTTCAACCTCTGCAGCAATGCTGGCAGCACTCATGTGTCTATTTTTTAAAGCCAACCTCTGGATATGACGCCGAACACGTGGACTCAACTTCTTTGGTCGACCCTGGCGAAGCCTGTTCCGAGTGGAACCTGTCCTGGAAAACCACTGTATGACCTTGGCCACCATGCTGTAGCTCAGTTTCAGGGTGTTAGCAATCTTCTTATAGCCCAGGCCATCTTTGTGGAGAGCAACAATTCTATTTCTCACATCCTCAGAGAGTTCTTTGCCATGAGGTGCCATGTTGAATATCCAGTGGCCAGTATGAGAGAATTGTACCCAAAACACCAAATTTAACAGCCCTGCTCCCCATTCACACCTGGAACCTTGACACATGACACCAGGGATGGACAACGACACATTTGGGCACAATTTGGACATGTTCACTGTGGGGTGTACTCACTTATGTTGCCAGCTATTTAGACATTAATGGCTGTGTGTTGAGTTATTTTCAGAAGACAGTAAATCTACACTGCTATACAAGCTGTACACTGACTACTCTAAGTTATATCCAAGTTTCATGTCTATAGTGTTGTCCCATGAAAAGATATAATGAAATATTTGCAGAAATGTGAGGGGTGTACTCACTTTTGTGATACACTGTATATATATGTATATATATATATATATATATATATATATATATATATATATATATATATATATATATATATATATATATATATATATACACACACATATATATATATATATATATATACAGTGTATCACAAAAGTGAGTACACCCCTCACATTTCTGCAGATATTTAAGTATATCTTTTCATGGGACAACACTGACAAAATGACACTTTGACACAATGAAAAGTAGTCTGTGTGCAGCTTATATAACAGTGTAAATTTATTCTTCCCTCAAAATAACTCAATATACAGCCATTAATGTCTAAACCACCGGCAACAAAAGTGAGTACACCCCTAAGAGACTACACCCCTAAATGTCCAAATTGAGCACTGCTTGTCATTTTCCCTCCAAAATGTCATGTGATTTGTTAGTGTTACTAGGTCTCAGGTGTGCATAGGGAGCAGGTGTGTTCAATTTAGTAGTACAGCTCTCACACTCTCTCATACTGGTCACTGAAAGTTCCAACATGGCACCTCATGGCAAAGAACTCTCTGAGGATCTTAAAAGACGAATTGTTGCGCTACATGAAGATGGCCAAGGCTACAAGAAGATTGCCAACACCCTGAAACTGAGATGCAGCACAGTGGCCAAGATCATCCAGCGTTTTAAAAGAGCAGGGTCCACTCAGAACAGACCTCGCGTTGGTCGTCCAAAGAAGCTGAGTGCACGTGCTCAGCGTCACATCCAACTGCTGTCTTTGAAAGATAGGCGCAGGAGTGCTGTCAGCATTGCTGCAGAGATTGAAAAGGTGGGGGGTCAGCCTGTCAGTGCTCAGACCATACGCCGCACACTACATCAAATTGGTCTGCATGGCTGTCACCTCAGAAGGAAGCCTCTTCTGAAGTCTCTACACAAGAAAGCCCGCAAACAGTTTGCTGAAGACATGTCAACAAAGGACATGGATTACTGGAACCATGTCCTATGGTCTGATGAGACCAAGATTAATTTGTTTGGTTCAGATGGTCTCAAGCATGTGTGGCGGCAATCAGGTGAGGAGTACAAAGATAAGTGTGTCATGCCTACAGTCAAGCATGGTGGTGGGAATGCCATGGTCTGGGGCTGCATGAGTGCAGCAGGTGTTGGGGAGTTACATTTCATTGAGGGACACATGAACTCCAATATGTACTGTGAAATACTGAAGCAGAGCATGATCTCCTCCCTCCGGAAACTGGGTCGCAGGGCAGTGATCAAGCATGATAATGACCCCAAACACACCTCTAAGACGACCACTGCTTTATTGAAGAGGCTGAGGGTAAAGGTGATGGACTGGCCAAGCATGTCTCCAGACCTAAACCCAATAGAACATCTTTGGGGCATCCTCAAGCGGAAGGTGGAGGAGCGCAAAGTCTCGAATATCCGCCAGCTCCGTGATGTCGTCATGGAGGAGTGGAAAAGCATTCCAGTGGCAACCTGTGAAGCTCTGGTAAACTCCATGCCCAGGAGAGTTAAGGCAGTTCTGGGAAATAATGGTGGCCACACAAAATATTGACACTTCAGGAACTTTCACTAAGGGGTGTACTCACTTTTGTTGCCGGTGGTTTAGACATTAATGGCTGTATATTGAGTTATTTTGAGGGAAGAATAAATTTACACTGTTATATAAGCTGCACACAGACTACTTTTCATTGTGTCAAAGTGTCATTTTGTCAGTGTTGTCCCATGAAAAGATATACTTAAATATCTGCAGAAATGTGAGGGGTGTACTCACTTTTGTGATACACTGTATATATATATATATATACATATATATATATATATATATACATATACATATATATATATATATATATATATATATATATATATATATATATATATATATATATATATACACAGTGGGGGAAATAAGTATTTGATCCCCTGCTGATTTTGTAAGTTTACCCCCTTACAAAGACTTCAACAGTCTATAATTTTTATGGAAGGTTTATTTTAACAGAGAGAGACAGAATATCAACATTAAATAAAAGTTATAAATTAATTTGTATTTAATTAAGGGAAATAAGTATTTGATCCCCTACCAACCAGCAAGAATTCTGACCCCCACAGACCGGTTATGTGCCCATGAGGCACACAAATTAGTCCTGTCCCTGTATAAAAGACTCCTGTCACAGAATCAGTTTCTTCCGTTCAAATCTCTCGACCACCATGGGCAAGACCAAAGAGCTATCAAAGGACGTCAGGGACAAGATTGTAGACCTGCACAAGGCTGGAATGGGCAACAAGACCATCAGCAAGAAGCTTGGTGAGAAAGAGACCACTGTTGGTGCGATCATTCGAAAATGGAAGAAATACAAGATCACAGTCAATCACCCTCACTCTGGAGCTCCATGCAAGATCTCACCTGGTGGGGTAAGAATGATTCTGAGAAAGGTGAGGTCAGTCCAGAATTACACGGGAGGAGCTTGTCAATGATCTCAAGGGAGCTGGGAGCACAGTCACCAAGAAAACCATTAGTAACACACTTCGCCGTAATGGATTGAGATCCTGCAGTGCCCGCAAAGTCCCTCTGCTCAAGAAGGCTCATGTACAGGCCCGTCTGAAGTTTGCCAATGAACATCTGAATGATTCAGAGAAAGCTTGGGAGAATGTGATATGGTCAGATGAGACCAAAATTGAGCTCTTTGGCATCAACTCCACTCGCCGTGTTTGGAGGGAAAGAAATGCCCAGTGGGGATGGTGTTCTTGGGGTCATATCCAGCATTTCTCTGCTCCCAGCTCCCTTCAGATCATTGACAAGCTCCTCCCGTGTAATTCTGGACTGACCTCACCTTTCTCAGAATCATTCTTACCCCACCAGGTGAGATCTTGCATGGAGCTCCAGAGTGAGGGTGATTGACTGTGATCTTGTATTTCTTCCATTTTCGAATGATCGCACCAACAGTGGTCTCTTTCTCACCAAGCTTCTTGCTGATGGTCTTGTAGCCCATTCCAGCCTTGTGCAGGTCTACAATCTTGTCCCTGACGTCCTTTGATAGCTCTTTGGTCTTGCCCATGGTGGTCGAGAGATTTTAACGGAAGAAACTGATTCTGTTACAGGTGTCTTCTATACAGGGACAGGACTAATTTGTGTGCCTCATGGGTCAGAGTTCTTGATGGTTGGTAGGGGATCAAATACTTATTTCCCTTAATGAAATACAAATTAATTTATAACTTTTATTTAATGTTCTTTTCTGGATTTTTTGTTGATATTCTGTCTCTCTCTGTTAAAATAAACCTTCCATAAAAATTATAGACTGTTCAAGTCTTTGTAAGGGGGTAAACTTACAAAATCAGCAGGGGATCAAATACTTATTTCCCCCACTGTGTATGTATATATACAGGTCCTTCTCAAAAAATTAGCATATTGTGATAAAGTTCATTATTTTCCATAATGTAATGATAAAAATTAAACTTTCATATATTTTAGATTCATTGCACACCAACTGAAATATTTCAGGTCTTTTATTGTTTTAATACTGATGATTTTGGCATACAGCTCATGAAAACCCAAAATCTCAAAAAATTAGCATATTTCATCCGACCAATAAAAGAAAAGTGTTTTTAATACAAAAAAAAGTCAACCTTCAAATAATTATGTTCAGTTATGCACTCAATACTTGGTCGGGAATCCTTTTGCAGAAATGACTGCTTCAATGCGGCGTGGCATGGAGGCAATCAGCCTGTGGCACTGCTGAGGTGTTATGGAGGCCCAGGATGCTTCGATAGCGGCCTTAAGCTCATCCAGAGTGTTGGGTCTTGTGTCTCTCAACTTTCTCTTCACAATATCCCACAGATTCTCTATGGGGTTCAGGTCAGGAGAGTTGGCAGGCCAATTGAGCACAGTAATACCATGGTCAATAAACCATTCACCAGTGGTTTTGGCACTGTGAGCAGGTGCCAGGTCGTGCTGAAAAATGAAATCTTCATCTCCATAAAGCTTTTCAGCAGATGGAAGCATGAAGTGCTCCAAAATCTCCTGATAGCTAGCTGCATTGACCCTGCCCTTGATAAAACACAGTGGACCAACACCAGCAGCTGACATGGCACCCCAGACCATCACTGACTGTGGGTACTTGACACTGGACTTCAGGCATTTTGGCATTTCCTTCTCCCCAGTCTTCCTCCAGACTCTGGCACCTTGATTTCCGAAAACAGTACTTTGGACCACTGAGCAACAGTCCAGTGCTGCTTCTCTGTAGCCCAGGTCAGGCGCTTCTGCCGCTGTTTCTGGTTCAAAAGTGGCTTGACCTGGGGAATGCGGCACCTGTAGCCCATTTCCTGCACACGCCTGTGCACGGTGGCTCTGGATGTTTCTACTCCAGACTCAGTCCACTGCTTCCGCAGGTCCCCCAAGGTCTGGAATCGGCCCTTCTCCACAATCTTCCTCAGGGTCCGGTCACCTCTTCTCGTTGTGCAGCGTTTTCTGCCACACTTTTTCCTTCCCACAGACTTCCCACTGAGGTGCCTTGATACAGCACTCTGGGAACAGCCTATTCGTTCAGAAATTTCTTTCTGTGTCTTACCCTCTTGCTTGAGGGTGTCAATGATGGCCTTCTGGACAGCAGTCAGGTCGGCAGTCTTACCCATGATTGCAGTTTTGAGTAATGAACCAGGCTGGGAGTTTTTAAAAGCCTCAGGAATCTTTTGCAGGTGTTTAGAGTTAATTCGTTGATTCAGATGATTAGGTTAATAGCTCGTTTAGAGAACCTTTTCATGATATGCTAATTTTTTGAGATAGGAATTTTGGGTTTTCATGAGCTGTATGCCAAAATCATCAGTATTAAAACAATAAAAGACCTGAAATATTTCAGTTGGTGTGCAATGAATCTAAAATATATGAAAGTTTAATTTTTATCATTACATTATGGAAAATAATGAACTTTATCACAATATGCTAATTTTTTGAGAAGGACCTGTATATATATATACAGTAATATATATATATATATATATATATATATATACACAGTATATATATACTTTGAATATTCATCTCTCATTTGGACAACTGTCAATAAAATTTATCTTAATAAATTAACAATAAAATATATAAAGTGAGGCCCTGCATTAGAGGAAACAGCAAACCTGACTGGTAAAAACACACCTTAGTTAAAACCAGACAAAGTGAAGGTTATCATTGAATTCTCCAACAGCTGTTCAAGAACCACTGATAACCAGTAATCTAAAGTCAAGTTACATATAGGACAGGTAACAGTATAATCTATTTATTTTTATCATTATTTAGCAGACAATTTTATCCAAAGCAACTTACAATTGTGACTGAATACAATTCAAGCAACTGAGGATTAAGAGTCTTACTCAGGGGCCCAACAGTGGCATCTTGGCAATGGCAGGGCATGAACCAGCAACCTTCTGATAACTACTCCAGTGCCGTAACCGCTGAGCTAATTATTACTAACAGTATAGATAAAGGGCAGAAAAGAAATAAACAGGAAGACAAGGGTAAAAGGAATCTATTAATCTTTAGGTATTTACAGTTTATAGTGGCTGCATAATTCAGAACGTGTGACTATTGGATGAATTCACTTGCATTAGCTGTTGATTTGGGACTAAACAACTGAAGATGACATGTCACCTTGAAAGGTGCTCATGCTCCACAGGTTAAAAACCCTGATTTAAGGCATGCCACCCTCAAAACCCATGTAATTCTTCTTGAGAATGTGTCTTATAGTGGTGATACTGCAACGATTTAAAGACACCACACATCACCCCACCATTAACTATTTAGCAACCGACCATTGGCCAGTTATACTAAAGAGAAATCTGTAATAGGTATCACTTTTTTAGGGTTGAAAGGTCACTTTTTACACTGTACCATGGCTTTAATAATGTAATTAGATTAGTGGATGGAAACGGATACAGAATTTGCTAAGTGTGTTTGAAAATTTCATCCCTAAAATACAGTTGACCTGATAAGAGTCTATCCACACACCTATTTAAAACACAAAAACATACAAATGCACCATGTTTTTTCTAAATGACTCACAACAAAGCTACTACATTTGAATAGCACCAGACCTGCAATTTCACCAGAGCCAAGCCAGCAGCAGCCTCCCAATCCCCTGAGAGCTTGTGATGATGCAGTTTTAGCACCATGTGGTTTACCACTGGTTCAGCCAATCCAGTGACGCAGATGCTGCCTAAATACAGAGAAAAATACACTGTAAAAACAAGCTGAAACTGAGTCTACAGTGCAAAAATGACATTGTTTTGAAGCACTGCATCATTATAAGGAAAAACAGTAATACGTATTTGTAGAACTGCTTATAGTAAAGTGAATGCAATCATTAAAAGCCAATCAGAGGCCATACTGTAATTATGTTTAAATTTTAACATTCATTTTTCTTTATACTTGTTTCTAGTAGGTGTGCACAATTCAAACTTTTAATCACAAAATTAGCAGATTTTTTTTGCTGTTGTTTTTACAACCCCAAATCAGAAAAAGTTGGGACAGCATGAAAAATACTTTCTTACATTTACTTTGACTTTTAATTCATTGCAGACAGGATGAACCTGAGATATTTCTTGTTTTGTCTGCTCAACTTCATTTCATTTATTAATAAACATCCATTCCTGCATTTCAGGCCGTCTGAGGGATCGAAGATCACGGGCGTTCAAATTAAGCTTGCGCCCTTGGCCTGGACGCACTGAAATTCCTCCCGATTCCCTGAATCGTCTAATGATATTCTGCACTGTAGAGGGAGAAATATGCAAATCCCTTCCAATCTTTCTTTGAGGTACATTGTTTTTAAACATTTCAATAATTTTCTCACACATTTGTTGACAAACTGGAGATCCTCTGATCATCTTTGCTCATCAAAGACTCAGCCTTTCCTGGATGCTGCTTTTGTACCAAACCATGATTACAATCACCTGTTGACATCACCTGTTTGGAATCACATCATTATTTACTTTTTTCACCTCATTACTAGCCCTAAATTGCCCTCGTCCCAACTTTTTTTGGAATGTGTTGCAGATCTGAAATGCAAGAATGGAGGTATATTAATAAATGAAATAAAGTTGAGCAGATAAAACATGAAATATCTCGGGTTCAAACTGTCTGCAATCAAATAAAAGTCAAAGTAAATGTAAGGAACTCAGAATTTTTATTTTATTTGCATTTTCCATACTGTCCCAACTTTTTCTGATTTGTGGTTGTAAATGTCTTCAGTTTGTGGCTTCTGATTGGCTGAACATAATGCCACTCATATTCCCAATAGTAAATAAACAGCAAAAAAGGAAGTTTGTAACCATATAAAATGTATATATAAATATAAAATAAAAATGTTTGTGTGCCAATAATTGTGGCACATAAACATTTATTAAACTCTACTTCAGTTACACTAAAAGCTAGATTTTTATCATTGTTCCAGTGTAAGAAAGCACATTTAGTTCCTTATAACCCTTTTGCTCACACTGCATTTGTCCCCTTTATACCAGACAACTGACATTTCAACAATCACATGTCCATACAAACCACAGCAAAATATTGAACCATCCAGACAGCAACTTCAACTCCAGAGGGAGAAAGAGGAAATTACACCAAGCTGTCGAAACATGCACTTCCTAATAACACCCCCCCCCCCACACACACACACACACACTGCATCTCCTTCACAGCAATTCCCTACTTCATCTTCTCTCAGCTTTAAGAGGCTAAAACCTTGCAATTATACCAAACATCTGACGTCAAGAAGCAGCGAGTCTGAATGGCCCCCTTCAGAGTAGAAGAGGTGGAATCAGTAAAGGAGGTGGAATCAGACCTATTTGGAAAGCAAAATGAATGGCTTTCATATGGACACCCATGTAAGAAGCACTTGGTGAGTTCTCACAGCTGGGGTTTTCACAGGGATGTTTGACATCTGGTACATTGTACACTATGGACCCACTTGAGATGTATAAAATAACTTATATGTACATTCTATGCTTCCAAATTTAAAATAACAGTTGCAAAGATCCTCCCCTAACACAGTGCATGTGAAAATTGTAGCCTAGCAGTTGTACTGGAATAGTAATTGAAAGGCTGCTTGAGCGAGGCCTAAGAGCCAAGTCTTTGGATAAAAGCATGTGCTAAATGTAAAATGTAAGTGAACAACGTAAGATCTATAACACCATCGGCCAGCAATAAACACTGATCTTAACCCTACTTAACATCTTTTAGATAAATCGGTCCAACAGCTGTTGCTAATTTCCAAAATGCTTTTTTTTTGACTGCCCAGGGAGAAATTCCCAGAGAAACACCTCAAAAACAAGTGCAAAGCCTTCCCAGAAGAGCAGAGACTGTAAACCCCAAGCCACAAAGAGATGGATTCTGCCCATAGTTTTGAAATAGGACGTCCAACAAGCTTATGATTAGGTATTCACATGGTAAGGGTCCAATGCCTCATGGAAACACTTGGTGTAGGGCAAGAATGCACAACGGATAATAGGTCCTCATGACTGGTGCAACTGCGGCCCCTGCTGGCTGACTGATGGCGCCTGCACAGGGCTGAGGAACAATGCTGATGGGGGTGTGGCCCTCTGTACACAGTGCCCGTCGGTGTATGAACTCGACTCGTGCAGGTGAAAAATGCAGTCTGTACTGACTGTGCGTACCGGAGGGGGCGCAAGTCAGTTGAGAGGCGTCCTCAGTCAGCGATGAAGGGTCGAATCAGTATAGAGGACACAATCAGGGTAACTGGACACGACTAGAATAGGGGATAAAAGTTGGGGGGGGGGGAAATATATTTAAAAAATAAATAAATAAAAATAAATAAATAAAAAAAATAAAAAAAAATAAAAAAAACTCACCTTCTTGACCCCAGTAGCCATGTCACTGTGTGGCACCACAATGTAGCCCAGAAGACAAACCATTGTTACATAATGCATTTCAAATAAACCCTAAAAAAACCATCTGTTTGGTTTATAGCTTTGCTGATACAGGTCTCCCCTGTTCATATAGACTGAAGTTGATAGAAGTCTGGTCTGCTGTTACCCTCAAATTCTCTCAAGCTTCATCACACCCACACAAGAAATAGGAGCTGACCCTCAGTACAGACACTGAGATATTGATTCAGGAACATCTGCAAAAAGTTCGACCCAAATGTGTTTTCCATTTGTTCTTTTCTTTTAGCCCACACAGCAGAGCTCGGTTGTAAGTAATTGCAAGTGAGAACAGTAGTAAGACTATACAGAACCCACTACTATACTGGTCAAGCTAGGATCGGTCATGTGAAGTCCTTTAAATAAATAAATCCAAACCTGATGAGCTATTTCCTCTGTCCTAGCAATATGCACTAAGGAAATGAGAATGTTCATTTATAGGTATCAGCCTTGATACCCATATGGAGTATTTTACCAGCTGCAAATACAAAACAGTTGACCTAAAACCTGAAACAAACCGTGAAACAACTACCATTTCCTCATTCAGTAAGGTAAAATTGTCTGTGGGTGTATCTCAAATCTCCTTTTATGCAACATCAAGGGCACTACACTAAAGTGCCGGTGTATTCTACACAATGTAGTGCACATTGAAATGGAAGTGAACACAGTCCACAGAGACACACACAGAAAGAGACAGAGATACACACACACACACTCACAGAGAGAGACAAAGAAAGACACACAGACACCTAAACAGATACACTGACAGAGAGACACACACAAACACACAGAGAAACAGAGAGACAGACAGAGACAGACACACAAAGAAAGAGACAGAGATACACACACACACACTCAGAGAGACAAAGACACACACAGACACACTGACACACACAAACACACAGAGAAACAGACACACACAGAAAGAGAGAGAGATACACACACTCAGAGATAGACAAAGAAAGACACACACAGACACACACAGATACACTGACACACACAAACACAGACAGACACACAGAAAGAGACAGAGATACACATACACACACAGACAGACAAAGAGACACACAGACACCTACACAGATGCACTGACAGAGACACACATACACACAAAGAAACAGAGACAGACACAGACAGACAGAGATACACACACAGAGAAACAGAGATAGACACACACACACACAGAGACAGAAACACACACACTTAGAGAAAGAAAAAGAAAGACACACACAGACAACTACACAGATACACTGACAGACACACAAACACAGAGAAACAGAGACAGAGACAAACACAGAGGCATACACAGAAAGAGACAGAGATACACACACACACACACACATGCACAGAGAGAGACAGAAACACACAGACACACCTACAGAGACACACACAGACACCTACACAGATACACTGACACACAAACACACAGAGAAACAGAAAAACAGAGATACAGACACATACACACAGACAGAGACAGACAGAAACACACAGAAAGACAGATATACACATGCACACACTCAGAGAGAGACAGAAAAATAGAGACACACAGACTCTTACACAGATGCACTGACAGAGACACACATACACACAAAGAAACAGAGACAGACACAGACAGAGACAGAGATACACACACAGAGAAACAGAGAGACACACACACACAGAGACAGAAACACACACACTTAGAGAAAGAAAAAGAAAGACACACACAGACAACTACACAGATACACTGACAGACACACAAACACAGAGAAACAGAGAGACAGAGACATACACAGAAAGAGACAGAGATACACACACACACACACACATGCACAGAGAGACAGAAACACAGACACACCTACAGAGACACACACAGACACCTACACAGATACACTGACACACAAACACACAGAGAAACAGAAAAACAGAGATAGACACATACACACAGACAGACAGAAACACACAGAAAGACAGATATACACATGCACACACTCAGAGAGAGACAGAAAAATAGAGACACACACAGACTCTTACACAGATACACTGACATAGAGACGCACACAGACACACAGAGAAACAGAGACACACACACACACACACACACACACACACACACAGAGAGACAAAGAAAAACACACAGAGACACACACAGACACCTACACTGATATACACTGACATGCACAAACACAGAGACACAGAAAAACAGAGACACACACACAGACAGGCAGACAGACACACAGCAAAGTGATCCAGATTGAAGAAGGTGAGAAATTCTGTACCATTTCATCCAGAGTTGCATTATTGATCAGACCAGATAGGATTAGGAAAAATACATGGACAATCTTAAAGCCAAATCAGTCTAGTGGTCTGTGTGTGTGTGTGTGTGTGTACCACACACACACGCACACGCACACACACACAAACTGATCGTTTTTACTACCTCATTAATGTAAATATTATCATTTTTATTGTTCTTATTTTGCACTGTTTTTATTAATAGTTTATTCAATTTTATAATTTTTTTGCACATGTAACTGTTCTGTATATTTTTGTTCTTTCTTATTGTTATTTTTATTATTTCTCTGTAACTTGCTTTGGCAATACGAATGTCCTTATTTGTCATGCCAATAAAGCTTCTTTTGAGTGTGAGTGTGAGTGTGTGTGTGGCAGGGGTGCGTAACCCCCTAAGCCCAGAACACATTGCTAATTTCCCTGATTTAACACACACACAATACCTGGAAATTAACTGATAAGTCAAATCAGATGAGTGTGAGCTGGAAAATGACCAAACTTGGCTGGACTTCGACCCTCCAGGACCGGAGTTGTGCGTCTCTGGAGTAGATTATATTTTTGTCAGTGTATTTCAACTCAAACTAAAAAGTCTGGAATCTAAATCTGAGTGTGTATAAGGGATAAACAGAACCAGTGAATAAGGTACCATGCAACAGATGAAAAGTGATTTTCCACACTTTATAAAGCACACACACACACAAACACACACACACACACACACACACACACACACACACAAACACACACACACACACACACACACACACGATGTTGATTGGAGCTGTTGGGAGTTTATCACAGTGGAATGTGGAATGGCTGATAAGGCTGAGTGTACAGAAGGTGCAGGCTTTGGATGCAAGTCTCTACAATAAACCGACGTTTTGTCTCAGTACAACTTTACAAGTGCGTGCATGCTTTATCCGAGCCGTCCTCTTTCCCATTCCTGTATGCACTAGAAAAAAGGTGATAACATTTATTCATGTTTTTTTGCTATCTAATACACCTCCAGTACATACAATAGACTCAGGAAGTATTCAGATTGGTTTCCGTTGTAGATTTGTTCTTAAATAAATATAATCACCTTTTTTACCTCTTAATATACATATAATCACCCATAATGACAAAGTGAAAACATGTTTAGAGTCGATCATAGTTTAAGTACTAATCAAAACTGAAATTTTATATTCACAAAAGTATATAACCCCTTTGCTTTACACTGTTCAGTGTTAAAGACAAAAAAGCAGGCCACCCAGGTGGCGCAGCGGTAAAAACACACGCTGGGACCAGAGCTGGGATCTCGAATACATCATATCGAATCTCAGCTCTGCCTCGCCGGCTGAGGCTGAGCGGCCACATAACCAACGATTGGCCTGTTGGGACTAAGCCGGATGGGGTCTCTCTCTCATGACGTGCAATTACGACCTCTGCTGGCTGATTGATGGCGCCTGAACAGAGATGTGAAGAGAGTGCTCTTAGGGTGTGTCCCTCCGTACACGCAGCTAAGCTGCACTGCACTCGTCAAAGTGTAGGTGATTAGACGCATACGGCATGCTGCCCACTTGTCGTAGGGGGCGTGGGTTAGCTTCGTTCTCCTAAATCAGAGCAGGTATCGGCATTGGTGGAGAGGAAGCATGATGAAATGGGGCAATTGGACACGCTAAAAAGGGAGAAAAAGCATAGAAAATGCAAGAAAATAAAAAAATAAAAAAATAAAAAAGCAATAGGTAATAGAAGGGGTGGTAGAAGTTACTTGTGAAAAATGTGTGCAGCTGTATTGTGCATAAATGGTAATTTTCGTCCCAATTTAGTGTAGTCAATTTGTCTTCAGCTGCTGAGGGATACCCGATTGCATCCGAGGAGAGCATGTCGCTGCCCACGCCTTCTCTGATACATGCACAGCCTCTGCATTCTGCACAGGTGTCTCTTCCACCAATCAGGGTCCTTACACAGCGTATGAAGATCCCACCCATACACAGTCCGGTCATCCCACACTGCAGGTACTGCCAATTATGCCGGCCAGATGGCGCCCAGCCGAACGGTGGCAATGCCGAGTTTAGAATCTCGGCGCTGGTGTGCTAGCAAAATATCCCACTGTGCCACATGGTCGCCGTGTGTTTTTAATTATCTCAAAATGTTACTGAGGCATTAACTCTATGGATTGCGTTTGGAAAGAAGCTTTGTAGGTGGCATTTGATTCAGCAAATGATAGACCACTAGAGCTTCAGTGATGGTAGTATAAAGAAAAGACGGGTCAGCAATTGTCCTATTTTTTATTTCTTTGCCCTGATGTTGTGCAGGTCCGTAATATTGCTGAGTATAGAACCTATGACGTTTTTAGCAGACTGGATATGTTCGATATAACCTTGTGAACTGATGAATCTTGTGTAACGAGTAACTACCGTTCCTGTCATGAATGTAACCGAAGTGTAAAACATGACGTAAAAAATCCTAATAAAAAAAACAAACATCACTATTTAGAATAGTAGTATGCCTTTAAAACACAGCCTGAACTGTATAAACTATCACAGCCCAGTTCACAAAGTCCATTATTAAAACTTATGGTCAATGGCGATGCAGGTGACCTCTCTGAACTGCCTCACAGCAGTTTAGGCAGTTGCCTCTCTAAGCATTTAAAGCTTTCTAAAAGACACAAACAGTGCAGAGGGTTTTAAATCTATACCTAATGCTCGCTTTGCATTTATACCCACTGCAAGTCTCTTTTTCTTAGGAGGAAGAAATACCCTTACAAGGCAAATCGAGTGAAACCGAGGCGAAACTGAAACCTTGCTTAACAGCACGGTCATCTATTGCTCGGGGAACACTAAATCAAGGTGCGTGACGACTCAACAACTCAAAATAACAAAGAGAGGCATGTTTTCCTTAAAAGCAGCTATACAGTGCAGGCACAGCAGTCTGGGATTTTCCATTAGTGGAGTATAAACTGACTCGACATGAATAATTACTGCCGCAATAGTCAGGAATTTACCGGCGTCTACTCGGAACTCAGAGTTTTCAAGGAAATCTAACAACTTGGACCAGTAAATACAGTAAAAGAGATTAAGAAGCCAGGAAAGTAGGGACAGAAACCCAACTTATTTTTTTAGTGTAGAAAGGTCTATCTATAATGACAAAACAAAGAAAATCACTGGTACACTACATTTGGCAGTTGTATTTGGTTACCTAAATCTGTGTTTAAGCTAAACGCCAAAAATATTCATTGATTGCTCTGTAAGAACACATGAAAAATAGGAAAGTAAGCAACGGGCAGGTAATAATTGTCATTAATGTAACTTGATTTCAATTTCTTGACATATACACTTGCAATATTGTAGTTTTTGTACAAGGAGAAAGTCTTTTTAAGGAGGAAAGGCCACTGTAAAATGTATAACAATTAGCATGGCACAGTCAGCCTTGGTTCATATTGCTGAAACCTGAAATCTATAATCTAATTGTTTGATCACACCATATCAGTTATGTAAAATGTTCTTTTTGGCCGCTCAGGTGGAGCAGCGGTAAAACACACGCTAGCACACCGGAGCTGGGATCTCGAATACATCGTATCGAATCTCAGCTCTGCCATCCGGCCACATGAACAACGATTCATGATGCTGTTCATATAATGGTGGGGTAGTAGTAAGCCGGATAGGGTCTCCTCGTAACTGGCTGATTGATGGCGCCTGCACAGGGGTGGGAAAGAAGTTCATTGATCAGGGTGTGTCTCTCCATACACAGGGCTGATCCGCATTAGCACTCGCCTAGTGCAGGTGGAAAAAATGCATAAGGCTGCTGCCCACGTGTCGGAGGGGGCGTGTGTTACGTTCGTTCTCCTCAATCAGAGTGGGGATCGGCATTAGTGGAGAGGAAGAATGATGCTGGGAGAAAATGCATAAACAAAATACAAAAAAAAATTTCTTTTTGGACTACTTATTCTTCATAATCTGTTTGAAAATGGAACAGGCAGAACTACTTCTCACAATACATGGAAAAAGAACAGTGGGGAAAGTAAGACATAATAAACTAATGCATCCTGACCGATTAATATATGAGAAGCTTGCATTTTAAAGGCTGCAAAATGACTGTCCTTCTAAAAGTTGGTGATTTTAAACCATCAAATGTCAAGCAGAAAACCATTTGGTTTTGTTTAGTAGGGGTGACCTTGCAGATAAAACCTTTTAAATGCTTAAAATGATCAGAGTGACAAGAACATGGAAAGAGAGATGAAAAATTGACATACAAAGAGAGAATAAAAGATGTGCACTTGTCAGGCAACAATAGAAGCTGGGCAGCAGGCCAACATCCAGGAAATTAAGTCCAGAATCTGCAGTAGAAGAACACGGGTTTGATCACACAGACACTATTGAATAAGTGAATAAGTTAAAATATTCCATCCACATTGATTATTAAACCATGAAACAATGTCTGGGTGAATTCTGCCATGGAAAGTTCTGGTTTTCATTTGACCCACTCAACACACACTTTGCCAACAATGGAAATCCCAGAAATACCTTAGGTGGGAATGTACAACTTTTAATACTGTAGACACACATTCATCTACCCTTTCGGTTTCATTTCTTTAGTGTTTTTCCATTGCTATTGATTGCTTTGAAATACAGAAGCAGGTTTCAGTTTTAAAAGTGTGACACGCTCAAAGAAAATGTTCAGTATGTAATGTAATGTAAATGTAATTGGCCTTTTTGTCATTTCTTCAATTTTTTACATGTTAATCACATCGAAATCAATTAAAATTTTATATCAGCCAATGACAGCATGAGGGAAAAAAGCTAAAATACATTTTTGAAATGGTCAGATTTATTTACTGGGTTTATTTAGTCTAGACACACCCAGGGCTAATGAGTGCCCTGTTGAATCTGACATAATTTAAATAAATCCTTTTCAGTAGTCACAACAAGCAGCATAAGGAGTTAGTCAAATATACATATAAGTCTACAAGTTAAAAAAGCTATTCTAAGGCCGCTCAGGTGGCGCAGCGGTAAACCAGAGCTGGGATCTCGAATACATCGTATCGAATCGCAGCTCTGCCTTGCAGGCTGAGGCTGAGCGGCCACATGAACAACGATTGGCCTGTTGTGCATATGGGCGGGACGAAGCCGGATGGGGTCTCGCTCTCATGACTGGCGCAATTACGACCTCTGCTGGCTGATTGATGGCGCCTGCACAGAGATGAGAAAAGAGTGCTCTTAGGGTGTGTCCCTCCGTACACGCAGCTAAGCTGCACTGCACTCGTCAAAGTGTGGGTGATGAGATGCATACGGCATGCTGACCACGTGTCGGAGGGGGTGTGGGTTAGCTTAGTTCTCCTCAAATCAGACCAGGGATCGGCATTGGTGGAGAGGAAGCATGATGCAATGGGGCAATTGGACGCACTAAAAAAAAGGGGGGGGGAGTGAAAGAAAATGCATAAAGAATATATATATATTTAAGCTATTCTAAGGATCTGGGACTCCTACAAACCACAGCAAGAGCTATGAAAGTGAAAAAACTTAAGATTCTTGCTAAATCTACCCAAAAGTTGTCAGCCTATCATAATGCATCCAAAACTGAATAGACGACTCATCTAATAAGTCACAAAGAACTACTTGTCTACAGTTAAAAGTCAACATTCACCCTGATTACATCTAAGCCACTTGGATACTGTTCTTTGAACTATTTCAAAGTTTTTGGAAGACATGGTTTCTGTTTTATTTGACTTGAAGCTCACACAGCATTCCCAATAAGAGCATTACACAAACTGTCAAATCAAACTATGGTGGTAGAGTGTGAAGGTGTAAGAATGCTTTGTTGCATCGGGGCCTGGATGACTTCTGTTCTCTAATGCTCTCTTATGTCCAGTCATCGGTCTGTGATCTAAAGGCACAACTGGATTATCAACAAGGTAACAATACAAACTGTTAAAGCATGTCCACCTCTGGTTGGACACAAAAGAAACAAAATTCTTGTCCGCACTTGGACCACATTCAATAGAAGGGACTTAAACAGGCGGTTCATAAAACAGCCAGAATGCCTACATAGCATTATGAAAGACTGAACTCCCGTTATCACAAGAGTTTCGTTAAAATTGTTTCTACTCACCAGAGCTGAGATCTCGAATACATCGTATCGAATCTCGGCTCTGCCTGCTGGCTGAGGCTGAGCGACCACATGAACAACGATCGGCCTGTTGTTCAGATAGGGACGGTATTAAGCCGGATGGGGACTCTCTCTCAGACTAGTGCGATTAAGACCTCTGCTGGCTGGTTGGTGGCGCCTGCACATAGATGGGGAAGGAGTGCGGTGGAGGGTGTGGCTCTCCGTACACAGCGCTGTACTGCACTGCACTCGTCAAGTGTTGGTGATAAGATGTTCGATTGCTAATGTGTTTGTTCAGGATGTGAGATGAATGAAGACAGTAGAGTAAAGTAGACCTCTAATATGCATTATAAACCAAACTGGAGCACCACTAACACACCCCAGTACTTAACTACATATTCAACAGGGCATGTAAAATTAGGTAACTTTTTTAAACTATGCAGGACTGTCATTACCTAAAAACATATATGAGAATCAGTTTTAATTTCTGTTTCTGTGTCACTTTAATCCTCACCAGGAGAAGCGAAAGCAAAATAAAACGATAAAATAAAATGGTTTCATAATGCTATTCTGGAATATACAGTCGACCCTTGAGTTATGAACGGTTTACCATATGAACATTTCGTGTTACGAGCGATCTTTTTCAACTTAACATCCAAACAAATTTCGGATTACGAACCGAAATTCGTGAAACACGTGACGTCAGGAACAAGTTGACTCCGAGCGTCTCTCTCTCTGTATATATACAGTGAGCGAACATTCGGAGAGCGGACGGTGTTTTTCCGGTGTTTTCAATATTAAAATGTCTCCAAATAAGGTGCAGAGAGAGCGCAGAGCTGAGAAACATTACATTTGTTGTGTTGTATAATTACTCCTGCCAGTAGCTGTCACTGTGTATCAGGCAGAGGGGACAGTGAGTGAGAGAGAAGAAGGAAATTGCTGAGTAAAGTATTCCTGCCTCACGTGTCACTGCCACCTACAAAAACACTATTGAAATAAAAAAAATATATGAGAGTTATTGTTGTTTCTGTAGATACATTTTATAAAAAAGAAGGAAATGTATTATGGTGTATTTGATGGTGTATTATGGTGTATGAAATGTGATGTATGTGTTTTATGTACAGTACTACTGTGTATTGTTGTTTATTATTGTTTATTACAGTATTACTATTCTATAATTAAAGATTTAAGGGAAAATATACTTGTATTTATAACAAAAAAGACCGTTTAAGACATTAGAAAGGTTAGGTAAGGGGGTGGTTTGGGAGGTCTGGCACAGATTAATTCTATTTACATTATTTCTTATGGGACAAATAGGTTCAACTAACGAACATTTTGACTTAAGAACAGCCCTTTGGAACCAATTAAGTTCGTAAGTCAAGGGTCGACTGTATTCTGCAATTCTAGCTAAATTGCTAAAGTATACCTTTGTGCTACATATGGTTTTAGTAATTAAAGGAAACTGTTCCTGACAGCTCTTGAAGGTCAGTGTCAATATAAGGCAATCTGTTTTGGGCCTTGGCACACCATCACTGCCAACCACTGTGAATGTCCTTAATATGTACCCAGCAGGGGAACTCTCATAGCTCTTTATACACACACACATATGATTTAATTTAACCTTCAGCAATATTGCTATAATTTATGTCTGATCCACGAAATGTCTTTAGTATCTCATTGACATTAAAACAGACTGATTGGTGCACTGATGATTGGCAGAGTTAAACTGAATATCATTACTGTGTACTCAATTCTGTATTCAGTGATGGAATTTTGCATTGATAAAAATACATACAGGGCACTATAGAGCTAAGACACCACACAGACACAACAGGTTGCAGACAGTGACTAAAGATAGGGATTAAACCCAGTGCACTACCTGCATAGTTTATTTACATGTGCAGACTGCTCAGTGTGCCAGTTTTCGTGTCCGGCTTGGCAGTGTTTGGGGGATTTTTTAGTACTTGCCTGTCAGTTTGAGTGACTCAGCAGGCACCAGTCAATTTTTTGTGTTCCTAGTATTACAAATTAGAGAAAAAAAAGAAAATCATGGATGTGTATTAGTATACTAGTATACTAGTATGATGTTTTACTAATGGAATTTGTCCAATCATAAAAATCCAAAATCACAACAGAACATTAGATACACTATATTGCCAAAAGTATTCGCTTGTCCAGTGGCGGCGTACATTGCGCTTGGTGATGTAAGGCTTGAATGCAGCTGCTCGGCCATGGAAACCCATTCCATGAAGCTCTCTACAGTACACACTGTTCTTGAGCTAATCTGAAGGCCACGTGAAGTTTTGAGGTCTGTAGCGATTGACCCGCAGAAAGTTGGCGACCTCTGCGCACTATGCGCCTCAGCATCCGCTGACCCAGCTCTGCCATTTTACGTACTACAACTTCGTACTACAACGTACTACAACTTCGTGGCTGAGTTGCTGTCGTTCCCAATCGCTTCCACTTTGTTATAATACCACTTACAGTTTACTGAAATATTTAATAGCGAGGAAATTTCATGACTGGACTTGTTGCACAGGTGGCATTTCCCTACTCTAGTTTAACTAGACAACAGTCTAAGGATACAAGTCTGCTGAAACATTTGTTCTAACAGAGTTTTAGCAGATTAGTAGCTGTATTAAGTAGATGTGTGGAGAGACTCAGTGGGTGAATGCTGGCTGAATCACTATGGGGAAAATGAAGGGTAAAAATAGGAGTAAAAATAAATAAAAATAATTAAATACAACATCTAAGTCACTCTAATGTTTAATTAAAGACTTTGCACAATACAAATCGATCAAAATAGTATTACTTATAATTATTTTATAGCACTGCTTAAGGTATAAGAGCTTGAACGAATACATTTTATTAGTTTTGTGCTATTGCATTAAGCAGTAAAACCACAGCACCATGGATATATAAAGTACTTTATCATCATCTTTCAGCTGGCCCTTTAGGGAACTCCACAGTGGCTCATTTGTCTCTATTTTGCCCGGTCTTGAACGTCCTCCCACGTCACACCAGCTACCTGCATGTCCTCTCTCAGCGCATTTTTAGACCGTCTCTTTGGACTTGGTCGCCTCCATCTTCATCATGCCTGACTTAACCATATCCCTACTTACACATGCCCAAACCATCTCAATCTCGCTTCCTCGATATTGTCTCTATCAAATGAACTTGTTGCTAATCTTGTCTGGGAATAATCCCGGCAATACAGAAGCTGTACATTGGTTGAATGGTTTAATATTACTGACCATTGCAGCAATGCATCTAAATCTAAAGAAGAAATGTGAAATCTCACAATACCGCTAAACACTCCATAATTAATCCTGCTTATGTTTCCTTCTCTTACAACACTTCACTTTCATTGTGTCTGAGAAATCAGTGGGTCTTAATAAAAGTGCTACACAATGCGGTTTCAGAGCTGTGCTTATGTAAGAAAACTCCAGTCAAAGCTCTCCTAGGTTGAGTATGACCACAATGCCAACGCTGCTCTTTTGAAGTCCCTCAAAACCAGAAATAATTGGCTGGCGTTAGGGTAGACTTACTTCCTCCAAGGTTCATGGCAGTGACACGTGAGGCAGGAAACTTGGCCTTTTTCGCACTGACGTTTTTTGAAGGAGCGCAACTGGTAAAAACACTGGTAGAAACTCCTGACCTGTCTGCTAACCTGTTTCCCATCTTGTCTAAATTTCAGTTACGTTTTTCTGCTGTCTAAATGAGAAATCTTGGCAGAACAGAAAAGAAAATATAGTTAAACAGCAGTTAAATTGCATTTTATTATTAAATAATCTCTTAACAAGCTACATGCTTAATAGAAACCTTATTGCTATGGGCTTACATCAGCCCGAGTTTCCTAATGAAGCTTAATGTTTCTGTTCACATAAATCTCAACAAGACTTAATTCTGTATTTGGCGTTCTCAAAGTATCCTTTGCAAAAACAATTCTGTCTAAAAAGGGTACAGATAACGTTTAAAGTCACACTTAAGCATTCAGTGGCTTAACAAAAGCCACATTGAGAATACTCAGGTGGCATAAATAGGCAGTTGTAGCCTAGTGGTTAAGGTACTGGACTAGTAATCGAAAGGTCGCTGGTTCAAGCCCCATTACTGCCAGGTTGTCAATGTTGGGCCCTTGAGCAAGGCCCTTAACCTTTAATTGCTTAGACAATATATACTGTCCCTGTACTGTAAGTCGCTTTCGATAAAAGTGTCTGCTAAATGCTATAAATGTAAATGCATAATTAGTGCCTTAACACTCTTGCAACAAGAAAATCAGTACTAAGAGCCACATTTTACTGGTACTAACTACATATGCTAACTCTAGTACAGTCGACTCTTGAGTTACGAACAATCTACCATACGAACATTTTGGGTTACGAACAATCAGTGAGTGAACATTCGGATAGCGGACGGTGTTTTTCCAATGTTTTTAATTTTAAAATGTCCCCAAATAAGCACAGAGCTTAGAAAATGAAAAAAAAAATCCATTACATTTGTTGTTGTATAATTACTCCTGCCAGTAGCTGTCACTGTGTATCAGACAGAGGGAACAGTGAGTGAGAGAGAAGAAGGAAATCGCTGAGTAAAGTATTCTTTCTTTCGTGCAATTACACCTACAAAATACAACACTATTGAAATAAAGAAGGAAATAATAGAGAAATATGAGAGTTATTGCTGTTTCTGGTAGATACATTTTATAAAAAAAGAAGGAAATGTATTATGGTGTATGTGATGGTGTATTATGGTGTATGTAATGTGATGTATGTGTTTTATGTACAGTACTACTATGTATTGTTGTTTATTATTGTTTATTACAGGAATGTCTATTCTATCATTTAAGATTTAAGCGAAACAAAAAAGACATTAGAAAAGTTAGGTAAGGGGGTGGTTTGGGAGGTCTGGCATGGATTAATTCTATTTACATTATTTCTTATGGGAAAAGTAGGTAACTAACGAACATTTTGACTTAAGAACAGCCCTTCGGAACCAATTAAGTTCGTAAGTCAAGTATCGACTGTAATGTAGTATGCAACTTCATACACAGCCAAAAATCTACATTAATGCTTCAGTCCATTTTTATTTTTGATATCTTTAGTCATGAAGCTAGACAGGCTAAGCAAGAATAATGCTGTACCTTGTAACTTAACATCCCCTAAACTCAAAATCTTTGAAGCTCAACGCCCTTCGTCCAGAAATTTGTACCCTTAAACTCAACATGTTCATCTTTTAAAAAAAACTGATTTATTTCATTTTAAATGAACAATGAACAGCACTAACAGCGCTTTGCTTGAGCTGTATGGTAAAGCATCATCCAAGTGTGAATATTATATGAATTTGCATTTGTGTGGAGTAACCGCCAAATCCACTCTGAAAGCTCCACATGTATTTGGGTTTAGTTGGATTTTCCTCATGTTTCACTTTTAAACTTGTGTTACAGCTCAGGGTTCTGAGAAATTGTGAGAATCAGCTTTCCTGAAAGAGTCGTAATCGTAAAAAAAGCTTGACGTGACAATGTACTAAAAGAACGACACAAACACTAAATTCTCTTAATTATTAATGCTCATACGTTCTCTCCACTAATAAAATGTTTACAATAAGTAACACATTAAGTTACAATAAGTCACATTAAGTTTAGTGCACCAGCACACTCCATAGGAAATAACAACACAGCTGGTGCAAAAGCTTACGGTATTCCAAAATAGAATAAGAAGCATAAGGAAACAATAAAGAGTAAAGGTAAAGAGTAGATTGATTTTTAACTGTTTTTTAATTGTATCTCAGTGTTTTTATCTTATATTGGGTTATTTTCAGTGTATAAGTGTCAAAAACAACACCATTATTTTACATTAGCTTAAAATATATGCAGTTCCACGGGACCATAGAACGCATTAACAGGTTTCCCATACATTCTTATGGAAAAATAAAACCTTGAAATTCAACATCTTTTAAACTCAACGCCACTCCCAGAACCAATAAATATATAGTTTCAAGGTACCACTGCACTTTTAAAAAATCCAACCTCTCAACTGGGAAGCCCTAAAACCAAGTTGAGCACATAAAAAAAGCTCTAACAAAGACTGTGTCAAAAGCCTTGCGATGAATTGGCACCCTGTACTGGGTTTGTTAATCACCCACAAAAACTGCAATAACAGGTGTAATAAATCACTTATATAAAGGAAATTCTATGCTTCCGAGCATAGGTTAGGGAAGGCACTTTCCTGTTCCGGTATGACTGTGCTACTGTGCACAACACAAAGCAAGGTCTATAAAGAGGTGAAGACAAGCTTGGTTTTAAAAAAAAAAAAACTCCAGTAGCCTGCACAGAGCTTTCTTGACCAACATTAGTGCCATACAAATGCTATTTTGACTAAATGGGCAGAAATTCTTACAGACATACTTTATAGTCTTAGAAGAAACCTTTGTAATAGCTGAAAAGATGTACATTTGTACATTTTCAGCATTTCGCAAACGCTTTTTATCCAAAGCGACTTACAATTATGACTGAACACGATTTTGAGCAGTTGAGGGTTAAGTGCCTTGCTCAGGGGCCCAACAGTGGCAACTTTGCAGTGGTGGGGCTTGAACCAGCAACCTTCTGATTACTAGTCCAGTACCTTAACCACTGAGCTATCACTGCCCTCACACAGAGGTCACTGATTTAAATACCATTTATTTTTAAAATAACCAACAAGCTCATGGTCAGGTGTCCACATATTTCTGTTCATATTTCTGTTCACATGTCTGTGTGTGTGTGTGTGTGTGTGTGTGTGTGTGTGTGTGAATAAAGTGAACCTCCACAGGTGACTGACACGTTCAGGCATGCTGTATTCTAGCAGGAAGCATCACAGGTGTCCTGTGTAGACTTGTTTAATCTAGAAGCTTGATATTACATAACCACGTTATACAAGATTCATACTTGTGTCTTGTTTTAAGCCGGTTTTATCCTGATTTGTACAGACACTACAAGACATGTAATTTATTGGGATTAGTAATGGGTCAATAATTCCATTAACTATCCAGCACTGTTAACACAATGAGCTGACAAGCAAAGAAAGTAGAGAACAAATACACATTACATGATAGATACCAGGTGAGTGACAAATATAACAACATTGTGCTTACATGACTAACCCAGGACACAAAACAGGACACAAAGCAACCACACGTAGTGTTCAGCAAGCTACTTTTCATTACATTTTTAGCAACCGCTTTAACACTGGGTGCAGGGCAGTACTGTGGATGAGGCGCAAATCCTTCACAGAGCCTCAGCTACAACCTGCTTTCTCAGACATAACCAATCATTACTGTGTAGACACCCAGCCAGCCAATTTGTGTGTGGAGTTTGCATGTTCTCCTCATTTCTGCGTGGGTTTCCTCCGGGAGCTCCGGTTTCCTCCCACAGTCCAAAGACATGCAAGTGAGGTGAATTGAAGATACTAAACTTGTGAACTGATGAATCTTGTTACGAGTAACTACCGTTTCTGTCATGAACGTAACCAAAGTGTAAAACATGGTGTTAAAATCCTAATAAATAAATAAATAACTTTCTATTTGCATAAGTGTCAGATTGCAATTTTGTTGTTGCTTTTGCAGTGGAGGACTGTGTTTAGAGGGACAGTGTTAAAAGTTTTCCAAAGTACTCCCAAAATACTAGCAAAACGGTGTGTCAGAGAGCTCAAAGGTCAGAAAAATTTACCAGTGGTCTCTGGCTTTGCCCTAGACTTCGGTTTCTCTGGGTTCCAGGAATCATTTCAAAATATTATGCACGGTAGATGGTAAATTAAACTAATAGACAATTCCCTCACAATGTCTGGCACAGTGGTGAGCCAAGACCCATCTTTGCTTGCAAAGACTAGACCTGGTGAATACTTCTTTTATACCGGATATGTGTTACCAATTTACTTGCTTACATTTACAGCATTTAGTAGATGCTCTTTTACAAAGCAACTTAGAGGTGTTTTCTCAGTAAACATTTCCCCACTATAGTACAAATAGACAACACCCAGTTGACACCCAGGACACTTAAAGACAGCAATAAAAGCTTATTTGAACACTTGGTTACACTATGAGGGATCATTTCTTTATTTCTTTATTCTTTTTTTTTTAATTGTCAGATTAATTTACATATTTATAATACAACTAGAATCAATCTACAATCAGAATTGATTCTTGCAGTACTAAAGCTTAAAAAAGGTTTTTTCTGCATTTTACAAAGCCATAAAACCTAAACATCTGCATAAAGCATTTTCAAAATATGGTAAAAAGCAGCAAAAGCAGAACATGTCCACAGACTTCCCGTCTGAAGCTAGTTCTAATGTCTGAAGGACTATAAATCATAACATAAGCCAAAACAAATTTTTTACTTTATTTTAGTGGTCTTTAAAATAGAGCAGACACTTCTTTCAACATTACACTTACAATGTAGCTCTCTTTTACCACAAGCTACAAAGGCATCCACAATTTGCCACTTTGTGGCCTAAACAGACAAAGGTCATACATGATGTAAATGTGAGTTCCGACTTCCCATTTCTGTGGTAAGTTGATGGCCAGATTTCTTGTTAGTCACACATCTGAGTTATTACCACTTTATTCTGAGCTTCACTTTTACTTTTATTGGTTTGCTAATAGTTTAGTTTGTTTATTAGGATTTTAACGTCAGGTTTTTCACTTTGGTTACATTCATGACAGAAACGGTAGTTACTCATTACACAAGATTCATCAGTTCACAAGTTTTAACGTCAAACACAGTCATGGACAATTTTGTATCTCCAATTCAACTCACTTGCACGTCTTTGGACTGTGGGAGGAAACCCACGCAGACACAGGGAGAACATGCAAACTGCACACAGAAAGGACCCGGACCGCCCCCCACCTGGGGATCGAACCCAGGACCTTCTTGCTGTGAGGCGACAGTGCTACCCACTGAGCCACGGCGGGTTTGCTAATAAATATGCTGCTAAAACTTGAGTTGTTCCCACCCTAATCAGTCAGCATTTTCATTTAAGATGAATTCCTTACTGTGGCTTTCAAGATATGCATTTTTGCTAAGTGCGCACATCTGGATTTGCATAACTACCAACATAAAGGAACAACAGAACATGAGATGTGTTTACTTTTTGCTGACCGGTATGTACTATTCCTCTTCACACTGCACTTCACACCAGCGCATTCTTATTCCTTACTGTGTAGCTGATTTTCCGAGCTCAAGATGACTTGCTTTACGGGTGTTGATATTTTTTGGTGCTCATGTTGAAAGAAAACAGAACCAGACCCAGATGCAGAGCCAAATTTAGAATCGACTCTAGACCTGATGTTAGTTCTCTTCTGCATCAATTAACGTTGCAATTACACACAGCTTAGCAAGAAACAACTGAGCAGCCAGCTGTCTAATTACTTTCCATGTCCTCTAAAACAAAAAAAGCCATCCATAAAAACAACTGTAATTTCCAAATGAGAGAGCTAGTCTGGAAATACAATCAAATTATACCTGATGGTAAATTTGACCCTCATAAACAATGGTTTATTTTAAAGCTATTTTTAAAAGTGGCACAAAATGAATATAGAAAGATGTAATTCAGCCAGCATCTTGTGTGACATAAAATGAGGGGATAAAGAGAAGGAGTATGAATGTAAGTGGGGACTGGAGGACACTGGATCCAAACATCCCAGTCGTCACGGTGATAATGACTGCATCGTCATTGCTGCAAGCAAAAATTCCAATGTAAATCCAACAGAGCTCAACCGTGATTGGACTAATATTAAAGTCCTGTGTTGCTATGAACTATGAAAAAAGAATTCTATTAATTAACTACATACATTTTAAAGAATAAAGTATTTTTAAACTCAAAAATATGTATATACACTGATCAGCCATAACATTAAAACCACCTCCTGGTTTCTACACACACTGTCCATTTTATCAGCTCCACTTACCATAATGAAGCACTTTGTAGTTCTACAATTACTAACTGTAGTCCATCTGTTTCTCTGCATGCTTTGTAAGCCCCCTTTCATGCTGTTCTTCAATGGTCAGGACTCTTCCAGGACCACTATAGAGCAGGTATTATTTGGGTGATGGATCATTCTCAGCACTGCAGTGACACTGACATGGTGGTGGTGTGTTAGTGTGTGTTGTGCTGGTATGAGTGGATAAGACACAGCAGCGCTGATGGAATTTTTAAACACCTCAAAGTCATTGCTGGACTGAGAATAGTACACCAACCAAACATATCCAGCCAACAGCGCCCCGTGGGTAGCGTCCTGTGACCACTGATGAAGGTCTAGTAGATGACCAACTCAAACAGCAGCAATAGATGAGCGATCGTCTCTGACTTTGCATCTACAAGGTGGACCAACTAGGTAGGAGTGTCTAATAGAGTGGACAGTGAGTGGATACGATATTTAAAAACTCCAGCAGCGCTGCTGTGTCTGATCCACTCATACCAGCACAACACACACTAACACACCACCACCCTGTCAGTGTCACCGCAATGCTGAGAATGATCCACCACCTAAATAATACCTGCTCTGTGGTGGTCCTGTGGGGGTCCTGACCATTGAAGAACAACATGAAAGGGGGCTAACAAAGTATGTAGAGAAACAGATGGACTACAGTCAGTAATTGTAGAACTATAAAGTGCTTCTATATGATAAGTGGAGCTGATAAAATGGACAGTGAGTGCAGAAACAAGGAGGTGGTTTTAATGTTATGGCTGATCGGTGTATATCACAAATGCTCTGTATGAGCTGGACACTAGTAGTAGTGTGGTAGAGGAAGTTTTGGTATCTTAACAGCAGTTAAGTTTTGCATATACAGAGTACCCATGTGCTGTGCCAAGCCACCACAGTAAAATGTATGACACTTAATAGCATAAACTAGATGATACCATAGAATTATAAACACACTGAATGACTGCTGTGTATTTATTCAATGGCTCTATATGACATTATTCAAAATAAGCAAAGAGCTATATCGTTTATTGATTTCCTGTACTGTTAGAAGTGAATGAATGTAAAATTTTTTATTCATAACCTGGTGTGTTCTGAAGCATATGATGGAACGTAAAAGCATTTGTTTGAATTGCACCTGTGTTGTTAAATTCATTATACTGCTATGGGTTTTGAGCAAGGGCAAATGTAGAGAAGTATACAGCATTTTGTTTTTGATTGCAAAAGCACAGCACATATGCCTATTCACTATGCATAACTGATCACTATCAAAAAGTAAACCAAGCATCCACGCATCTTTAGATCATGTTGATGCCAAGACTGAACACATGCTAAAGGTACTGAAACAGAAAGAAATGATGTGGGGCGGGGGAAGCTTCTAGTAAACAGACACCAATCAAATTTACATAATCTGCAATCCTTGTCCTGACTTGCCTTTCTCACACATGAAAAAGCACTTAATCTTGGTAATTAAAATCTTAAAAAAAGACAGAACAACTACATGCTGGAGGAAATTAACATCATTTGAGGGGAAAATTGAATTCGTCTCTCCTATTGGTCTGCAACACCGTCTTCTCAGCATACACCAAGGTTTTTTCACTTTTTCAGTTTGATTTGTCCACGCCTCCATTCACTGGCTTGTCACATGGCTAAATGATTGCTTATTGAAAGCCATTCAATCTGCCAAAGGTTAGAACTCCATGTGTGAACTAGGGCTGCCGTGATTGGTCGACCTAGTCGATATTTCAAGTCGATGCATCGTTTTTAAATCTGTTTATAAATGATCTTTTTAAATTTCTACGACGTTTCCATTCATATAAGCGTTCATATGATTCCCCTCAGCACTACTTGCTGCGTACATGACCTAAGTCATATTTGGTCCAGTCACTGGTTGGCGGCATTAAGCGCCGTCTTAAAAAAATGCCGTCTGCAGCAGAGTCAGAGGCCGATTGTAGAGAGCTTTCAAAGAAAAGCTCGAAGTTTTCCAAACCCAAATCATCAAAAGTTTGGGAATACTCCCCCGACCCCCCCAATCTAGTCATGTCCAATTACCCTGATTGCGTCCTCTATACTGATTCGACCCTTCACCGCTGACTGAGGACACCTCTCAATTGACATACGCCCCCTCCGGTACGTACAGTCAGTACAGACTGCATTTTTCACCTGCATGAGTCGAGTACATACACTGACGGGCACTGTGTATGGAGGGCACCCAGCAGGGGCCACAGTTGCACCAGTTATGAGGACCTATGATCTGACTTTTTTACCCTCTAACCCTGAACAACAGCCAATCGTTGTTCATGCAGCCGACCAGCCCAGTCGGAAAGGCAGAGCTGATATTCCATACGATGTATTCCAAACCCCAACTCTGGTGCGCTAGCGTACTTTACCGCTGCGCCACCTGGGCGGCTAAGTTTGGGAATACTTAAAACTGGCACAAAACAAAACGGTGGTTTGTACACTGCTTAATGGTACCACAGCAGCACTAGCATGACGTTGCACGTCTATATTGTTTCTTTAAACTTCTTGATCGTGGAGATCCTAGAATACTGTATTCCTTAGCGAGTTCAGTGAGGGCGCATATTTACTTTTATATGGTTTCATTAAGCTTCTTAATCGCAGAGATCTTGGAATACCATAATTCTTAGCGAGTTCAGTTAGACCGCCGCGCACTTGCTCCGTTGGGCTCACGATTTTTGCGGTCAAAGCGCAAAGAGCTTTTCATATGAATAAGCCCTAACGCTAACCACTTTGTTTACATTGCTAAGAATTGTAAGTAAGTTTTAAGTAAATGTGTAGGTTAGAATCTGGGATCATTCTGTCGTTACTGTACGTTGGACTATTTTATTGCTGCTATAAGTTTAAGCACATTGCTTTGTGTACGGAATGCCAAAAACACATGTTGCACACATGTTTGTTTAATATGGAGCACTTGAGAATTTAATAATATGGACGTAAACCCTGTTTACATTTAGTTTTGTGACATATTATCATGCCATACAGAAGCGTAAATGAGATTCTGAATTAAATTCTTTGAAGGAAAATTAATCGTTAGATTAATCGACTAATCGGTAAAATAGCCTGTAGATTAATCAATAGAAAAATAGTCGTTAGTGGCAGTCCAAGTGTGAACTCTGACAAGACGACTGTTATTTTACCAACTGACAATGAAGGTAAAACCAGAAGCTATTAAATAGATTTAAAGGTGCCGGATTGGTCAGATTGTGGGGGTGAGTATAGTGTTTCCTTCAGTGCTGCTTGTGAAAGAAGCTTTTTTTAAGACACTAATGGCAGATTACATTAAAATACGACTGTAAACACAACTGGATGATCACAATCTTATGAGGCATTGTGAGTACAGTGAAGCATGTTATTCATTGTTGTTCGTTTTCTGTGAAGACAGGCAAAAATTCTCTCAGGAACGCTAACATTAATCATAATGAAGGTCTGTTTTTAAAATCCAGTATTCTTCAGAAAGGCTCCAAAACAAGTGTGAAATGTGCAATGAGAAGATTGAGGAGACTCATGAGGAGAAAATATATTAAAGTATGTAATAACAGCATAAAGTATTTGGCTGTGTCTCAAACCAAGTGTAACTACTCTTTTGAGTTGTTTGTTACCATTAAGTAACTAGTATGTGTTTTGAAAATTAGCACATAGCCCAAAGCCTCTCTTCTTGCAGTAAGATCTTGGGAAACCAATTGATGCTATCCTTTGATCACAAAAAGACCAATCACCACCACCCCCCCTCCCCCCCAAAAAAATCCCATTTGACGTCACTGTTTTGTGTCAGTGGTACAGCACTTCCAAAATCATAAAGTCATGAAACTGGGCCAGATCAGGCCAGTTCTGCATCACTGTAAACACCAATAAAGACCCCTCAAAAGCAGAGAAAAGCCATTTTGATTACATCATACCCAAAAAGGCTACTCAGGAAGTGAGGATGACTAAGTGAATGTCCACTGTACAGACTTAGGAGGCCCACTGGTCATGAAGCTTGGCAGAAAAAACTGAAACGTGTAGTCATTCTACATACGCTACAGCAGCCCAGCTGTTTCTGTGTATCGTTAAATCAGTATACATATAGAACAGAAATCCAGCAGGACTATTCACAGGCAGTGGGGACACCCACACAGAGTTCACAGGAAACACATGAATGGGGCCACTGTCCATGGCGCTCATGTTCCTCGGTATGAAAGAGAAACAAACATAGACATTATTCATGATGGCTTCCAGAAATGGGGAGACGAGCAAGCTCGCTCTGCATTTCACTATTGCACTATGACCTCCACAGAGAAGGAGCATTTCCTCTTCAAAATATCTCTAGAAGCACAGACCTGGCAAATCCACACAAATGATTTAAGCTCACTATCTTATAGGGGTGTACCGATGCACCACAAGACAGTTAATAACCGACTCAAAAATTCCACGATTCAAATCGAATTGACATGTAAAATGTAACAGAGGGCACTGCCGCTATACACCTCGCCTGGTTGACGTCACTGGCGCTATACGCCTGGTTGCCAGATTCGGGGTTTTTCAGCCAAATTGGGCTTAATTCAAAATTGTTTTGTATAGTTTGTACCTACCTCAGAAATAAAAGGGCATTCATTTATTTAGATAAATAAAAGATAAGCACAAATACAGTATTTTATTTTTTTAAAGAGAAATAATAAACGAAAACTTTGTTATAATTTGTCTTCAATTTCAGTTTTAAAAAAATCGGGAAAAAATCGTATCATGAACCCAGTATCGTGAATCGCATCGCATCGTGGGTAGAGTGTATCGTTACATCCCTACTATCCTAAAAGAAATGGTTACATTTGGTCATTTGTTTTATGCCCAAATGCTTGGAAGAAAAAACTGGGCCAATGGCGTCATTGTGTCTCAAACAACTACAAAGAATCAATGAAGCACAAGCATTAAGCTAGAATTTATTTTGCCTTGAACTGGAGATGTTAGTGAAGTGGTTAGGAAAAATAAGTGAACAGCTAGTCTTACGAGGCAAGACTCTAGTCTATAAGCAAGATTTGGGGTCTGGGGAACGTCAATGCCGAAAACCTTTCAACCCTCCTTACAACACATCTCAAACAAAACAAGTCTTGAAGGTAAAGCTTGCCGAAATAGGCTTACCGTTTTGTTTAGTTCTCTTGAAGGTGTTTTACGCTATATGCAATTTTTTCACAACAGTAACAGCAGAGTGTTGTAGATGTCTTCTAATGCTACAGCGCAATCTGCAGTTCATGCCATACCAAAATTATATTTATTAGTACTAAACTAAAACTACTTCAACAACTGAGGTGTTTTCTGGTCATTTTCACTCATCTACACACTGCATTCAAGTGCTTTCCCATACCACATTCTATGTCCTACATAGTGTGTAACTAAAGCAGTGCATTATTACTAGTCATTCGTTGGTAGTTATAGTGGTTGAATTTGGACACAACTGATTTGAATACCATTGTAACTTTAAGGTCTGCATTTGGAAGGCAGTATAGATTCTAATTAGGATGCATGTGATAATATGATAGAACGCCTTTATTTGTCATATGTACATATACAGATATACAGTACAACGAAATTCTTTCTTTGCATATCCTGGCTTGTTTGGAAGCTGAGGTCAGAACGCACGGTCAGCCATCATACGGCACCCCTGGAGCAGAGAGGGTTAAGGACCTTGCTCAAGGGCCCAACAGTGGTTGCATGGCGAAGCTGGAATTCGAACTCTCAACCTTTCAGTTGATAGCCTAAAGCTCTACACACTAGGCTTTCACTGTCCAGGTTCTTGTGGCATCGTGTGCATATGTTCAGTAATGAAGACAACCTAGTCTAGTCAACAAGGTTATTTGGGCCAAAATCCGTGGGCTATTTATTACCAGGCCGCACAGAAAGAATGAATAATTAGAGATTCTATTTCAGGTGTTATTGTTTATTGTCACCCCTATGTGGGAGCAGCGTTTAGTTGCAGTGACAAAAGCTCATTTTACATCATTTGTGAGCAGTATATTACATCCTCCCTTCCCCGCCAGTCTGTGAAATTATATCCTATATGAAACCTGTCTGTGGTGCAAAAAAGGTTGGGAAAAGTAATCTAAACAACATACTTTTAAATAGTAGTATGATTGTTTAGGTCCAAACAGCTTGATTTTATTCCTGTATTCATAATATTTAAAACAAGACTGCCACCAGTGTCGGTAATTTAAACATCCTACACAGAGACGTGTCTGACATGTTTAACATGCTTTAGTTTACTGTACAACCAACATTTCTTTTAAATCCCTGATGAGTTATGTAGAGCTATAGGGTTTATGGCAGAAATACCATAAGGCATTATGTAACCTGGTAAAGAATTGAATTGTACACACAGGTCAGTTAAAGTTTTAAAAAGTTTTAAATGTATTTTGTTTATGCATTTTCTCCCCTTTTTCTCCCAACTTTAATGCGTCCAACTGCCCGATTGCATCATGCTTCCTCTCCACTAATGCCGATCCCCAATCTGATTTGAGGAGAACAAAGCTAACCCACGTCCCCTCAGACACACGGGCTGCAGCTGTATGCATTTTTTCACCTGCACTAGGCAAGTGCTAATGCGGATCAGGCCTGTGTATGAAGAGACACACCCTGATCAACGCACTCCTTCCCCGCCCCTGTGCAGGCGCCATCGATCAGCAGCAGAGGTCGTAGCATCAGTTACAAGGAGACCCTATCCGGCGTAGTACTATATGAACAACAGGCCAATCAGTGTTCATGTGGTCGCTCAGCCCAGCCGGACGGCAGAGCTGAGACTGGATACAATTTATTCGAGATTCCAGCTCCGGTGTGCTAGCGTGTGTTTTACCACTTTTTTAAAATTATTATTGTTTTTATAGTAAACTATTATTAATATAGAATTATTTGTAAGGTAAACCTCCTAGAAAGGAACATTTCAAATGCAAACAGCTGGCTCTCTGAAGAACATCAGACATGGTTAAAATGTTCCTCACAAAGTTTAAAACTAACCCTTGTTTCATGACAGTAAAATGTTTTTGAAAAGTCTTGGTAACCACTTGGTTGATCAACATACTCATTTAATGTTAAAACAACTTCATTCCGTAGGCAAACCATGTAAATGATAGACAAAACATGCTACAGTTCAACCTAATGACAACGCTCATAGTTGTAGACTACATTTTGGCTGCATCAACACTGTAGTTACAGATTTCATTGTGTAAAATGCAATACATTTGCTAATTCTATTGAACCTTTATTTAACTGACAAAAATACTAGTTCAAACTTTCTGATCTTTAACTTTAAATTTAACATGTGTTTATCTTCACAAAATACCATTAATACCTGCAGCACACTCATGTTCATCACTGTGTTATATTACCTTTCCTATTAATTACACTGTTTAATGTTTTGGAACTGAGGACACTATTTATTGCAGTTTTGCAAAGTGACTTTGTGTCCATTCTTGCATGATACAAGACTTCAGCTGCACAACAGTGCTTGTGAATTTCCCCATTGTGGGACTAATAAAGGATTATCTTAACAGTCCATGGTTGCAATGTCTGATTCCACTCTAACCCTAGATTCGCCTCTACATTGATGATACTTTTACACGTGGTACACATGGCCACCCCCATAAAAATACAGATGTTGGCTATTAAATGTTTCACTGATTAAAGAATGATTCTAAATGATCCTTTTGATCCTTGGCATGGAGAACTCAATGTCTGTTTTTCCCAAAAACAAACTGAAACAATGACTCATCTGACCACAGCAAATTTCCACTGTCTTTCGGTTCATTAGCTCAGAGAAAGGGGGTGTTTTCAGCCCAGAATTTATATATGTACAGTAGTAACTTGTAACTCATTGTCCCCTTAACTCAATGTTTCCCTTAAACTCGAAGTGTTCTGTTTTTTTTTTTAATGTATTTATTTAATTTCAAATTAACAATGAACAGTCACTTTGTTCGGCTTGACTGGTGCGGTAAAACATTGTCAAAGTGTGAATATGAGACGAATCTGCATTTGTGTGGAAACCATCAAATCCAGTCTGAAAGCTCCACATGTATCTGTGTTTATCTGGATTTTCCTCACTGTTTCACTTTTAAACTTGTGCTACAGCTCGGGGTTCTGAGAAATTGTAAGAATCAGCTTTTTACTTCAGTGTTTATATTATATTTGTGTTATTTTCTGTGTTTAAGTGTCAAAAACAACCCCATTATTTTACATTAGACTAAAATATATGCAGTTCCACAGGACCATGAAACGCATTAACAGGTTTCCCAAAATTCCTTATGGGAAAAAATACCTTGACACTCAACGTCTTTTAAACTCAACGCCAGTCCCAGAACCAACTGACGTTGAGTTTCAAGGTACCTTTGAGTTATTTAAAAAAACAACATTATTTTAGGTTGCATTTCTTAATGTTGAATTGTTAACAGTTTTCCAGAGCACTTCCAAACCCATGTGACTATTTTTATCATAGTAGCATTATGGTTTCTCTTTCACAATGTCACATTTAACAGAAGTTTCAGCCTTTCCCTAAACAGACTGAGATTTCTTTATTTTCCCTGAATCTTTTCACAATATTATGTGCTGTAGGTGGTGAAAAACTAATTATTTGCAATGTTGTGTTGAGATTTTCTTTTTAAACTGACTGCAAAAATGAGTGTCAGCCCACCACTTTGTGCCAAACCTGAGAGAACTGTCAAAGACTAAGCTTTGGTGGATTTGTTTATATTTACAAAATACAATATAGTGGACAACCAACACATCATCAAGTAAAAGTAATTTCTTTGTACTGCTGTCAGTTAAACATTTAAGAAAATTAACAAATCACAGATTGTTGTTCTTGTTCCATTTTAAAACCTGTTTGGGGTTTTTTTTGTTTGTTTTTTTGTTATGGTTTTTCCCTTTTTCTCCTATCATAGCAGTTTTCAATTCCCAATTGTAATTCCTCTGCTGCTTGCACCACCCCTACACTGACCGAGAAGAGTCACAGACTAGTACTGCTCCCAAAGCACACATGCAATAACTCACCGCTCCTTTTTACCTGCCAGTGGCACACTCCGAAAGAGGGCCATATTGCATACGGAGGGTCACCCTATGCCCCCTGTGAATCATTTATCTCTCATGCAGGTGCCTCGACCAGAGATCAGCGACAATGAAAAACCCTGTCAACCTCAACCCCCCTCCTTTCTTCCAGCATGACCAATTGACTGTGGCACCTCTAAGATTCAAAATCATGGGCTCAGACTCTCAGCAGTGATGGGCTAGCCTTATAGACAGCTGCGACACCTGAGCATCTGATATTCCAAAACTGAAATTCACACTAAATAAAACTGTGTTGAACGTTCAGGTTCAGAATGTTGCAAAGACAGTAAGTAAATAGGTTTTAAGTATGACACCAGATTTAACATTCTAAATTGCAGTATGTATATTTTCCTACCCAGCATGTTTTCAGGAAAGCTGAAATAAACTTTAGACAAAGAACATTTGCATACAAAATTAATGAATATTTATTTTTAAATTTGGAACTATCGGCGCCCAGGTGGCACAGCGGGATATTCCGCTTGCACACCAGCACCGAGTTTCTGAACTCCCCGGTTCGAATCTCGGTGTTGCCACCAGTCGGCTGGGCGCCATCTAGGGGGCATAACTGGCAGTGCTTGCAGCAGATACCAATTGGCTACCGTATCTGCAGGGTTGGGGGCCGGACTATGTGTGGGTGGGTGGTTCTTCGTACGCTGTGTGGTGATCCTGATTGGCGGAGGAGGCGCCTGTGCAGAATGCATGGGCGAGAAGAGGAGGGCTGTACACGTGTCGAAGGAGGCGTGTACAGCGCCGTGCTCTCCTCGGATGCGATCTGGTATCTATCAGCAGCGGAGGACAAAAATTGTGTGTGCTAAATTGGGAGGAAAATGGGGAGAAAATGCATTTAAAATTTTATTTTATTTTATTTGGAATGATCTATTATTAATGATATTTACTACAGACTTCAAGTTTCTTTTACTTCATACCTTAACAACACCCATATTATACTGCATAATAACATTCTCTTAAGCTGGTTCTCAGTACGAATTTACTTGTAAAACTTGGTGTTATTTTCACACAGTGTTTGATGTTTAGCTTAGGTTATATTTTACTTTGAACACTATAATGTCACCTAAATACCAAAGTATAAAGCACACTGTAATCTGTAACTGTGGTGTTATTGTGCTCTAGATAAAGCCTGTTTGTTGACATTGCGCTTAGGTAAACTGCAGTGTGTTTTGATTATTCCTTTACATGGTTTTTGCTTAGTAATTTAAATAAGCTTAACTTCAGGCTAACTATGTAGGTCAGACAAGTGGTTAATTTGGTAGCGTATAAAGGTCAGTAATGTGGTATGACCACCTAATTCTTTGTTAGTGGCTATGCAGCTGTGTTCATATAAATATGACTAGTTTGACTGCACTAATAACAAAAAGTATATGACATAGTGGTCTCCTGCCAAAGCCGGAAGAAAACTAGACAGTATCACTGCCCATTGCAAGGTAAAGCTCGCAGTTCTGTTTTGGGTGGACTTATTTAATGACTTTGTATGAGTGCAGTCAAAATAACCCCATTTATGGGCACAGAGAAGTTTATTACAAAAAGCCAACTGGATAGCCCTGGCACAAAGTTACATAACAATACACTTTACATGCTTAAAACAGACTTATCAAATGTATTCAAGCACACAAAAGAGACCTTTCCAGAAATCTTCACATTTCAAAGCTTGTCTCATACAAATGCGTGTAAACGTCTGACCAAGTGTATACAGCAACAGATTGCTGGCTTTGAAGAACGGCAAACACACGTTTCACGAGTTTACTTCGATTTAAAACCAAACTTTTAGGTACAAAAAAGCTTTAATAGACAGTTTACTGACCTACATTCTTAGCTGGACGTTTAAACTATCCGGTTTGTTTAAACAAACCGAGTAAACAGTATACAAAAGGCACTGTATTTACATAATGACTGTGTTAAGAATTCAAGAGTTGAACCTACACTACTACTACACTAAAACTAGTTTAGTGGATTACATACACGATGCTTTTAACATTCCTGGTTTAGTTTTACATCGAGTGTAATTAAATATTAGTGGATTTAATAGGTAGCTTATGTTGTAAAAGCCACTCGACACAGAAAGTCTGTTAACTTTAACAAACGTCGCGATTAAAATGAATATAAAGTAAGACCGAATCTACTAGACTAGATAAACACACCAACCAAGAGAATCAATTAAACTGTGTAACAGTAGCAATCCTATCTGATCCAACGTTAACGCTTGTACTGCGTGCACTCACCTTTAGTTATCTAAAGATCCTCTTTTTACAAACTCGCAGTTAATCACTGATCTCAAATTGTGCTTCCATTTAAGAAAACAACTTTACACGATCATCTCTCCAAAGTCCAACCGAAATCCGTATCAAATCCAGCACTTTATTCCTAAAAACGCCGGCAGCGATGCGATTCTTTGCCGATGATAATCCGTGATGAAAAGTCTTCTCTCGAAGTCGAAGGGCGGACTGGATTAAACCGAACTTTTCATGATCACATGACGTTTGACTGCACACACAGGTACAGGAGAAAAGCTCACACCTGGCTAATAAAACTGAAGATCTCGCTTACAAAACCGGTTTAACTGTGGTCTGGTCTGTACTCAGTGTGCACTGAACTACAAACAGCCCAGCCTCCACCTTCCAGTCCTGCACTGATAGGCTGCTACAACAGATCATTTGTATATAGGTTCACAAACAGCCTAGCGATTGCAAATTCTCAGCAATTCACCCAAAACTACTCTCAAAACTCGTGTATAAAGCCCTGAGTCGCGAGTAGTCTGGATCAGACGAGTGGAAGAGCAGCTTACTGAGTTTGCTTTCCCGTTTATTCACATAAAATTGACTCATGCTAAAAATCCCACTAATTTGCATGAGGTAGACTACTTATTTATCCACGTTTCACCTTTCTGAAAACATCAAGACACCACTGCAAAAGTAACCTATCAGTTTCTCAGCGTTTACTAATATGTAATATTACTATTTAGTATTACTGTTTAGATCACAAAAAATGTTTTGTTCTATAAACTGAAATTGCTGGCATTTAGAGCATTTTTTCACCATGGACAGGTTTCATATAAGATATCATTTCACGGACCGGCGGACGAGGGAGGATTTAAAATAGATATAACTATACTGTAGAATGAAAAATCAGTGTGAATCCTAAACTTTTTTTTGCTGTAACGAGACACTGCTTCTACCTAGTGGTGATAGGATGCAGCAACACCTAAAGAGTTTTGGAAATTTAATTGCTCTTGTAGCGATCTCTGATTATTAATTCTTTCTGTGCGGCCCGGTAATAAATGATCACGTTTCTGAAAACATCAAGACACCACTGCAAAAGTAACCTATCAGTTTCTCAGCTTTTACTTATATGTAGTATTACTTTTTAGTATTACTGTTTAGGTAATAAAAATGGTTTTGTTCTATAAACTGAAAATGCTGTCATTTAGAGCATTTTCTCACCATGGACAGGTTTAATATAAGATATAATTTCACAAACCAGCAAGTGAGGATGGATTTAAAATAGATATAACTATACTGTAGAATGAAAAATCAGTGTGAATCCTAAACTTTTTTTTGCTGTAACGAGACACTGCTCCCACCTAGTGGTGATAGGACGCAGTAACACCTAAAGAGTTTTGGAAATTTAATTGCTCTTGTAGCGATCTCTGATTATTAATTCTTTCTGTGCGGCCCGGTAATAAATGATCACGTTTCTGAAAACATCAAGACACCACTGCAAAAGTAACCTATCAGTTTCTCAGCTTTTACTTATATGTAGTATTACTTTTTAGTATTACTGTTTAGGTAATAAAAATTGTTTTGTTCTATAAACTGAAAATGCTGTCATTTAGAGCATTTTCTCACCATGGACAGGTTTAATATAAGATATAATTTCACACACCAGCAAGTGAGGATGGATTTAAAATAGATATAACTATACTGTAGAATGAAAAATCAGTGTGAATCCTAAACTTTTTTTTGCTGTAACGAGACACTGCTCCTACCTAGTGGTGATAGGACGCAGTAACACCTAAAGAGTTTTGGAAATTTAATTGCTCTTGTAGCGATCTCTGATTATTAATTCTTTCTGTGCGGCCCGGTAATAAATGATCACGTTTCTGAAAACATCAAGACACCACTGCAAAAGTAACCTATCAGTTTCTCAGCTTTTACTAATATGTAGTATTACTATTTAGTATTACTGTTTAGGTCATAAAAATTGTTTTGTTCTATAAACTGAAATTGCTGTCATTTAGAGCAGCGGTCCCCAACCTTTTTTTCACCACGGACCGGTTTCATATAACATATAATTTCACATACCAGCGAGCGAGGAAGGATTTAAAATAGAGTAACTTTTTTAAATGGAAAATCAGTGTGAATCCTAAACTTTTGTTTGTTTGTTTTTTGCTGTAATGAGACGCTGCTCCCACCTAGTGGTGATAGAAGACAGTAACACCAAGATATCATTTCACGGATGTTAGATCTTAGTTACAGTTATGTCCATATACTTATGGTATGATTAGTATTTCTGCTTTTCTCACCGCTTTTGAGCTGAGAATGCAGTTCTGAAAGTTGTTTGTTGATCAAAACTAGCCTTCTTCCTTAAATTTTCTCATGTAGTTTAGCCTAAACACACACACACACACACACACTCTCTCTCTCTCTCTCTCTCTCTCACACACACACACACACACACACACTTTTCTGGTCTTTATAAAAACTCAGTTTTATTTTAATAAACTAAGGCATTCATACTTTGACTTGGTGTCTGGTCTGGGTGCTTTCCTCGTGCAAGATTCAACGAATGATTCTTCTCCTGGTTAAGTTCTAGTCTAGTTTAAGGGACAGGACTTTGAGTGAATTTGAGAAACTACCTAACAAATGTTAATAGCTAACAATGGACCAGTGGGCGAGGGAGGATTTAAAATAGAGTAACTATAGAATGGAAAATCAGTGTGAATCCTAAACTTTTTTTTGCTGTAACGAGACACTGCTCCCACCTAGTGGTGATAGGAGACAGTAACACCCAAAGAGTTTAAGAAATTTAATTGCTCTTGTAGCGATCTCTAATTATTTATTCTTTCTGTGCAGCCCGGTAATAAATGACCCACGGACCGGTACCGGTCCACGGCCCGGTGGTTGAAGACCACTGATTTAGAGCAATGTCATAATCACAATGTATACTGCGGGGGCATGTCCCCCAAAATTCAGAGATGCTCAAAATGTTCCCCCAATACAGTTGTACCTTGAAACTCGACGTCAATTGGTTCTGGGAGTGGCGTTGAGTTTAAAAGGCGTTGAGTTTCCCATGGAACTGCATATATTTTAGGATTATGAAAATAATGGGGTTGTTTTTTACTCTTATACACTGAAAATAACACAAATATAATATAAAAACACAAATACAATTGAAAAACAGCTAAAAATCAATTAAAAAATACAATAAAATCTGCACTTTACCTTTACTTCTTTATTGTTTTCTTTACATTCTTAATTATGGAGATGCTTAATCTTGGAATACCGTATTTTGTTCAGTAAGGGCGCGTTCACACGAGAAGCGCAAAATAGCTTTTTTGCTGGCTGTACGGCTAATTTCTATGGAGTGTGGTGGTGCTAACGTGCTAAGTCTAACGTCGACTTACTTATTTTTTTGGTGGAGAGAAAGTGTATTTAAATAAAACATTTTTGTTTTGTTCTATAAACTAAAAATGCTACCATTCAAAGCAGGCTCATAATCACAATGCATACTGGGGGGCATGTCCCCCAAAATTCTCAAAATGTTCCTCCAGTATAATGAAGTAAAAAGTATAAATAAACATATTCCATTCACTGGCTTTGTGCAATGTTATGATCCATTAGTGTTCCTATCAGTTGTTGATATGGCAGGAATGTTTTAGAATGACCCCTTAATCCTGGTAGATTTGGTCCCCCTAATGTTCAACTCATGGCTACATCCTTGATTGAGAGCATTTATTGGAAGAAAATGATAGCTTGCCTGGTTTTTCAGCCCTCAGATAATGCAAAAGAAACAAGTATAATTCATTTTAAGGATCACAACACTAGTATTTAACTTAAAAAGAGTAAAAAAAAGTCTGTATTTTGTGGAACAACCAATTCTCAGGCACAGCTTTTATGTGTCTTGTCATGCTCTTTTACATTGTTGGGAATTTAGCCACTCATGACATAAACGTAAAAACTCAGGCAGCTCGGCTTTGTTTGATAACTAAAGATGTGACCATCCATCTTCCTCTTGACTACATTCCTGTGGTTTTCAATAGACCTCAAGTCTGGAGATTGTGCTGACCATGAAAGGGTCTTAATCTGGTGGTCTTCAATCCACACCTTGACTGACCTGTCTGTCTGACATAGAGCACTGTCTTGCTGGAAAAACCAATCCACATTTTTAGTGCACAAGGAAGCAAGTTATCTCCCAGGATTACCTAGTATGTACCTTAATTCATGCATTCTTCATAAAGACAAAACTGCCTTATTTCAGCATTGCTAAAGCTCCCCCAGATCATCATCAATCTGCCACCACATTTAATACTGGCTGCAAGACATGGCCTTGGTGTTACATGACCAAGCTAAAAAATTAAACTCATTAAAGATCACCAGTCCTCTACATCTACATCTGTAGCTTTTTTAGTTTGTCATACCCATGCAATTTATGCCAGTTTTAATTTGTCTTCTTTGTAGGTCACTTGATGTCATCCTATGGTTGTTGAGTGACATTCAGATGGTGGTCATCCTGGTCATGTCTGTAACTTTGTTGTCCCCAATATCTGCAGCTTGATCTTGCTCTCACTGAACCCCCCCTTGTCACACTAGTTGTTTAAATACTAGAACTGTTTTTGCCAGCTTGTCCTATTTGAAGTGATGACTACAGCAGGGGTTTTATGTGTTTTCTCATTAAATTAGATTTGTTTTTGGTAATCATTTAATCAGTTTCTCATTATGTAGAATGAGATGTACCCGTGTTGGAATTTACCAGACTCTGAAATGGAATGGCTGCAGTACATGTAGAAAACTTCTATTTTCAGTACTATATATAAGGTTCTGGTTTGTTATGTACTGTATATGGTATTTACCCCTGGCTGCATGATTTTCCTTGTGGTAGTCCAGTTTTCTTCCCACCTCCCAATAACATTAAAAGGCTATTCCAAATTCCTTAGGTGTCGTAGGTGTGAGTAAGAAAATGTCATTTTGTGTGTATCTGTGTGTGTGATGTGACTGATGTGCTGTCCAGTGTGTATTCTGGCCTCAAACCTAGGGATTTCAGATGTCTCCATACTCGTCACAACCCTGACCCTGGCAGTTACTAACATTAATAAATAGACATTCTTTTATCAGTGTATGGATTTGCCATCTGTCTATTGAGTAAAACAAATCATTATAAATTGAGCATTCCACAGTGCACCCTGGTGCCATTTACATGCCTTGGCCATTCACATGTCCTTGAAGATGAGATCTAGATCTTGAGCACTTTCAGTGGGTAATCAACATGCTGCCTGTCAGCACCCCTTGATATTTTGAAATACAGAGTTAACTGATGATTTGGCCCTAATCAAAGCCTCCTAGATCTTTATGCTTACCAAATCAGAATTTTTAATGGCTGTTAGTTGTACCAAAAAGGTTACTTAGGGCCTTCTTCAATACCCTGCTTATCTTCTTTTAAGTAAAAAGTGAAAAGTCTGTTACTATCTGAGACATGACATTTAAAGAAATTACAATTTACAGATAAAGGTTTTGTACTAACTGGAACATTTAAAAGCTGCCATATTTTGTAATGTCATTATTTTAAAGGTTTCAGGCATGAAATCTGGCCAGACAACTTTGAATATTGTATGACTATATGACTATTTTTTATTATTTTATTTTGTCTGCATAAAATGATGGTCAGTTCTGAAACATACTGTTTTAGAATCAAATGTAAGAATGCCTAAGAGCACATTTATTTTGAAGCATAAAAGTGTGTATTTATATTAGCAACACTGTCGAATACACTGTTTATTCCTTTATTGAGGACCAGTGAGTCCAGATCCTGTCCTATGAAAAGAAACAAGGCACAAGGAGGCCCCTGAAAAGGGCTCCAATTCATATTAGGATTCCTCACAGCGCCCATGATACATGTCATGTAGTGCAGCTGTCCCAAACCGGCGGGGGTGGGAGGATTTAACAATACAGCTCACAAATGATTGAAAATGAGCTTTTTTTTTCGCTGCAACGAGACGCTTCTCCCACCTAGAGGTGATAGGAGACAATAACACCCAAAATGGAAGCAGTGAAAACTGCTTTTCTTGCAATTTGCAATTTCTAATTACTGATTCTTTCTGCGGTAATAAATGACCCACGGACCGGTACCGGTCCACGGCCTGGTGGTTGGGGACCACTGATATAGTGTACATAATAAATCACATTAAAGAAAAATAATGCATTTAGAGATTGCAGAGTGCTAGGTAGCACTGTCGCCTCACAGCAAGAAGGTCCTGGGTTTGATCCCCAGGTGGGGAGGTCCGGGTCCTTTCTGTACGGTGGCCGAGAAGTGCAAAACAAATTTACATTTCAGAAAACAAAATAACAAAAAAACAAAAACAAATTTACAACGAAAGCAAAAACAAATTTACAAGTGCTTGGGTACCCAGTGTTTGTAAATTTGTTTTGGCATATGTAAAAGTGTTTCAGCACTTGTAAATTTGTTTTCGGCATATGTAATTTTGTTTTCTAAAATGTAAATTTGTTTTGCACTTCTCGGCCGCACATTTCTGACGGAAAGGGTAGGTACAATAAACCGGAAGTGCATGTTGCTTACCTGCTGTCAATCAAACTGTTTCTCAGCGGTAAAGTGAACGGAGTTTGTGATGGTGATGATAAACAAGGTTTTGTCTAGTTTGTGGAAATCATTTTATCCAGTTGACCCGCTATTGTTTTTCTTGTGGAAAGTTATTAGATAGTTTGTGCAGATGTTTAGACGTGGCGTGTGCATCTCTATCTACCGTCCGCTCTTCTAAACATCTAAGGAATTCCCACAAGAACAACAAAAGCGAATTAATGAAAGTAATTAACACAAAATGGACAAAACATTGTTCATTAGAGACGGAACATTTGATACCGAGGCTTTGATGCTTGTTTCACTTTTGTAACACTGGACTCAGTGTATCGGAGCTTATATTAAAGCAGCATGTGCGGGACTGATGAAGCTTTGATGCTGTGTTTTATCTCACTCACTATATAAGAGACAATCAAACCAGGGTTACCCACCGTCCTGTAACATACACAATCCTTCTTTATCTGGAGACTAAACACCGCGTTCAGTATTGAACTGATGCAGGACGCTTTGTTCCGTATTTTTATCAATGGGAGACAGTGTGATGTGTATAAAACAGAAGGAAACTGCAGCTACTGTGGGAATGAAGTAGTGTTCACTTTTATTCTTAGTAACGCGGTGTGTGCGCAATATAACCTGTTTAATACACCGCTGTATGAGTAGCACCGTGGGCAGAGTACGTTGAAACAATAGCGGGTCAACTGGATAAAATGATTTCCACAAACTAGACAAAACCTTGTTTATCGTCACCATCACAAACTCCGTTCACTTTACCGCTGAGAAACAGTTTGATTGACAGCAGGTAAGCAACACGCACTTCCGGTTTATTGTACCTACCCTTTCCGTCAGAAATGTGCGGCCGAGAAGTGCAAAACAAATTTACATTTTAGAAAACAAAATTACATATGCCGAAAACAAATTTACAAGTGCTGAAACACTTTTACATATGCCAAAACAAATTTACAAACACTGGGTACCCAATTTTGTTTTTTTGTAATTTTGTTTTCTGAAATTTAAATTTGTTTTGCACTTCTTGGCCACCGTATTTCTGTGTGGAGTTTGCATTTTCTCCCCATGTCTGCGTGGGTTTCCACCGGGTGCTCCGGTTTCCTCCCACAGTCCAAACACATGCAAGTGAGGTGAATTGGAGACACTAAATTGTCCATGACTGTGTTAGATATAACCTTGTGAACTGGTATAATGAGTAAATACCATTTCTGTCATGAATGTAACCAAGGTGTAAAACATGACGTAAAAATCCTAATAAACAAACAAACATACAGCAGCGGTCCCCAACCTTTTTTTACATTTTCATTTTCATTTTCAGCATTTAGCAGACGCTCTTATCCAGAGCGACTTACAGAAGTGCTTCTATAGTGAACATTTCATTTCTCAAGTTTAGGTAAACAACAGTCAAAGAACACAAATCTGCTAAAACCTGTTAGAACCAAAGTGCCTTTTTCTTTTTCTTTTCTTTTTGTTTTAAATGGAAAAGAATGGAACAAAATGTTAGTAAATAAGTACAAGTCAGCCTAAGTGTTTAGTAAAAAGGTGGGTTTTTAATCGTTTTTTTAAAGACAGCAAGAGACTCAGATGTTCGGACAGACAGAGGAAGTTCATTCCACCACTTCGGCGCTAGAACAGAGAACAGCCTTGATGCTTGTCTTCCTTTAGTCCTGGATGGGGGCTCAAGTCGAGCGAGACTAGAGGCTCGGAGGTTGCGTGGTACAGAGCGGGGTTTGATTAGATTTTTTGCACCACGGACCGGTTTCATATAAGCTATAATTTCACGGACTGGCAGGGGTGGGAGGATTTAACAATACTGCTCACAAATGATGGAAAATGAGCTTTTTTGAAACATGTGAAGTCAGAATAATGTTAACATGCTTTTATTATGCAACCAGGAAACTAAGATTAGGCATCAAGCCGATTACAAATGTACTTAAGCTGTAATGTTTTTAAGCTTTTATTATCCTTTAGTTGTAATTTAGTCCTGACATTTTTATTATGATTTCAAAGGAACTACACTCTCTTTACCTGACATTTTTAAACAGAACTCGAGGCAGAGCCAGAATGGTGGCCAGAGTGGCATTTGCTACCCCTGACGGCTGATCTAAAATTCCTTTTAATTAAAACTAACTGGCTAATTAAATGCTTTTAATTAACTCTCTGGTAGTTAAACACACCAGTAGTTTTTATGTACTTTGGACTTACTGAAGTGGCCTTGGTCACCCCCTTGCCACCCCATTTTATAGTGTTAGAAAGGCCACTAATGCCTAGTTTACACTACACGATTTTTGCCCTGATTTTTGCTCACTGACTGGTTGCCGCTAGATGTGGCAGCTCGGGAGCAACTCAGCGTTCGCTCAGCGATTGAAACTCGGCTCTCAATCGCTACATGTGAACTACTCAACAACTCGATCCGAGCGACTGAGGAGACTGAGGAGAGATATCTAGCATGTTGAATATCTGGATCAGTCGGTCGCGACTGGCAATGAGTGCGGTGAGGGGGATAATATAGTTTCTATCAGAATACGGCACACACACAAGCTTTACAATATTTGTGAACTTATCGTCCACGCCGAACCATAATATCAATATTACATTACAAAAAAATATTTATTAACCTCCACTCGCTAAAAAACTAAACAATCCCTGCTGGTCGTGTTGCCAAATCCACTCGGATTCATTTATTTTTCCTACATGTTTTTACGCTGCACATCAGTGCACAAACAACTTTGATCACTCGCTACTTGTTGACGTGCATTTTTGGACGTGGTATCATTAAACTCCTCTTCACTTATCGCGTCTGTTTTCATGACTAAACGGAGTTTGGGAGACCAGAGAAGCTCGCCTGCAATTCCAGTTGGTGATAGATGGTGTAGTGTGAAACCCCCTATCGCTGATCAGTCATGTAGTGTGAAAGCCACACCGACTTGAAAGACTCCCGATTACAAGAGATCCAGCTGTGTAGTGTGAACTGTACAGCGACCGGACGACTTGGAAAGTCGTGTAGTGTGAACTTGGCATTAGAGCAACTAAAAATCAATGAGCATGAATGTAGCTCTGCTTTACTTTTATTTAGACGCACAATGTCTGTATAATGTTTTATTTTATAGTAACAAAATGTGTTTTAGCTAGTTTATAGCTATAGTTTTTTTAATATATAATAACCCTGGGTTGAAGAAACAGCGCTACGCGTTTGTACAGTTCCTTTTTCCAGGCTATGCTAAAGCTTGCTGCTTCCTGCTGTGTGGATCCTGAGTTGGAACAAAAGCACAGTGCTTTCAGTTCCTGCCTGAGGCGGCTTTAAGCTTATGATTATAGTTTTGTGGGGGTTAATGCAGGTTTAGAATGGAATCTGGTTGTTTATTACATTTTTCTCAGGTGGGTTTGTGTGTTTGGGAAGATTTGAAAGATCACAATGTGCACAAAAGAGTTAAATGGGCTGTTAAATGACTGGTGGGGGAAGGGTTTCAGCCCTTTGTTTGCACCAAGAATCACGAATACAGGGCAATTATAAGATTAAGAAGAAACTATTGGCTGGTCATGGTGAAACAATCTGGGCATTACATTTGGGCATTAGCATTAATAGGTTAAAGTAGGTCTAGGTGTATATGTGTCGTTATGGAATGGAAAAACAAGGGTATATTTAAAAGGCATTTTGGTTTCTTGTAATTCTGTAACTGCAACGTTTTTTAGGGAATCAATATTTTACTTTGAATTTGGATTAAAGTCTCTGAAACAGAATATGAATTGTGTGCAGAATCTACGTACAAAAGTACATTCATCGTACTGGAGCCAAAGGTTCTGTGGGAAGGCGCCATCTCTTGGTGAGATAGTGGAATTGCACGTTTTTCCCTCATCGTTTTAGGAGCAAACGTTGTGAATTTGTGTTTGTTTGTTACTCATTACACAAGGTTCATCAGTTCACAAGGTTATATCAAACACAGTCATGAACAATTTAGTATCTCCAATTCACCTCACTTACATGTCTTTGGACTGTGGGAGGAAACCGGAGCACCCGGAGGAAACCCACACAGACAAGGGGAGAACATGCCCCACCTGGAGATCGAACCCAGGACCTTCTTGCTGTGAGGCGACAGTGCTACCCACTTAGCCACCGTGCCGCCCTGTGAATTGGTGTATTTAACACATTTTGAAGGTAAAAATTTGGTCCATATAGCACTCGTATGGTCAGGCACTGATGTTGGATAAAAAGGGCTGATTCAACCCAGATGTGTACATGGTGGAGTTGTTGTCCAGAAACTCACTATCAGTTCTATCACATAAGTGAAGGATGATTAACTGTAATTAATTTATTAATGCTTTTTATCTGTTGTAAATGTCTGTCATTATAAAATAGTCCGGGTCCTTTCTGTGTGGAGTTTGCATGTTCTCCCTGTGTCTGCATGGGTTTCCTCCGGTGGCTCCGGTTTCCTCCCACAGTCCAAAGACATGCAAGTGAGGTGAATTGGAGATAAAAAATTGTCCAGGCCTGTGTATGATATAACCTTGTGAACTGATGAATCTTGTGTAATGAGTAACTACCGTTCCTGTCATGAATGTAACCAAAGTGTAAAACATGACGTTAAAATCCTAATAAATAAACAAACAAACAAACAAACCTATTATTACCTAGTACATTTACTTGATCAGCCATAACATTAAAACCACCTCCTTGTTTCTACACTCACTGTCCATTTTATCAGCTCCACTTACCATATAGAAACACTTTGTAGTTCTACAATTACTGACTGTAGTCCATCTGTTTCTCTGCATACTTTTTTGGCCTACTTTCACCCTGTTCTTCAATGGTCAGGACTCCCACAGGACCACTACAGAGCAGGTATTATTTAGGTGGTGGATGATTCTCAGCACTGCAGTAACACTGACATGGTGGTGGTGTGTTAGTGTGTGTTGTGCTGGTATGAGTGGATCAGACACAGCAGTGCTGCTGGAGTTTTTAAATACCGTGTCCACTCACTGTCCACTCTATTAGACACTCCTACTTAGTTGGTCCACCTTGTAGATGTAAAGTCAGAGATGATCACTCATCTATTGCTGCTGTTTGAGTTGGTCATCTTCTAGACCTTCATCAGTGGTCATAGGACGCTGCCTACGGGGCGCTGTTGGCTGGTTATTTTTGGTTGGTGGACTTTAAAAACTCCATCAGCGCTGCTGTGTCTTATCCACTCATACCAGCACAACACACACTAACACACCACCACCATGTCACTGTCACTGCAGTGCTGAGAATGATCCACCACCCAAATAATACCTGCACTGTAGTGTGAAAGGGGGTTAACAAAGCATGCAGAGAAACAGAAGGACAACAGTCAGTAATTGTAGAACTACAAAGTGATTCTAGATGGTAACTGGAGCTGATAAAATGGACAGCGAGTGTAGAAACCAGGAGGTTTTATTGTTATGGCTGATCAGTGTATATGTTTATTTAATTACATTTTCATCCTTCTAAATGTACACAGAAATGTATCTGGATGATCACAACAAAAACAGATCTTCCATGGACATGAGTCCTTGAACAAGATGGCCACTGGAGCTTTTACACTGACACGAACTTAAAGCCTGTTGGCAGGCAAAAAAGGTTTATAATAGGATTTTGAAAATGCTTGGTCATTATTTAAAAACCCACAAAAGTTGTAATTAGTTTTGGACAAAGAAATATGGGTTTCAATTCTTCAGTCACAGAAAAAAGAACAGGTGCTGAAATATATATAACCACAAGACTGATGTGTCATACATGTCCCTTAAAAGTGTATGTAAACATTAGACTTTGACTGTAGATAGCCTTGTATAAATGTGTGTGTTTTGGTGTATGTGAGTTTGTTGCTGGACTGGAAGTCACAGATGAAGGATTTGAATGATTCATGAGTATGGTAATGTGTGTCTCAGGGCTGACAGTGTTGTTCTCATCAGACAATTTTTATTACGTCTATTTTCTTCTCATTCTGCCATTCCTTACCCCTCTCCAAAATACATGACACACACACACACACACACACACTCCTTTACCTTTTCTATAATAGTAGGAGCAAGAAGGGGCCGAAGAAAAATAAAAGCTGGACTGAACAGTGAGACAGGTCTATGGCTGTGCACATTACATGCTGAGTTATATAATTGAAGCCCATTGTTCTGCATGAACAGCAGTGGCATAGAGCTTCTGTCAATCTCAATGGAGATGTCATGCTGCGGTTCACCACTGCCTGAGAAATATTTGGTGGAAGGTGAAGGCAGCATGAACTCTTTCTGTTCATATTGTGTGCAGGCCAGATATATTTATATCAGTTGTAGGTCAGAATGCATTAAGAAATATACTTCTGATGACACGTCATTATTGTTAATCACCAATTTGACAGGTCTCAAATTGGTGCAATCAGAAACTACTATTGACTGAGTAAGTTAGTGATCTTATAGTCACCATTGGTGGATTTTATATAATTTTTTAGAAAAATGCAAATAGGGCGGCACAGTGGCTTGGTGAGTAGCACTGTCACCTCACAGCAGGAAAGTTCCAGGTTTGATTCCTATGCAGGTGGAGCAGTCCAGGTCTTTTCTGTGGGTGGGTTTACTTATTTTGGTTTCCTCCCACAGTCCAAAGACATGCGGTCAGATTAATTGGAGAAACTAAATTGCCCTAGGTGTGAATGTGTGATGTATGTGTGTTTGCCCTGTAATGAACTGGCAACCTGTCCAGGGAGTTTCCAGCCTTTCACCCAGTGAATCGTACCCACTGTGACCCTGAAGAGGATAAAGCGGTGGTAAAACAGACAATGAATGAATAAATGAATTTAAACAGGCAAATACACTTTGTAGCCAAATGAATGTGATTTTATGAATGTGCTTATGCTTTTTTAAATCCATGCCTATTACTAAAAGACAAATACATCACAATTCATTATATTATGTTATGACTGTGCCCTTGTGCGCAAAAGTGAAGTCCAAAAAGACATGATTGGACATGTTTGGTGTGGTAGAACTTTAGTAACCTGCACATAGCCCTCAGCTTTACTCTACTGGACACCTTTGGGATGTGTTGAAGTGTCAATTGACATCCGAATGCTCTTTTTACTAAATTTCCCAGAAATTTTGTGTAAAACCCTCCTGAAAGAGAGGGGGCTGTTATAGTGGGGCAACTTCATATTTACTTATTTTAATTTATTAGGATTTTAAAGTCATGTTTTACACTTTGATTACATTCATGGCAGAAACGGTAGTTACTCGTTACACAAGATTCATCTGTCCAAGTTTAATGTTCAACAATTTTGTATCTCCAATTCACCTCACTTGCATGTGTTTGGACTGTGGGAGAAAACCAGAGCTTCCGGAGAAAACCCACACAGACAAGGGGAGAACATGCAAGCTTCGCTCCACCTGAAAATCGAACCAAGGACCTTCTTGCTGTGAGGCAACAGTGATACCGACCGAGCCATGGCAACTTCATATTAATTCTATGTCTAGAGAGATTATGCTCAAGTTTACACATACTTTTGGCCAGTGCATCGGGACTGATTGTTTCAACAATGTGATTAAAGTAATTGTGCCTAATGGGGCAAAAAAAATTCCAAGTTGGCTTGTTTTTGGTCACACGCAGTAGTAAATTTTCCTCTGAGATGTGATATCCTGCTCACAAATACAAACACTGCAAACTGTGTTAAACAGCTAGCAGTGGGGGTGATGCAAAAACTATAATCAATCAAGGAATCGCTTTTTCAAGGTGGGAAATGTACTGTCTGCTGAGCTTAGGAAGGTGAACACCAAATTAGGCAATATAAAAATCATCCTGTAGTTTACCTTCTGGTACTGCAAGAGAAACATTGACTTCACACAGCTTCATGCAGGACCATGCAGAGACAGTCTGTATTAGATGTTACATTGTGAGCCTCATAAGGCAGGAATTCATGATACTATTCAGAAGACTTCTGTATTAAAAGGCAATAAACTATAACAATAAGTACAGTGGTGAATACATACAACCCCAAATCAGAAAAAGTTGGGACAGTATGGAAAATGCTAATAAAATAAAAAGACAGTGTTTACTTTGGGGTTGTAATTGTATAGATAATATCTACTGGGAATTCTCTGCGTCCACAGAATTGGTTGGGAGTTACCCGAGTAGTGTTTTTAGCTGCTTTAGACTTCAACATCCTTAATATTTTTACTTACCGATTGCTAGTGTAACAAACTTTTCTGTGGTGTAGCTGACAACATTTAATGTATGTGTTTATGTATTGAGTGCTTTCTGTCTTTTGGGTATTCCATAATCAATAAAAAAGTGTGCTTCTCTACACACGTGATCTCTCTGTAGTCTGTGCTGCGCCTCAAAAGAACAAGCCAGTAAAGTATTTTACTCCCGATAGTTTGTCTATGTACAGTTTATTTTTTACTTTATAAACTCAGCAAACTCTAAAGATGCTCGGTTAGACTAAAACCTCCTCATAGTACAAATTACCCTGTAAATGTAAGGCACTTAAATGCTACACGAATTAAAAATTTCTAAATTTCACAGCAAATTGCATATTACACTGGAAACGGCTCTTTTCACGGTCCATGGTGCGATTTTCACGGCTGTGAATTAGGTAGGGCCTTTGTAATTGCATTTGTATAATATCAATAATTTACAGTATAAGACAATCATACAGGACCTGGTGCACCCTATGGTGCAAACAATTTCTGATCATGCTTCCATATTGGGGTATGACAATACCCAGATGGGGTGGCACGGTGACTAAGTATGTAGCACTGTCGCCTCACAGCAAGAAAGTCCTGGGTTCGATCCCTGGGTCCTTTCTGTGTGGAATTTACATGTTCTCCCCGTGTCTGCATGAGTTTCCTCCGGGTGCTCCGGTTTCCTCTTACAGTCCAAAGACATGCAAGTGAGGTGAATTGGAGATACTAAATTGTCCAAGACTGTGTTCGATATAACCTTGTGAACTGATGAACCTTGTGTAATGAGTAACTACCGTTCCAGTCATGAATGTAACCAAAGTGTAAAACATGACGTTAAAATCCTAATAAACAAACAAATCAATATCCAGATGAAGATTATTTATTAGTGGTTTAGGATAAAGTGCTTTCCAATTAGCAGGATTCTAGTGATTCTAGAGCATTCTATCAGCTTTTAGTGTTTAATTTGTATGCAGGTCAGGGATTAAACATATGGGCTGTCAATGATAAGAGATTAAGGATGCACCTACGTATAAAATTGATTGTAGGCCAAACAACATTAGAAAATGTTTCTGATGATAAACGAAACAAAAAAGAGGTCAAAGAGGATACGAATACAGAACACGCTGGATTGGTGTAATTGTGTTGTCCTCTACAGTCCAAAAATATAATAGCACCCTTATTGGTCCTACACCTGGAAACACTGGTGGCATGGCAGGTATAGGGCTCACTTACTCACTCACTCACTTGAAGTCTTGTATGTCTTCCTCGTGTCTGTGTGGGCTTTTTCTGTGTACTTTAGTTTCTACCACCTCCTAGAAATATGAAGGTAAACTGGCTGCTATACAATGCCCCTAGGTGTAAGTGGGTAAGTGAGTGACTTTGAATGCTAAATCCTGCTTTCTGTATTTTTAAAAGCGTTTTGCAATAGTAGTACTTAGTTTGTTTAAAAATATTGTGTTGGAGGGGCCCAGGTAATGCAGCGGGATATTCCGCTAGCACACCAGCGCAAAGATTCTGAACTCCTCGGTTCGAAACTCGGCATTGCCACCAGTCGGCTGGGCGCCATCTAGCGGGCATAATTGGCAGTGCCTGCAGCAGACAATGTTCTGCTAGGGCGGGATGACCGGACTATGTGGATGGGGACCCTGATTGGCAAATAGAGAGGCGCCTGTGCAGAATGCATAGGTGAAAAAGGGTTCCGGTAAGTGCTGCGCGCGGGTCAGTGGAGGCGTGAGCAACAATATACCCACCTCGACTGCAATCAGGGATCCCCCAGCAGCAGAAGACAAATTGACTATGCTAAATTGGGAACAAAATGGGAGAAAATGCATAAATAAAAAATAGAAAATACCATTGGTTCATTGGTTCGAAACTCAGCTCTGCCATCCAACAATTGGCTTGTTGTTCATACAGGCTGGGAGCTGGATAGGGACCTCATAACCGATGCAATTACGACCTCTGCTGCCTGATTGATGGTGTCTGCACAGAGTCGAGGAATAATGCATTGATCAGGGTGTGGCTCTCCGTACACGAAGCTGATCCTCATATGAACTCGCCTCGTGCAGGTGAAAAGGTGCAGTTGGTACTGCACACGTGTCGGAGGGGCGTGTGTCAGTCTCGCTTTACTCAATCAGCAGTGGAGATCAGCATCAGTAGAGAGGAAGCGTAATGCATATGGGTAATTGGATATGACTAGATTGGAAGGAAAATTGGGGAAAATGCCAAAAAAAAATTGTGTTGCCCCTTACAATCCAGAAATATAATAGCACCGTTATTGGTCCAGGCTACACCTGGAAGCACTGGTGGCAAGGCAGGTATAATAATAATAATAATAATAATAATAATAATAATAATAATAATAATAATAATAATAATAATAATAATAATAAGCCATCATTCCATCGCAAAGCAAAACATACTCACTCACTCTGTGTGGGCTTTTTCTGTGTACTCCAGTTTCTACCACCTCTCCGAAACATGCAGAAGGTAACCTGGCTGCTCTACATTGCCCCTATGTGTAAGTGGGTAAGTGAGTAACGTTGTGAGTGTCTGTTGACCTAAGATGGATTAACATGTCCAAGGGTTACACTTGTGGACAGAATATCACCCTTGTCACTGCACCACAAACATCACTAGGGATCTTGTTTATAATGCTAAATCCTAGAAATACTTTGTTTGTTGGTTGTATTGCATGGCCAAGCAAAATTTTTAAAAATGTATTGCCTTCTTATTGTATTGCCCTCCACAATCCAAAAATTACCACCGGTCGGCTGGGCGCCATCTAACGGGCATAATTGGCAGTGCCTGCAGCAGACACGGATCTGCTAGGGCGGTATGACCGGACTATGTGGATGGGGTCTTTAAGCGCTGTGTACGGACCCTGACTGGCAGATAGAGAGGCGCCTGTGCAGAATGCATAGGTGAAAAAGGGTTCTGCTAATACACCCACCTCGACTGCAATCAGGGATCCTCCAGCAGTGGAAGACAGATTGACCACGCTAAATTGGTAGAAAATGGGAGAAAATGCATGATTAAAAATAGAATGGTCGAGGAATAGAAGAGTCGAGGAATAATGCATTGATCAGGGTGTGGCTCTCTGTACACAAAGCTGATCCTCATATGAACTCACCTCAATTGGGAAAAATGTAAAAAAAAAATTGTGTTGCCCTCTACAATCCAAAAATATAATTGTTATCGGTCCAGGCTTTACCTGGAAACACTGGTGGCAAGGCAGGTACGGTATAGGGCAATGGGGAGCTGTTCCATCGCAAAGCAAAACATACTCAAAACTGGCTGCTCTACATTGCCCCTAGTAAGTGGGTAAGTGAGTGACTTGACCTAAGATGGATTAACGTGGCACTACGACGTTTTTAAGACTTGTGGATGGGCTATCCTTTTTGTCAATACACCACAAATGTTACTAGGGATCTTGTTCATAATGCTAAACTCTTTGAAAGCATTTTGACATAAAAGTACATTGTTTGTTGGTTGTGTTGCATGGCCAAATAACCTATAAACAAGTTTTGCAATATTTAATACCATAACAATTTCAAAGTTTTGTAAAATCCTAATAGTTTAAAAGAGTTTAATACGCCATTTGATTATATGGTTATATGGTTGCATCATTTTGGCAGACAAGTCTTAAATAATTACATTTTGATTAATTAAACATATCTAAACATAGTTAAGTGTTATGTGTTAGCTGTTTTTTAATTAATAAAAAAGAAAATCAATGCACTTAGATACAAAAAATAAATAATTAACCAATTTGTACTTGCCTATTGTGCCTAGATCTGGTGGACGATCCTCGCAGATCCAGATGAGCAGAACCAGTTGCACAGTCAAACAGCAGAAAGGGACAATATGTTGTGAGGCAGCAGTTGAAAGGGAAAGAGGTAAGAGGGTGGAGAATGCTGAGAATGAGGAGAGTGAGGAAAATAAAGAGGTTATTTTTAGCATGCATAATCATTAACGTTTCTTCTCTTTCTTACAGAGGCAGGCTAACTGGGTGCTGTCAATGTGATGTATTGCAGATAATCCTCAGATTCATCAAGGTGTGTGTGTGTGTGTGTGTGTGTGTTATACTACCTGTGCAAATATCTTTACAGCCTCTGTCTTTAAAACTATCAATCTAAATTCCAACTAAATATACAGTATACATGATAGACATAAATAAATAAACCTAAAAAAACCCAGAGATCAATACATCGATCAGCCATAACATTATGATCACCTCCTTGTTTCTACACTCACTGTCCATTTTATCAGCTCCACTTACCATATAGAAGCACTTTGTAGTTCTACAATCACTGACAGTAGTTCATCTGTTTCTCTGCATTCTTTTTTATCCTGCTTTCACCCTGTTCTTCAATGGTCAGGACCCCTACAGGACCACCACAGAGCTGGTATTATTTAGATGGTGGATCATTCTCAGCACTGCAGTGACACTGACATGGTGGTGGTGTGTTAGTGTGTTTTGTGCTAGTATGAGTGGATCAGACACAGCAGCGCTGCTGGAGTTTTTATATACCGTGTCCACTCACTGTCCACTCTATTAGACACTCCTACCTAGTTGCTCCACCTTGTAGTCAGAGACGATCGCTGATCTATTGCTGCTGGTTGAGTTGGTCATCTTCTAGACCTTCATCAGTGGTCACAGGACGCTGCCCACGGGGCGCTGTTGGCTGGATATTTTTGGTTGGTGGACTATTCTCAGTCCAGCAGTGACAGTGAGGTGTTTAAAAACTCCATCAGCATTGCTGTGTCTGATCCACTCATACCAGCACAACACACATTAACACTGTGCTGAGAATGATCCACCACCCAAATAATACCTGCTCTGTGGTGGTCCTGACCACTGAAGAACAGCATGAAAGCAGGCTAAAAAAGTATGTAGAGAAGCAGATGGACTACAGTCAGTAATTGTAGAACTACAAAGTGCTTCTATATAGTAAGTGGAGCTGATAAAATGGAGAGTGAGTGTAGAAACAAGTAGGTGGTCATAATGTTATGCCTGATCGGTGTATGTCCTGTTAGAAAGGATAATTGATTGTGAATCAGTTTCACTTGCTTTGGTGCAAATAAAAGTGACAACACGTTCAATGAAGTAGCAACAGCAACACAACCCCCAAAAATGGAATGGTTTTACAGGTGGTGGCCACCAACAATTACTCTATTCTTATCCTTCTCAACTGATTTGTGTCCTTGTCACTACTGGTAGCATGATAGCCTATTCAGGTTGCACAGGTAGTTCAGCTCCTCCAGGATGATACCTCCATACCTCCATTGCATTAAGGTTTGCTGTGTCTCTATACCAGGACATGGATCCTTATACGAGGAGAGCTGGACAGGGCAATAGAAGTGCATCAACCCAGCAACAGGACTTGGTTTTGCTAATTTGTGTGTAGAGCAACAAAATGACCTAAAAAATCACCTCCAGCTAGCTACTGGCTGGCATGTTTTTAAGCAAACTGTCAGAAACAGACTCCATCAGGGTGGGATGAGAGCCCAGCAACCTCTAGTAGGAACTGTGGTTACTGCCCAATACTGTGCAGCTTGATTGGCATATCTTTTTCAAGCACTACAATACAGAGTTACATGCAAAAATGCCACTTAAAACTTTACTGTGTAAAAAAGAAGCCTTATGTTAACCATGTCCAGAAATGGCGTCAACTTCTCTGGGCTCGGAGGCATCTAGGATGGACCATCACACAGTGGAAACGTGTATTGTGGTCAGATGAATCAGCGTTTCAGGTCTTTTTTTGGAAAAAAGTCCAAAAGCCAGGGTCTGTCATGGTATGGGGCTGTGTCAGTGCCCTTGGCAAAGGTCATTTACACTTCTGTGATGGCAGCATTAATGCAGAAAAGTACATTGAGATCTTGGAGCAACATTTGCTGCCTTCAAGACGTCATCTTTTCCAGGGACGTCCATGCATTTTTCAACAAGACAATGCAAAACCACATGCTGCACACATTACAAAGGCATGGCTGCGGAAGAAGAGGGTACGGGTACTGGACTGGCCTGCCTGCAGTCCTGACCTGTCCCCAATAGAGAATGTGTGGAGAATTTTGAAACAAAAAATGCGACAATGACGACCCCGTACTGTTACACATCTTAAGACGTGTTTACAGGAAGAATGGGACAAAATAAAAGCTGAAACATTAAATCACTTGGTCTCTTCGGTGCCAAAACGTCTTTTAAGTGTGGTGAAAAGGAATGGCAACATTACAAAGTGGTTAATGCTTTACTGTCCCAATTTTTTTTTGGAATGTGTTGCAGGAATGCAGGAATGAATGTTTATTAATAAATAAAATGAAGTTGAGCAGATAAAACATGAAATATCTCAGGTTAATCATGTCTGCAATCAAATAAAAGTAAATGTAAGAAACTGTGTTTTTTTTTATTATTTGCTTTTTCCATGCTGTCACAACTTTTTCTGATTTAGGGTTGTATGTTAACTGTATGCTTCAGTGCATTTAAAGCAAAATCTAGCTCTGCAAAAAGTTTAGTTACAAATCCTGATTGTCTTTGGTGGGTTAAATATTTAACACTGCAATTTAATTTTCTGAAAAAGGATAAAGATGCATCAAATACAAAAGAAAAAACGAAAGGCACAGCAAATGCAGTGTTTAAAAACACACATCATTTTATATTTACCCTACAGCCATTGAATCTTAGTATAATACTTGGTAATAAATATTTAATCATGTCTGAAGTAACTCATCATTGAAATTGTGATATTGGCTCATTATGAAGAGATGTTTAAAATTCTTCCCTCAAGGTAAGCTAAAACACAATATTCACACTGATTAAAGATTCATTACATTTTTATTGGATTTTCTGCTCGTCAGAGCCTATTATTTGATGTCAACCAAATCTAAAAGCCACCCGGTGCAGTAAATCTAATGTAAGCATAATGTGATTTGATGGATTACAAAACTAAATTATAATCATTTAACAGTAAAATCAGTCAAACCTTGACAAAGTACTGATAAAAAAGACTGTGCAGCAGTTTATTACGCAAGCCACCATTGCCTTGCTATTTTTTTGGTGGAACTGGACCCACTACAACTCTACGTCTAGACCAGTACAAAGTAGTAGAGTTTCTTACATCGACTTTTATTTGATTGCAGACAGGATGAACCTGAGATATTTCATGTTTTATCTGCTCAACTTCATTTGATTTATTAATAAACATCCATTCCTGCATTCCTGCAACACATTCCAAAAAAAGTTGGGACAGTAAAGCATTGACCACTTTATAATGTTGCCATTCACACTTAAAAGACATTTTGGCACCGAGGATACCAAGTGATTTAGTGTTTCAGCTTTTATTTTGTCCCATTCTTCCTGCAAACACGTCTTAAGATGTGCAACAGTACGGGGTCGTTGTTGTCTGCAGGCCAGTCCAGTGCCCATACCCTCTTCTTCCGCAGCCATGCCTTTGTAATTGTGTGCAGCATGTGGTTTTGCATTGTCTTGTTGAAAAATGCATGGATGTCCCTGGAAAAGAAGATGTCTTGAAGGCAGCATATGTTGCTCTAAAATCTCAATGTAGTTTTCTGCATTAATCCTCCCATCACAGAGGTGTAAATGACCTTTGCCAAGGTCACTGACACAGCCCTATACCATGACAGACCCTGGCTTTTGGACTTGTAGCTGATAACAGTTTGAATGGTCCTTTTCGTCCTTGGTCCGGAGCACACGACGTCCATTTTTTCCAAAAAAAGACCTGGAATGCTGATTCATCTGACCACAATACACTTTTCCACTGTGTGATGGTCCATCCTAGATGCCTCCGAGCCCAGAGAAGTCAAAGCCGCTTCTGGACATGGTTAACATAAGGCTTCTTTTTTACACAGTAAAGTTTTAAGTGGCATTTGTGCATGTAACTCTGTATTGTAGTGCTTGACAAAGGTTTGCCAAAGTAATCCCTCACCCATGTGGTTATATCAGCTATTGTTGAGTGGCGGTTCTTGATGCAGTGCCGTCTGATGGATCAAAGATCACAGACGTTCAGCTTAAGCTTGCGTCCTTGGCCTTTACGCACTGAAATTCCTCCTGATTCCTTGAATCATTTAATGATATTATGCACTGTAGAGGGAGAAATATGCAAATCCCTTCCAATCTTTCTTTGAGGTACATTGTTTTTAAACATTTCAATCATTTTCTCACACATTTGTTGACAAACTGGAGATCCTCTGATCATCTTTGCTCATCAAAGACTCAGCCTTTCCTTGGATGCTGCTTTTGTACCAGACCATGATTACAATCACCTGTTGATATCACCTGTTTGGAATCACATCATTATTTAGTTTTTTCACCTCATTATTAGCTCTAAATTGCCGCTGTCCCAACTTTTTTTGGAATGTGTTGCAGGCCTGAAATGCAGGAATGGAGGTATGAAATGAAGCTGAGCAGACAAAACATGAAATATCTCAGGTTCATCCTGTCTGCAATCAAATAAAAGTCAAAGTAAATGTAAGGAAGACAGCATTTTTATTTTATTTGCATTTTCCATACTGTCCCAACTTTTTCTGATTTGGGGTTGCACTAAAATGCAAACCATGTAAAACCATTTTTATTTAAATCACTCTCAGCACTCAACTTGACGTCGGAAGGAATAAACTTTATTCCTTCACCTAACTTACTGAACACTAGATGTCAGTCCAAACTCAGTTTCTACGTTTCTCTCAGCACAGTACTCCACCACTTCTCAAAAACGTGGCTACTTACATTTGCCTCTGTGTGAGAGAGGAACGAGTGAATGGACCAGTGTTTGATTACTGCTTAGCGCCCAGTGTTTTTTTACATGATGCCTAATCCACAGCAATCATGGTCAGAGAAAAATGGCAATTAGTGTTAATATTTCACAGCTTGACGTCCATGGGTTAAAGTCTAGGTTCTGGTTACTGTTAGTGGAGATTGGCATGTTTTATCATTTCAGGGGTTGTCTTGTGTGAAGGTTTTTTTCTCTGGGTACCCCAGTTTCTTCTTAGCTACTTCAAAGTATGTAGTATCCTGACATGGACTGGTACCTGTCCAAGATGCAGTTTTGTCTTGTGCATATTGTTTCTGAGATCAGCTCTGAATCTACAATGACTCTTATGAGGTCGCTTTACAGCAAGAACGTCCTTGGTTCGATCCCCAGGCGGGGCGGTCTGGGTCCTTTAAGTGCGGAGTTTGCATGTTGTCCCTGTGTCTGCGTGTCTGCGTGGGATTCCTCCAGGAGCTCCGGTTTCCTCCCACAGTCCAAAAACATGCAGTCAGGTTAATTGGAGACACTGAATTGCCCTTTAGGTATGTGGGTGTGTGTGTTTGCCCGGCGATGGACTGGCGCCCCGTCCAGGGTGTTACTGTGTGCCTTGCTCCCATTAAAAAGCTGGAATAGGCTCCAGCACGTTCCCCCCACCCCACCGCGACCCTAATTGGGTAAGCGGTTAAGAAAGTGAGTGAGTGATTCTTTAGGAGTACCTGACCCATCTGTGGATGAGCTTTTTAATTACGTGATGAGTTACAGCAGGGAAATTAGAAAGACTTTGTTTTCCGGAACCGTCCGGTCCCACTTTACACTAGAAAGAGTAATTCTGTATGTAATCCTGGTCATTGTGCTATAATCATATTCTATAAATATGCTCATTTCATGGCAACTGTGCTGTACATGCTAAATCTTTGCTGTCTGTGTTTATATAGATCTGTGCTGCTGACTGTGACCACATAAGGAACTGCTAAAGCATTTCTTACACTTTAATAATCTTTGGTTCCTCTCTGTCTGACAGCAAGTCAAAACATTCTTTCTTGATCTTTTTCGGTTGCGTTTTTCCTTTGTCATTTTAACTGTCTAACTCATAATGATTTCTCAGCTCACTGTGCTAGCACTAAAGCTGGTAATGTACGTTAAACAGACATTCAGTAGCATGTAAAGGGATTCGCTGCGTATATTTGTTGTTGAGGGATTGTACACACTAAATGCAATTACAGTGTGTACATACATTAAGCAGGACATCCTGGCTACATTCTGGTGTGTTCTCTATACAGTATACTGGTTAATCATGGCTTGTGCACTATATGACCATATAGG